>NC_141164.1:109580435-110830435 GCF_053477565.2 Lygodium microphyllum
GACTTGACACTAAGCCCAAGTTCTGAAGAGCGCGTGACTGACACAGCTCAGTGGTCCCTCTATTACTTTGCTAGGCGAAGTTGGGCGATGGGGAATCGGGACTTTCTGAAGTACACAGTACACTTCATGACCTTAACCAGGATAAATCAGGCCACCCAGCAGCACTATCTAGTATCGCTTGAGTTTTTCAAGATATTGAAAGGCCATTCAATCGCGCGCCCTCGGGAGTCGGGACGTACCTTCCTGATGTGGTACTTTACGCCAGCGTGCTGCACTGCTGCTTTCGTTTGCATGATGATAACAAGTCACATCAATACTGCGAACAAACCCAACATCATATTGCTGCATCGGCATCTCGGGAGTCGGGACTACGCAACGCTGGTAAAGCTTGCCGTCCGCCATCAGATCAGCATTCAGAAGAGCTCGCAGTCAAATCGATTCTTCATCTCTGATCGTTTCCAGTCAATCACATGGGCGCACTGCCTACACGATAAAGCTGAGCAGACTCATGTAGAATCTGGATCGATCAGCTCACTACGTCAAGCTTGACATATGCTACTGAATTGCCTTCTAGCAGGCTGCAGCTGAAAACATATATTTGACCCAGCAGTACGCTGATGACTCTAAGGCTTCATGTGAGAGAGAGAGAGTGAGCTCAGGATATCGCATACCGCTGTCATTGGACATCACTAGAACGGCAAGGCTTTCCACTAAGGAACCAAAAGTACTGGAATCTGGACGGGGTGTTCTGCATGTGTGCGACCCACTGGTGAACTCTGAAGAAAACTTCCAAAATCGTCGGAGAGAAGGTTCTAGTTCTAAGATTTAGGGTTAGTTTCACTTATCGTACTTACAAAATTGTGGGGAACAAACCTGCAAATCACTCGATAATTGTTCGACTTTGAGAGCGCTTTTATTAAAAACGTGGCGATTTTTGAAAAACAGAAGGTGTACATAATGTACAGGTTCTGTTTTCACTATTATCTAGTGCAAAGGGACTAGTAAGTTAGTAAGCCACTTCAAAAATATCTACAAAATGTAGACATTCCCTTTCACTAGCTATCCTAACGTATAGGACTAATCTCTTAAACCATTTGAAATTACATTTCAAAGTACTAGCATAAGCAACCCAATCAAGTAGCTATGAAATATGAGACACTCTAAAGGCACAAGACAGTAGATATTGGACCTGCTACGCCAATATATTTTTGGAACCAACAAACTCATGAGTGTAGAACATAGTGACAATGTAACTTTTACAGTTTTTATGAGAAATGATGTGATGTATTGCAATTTTGATAAATGATGTGAGATCATGCTTGTGTTCTTTCTTTGTTTCCAAAAAGGCGATTGAATACAATGCAGAGACTTGATTTGGCAACTTACAACATGGGAATACTCAACAATTTTATGTACATGTGTAATTACATAAGGCTCATTTTATTCTATTCATTTCTCTAACTAGGTTGTATACATCAAGAGGTACATTGATATACCCCCTACCTATCCATTTCTCTAACTAGGTTGTATATATCAATAGGTACATTGGTATACCCACTACCTATGTTGTTAAACACTTGTGATAAAGAGTATACATAATCTGAACAAATATTATATGACCTCATGCATACACTATCCAAGATTATTAAGCTATGCCAGTGGGGCCTCTTTGACCCAATGCATAAAGTGATCATAATAGCAAAACATATTGAGACATATGAGTGATTAAAATAGAAAAACATGGAGAGACGTATGAGTGAGTAATAGTAGAAGAACTATGTATGACATTTTATGTAGACTTAAGTGAAAGTTGAACAAGTTGAATGTAAAAAAAATCTAAATAGACAACCTTTAGTAAAGGGTAAATAAAAATTGTATACACAACATCCCCAAAGTTTCAAATGTAAACTTGAGCTACCTAATAGGTTAGACATAATCTAGCTCTGCAATGAAAATGGTACAACCATCTTAACTCCCAACCTAAATATTGTACAAGTTATATCTAGGCTTTCCTTAACCTTTTGTATAATAGTATATCTAAGTTTTATGGAGATATGGCATGAGAGTATTAGTGCTAATAAAAATACACACACACATGATCTCTCTCTCTCTCTCTCTCTCTCTCTCTCTCTCTCTCTCTCTCTCTTTCTCTCTCTCTCCTTCCTATGACCTATAACCCCAAGGTAGTTAGTATTCAAGAGCTATCCCTATCACATTACTTTTATTTCCAATAAAGAAACCACTTGTAACATATTTGAGGTATATCTAATATCTCTTATGATAGTGTATAGATGTGCCCCTTATGAATTTTGTAGTTAACATAAACAACATTATTTCATCCATTAAGTTATGTGATCGAACACATTTGCAAAAAGTAATCACCATTGAGTGCATAATCCAAACGACTTGCATTTATACTTTACAACTATCATAAAAGTATATTTTCTTTACAAAGGATTGAGATCCAAAACTATTAGTAATGTCTATGCACATGTAGGTACATATGTATATTAAGACTCTGGTTGACTTGAATGGAATAATTTTTCATTAAGAAACAGTACTACCCAAAAAAAGGTCAATCATATCTTACTTGTAATGATGAAGGTGAAATAAATGCCTGTATCTCAATTTCACAAGTAGTTCCATATGCCCCTTATGTCTATTTGTTTGTCTTTCTCATATGTGCATGGATAGATAAACCTTTCTTGAACTTAAGAATAAAATAAAAAGAGTAGTTCCATATGTCCCTGCTATGTCTATTTGTTTATCTTTCTCATACGCACATGGATAGACGTCCCTTTCTTGAACTTGAAAATAAAATGAAAATAGTAGTTTTTGTACAAAAGAGTATCTATCATATTGCATACTATATTATTGAGGTAGGGCCTATAGTACCATGAAATGTCATATTTATCTCCTATTAGACATGATAAGAAATACATGTATACACACATAGACACATACATAAATGCAAGCATACATGTGTGTGTGTGTGCGCGCGCGCATGCAAGTTTATATACATAATACACATATATACATATAAGTACATATGTGCACCCACACACACAACAACAATAAACTCATGTATCATCTTATGCTTGGAAGAGAAAGTGCCAAAAGAGTGATGCATCTAATATGACTTCCATAGACACAATTCCTTTAGGATATAATGTAATAATGAGGAAATAAATTTTAAATTAAAAAATGATTGTTATGAAAATTTTATTCCTATTTATAGTAATCAAAATGTAAGTTCAAAGGCATAAAATAATTTAAAAAAGAAGGATTTGTTCTCACAATAAGAAAAGGTGTGTTCAAACATAAAACTAGTTATATGACAAATAACCCATAGTCCAACATGATAGAGAAGTTGAGTTTTTATAGAAAATGAGAGATATTTTCCAAAATGAAATTAGTTGATGTTTAAAATCATACAATGAAATATAATAATGTAATGGACTTTAGCTTTTCTACACATGTTGGAGAGCGAACTTAGGTAGAAATGCCAAGCCATTTGTACAATAACTTTTGATGCATATTTCTGTTCAATAACCAAATATAAAAGATTCAATTGTACTCATTTCGAAGAAAGGGAACCAATGGCAGGACCTATCAAAGTCGCTTATGTACTATGAGTTAGAATTGTGTGCTTAGGCCCCTATTTTGGGCATTTGTAAAACTATCCATAGCAATTGCTAATACATGAGCATGGGGAAGTCCTTGTCATGTTTTAGTTCCACCTTGTCATCCTATTATCCACCCAATGCTAGCATGTGCAAGATATTTGGAATGATTCATGCTTTGAGGAGAGCAATTTGCCTCTCTACTAGGTTTTCACCCCTTGTCTTGTTTACTCCCCTTGATACTATGATATCCAAGGTCTTTCACCAACATGGAGAATAAGGTATATGCCTCATCACTCAAGAAAAGTACCAAATTCTAGAATATTTTCCCTCACATTTCCTCCTTCCATCAACTTGAAACAAATCTATTCAAATCAAGCAATCAGATGATTAATAGCAACCCACTAGTTTCTACTGCCCCATAGTGGTAACTATGGCCTAGATCTTGCTCGCATGTAGTAAAGGTCATCTTCCACAAAATAGATCGAAAACATTATACCCTTTGGGTTCAAGAATTAACATACAATTGTGTATAAGAACTCATGCTTGGTTCATTGAGAGTGGTAGCACCTTCCATGGCCTCAAGATCACGTACTCTACCATGCTTTTCTCCTAAAGGATCTATTGTTCTATCATCCTATTATAAACCATGTCTATCACTTGTGTTCGAAACGTTATCTTACTAGTCAAGGCCACCCAACCATAGAAAACTCTTTATAATGGATCACCCATAAACATTTCACTCATAGACCCAAAGCTTCTTTAGCATATATGCAAGTAGAATGTACTAACATAATGTGTGAATGTATAAAAGCAATTTTCTCAAGTATCCTCTCACATCATTTTTGCAAGATACAAGACCTCCACAAAGAAGTACTTTCCATCTTTAATACCTCCAGTAGTCACATTTACATTGGGACAAGATGCATGCAAATCCCTATGAGCATGCTAATAGCTCGCATCCTCCATTCATACTCTGTATCCACCAACCATTTTCCATTCTCATACAAATGTTTGACCATAACATTGATTTCAAAGCCATGATCATTAGAGCAATCCTAACTAACACAAGATCCCCAACTTTTCACTATTTTTTTAGTGGTTGCATGAGCCCAATGATTTCGTATATGGTGTCCTCTAGGTACAATACTTGTAGCTCTTCATCAATGGTTGAATAAGCTCAATGATTTTGTGTGTAATGTCTTCTAGGTATAATACTTTTAGCATCTTCATTGCTATAATGCATCTAACCCACTCCTTTTTGTGTATGGCTACAAGTTGCTACATTTTTAGTATTACTAGTTTATTTAAATATTCAACAATTGCATTCCACTACGAACAAATTTAGCTTTGGTACCTTTATCATTATCATGCACTACTTTAGTACCCTATAGTCTAGGCTCTTCTTCTCCCTTAACCATTATAGCATGTGTCGCATCTCCAACTTTATGCTGTTTTCTTTGAATGATATCAATTATCTCTTCATGAAACTCTTTGTTGGCAATGCCAAAAGTCTCTCTTATGGTAGATTCCACTTTATTGTTCAAGGTAAACTCTTCTAGAACCTTTTCCAAGTTGTGGAAGTTTTTATATTTGACTCTAGCTCATAGCTTGGCTATTTTCCTTTTGTTTTAGGGTGTACATGCTTTTTTTCTTTTGAAACATGATCCATAGCATGCTCAAGTAAAGGCCTAATAGGAGGTGTACACATCTTTTGTTGTATCTACTACTCAATCTCTAAGCCTTGTATCTTATCTTAGCACTTGCACCCATGGTTTCAATCATGATTATGTATGGTTGTCCATGGAAAGAGGTTTTCTTCCTCTCCTCTTTAGATGAGTTCATGCTCATTTTCAAATTATCTCATTGTATTGAGAGTGTAAGGATTCCAAAGGAGTTATGAAATGTGGGATAGGATGTGACCATGGTTTCCAAAGAGAAGCTTGCCCTCTAAATGGTTCATGTAGGAAGTTGTAACACTACAGAGAATTAGTCCCATAGAGGACCAAATTGATATATTTTTTGAATTTGAAAAAAAACTTACAAGCACATCTAATTTTCCAATTAATGAAGCATCAAAAACACACATTTGAAACTCGGGTAAGTTATTGATAAATATATGTGTGCATAATGTTGATGAGTGAAAATGAGCGATCGGGGATATGATGCTCCATGAAGTCAAGTGGGGTAACACATGCAAGTATCATTTTTTTGTCTTTATAAAACTTACCTGTAGCGAGAGTCAAGTTGATAAATGGAAATCCCAAGTGGTAGCATGCATATTCGACACGTGGTTGTGATATTTCAGTTTTGAGACACACGCCTCATGCAGGAAGAGAAGAAAATGTGTTCTCGCTTCCGATTTTGAGTCCCCGACTGGAATTTTATGTGGAAAGGGGCATATTTGCCATCTAGCAACTAAGGAGATGCAAGGGGAAACTTGGAAAAAAAGGGGTAAAAGCAAAAACATTGTTACACGAGCAGTGATCGAAAGCAAGCCTTACTCATAACCTAATAACAAGATGTTAAGGAGTGCCAGTTGGGAAAATTGACTTCGTTGGATGCACAACACATCTCAAAAAATTTAAATGTGTTGACAAACACCACAAGCCACACACAAAACCAAACAACACAATATGCCTCTTCTTGTAGCTTAAACGTCCAAAAACCCAAATTTGGGTAGAGCATCACACAACCTTTCAACAATTTTAAAAACACCAACAATTCAAAAAAAAAACCAAGTGAATAGTATTCTCATACCTTGACAACCTTTGGCCGACACTCGGTACTTCGACATCCAAATTCTCTAACTTCACAAGTTAGCACAACAAGAGTTTGCTCTTGCATGTGACCCTTCTCTCACCTCTCTCACAAAGTACAATTAGAATTGAGGGGGAAGGCCCTTTGCCCTTCTCTTCCTCATCCTTATGTAGTTTTCACAAGTTCTCTCACATACATAAGGATTTTTGCTTTCAGCTTTTGGCTTTTGCTTTTCTACTACTTTTCACTATTTTCGTCTTTTCTACCCTATGCTTGTTTGCAACTTGTTTGGATCATAACTTCTTCATATGAACTCTAAATATAGTCATCCGGGACTTCAAAAGGATTAGAATGCATTTGTCGACAAGCCAATGCAAGCAGAATTGCAAAAATATATAAAAAATGGGCCAAAATATTAATTTTCGTAAATCACATCATTTTTCTCCATCTTTTATCTTGGACAACTGATTCCCTTCATTGGCCTATTGTTCTTGTAATTGCACATACTTTCAGCACACATATCCTCTTTTTCTTCAAAAAATACTTGCTGACGATGTAAAACTTATGACATTTTCCTTTGATCCTTGAGTCTTCAAAATAAACATTCTCTAGATATGAACCTGTTTTTTATGCAGTGTGCCCTAGTAGGAATATGGTTTTTTGAAATGGACTCCATGCCCAATCATTCATGATTTGAAAAAATATGCAAAGTTAGATCCATGATATGGAACCAATCAATCATTGCTACACACAAAAATATGTATGCATTGAAGAATCGTACCTAGCCTATCTAGATATGCTCGTGCATCATGCATAATGAATTCATAGTTCCTTGATTATTTAAATCCTTATCCTCACGTCTTAACTCTCAGAAAGAAAATAAGATATCAAACTCGTCTCCATCCGACCATAATCTCACAGTCACTCAAGAAATGATGGTCCTCAAGATGTTGACTACATAAGAATAACCCATCTCACAATTGGTGGCATCCTTCACGACCCTCTAAATCACCCTACTACCTTACCCACTCAACCAAAGGTTCCTAACTATGTGATGAATATCCCAAATATCGTGTGTGCAAGAAATGTGCATGCTCAATGAATGTACTCTCTCATGTGCACGTGCAACTAAGATTTACTACATAAAGCTGCAGCAGACCTCATGCCATGCTAGTGCTCAACAATGGTGCAAAACATGCATAATCCTAATCCATGGCATGGAAGTATTTGATAAGAATAGGAGATGACCCCTGAGTGCAGTGCATAGACAAGTGCAATGTGAAGTGCTCGTAAGTCCATAATCCCCGTGATGTGCAAGAGTCTCGATAGGAAAACATACCATGTTCCACAATGTTTGACAGCTACTAACAAAACTCCAACTCCAACCTGTCCAAAAAAATATACCAAGCTTGACCAAGGCGATCAAGCTTCACACTCAACAAACCAAACAAAATAACAGAAACAAACCCTAAGCTAGATAATCACTGAAAATCCAATCACAAAATGAGAAAACAATAGTCACACAAACAACTAAGCTAACAGAAATCAAATCTAACTACAATTTGACTTGGGGTTTTCAGTTTTCAGAAAGTTCCTAACAACACGAGGAGTTTCTTTAAAAAAAGAGAAAAAATAAGAGAAGAGAAGTGTTCGATACAACACAATCAAACGAGAGAAAGAGAGAGTGTGAGTGAGAGAGAGAGGGAGGGAGAAGAAGAAGCTTGCAAGCTGAAGAAGGGAGAAATTTGAAGCTCAGAAGAAGAAGAAAAAATTGTCAGAAGAAAGAGACCATGAAGCTGAAGTTATGGGAGCTAAGGAGCAAGATGGCAGGGCTGCTGAAAATAATGGGCTGATGCGAGTTTTCAATTTTCAGATGATGGTAATAAGTCTTCTTTTTGTCTTTTTTTTCTTCTACTACTTTGTGGGGCAGAGAGTTCGTAGATCAATTCTGATGTATGGATATGAGCGAAAGACATCGGAGGGATGTTCTTCATCATGTTGAGAGTGATGTAGGTTAGTTGTTGTGTGAGGCTTCGTGTCAGTAGAGAAGAATGGAAGTAAAGGATCTCTACATCTAAAACTGGGTATATGGCTAGGAATATGTGTTATGGGAAGATGTTGAATTCATGAGTTCAAGTTAGAGGAAATCAAAAAGGATTTGTAGCCAAGAAAATAATGAATCCGAGTTCATAAAGTTCGAAGCTCCCGCAACTCTTTATCGATGGAAGATACGCTGAGATGTATCTGTTGGTTTGCTGAAATAACAATCTAAAGTCAAAGAATGTGACTTTCCCTTTGCAAGTTTGTGCTTTTGGAATAGAATAGTTTTGTTTGATGTATAGAGTATGCATGAATTTAGGGCTACAGACTGTGGAGAGTTGTTTCAGGGTAGCAGATCAAGGAGTTTAACTCTGAGTTGTTCTGAATAATTATAGAGTGGAAAGAGAGCTACAAATTTCCTTTTTGAAGCTTGGCGATCTAAGATCTGGTTAGAAAGTTATGAACTGTTCAGTGTAATGCTCCATGAGGCAAAGTCTGTGCTCTATGAGAAAACAGATGAATTCAGCAGCATCTATGTCACCAACTTGATTTCCCATGAATGTGTTCCAAACTTTTGGGAAATTTCCATATTCCCTAATATGGTGTTAATAGGCCTTAAATACACATGATGTAGAGGATATACATATAGTAACTTCCCCGAGATTTGAAACTATGATAATGTTACATCATATGAGATACTCATTGTGTGTGTGAGAGAGAATAAAAGAAAGAGAGGAATGCGGAATCCTGAGGAATTCACTATTTGTAAAGGAAACACATCACCTACAAGCAAAGGATCTTGGAAAACCCCTATTTGTGGGTCTTGCAAGAGTTATATGGCTCCCATTTTTACATTATACAATGTATAAAAAATATTTAGTGTATACCCCAACTAAGCTTAGAACACTAGAATAGTTTTAGCAAAAGAATTACACACTACACTTTAAAGGCGATACATTGTCATGTCACTCCAAAAGCAGCATTTCATGATAGTGCATTAACTTGAACACCAAAAAGATAATATTTCAAACATGTAAGAGATAGATTATCTTAAACTCCAAAATTTTCACTTAGAGTTGATATTAAGCCTTCTCTAAGCTATTGTAGTATGTACGATTGTCCATGGAAAGAGATTATCTCCTAGTCTAAGTTAGTTGAAGTTTTTATAGTTGATTCCAACTTATAGCTTGACTATTTTTCCTTTGGTTTAGCATGTACATGATCCTTTTCTTTTGACATATCCTCCATAGTTTGCTCAAGTTAAGGCCTAGTAGGACATGTAGACATCTTTTATTGTATCTACTACTCATTAGGAAAAAAATGAACTCACAAATGGACCTTTTATACTCCCTCTCCTCCTTAAAACAAGGAAAAAAGGAGAGAAGAATAGTAAAATAATCCTCTTCTCTCTCCACTTTTGCAATCTTGTTTTTCCTTGTTTGTATTATTTACAAAGATATACTCAAATTCCTTCTCTCTCCTCATTCAAGAGGTTTTTTTCAACCAAAGGAGTTAGTTACGAGAGTGTGATGCTTCGTTTTCAATGCAAAATGATTAGTAAATACAAGGTAATTGATTTTTAAATCGAGAATAAGAAAAATGAAAATTTAAAAGTTCCCTTTAAGATATTTTGGGGATTTTTTGTATTCTAGCTTCTTGTAAAAAAAAAAACCAATTGGTCAAATTTTGTGTTTTTTGGAAATGTTTTTGGATGTAAAATAGAAATGTCTAAAATATGAAAATTTTTGAACATCCCTACCCTTTGAGCTATTTTTCCCCTTATCTATGCTCTCTCATGGCTCTATTATGACCTCTTCTCTGTATTTATGTAACCTTCATTAACAAAGTGAATTACTTACACCCTCCTTTCCCTTGGCACCTTTGTGTGCCTCTCTATGCATCTCCACTCTATCTGCTGTGACAACCAAGTAGGCTCCCCATTTCTATTAAAAGTAAAATGAATACACGAAAGAAGGAGCTGCATATTGGGGTAGAGATTAAATACACCCCATTAATCAAAAGAACCCAACGTACTAGTATCAACCCTCAGGTTTTGCAGCGTTACAGGCAAATGGGATTGAAACATGTGGACTTGTGGGTTGATGGGAAAATCTTCCCAATTGGCCCCTTAAATAATAGACCCTCAACTTTCTTAAGAATCACAAATTTGCTGAAGTATGTGTGCGAGGGTGAAAATGGGTTGCTTGGTTACACTAGGCGGCTCAATGATCAGCTGTTCAAAGTATTTACAACTTGCCAAGAAACCATAAAAAATTGTCATGATGTGATTGCTAGACATCAACTTCATATACGACACCTCATAGGACAAGTGATATAGCTAAGTGACACTATAATTCAAGAGAACAATCAAATTATTTCAATGTAGGACATTATCCATGACATTGGTGTCTCATATGAGGAGGCAAAGGCACAATTGGATAACCTGAGAAAGATCAATAGCAAGCTAACACAGGAGCACAAACGAAAGAAGAAGCCAATCAATGAGTTAATTGTGAATAGCGGCCAGTGGAAGTGACGTATCAAAGCATGTAAGGTAGCTCAGAATGAGAACCTAGGTGAGAGTGAGGTTGGATCATGTATTAGTAGATTGCTGAAGGCAAGTACATTGGAAAATTCTTTGAGCAATCCTAAGTTTAAGGTTATGAAGAAAAAGGTGATTGAGAACACATTAGAAGATGTGTCAAATGAGTTCTCAGCTGTGGATGCACAATCCATTTGTGATAGGGCCGATATTAGCATAAGGACGTACTCAAAGATATTCAAAGGTGTGTAGGCTGGGATTCGTCATTTGTTGAAGAGAAATATAATCGTGCCTCTTTCTCAACCTTCAAAGTTAATAAGGGCCCCACAGAAACTTAATACAAAGATTTTGGAGCTGATAGGAGATCCCATGCATGTTCAATGCATGGAAACACTAAAGGTTGGGACCGAAAATGCATATGAGGTGAAGTTCATCAAACTCAATAATTACTATTTAGATTTGTACAAGGTGCAGTCGGTAATGGTAATGTACTATAATATGTATGTTGAGGAATGTAATGGTAAATTGCAGTTTTTTATAAAATTAGATGAAAGTGAGATCGTCAAAGGAGTAAAGCTGAAAGAGTTAGTGTAACTTTGATGAATAGAGCTTTACAACTTGACAAGAACAACCCAAGGAACTTTAGTGTTCAATCCAAGTGCCATGTGTGGCGACTTGCTACATTTGAAGTTCTTAAGGAAACATTTGAGGTGCTGCACCTATTCTTTATGCACACAAGCATTCCAAGCATCATCGATCATTAGAAAAATGGTGAGATACTCTCGATTGAAGGGTATGGTCAATACGTGGTTGAATGGCATCTTACAGGAGACTTGAAAACTTTAAAATGCATGTGTGAAATCTCTAATGGTGTAAATAGAAAGAATCCATGCCTATATTGCTTAACAAAGAGGGTGGAAGGAAAGGATAGAAAGAAGAACTAGAAAAGGGTGACAAGTGCTACACCGATGCTCAATAGAGAAGATCCCACTTGGAAGTCCATCTTCAACATTCCATTGGATCATATTCACATTTGTTCATTGCATGCTTTTTTCAAAATCATGGAGAAACTTGTATATGAATACAATTGCTTTGCTTATAGGATGCAACAAAAAAAAGAAGCCATTGCAATGTGTAGGAATGTGGAGCGAGTGTTATCAGAAATTGGGCTACACAAGCATCAAGTGACGATTGAAAAAGATGAGAAGAGATCAGGAAAATCTAGTAACTTGCCAAAAAGGCTATGAAGTTTCTCTCAGTACCCATCAATGAGGAAGGAAATGTCATGGTTCGTAGGCCACATGACTATGATGGGTGGAAAAAGTTGCATTTTGCAGTTTCTAATCAAAGTAATGGAGGAAAAACAAGGTTGGACAAAGCTAAGGTTTGGATAGGTCTTAACAAATTGGCTCCCTTACTTTGCAAGATGGTGTTTAACAATGAAGATAAGCAAGAATTCATTGATGTTGTGCATAGCTTCTAGGAAAACATGGTTGGGAGCATGGGAAAAACGCTCTATCACACATTACATGATATGTACTAAGTTAATATTTTAAAATTGTATGAATTGTATAAACTATTGAGCATAGTTTTACTCATGTGTGATATGTCTCTTTGTAGCATATCCTTGAGGCACATGGGCCATACTTTGTAGAAAAGGGATGCATCGAAGTTTGGTCTACACAAGGGATGGAAAATTCACATTGGATAGTGTGTGGTGCATACCAAAGAAAAACCGATCATGGTGGAGGGGTGAATGGTAGAAATCCAATTATCCAATTGCTATATTGGTGGTATAGGATTATAGCAACGGATGAAGCTAAACTCTCGCAAAAGAAAGCAAATGAAAGTATTGATGAATCAGCTGCAAATATGATGGAATCACATCATGTCACTAAAAGAGTGCGTTATGAAGTCTCAAGTGCCAAAGAAAACCATTCCAAGTGGCTAGAAATAGGGCATTGACAAGGCAGCAAATGGATTCAAAGAGAGATAAGATAGTAAGATGAACAATGTGTTCAGTGTGAATGCAATTCATAGTTTAAGAGAGAAAGAGAGAGTGTGCATCTATGTGGATGAGTCTTACAGTTTAGGGTTATATAAAAGAGGATTTCACTTTCTCTCTTATTTATTGAGTTCTCACATCTCTTGTGCAGGAAAGATGGCTAGGTCTAAGGTAGTTGTAAATAAGCTTCCGCTTAGAGAACCATATCGTGTTCAGTACCTTGGATCATCTACTAGCTGAGATGCATCCCCTTCTCAACCTAACCCAGCTTCCTCAGGTTGCCCTCACAAGGGTCCTACTCAGCATCCCCACGCAAGTGGAAGCTAGGTACGGTGGCCCTTAGAGAAATCAGGTAGTGTCAATGCTCTTTTGATCTCATCATTCGAAAGGCGAGCTTCTCGAGAATATTTCATGAGATTGTGCAAGACCTCTACCACACAAAAAATAGGAGCTAGTTTTTGGCATAAGGTCAAGATAGACCTGATTGCACAAAAGAATGTCTTTATGCTCTATAGTGTGTTGTAAAGGCATTTTTAGTTGACATGATGATTGATGCTCAGCATTGTGCAATATATGCAAAGCACATCACTATAACTCACAAGGACTTCCAACTTGTAAAAAATCTTCAAGCACTAAAGGATGCATTCATTCCAATGGAATGAACACAGTTTGTAATGTTATCTTTTTTGGCATAGTGTTCTCCTCGTGCATTGGACATATAACTATGTCCTAGTGCAAAATTGTTGTATGCACCCTTAAAATATGAATTACTCTTGTCCTTCACTCTTAGCTTTGAGTGTGCATCTTCGCTGTATTTTCAACTCTTACTTACCGTTTTTGCTAGCATTGTCAATTTCAATAGGAAAAACATGTAAAAATTTGCCATTTCTTGTTGTTGACTTTACTCTTGATGCCTTTGTATAGTCTATGTGGTGAGAAGTTTCTAAGGGCTAGTAGTTGCGATTTTATCTCGATTATCAACATTTGCCATTTCTTGTTGTTGACTTTACTCCTAATGCCTGTGTATAGTCTATGTGGTGCGAAGTTTCTAAGGGCCAGTAGTTGCAATGTTGATATCTCGATTATCAATCCATCCATAATTTAATTTTTAGAATACTAAACTATATCGGAATGCTATGAAACATCACACGCACACTCGTTAGGTAGCCAAGGGCCCAAAATTTTTCTTTGAGAAAAAAAATGCCTATAGATCCGTGGTCTGAAGTCTGGCATCTAGAGCCACTTTCCTAGCAGAAAAGTAGCTCTAGACGACTTTAGATGCCAAACTTCGGACCAGGGGTTTGCATTTTTTTTTTTGAAAAAAAAAAGGCCCTCGACCACCTAACGAGTATGCGTATAAAGTTTTCCACATTTCAATAAAAGATTATGGATTTATGATTGCACAATCACTACAACAAAAAAGCCTCATACACGCACATTTAGACGCGATTTTTGAATACAGAGAAAAACTTACGAGCGCGTCTATCCACCCGTCTATTTGCGCGTCTATCATTCCACGTCTATAATCGCATGTATCGACGAATTTACACGCACAAATAGACGCGCAATAGACGCACATATACACGCGCATATAGACACGCTTTTAGATGCACTTTTACAAGCACTGATAGACGCGAACGGAAAACAAAAAATGTCCTTTAAAAAAAAGATATTTAATTTTCTTTTTTAATTTGAATAATGCAGCGCGTGTAGTCTGCATTATAGACGCGCGAATAAACGCGAATTACCTGCAATTTAGACGCGCTGATAGACATGCAAAACAAAACTGGAAAAAAGAAAACCAAAGAGTATGTTCTCTGGTTTTTTTTTTCCCCCTCCCATACATCAGATTGTGTATTTGGGAAAAAGACAATGTACCTTACGGGCACGAGAATTGAAAGTGAAAGTCCATGTATTTATTATATATCAAAGCATTTACAAGGGAAGTTTTGAGTGCTTGCGACCTAAAGCGTGGCCGCAAGCAGTAGGCTCAAAGAGATATCATACATATACAAGAAAAGAAGGCCTCATGAGGAGGTATGGTGCTCCTCTACGAATCTGAAGAGGAAACATCCTCGCTAGTATCACCATGGCTACTAGCGTCGCTATCCCCCTCCTCGCTGTGCTCCACATCCGGGTTCGCCTACACACACAAAAGATCAGGGTTGCTTACATAGACAAGGTGGAGAAAAAGTTATAATTAGTTATACTTTTAATAGGAAAGTAAGAAAAACATACCTCCTCTGGCTATCGAATCCTCATGGCCTGGTTGTATTGGTCCTCAGTGATGAGACCCTCCTCATAAAAGTGAAGCCATGTCGCTGCGCGTTTATGGCCTCGATGGTAACCTACCTCTCTAGGGGTAGGTGTCCTACCAACGATGGTAGTCTGTAAAACATTTAGAGATATACAAACAATTAGATGTCACAATATATTAGACTAAAATATATAAAGAATTTAAAGAAATATACATTTAAAAAAACTAGAAATCAAAATATACTTACAAACTCTGCCTCCCACGACTCTCTGCCGCCCGATCCGTAATGCGACGATCCCATTATTTCCATTCGGATCCGTCACGCCTCTGCATGCTGGCGACTCTTCACTTTCTCTGCTGCTTTCTTCTTGGCTTTCTTCCACTCTACGCGGTGGCACATAGGTGGTTGGCTGTAGGCTCCACGCCGCTCCTCCAGCCTCCGCAGTGAGTCCGTGCCCCGTGTCATGAGGTGGGATCTTTTGTTGTGAAGCATATCCCTCACTTTTGTACGTCCCGAATCATTCGAGAATTGCTGACCCTCAGGATTTGGGTACCTCCTATGGACTGCCCTCAACACCTCCTGCCACAAGCCGCTTTTCTGATTTTTGAAGGCAATGAAACAATCTTTATACGTCGCATGCACGACACTCCTCATGTACGCCATTACATCCCTTCCCTCATCATCATGAAAGATGCCACCGGTATCTGTAACTCTATAGTAATGGCGTACAACTTCTTCTACATGATCTACTGGTGAGGGTGATCGCTCGCCACCTCCTAGGCAACCCCCACACAACCCTCGTCCTCCCCCTCGACTCTCCCTCCTCCCTCTTTGTCGACTGTCCTCTGCCTCGCTGGACGCACGAGCTTCTACAGATGCTTGTGCTTCAGCCGATGCACGTGGAGCACGTGGAGTACATGCATATGGAGTACTTGCATATGGAGTACCTGTATGTGGAGTACCTGCATGTGGAGTCTAGGAAGTAGTGCCAGGCAAAGACGCTAGAGGCGTCCTAGACATGACACTGAACACCTCGTCCGCTGTGGGAAAGCGGCCAAGGTGTCTGGTCATCTCTCCCATGAAGTCTTCCCTACTAGGAAAACCTCCAAAAAATGCATTGACCCCCCTGCCAAAGGAGGCCAATGTATCATTCATGCGATCCACATCTGGGTCATTGCTAGGTGAACAAGGATACGACATCTGCAAAAAAAATACAAAAAAAAGACAAAATTATTTGCATACAAAAAATATAGGAGGATATTGTGTAGTACAAGCAATTCATGGATGAGGGGTGGAGGTGACTATCCATAGACTAGAGGGCACATTGAGGCCTATATGCCTAGGTAAGGGCTCTAATTCACGAGATCCACATGTAGAACACACAAGTTTCAATCTCACTTTATGTAAAGAACGTAATGTTTGTATAAATGTGTATAAAAGTATACCATTTCCTAATTTGTCACTTTTAGATCTAACTAGATTTCTATTTAGGAGTTAATCAATACCACGCAACAAGATTCTACTCTAGGTGATATCACACAATAGGACCTTGCAGTTTTTAATGTGTATAAAAGTATAACATTGCAGTTTTTAAGCCTTTGACATAACATTGTTGTTCATCTTCTGTCCAGCGCGTCTATTTGAGCATCTAACGTGCAGCACAGAAGCACATCCCAAGTGAATGTGCGTCTATTTGCGCATCTAACGTGCAACACAGACGCGCTGCCAGACACGCATCCCAGGTCAATGTGCATCTAAAATCACGTGTAGACTGCAGGTCAAACTTGTGTGTAGCGCGTGTATCATCGCGTGTGCATTGCAGAGCACACGCGCCAGCACACGTGCTGTAAGACGCGCTCTCAGACGCACTGAGAGGAGACAATTTTTGCACATCTATGTCTGCGTCTACAATGAGATGTAGACACGCTTGCAGACGTGCTGGGTCGGCCGATTTTAGACCGACGATAGCCATTGACGATTTACATAATGCAATACATTATAATGGAATCACAAATGAGCAATACACAGACAAAGCAGAGAGAGGAAGAGAGAAACAAAGAGAGAGAGAGAGAGAGAGAGAGACTCACCTTGGGTGTTTGGTATGGCAGGTGGTGGCACTTCTCCTTCTCCTTCTTCCTCTCCTTGGTAAGTTACCCTCCCTTGATGCTTGTTTGCTTGCTTACTGCTTCTTCTTGTTCTCCTCTTTCTTGTTCTCTCTTTCTTCCTCTCGTTGGCTTTCCTTTTTCCCTTCTTGTGTGTTTGAAATGAAAGAAGAGGTGAGTCATGAGGAGATGAGGCATGAAGAGACTAGGTAAGGCATGAAGAGACTGCATGTCGGCTAAACTCAAGCTTCAGAACCGCAAAAAACCCAAGAAAGGAAAGGTACATTTTGAAAAGAAATGATTTAAATATGGTTTGAATTTTGACATGTGCGTCTATTTTCGCGTGTATATGTGCGTCTATTGTTCAGGTAGACGCGAATATAGACGCGTAGTTAAACGCGGATATAGACGTCATTTGGAATTTATCATAATTTTTTGTTTTTAAGATAAGTTTTGATAGTGAATTATTATCATAAGTTTTAGTGTATTTATGATTATTTTTGTGTATTTAAAATTAAGATCTTATGTAAATATATGAATGACAAATATTTTGATGTTGTCATGAATTAGGTTTAATCATGTCGACGTTGTCATCACCTAGTGCGGTGCAAGTTGGTGAGTCAATGAGCACATCCTCAAGTGAGGATGAAACATTGCGTCTTTATAATCGAGATGCATGGCTATGACGAAAAATTAGATGCATGTGTGATCGTTGTCGAGGGTGTATTTTTCGAGCACGTCGAATTGAAATGTCACACCTCAGCTTGTATGGAGAATGGGACCAAGAAAAATCACCGGTATTCATTGTTTTTTTTTACCATGAAGATTGCTAGTCTATGTTACGGGAATTATATATCAACGTACATGAAACTCCCTTTTGTGGTTAAGCAAGATGCGGTGCCACATCCTCAGATGCTCCCTCTCGGGCGTCGAGAGGCTGCAAAAGGTCGACGCGAGGAGGCAGAGTCTTCAAGAAGAGTAGAGACTGACGACCATGATAGTAGCCCTCATGAAATGCCCCATCAAGTCGTAGAGGATGAGATTTTGGACAAGATGGTACACCATCTATTTTCATAACCGATTCAGGGAGAAGGTCACTTTACAAAGCCAGATGATCCACTATATGTAGCATCATCTACTCCGTTGTATGAAGGTTGTACGTACTCCATTCTTCGTGCGTCCCTCGAGATACTTAACTTGCAAACAATTTATGGATGGAGTAATGTCAGTTTGGATGCGTTATTGAAGTAGGTATCGATTCAGTTTGGCTTATATATGAATCATAATATTAATTGTTAACCTCTCTATTTTGAAATCAGACAGAAATATATGTTGGTGGTTTTTTAACTCACTTTTAAAATATATGTAGGTTATTATCACAAATGCTTCCAAAAGGAAACAAATTGCTAGCTAAGAGAGAGCAAACAAGACATTACTTGACATCTTTGGGAGGCCTCGATTATGTCAAGATCCATGCATGTGTCAATGATTATGTCTTATTTCGTGGGATTCATGAGTTCGCACGAGAGTGTCCTATTTGTGGCGAATCAAGATACGAAGTGGAGATAAAGTCAATGGATGTGCCTCGTAAGGTTTTGCGACATTTTCCGATCGTTCCACGTATAAAACTTATGTTCAAGTGTAAGTCTATTGGAAAGCTCATGTCATGGCATACTAGTCATCGTTCAAGTGATGGAAAATGGAGGATCCCTGCAGACACACCTGCATGGCAACATATAGATAATTTGTGGCCCGTTTTCAAAGAAGAGCCAAGAAATTTGAGATTTGGTTTGGGTATGGATGGAATCAATCCATTTGGCATCAAAAGCACATCATATAGTGTATGGCCAGTGGTATTGGTGAACTATAATATTCCTCCATCCATGGCAATTAAAAAGGGACATGTGATGTTGTCCCTTCTGATTCCTGGAAAGCACAAGGTAGAAAACATGGACATTTACTTAGAGCCTTTGATTGAAGAGTTAAAAATGTTATGGGAAGGTATTGAGGTGCAAGATACAAGTGCATCTGCATCCTCTAGAGATTTCACATTGAAGGCCATGTTGTTGTGGACCATGCACGACTTTCCAGGATATGAAGAGTGTTCAGGTACATGTATATAACTCTATATTTGAAATTAAAGACTTGAATCAATTGCATTTTATTAATTCACTTGTTTTTTCAGGTTTAACCACGTCAGGATATCATGCATGTCCTATTTGCGGTCCCTCTCTAGTTTCCTCTAGGCCGTCACGTTTAAAGAAGGTTATCTACGACAATCATCATCGATTTATTCCTATTGACCATCCCAAATATGTTCTCCCTACTAATGGAATGACTCCACAATCTCTAACCATTCGAGATTGGAAGGAGAGATGGATTAATGCCGACATCCACCCTCCACATGCCATGAGTCAATAAGAAGTGCATTTCTCTCGATTGACTTTAAAGTATTTAGCATGATGAAATGTTTACATAATATATTGTTTGTTTGTTAGGTTCTCTATATTCTTTCATCTTCCGTACTGGATTGAACTCAAGATCAATCACCTGTTGGACCCCATGCACATATTCCAAAATGTTGTATCTACATTATGGGATCACTTGATAGGGGCTCGCGATTCAGTTAATGTAAGGGAGGATTTACGTAACATTGGTCGCATGAGACGAGCCTGGCCATGAATTGGACCCAGAGGAAAGATTGAGCTACCCCATGCACCTTGGATATTGTCAAAGAACGAGGAAAAAATAGTGAAGGAACAAATATATAGCTTTCGAACACCCACAGGATGTATGAGATGTCTCAAGGGAGCCTTCATAAAGAAAAAGAAAAGAGGTGTGGAGCAACTATCTGGTTTGAAGTCCCACGATTGGCACAAAATGATTCAAGTAAGGGTATCTCTAACCATGAATATAGTAATTAGTGGTGTAACTATGTGTAAACTTTGGGGTATGATGACTTTTTCCTCTACTGACAATTTGTATCTATGAATATTGTTTACATTCAGTTCGTACTTTCTACTAGCATATCCCATTGTGCCTCCAAAGATATACGTTCAGTCATTTACAAGATGGGAGAGCTTGTGAGGTGTGTATACATTGTATTTTTTCATTATATATCTTTGAATTTCCACACAAAAATAAACAATTCTCAAATGCATCTTGACAGATACGTGAGCTCGAAGAAAATTGATCCAAACACATTGCAAGATGCTCGAGTATTATCTATTGAGGTGGTTTGTTTGGTGGAGGAAATTTTTCCTCGATCCATTTTGACTACTCAATTACATTTACTCGTACATTTGATTGATGAGATCGCACTTTGTGGGGCAGTTCATGTAAGGTGGATGTTTTTTCTTGAGCGCTTCATGAAAACCTTGAAAGATTTTGTGAGGAAAAAAGCACGGCCTGAGGGAAGCATGGCTGAGGATTAGTTAGTGCAATCATCCCTTGTTTATATCTCTGAATATCTTGCTAAAGTGGATCCCTCTCAACCACGACTATGGAAAGATGATGAAGACTTGAGGATGACCTCTATAGTACCTCAAGGAAAAGGAATGAGTAAAGTGCTAACAAAAGAAGAACTTCGTAAGTTAAATAGTTTTTGTGTGCTCAATAGTGATGTTATGAGCAAATAGGTGACACTATATAATGAAGAAAGGGCAAGAAGAAAAAGTGAAAGACAAGAATTTCGCACTAGATATGGACGTAATATCTCATTTCCAGATCATCTAAATGCGCTCCCACGTCATATTGACATAGATTGGTTACACGAGGAAATGGAGAGAATGGAAAAAGAGGAGGAAATTAATATATCTCAAGAAGAGTGGGAATACGTGCGAGGTTGCTTATCAAAGGTGAGACATACTATCAATTAATTTGTTTCTATAAGTTTTATTTTATATAAATAATTGACATGTTTGATCTTTTATCTTTTACTACTAGTGCACATTATTCAATGCACTTTGGTGTGAGGGTAAACATCTTCAAACTCAACGTATAGATGAAAAGAGAAATATCCAAGATTGTGGTGTCCTTGCTCACTTCAAGGCTGCCAATCGTACCATGGAAGGTTAATGTGGCTTGATCCAAGATATTCTGAAACTTGACTTCAGACGATTCTTTATATATGTACTGGATGTGAAGTGGTTTAAAGAAGTGGTAACAAATGGTGAGCATTGCACAATCAGACATCATCCAAGTGGTTTTGTAATCATTGACTCTAAAAAATTTCACCAAAACAAGAATGACACATTAGTACTACCTCAACAATGCGAGCAGGTATATATGCAAAGGCTAATTTTTTTATATGTATACATGTGATACATATACACAATATAATAAGTACTTAAGTTTTTTGCTTTTGTTTTTCAAATATAGGTTGTGTATCATCCAATGGTAGACAATAACCAATGGTGGTATGTCATCCCTATATCTAATTGTTGAAAACCAATATATGGTAATATTACCGACATGGAGATAGCAGATGACAATCCAACAAATAATGATGATGTGCATGATGACACCATAATGGATGATATGCCTGATATAGTACAAGATGAATCTTGCGATGATGTTCAAGGAAACGCACAAGAAGACAATAATGTGATTGTCAATGATATTGATGAAGTTATTGAGCAATGTAGCAACACATCTAATAGTGGGATAGACTTATTTGTTTCATTACCTCTTGGTAACATAGACCTAGAAGTAGATAGTTTAGCAAGGGTTGATCTCATTGAAGATGAGATGGATCATTCACTGTAACATACTTAATTTGCTTATTGATTCAATATATGTGTATTCCTAATTCTATGCTTTTTATCATGCGCACACGTGTATATTCAAGAATCAATAGTCAATTTTAAAGCAAGCATTGAATTTTCCATAATAAAAAGGAAGTATCTTTTATCATCTTCAAGTACATAGAGAAATCACGAGATACATATTGCAATGCTTGCTACTAATTGTAAGGTTTCTGTCGCTTGCCGCTAATTACTTATATCAGGCTTGTCAACTGGAGGAACTGCCATTCATTAGAGAGCAATGAAAAAGTAATTATTAACTCTATTTTTTTAATTCAATGATTCAATGTGTATTCTTAATTCTATGGTTTTTATCATGCACACATGTGCATGCTCAAGAATCAATTTCAGGTGGTTAAATAATTATTAACTTTGGTTTTTCAATTATGTGAATTGCTAATTTTAGGTGATTAAATAATTGTGCGTCTGATAGTGCATCTAAATTAGCGTCTATTTGCGCAGATATATAGACGCAAAATTCGCGTCTATTTACACATACGTTTACACGCATTTATAGACGCTCTGATAGACGTGCCCGACTTTGTGCGTCTAACGTGCGCGTCTATGCCTCGTTTCTGTTGTAGTGAATAGACAATGCATATGAAGCTGCATTAATCCAGTTTTGGAGTTTAAGTGGGTTAAAAGTTCATTCTTCTTCTCATTTTCATATCTTGCTTTCTTTGCTTCCTCCATTCTCACACCCCCAACCTCTGTCTTTTCTCCATCTTTCCCTCCTCAAGTTTGCATGGCTTGCACCAAGCAAGCATGTTGTCGTGCCACAAGAAGACCTCACGTCAAGGCCAGCCACCTGGAGCACAAGATAGAGCCTCCTCTAGTGTAGTAGCAGGTGCTCCCCATAGAGCACAATGACCACCACAGAAGAAGAAGAGATGGAAACCAAGCACTGTTTCCTTTCGAAGATAAGGAGAATCCAATGTGGATATGAGCTTCTCATCATGAAAAGATCTTTTGATAAGGTTGTTTGGGAAGTCATGCAAGACTTGGAGCTGAAAGAGATGGGAAGACTTTGGGCGTGAGTGTGGGATAGCCCACCAGTAGGAGGGTGGACTGTTGCAGCTATGGAGGCCCTGCAAATGACTGCAGAGGGGTTTCTCATCGATTTGTTTGATGATACACAACTAGTGGCCATACATACAAAGCTTTTTACAATCACAGATAAAGACATAAACTTTATCATTCGGCTTCAATACGATAAAGGGACTCCTCCATAGGTTATGAGATTAATGATGCAAGGTATTATATATGGGTATTATAGCACCATAGCATCTTGGAAGGCCAAAATTTTTTGTATACTATACCACATTTGAATATATATATATATATATATATATACATAATATCTCATGCGATGTATACTGAATTCAAATAATTGAGTAAAGTTGTTTTGTTTTGTTTCTTGAAACACGCGACTCTTAAATTTTTATTTAACGTACACATGCATCAAAAGTAGTAATACATATAGATACGAGTTACATTATTGCTTATGTACAATCGCAAGTGCAGTACTACGTGTTGACATAATTAAATTGGATTATGTTAACGTATGCAAATGTGTCATTCACGTACCACACATTATCATCACACTTACACAAGCCACATATTTATTCAATAAATATTTATTTATAGAGACAAATTAAAATATCTTATATTCATCAGGAAAAATACATGTGATAGTTGATAGTGATGGCATATACAAAAGGCCAATAGCCAACAAGAACTCTCATTCGTTCCTTGGTGCACTTGATTAGCATCACCTTCTTCAAACTAGATGTCACAAGTATCTCTTGAAAAGGTCCAAACTTGGTCAAAGATCAAATTTTCATGATTTTTTCTTGCCCTCATGTGGTGAGTACTTGTTATGAAAGACCACCAAGTCTACAACAAGGTTGTCAATGTACTCCTTCAGAGCTGAATCCTTTCATTGATTTGCATGCCGAGCTTCTCCTTGCCTTGATGCAAACTCATCTATATACAATATGTCCTGAATGACAAAATCAACTCAAATAATATATTTAGCAACTAAATTAGAGTTATCATAAATCGATGAAACTTGATGGTAGGGTACATCGAGTCCCCCGAAGTCCACAATTGAAATATTGGCAAAAAGTGATGCCTACAATTGCCATGTACAAAGTCCGGTATCTGGAGCCTCTTTCTGGCCTAGCAACCAACCTAGAGTTATCTGAAAGTGATGAAACTTGATGGTAGGGTGCATCGAATCCCCCGGAGTCCATCAATCAAATCTTGGCAAAAAATGATGCTTGCAACTGT
This sequence comes from Lygodium microphyllum, assembly GCF_053477565.2. Taxonomy (NCBI): domain Eukaryota; kingdom Viridiplantae; phylum Streptophyta; class Polypodiopsida; order Schizaeales; family Lygodiaceae; genus Lygodium; species Lygodium microphyllum. Next base: position 109,604,863 of record NC_141164.1, read on the forward strand.
CATGTCTCAAGTCTAGCATCTAGGGCCATCAATGAAATCTTGGCTAAAACTGATGCCTGCAGATGCGAGACTTTGGAAAGGGCAACTGCATACCAAAACTGGCCCTAGACACTAGACTTTGAATAGGATAGCTGTAGGCCAAAAATGGCCCTAGATGCTAGGGGTAGCTGTAGGCATCATCTTTTGCCAAGATTTCACCGGTGGACTTTGGGGGACCTGATGCACCCTACCGTCAAGTTTTGTTGCATAAAAATATATGGTAGTTAGAAATATTACCTTCTATGTATCTTCATTTCCTCATGTGTCAACAAGGCACCTCATTGGGCAAAGGGATCTACAAACTCCTTGGTAGGAAATTGGGGCCTTGGTCCAAACAAATCATGCTGTAGTGCTTCAAATTTAGCATTCGGTACAAAGTAGTCTTCTTCAACTGATGTAATGTGCTCGTGTGTTGCTATGATGGCACTCATTGTAACTAAGCTTGTGCCATCATATCTTCCAATCTCTTGCATCATTGGATGCACATCCATGTAATCATAATCAATCAAGTCTTCCATCAAATCCCTAACTAGGATGGAAAATAACTCTTCTACCTTAATTTCCAAGTATTGCAGTACATCTAATAGAAGCAAGTATTGTACATGGTCTACTTCAATGGGCATCAAGGAGGCAAGGTTGGGTTTGTCGACGTGTGGCTGTTCTAAAGAAGATGGCAGCATGAGAGTCAACCCTCGCTCTGCCACCACTCAATGTTTCTCTTCAACATTTATGAGCTCTTCAATCGGTTATTCTCATGTGTATGTGATAGCAACAATCTCTGGAGTTGTATCTTTGTTTCTCTTCTCCTCTAGGGATGTATCAAATGCAAGGAAGTAAATTGCCAATGTGCAATCACACTCCACAATATCCAAAGGTGTTGTACCTAATGCACTGCCCATGGGAATATTGCATACTCTGTGCGAAGGATCCATGTGGGCCAAACAGCTATTCACCACTTTTGGTGGTTCTTCCCTACCTAAAATACCATGAGCTATTCCAAAAGGCACCCAAGTCATGTCAGATCCCTCGATGGAGTATGTGTAGGTAGCAATGGTACTCACAAAGTCTTCCAAAACCTGAAGGGGGGGATCCAACAATGAGAGCATGCTTTCAAGGTTGAAGTTCTTAGAGAAAACTTGAAATATCTCGTCAGAGTGGCTAGCGGAGATGGTCTGGTGGATCCCCTCATCAAAGTGTGCGCGAGCATCCATCGTAGCAGATAGGAGAGATGTGGTGAATATAAAGAGATGAAGAGAGAAAGTGTGAAATGAAACAATGAAACAATAACTAAACTACTCTAACCTTAAAAACCTTAAGTTTTAAACCATTAAAGGTTGTTCGCGTACAATATTTAGTTATTGCTTTACTTATGTTGGTGAGTGAAAATGAGTGATCGGTGTCGTGATGTTATGAGGACATAGTGTGAAAAAGTATGGAATGCATCATCATCCGACTTCTTTATTGATCTAGAGAGTCAATGTGATCTGAGCCATTAGTACTAGTGTGAGTTGATGGATTATCCAAAAATACTAGATTTTTGGATAATTTTAGAATATTGTTGATATTATTTATTGTAAAAATTCAAAAAATTTAGAAAAATCTTCTAGATTAGGATGGCATGCAAAAAGCAAGTTGCTTTTTCAGCCAATTAGGGGATTTTCACAAGAGGGACAGATTGACAAAATCGCGATTATCGCGATCGCTGTAAATAGGCTCAAAACTGCAGATTAAACTGAAAGAAGAAGAAGGAGTGATCTGGGAGATCGAGGAGCAGGTGTCCTAGAGTTTTACCCTCCTTTGGGAACCAACCGAGCCATCAAATTTGGGTTCCAAGTAGCAGAGAAGGAGCTGTAAATTTTATGCACGTTTTATTCTACGAAGAAGCTGAAGGAGATCTAATGCTTGGAGATTGCTTCTGAGTAGTGTAAAGATTTCAGGTTCTTTCAATACATATTGATTCAATTCATTGTGATTTGTTTTTGTAGTGTTTACCACTTGGGTATTCTCTTTCTTCTCTTCCATCTCTTATATCTACTTCCTTCTACCTCTGATCCCGGGTGGATTCAACCTTTTGACAAAAATCCCTCCGACATTGGTGAGCCCAACGTGAAAGGTCGTCACAAAAGAAGGAAATATAATATGGGAGAACCTTCGAATACAATCTCTAGTGATGTTTTGCAACAATTGGTGCAAAATATGAATATGCTTATGTAGGTACAACAACAACAGGTGATGCAAGCTTCAACTCAAACAGAAAGTGTTGTGATGAATGCTTTGCAAGCAGTTGAGCACGAGGTGAAGTTATTCAATGGCAGGAATGTATCTGCATATGTACATACCTATGCTCAGAAGATGAAATTCTTTGGAGTGGCTCAATCTGCATGGAGCTGGTATTTTGTACATGTTACTGTTCATGAACTGAAAGCATGGATTACTGAATTATACTCGCAGGTAGGATGCAGACTGGATAGCCTTCAAGAAGACACTCATGGAAGAATTTTACATTGAGGACACCAGTTTGATTACACGCAAGACTTTTCAAGAGTGGGTTATACAACCCAATAAGGGTCTTGTGGATATAGAATTGTTAAGAGAATTTGAAAGTCGATTTGAGCAATTGGATCTCGCAGAACAACAAGCTCTTGCAAGTCAAAAAATTGAATTGTTTCTATAGGTAGCTGATCATACTGAGCTTCAAGAGAAGCTTGATGATTTGCTAGAGGATCAGACTACAAAGACAAGTTTGAAAATAGAGTGGAGACATGTCAAGGAAGCTCTTATTTTGCTTGTGAAGAAGAAGCATAGAAGAAGAGAAAGATTGCATGTCTCTAGCTTGCCCACTGTTACGAGAAAAATAGTTGAAGTATCCAGTAAGCCTCCCACTTCTGTGGCTAACCCTATGGCTATACCTGCTATTATTCCCTCTGTTAGGAAAGATGTCTTGGATGAATTGGTCAAAGGGATGCGGAATATTCAATTGAAGGTTGCAAAATTGGACGAAAAAGGACAAGAGGAAAGGGGATGGGCAGCAGCCCCTAAGCCTCGAAAAAGATGTATGTGGTGTGACAGTTTGCAGCACGAGAGAAAGGATTGTGCTACTTATCAAGAGACCTTGGCACGATAGCTTATCTTTTGGAAAGATGGCAAGATCCATGCATAAGAAATGGGATTGCCTCTTGCTTTGAATTTTGGAAAGGGAGGTATGCCAAAGTTGTTGGAAGACTTGACTGTCCCAAATGCTTATGCGGCGGTACATGCTTCTACTTTTGGTCTATAGTTGGATAGAATGCATGGCCAAGTGATGGTTGGTCCAAAGGCTCAAAAATGGACACATGATTTGTCAAAGAAGCGGGATCTAGAGCATGGCAAAGGTAGAAGCTATGGAGGATGGAAGATAAAGACACAACTCATGTCGACATGACAATGTAGAAAACTGTTACACAAGTGAATTAGATTTCAAGATTGAGACTTGAACTCATAAACACAATCTTGTGTATGGACAACAATGACACAGACACTTGACAGAAAGAGACAAGTACTATTGCATTATCATATGTGAGAGTGATAGTTCAAGTACATCATTATATAGAGTTCTTTGGTAGCACTTAACATCCACTGTGCATATGGGATCTGTCTCTCTTCCTAGAATGGACTGCATCTTCCTAGCCTAGCTGTTCCATACAAAGGGACTAAAGTAGGTGTGATTGCAAATATCTCAACACCCCTCCTCAATCACAACCAAACGTACAAAGTGTGTAGAGGCTTTAGTGAAAGCAACACCTGCAAAGTGTGGGCACACCATAAACATGGCAAAACACTAGAGGCTGTCGTAGAAAAGGCTAAGTGTGGGTACCACAAACATGATGGACATCCAGAGGCTGTAGCAGGGGCCTTACAAAGTATACAGAGGCTGTAGTATAAGGATAACTAAGGATATTACAAGTTTATTTTTTAGACATTAGGGCTAGGAAATACAAAACTAAAAAAGTCTATCTGAATAGAAGGACTGATGAGGTTTGTTCTTCTCTTGGTGGTCTTCTTCTTCCTTTGCTCCATTTTCTTCTTCTTCTTTGATTGCAACTAGATAGGCCTTTTGGGACCTCTTTCTTGTGTGGCAGAACTTCTCGGTGTGTCCGGTCCTTTTGCAAAAGTCACAGAAGAGCTGATCCGTCTTGCCTTTGTACATGTTGCCAACATATAATGCATGCTCATCTCTAGAGGTACTTGATTCTTCCTTAGTTTTTAGCTTCTTTTACTATTCTAACAGTGATGCCTGGATATCAACAAGTTCAGGATTTGGCATGTTGATTAAAGTTGTTGATACATTATTATATTCAGGAGGCAAACTCTTAAGTAGAACACCGATGCAAACATCTTCTTCCATTTTAATATTGATTCTTGCAAGTTGGGTTAGAAGTCCTTCCATGTAATTTAGATGTGTGGCAAGTGATGTGCTGGACTTCATTTCAAGCCTGAAAAACTCAATCAAGAGACCATACTTTGATGATTTAGACTGTGCACCGAACAAGGTGTCAAGTCTCTTCCATGTATCCCGTGAGGTCTCACAGTTATCCACATGGTGGATATAGCTATCGTCTAGCTCTAGTTTGATAATGGCCTGGGTCTTATCATCGTTCTTTTGCCAAGTTACAGTAAGATCCACATCATGAGGCTTCTTTTCTTTTCTAGTGATAATGGCCTAGAGGCCCTTCTTCATCAGGATGAGTTTGATGCAGGTCTGCCAAGTGTGAAACACGACTTCTTTGAAACGAGCAGTTGGAGAGTCTTTGCCCATGTTAGACTTACGGGAATAGTAGCAAATCAACTTCATAATTTGAGATTTACTAGTGGAAGAGTAGATTACAATGTGTCAAGAGACACAAGTAATGACAGTGTGAAAACACACTATGCGGAGACTATGTCTGTGTTGATGTTGAGCTTGAATCTTCTTTGTTCGGGGTCGTCGATCCTTCTTCAATCTTTCTAGGTCCTTCTCCTCCTTGATTTGATGCTGGGACAATAGATCAGAGTGGCAATGTGTTGTTACAGGTGGCAGGAGAGAGAAAATAATGAGATTTTTTAGCTTGAGTGAAAAATTGGCTATGGTGGATTTTAGGGTTTCATGACAGGGGCCAGGTTTTTCTGACATTGCAGGAGCTATGGTTTATTATTTTCAAAAAATTTTTTATGGAAATGTAGCTTATGTGATGCTCTACCAAAGCCCTATCCTCTTCATCCAGATCACGGCCCGTACTGCACGCACAGAGAAGACGACCGTGATCAGGTGCAGTTCAGCCAGATTTTTGCGATTTCGTCAATGCTGGAGCAGAGGGTGATCAATGTCATGGATTTTGGTGCTGGGGATGAAGTGACTTGATGTAAGGAATTATTCCTTAGAAGGAAGCAAGAGAAGATATGCTTTGTGTTGGGAGATCCAGGGACTCCAATCAAGGTATGTCCTGCAGGTCACAGATTTAGGCTATGGCAGTGATTGACAATTTGATCAATGTTGAGCTATGGAGTGGCCAATGTCAAGCTCTTAAGTGATACAGAGAAGCCTTGGATGTTAAAGAATAAATGTCCAGAAGAGAGTAGTTTCAGATATGACCTGTGGAGAGAGATCCATGATCTTGAAGTTGAAGGGTGCTACTGGCTATGGCTGTCAAGGAAGGTCAAGTAGAGATGGAGGTGAGAAATGGAACAATGAGCTGGACTTGAGTTGACCTCACGTTAAGAGGTACTGAGAGAGTAGAGAAGGGAGTTATGCCATGCCCGACTGGGCTCTGATACCATGTCAAAGATGTGGGATCTAGAGCATGGAAAAGGCAGAAGCTATGGAGGATGGAAGATAAGGACACAACTCATGTTGACATGACAATGTAGAGAACTATTACACAAGTGAATTAGGTTTCAAGATTGAGACTTGAACTCATAAACACAATCTTGTATATGGACAACAATGACACAGACACTTGACAGAAAGAGACAAGTACTATTGCATTATAATATGTGAAAGTGATAGTTCAAGTACATATCTACGTCTTGCTAGGTCTAGCACTCGTCTAGCCTCGTACATATCTACGTCTTGCTGTAGCCTTCTAGCCCTTTGCTCATGGTTCTAGGCAATTATGCCTTCTAGCGCTCTCTTGATTGCTCTTCTCTCTTCTTCCAGGTTTGCTACCACTTCCTCTACAAGTCTGCCCTGGATTACGGTCCTAGTGAGTAGATCGTAGTTGTGGACCAGTTCCTGGACTAAGGTAGGAAATTCTCCGAAGTATAATTGGTCCTCTCCTCGTTCGCCTCTTGATCCCGACATTGTTTCTGCTTCCAGCTCCACGAGGTTGTCAATAAATCCAAGCAGCTCCGGCAGCGTCCAATCCTCTATATTGTTGCTTTCCGTGTCTTCATGTCTTCTCCAGGTCCTACTAGTAGGGCACTCAGGCACCTGTCTAAGTCTTGGGGAGGTGCGGTGCAGAACTTAGGGTGACAGGTCTGAAAGTCCTGCCCTTGATGTGCCCTAAGTGTGAAGTGGGAAGGGGCTAGGGAGAACCCTAGATGCAGTGAGTGTGGTGCACAATAACAATGAAGGGAGACTGCAAGCACATGTGAAGTGTTCTCCTTGTTAACTTGCTTAGTAGTAGATTCATCTTTCAGCTTTGCTATTTTTTGCTCTTGTCTTTCTCTCCAGTCACCTTGTCTTTGTTTCCTTGTGGCTTTTTCTCTCTTTGCTTTCTTTTCTTTTCTTTTCTTTTCTCTTTTTTCTTTTTGAGAATGAGAAAGGGAGTACAATTGTCAAGGCATATCACACCCATTTAATCACGGGGCGGTCGCAGGCATTGAGATAAGAATGCGCAACTTTGTAGGTATTCTTTAATATCGGCCTTAGATCTCAAAGGAGTGGTTGACAAGAAAGGGTGATTACACCTTGTGAAGCGGGTGTCACTCATATTTTCTAAGAGCTCTAGACAGAAGGAAGGAAGGTGAGTAGCCCACATCATTAACCTAGTCATATCTCTACTATCTATTCCTAGGTTGATATCAAAGAAGAGTGGGGGGAGATGGGCTTCCTCTGCTATGGGTTTTTGGAGTAGCATGAATTTGATAAGTCGGAGGTAATTACAAGTGGTCAAAATGCTGGATCTGGGCAGGAAGAGAAGTCTGCAAGGAAACAATTTATAGAAGGAAGTATATCTTCTAACCTAAACACTAAGCATTCCTCAGGGATCCTAGCATTTACATTATATATTTTTGGGAAGTCGTAATCCCCATCCAATTCTCTATCATAGTCCACTCCATGCCTACGGGGGTAGGGCATGTAGATAGGATCATTGCGCTCTTCGGGGAGTGAACTGCAAAAGGCGATCCATGTATCAAAATTAGTGTCCCAAATCCTCCTCCACCATTTCGGCTATGCCTCATAGCCTTGGACGGTTTTGGGAGCTAGATTGACCTTATCTTCCCAGTAATCCTGTGGTTCTTGTCGCCACCTAGTTATTATCAGGCTCCTCTCTTCAATCCACCTGTTTGCAAGTTCATTAGCCAGATCCTTGATCTTGGCTAAGACTTCTAGAGTTAGGGCTCAGTCCAGAGAGCATGGGAAAGCAAATGAGAGCTCAAACAACCTTTTCTAGAACTCTTATTGATGCCAGATGACCAACTCCTGGGGCCAATCTACAGGATGTGCATCACCTCTCAGTGGCATGGGCTCTTCAGGAAGTTGTCTTGGAATTGTGCGTGCTCGGTGTTGGGCCTCCTCAGCTAATTCTTGTCTTCTCCTCCTTGCTGCAACCATACGCTCAGGCAGATGGGCATCTGCAGGTTCTTCCTGTGGGAGATCGGGTTGAGGCGGACTCGGCATTCTTTGTTGCTCTTCTTCATCACCTTGCTTGAAATCCGGACCCTCTTCGACATGTTGCTCAAGCACAGATGGGATGATTGGCGGTGGTGGTGGTGGCTGTTCATGCTCCTCAAAACCTAGCTCCTTGAGCTCAATAGCGGAAAGGCCCGTACAGCGAAAGTAGTGGAATTGTTACTCCTTAGTGATCCCTGTACTTGTTGGGAGCTCCCGCTCTTGAAGACCATATCTTAGAGCTCGGGTGGTCAGCTCCAACTTTCTTTTCACCTTTTCCACTGGATCATCACCCTCAGCTTGTGTGACATGGAGTACCGTGTTGAGGAAGGCCTACCACTGTGCTTTAGTAGTTATTTCAGCAGCTTCAACCCTGGCTTCTGCAATCACTCTTTTGCATTCTACCACTGCCAAGCGTTCGGTCAAGTCTCTCACCCTGTCAAAATTATTCCCTTCCCAATCCATAGCTCTTTCTTCCATCCTTTTTCTCTCTTCCTCCAGTTGGCTCGCCAGGGTGGTCACTACGTGTTGCTGCTCATTTGTTAAAAACCACAACTGGTTCCTTTCTCTTGACTTCTAAGCCAGCTGCTCTTCAGCAATCCCTTTAGCTTGATCTACAATGCTGAGCCTTTGTTGCACCTCGGCCAGTACTTCTGATTTTTCCTGCACCATCTACTCTTGGCTTTGGATCTCAGCAAGGAATAGCCTTTTTTGATTGAAAGCTATGGCCATGAGGGCCTCTACATCTTCCTGGGACGTCTCCAACGCATCTTGTAATCTTTGAGCTTCATCTTGTAGCTGTTTTGCTTATGCTGCTGAGACTCCTGGCCCTTCACTCTTCACAAACTTGATTTCACTTATTAATCTATTTTGTTCTTCTAGCTCTTGCTACAAACAGAGCTCCATGGTATGTTCTTGTGGTGTACTGGCTTCGCCTTCTTGAACCTCCTGTCTTAGTGTTTCCACTTGAGCGACCTTTTGCTGTAGATCATTGTATTGCTGCACTAGTAGCTTTAGACTCCTTTGCTCTGCCACCAGGTTCTGCTCTTCGTCTTCCAGCCTTTGTCTAAGGCGGCTTTCATTGTCCTAGGCTTCCTTTGCTTTTGCTACTAGCTAGTCCTGCAGGGCCTTCATTTCTCTTCGTCGGTCAGCTCCCTGCCTTGAGACTTCTAGGCTAAGAGCAGCTAACGTTTCTTTTTCTTTTTCTAGCTCCATCAAGGCCACTTTCTTCTCTTCCTTCACCTTGTCTAGTTGTGCCAGTAGCTCAGCCACATATGCGTCATAGTTAGTGTCGGCAGGCATGGGAGTATGGGGTGTGGTGGTTGATGCCTCCAGCCTTTTTCTTTTAGGGTCTTGCTGTGACTCTGTATTTGCGGCAGCGGGCCTTTTCAATCCGGTTTCTGGCACGATCTCGGCCACTTTGCTCACTAGCATTTGCATCATGTTCATTAGCTGTGCCGTGTCGAGGGGAGGTGTGGGTTGTGTGGTGGTTGTAGTCATGGTTTCAGTCGTTGCAAGCATAAAAGAGGAAGGAAGTGGATGTAGTAGGGACTTGCCCTTGCCTACAGCCACTGGAGCTGCTTCCACACTTGAACTAGCTTCGGCTTTATGACGGGGGTTCACAGGTTCGAGCTCTCCACCCCCGTGGGTCTCTTCCACAGATCTTCGTGTAGCCTCTGCCAACTCAGCCAGCTCCTTCAGTATCTGCTCTTCAGCTTCTTCTTCCGCCCTTCTTTTCCTGTCCTCTTCTACCTTCTTTGATTCTTCTCTTATCTTTGCAAGCTCTTCCTCCTCTTTCCTTCTTCTTTCTTCCTCAGCCCTCCTAGACTCTCTTTGAGCCCTCTTGATTTCAACTCGTTCTTCTTTGCTTAATTCCTCTTTCCTTTCCTTTTGTCTCTTGTCCCCTTTCTTTTGTCCTTCTGGTTTGCTTGCTTGTGTAGGCGGCACCTCCTGTTCTCCCTTGTCACTTATTGTTCTTTCACTTGATTCTTCTCCTTCGTGGTGAGGTGGGCTTTGATGTGCAGCTTGCTCTTCCATGACTCCAGCATCCTTCATTGCTTCATTTATGATGGCTGTCAAAACACCACCATATCTAATTGTGGCCGCCTTTCAGGCAGGTTTCTTCCTTGTGGAGCGTGCTGTTGAGACAAGGGATTCTCCTCTTGCTGGTGCTTCTGCTGGAGTGAGAAGGGCAGCTGAGCTTTGAATGGTTTTCTGCACGAAACCATTCCAGTCTACCTCCTCAGGGACTCCTGATGCGATGCTTTCTAACAACGGGACCCCGATCCTGTTCATCAATACATTGTGCCTTTGGCCCGAGAAGAGTGTGTGGATCATCTTTGCTTGCACCTTCACTGCTGGATCCGGGATGTTAGCCAAGCTGATTCCATCCATTGTGTGCACCTCTTCTTTCTTTACCCCCAGCATGGCGTAAACATCCCTTCTCGGCTGCCTCTCTTTCTTGGGTACGAGCCCCAAGGCCTTCTCTACGATTGCCGCATTGAGGGGCACTTCAACTCTTCTTTCCTGCTTCCCTGTCCTCACTGTGACAGTGCCATAGTTCCTGCCCTTGTCAAAGTTCCTCAGAAATTCAACACACATGCCGTAATCCATGTCCTGCCCCACCTTTTCCACATACTTGTGGAGGTGGCATCTGTCCACCAATTCTTTGACTATAGGTTCCTCCAAGATGGCCTCATCTCGGTTCAGCGTGTACTTGAAGGTGAATTGACTGAATCCTCGTGTCTCGACGCTGATGCGGAACTTGGTCATCTTTTCTTCAGAAAATGGGAGTTTGCCCCCTTTCTCTTGTCCTGCCATGGTGGTTACCTGTCAACACACCATGCCAACATTAATGCTTAAAAATCGGCTTATTTCTAACAAAACTCAATTTTGAGAGAAAAATATATGTGTCAAAAATTAGTATACTTTCTTAGAGGCTTGAATTTTAGAGACAAGCTCACAGCAGCAATTGCTATTGTTTTCCCTTTGGAGTATCTTCCATTGAAACTCAATTAATCATAACATTCTGCTAGATAGCATGACTCTCATTTTGTTGACTCTCATTTTGCTCTGCTCTTGCTCACGTTGCTCCCCCCCGTCTTGGATCTTTCAAGGAATCCTTCCTAGGATTAGCACAGGAAGTACGAGGCAAATGCTGTTTTTCGTGGATTGACTTACTTAGCCAATAACCAATCATAGAAGCTTGAATTGTATTCGAGTTGGGCATGACAATCAAGAGCAGATGGTTGGATGGAGACTTGGGAGATGTAGGTCAAGACATCGTGAAAGAGATCTCTAGTATTAAGGCAACTTGCAACATGTAATTCCTCTTCTGTAAGGAATTGGTCAATGTAAGGGTGAGCGAGCACATGGTCGTCTAAATGCTGGTTGCAGGTGATGGCCAAAACCCTAAACGAGATAGGTGCCACATAAGTAGGGCTATATTTGATGATTTTAACTGCCTTGCGTTGCTTAGCATTGGTCATTATCCGGCAACCTTTTTTCTCCCATTGGATTCTCAGAGCAAATCACTGTTGCAAGAACGTGGAAGGCGAGCTTGCCATCTGCGTGAGCTCTTGCAACTCGTGCTCAGGAACAGAACGAGGAGGCTTACGATATGAAGTGATTATTCTTCAGAGGGCAGCTTGCTCCTTTGAGATTTTGTCATTTGCTATCAGTTCAACAGCAATTTTGGGAAATTTACTGGTCATAAGTTCGTATTCTTCCCAAGTGCATGGTAATGCAAGAACATTCGAAGTAAGAGTTTTGTCAAGAAGACCTAGGTCTAGCCTCTCATAACTTCTAGCGAATGTAGTGAAAGTTTTGTCCAACATCTTGATGCAGGTTACTAAGTCATCCCCAGAAGTCGCGGCGAGGTCTTTAGCCAAGGAAAGGAAAGGTCGTACCACGTAGGAAGGTTTAAGACCTGCTGGTGGGAATGGTGCAAATGGACTGGATAGTGGTGACTCCATCATTGGTGTCATAGGTGTGGCTTTGCACTCTGAAGCACTTTGAGGTGCTGTAGGAAGCTCTCGGGGCATGGGAGTTGTGCTGGGTTCTGAGTGAGCAGTCATGGGGGTATTTAAGTTCTCTGGATTAGGTAAGTTTAAGGCTTGTGGCATTTGCTTTGGTCGATAGATGAGTTGGGTCTTACTAGCCACAGCAGGCAATGGTTTGCTGACTATGCTCTGGGCACCATGTGTGCAAGCCTCCCTCACTGGGTTGATATTGCTTGTAGATGAGCTTTTAAACTTGCCATTTTTAGGCACCCAAATCCAGGGGTTGCCCTCGTAGTATCCTTGTGCTCGCAAGAGATCTTTGGGGATCCATCCCGGCGTGGTTGTGCGTCTACGTCGATAGCGTCTAGACTGTCTGTTAGGCCGTGATGGTTGGCTGATTATTTTGGCGTTTAGAATCACGTTTGGGTGGTCTACCCGAATGTGGTCTTTGCCGTTTTGGCACCCATATAAGCTTGGACTGCTTGGCCTTGTGAGCACTCTTGGTGGGTTTGGGCCTCTTGTCCCATTCAATTCTTGAAGTAGACACTACCTTTGTAAGCATGTTGACTAAGATTTTATTCGTGGATTCGGCTTGGCCATTAGCCTGAGGGTAATAGGGAGAGGACTTCTGATGAATTATTAGGAAGGTAGAGAGTAGGTGGAAAATCACCTCATTAATGAAGTGCATGCCTTGGTCACTTACAAGTTCGATTGGACAGCCAAACCGTGAAATGACCTACTCCCACAAGAACTTTACAGTGGTTCTAGCATCATTCTTCCTCGTGGATCGTGCCTCTGTCCACTTCGTTAGATATCGGTTGCCACTATGATGAAAGCAAGCTTGGGAATATTGTGCTGCAGGACTGATAGGTCCAATAAAATCGATGCCCCATTTTTCAAAGGGTTGTCGGGGTATGACAGGGGTCAACTCCATCTTGTCTTTCCACACAGGCACTTTGGTCCTTTGGCACTCATCGCAGTGCTTTACGAATTTAGTTGCATCGCGGAAAAGGGTGGCCACCATAGTTGGGATTGTAGCACCATTCGGACTGTTGTGTCCTCGCTAAAGTGTCCTCCAGCGATTTCGCCATGTGCTTCTTTCAATGCATCGTGCATCTTGTGCTCACATACGCATCTGCACAATAAACCGTCTTGTCCCAACCTGTAGAGTTGGCCGGCTATCAGTTGGTATGGCTGAATTTTCACGATAAGTCTTCTCAGCCTGGCCTTCTCAATGGGTCTCTCATGTAGTCCGCTCTCTAGCACTTGCACTATGTCATCGGCCCAATACGGTGTCAGATCAGCTTTAAACAATTCTCTCTCGCTAGACAGGTTAAAGAGATGAGCATCTGGTAAATCGTCAGGTATGCCTTGTCCAGCGGCTTCTCCTATGGGTATGCGGGACATGTGGTCAGCCATGTAATGCTACTTTCCTTTGCATACAACCACAGAGAAGTCAAACTCTAGTAGAAGGAGTAACCATCTAGCTATGCATCCCGTAGCGCAAGGCTTGTTCACAAGATATAGCAAGGCTTGATGGTCAACAAAGAAGACAAAGGGAGTGACCAATAAGTAATGCCTAAATTTCCTTACCGCAAATACCATGGCCAACCCCTCCCTTTCTATCGTGGAATAGTTCATCTCGGTCTCTATGAGTTGCCTGCTCGCAAAACTCACTGGGTAATCTAAGTTATGTTCACCAGGCTGGCATAGCACGGCTCCAATAGCGGACTTAGAGGCGTCTATGTGTACATGAAACGTTATGTTCCAGTCTGGGGCTCATAAGATTGGTGCAGTAGTAAGAGCCTTTTTCAACTCCTCATATGCGTGCTGGCATTCCTCAGTCCACTCGAACACTATCAACAACTTGTACAATGGTCTAGCAATTAGTGTGTAATTTAGTACAAAGCATCGATAATATCGAGTGTGACCGAAGAAGCACTGAACTCCCTTGTAGTTATCAGGTGGTGGTAAGTCAACAATGACTCTGACTTTAGAAAAGTCAGCGGCAATGCCGTTCCTTGACACTACATGCGCTAAGATGCATCCGTGTTTCACCCAGAACTGGCACTTTAAGGGGTTCAACGAGAGGTGGTACAACCTACACCTTTCAAAGACAGCTCTCAATTTCTCTAAGTGTTCAGCCCAACTAGAGTGTACGCATAAGTCGTCTACAAACACTTCCAGTTTGGGCCTAAGCATGTCCTTACAGATAGTGCACATTAGGCGTTGAAAAGTCGCAGGTGCATTCATCAGCCCAAAAGGCATGACAATATAGGCGAATATACCCCATTCCATGGCAAAGGCAGTCTTGTGCCTATCGTCGCGGTACACTTGCACTTGATTATAGCCCGAGAAACCATCCAAAAAACTGTAGGCTTCTTTACCTGCTACCCTCTCAAGCATGTGCTCGGTGTAAGGTAAAGGATAGTTATTCCTCTTTGTAGCGGCATTCACTTTCTTGTAGTTCATGCACACTCGAATTTTTCCATTTTTCTTCATGACAATCACGATAGGTGATACCCAGTCTATGTCCTCAATCTCATATATGAATCTTGCCCACATGAGTTTATCAATATCCTCTTTTACTGCATGGGCATGTTTGGGACTCATGGGGTAAGGTCGTTGTTTCGTTGGCACTGCATCAGGGACCATTGGGATATTATGAGTCACAACCCTAGGGTCGACTCCCTTAAGTTCATCCAATGTCCAGGAAAATACGTCAATGTACTCTTGCAAGAGTGCAACAAGTCTGGTCTCCTCATCCTCCGTCAAGTCATCTGCAATGAATACAGGTCTTGGCTTTTCACCTTCCCCAGCCAAGTTAACTTCCTTGACTTTGGTGGGTCCCTCGATCGGTTCACTAGTTTGGCCTTATCTTTTCACACCTTGCAGAATCACCACTCTGTCACCCTTTTTAAATTTTGTAAACCGTTTGGGTAGATCCTGCGGTTTCTTTTGCCTTTCTGCTTCTGAGTCCTTTGCTTGCCTCCTGGCCTCCTCCTTTAGCCTCCTATTCCTTAGGTGGATTGGCAAGTCTCCCTGGGTGCATTTGACTTTAGAAGGTTGTGGTATCTTGGGATCACTCTCAGTGCTGACTTCTGACTCTGAGTTAAACTCGCATCCCTCACTTTAGAAAGGTGTTTCCCTAGGGGGTCGTAGTTCAATAGGTGCATCCGTCTTGAGCACTGGGATTACCCATGGTCGTGCCACTCCGGCTTGCTCGTAATCCACGGCTCCTATGTGTTCTAGCTAGGATCTGTCACACTCCATTCGCATGAATCGTTTTTCGTTCTGACTGGTCCTTCCTCTCCTAGGCCTCGAGTCTGCCCTGATTTGTTCTATCACTTTTCCTTCCGTGTCGTACTCTATTGTATCTATCTCTTCTTCACTCTCCTCTCCCGTAGAGCGACAGTCCTCATACTCCTCGTCATCAGAGTCCTATCCTTCTGACTGCTCATCATCACCTAAGCTTTCCTCTCCAGTCTCCTTGTCATCAGTAACTAAAGCCCAGTTATATAACAAATTCAGGTCGTGGACCTTGGTCCATTTCCATTCTGGCTTAGCCAATAGATCACGTAGAGGTTTTAAGTTAGCATCCAAGTTGCCTTTGAGTTTATTGGTTAGATACTCTACGATTTCCTAAAGCTCTAGTTTGTTGTTGGGGATATGGAACAAGGCTGGTTTGCCTGGGTTGAGTGAGCTTCCTGCCATCATGTAGAGTGGCACAATTGGCTCCTCAATTGGCATGGTTGTGGCTTTAGTAGCCTGCCGATATAGTTCTTCCTCATCTGAGAATGGTAGGTCAATGGTTGCCAAAACGTGCATCCAATCCCTCTCATCCTCAGGGCAAGGAATATATTTAGTGAGTGATCCATAGAGTTTGGTTGTTTGAGTATCACCTTTCAGCATAGTTGTGATGGAGTCTAGGTCAACAGGGGTCGTCTTCCAAGTGTCCATCTCTACCCTTACTGCACTAGTTCTTTTCCCTAGGAAAATCAAACCATTGCCCCAGTCCTCAATGACACGTGCATTCCTCATCCAAGGTCAACCTAATAGTATGTCGTAATCCACTCCCTTCATGACAATGAAGTTTACGAAAAACTGCACACCGGCAATCTTTACTGGCTAATTCTTTAAGACCCCGAATGGTCTTACCTTCATTCCATTTGCTAATGTGATGTTAAACCTGGCAGTCTCTACAGGAGGGTTTCCCCATGCCTCTAAGACTGCATGGCTTAGTACACTAACACCTGCGTCTGTGTCTACAATTCCTTTTCGCATCATATCTCTTAAGGCTAGGATGGGTAAAACTGCATGCATTTCAGTGCCTTCCCAAAAAGCATTGATGTGCAAAGACTTAGGAGTTGAGTGTAGAGTTAGACTTGGGATCTGTGTAACCGCATCATGATCTTGCGGATTAGCACCCGCAAGTCCTGTGTGTCCCTCCATCAAGTCTTTTAACTCCTGCCATAAGAAATGATTCTACCTAAGCAGGTCTTCCAAGCTTAGAGTTACTGGAGTAGACAACAAGGTTGTGAGGAGGCTACTGGGCTCTTGTCTTCCCCTGAGGCTAGCATTTTTAGGCCATGCGTTCTGTCTGCCCTGGCAAGTTTCCCCTTGGCCTTGCTGCTGAGTTGCCCCCAGTGGTGCAGGTATGCTCGCAGCTTGTGGTTTTGAAGGTGAGACTGGTGTGCTCACCTTGGAGAAATCGTCAATAAGATCTTCTAATATGGGTTCAGCATCCTTGAGGTGCTTTTGGGCATCCTTGACCCACTCCTTGACCTTAGCTATAGCCTCGAGCTGCCGTTTGGGATGGGGATATTCCCCTACCTTGGCACTCCCTAGCTCGGATGTCTTAGGAGCTGAGGTCTCCGCCTCTGTGTCTGTGACCCTCTTTCCCGTTACTAATGTAGTCGCTTCCTCGGTTTAAAGAGTTATCTTTGTATCGGTTCTCTTTTTCTGTCTCCTCCGGCTTTTCTTTCCTATTGAGATTGCGTCAAGGTTACTTGGCCCTGGCAAAGAGATGCCTATTTGTTTTGTTTGAGCTCGCGTCATAACATGTAGTGGGATGGGTATATCCTCACTGTCAAAGGTTTCCACTCTAAAAAGCCCCAAAGGCACCGATGGCATGTTGGTAGAGCTGGTTGATGGCTTCCGCCTAGGACAGTCAGGAAACAAATGTGTGATTCCACACTCTGTGCATCGGAGATCCGCTTTGTCCTTGTTAGCTTGTTCTCGTTCTGGGCAGCGTGATGAAATGTGGCCGGGGTGGCCGCAAGTCCAGCATGTGACTGGATCTTGGCTTGGCCCTCCAAAGTCTCTGCCTCTTCCTCTTCCTAAAGCCATCACCGGCACCAAGCCGATAGTCCATCAGGACTGGGTTTCCCTCCTCGTCATAGGATACGTACGGGTTGACATATGTTTCTTCCTCATTAGGCTCCTCCACAAAGTGAAGAGGAGCATCGCTAGATGGGTAGGTTACAAAATGCCCTAGTGGTCTGGGTATACCAGTTGGGTTCATCTCCAGCCTAGGTACGGCAGGTCTTGAGTTAGCCGATTTTGGGAGAGCTAACTGGGCTCCCCTCCCAAAGAAATTGGGTGGCCTATTACCTAAGTATGGAGGGTTGTACTACTGCGCGTATGAGAATCTCCTCGGCATTCTGCAATGCACTGCATCATGCTCGAATCTACCGCAATTTGAGCATGGCCGAGATCTAGGATCTTGGCACTCAATTGGGAGGTGATTGCCGCCGCAGTATATACATTGTACATGCAATCTCATAGGCTTCCTTACCAGCTCTTGCAACCGTGCAATCTCCATTCTCATTTCTGCCATCCCCTGGTCATGGTCTACACTCTTTCCCTTATCCTGCACACTAGTAGTTGCTTTTTCCCCTGAAGTAGTTGATCTCTCAGGGTCCCTCTGGCTTGCACTCTCTCGGTTGGTAGTCCTCATGCTGCATTCCCTGAGTTGATCATCTACGCATATTGCCTCCTCGAAAACTCTAGCTAGCACGTCTCCTTGCAAGGTGGAGTTACTGGCCAAAGCCTTGTAGAGCTCCTCACTCCGAATCCCGTTCATGAACACTGTAGACACTGCCCTCTCGGTAGATCGCTCATTGGCAAGGATTCTCTTATAGAGGCTACGCACCTCAGTGACGTAATCCCTAACATCTTCCTTCTCCCTTTGACTGGTATTCATCAACCTAACAATGAGGTTATCTGAATACCCTGCCTCCAAAAACCTCTTGATGAAGAGTCCCTTAAGGCGAACAAAGTTCGTACGTTCTGCATCATCTAGACTAGAATACCAAGTCCTCCCCTTATCGCCTAAGCACATGCCGAAAGCTTCAGCTCACTGCGCAGGGTCAGTAAGACAGTTTGCCTCACATACTTGCTCGAACTGCTCCATGAAGCTGTGCGGGTCACTGCTAGGTTCGTATCTAGCTAGTTGTTTTGCTACGATGGGGATTCTAGCCTGCCCTTTAGCCCCTTGCATGACTCCCAATCCCCATAGTAGCATGGTGGCTAGGGCAGTAGCGCTCTGTTCAACGGACGTACTGTCCAAGATTCGCTTCGCTACCAGTTCGCTCAATGTCATGTCAGCCTCTACTGCCCCTTCCCTCTCTACATTTGGTCCAGATTTGGCCGCTCCAGCTAGGTCTAGCACTTCTCTAGCCTCGTACATATCTACATCTTGTTGTAGCCTTCTAGCCCTTTGCTCATGGTTGTAGGCAATTATGCCTTCTAGCACTCTCTTGATTGCTCTTATCTCGTCTTCCAGGTTTGCTACCACTTCCTCTACAGGTCTGCCCTGGATCACGGTCCTAGTGAGTAGATCGTAGTTGTGGACCAGTTCCTAGACTGAGGTTGGAAATTCTCCTAAGTCTAATTGGTCCTCTCCTCGTTCGCCTCTTGATCCCGACATTGTTTCTACTTCCAGCTCCACGAGGTTGTTAATAAATCCAAGCAGCTCCGGCATCGTCCAATTCTCTATATTGTTGCTTTCCGTGTCTTCGTGTCTTCTCCAGGTCCTACTAGTAGGGCACTCAGGCACCTGTCTAAGTCTTGGGGTCTTCTCCTACTAGTGGCTTCCTTAATGTTATTAGATATCCTGATGTGTTCCTTGTTATTTGAAAGCAACTGCAGTCCTTATTCACATGTTGTGCTTAGTGCTTTTGTGGTGGTTGGTGTGAAAACAGGCTTTTCTCTTTTCTTGCAGTGCAAACTTTGTGGAACACAAGAGTGAAGTGCTGATGCAAAAACAGTTTAATGCGAACTCCACTCTGTTTCTCTCCACATTCTTAGCCTGATTTGAGTTCTAAGCTCGGTTCCCGGCTATTCTATGGTCTTTCTAAAGCTCTGTGATGCGTTTTCTATTCTACTCTAAGTTCGATTGGTCTCTGGTGTTCTAATGGTCAAACTAGGTCTTGGGGGTATTCAGGGTTGTGTCCTGGGGGTCAGCTCTATGGCAGGGTCAACTAAAGATCCTTATTTTTCCTTCTCGCAGGATGGTCCGATTTCTAGAATCGGACAGGGCTGGTCTGACTCTAGTAGTCGGACGGTCCAATTCTTGCAGTCGGACAGAGTGGTCCGAGTCCAACAGTAGGACAGGTCGGGTCCGATTCCTAAAGTCTGATGGTCTGACTATGATGGCACAAAGCTAACCAGTGAAATGAGGTTTTCCCTAGCCTCCCAAGCCTCTTAAGGTCCTTTCCTAGCACTGCAAAACTTTAAAGCCACTTCCCTTTTCCCTGTTTTACCCAGAAATTTGAATCTTGTCCCCTGTTTCCCTGTTTCCAGCAGCAGCCAAAACCTTCTGTTTTCTCTTTTTTTAACCTAATCTAACCTTAATCTAGTGCAACCAAAATTCAAAACAGAGATGCAGAATGGTAGTCCTACACTAATGCTTCCAACAAACCAAAACACTTACTTGTTTCACGGATTAAAACCTCCTAAATCTCCTAGCTATCTCAAGCACCGGTTCGGGCTGCAAACCCTACTTCTATGCTCAATTTGATGCGCGCAGCGCTCAAGGCTCGATTCCATCTGTCCCGGAAACGGAACCAAAATGAAGGGGAGCTACAAGCTCTACTCGAGACCTACGGACCACTTATTGCTCAAGTGTTTCGAACCGAGCGGCCATGGCTACCTCTCACATAGCCGATGCGCAATGCCTACCTTACGAGTGTAGTGAGCTTACCTTGATGCTCGATCGAGTAGCCTCCTCTTTCTTACACACCGGTAGCTCCACAATCCTTGAGGAAAGCTCAAGCAACCTCAATCCCTCTCCCATGAGCTTCATCCTCCATAGCCATGCACGAGACAAGAGAAGAGAAGAGAGGAGGGGAAGATGAAGAGCTTCTTCTCCAAGATCCCTCACTCTCACACAATCACTCCCTCACACTCTCTCAATCCCTCTCTCAAGCACAAGCAAGAAGGCAAGAAACAAGAGAAGAAGAAGATAAAGCTTTGGCCACACACAAGAATGATCTTCTCATTCACTTTTTGAACTTTATATACATGCCCTACTTTTCATGGGCGGTCATCCCCTTTTTTACATGGCCGGCCATTAGCCTAGGCCCATTTCTCATTTCCCACCGTTCTAATCTATCCTATTCCCAACTAATGCATACAATTTACACAGGAATGAGCCTGGCGCTCTTTTACAAGGATTGGGGAGCGCTTTCACACTTAATGGTGCACTTTTTACTCTTTTACTTTCCTTGGGCGACTCTAAGACTTCCTGAGGGTCGTGCCCGTGCTTTTAATTTTTTCAGGGTCTGGTTACCAGTTAAGGTGCCTTTTTCTTCATTTTGTCCAGTGCCTTTTTCTATTTCCTTTTTTCCATTTCCTGCTCCTCTGTGCTGCGGTAAACATCTTGGAGCCTTCTTCAGCCCCATACTCAAATCGTTGGTTTACTGTGCCCAAAAAGCATGGGGCTTTGATATTTATTCAAGACATGAAACCAGTCAATAAAGTGACTATAAGAAATGTGGGTGCAGGTCATGTGGTTGATGAATTTACAGAGGCTTTTGCAAGCAGAGTGATCTATTCTTTGGGTGATCTTTACTCGGTTTATGATCAATTTGAGCTTGCAATTGAAAGTAGGGATATCACGACCATGAAGACTCCTTTGGGGTTAGTACGGATGTGTACTCTCCCACAGGGTGCAACAAACTCAGTGGCACACATGACAAATGCTATGAATAGGGTACTCAGGGATTTTATACCACGATTGACTATGCCCTTCTTGGATGATGTTCCAATCAAAGGGTGTGCAGTGGATGAAAAGAATGAAGAGATGGATGCTCATGGATGCAGACAGTTTGTTGCAGACCATATTGTGGATTGTGAGAGGATTTTGACATGTCTAGAAGAGGTGCATTTAACTCTTTCTGGGTCTTTTGAGTTGAAGAGGTTTTGATTGTTGGGCATATGTGTGGGCCTTATGGGCGAAGGCCATCACCAGCAAAAATGGATGAGATTGATGGAATGCAAGATGTAGGCACGGATGTATGAGAGGTGCGTAGATTCTTGGGTGCATGTGTGTTCTATTTGATATGGATTTCTCACTTTGCACATGTAGCCGATGCTCTTTATCAGCTTCTAAGGAAAGGTCAGAAATTTCATTGGGAAAGGAAGCATCAGAAAGCAATGAAGAAATTGAAGCAACTCTTAAAATATGCTCCTACGTTGAGAAAGGCTGACTATTCACATGGAAAGCCTATCATTATTACTATTGATACAAGCCCAATCGGGATTGGATGGGCAATTGGGCAAGATGATGAGGAAGGGCAAAGATATGCAATACGCTTTGGTGCAAAAGTATTGACTGAACAACAGAGAAGATATCCACGGGTAAAAAGAGAATTATGGGGAATTGTGATAGCCCTTAAATGTGATAACGAGTATTTTATGGGTGCTCATGTAGTCATTGAGACTGATTGTTTGCCGGTATTGGGTATGATTACTAGTTGTGCTACCCCGGACATTGCTATGCTCTGGTGGAATCCATACATCAAATCTTTGAACCTTGAATCTCAGCATATTGTAGGAAGAGATAACCCAGTGGGCAGACATGTTATCTCGAGCACGCTATGAGAATAAAGATGGGATGATGGATGAGAAGGAATAAGGTGACTTTCTTATGGCTGAAAATGATGTCATAAGAGTGAATTTAGCAATGCAAGGTGTTGCTACAACATTAACAGAAGCTTGGACAATAAAGAGAAGACACTTTAGATGTTTTGCATCTTTTGTAGAAGTGTTTCTGGAAGACAAATATGGAGGAGAGTGGCTGAGAATTGGTCAATATCTCAGTACATTAACAAATAGAGATGAATGGTCAAATGAGGAGTTTAAGAAGATCAAGAGGAAAGCCTATGGATTTTTCTTAAAAGATGGATACTTATGGAAACATGATAAAAAGAAAGAGGGTATGCGATTGTGAGTTTTGGGTGATTGAGCTTCACAAGTAACTGTTCTGCAAGAATTTCATGAAAGCTTATGGGCTGTTCATAGAGGTGTTTGGGGTACTTTTACAAAGATCAAAGAAAGATATCGGTGGCAGGGTGTATAAGGATGTTGCTCACTTTGTGGAAACATGTACAACATGTCAAATGTATTCAACTGTGAGACATCGGGATGGATTGCAACCCACATATCCATTGTCTCTTCATTTTAAGTGGGTGGTGGATTTGGTCACAATGCCTACAGGTCTTTGGCAAATGAGGTATCTTGTGCTTGCTCATGAAGACTTGACTAATCAAGTGGAAGGGAGAGCTCTATGTAGTACTAAGACGACAAATGCCATATGTACTTTTCTCTTAGAAGAGATCTTTTGTCGATATGGCTGTGTGGAAAAAATTATAGCAGATAGGGGTGAGCTAGATGCAGATGAGGCTCATGATTTCTTTACATGGTTGGGAATAAAGCTTGCTTTAACATCAGCCTATAACCCTGAAGGAAATGGAATTTTGGCACATATCGAAGGATGTGCAGGATGAGAGGGGGTGGATGTCGTGATGTTATGAGGATACAATGTGAAAAAGTATGGAATGCATCATCATCTAACTTTCTGATTGATCTAGAGAGTCAATGTGATCTGAGCCATTAGTACTAGTGTGAGTTGCATGGATTATCTGAAAATACTAGATTTTTGGATAATTTTAGACTATGGATTTTGAAAATTTGAAAAAGTTAGAAAAAGCTTCTAGATTAGGATGGCATGCAAAAAGCAAGTTGCTTTTTCAGCCAATTAGGGGATTTTCACAAGAGGGACAGATTGACGAAATCGCTCGCGTCACGATCGCTATAAACAGCCTGAAAACTGCAAATTGAACTGAAAGAAGAAGAAGGAGTGATCTGGAGATCCGTGAGTAGGTGTCCTGGGGTTTTACCCCCCTTTGGGAGACAACGGAGCCATCAGATTTGGGTTCCGAGGAGCAGAGAAGGACCTGTAAATTTTATGCATGTTTTGTTCTACAAAGAAGCTCAAGGAGATCTAATGCCTGGAGATTGCTTCTGAGTAGTGCGAAGATTCCAGGTTCTTTCAATACATATTGATTCAATTCATTGTGATTTTTTTTTGTAGTGTTTACCACTTGGGTATTCTCTTTCTTCTGTTCCATCTCCTATCTCTACTTCCTCCTACCTCTGATCCCTGGTGGATTCGACATTTCGACAAAAATCCCTCCGACACCAGGGACATGATGCTTCATGAAATCAAGTGAGGTAACACATGCAAATATCATTTTTTTGTCTTTTTAACACTTACCGATAGCAAGAGTTGTGTTGATAAATGGAAATCTTAAGTGGTACCATGCATATTCGACACGTGGTTAAGATATTTTAGTTTTGAGACACACGCTTCTTGCAAGAAGAGAAGAAAATGTATTCCCGTTTTCGATTTTGAGTCCCTAAGTGGAATTCTATGTGGCAAGGGGCATGTTTGCCATTTAGCAATTAAGGGGAACCAAGGGGCAACTTGAAAAATTGAGGGAAAAAGCAAAAACGTGAGTAGTTTTTTTTTTTAAAGAAGAGAAAAGAAGTGTTAAACACATTGTGAGAGAGATAGAGAAAGAGACACAGAGAGAAGAAGAAGAGTCTTGTAGGCTAAAGAAGGGAGAAAGCTGAAGCTCAAAAGAAGAAGCACAAATTGTCAAAAGAAAGAGACCATGAAGCTAAAGTCATTGAAGCTGTGGAGCAAGATGGCAAGGCTGAAGTCAATGGGCTGATGCAAGTTCTCAGTTTTCAAATGATAGTAATACGAGTTTTTTTAAATCTTGTTTTCTTCTACTACTTTGTGGGGCGGAGAGTTTGCGGATCAATTCTGGTGTGTGGATATGAGTGAAAGATAACAGAGGGCTATTCTTCTTCACAATGAGAGTGATGTTTGTTAGTTGTTGAGTGAGGTTTCCCATCAGCAGAGAAGAATGGAAGTGAAAAGCCTCTACATCTGAAACTGGGTATGAGGCACGGAATATATATTATGGGTAGATGTTGAATGCATGGGTTCAAGTTAGTGGAAATATAAAAGGATTCACAACCAAGGAAATAATGGGTCAGTGCTTCTAATGTTCAAAGCTCTCACAACTCTTAATTCATGCAAGATTGTAGTTTTGGAACAGAGTATTTGTGTTTGTTGTATAGAGCATGCATGAATTTATGACTGCAGACTATTGTGTAAAGATGTTTCAGGGAAGCAGATCAAAGGATTTGGCTTTGAGTTCTTCAAGAGAATTATAGATTGGAAAGAGAGTTACAACTTTCCTTTTTGAAGCTTGGCAATCCAAGGTTTGGTTAAAAAGTTGTGAGCTGTTCTATGTAACGCTTCATGAAGCAGTTTCTATGCTCTATGAGGAAATAGGTGAATTCAACAGCTTCTACAACACCAACTTAGTTTCCCATGGAAGTCATCATGATTATCCATTGATATATCAGTGTAAACTCGGTTTTGATGCAGTAATAGAATGTCTACATATCAGTGAAATGCTTATAGCCGTTGAATGGGCATGGGAATTTACCATGTAAAGCTTTGATTACATATGTATTTGCTTTGTATTTGTGTGTGCTTTGAGGAGATAAGAACTGAGAGGGTCTACAACTGATTTTGTATTGCTTGAAGCAATCACGCTTTGTGGGGCGGTTTGCTACGTGGGGTTGCCATTCCCTAAAAAATAGGAGTTGTGTGAATCTGAAAGCTCGTGTTGTCAAAATCTCTACCATGGTTGTTTTAGCATTAGATTCTCTCTAAAAGTGGTAAAATCAGAGCTTGAAGGTTTGAACTGTTTAAGTTGTCGAGCTGAAGTCTCAGTGAGGAGTGAGTGATTAGGAATTTTTTATCATGTGTTTAGTGGTGCCGCCTCGTGGGTTTTGTTGATGTGAGATCCTCAACCTTTATCCTGTGGTGTTGTCTTGGGGGTTGTTAGAGGCCGCTACCCAATTCACCTACCATAGATATGTGCCCCCATTGAGGATCTCCCGTATTGAAGATTTTTTTTTAATCTTATCAATTGGGAAGTGTAAGGTTTGGAAACCAATCTACACACAAACTCAAGCATGGCGACTTTTGGATATGAACCCTTCTTTGGTACTGAAAATGAGGATGCTAATCAGTTCATCAAGAGATTGGAGTGGATGGCTTACCAACTTCAAAGGGACACTGATGTAGATAAGCTTCGAATGATCAACAAGGCCATAGAAAAGTAGATGATGAAAGGGTGGAGAATGGAACTCAACAAGGCCATAGATAAGCTTCGAATGATCAACAAAGCTTCGAATGGGGCATTTGAAAGGGTGGAGAATGGAACTCAACAAGGCCATAGAAAAGTAGATGATGATGTGATTAATAAACTGTAGGAATGGTTGGCAAATCTAAATTTGAATATGAGCCTATTGCATGCAAGGCAGCCTCAAATGCAACCTAGATTTAGAGGACGTCCAAGAAATAGATGGGAAAACTTTGAATGCTTTAATTGCAGGGAGAGAGGTCATATTGCTCCTAATTTCCCTTATCCAAGAAGAATAGAAGGGGAGATGTATCCCATGCCACAAGGGAATACTAGGAAAGATGGTAGACCTCAATAAGAACAAAGGCCACTTGAACTAGCTAGGCAATAGTTGGAAAGAAGACCTGGTGAAGGCACATTGGGTATGAATTCAATCGAAACCAGCATGTTTGATGATGGGGAAAATATAGATGTTTTTGCTAACAAGAGAGTTAGAGAGAGGGATAGTGAAACTAAAACTCAAAGAGCAGCAAGGATTAAAAAGGGAAAATAGGTGGTAGACGATCTAGAAACGAGTAGGAAAGCTAGACCATGAAGGAAGATTCAAATGGGGGACTTTGCTTTGGGATTCAATCAAGTTACTTACAACCTGCTTGAAGACTTAAAAGGTAAAAAGGCTGATGTTACATATGGTCAGCTACTGCAAATGAACTCATCTTTGAGGAGGAAATGGCATGGTTTGGTTAGCATCAGGAAAGGAAAAACCCAAACTGGGCATGTTGGAGTGGTATACCTATCGGATGTGAAAGACATTATACCTATCATGGACACATGGATACATGGAAGGAAATTTGATCAAGTTTATGTTGATGGTGGTGCACAAGTTTGTGTAATCACTGAAGAAGCAATGCTACAAATGCATCTTAAAATGACAGGAAAGTCACTATTTAAGGTTAAAATGGCAAATAGCTCAAAAGTGAAATGTTTGGGAGTCATTGAGAACTTGGAGATCAACATTGGAGGCTAAAGAGCATGTTTAGATTTCCCTGTTATGCCTACAAATCTTGGGGCATATCCTCTCATTTTGGGACGACTGTGGTTGATTGGTATGAGAACCAGACTAGTGCGCAGATCGGTCGCAGTATGCTCACGTAGTGAATCCCGGAAGGTCCCCAAGAACAATGAACTCTACCTTTTTGCATAAAAAACAATGTAAAAGCATGAACGACAAGAAGCAAGAGACCAATTGGGTTCAATCTCCCCCCATGCCTTGTGTGAGCGCTTCACAAAGCATGTATTTTATGTATATTTCCATCTTCATGCTCAATAATAGCCCAATTTACAAAAATATGACAAGCTTTTAGCTTTTGAGTTTGCTTTCTACAAAAATAGGAAAGTAAAGCTAATGGACGGTCCCCATAGAGTCTGGCACGCCCAATCTCAATGTCCAAATAGAAATAACATATCCGTGTGCATAGGCGCATACAAAATAATAATAAATAATCGATGTCTCAATAGACATAACAAAATATAGGCGTGGTGCCTATCAAAATATAGTCCAAAGGTCGAATACTCGCTAAACTCCAATGCTTTCCTCCGCCACTGCTGCTATCTCTACACATCAACTGAAGCATTCACAATCGTTAGTAAAATAATACAATTAAACCGACAAAAGTGAATACCTAGCAGTCTTCAGCTACATAAATAAATCAACTGGTTAGAAATAAATCCTAACCTTAATTTATTACGAGTGCGCACTCTAATCTCATAAACGTTTATTAATTTAATATGCATTTTGCGGAATCACCCGCTATGGAATCACCCATGTACACACTAAATTAATGAAACGCCCGAAAAGGACAGGCGTCCCCATCAACTTCTCGCACAAAGAATCCTCTTTGTGTATGAGCCCCGGTCATCTAAGTTTACGGAATCCACCGTAAAACCTCACGGAATCCACCGTGGAATATGCCTCCTGGCACAGACAAGACTGGTATAGAGGTCAATTGGAGATTTATCTAGAGAAGCTAGTTCATAAGAGGGTGATCTTTGACATGAAAACAGGGTCCATCATTCAAAATGGACATGAAAGTGATGTTGGAGGTGATGAAAGTAGTGATTCAAAAAATTGCAACCTTGATGAGGAAGATAGAAAATGGAAAGATAGCTTACTCTCTAGGGATGTTGACCTCTTTGGGTTGTCAATCCAGGGTTCAAAAAGAGAGGAAAAATTTGTAAATATTGCTATAGGAAGTACAGACTTCATGCAGGAAACATGTGATCAACAGCCTGAAATGAATGTTGGACTACCTAAGCTTATGCATATGCTGGGAAATGACTTGACTAATGATGAAAGAGATGAATATTCAGTCATTTTTTAGAAATACCCAAAATTGTTTACTATAGAATATCACCAACTGAGGGGGACTAACAGCATTTTCCACCATATCAAATTGAAAGAAGGGGGTGCAAACCAGTGGCTAAAAAACTTAGGAGACTTGGTACAATTCAGGAAAATGTACTTAAAGCTAAAATTCTGAAGTTTCTTGATGCTGAATTTATCTATCCTGTTGATGATGTAGAGTGGGTGTCTCCTATTTTAATTAGACCAAAGAAGAATGGAAAGTGGAGAGTATGTGTTTATTTCAAGCCTCTTAATGCAGCTACTAAGAGGGACTACTATACTCTTTCGTTTTAGAATGAGATCTTGGATGAAGTGGCTAGTCATGAATTTTTACAGTGTGTGCGATGGATACTCTCGATATTTCCAAATCAGAATAGCGGAAGAAGATGAGAAGAAAACAACGTTCATTATCCCACGGGGATGCTTCTGTTATAGAGTGATGCCTTTTGGTCTGATGAATGCATACGAATGGATACACTAGTTTTTCAATATGGGTTAGTTGGGTAGTTGCCACTTTCATTGGGAAATCTTTGCGAGTGTTTATGGATGGCTTTTGTGTGTACAGCTCAAGGGCATTACACTCTGAAAAACTTGATGAAGTTTTTTGCATACTTGATGAGGATGGTGGTCAGCTAAACCCTGATAAATGTAAAATAGCAATAACTAGAGTGATACTCTTGGGTCATGAAGTGTCTGCTAATGGTATCTCACCTGATCCTAATAAAGTGGATGCTTTACTTCTTATGGATTCTCTCAAAATTGTAAAATAACTGATGAGCTTTGTTCAAAAGTTGAGGTACCTATCAAGGTCAACCCATATGCTGGCTGAATATGTATATCCTTTATAGAAAGAAACTCAAAGAAATTCTTTAGTTTGGACACAAGTTGAAGAGGATGCATTCTTGCAAATTAAAGAAAAGTTAAGCACTTCGCCAGTTCTTATGCCTCCAAACGGGAATGAGCCTTTCTTCATTAGTATCAGTGTTGGGAAAATGCAATGGCAGCCATTTTAATGCAAAAGGAAAAAGGAATGTCTTATACGAGGCCTGTGTTTTACATAAGCAAATCCATTGGAGCGACTAAAAAAGCTTGGATGGAAGAAGAAATGTTGGTATGGGGGTTGGTATATGCAGTTAAACGATGGAAATCATAGTTGATTCAGAAACCATTTGTAGTACATACTGGTTCTCAATTGCTTCCGCATGTGTTGCAATCTACTGAAAATGCTCCAAGAGTTACTAAGTGGCTGTTGGCTTTGCAAGAATTTGAATTTCAATGTTTGAAGGAGGATACTGTAAGAGCTAGCCTAGCTGATATCTTGAATTATAAAGAACCTATTGAAAGTGTAGCTGTTATAAGATAGAAGCTAATTCCGCATCCACAAATTCATGAGGAGATGAAGGATAAAGATGCTACCTTGTTTTTTGATGGAAGCTATAGAAGATTATTGAAAAAGGGAGGACTGGGTTTTGTCATTATGGATGCTGAAAATCGAGAAGTCTTTCTGAAAGTCAAGAAAGTAAAGAGATACAAAGTAACAATGAAGCTCAATATGCAAGTTTACATGCTGGTCTAAAACAGTGTATGCAGTTGGGATACAGAAAGATAATTGCAAAAGATGGTCAAAGAGGTTCAAAATGTTTGGAAAGCCAATAAAGATATTTTGAAGGACTGGCTGTTTAGGATAAAAGGCCTCATGAGGCAGCTGCAAAAATTTGAAATTTGGCATATTGGTAGGGAGAATAACCATAGAGCTCATGAATTGGTTGAAAATGCTCTTTCCTAGTATGTTGATGCAATGAGGGTGGATAATCCTAGATATGAGGGCAGGGAGAGCCTTCATCTGATTGAAGAATTTCTAAAAACTGGGGAGCTAAAGTCATTGGCTGATAAATACAAAAGGTATGCCATTGTCAAAAAGGCCAGAGCATAGATACTCATAAATGATCAGTTGTACATGAAGGGGATTGATAATGTACTGAGAAGGGTGCTGGATAGTTCTGAGATTCTTGCTTGTTTATCTCCCTGTAATGAGGAAGCATGTGATGGTCATTTTGGTTTTGAGCTTACTAAAAGGAAAATTTTGCTAAGTATAGGATTCACCCCTTTTCAATTAGTACATGGTCAAGATGCTTTATTACCTATGAATGTCATGTTCCCTATGATGGAGTTTGTAAGAAAGCATCAATTAGATCAAATAGAATTGAGAATTGACAAAGGATTGAACTTGCATACCCTACAATTGGATAGGCAACAAGCAATGAATTGTTATGAAAAACAAATTGGGAAGAGAAAATAATGGTTTAATACACAGTTGAAGAAGAAGAATCTTGCAAAGAGAATGCTGGTTATGAGATATGACAACAGCTTGGACTCTACTTTTCAAACCAAGTTTTGAGTTAGATGGGAAGGAACTCTCCTCATCAAGAAGAAGTTTGAAAATAACTTGCTACAAGATTTAGATGGGACTATTCACAATAGTAGAATCAATGGGTTCCGTCTAAAGAAATATATATGCAGAATCTTATAACTAAAGGGGGTGTAGGTAATGTACATACTGTACATAAAGTATGTTGCTTCCAATTTGTTGTTTGGGGAAGATTCAATTTTCTGAGATCTGGTGCTGATCAGATGGTGGTAAATGATAGACATCATATTCAAAGTGTGCTTTGACACCTATTAAAGGTCTCTATCAAGTTTGGTGTTGATCCAAGCAAGATTGTGAAAGTTATGGTCTTTGGAAGGTTGATGTCTGAAGTGGATTGCATGCAGGAATTTAGGACTATAGACTATGCAGAGCTATTTCAGGGTAGCAAATCAAAGAATTTGGCTTTGGCTTGTTCTAAAGAATTGTAGATTTAAAAGAGAGCTACAACTATCCTTTTTGAAGCTTGGTGATCCAAGGTCTCATTAGAAAGTTATGAGCTGTTCTGTGTTGTGCTCTATGAAGCAGATTTTCAGAAAAAGGAGTTTGTATTTGTCAGATGTTTTCAAAGCTTTTAATAAAGGTTTGTTCACACTTTGTGTTCCAAACCAGGGGGTGGATAATCATGGTGAGTGAAAATGAGCGACCGAGGATATGATGCTTCATGAAGTCAAGTGGGGTAACACATGAAAATATCATTTTTTCTCCTTCTAACACTTACCCGTAGCGGGAATCAGGTTTATAAATGAAAATCCCAAGTGGTATCATGCATGTTGTTTGACATGTGGTTGAGATATTTCAGTTTTGAGACACGCGCTTCATGCAAGAAGAGAAGAACCCAAAATTATCTCTGTAATAAAACAACAAGAAGGGTTAGAACTAACATCATGTTGTATTGAAAAGATAGCAGTAAAAAAAAAAACCAAACAGAGAGAGAGATTAACACCTTTGTCTCTTTCTCCAAATAAACTCTGGAAGAAAACAACAATTAGAACCAACATCAATTTCTATTGAAAACGCAACATAAAAGAGAAATGACACATAGAGAGAAGGGGAAAGGAAAGGGGAGAGAGAAAGAGAGAGAGACAGAGAGAGAGAGAGAGAGAGAGAGAGAGAGAGAGAGAGATGAGCACCTCTACATCTTGCCCAAATAAACCTCTACAATAAAACACCAATAACAGTAAGAAATGACATCAAACCCCATTGAAAAAATAGCAAATAAAAGAAAATACAAAGAGAGATGGGCACCTGTGTTTTACCCAAAATCTAGAGCTGCATGGAGAAGAAAGTGCAAAGGCAAGTAGAACGCTCAAAACACTAACTACTCTCACTAGGGAGCTTCAATGGAGACAAAAGTTCATGAGTATAGAGAAGAGAGGGAAAGTGGTATATTGCTCAACTTTGGGTCAAACTAATTTCGTGAGAGGGAAAAAAATCGAAATTGAAAATTCTCCAAAAAAGGGGGAAAATATGAGGTGAGAGAAACTCAAAATTTTTGTACTATTCATTCTCTCTTTTTTTAAATCCCCCACTACCCCTTTTTTAATAAAAAAAACCCAAGATTTGGAGAGAGAAGATTCACCCTCCATGGATGTCAACATCTAGCCTTCCTATTGGACAATTCAAAAGGCCCACATCTTAAACTATATTATTTTTAAGGGCACATTTGTGAGTTCATTTTTTTCCTAATGTCAAGCTCTTGGGATTCTATCTTATCTTGGCACTTGCACCCATGGTTTCAATTGAGATTATGTATGGTTGTCCATGGAAAGAGATTATCTCCTAGTCCTCTTTAGATGAGTTCATGCTGATTTTGGAATTATGTCCTTGTATCGAGAGTGTAATTATCCCAAAGGAGCTATGAAGTGTGGCATATGATGTGTCAGTGGTTTCCAAAGAGGAGCTTGCCCTGTAAATGGTTGATGTATGAGGTTGTAGTACTACAAAGGATTAGACCCACAAACAACCATATTGATATATTTTTTGAATTTGAAAAAAAATTTATAGCCACGTCAAATTTTCCATTTAATAAAGCATCAAAGACCCACATTTAATGAAGCATCAAAGACCCACATTTGAAACTACGGTTATGTTACATCATATGCGATACTCATTGTATGTGTGAGAGAATGAAAGAAAGAGATGAATGAAGAATCCCAAGGAGTTCACTCTTTGTAAGGAAAACATATGACATGCAAGGAAAGGATCTTGTAGAACCCCCTATCTACGAGTTGTGCAATAGTCATATGACCTCCCCTTTTACATTTTACAATGTATTAAAAAAATTGTTGCATATCCCAACTAAGCTTCAATGGAACACGAATATGGTAAGAGAATGGAAGAAGACGCTCATAAGAGCAGGCCGAATACTTTATCTCTGTTTTTCCCTTTTATGGACTGTCATACAACTCATTTTCGTGATACCAAATGGATGGGGCAAAAAGGTCTCTCACCTTTTTTGTTTGTATCTCCTCTTTATCTTTAGTTTGCTTTGTGTTTGCATGCTTTCGAGTTTTCACCATAGTCTTCAACTCTCCCTCCATCTTCCATAGGTGTGCAGGCCTGAAAAATGCGCCGAAAAACGTGGGTTGCACTCCTCTCCTTCTTCCACACAAAAAAGAGTTCACATAAATCATATACAAGTCATATAAGTCCTTTGTAACTATTACTATGTGTCTCTTGTGGACCTAGTCAACTTTGGAGTGCTCTTGACAACAGTTGGATCTTCCAAGCTAATGACCTTCATAAACCAATGTGACATAACATGTAAACTATCAATTACCATATTCGAGTTGAAGGTCCTCATATACACTATAATTGCCATTTTTCTTGATACAAACTAAAAATTACATGTCAAGTTACAAAAGAACTTATGAGATTAAATGACATCTAAGACAAATGTAAGGGAATAATGACTGAATTATGTATGAAAGTTTCTTAAGTGGATCCTAATGAAGTTCTTCTGCAAACATAAGAATTCCATGTTTTATGCCATGAATAGAAGATCCTTTGACACCGCATCCCTAGGACCATGCTAACAACCTACATAATCCATTCATACTCTATATCCACTGGCCATCTATTGTTCTCATACAAACTTCCAACCATAACATTGATTTTAGAGGCACGATCAGTAAGAACTACTCCAACCTTTAGATTCCATACTTTCCATGCAATAAATACAAATAATTTTGCATTCGTCCCATTACATAGTTCAAGCATCAATTGGCCGCATTGCATATTCCAAGTATATTAATGCTATTCCACGTTGAAACTACCAACCCTATCAAAACTACCAACATTTCTACACTAATTTGAGACTTAATGATATTAGGAATACATATATGAGAAAACAACCATTTCAAGGTTTGAGGATCTTCATTCTGTAGCACCCAAGTTGCACCAATCCACTCCATCTCAAACAAAATCTTATAATTTGGTTCTTATCCCCTACCATTGTTGTACTTTAATAAGCTATTCATGATGCAAAGACTAACCCATCTTTTGTTTTGCATCTATGCTTCACCCCATTTCAACACAAACTTTAAAACACTACCACATTCTTGTATAACAAGTTTGTATAGTTGAACCATTGCAACTTGCACTCTTTTGAGATCCACCTAGATATTGTTAGATGTGTTGTATTCAAAGATAGCATTTTCTTTTACTTTTGAAAGGGCATTCACTCTTCAATATAGATATATTTCCCAAAAGCATGATGAATCCTAAAATTTATACTAGGCTTAACAATGTGAAAATATAAGGGTCTAAGGCAAGCCAAATGTGCTTACCCTATTGCATGTAAGGTTTTCCAACCATAATGAAGAGAGAGAATGATAATCTTTATGGTTAATGTCCACAGTATCACACATCTCTACTATTTCATCAAGCTTAATTGTTTCTCAGATATCTTTTACTAACACTTTAAGAGTTTGCCCTCTCATATTTATATTTTTTAGTAATTTGAGAATTCTCAAAATGTCTTTTTTATTCATGGTATGTTTCAGAAGCTGAATTCTTCCCTCATTTTGTTGGATATTAACACCTGATAATTTAGAGACATACTTCTTTGCAATATTTAGCCTCCTTTTCTTTAGATGTTCACATAATTCTATTATATTTTTTGATGGTCTTTTTCTATCTCTAAATTATATCAAAGTTTCTTTCAAGGAAAGATAAGAATTTTTCTTACAATGACTTCACATTTTCTAAAACCTTAATCTTCTTCTTTATCAACTTGGAATTATAAATTTTTGCAATTATTAATGCTTCTTTCATATCATGCATTTGTGTTATGTAAAAATAAGATGTGGAATTTAACCTCATTCAATTCCCAAGAATTCCATCACAACCATTTCCAACATTTGTTATAAAGTCATGAAATTGGAAAAATGAGGAGGCTTATGTAGATGGGTCCTTTAGATAAATATTTCTACCCACCCATACATCTATGTACTTCTTTCCATTTAGCCTCATTCTTATCCAACGGTGTCTTTGATGAGGTAGCCTTCTCATAGATGAATAAATTAAATCTATTCAAATGGTAAGCTTATACTTGCACATACTTGCACTTGTGGCACTCAAAGAGAAGGTATTTGTAAATTTTTTAATGGGTTGTAATTAGAGTATGGTGGGTGATAATATCACAGGAAGTATAGAAAAGAGAATGGCATATGAAATAAACAAGGATGAAGAAGCAAATGTGATTTTGGTGAAAAAATACTAATAATTCAAGGTTTTGCAAGTTCTAAGAGAAAAACATAAAAAAGATTATCCTTGATATAGATTAAAGAATACAAGTATTTAATGGTTGATCTTTTAAATGAACCATATATCATTTCATTAATCACATTTGAATAATCAAATTAAGAGGGTACATGATTCTGAGAGCGGAATTTTGGTGCTGAGAAGTGCTTAAAAATAGCTAAAAATTACAAATATCAAGGGAAAAATACTCAACATCGAAGGCAGCGGCTCGATCTAGGACGATTTTAAGCGCCAAAGTGCTTTAAAGGCACCCGAGCGACACTTGTTGATTTTTCATAATTTTTCATACTATCGTGCGGGTTGACAAGAGTTACTGGCTAATGCGGGATGCCGAGCCAGATGCCCAATATTTTTCAGAGCTCAATTCGGAGTCCGGACGGAAAAATGGCCACAAAATGGTCAACATATGAAAAGGTGGACACTTGGGAGGCCAAAATTGAGCATGCCTTTTGAGTTTGGACCCCTCCCCAAAAATTTTATGCACCTTATGAGGCAAAAAACGTGGAGAGAGAAGATGAAGGAGGAGATGGAGGTGCCATCATCTTCACGCCAAATTTTGCGCCCTCTCTCCTCTTTCTCATGATTGGGGGGTTGCATACAACCCATGGAACAAAACTTGGGTCTTGATTCCCCCCTGTGGGCCGAGCATATCGCCGTGCTTCGCTCCTCCAATGGCGGTCTCTATGAAGAATTCTGATTTTAGTATTTCTCTCTCCTCCCTCTCTCTCCCCTAAAGGCAGATTCATGTAGTGAAGAAGAAGAAGAAGAATGGATGACGGATGCTTGTCCAATGAAGACCGGATTGCTCCGTGGTTCAAGAGGAAGGAAGATTTTTGATTGTGGACTGTCATGAGCATTAACGGTGGCTGGAAATCAGTCCCGAGATATGGCAAATAAAAACCCGCAACCTGCAAAGAACAGTAATTTCATTTTTACAAAGGAAATTGATATTTTATGCAATTTGCTTCATGAATATTTGTTCCCATGGGATGATTATGCATTATGTTGTTGTTTGCTATGAGTTTGATCAGTTTATGCTCAGAAAATAAGAAATCATAAGTGTTGTGACTGAAATTAATGGTGTAAAACCCGTAAAATACACGAAATATGGGGAAATTGGGTGTTTTTGAGATATCAATGGAAAATATAGTAAGACACACCAACTAAATTTGTGTTTTTGCTGCAAATGAACTTAAGGGCCACAGTCCATAACTCATTTTGTATTTTCAGTTATTTAATATTGCAAAAGATACAAG
This sequence comes from Lygodium microphyllum, assembly GCF_053477565.2. Taxonomy (NCBI): domain Eukaryota; kingdom Viridiplantae; phylum Streptophyta; class Polypodiopsida; order Schizaeales; family Lygodiaceae; genus Lygodium; species Lygodium microphyllum. Next base: position 109,641,340 of record NC_141164.1, read on the forward strand.
AAAAATAGGAAAATTGGGGAAAAACCACTAAAAATAAGAGAAAAAAAGGATTGTGAGTGTCAAAATTAAGGAAAAATAAGATTCATGTTTTTGGATGTCTGGGGGGTCTGAAGTATAAGGTTTAGCCTCAGTTCAGCCCTATCTTTATGTTTTAGTAAGTTTTTATAGCTTTTTATACAATAAAAATGTGGAAAATGAACCCTAAGCCGATCAATAATGCACAACGTAAACGGGTGAGGGGGTAGAGTGTATAAAAAGTGTTTAAATGTTGAATGAAATGATGAAAATCTTGCTGGTTTTTATGCATACCATTTAGGTTGGTCGATAATTAAAAATTACGGATCTAGTAGCACGAGGGTTTCTCGATGCTAGGTTCATGCAACGCCGTATACGAGCGATAGTTAAATTCATTGAAAGAATGCTTTTGCACTAAGCACAAATGTTGATTTTCTTAATTTTTTGAGCACATGGACATTCACAATTTGCATGAAGCATGAAATTTAAAAGGTATCAGACAATATCTCCTGGATGCATGGCAATTGCTTTCTAGAGGAATATTACCAACGTTGAGAGAGTAAGATTGTCCCAAGCTATAAGCTAGGTGTTGGGTCTAAGGGGAAAGAAAGTGAGGTATGGTACATTCCTGGATCCGATCAATTGGTACTTTGAGAAAACTATGTGCGATATTGTGTTATATATGTTTAGCGACGCATCGAGGGGCCAATCCCCAAGATGTAGGAGAGTCGTAGTGAGGTAGTGGCAGTCAGCCGTGGGAGGACCTCCTATGTTTGTACTTCGTGCTATTTGGCAATGTGCTAGGACTCCCTCCGAGGAGTGTTAATTAGGTTAGAGTTGGACTACGAGACGTGATACAAATGCAAGATGTTTGGGAAGATGATGTATGTGTCATCCATGCTCCTGGCCGCGAGGCCGTGGGATTGTTGAGCGCATGATAGAGGTCCGGCTAGTGCATGAGCCAGTGCCGGCCCGTTTTAGGTCCCATCAGTGGTGCGTCTACCGGGAGCTGCCTATAAATGGCGGTTTTCGAATCTAGGGTTTCAAGGGACCCTAAATTATCCATAAAATGGGGTTTGTTCAAGGATGGAAAAACTTGGCTTTTCCCATACAAAACTTACTAATGGACTTAGTTAGTTATGTAGAGCATGATTCTTCTGCAGAAGATAATTTATGTGATGAAAAGAGTAGCCCAATAGTGGTTACCCCATCCTCTAAAACGATGGCATGGGCCGAGGTTCGCCTTGGTGTGGTCTTGACCCAAGAGAAATCATGTTTAACCATCCATCAACCTAGAGAGCATGAAACAAGCATGTTGGAAACTATGGTAGTTGTGGCATCAACAAGTCATCATGCTAAAGCCATAATGCCATGGGAAAGTGCGGGTATATGATGGAATATGCTTGTGGTTGAAACATCCCGTGTAATGGGCCACCATGACGACATAGTAGGCATCATAATGATGCTAGAAGCCCTAGCTATCAAGGAAAAACCGTTGCTTAAAAGGCCCGGTTCCCAAGTTTTAAGAAGTAGTAATGATAAATCTGCTTTAGATAAGGACAAAACACTCTTATATAAACCTGTTATGGACTTTCCTTTTAAAGGGAAAGGTATGGAAGACCCTCTAAGAGGGGATCAAAAGGATATGTTGAAATTTATAAGACTCTCTAGACCACTCAGTGAGTTGGCAGAAAGGGATGTCAATGAGGATATTAACCCCCTACACCGAAAAGGGTGGGGATGGAAGAGGTTAAAGATCCTAAGAGGCTAGACCCATTCATGGTGAATATGAAGATTTTAATGACCTGGTGTTGATCCCAAAAGGAAGGACTAAATGTCATCCTCTTTATAGGGATCTCCTAGTGTTTTATTGGTTGCCAAATGAGGATCCGATGATTCATTTAAGAGAATATGACCTAACTTGCATTGCAAGTGGGTTCGACGATATACATCAGATGCTCGTATTTCCAAGTACCCTAAAGGGAGAGGCAAGGAAATGGTACTGGAGCCTCCCAAGAGGGTCGATCAGATCATTTGAGGAGTCTTGTGATAGATTTCTAGATGAGTATGAAAAACAGCTCCCTATGATTCAGGTCTTAGGGCAGCTTATGCAGCTTAGACAAGAGTCTTATCTTTCTATTAAAGAGTATGCTAGAGCCTTTGATAGTACTCTTAGGCTTTGGCGAAGAAGAGCCAATGCACTACCGGATGACGTGCTATGTGAGCTCTTTCTAAATGGCTTAGAGATTAATACGCAAATCCAAGTGAGACTGCGAAATCCTAAGTCGTTAAGGGAAGCAAAAATGCATGCCATCGATTATGAGGGTCATATTCAGAAATCTTGGGAAAACTTTTGGAGTTTTCCCCACTCAGTACAGGTGCATCCCAGCTTCCAATCATTTCTGCAAGGAGAGAGCTCACTTGTTGATACCAAGGTATCCTATGAGGGGAACCTTGGTGGCCAAAATCTCAAAGCAGAAAATGGCCATCCTATGAGTAGTAATGACATGCTTCTCAGTGAACAGGTTCCAAGCCATGTAAGTCCCATTAGGGCTTGCAACACTTCCACGAGAGATAGTTGTGATGGAAATATAGATCACGGCCTATGAGTGCTGATAAGAATTCTATGCGTGGTTCTAATTTTGTTGCTAGTAAGGCTCTTGAGAGACCTTTGGTGTTGGAATCATGCTTCCGGGTGGATGTTGTTCCCTTCAGTGAAAGCATGGTTCTTATGGAAGAAAATTTATAGTATGGACGTAAACAAGTAAAGACATCTTTTGTAAAGAGAATGCAAAATGCTAAAAGTCCACATGTGCTTCACAAAGTTCATAAGGATGTGAGGCCATTTGGCCATAGGGATAAGTTTGCATTGAGTTTGTTAGACCAGTGCAGCAAATTTGTTGAGATATCGAGCTCCACTCGTGATATGCCAGGGTGACCGTTGTGCATTTATGTCACCGACTTGTCAGTTGTAGATGCGGTTGGTACACCGCCCATGAATAATAGCTAGATGACAGCTATCCTTATCTACTCTAGTTCGTAGCTCAGTTAGTATGCCACCTTAGTTAGTTGTCTTTGGTTTGAGACCCATATATAGGGTTCTTCTATTTCTTTGTATGTGACTTCTTTTTGGCTTATACAACTAAGAAGAGGAAAACAGTTTTCAGCCTCCACCTTTGTGTGTATTCCCCCATTGTGCAAGCAAGAAAGCTACAAGTGAGACTCCTTCCTTCTCTCCCACAATCTTGACATGGTATCAGAGCCTTGTTCGTGGTAAGGAGCTCAAGAAAGCAAGCCAAGCTCGCGGTGTTCTGGTAAGAGGAGCAGTGTTGCTTTCATTTTCTGGTTTGGGAGCAGATCTCTGCAGGTAGCACAGCCGGAAATTGCAAGAGTGCATTGTCTCAGGTTGAGACGCCCTTCGCAGTGAAGCAAGAGGGAAGTATATGCTGCGGGAAAGGGCAATATATGCTGCAGTATATACCCTGTTTTTTTGATTTAAGGCCATTTCAGGGCCTGTTTTGGAGGCGGAAGTTTTCTGCACGCACTCAGGAAAAGGCCCAGTTTTATGCTGTGCAGGCACTATTCTACAGGTCTGTGAAAAGTTACTGTAGAAATTGCATCGTATACCTGTGCACAGAGACATTGGGAGTTACAGAATCATCCCCATTGCCTGTTGATGCAAAATCGTCACTAGGAAGTGACTGTGTGGTCAAATACCACTTTCGTCAGTTTTACAGATTAGCCCTTGTGAGGCTGAAGTTGTATTCTTTGCAGTGACATAATTTTTTGCAGTGTTCTGTAATGGCGTCTGATTCTCTTTCACAGATTATCACTGAAAAGCTTGACAAGAACAACTTCCAAGCATGGAAGTTTAGAATGACGAAATTCCTTATGGGAAAAGGATATTGGGAATTTGTTGCAGGAAATGAAGAAGAACCAGTTCTTCCTGATGTTCCTAATCAACAGCAAATGCAGGCATTCAAAGCATGGCATGAGAGAGCCAGAAAAGTTATGTATTGGCTGTCTATCAGTATTTCAGATTCTATGATTGTGCATATTCAGGATGCAAGTACGCCAAAGGAGGCATGGGATACTTTGTCAAAAATGTATAGCACAAATATGCAAGCCAGGAAAATGCAGCTCAAGCAAGAGTTGCATAATGTGCAAAGAGAAAATATGAGCATCAATGACTACCACATGAAGGTAAAGAAGATTGCAGATGCACTTGCTTCCATTGGGTCGCCAATGGAAGATGATGATTTAGTTTCTATGACCTTGAATGGTCTAGGAAAGGATTATGCACAGTTTCGAACATCCATTTCCGTCCGTGAAAGATTTACTGATTTTGAGGAGTTGATTGCTCTTCTAATTTCTGAGGAGCAGAGAAATGGTGGTGCATCTTCTTCAGGAGGAACTTCAAAAGAAGCTGTCTTCTACTCAATGTTTGCACATGGGACCGGTGTAGTTGCAGATATTGATATCTAGCATAAACGCATTGGTCATGTTAATGTACAGCGACTTAAATCAATGCAGGCCCAAAATATTGTTGCAGGATTTCCCAAATTCAAGGTTGCAGAAATGCATAAGATATGTGAAGCCTGTCAATTTGGAAAACAGGCAAGGAAACCATTTCCTAGACATGTTCAAGAGAGTAAGAAGCCATTGGAATTAATCCACTCTGATGTGTGGACTACTAAAGCTGCATCTCTTGGAGGCTGTCATTATTTTGTCACTTTTATTGATGACTATAGCAGAAAAGTTTGGGTGTATTTTATGAAAAAGAAAAGTGAAGTTTTTGGGCATTTCAAAACTCTTAAAGCTATGGTTGAAAAAGAAACAGGTTTGCAAATAAAATGCCTAAGGTCAGATGGAGGGGGAGAGTACCTCTCAAATGAGTTTGCAAGGTTCCTGCAGGAGCATGGCATAAAGCAGCAATATTCATGCAGTCATACCCCACAACAAAATGGAATTGCAGAAAGGAAAAATAGGCATATTGGAGAGGTATCTCGTGCCATGCTCAATGAAAAAGACTTGCCAGATTTTTATTGGGCTGAAGCAGTTGCTACAGCAGTCTACATAATGAATAGGACTCCCACTGCAGCAATACATGGGATGACTCCAGAGGAGAGGTATACTGGTAGGAAACTAGATATTTCTCATTTGAAAATTTTTGGTTGCATTGCCTATGTACATGTGCCAGATACATGTGCCAGATGAGTTGAGATCCAAGTTGGATCCAAAAGCTGAGAAGTGCATCTTTATTGGTTATTCTCTGCAGCAAAAAGGGTATAGATGCTATAACCCTTCTACTCGTAAGTTTACAGTGAGCAAAGATGTTGTTTTTGATGAGATGAGTAGCTGGTATAAACCAGTAAATGTGATTGATAATGTAGATGCACAAAATGGTAATGTTGCACAGAATTCATAGCAGCAGTCACAAGATATTAGTGGACCTGGAGCGTCCTCTAGCAGTGGTTCACATTCTTCGCCATGGACAGGCAGATTGAGATCAGGAGAATCTTCTGAAGGCAGTGCAAATAATGGTATGCAGGTATCACGAAAAGGAAAAGAGAAGGTAGATCAGCCCATGTTTGATGTGAATGCAGGTCACTCTTATGTGGATGGTGAATCTAGTGGCTCAGAATAGAGCATTGATGATGATTTGGGTATTCCTTCTAATGTTACACCTGGAGTAAGGAAGACCAGGGATGTTTTGAGAGCACCTGGGAGTGAACCCACTTTGCACAGGTCTACCAGAGTTAGGTATCCTGTGGATAGGCTGAAATATGATGGATTTACAGCCATTCACTATGCATATATGGTCAAGGTGATACAGGAACCAGAACCCACTTCTTTTGAGCAAGCCATGGGAAAAGAAAAATGGGAGAAAGCCATGGATGAAGAAATGGATGCCTTGGAAGCAAATACTACGTGGGAATTGGTACCTTTGCCTAAAGGTAAGAATGCAATTGGCTGTAAGTGGGTTTATAAGGTGAAGCACAATGCAGATGGTTCTGTGAACAAATACAAGGCAAGATTAGTAGTCAAGGGGTATGCACAAACATATGGCATTGACTATGAAGAAACATTCAGTCCGGTTGCAAGGATGGCAACCGTAAGAGCAGTCATTGCTATGGCTGCATCAAAGGGATGGTCTTTACATCAGATGGATGTAAAGAATGCCTTCTTACATGGTGATTTGCAAGAAGAAGTCTATATGGAGCAGCCACCAGGTTATGTGCATGCTGTTCATCCTGAGTTTGTTTGCAGGTTGAAGAAAGCATTGTATGGCTTGAAGTAAGCACCTAGAGCATGGTCTGACAAGATAGGACAATATCTTGTCACTAATGGCTTTCAGATTTCCAAGGCAGATTTCTCACTTTATGTAAGAAAAACAGAGAAAGGTATTATGTTTCTTGTCATTTATGTTGATGACTTGATTATGACAGGTGACAGTGATGAAGATATCCTTCATGTGAAAATGCTATTGAAGCAAAAGTTTGAGATGAAGGATTTGGGAGAGCTGCGTTATTTCTTGGGCATTGAGGTGATTAAATCACCAAGTGGGATACAGCTCTTGCAGAGGCAGTATGGATTGGACATGCTGTCCAAATATGGGATGACAGGCTATAAGCCTATTTCAGTTCCTTTGGAGCAGAATGTGAAGCTGAGCACAGATGCAGGTGAGCTTCTGGAAGACCGTACTATGTACAGACGCATAGTAGGAAGTTTAATTTATATGACTATTACCAGGCCAGATTTGAGCTATGCTATTGGATTGGTAAGGCAGTTTATGCAGGCTCCAAGAAAACCGCATTTGGATGCGGCTAGATGCATACTCAGGTATGTAAAGTCCACATTGCAGTATGGACTATTTTATGAGATTGGGGTCTAGATACAGTTGCATGGATACACTGATGCTGATTGGGCTGGTAGCATTTCTGATAGACGTTCTACCAGTGGATATGTGTTCTCTTTTGGGAGTGCTGCAGTCACTTGGAGCAGCAAGAAACAACCTACAGTTGCCTTGTCGAGCATAGAGGCCGAGTACAGGGGTGCAGCAATGGCTGCATGTGAGGTAGCTTGGTTGCATAAGCTACTTTATGATATGCATCAGTCTACAGATGGGCCAATTGTCATTTATTGTGACAACATGAGTAGTATACACTTGGCAAATAACCCAGTCTATCATGCTAGAACAAAGCACATTGAGGTGCATTATCACTATGTGCGGGAGAGGGTTTTACTAGGTCTTATTGATCTAGTTTATGTCAACACAGAGGATCAGGTAGCTGACATATTTACGAAGGCATTGGGCGCAGAGAAGCTGTGCAAGTTCAGAGACCTGCTTGGTGTGCAGGAATTGGGATTGAGCTCGAGGGGGAGTGTTGAGATATCGAGCTCCACTCGTGATATGCCAGGGTGACCGTTGTGCATTTATGTCACTGATTTGTCAGTTGTAGATGCGGTTGGTACACCGCCCATGAATAATAGCTAGATGACAGCTATCCTTATCTACTCTAGTTCGTGGCTCAGTTAGTATGCCACCTTAGTTAGTTGTCTTTGGTTTGAGACCCATATATAGGGTTCTTCTATTTCTTTGTATGTGACTTTTTTTTGGCTTACACAACTAAGAAGAGGAAAACAATTTTCAGCCTCCACCTTTGTGTGTATTCCCCCATTGTGCAAGCAAGAAAGCTACAAGTGAGACTCCTTCCTTCTCTCCCACAATCTTGACAAAATTGAGGGGGTGCAAGAATATTAAGGGAAATGTGAGATGGGTTTGGAGACCCAAAATCTCCAAAAGTGTGGCAGGAATGTCAAATGCAAGGCCAAGGATCCCATCTGGATATATTCTGTTGAATCCCCAAGAGGATAAGACTGGATATACATCTAACAATATACATTGCCTTGGGATACACCCATGTGATGTGCTTAGGCTTGAAGTTCTACCTAGTTTGGATCGCAACACTAATTTATGTGAAAACCCAAATAGGGGAGGTTCGAATGAGTACAAAGCTATGATTCTTTCTCCCAAAGGAGCCACTTAGCTGCTTGAATGACCAGTTTATTCAGATTACAGTAAATGTGGGACATGCGAGCCCACTAAGGTTGTTCATTCAGCTCATAGTGCCCAAGAAGGGATCGATCTTATTGATGAGTTATTTGGGGAAAGGCTTGGACTTGTAGCTCTATAGGAAGAAAACCCTAAGATTAAAAAAAAAGGGAAAAAAATACAAGATCAAGCTTTTAGCTAACTTGCATGAGTAGCATGGGGTTAGTCGACCTATGATATGCTATCCTTGGTACCCTGGGTAGTCTGAGAGGGTGTGATGTATATGCCAAGGATATCAGCATTACGTGGACTGAAATGACCTATCTAGTTTTAAGCTAGGAAGGCTAGCTGCTTTGGATATTACATCCATATTTCGTTAGGCCAAGAGGGCCAGTTGTCTGTTTAGTGCAAGTGCGGTTAATGGTTTCTTGTTTGAGTTTTGTGCTAGTCAGGTTTGAAGAAGAGCTTGGAAGGAGCCTTTTGTTGCGTGGAAGCTTCTTCTGGCCCTCTCCAGGTGATATCTTTCCTTTATGAGTACTGTGGTTGTTATGTTATATGTGTTTGTGTACTTGTTAAAGGGGTTTTTCATTTCTTGTTGGGGACCGGCGTCCAAGGCATGAAGTCCCGAGGTTTCGGTTTAGTATGTTTGAGGAAGGTCTGAGTAGTTGTTGCCTCCTGTAAAGACATTGTCAAGCATCAGGAGACCTGTTTTAGAAGGGAGTCCTAGTAACCCCGTTCTTCTAGCCTGCTAGGCAGCCATTCTAGGAGTTCTTGTTAGTTGTGAGGCAGTTAGGGAAGCCTGCCGAAAAAGGAAAATAAAGATGATAAAGGAAACAAACCCTGAATATCTTATAGACAATAAATATATACAAAGGTGTGTAAAAAGGGGTTCTAACCCCTATAAAAATTGAAGAAGAAAAGAAAGGAAAATTTCTATGCAAATTATCATTGCCTTGCAAAGGCCTGGTAGGTTCCTGGGGACGAGTCAGACCCGGGGCCGATGCCTTGTCTTCCTAGGGGTGGCATCTTGCTGGAAAAGAAGAAAATAAGGCAGGTTGGAGCGAAAATAAAAGTGAGCATCAAAAAATGATTAAGTGTCGCCTTGCGAGGGCTTGGTAGGTTCTTGGGTACCGAAACAGGTCCTGAGGCCGATGCCCTGTTCTCCTTGGGTCACTACGCTCAGCTCCCTCCTTTTTACATGCCCGAGTATGTCACTAAAATTTAAAAAAAACCTGGAAGAATAAATGTGCTGAAAGAAAATACTTCTTGTTTAGGCTATAGGAGTCCTCGCGTAGTAGGAGCTCCTAGTTGTGTTGTCCTTAGTTAGGTAGGCAGTCAGACCACCGCTTAGGGCAACCTCTTTGACAGTTCTTTTTAGTTTGGCCATGTTGGAGCAGTTGGTTAGTGACTAGCTTTAAAATCTTTTATCAGATTATGCTAGGCCTACTCCTTGTGGATGTCATGCCTTGGTTTTGTCAGGGGGTAGGGAGAGCATTGTGCTGTGTTTAGTATGTATTTATTTTGTATCAGCTTGATGCTTCCTTTGGTTGTTTATGTGCAGATATGTTCGTGGGATTCGACGGACTGAGTTGCCCTATCCTGTGGTTGCCAATGAGAACGGAATTTTGGTGCCGAGAAGTGCTTTAAAACAGCTAAAAATTACGAATATCAAGGGAAAAATACTCAACATCGAAGGTGGCGGCTCGATCTAGGACGATTTTAAGTGCCAAAGTGCTTTAAAGGCGCCCGAGCGATACTTGTTGATTTTTCATAATTTTTCAGACTGTCGTGTGGGTTGACAAGAGTTACCCGCCAATGCGGGATGCCGAGCCGGATGGCCAAGATTTTTCAGAGCTCAATTCGGAGTCCGGACGGGAAAATGACCACAAAATGGTCAAGATATGAAAAGGTGGACACTTGGGAGGCCAAAATTGAGCATGCCTTTTGAGTTTGGACCCCCCCCCCCCCCCCCAAAAAAAAATTATGCACCTTGTGAAGCAAAAAACGTGGGGAGAGAAGATGGAGGAGGAGATGGAGGCGCCATCATCTTCACACCAAATTTTGCGCCCTCTCTCCTCTCTCTCATGATGGGGGGTTGCATACAACCCATGGAACAGAACTTGGGCCTTGATTCCCCCTTCTGGGCTGAGCATATCGCCGTGCTTCGCTCCTCCAATGGCGGTCTCTATGAAGAATTCTGATTTCAGTCTTTCTCTCTCCTCCCTCTCTCTCCCCTAAAGGCAGATTCATGTGGTGAAGAAGAAGAAGAAGAATGGATGACGGATGCTTGTCCAATGAAGACTGGATTGCTTCGTGGTTCAAGAGGAAGGAAGATTTCTGATTGTGGACTGTCATGAGCATTAATGGTGGCTGAAAATCAGTCCCGAGATATGGCAAATAAAAACCCGAAACCCGCAAAGAACGGTAATTTCATTTTTACAAAGGAAATTGATGTTTTATGCAATTTACTTCATGAATATTTGTTCCCATGGGATGATTATGCATAATGTTGTTGTTTGCTATGATTTTGATCAGTTTATGCTCAGAAAATCAGAAAATCATAAGTGTTGTGACTGAAATTAATGGTGTAAAACCCGTAAAATACACGAAATATGGGAAGATTAGGTGTTTTTGAGATATCAATGGAAAATATAGTAAGACACACCAACTAAATTTGTGTTTTTGCTGCAAATGAACCTAAGGGCCACAGCCCATAATTCATTTTGTATTTTCAGTTATTTAATATTGCAAAAAATACAAGAAAAATAGGGAAAATGGAAAAAAGCTACTAAAAATAGGAGAAAAATGGATTTTGAGTGCCGAAAATTAAGGAAAAATAAGATTCATGTTTGTGGATGTATGGGGGGGTTTGAAGTATGAGGTTTAGCCTCAGTTCAGCCCTACCTTTATGTTTTAGTGAGTTTTTATGGCTTTTTATACAATAAAAATGTGGAAAATGAACCCTAAACCGATCAATAATGCACAACCTAAACGGATGAGGGGATAGAGTGTATAAAAAGTGTTTAAATGCTAAATGAAATGATGAAAAGCTTGCTGGTTTTTATGCATACCATTTAGGTTGGTCGATACTTAAAAATTACGGATCTAGTAGCACGAGGGTTTCTCGGTGCTAGGTTCATGCAACGCCGTATACGAGCGATAGTTAAATTCATTGAAAGAATGCTTTTGCACTAAGCAAAAATGCTGATTTTCTTAATTGTTTGAGCACATGGACATTCACAATTTGCATGAAGCATGAAATTCAAAAGGTATCAGACAATATCTCCTAGATGCATGGCAATTGCTTTCTAGAGGAATATGACCAACGTTGAGAGAGTAAGGTTGTCCCAAGATGTAGGCTAGGCGTTGGGTCTAAGGGGAAAGAAAGTGAGGTATGGTACATTCCTGGATCCGATCAATTGGTACCTTGAGAGAACTATGTGCAATATTGTGTTATATATGTTTAGCAACGCATCGAGGGGCCAATCCCCAAGATGTAGGAGAGTCGCAGTGAGGTAGCGACACTCAGCCGTGGGAGGACCTCCTATGTTTGTACTTCGTACTATTTGGCAATGTGTTGGGACTCCCTTCGAGGAGTGTTAATTGGATTAGAGTTGGACTACGAGACGTGATACAAACGCAAGATGTTTAGGAAGATGATGTATGTGTCATCCACGCTCCTGGCCGCGAGGCCGTGGGGTTGTTGAGTGCATGATAGAGGTCCGGCTAGTGCATGATCCAGTGCTGGCCCATTTTAGGTCCCATCAGATTCAAAAATCTCTACTAATTATTGTTAATCACAGGGAGTAAAGAACATGCAAAGTGCAAGCAAGCACAAGGAAGGAGCCTGATTTTTTGGATTAATGTTCAAATTATTGACCACAATTTATTTGCATGAAGAACTTGCATCATTCTTGAAATCCCAAAAGGTTGTAGTAGCAATTATATTGAATTATTATGTAAATCCACAAGCCAGTGCGATTTGTCATGCTAGCATAAGCTCTCTTGGAAATACCACAAAGGTTCTAGTTTATTCTCACCATAGAAAAAGCATTCAATAAGAGATGACCAATCTTAAGATCCAAAAGTGGGCTAGATGCCCAAGCCAGATGGGGAAAATCTTACCTTTAAAATCATATATAAAATCAATTAATAGAACAAGTTGTTCATGTGTATGCAAACTCTATACACTTGACTTTCTACTTTCATTGTGAGAGAGTGAGTGAGGTTGAGAGTGGGAGATTTAGAGCAAGGGAGTGAGAGAGTAAGAGAGTGAGGATAAGGAACTAAGAGAGTCATCTTCTCTCCAAGCACTCTCTTTTCTCCTTTATGGGATTGAAGGAATGTCTTGCATTCATGTGCAAGAGGCTATATAAGATGTAGTCATGGATTCTTGTGCATTGAAGCTCTTGAAGGAATAAGAGTGTATCGAATGTCCCAATACGTTGAGCTTTTGTAGTACAAAAGTTTGATTTTGTTGGTGGAACCAAGGATACATCAACCAATAATTACCAATGCATTGTGTATGTGCGAAACAAGAGGGATATAAAAGTACCAACCTCAAAACACGAATGTGTAGTTAGGGTTTTGCGTAACGAAAGGATCAATTTTTATTGATAGGAAGATTGCAAATTTGCATTGTCATGAAAAGAAGAAGAGGAAGAAGAAGAGGAGGAGGTGGAAAGCAAAGTGGGGATGGGGGGCGCCATTGACCCCCCACCCAAAAAAAAACTAGGTTTACCCCTATGGACCCTCTAGCCTGCAACCTACTACCATGTCGCCATCTCCAACTTCTGCTCCGCTCCCTGTGTATATCCACTGTCCACATCAAACTTCCAAGCCACCTACCACTTCTCCTTCCTCGTCATGTTGCTTGTGGTGTGGCAGACAACTGCTTAGGCCATGGCCCTTCCTACTAATACTCGCTCCTCTTCCATCTTCACCTCTCCTGCCTGTGGCTAATGTTTCTCCTTCCCCAACGTCTTGCTTATGGAGAACCATCTAGGCTGCGGCCCTTTCTACCAACGCCCGCTCCTCTTCCATCTTCACATCTCTTGCCCTCTCGTGGCTGATGCTTGGCCTAGCCTTGTCCCGTGTTCGCCTCATTGTCCCACGGTCACCACAAACACCTTTTTCCGATACCCTACCCCTGACCACCAATAGGCCTAGTCCCACTTGTCACTCCACCATACTGCTATGCATGTTGCCTTCTATGCCACTACCGCCACCAAGACCTCCACTGCCACCTCATCTCCTCCACTTCCATTGGCCTTCCCTTCACCCATCTTCACCCCCATGAGTCCCACTACCACCTAGGCTTGACTTGGCCTATGGCTGTAATAGTCCGTCTCTGCCGTCGCCGCTATAAGGACCTCCCCTTTTTAACGAAAAATTCCCCTGCTGTCGTCGCTAGATTTTTTTCTTTTTTTTAAAGAAATAAAAATGAAATTTTATTAACAAAAACTTTATTATTGCATTTTCCCCTTTTCAACGCCATCGATTGCTGGAGGGCGGGGGAGTTGAACTATGGGAGGGAGGGGGAGTTGAACTATGAGAAGGAGGGGGAGTTAAACCGAGTGTTGACGTAGGTGAAGATGACGATGACAGGGGGAGTGGAACTCCAAGTCGACGCTGAGAGAGGGCAAGTATACAACGACACGCCCCCACTACCCCTCTTGTTATGTTGCATGGCGATGAGCATTGAGGCCATAGAGTGGAGCTAAGGTCTCCTTACCACGATGCCTTCTCCCCAACAATACCTTCTTCCTCCCCCAATAAAAAAACTCCCCCCCCCCTTCTTCAGCGGAGAGGATAATTCTTTTTTCCCCCCCTCCTTGAGCAGTAACATGCCATTCTTCTTTACTCCCCCTACTGCTAAGCTTAAGAGAGAGAAAGGAGAGGGAGAGGTAGTCAAGGAGAGAAAGAGAGAGAGAGGAGAGAGAAGGGAAACCTAGAGCAGGAGAGGAAGAGACAGAGAGAGAGAGGAGGCCCAAGGACAATTCCTTTCTTGGGCGAAGGCTCAAGTATGGTGTCTCCCCATCGCGAGTCCCGTAACCTCTCCATCGATTGCTTCTAGTTGAGAAGGAGATCGCGGAAGTCAAGACAAGGCGTAGGGAACACCGGCACCAAGGAGTCCTCCGAGAGGGGTGAAGGATGGAGCCCAAGCTTTGAAATGGCCCCAAAGCGTAAACTCTCCCAAGTAACTGGAAAAGTCGCGACTTCAGAAGGAGGATCGCGCAAAGATGTGTTATCAACACAAACGGGTTATCGGGTGTAAATGCTAATTCAATACTCCACAACCGGGTATCGCTACCGTGTCTAGTATTTTCAACCGAAGATTTAAGCATGGGCATCATTAGGAAGAGGTTACACTTCACATCGCACATAACTTGAAATGTAGTTGAAAAGGTTTAACAACCCTGAATTACGGCAAATATATTGAGTATCTATGGGTTGTTGTAGTAATTAAGCGAAGTTTAGATTCAAACTTTCACAAATGCATCATAAATTGGCCGTATACATAAATATTATATATAGGTCAATTGCATATTGTAGACCATTGGAGCAATTTAACTCGCATTTACAACGAACTCATGCACACTCGCACTTAAATACTTAGGTTATGCCTTATGAATTGCATAAGTGCACTAGAAGGAATTTTTCATGAATAGGGATCTGCATCACATCATCAACTCAGGTCGAAAGACTTGCATCTAGATTTGCATGGCATCATGGATAGTCCCAGTTGTACCAAATAATAGGGATGCATCTAAGAAGGTAGATTCAAGATGTGCATGCGAAATTGTTAAGCTGCTTAATTGCGAAGGCCAGTTTGGTAAATGAAATCATGCATGATAAGTGAAGTCAAGACCCAATTAGGGGTTCGGTCGCAAATAGGTTAAGTTTTCCTTACAACCATATATTGACTTAGAGTCAACCTGCTTTTTGGTCTCTATCCCAACAACCAACCGCAATGGGTCCAAAACACTCTTGGGTATATCATTTTCAAAATATGATACATCCCAAAGCTAACACAAGAAAGCTCGAATGTCGTACCCACAAGAAGAATGACTATTCACCAAGTTATATTCAATGTTTGAAACTATTTTAGAATGGTAAATAGACTTAGTTCACACTTGACTATGAGAGGAGTAAACACAAGTTCTTGCTATCTTGAGGGAAGGAAACCCTAGGGTAAACTTAGAACCCCAGTAAAATTCTAAGACACGAAACTGGCTACCAATGGATCAATTAAAATCCTAGACCGGGATCTTCAGATAATAACCAAAGGTTAGTAACTAAGGGAAGCTATCATCCTAAACTTTAGCAAAATTTCTCATCCCTATTATATAGGAGAGAGGTCGAAAAGAGAGTATTCTCTATCCCTTAGAAGATAATGGAAAATGATGCCAAGGCAAGAAAGACCAGAGAAGGGCAATGCTAAGCGTTCAAAGATGAGAACTCCACCTTATCAGATGTCTGAGCACTCGCCTTCATTGTTGTTTGTGTTTGTAATGCTAGATTCAATGTCTGTGAAAGGAATGTATGACCCAAGCTCATAAAAGAAAGACCCGAGAAGGGCAATGCTAAGCGTTCAAAGATGAGAAATCCACCTTAGCAGATGTCTGATCACTCGCCTTCATTTTTGTTTGTGTTTGTAATGCTAGATTCAATGTCTGTGAAAGGAATCTATGACCCAAGCTCATAAAAGAAATTTAAATAATGAATCAAGTTGAATTCATGGAGGGCATGCCAAGCTACCCCCAATTGGTTGCCAATCCTAGCCAAGGAGGTTCCAAATAACCGTGACGGGAACATGGACCGAACTTGCCACGAGAGGTCTCTCCGTGGGTTAGTTTGAATGTAGGAGAAAGCTTGGATGCCAGGGGGGCTTTGGCTATAAATTCCCTGCCTCCGAGTCCTACTCAAACGATCTACGTGACTTGACATGGATTTCTCGAGGCCCTGTTACTAGTGCAAGAGTGGAAACTTAGTAGAAATAAGATGCATCCTCAAGGATTGCGGAAAATGTCATTTTGGGACAAGATTTGTATCTCAATTAAAAATGCTAATATAATTATCTCAATTAAAAATGCTAATATAAATTTTGCTCTAAGGAACTTGTTTGAGCTATTTCCACGTCAGTACCGTAAGTTACCTAAACGGACCCTGTTCCCTAAAAGGTTTAATTAAGGAAACTGATTTTAAGTGTCATATGTAAATGTGACAGGGCCTAAATAGATAACTAAAGAACACCTATTGAGGAAAGTGGGTTGACGGAACCCCCGATGGGTCCATTGTTGTGACGCTGCGTGTCTACCACTGCAAACCTGAGGGCGGAGCTTTTTGCCAAGATTTTGGACTCTTTATTCAATGTCATTATGAGTTTATTTTCCGTTGTGTATCTTTTGTGTTTTCATTTGCATGATGCACGAGCACATGTAGTTAGGCTAGTCACGATCTTAGGTAAGTTACTCATGAATATATGTGTGCATCACGTGGGCTCAAAATAAGGTATTTCTAAAATACTATTTTTATACATTTTTTACATACATAAGGGTGCAATATAAAGGGGTTATTTACAAATTGAATAGAAAAGGATTATGTTTTATTCAAGAAAAATTCACAGATAAGGATATTTATAAATAGGCATTGAACACACATGATGTAGAGGATATACATATAGTAACTTCGTCGTGGGCACAATTTCTTCAATGCAATCATAATTTTTTGCGTGGAAGCATCACGTGATTGATTGCATAGCATGGACTCTAATTTGCAAACTGCATGAGTGATTGGGCATGAAGTTCTTTTCTAAAGCATGTTCTTGATAGGGCACAATTCATGGAAAAACAGATCACATGAAGAAGACTTGAGGACTTGATGAAATTTGGATGTTGCCAGAGTAGATGATATGACTCTTATAAGAAAAATTGGATCAATATTTAGCAATCCATGAAAGCTAAAAGATATCCATTCATATTATGGGCGTTTACATGGAGTATTACTACATCCGATACTTGCATTCTTTGTGAAGATGGTGGAAACTTGCAATGAGGATAAAACATACATTTAGTGGTTAATGACCTCTCTTGAAATCTATGGTGATATAAAACTTGCTATTACACTTTGTGAAAAGGAGGAATGTTTTATTCCCATGGATAATCCTTAGTTAAACTTCAACATGTTAAACATGCTTTGTATCCAGAATGACTGGTCTATAAAAATGTCTTGCGAAGAACTTAAACCCTAATTAAAACTAACCACCTTTAGTGCAACAATCCTGGTTAATAGCTTTTCTAAAAAACAATAGGCTATTATGAAAGTTTTTAAGGGTGAAAAGGCTGAGGTGGCATGACTGACCAATGATGACATAATTGATGATGAACAAAAAGAAGGGATGCTTTAAAACCTTTTGATTGGTGTTTCAAATGGACAAAAGCAGAATGATAATAACGTGGCCATTGATTTTACGATCAATGTTTTTGGAAACTTTCCCAAAAGGCTTACGGGGACTGATAAGTAAATATAAAGACCAATGTGCTCATTGACGGGGATAGAGGGATGAGGAAGGCGAAGACCTGCAACAAAAGACGACAATAGAAGATGAACGAGGGAACAAGACAAAGAAGCAACTACCGAACTGTCCTCAGACTTTGAAGATCAGGGCAGAATGCCTTCTGTATGGTCGTGGCCAGGCACTTGTTCCTTCTGGGGACCGCCGTCCGAGAGAGCTGGTCCTGCATTCCCCATGTCACTCACTCTCTCTCTCTCTCTCTCTCTCTCTCTCCCTCCCTCTCTCTCTCTCAGAGTCTTCCCGAATTGGATTCTGTCACGGAGCGTTTTTTATTATTTCTCAAGCTATAATCGTGGACCTCTTCACTTCTTCCTCTATGCAGCCACCATCTAGATGCGACAAAGGGTGATGGAGGACGAGGAGACACAGAGGATTGCAACCGAAAGGAGGGCCGCATTGATGACTAAGTTGCCGATGGAAGATTTTAAGGTGACGAAGAACGCGGTCAGAGGGATCGAACGGAGGGCCGAGAGCTGTCCAAATTCTGAGTCACCTCTATTCATGAAGGAGATTCTTGCCATGTCAAATGGAGAAAGCAATCTGATTTCCGAGGCTTGCAAGAATATGTTTCAGCTGGTAGCTACTATGCTAATCAACATTGAAGACAAAAAGATGAACTCTTTGTAGATGGGGGTCTTTGCCTTGCTTTGGCTGATGATTTGACGATGCTATTGCAAGGAAAAGAAAGAAAGAAGACTACAATGCTCAAGGTGTTGCCTTGAATATGGTTGTGTAAGGAAGATTGTAAGAAAGTTCAACGATAGATGTCTATCCTTTCTGGGCATTTGTGAGAGTACGTTGTTGTTATTTGTTAGAAGTTGAAGGTGGCAAAGAAGTTCAGCACTACTTATGAGTTTGTGAGGCAACCCAATATGGGGGAAGCGCAGAAGAATGGGAGGAATGCGGCTTGCAATATTCTAGGGAAATCATTGCAACATGGTGAATTAATCTGCAAGTAGAGTTGTGCTTGGGTTGTTATAGGAGTGTGTTCGGATTGGCATAAAAGAAACATAAAAATCTTGGTCTACGTAAAGATCGATCAGCCCATTAGAAACTAAATGATCTTGGTTGCGTGAACCATCATCATTGTACACATTATTTTGTCAAGCCACACCATCAAATCTTGAGTGAAATTCCAATCTTGAACTCCTATGCTATGAATGCTAACTCCACTTTACCTTACCTTATCCATGTGTCTATTGTTCATGTATCTTGACCATACCCTTAGACCATGATCTTGCTTTGAGCTATTCCTTGTATCTTGACTTCTTATTTACCATGAATCGAATACTCTTCATCATCCTTTACTCCTATCTCACAAAGCGTCCCTGCGGCGAGTGACTTTACGAACCCCCCGTGAATCCAAGCAACATCTAGTGAACCCGATGTGAAAGTATCGCTTTTGATTGTCGAAATGGAAGACTCTTCGAATACTCCACCCACTTCATCATCGAGTGCTTCTTCCTTTTTGACCGATGAGATGAAGAATTTATTGCAAACTCTTTCTTCGGATATTATGATGCAGAATCAGTAGGTGCAATTATGTATGCAATAGCAAAAATAGCTATATCAATAACAAT
The DNA here is from genome assembly GCF_053477565.2 of Lygodium microphyllum. Taxonomy (NCBI): domain Eukaryota; kingdom Viridiplantae; phylum Streptophyta; class Polypodiopsida; order Schizaeales; family Lygodiaceae; genus Lygodium; species Lygodium microphyllum. The sequence continues at coordinate 109,660,568 of NC_141164.1, forward strand.
TGGATCAACAACGAATGCTACATTAAGAACAAGAGCATGCGCATGGTGCAACGAAGGCGATTGAGGCTACGGTAAGTGAGCGTAAATTATTTGATGACCAGAATGTCTCAGCTTATCTTAAAACTTTTGAAAGCCAGATGTGCTTTTTTGGAGATCCCATTAACTGGAGCAATTATTTCTTACTGCTTGTCACACCTGCTTTGTGAGTCAGAATAACTGATTTATTTGTGCAAGATTCAAACTAGAATGTCCTCAAGAAGATGCTTAAAGATGAATATTTTCTGGAGGATTATGGTATTGCTACGCGGAAGACATTCAGAGAATGTGTCTATCACTCTAACAAAGGACTTGTTTCTTTGGAGTTATTACGCGAGTTTGAAGAATGTTACAACCAGTTGGATGCACTTGAGCAAAGCGCCCTAAACTCAGAGAAAGTGGAGTTATTCTTATTGTAGGTAGCTAATCCTATACTTCAAGGCAAGTTAGAAGAGCTTCTTAAAGACCATACACAACCTATGGGTTTGAAGACAAACTGGCAAGATGCTATTGATGCGGTTTCCACATTGACGAAGAGGTGGAGATGGAAGGCTCGCTTACAAAACGGTATGCAAATATCTCTAGCGATGTCTTCTCCTACCTCGACTTCTCCTACTTCTCATGTTGCTCCTTCCACTTCTTCTCCTACTTCTTATCCCATGTCGATGCCTATGTCTATGCCTATGCCTATTCCTGCTACAATTGTGAGACCATCTGCTAAACCAATTGTCAAAGACATGGTGTAGGAAATTTCAAAGAACTTGAAAGATCTCCAAATTAAGATGACTAGAACAGAACATCAACCACTTAACCCATCTCCAATTTCTATCCCATCCTCTTCTACTCCTATGAATTCTTCTAGAAATGATCGTGTTTGCTATTGTATATGGTGCGATAGTCTAGATCATGAGTGGAAGAATTGTCAAGACTTTGAAAAGGTGAAAAGACTAAAGTTGGTGGTCTAGAAGGACAGGATGATATGTTTTGGAGATATAGAGCAACTGCTAAAAACAAATTTTGGCAAAGGAGGTATGAAGAAATTATTAGAGAAATCTCTCTTACGTTCTTCTTATGTGAAGCAAGAGGCAGCAAGAGAAGCTGCCACCTATGGTCTTCAATTGGAGAAGTTGCTGAAAGATAAGTCTTCTTTATGGTCCTATGCACTGCATGCCGAAAAAAAAGGTAAATCTTCATCATCCAAAGTTTCATTCGTAGGAGACACAATTAGAAAAGAGACTGGATGGAATGATCACGTAGATGTCTTGTCTATCTATAATTATATTGCAAAATCTCAAGGATTTGAAGTTCTTGTTGAAGAGAAGTGCAAAAGAGATAATGATCAACCTAAAGGATTGAAGAGAGCAACTAAGAGGAGTGAACCAGTTCTTCGACCTTCTTCTTCATGTCCGGAGCAGAGTATGGCCAACGTACACAAGCCAAAAGTACAAGAAGACTAGAAGGCCCCAAAGACAAAGGATTTGAAGCTGAAAAAGCAACCTAGATTCAAGCTACTATCCGACATCAGGACGGCCATAGACTTGAAAAAGGTACTTGAGGATCGAATTCTTAATTAAAAAATTGAATTTATACTTGTACAAGTCTTGGGAATTGCCAAAAGAGAGTTTCATGATGTTATTATTGACATCATAAAAACAAAACAACAAATTATTGAAGAGCCAACACAGGATATGATACATCGAGAGGCTTTAACTATTGCCGAAGCTTTCTCTATGGGTTGCATATTGAGGAGATTGATTCTGAAGAGGAGACTATTGAGGAGTCTACAGATACTGGTAGATGGCTAGTTGATGTGAATCATGGTTGGCGCATGCGTGCGGCTAATAACATTGCAGGAGATTTATATGTTGCTTGTCCAAATCTGAAGATTTCTATTGGAGATGTGGGCGAGTCTTATCATTTCTTTGTATAGAAATCTTGTTCTTATCCTATTATTTTGGGGCAACCATTTATTGCTAAGTCTCGAATGGAGACTAGGGTTCTGGATGATGGGTTTGCCTATGCACAAATCTGAAGTAAGGATGGAAAGAGAGCTGTCTAGTTCATGACTGTTTGTATCAAACATCAATGAAATAAGGATTCTTTGAAGGATTCCCCTCTTCTAGTAGGAAAGCCGGTTTTTTCCTAGGTACCACTGTCCTGTGACACGATGATGATACGAGTCAGGGAAAGCTCTCGCCTCCTGGCGGCAGCAGTTTTTCCTCATGTGTTTATGGTGTATCCACTGAAAGTACTTTTTTTTTCCAGTATATTTCAGACATGCCTAGAGCTGCCATGCAGTATGTAAAAAGAAAAGAAAAAGAATTGATGATTGCACATGTTTTTGGTACACAGATCGGTCGCAGTATGCTCACGTCGTGAATCCCGAAAGGTCCCCAAGAACAATGAACTCTACCTTTTTGCACAAAAAACAATGTAAAAGCATGAACGACAAGAAGCAAGAGACCAATTGGGTTCAATCTCCCCCCATGCCTTGTGTGAGCGCTTTGCAAAGCATGTATTTTATGTATATTTCCATCTTCATGCTCAATAATAGCCCAATTTACAAAAATATGACAAGCTTTTAGCTTTTGAGTTTGCTTTCTACAAAAATAGGAAATAAAGCTAATGGACGGTGCCCATAGAGTCTGGCACGCCCAATCTCAATGTCCAAATAGAAATAGCATATCCGTGCGCATAGGCGCATACAAAATAATAATCAATAATCAATGTCTCAATAGACATAACAAAATATAGGCGTGGCGCCTATCAAAATATAATCCAAAGGTTGAATACTCGCTAGACTCCAATGCTTTCCTCCGCCACTGCTGCTATCTCTACACATCAACTGAAGCATTCACAATCGTTAGTAAAATAATACAATTAAACCGATAAAAGTGAATACCTAGCAGTCTTCAGCTACATAAATAAATCAACTGGTTAGAAATAAATCCTAACCTTAATTTATTACGAGTGCGCACTCTAAACTCATAAACGTTTATTAATTTAACATGTATTTTGCGGAATCACCCGCTATGGAATCACCCACGTACACACTAAATTAATGAAACGCCCGAAAAGGACAGGCGTCCCCATCAACTTCTCGCACAAAGAATCCTCTTTGTGTATGAGCCCCGGTCATCTAAGTTTACGGAATCCACCGTAAAACCTCACGGAATCCACCGTGGAATATGCCTCCTGGCATCATACCCCCGGGGTGCGATAGCAATTGACCTCAATTGCTATTAGCTCAATGTGGAGCTAACAGAGTGGGGAAAGCATTTAAGTCTCTAGCATGCATCCATTGTGCTTCCTCTACAGGATGGTTCTTAAATTTTACTAGATATCTAGAATACCTTCGGTCAGTTCTAGTAGTCATGTAGTCAGTATTTATGATGGCTTCTGGTTCAAGTATTTCAGTCTCTTCCTCTAATAAAGGTGGGTTTTCATAAACAGAGTGGATAGGTAATTGGCCTCTAAATGGTCTCAATAAACTAATGTGAAATGTATTGTGAATTTTCCAATGAGATGGTAATTCTAACTTGAATGCATTATCATTAATCTTGTGAATAATTCTAAATGGTCCATAAAATCTAGGAGCTAATTTGACAACTGGATGTCTATCTACACTTTGCAGTCTACGTACGCTTTTCTATTCTAAGCCAAACATAATCATCAACTTTGAAATTCATGGCTTGTCTTTTCTTGTTAGCTTGTTTGGTATATGATTGTTGGGCTTTAGCAATCATATCCTTAACCTCATCAAAAATACTATTATGCATAGTAGCAATATCATCAGCACTCTGAATTCTATTAGACAAAGATGCAACAGGTGTAGATAATCTATATCCATAAATGACTTCAAAAGGTGCTTTCTTTGTAGATGTGTGCGGTGTATTGTTATATGCAAACTGTAATAAATGCAAATGAGTGTCCCATGTCTGAGGTTTGGAGATAGTATATGCACGTAAAAGATCTAGAATGGTACTGTTTGTGGCTTCTGTTTGTCCATTTGTTTCTGGATGAAATGCAGATGAGAAATCAATCTTTGTGCCTAGATTTGCAAATAGTGTTATCCAAAAATTGTTACAAAATCTAGAATCACGATCTGAAATAATCACTTTGGGCAATCCATGGTTAGTAAAAACAATTTTCAAAAATAACTGTGCTGCTTGTGATGCTGTTAAAGTTTTCTTACATGGAATGAAATATGATTGCTTACTAAATCTATCTACAATTGTCCAAATCATGTCATGGTTAGATTTAGTATTTGGTAAACCAGTAATGAAATCCATAGAAATATGTTCCCAAGGTTTAGATGGAATAGACAAAGGCATTAGTAATCCATACTGTTTACCATGATGTCTCTTTATTCTTTGACAAATCAAACATTCAGAAACGAAATTAGATACATCTGCATCCATATGCGGCCAATAAAAATCTTCAGTTAACATGCGTAATGTAGATATGATACCTCTATGACCTTGATATGGGGGACAATGAATTTCATTCAAAACAAAAGATCGGAATGGAATAGTAACACACAGTCTCTTTTCAAAAAACATAAATCCATCATTATATGACAATGAATCAACAGGAATGAAATTATTTTGAACTAATTTTTGCCAATCAGAATGAAAAGTAATATCTTGGTGATATGTATCTTTCATAGCAATCAAAGAATCAAAAGATATGACAGAAATATTATGAATTGCAGGTCTTCTACTCAATGCATCAGCAACTACATTTTCTTTTCCAGGTTGGTATTGAATGATAGGATGAAAACTTTGAATGAAGGAAGCCCATTTGATATGACGGTCAGAAATTTGGGGTTGGCTAAGTAAATGTCTAATACTTTGCTGGTCGGTCTTTATGATGAATTCTGAACCCATTAAATAGTGTTTCCACTGTTTTAATGCTTGTACAAGTGCTAATAGTTCTTTGTCATAAGTGGAATATTTCAGCTCAGAGGGTTTCAGCTTAGAACTAGAATATGCTATTGGATGATTGTCTTGCATTAGTACGGCTCCTATTCCTGATCCACTAGCATCAGTCACAACTAGAAAGAATGGTCTATTAAAGTCAGGCAACTGTAGAACAGGGGCATTAGTTAATGCACGTTTCAGTAAGTCAAAGAATTTCTGCTGATTTTCAGTCCATTGATAAACAATTCCTTTCTTAAGAAGTTTTGTTAATGGTAAAGCAAGTAATGAAAAATTACGTACAAACTTCCTATAGAAACTAGCAAGACCAAGGAATGAGCGTAATTCATGCACATTTTGAGGAACAGGCCAATGCAATATTGCATCAATTTTCTTAGGATCAACTTTAATTCCTTCAGATGATACAATATGATCTAAATACTCAATTTCCGTTTTAAAGAATTCACTCTTTTCAGGATTTGCAAACAATTGATTTTCTTTTAGTAATTGAAAAACTAATGATAAATGCTCATAATGCTCTTTCTCACTTTGACTAAACACCAAAATATCATCAAAGAAAACAATCACACAGTACTGATATTTCAGAAAGATACGGTTCATCATTCTACTGAAAGTAGCAGGTGCATTAGTCAATCCGAATGGCATGACTAAGAATTCGTAATGGCCAAAATGTATTCTGAATGCAGTCTTAAATATGTCAGATCTATCTAGCCTCACCTGATGATATCCAGACTTAAGGTCAATTTTACTAAATATAGAATATCCTTGCAGTTTGTCCATAAGGTCATTAAGGTCATCAACTCTAGGTATAGGATACCTATTCTTTACAGTGATCTTATTTAAAGCTCGGTAGTCAATACACATACGATAGGTATTATTCTTTTTCTTGACTACGAGTACAGGTGCACCGAATGGAGAACTGCTAGGTCGAATTAAACCTCTATTTAGTAATTCTTCAACTTGACTCTAGATTTCTTTTTGCTCTATTTGATTGTGCCTATATGGTGCTTTGCAAGGTGGTTGTGTGCCAGGGATTAAATCAATCTTATAGTCTTCTAGACGTGAAGGAGGTAAACCTGGTGGTAGGTCTTCTGCAAAACAGTCCTTAAAATATGCAAGAAATTCCTTATGCCTAGGGTGCATATGATTTTCCTTTGCTTGCAATTCATTCACCCAAATGAGATATGATTTAGTACTCTTGCGTAATGCACGTTTTGCTTGAGTATGCAAAAGCAGTGGAAAGACATTAGGTGCATGCATACCATATAATGTAATAGATTTTCCTTGAAAGTTAATATTCATTGTGTGTGTGGAATAATCTATATTTGGATTATGCTGGTGTCTCCAAGGCATTCCTAAAATAATGTCGCTTGACTGTAATGGAACAACTAAGAAATTTCTTCTTTCAATATATGAACCAATTTGAATCTCTAAATCTTGAACTTCTTGTGTGCCATTGTACCTAGTGCCTAAAAATGCAGCTTTTATGCGATAATGCGTAGGTATAGTCTGTAATTTCAATTCCTTTACCAATTTTGCTGAAATAAAGTCATGAGTACTACCGTCATCATGCAAGATAGTTCTTTCCTTTCCATGCACCAAACATTTCATAGTCAATAATGAATGTGGAGTAGGCATACCTGGTAAAGTGTGGGAAATAGTAATAGTATCATCCTCATCTTCAGTGAAATCAGGCATATCCTCATGCTCGTCTTCGTCCATGGTTCCAAGATAGTTGATATGTGCTGGTGGCTTCTTTGAATGACAATTTGCTGCGAGATGCCCAGGCTGGTGACACTTATAGCATACTATTGGTTTGGCTTTGGTTACATTATTTGCAATGGCTGGAAGTCTGGGTACATTTGGATTTGCTTGTGGAATAGGCTTAGGATTTGGATTGACATTGGATGGTAATGCAGGTGGTTTAGCCCAATTCTTGCGGAAAGATGGTGATGAGAAACGACTTGGATTAAACCTTCTAAAATTGGAATTGAATTGTTTAGATCCATAATTACCATTGGCTTGGAATTGCTGTGGTCGTCTGTCTCTTCCGCGTAACGTATCTTTAGTGTCGTGAGCTAGTGAGATGGCGTCTTCAAGGGTAGCAGGCTTGAACATGTTCACTTCAGCGTAGTAATGTCCAAGAAGTCCAGACATATACTTTCGCTTATGTGTCGTCTCTGGTACGTCTTCAAGCATGCGTAGCTGTAGGAGTGCATTCCAAAAACGCTCTGTATACTGTGGAATAGGCTCACGGTCTCGTTGTTGAAGTAGATCCCATTGCTTGATAGCCTTCTCATGAAATTGCAGTGGAAGGAAATTCTGCATGAACTTCTTCTTGAAATCTTCCCAAGTAGCAGGACATTCTATGCTCTTGCGTACTACAGTCCACCAAAGTGATGCTCTGTCTACCAAATGATTAGTAACACACTTGATTTTATCTTTTTCCGGATAAGTTTCCTCATGGAAATAGTCATCAAACTGGCTAATGAATGATAAAACAGTCTTTCCTTCTCGTATGCCATTGAAAGTGCGAAATTTGAAACTTCGTTTACTTATCTTTGATTCCTTGCAAATGGTTTGAGTCAAGAGTGGCGTCGATGGTACGTCGAATTAAATCTTCAGCTTGAGGTTCTTCTTTGTCGGTAGACGCTCTTTGTAATTTTGTCAATTGCGCTTGCAATGCTTGCCTAGCCCTTCGCTCTTCTTCCAATTGCAGCATGATTAGATCCAGCTTTTGTTCCATGGTAGGCTCAGGTAAGTCGTCTTCAGCCATAGGATCATCCATATGTGGGGTCGTCATCCTGTAAAACTCAATAAACCTTTCTCACTCAAAATCAGGATGAGCGTAGCTCAAATTCGTGGTTACAAGGCTATGTATTTTTGGGTATTTTTTTCTCAATTCTCAGAAAATCTGCAATATTTTCGTCTTCGTTTGCTGAAAATACTTCAGTGAACCTGTAGATAGGTAGAACACTTTGCCACGAACAACTTTCCAGTTCAGAGTTTTTGCGTAGGAACAGCCCTTCTAGGAGTTTTGAGCACTAGTCAGTTCTAACTCCACTTGACTAGTCTGACTTGCAGAGTTGCAGACTTAGCCGACTTACAGAGTGCAGACTTGCAGAACTTAGGCTGACTTGATGAACTTGCAGGACTTGATTCGAATCGACTTGCAAAACTTGACTTCTGATGCGTAGGACCCGGAGTTTGGTGACTTTGTTGCCCTGTGTGACTGGAGTGATTTAGCTTAGACTTAAGAGATTAAGCTTGTAGCTTAATCAGTAGGTCGTCGACTGATTTCGTGGGGGGGACCGTTTTTTTTGCCGCGCGAAAAAATCGGAGGTCCCTCTGAGACCTCGATTAAGAATTTGAAGCTATTAAGCTTCTTTAAAGCTCATAAGCTTTACAATTAAGCTTTTGAAAAGATGGATTATAAGTTCCCTCACTGTTTCTTGACGACTTGATGAAGGAGATGGATGCGTGGTCCTCCGCCTGCACAGCCTGGTCCTTCGCGATCTGAGAGTAGAAACAGGGGTTCTTGATCGCCAGAAGTCTGCCTGTATCGACGGTTCGCGACGAGATTGACTGTAGAGCCTGATCATTCCTGGAGCTCCGCCTTCGCTCGAGATTGGTAGCGATTGGAAGCTCTTGATCTCAGCTCTGCTTTGATACCACTGGTGCGCAGATCGGTCGCAGTATGCTCATGTAGTGAATCCCGGAAGGTCCCCAAGAACAATGAACTCTACCTTTTTGCACAAAAAACAATGTAAAAGCATGAACGACAAGAAGCAAGAGACCAATTGGGTTCCATGCCTTGTGTGAGCGCTTCACAAAGCATGTATTTTATGTATATTTCCATCTTCATGCTCAATAATAGCCCAATTTACAAAAATATGACAAGCTTTTAGCTTTTGAGTTTGCTTTCTACAAAAATAGGAAATAAAGCTAATGGACGGTGCCCATAGAGTCTGGCACGCCCAATCTCAATGTCCAAATAGAAATAACATATCCGTGCGCATAGGCGCATACAAAATAATAATCAATAATCAATGTCTCAATAGACATAACAAAATATAGGCGTGGCGCCTATCAAAATATAATCCAAAGGTCGAATACTCGCTAGACTCCAATGCTTTCCTCCGCCACTGCTGCTATCTCTACACATCAACTGAAGCATTCACAATCGTTAGTAAAATAATACAATTAAACCGATAAAAGTGAATACCTAGCAGTCTTCAGCTACATAAATAAATCAACTGGTTAGAAATAAATCCTAACCTTAATTTATTACGAGTGCGCACTCTAAACTCATAAACGTTTATTAATTTAACATGTATTTTGCGGAATCACCCGCTATGGAATCACCCACGTACACACTAAATTAATGAAACGCCCAAAAAGGACAGGCGTCCCCATCAACTTCTCGCACAAAGAATCCTCTTTGTGTATGAGCCCCGGTCATCTAAGTTTACGGAATCCACCATAAAACCTCACGGAATCCACCGTGGAATATGCCTCCTGGCATCAGTTTTGCAGGAAGAAGACATGATAGATGGTCTTTATGATGGCCTTTCATGCTCAGATATCATGAAAGAACTTTTGGTATTGCTAAATTCTAACAATCAAGAGTTGTCATATGTCTTAGATGCCCATTCTCTGACGATGTATGGTGAAATTGTTGATTTCATGCTTCAAAAGAATTTGGGTGCTGAGGATTCTCAGCAAAAAGTATTCCTTACGGACATATTTCAGCAAAAAGATTTGGGTGTTGCTGTTTATACACAACAAAATTTGTGTTTACCAGGGTATTTTTATCAAGGGGTGAAATTTGCAGGTTGTAGCAATGAATCCAAAGTTCAATCAAAATATAAGACAATTCACAAGAAGGTTAGACCAACTGCAAGACCGCTACCTTTGGATAGTGATGAGATGATTAGGAGAGCTGATATGCAACCTCCTTTGCAAGATCCTACAGGTATCAGACATAAGTTTTCATTTGAGACATTGAAAGAGATGAAGATTGGGACCAAAGATTTTTTGATTCCTGAAGAGGTAAGATGTTTTGAAGAGATGTTATGCAGACATGAAAAAGCTTTTGCTTTCTTTCCACATGAGATTGGATGCACTAATTCTAGGGTTGTGATGCCTATGGTTATTTTTACCATTCCGCATGTCCCTTGGAATCTACGGCCTATTCCTATGCCGAGGGCTCACTTGTCCAAATTGGTAGCGCTTTTGAATGAGCGGATCAAGATGGGGATAGCAGAACCATCTTCAGCTCCATATTCCAATAGATGGTTCACAACTCCTAAGAAGAATGGGACACTCAGATTCATATAAGACATACAACCAATCAAAATGTTGGTGCTCGACCTATCGTGGATGAGTTTGCTGACGCTTTTTTTGGACGTGCTATCGATTCTCTTAGCAATCTTTATTATGGATATGATCAGTTCCAGCTTGCCCTTGAGAGCAATGAATTTGACTGCAATGAAGACACCCTTAGACCTTGTCGGAATGTGTACACTTCCGCAAGGGGCTACTAATTCAGTTGCTCATATGATGAATTGGATGAACAAGGTTCTACAAGATTTTATTCTTGAGCTTACTATGCCTTTCATTGATGATTTACCTATTAAGGGTTGTTTGGAAGAAGGTAAAGATGATTCTTTAGATAACCATGGATGTAGATTCTTTGTGGCTTCACATATTAGAGATGTTGAGAGGATTCTTTGTAGATTGCAGAATGTAAATTTGACATTGTCAGGGTTGAAATCTATTTTTTGAGCCATAGAAGTTTTGATTGTTGTGAAAGGTGAGAAGGATCGAAGCTTGCACTCAAGAGCTATGGCGAAAGAGCAAGAGCAAGAAAGAGAGAGACAAGAAATGGGAACTCCAACAGTGACAATGTGTGATCGGGCCTTCCTTTATTCAAAGTGTCACTAAAAGAATAAAGAATAAAGTGACGGTGATGAACGCCCGCTACGTGCAGTGTGCAGTGGCGGTGACTGTCAGTGTAGTAATACATGGACGGCTAGGCGGAGGCGCCTTTACCCCCAACAACCTCCCACTTAAAGGAGAATCTGCCCTAGTGAGGAGTGAAAAGAAAAAAGAAGAAAGATAGTACAACATGTACACATGTACAACAGGATGAGGAAAGACGCCATCTCATCCCACACCCATCAACTTCTTGACGAAGGAAAAGCGCTCTGTAGAGAGGCTTTTTGTGAGCAGATCTGCAGGATTCTGGTTAGTCGAGATCTTGACAAGGTCATCAGACTTTTCCTCAATGACCCCACGTCGGAAGTGATACTTCACCTCAATGTGTTTCGTCTTCGCATGGAAGACCGGATTCTTGGCTAACTGAATAGCACTCATAGAATCCGAATGCAGTGTAGGGATAGCATCAATACTAAGGTAAGAAACCAAATGGCCTCCTTGTAAGCCTTAGTGGTGGCTGCAACATACTCGACCTCTGTAGTAGAAACGGCCATGCATTTTTGCACCCTAGACATCCAAGAAACAACACCTCCAACATAGGTGAATACATAGCCGGAAGTGGACTTCCTACTATATGCATGTCCTACATAATCAAAGTCAGTGTACCCCATGACTCCTGTATCCTAGCTGCCATAGTATATGCACATATCTGTTGTGCCCTTCAGGTACCTCATGATACCCTTCACGGCATCCCAATGCTTCTTGCCAGGTGTAGCCATATAGTGTGCCACAACACCAACTGCAAAGGCAATATCTGGACGAGTGGCGATCATGGCATACATAAGACTGCCCATTGTGGATGCATAGGGAATCTTGGCCATCTCAGCTCTCTACCCATCTGTCTGCGGACAATCAGCTTGTGATACCTTCACATAAGAAGGCAATGGATAGCCAATAGGATTTCTGTCCTGTATGCAATGTGCTCAAGGACTTTATGAATGTACTCCCTGTGTGACAAGTAGAGGAGTCCCTGATGCCTGTGGTGTCTAATGCGCATACCAAGTATGTGAGCGGCCTGTCCCAGATCTTTCATCTCAAAGCTCTTCTTTAGCTGAGCCTTAAAAGCATCTAGCTCATCATGAGCTTTTCCTACTATCAACATATCATCCACATAGAGTACCAAAATTAATAAAGAGCCATCACGGGGTTTCTTTGTGTAAAGACACAAATCCATAGCACTCCTACTGTAGCATGTGACTGCATAAAGGCATCAAACTTATGATACCACTCTCTAGGTGCGTGCTTGAAGCCATAAAGACTTTTCTTCAATTTGCACACTAGGTGCTCCCTGCCAAGTTCTGCAAAGCCCTTAGACTGCTCTATATAAATCTCATCATGCAAGTCCCAATGTAAGAAAGCCGTCTTGATATCCATCCCGTATAAATCCAAGTCAAGCTGAGAAACCAAAGCCAAGACTAAGCACAAGGTGGTCATCTTAACCACAGGAGAAAAGACCTCATCAAAGTCCACACCATGCCCTTGCTTAAAACCCTTTGCGACCAATCTAGCCTTGTATGCCGGCTTGGGGTGTCTAGGGGTACTTTTGCTTAAAACCCTTTGCTACTAATCTAGCCTTGTATGCCAGCTTGGGGTGTCCAGGGGTACTTTTCAGCTTGTACACCCACTTGCATGGCAAAGCCTTCTTGCTCGTAGGCAAGGAAACCAAATCCCAAGTGTCATTCTTATGCAAGGAGTCTATCTTAGATTGTGTAGCCCTCTCCCATGAGTGATTGTCACCCCTGCACATAGCCTCATCATAAGTGAAAGGCTCTCTTGCATCTATAACCAAGAAATAATGCATCGAGGGTTGAAATCTGTCAGGTGGACATTTGTCTCTAGTAGACCGTCTCACAGTAGGCTCTACTGCCTGCCCAGCTGCCTGTCCAATATCCTGACCATGAGCATCTGCAGCTGTAGGCTGTCCAACTGGCTATGAGGGAGCTCTCCGCTCCTCCTGAAATATGACCCTACGGATCTCAACAACTCTCTCAAGCTGCCTATTCATCTTGTCTTCATGAAAGACTACATCATGACTACGGATAACTTTCCACGTGTGTGGATCCCAGAGACGGTAGCCCATGTCGTCTGCATCCCCATAACCAAGGAAAATGTATTTGACACTCAGGATCCATCTTACTTCTCTTATCCCTAGGAACATGGCAAAATGCCTCACATCCAAAGACACGGAGATGTGCATAAGAGGGAGGTTTTCCAGTCCATACCTCCTCTGTAACCTGGAAATCTAAACCACTAGAAGGTGATCTGTTTATGATATGCACAGTTGTACTAACTGCCTCAGTCCAAAAGCTATGTGGTAGGCATGCATGGCTAAGCATATTGCGTACACGCTCCTGAGTGGTTCTATTCATCCGCTCAGCGAAACCATTCTGGGGGGGTGTAGGGGACGGTCAACTGATGATTAATACCCCTCTCATCACATAACTGCTCAAAAGCACGTGAGACATACTCACCCCCATTATCTATCCTTAGGCATTTGAGCCTATTACCAGACTAGTTCTCAACCAATGCAAGCCATCTTTGAAACTCAGCCAAAACATCCAATTTCAGCTTAATGGGATAAGCCCAAATATTCTGTTAAAAATCATCTATGAAAGTAACAAAATATTTTGCACCACCCATAGACATGGGACCATAAACATCCGAATGTACCAATGCCAAGGGCTCACTCATGCGTGGCCTACCAGACTTATGCGTAGACCTAGTCTGCCTGCCATAAAGACAATGCTCACATGAATCAAAACATGCATAATCAAGGGGCAGTAAGTACTGCAAACCAGAAAGCATTTTCATTCCCTTCAAAGACATATGGCCCAAATGGGCATGCCAAAGAGATACATGTGGGATAGAACCCAGAGACAAAACATGATCAAGGGAAGAAGTGGATACAATCAAGGGATAGAGGCTACCAACCTTGGCACCTCTCACAATCACCAGTCTGCCTCCACGAGTGATCTTTCATGCAGAGTCTCCAAAAGATACATGATAACTTCTGTCATCAAGCTATCCAGCTAACATGAGATTGTGTGTTAAAGCAGGTACATGACATACATCCTGCATAAAAAAACTGCTGCCAGAAGGAAACTGCAACCTAACATCACGAATGCCCACAATATCAAGAGAGCTGTCATTACCCAAGAGCACAGAACCCGAAACAGTACGGTATGAATGAAACCACTCTCAGCAAGGTGTCACATGAAAGGACGCACCTGAGTCCAAGAGCCAACACTGTGCATACATAGAGTGTATCTCTGTCGTTTGCAAAGCACTAGAAGAAGCTGCAAGGATATAGTCATCATCATCAACATCCTTAGGCTGCATAACATTGATCTCTGCCTTTCATTGCACAGTTCATGGCATTGTGGCTTAATATGGCCCTTCTTCCCACAATGGTGACAAGTAACATCTACATTCCTGCCACGGGATTCGCTACGTGACTTCCCATGAGTCTTGGTCCGAGATTTCTGAGAATCCCATCCACAGCCACTGCCACTGCCATGCTTTCCATATCCATCATTCCTGCCTCTAACTATCATAGCATGGGACACACGAGAGGCATCCAAAATCTTATGGTTAATCTCTTCCTACAGAAGAGCAATCTCAACATCAGATAATTTCAAGGTAGCAATAGAGGCACATAATGCAGTGCGGAATACATCCCATGACTCATTAAGAGTACCAAGCAAGAAAAGAGGAGTGACATCCTCTGCAAAAGTGATGTCCTGTGAAGTCAAGTTCTTGAGTATAGCATGGAACTGGCTCAAGTGAGCAAACATAGTCACATTCTCCTTCATGTGCAGATCCATAAGCTGCTTCAGCCAATACATCTGACTCGCTGGACTTTTCTTGTCATAGAGATTCTTGATTTTATCCCACAACTGCCATGCACTCTGTTCTTCCTCAAATACATTGTAATGAATATGTTCTGTGAGAGATACTACAATAGTGGACTTGCATAACTCATCAAGCTCAAGCCATTCGTCATCTAGCATAGTTGCAGGCAGATGCTTGCTCAACCTCAATGGTTTGATCTGTGATTTCTCCACCAACGCCTGCCAAATTTGGCTCTTCCAATAAGAGTAATTCGTACCATCAAGCTTAGTGATGTTGAAAATAGCATGATCAGTGGATGAATTCACCATGATGCAGGCTAGAAGACTATAGACAGTTCAAAACTGCTTGCTGTTTACTGTAGAAAATGACAAAAAAATCACCAAAATCGAGAGAAAATGGCGAGGAAAGTGTAACCAAAGCTGTTGCCCACCAAGTACTAGTGAAAGTACATCATTTCATAATATTTTAGCATGAAAAATCCATGTCATTCCGGAGTTATATGCTTACTGTAATAAATGACAGCATGGTATTGTGAGAGGCAATTGCTGACCAAATCACTGTACCAAGTCAAGAAATGATAGTAAAGACATGACCAGCCATAAACATGCATAAATTAGCACCAAACAGTCATCAAGACCCTAAGCGAATACCTAAACATGTCACCCAAGCATCCGTCGTTACTGAGTAGGCATACCCCCTGGACAATAGGGCAAAGTATACATAACATTGGCCAGACCTGACACCAATAGGTGTATGATCACAAGAGTGTAAATCCCAAGCTCATGTCAAAAGCAACTCCAATATATCAATGCATGAACCATGCAACATTTAAGGGTAAGAGATCCCAAAGTCTCAAGTATTTGCCAAATGCTCAAAATAGCATAAACCTCTTCCTCAATGTCGGTCAAACATACAAGATGCTCCCACTGGCACAAAAGTCGAATAAACGAGCTCATCAGCTCAATCCAACCAAGTCAAAGTACCAAAGACAGGTAACCAAGACAATGCTTCAATAGCATCCCAAGAGCATGACGGCAGAAAGCAATTGTAGGGAGCATCCATGAGCAAGATATACATCCCCATAAAGATATCTGACAACCAAAAAATGACATCCTGTTGAGAGAGAGAGAGAGTACGAGAGAGATACACAAGACATGCTCCCAAAGAATGATTCATATTAATGTAGAGTTAGTATATATAGGTGAGACCCAAGTCAAGTGAGAGATGATATATATAGTTGTAACGTCCCCACTCAAACAAAGGTCTCTGGCTGCCAGTGAAAAAACCCTTGGGGAGAACAAGGGAAAAACCCAAGCCCCTACACATACCTACGATACAAAAATGATTTACTATAAAGTTTTCTTGAATACAATGATACATGCCTCAATCAGTGAGACAAGAACTTGGAACAATACCAAGTTCATGTCTTAATGAGCTAAAGCGAGCTTCACTAAGAGCTTTTGTGAAGATGTCTGCAACCATTTGATCACTGGGACAATGCTCCACCATAATGGAACCTTTCTTGACTTCATGTCGAACATAATGATAATGAATAGCAATATGCTTTGATTTACTATGTTGTATATAGTCTTTGGTAAGACTAATAGCACTTTGGTTATCGCATCGAAGAGGTGTACGAGATGATAAAGGATGTCCCAAATTTGCAAGTAGTTGTCGAAGCCAAACTAGCTCGCGAGCTGCTAATAATGCAGCAACATATTCGGCTTCAGTTGTAGAAACCGCAACACATCGTTGTTTCTTGCTGGACCAAGAAACCAAACATCCATTTACAAAGAAACAATTCCCACTTGTAGATCGCATGGATAAGTGTGAACTTGCCCAATCAGCGTCTGTATATCCAATAAGGTCAAGAGAAGTTGAAGAAGATAAAGAAGAATCCTCTTGACGACGATAAATAAGACCAAATTCCTTAGTACCCTTGAGGTACTTAAGAATACGTTTTGCAGCACTCCAATGAATAGTGGAAGGGGAAGAAAGATACTGTCCCAAAAAGTTAGCTGCAAATAAAATATCTGGTCTTGTGTTTAAACCACTAAATTGAAGACAACCAACAAGATTAGCAAAAGGTTGATGAATGGCTGATTCTTCATTGCATGTTGTAGATGTACCCTTGGTAGAGCTTGAAAGAATGGGAGTGTTAGCAGAGTGCACATTTGTCAACCCAAACTTCTTAACAATATCATTAATAAACTTTGTCTGGCGAAGAAGAAGAATGCCTTGGTATCGGTGTCGTTGAACTTGAATACCCAAACAAGAATGTATCTCACCAAGATCCACCATTTCAAATGCAGTCGATAAAAGCTTCTTCATAGCATCCAAGAAAGCAATATTATTTGACATAAGAATAGTATCATCAACATATAGAGCAAGAATAATAAAATATTTGTCCTCCCTTTTGATGTAAAGGTTTGGGTCAGCAAAACATGCAACAAAACCTTTAGATGTGAGGAACTGATCAATCTTAATATACCAAGCACGAGAGGCTTGCTTCAATCCATATAATGCACGATGAAGCTGACATACAAGATGCTCCTTTCCTGCAATCATAAAACCTTCAGGTTGCTCCATATAGATTTCTTCTTCAAGATCTCCATTGAGAAAAGCCGTTTTAACATCCATTTGGTGAATTTCTAGATCAAATAGTGTTGCAAAAGCCAAAATCATACGAACAGTTGTGGAGCGCACAACGGGAGAAAATGTTTCTTGATAATCTACTCCTGCAATCTGTGAGTAACCTTTTGCAACAAGTCGTGCGTTGAACTTATCAAACAAGCCATCAGCTTTGGTCTTGGTTTTGTAAACCCATTTACATTTGATAGGAACACGATTTGGGGGGAGTTCAGTAAGAATCCATGTACCTTTGGAGATTAAAGAATCGTACTCAGCTTGCATAGCTTCTTGCCATTGATCCCTTAGAGACGAATTGATAGCTTCCATATACGATATTGGATCCTCTTGGACAGACATAGCATCATCAAAGACATCATATTCAATAGAATAGAATCCATGCTCTATCTCAATAGGTAGATCAACATAGATCTCCAAATTTTCATCAATCTTCTTTGGAGGTGAAGGAGGTTTATGATCATCAGAATTAGTAGAATCACAAAGCAAGTAAGGAAATGCACTAAGCAAAGATTGTGTATCATCTGAAACATCTGACGACCATGTGCCACCCATAGTCTTCTCATCAAATATAGCATCACGACTAATGATAACCTTTTGAGAAGAAGGATCATAACATTTGTAACCTTTGGAATGATCTGAATAACCAAGAAAAATAACCTTCAAACCTGGAGGATCCAACTTATGTCGAGTGTCCTTGGGCACATGAATATAAGCAATGCAGCCAAATGTGCGAAAGTGAGAGACTGAAGGTGTCTTCCTTGTCCAAATTGTTATAGGAATTTTACCAGCAGGTGCAGTAGTTGGAAGATGATTTTGAATAAAAATAGCCGTTAGAAGTGCTTCAGTCCAAAACTTTCGAGACAAACCAGCGTGTATAAGCATGCAACGTATAGCATTAAGAAAAGTATTGAGTGACTAAAAAGAAAGCCCGAAATAGAAAGGCGTAACGTGCAAGACGAGATGACGCATATAAGAAAAGTGCTATTTCGGTCGAGCAAAGAACGTGAACGATAATAAAACATCGCTAAAAATAGCAAGATGTTTGCTTGTCGTAATCAACATCATTAACGAAGACGAGCGATTAATAAACTGTAATTGGGGATTAACAAACTGTAATTAGAAATATAGTTTTAAATAAAGAATCGCAGATTTGAGCAGAATTGCTGACTTGAATCCTGAACTGTCATAACTTTTGATCCAGAACTCCGATTGACAAGCGGTTTTGACAGGATTTGTTTTTAAAGACAAAATTAACTAATACTTCTAATTTGAACAAGTTCATGTATCAAATCATCACTTGTGCAAAGAATTCAATCAAGTATAAACAATGAAACAACTTATCTTCCTTGTTGTTGCTATGCATCCATAGCTCTGATACCATGTTGAGAGAGAGAGAGAGTACGAGAGAGATACACAAGACATGCTCCCAAAGAATGATTCATATTGATATAGAGTTAGTATATATAGGTGAGACCCAAGTCAAGTGAGAGATGATATATATAGTTGTAACACATCCAATACAAAATTCTAGAATAGCAAATGAGAATCCAAGCCAAGTCTTCAGAGAGCACTAGAGCTCAACAAGTACATGGTACACTGTGCCAAGACAAATGCATCAAGCCGTAGGCATCAGGTAAGCATGTACCCAAAGAGCATATAACTGTCAAAGCACTGACCCCACTGTCAAGCATAGACCGATGTCAATAAGTGTGGGCTGAAATAAGCTCAAGCTTTCAAAAGCATCCGGATTCGATGACAAGCTCAAATTCGTCAATCGATGATCAATACATCATAGCATAACCCAAGACATTCACTCGGAATCAATAGGCATATGTCAAAGCATGAAAGATAGCTTCAGCCCAAGAGTATTTAGCATGCATTTACTATTATAAACTGAGTATTTTCAGCCCTACAATCACACAAAAATCATAGCATGACATGTAGCTTCAATCCCCCAATCAATCGAGATGCAACAGGCATCAAACCGGTTATGTAGTCATGCCCAAACAAGCATATGCATAAATTGTGAATATAGCACTAGCATCAAATGTCTGTGGACTGTTTATAACGGACCTGAAACACTATTTTCAGCCATCAACCAATGCCTAATCTCAGAGGATCATTGCCAAGCATCAATACATGTGCAAGAAGCCCGGAATGTAGCCCGAACAAGTGCTGAATGCCAGGTTGGAGGTGGAGCTAAAGTTGCTGACTGTGTGGCTGTCTAGAAAATAGGCACAAATTTGTGTGGGGTTGTTGCTGGTCTTACTGGTCCACATGGCAGATCTGGAGTGGTTAGAGGGCTCAAACATGAGCCAAAGGGACCTGGGAACAAGTCTCTAGCAGCCCATAGCCGGGGGCAAAGAGATATGAAGGTTGGAAGCTTCAATGGTGGCTGCCCTGTTTGCCTAGACCTGTGGACTAAAATAAAAATCTGAAATAAGGAAGAAATACCTCAATGTCAATGCCCTGATGGTGCCTCAATAGGCCGGGAAGAAGCTCGGGAAGCCGGGGAGTGACGCGAGCTCAAGAGAATGATCTATGGCTGCCGGGAAGGAGACCCAATGCAAGTGGGGAGTCAATGGGAAGCTGAGAATGCCACGAGCCAAGCTCAAGAGTCAGGAATCCATGCTTTGATACAAGTTGAAAGGTGAGAAGGATTGAAGCTTGCACTCAAGAGCAAGAAAGAGAAAGACAAGAAATGGGAACTCCAACAGTCACAATGTGTGACCAGGCCTTCCTTTATTCAAACTATCACTAAAAGAATAGAGAATAAAGTGACGGTGATGGACGCCCGCCACCTACAGTGTGCAGTGGCGGTGACTGTCAGTGTAGTAATACATGAGCGGCTAGGCGGAGGCGCCTTTACCCCCAACATGTTGGACATATGTGTGGATATTATGGCAAGAAGCCTTCTCCTGCAAAGGTTGATGCCATAGAGAAGATTACATAGACTTGCTCTTCTACTTCGAAGGTTCGTAGGTTTCTTGGAGCTTGTGTGCTTTACCTTATTTGGATTTCTCATTTTTCTCATATTGCAGATGATATCTACCAGATCTTAAGGAAAGGGCAACATTTTTCTTGGGAGATACAATATACTAAAGCCATGCAGAAATTGAAGAAATTATTGAGAGCTGCTCCGACTCTTTGAAAGGCAAATTATGAGTGTGGGAGACCTATTGTTCTTATTGTTGATACTAGTCCTATCGGCACTGGATGGGCTCTTGGCCAAGATAATGTGGATGGGAATAGGTATGCTATTCGGTTTGGGGAAAAAGTCCTAAAGGAGCGACAACGAAGGTATCCACAAGTTAAAAGAGAGCTCTTGGGAGTTGTCACAGCTCTCAAGAATGACAATGAGTACTTCATTGGAGCTGTTGTGGTGGTTGAGACTAATTGTTTGCCTCTTCTAGGTATGATCATGAGTTGTTCTACTCCAGATATTTCCATGCTTAGGTGGATTGGGTACATAAAATCCATGAAGCTTGAGTTCAAGCACATAGCAGGTAAAGACAACCGAATAGCTGATATGCTTTCACAAGCGAGGTATGATGATATGGATTTTTCTTGCATTGATGATAATAATGATGGGGCTCATCTTTTAGCCATGCATGCTGATCATATTTGTCATGTGACTTCTTTGGAAAGATTTGATGAAAATTTGTATATAGGAGAGTATTTGCAGATTGGTCGTTATTTGAGTACTACGTCTAGACACGTCTAGACAGGATGGATGGATGGACTGATCCAGACTTCAAGAAGATTAGAAGAAGATCTTATGATTTGTTCTTGCGAAGTGGGCTACTTTGGAAGCATCCACAAAAGTGAGGAGGACAGCCATTGAGAGTTGTTTGTGATAGAGCCTCACAGGTGCGGATCATGAAAGAATTTCATGAAAGTCTTTGGGCTCGGCATCGAGCTATTTGAGCTTCATCCTACCTACCCACTATGTATTCATTACAAGTGGGTTCTTGATTTGATTACCATGCCTATTGGTTTATGACAGATGCGCTACATTGTTTTGACATGAGAAGATCTCACAAATCAAGTGGAAGGAAGAGCATTACAAACACAATCTAATTCACTGGTTTGTAAGTTTATGTTGGAGGATTTTATTTGCAGGTATGGATGTATTCAAAAAGTTATTGAAGATAGAGGTGAGTTGGATGCTGATGAGGCTCGGGAGTTTTTCTCTTGCCTTGGCATTAACTTGCTTTGACTTCAGCATACAATCTAGAAGGCAACGGGAAGAGCAAAAGAGGCTATCCACCAATTGTGAAAGCATTGGCCAAAGCATGCGGTGGTTGGGTTCTAGAGTGGCCCGCATTGTTGCCATATGTATTATGGGCTGATCACACTACTTATAGTGTGACTACAGGATATATGCTAGTTGAGTTGATGTATGGATAGAAGCCAGTCATGCCTAGAGAGACTTGCACACTTACTTAGTGCTTTATCATGGAAACAAGAAGAGATGTCTAGAGAAGATCTATTGGCTCTTCGTATTCGTCTTGGAGAGAAGACCTAAAGATATTGGGAGAGTAATTCAAAATCTCGAAGAGACAAAAATTCTTAACAAATACCACTTTGATAGCAAACACAGATTGAGGCCAAAAGAGATTAAGGAAGGAGATTGGGTGTTGGTCTATGACAACAGTCTAGACAACCAGTATAGTGCTATCTGCAAGGTTACTAATGGATGGAGAAGCTAAAGCTTTAGAAAAGCATACATAGCTTGTGATGTTGCATTTCAAAATATCAATGTTGTATTTGCACAAAATTGTATAAAAATATTGGGGTTATATTGCAACATACACCCTCCCTTTTTTACTATGAAGGGCATGTGCATTTCAAATTTTAACCACCATCCCCTAGGTGGGGAGCCTTCACATCAAAGAGGTTGGGATTTTATAGAATGTGATATTATTCCCCCCCTTGAGCAATCCAAAAGTGTGAATATTTTGGACCCTAAATCCTTTGCAATTTGGGTAATTTGGATAACCACATTTTCTAAAGGAACAACCCCTTCAACAATATCTCTTAAACACAATAAATTTTTCAAGTTAAGAAAGAAATTATGGCTACTTCTAGTAAGTGTAAATCTAAAAGGCATGTATCAAATGTTGTCTTTGGAATATTAGGCAATCTTCAAGTCTCAAGTAGTTTTGCAATTTTAGTCCAAGCATATTTTTTTAGGGAGAGTGGGATTCTTGGAAGAAGATATGTAGGAATGTAGTATGAAAAAGAGAGTAAGTTTGCTCTAAAGAATGATTTTTTTCATTGCCACAAGAAAGTAAATTTAACACATGGAGAGCGTTTGCACTCAAGAAAATAACATATAGAGTCATTTGGTGCTCTCACAAGTAGGGAACATGAGGGGAGGCAAGAGGAACTTATAGAAATAAGAGAGTCAATGTATGTAGTTTTTGAAGTGGTATCAAGTTGCACAATGAAAGGAAAAAATATGTTATCATGTAAGGGAATAGGGGGCAGTGAGCACCAACAACCTTCTCTTTACTAAAGATTAAGAACTGCATGTAGTACACCACTAGTTGGATGTATTTTCATTTTCTAGGAAACATCCTAGGAGAAGATTGTTTTGTAAGATAGTTTTCCTCAACATACCTAGTGCAAGCTTTCCTATATATGGTGGGGATAGGCGGAAGACAATGATGGAAGTAGAAGAAGAGAGCATTTGGGACAAGCATTGGGAACCTTCTACAATTCAAGGCGAGGGCTTTGTAGGTAGAAAAAGCCACAAATAAGGGATGAGGGGGATCAAATTTTGGAGGGATATGGGTTGAGGGAGGTGGGAAGGTGGAGCTACCTTGTGGGGATTGGGGACCTAGCGATCATAATTTGTTTCTCTTTTTTTAATATTGTATTGTGGGGAAGTGAGGTCTCTCCCCTACCCTTACATGAGCCCTCCCCTCTAGTGCATCCTTCTATGAACCCTCCCATCCCTCCCTCCTTTCCTTACCATCATCTCTTCTTCAAATTTAGAAAAAGAAAACTAAATTTTAAAAAATAGAAAGAGAAGAAAAAAATTAGAAAAAGAGAAACAACTTATGGTCACTAGGTCCCAAACCCCCCACAAGGTAGCCCCACCCTCCCACCTCCATCACCCAACATCCCTCCAATTTTTTATCCCCCTCATTGGCTATTTGTGGTGTTTTCTACCCATAAGTCCCGTGTCCCAAATGGTGAGGCCCCCCATGCTTGTCTCAAATTCTCTCTTCTTCTGCTCATGTCATTGTCTTCCCTCTATCCCCATCATATTCTTTATCCCTTTTGCCTCATTGCAATGTCAGACCCCCCCCTTTCATACTCAATATAAAATAGCCTCATATGCTCTCCATAGTCCTATCCTCTTCCCTACACACACACACACACACACACACAAAGTGTGTGTGATTGCCCTAATTTATGACGAAATATTTATATTATTCTATATGTTTTGCACTTTTAAAGTATTCTTAGTATTTTTAGGCATTTTCTCATCAAAAAATATATTTTTTGTTTTCTAAGGAGTATCTAATGGAAGTATTAAAACAAAGAAAACAAACACATTTTACTCCATAAGAACACTTCATATGCAAATTGTATTAACTATGTCCAAAATTAGACTACTTGGGCTAATTCTCGTAGTCTTTCTCATTCTTCATAAGATAAGGGTATGGACCAAGCCTTCCAAGCACCAATTGTGCACCTGAAGTTTGGTGATACACTTGGTAAAGGATCCATTTGTATTTCCAAAAATAGCTTACTTGCGCTAATTTCAATAATCTTTCTTGTTTTTTATAAGATTTGAAAATGGACCAATCCTTCCAAGAAATAGTGGTGCACCTCAAGTATACTCATGTACTTGGTAAAGGATGCATTTTGCACCCACACTTGGTCTTGTCCACTTTCACCCACCTCCTTTGCTTCCAATGGCTTCCATTACACACCCCTTCTATGTGGGTGAACATGCACTATGTGTATCAAGGTTGAGATGAGAGAAATATTAGAATTTTGAAAATCTAAATCTTACCTAATATCTATCATGAGTAGCAACATCACATCATGCTCGATAACTAAACTCCAAGTCTACAAGAGTTTGCTTTATTTGATGGTGATTCAAAAGAGCAAGATGAAGAGTTTCAAGAAGCATAGCATGTTCCTCAAAACTCTCTCTCTCTCTCTCTCTCTCTCTCTCTCTCTCTCTCTCTCTCCATAATCATGGTTTTTTATGTTTACTTAATGTACCCTTTCATTTTCTGGCTATGCCCTTTTAATTTTTGGCCAAAAAATAGGTACTTGCGCTCCCCTCCCCCCAACCCCAAATTTCTCAGCTCATATAACCATCATGGCATTCATTTTGTGTGTAATTAGGCTATTGTGATGTAAATAATATATTTTGATGTTCCAGTGTTGGCCACAAAAATGGCTACTACTTTGTACCATCTTTTGATTTTAAATGATCTTTAAGATGTGGCTTTTATGCCTTTGAAAACATGTAGTTGCCATGAAATTTTTTTGAATTTCAGACTTCAAACATATTGAAAAACTTTTAAAAAGTCTTCAAATCTCTGTAAATATGCCCATACAATGCTACTAAATATTCACTCTCACCATGTCCAACTAAGTTTCCAATTTCTTCAGGGGAGCCTAGATGTGTTAGCATGTGGACTCGAATTTCGCTCAACCATTTGAGGACTTCAATGGGTTCTCGGGGAAAATATAACATGTATGATTTTCTCATTGAACCCCCTCTTGGCTATGCCTAGGATTTCATCTAGAGTAAACTCAACATTGCTATTCAACAATACACTCTTCAAGAACTTTCTTCATGCTAGTTTCAATCTCTATATCTGATTAGATTTTTTATCCTAATTGTTTCTATTTTTGCTTTGTGAGATCTTTCTTTTTTCCTTTTGAAAGATTCCCCCATGATATGCTATGAAGCAATAGATGTAGGAGACAGCTAATCTAAATGACACCTTTCAATTTCTCTCATAAATCTTTTTGAGATACGTAGATTTCCATGATCCATTTTTCTATTTTCTTCTATAATGACATTTGTATTTTGTGACTTAGGTATGTTGCACACATCTAATGCGAGGCTTGCACATAGTGAGCAAAAGAAGCTCTCTATCACTCTCTTTTACTCATAAAAATAAAAGCACGACTCATAAAACTCAAAATAGACTTAAAGAAGAGTAAATAAAAATTGAGCAACACACTATTGTGTGCAATCTCCCCCCATACATGGAGTGGGTATCTCCTCCATGGTGTATTTATAATATTAAAATGAATCTTACTTTGCCCAAAGATAGGCCCTTTACAATCACTCTTTTTATAAAAGAGTTTGAGTTCAGTGAATAAACAGTTGCAATCAATTGCACAACTCACAACTACTACAATCTATAAAATATATTGAGAATATATTTAATAATCTCCTAAAATCTCAAGTATCAATAACTATTTACAAAGAGGGTGTGCGCATGCCTTAGAATAAATAGGAGTGCGTCTATTTAAATAATTCAATGAAAAATTCTATGGAATAAATTGTGTTTGTTGCATGTATCCAATTCATCTTGCTCTCTACATGTTAACTTACCAAAAATTCATAAAACATGTTAGAAAAACAATTAACTGAATAAATGTAGATAGCCATAATAAATCAAGTAATCATTGGAATTTCATTAAATAATCAAATCACCCACGTACAGCTTCACGCGCCTTCACACCTACCAATCTGATGTACTGAAAGAATACGTGTCCTCATCGATCTTCCACCCAAGACGAAAATTAATGTGCTCTTAGGAACATGCCCCGTGCTAACGAAGAACCATTCAATATTGTCGAAGGGGTTTTAGTCAAAAGGTCATATCCACCGAGAGAATCAAAGAAAAAAGAAGTAGAGAGTAGGAGATAGAAGAGAAGAAAAAGGTAGGAGTTTCAAATCTGCCAAAGCCTTTACACAATATAAATATAAAGCTCAATGATTCCAATCACTATGTATTGATAGAACCTGAGAAGGTAAGCAAAATCCTTGTATGGAACTCCAAATAAACTTCAGCCCTATGTATTCTTGATTATTGCAACAGTCATAAGGTGATGATTGGATGGCTAAAATTCAAGACAAATAGTTCTTGGATTATCTAGACAATGTCTACTACTACTTGAAAGAAATCTCCAAGCATTAGATCTTTTGGAGCTTCCTGTTATACAAAAAATGTGCACAAAACACTGGCTTCTTCTCTACTGCTCAAATGGAAAATCGGATAGTTCTGTTGGCTCCAAAAGGGGCGTAAAACCCTAGTACACCTAATCAAAATTCTTCTGAATTGCTCCTTCTTCTTCTTCGTAGTCTTGAGTGTTGTTTGCTGCCTAAAAACTACAATTGCGCACTTGCACAATTTCCAAAGCCCATCTTTTTTGTGCATGAGATCTCCTAAAACTGGCTGAAAAGCAACTTGCTTTTTGCATGACATCCTATTCTAGAAGTTTTTCATACCTTTTGAGGATATTTACAATAAATAATATCAAAAATATTAATAATAGACTAAAGTTGTCCAAAAATCATGTATATTGAAACTATCTATACTATATTAGACACTAATACTAATGACTAACATGACATTGACTCTAAAATTATCCAAAAATCTTATATTTTCAAAATATCCATACTATAGCAACTCATAGGTGGTAGATTCCCACCTCTTGAATAATTTCTTTTTTTTTCATGCTACCAGAATTTTCAAATTGTCCCATTTAGCTCATTTAATGCATAAGTAGCATTATCAAACATGTGTCTTACCACATAGGGTCTGATTGGAGACTTTATGCATGGCACTATATATGGTGGTTTTTGAAACTAATGTCATAAGCCAATACCCAATCCCTATCTTGTATGGTTCTTGGCCTCAATCTATATCTTTTGTCAAACTATTTCTTGTTATGTATCCTTGTCGTCCTTAACTTTGCAACTACTGCCTCTACGTCTTTTGACTTCCTTTCCAACTATCTAATATGTAAGGCCAACAACTCCTCTTGATTCATCTCCTCTTCCCAAGGTAGCACACTCCATGTAACTATCATCTCTTCTATCGGCATGATGGTTTTTTATCGTATGTCAATTTAATAGGCATATATCGTGTAATAGCACTATGAGTTGTTCTGTCAGTCCACAAAGCATAAGGGAGCAATCCTCGACACTCTTTTATCATCTCTCCACATGCTTTTGCCAATGCCTTCACAATAAGTGGGTGACCTCTTTCACTTTTTCCATTTCCTTCAGGGTTCTAAGTCGAAGTTAAAGCAAGCTTTATCCCCAACCGTGCAAAGAAATCATGGGCTTCATCTACAGCCAATTCACCCCTATCTATTGTAAATTTTCCCACACAGCTATACCGACAAAAGATCTCTTCTAAGAGAAAAGTACACACTACATTTGTTGTCTAGTTACGTAGAGCTCTCCCTTCCACTTGATTAGTCAAGTCTTCATGAGCAAGTACAAGATATCTCATTTGCAAAGACCTATAGGCATCGTGAGTAAATTCACCATCCACTTGAAATGAAGAGACAAGGCATATGTGGGCTACTGCAATCCATCCCAATATTTCTTGATCTTTGCTAAAGTACTCCAAACACCTCTATGGCCAGTCCATAGCCTTTCATGAAACTCTTGCATAATGTTTACTTGTGAAGCTTTGTCACCCGGAACTCGCAATGGCTTCCCCTTGTTTCTTCTTAGCATATTTCCACAAGTACCCATCTTTTAAGAAAACCACTCTTCTCTCTTTGTTAATGTGTTGAGACATTGACCAATTCTTAGCCACTCTCTTGCATATTTGTCTTCTAGAAACATTTCTACACAAGACACATAGCATCAAAAGTGTTTTCTCTTTGTTGACTAAGCTTTTTTAGTGCTATAGCAACTCCTTGCATTACTGAATTCACTTTTACATCACTTCTACTTGATAAACTAGCTATTATATTTACTACATTTAATGTTGTCCTTGCATTATGAGAGTTGTACTTGTAGTTACAATGGCTTCCAATTCAGTTTCACCAATCAAAACATCATTTCAATAGCAAGAAAGTCATCTTCTTCCTCTTTATCCATCATTCGATCTTCATTCTCATAGCGTGCATGAGATAACATGTCTGCCACTAGATTATCGCTTCCTTCAATATGGTGAAATTCAGGGTTCAAAGATTTTATGTATGCAATCCACTAGAGCATAGCAATATCAAGGATAGTAATCATACCCAATACTGGCAAAAAATTAGTCTCAATGAGTACACGAGCACCCATAAAATACTTCTTATCACATTTAAGGGCTCTCACAAATTCCCATAATCCTCTTTTTACTTGTGAATGTCTTCTCTACCATTCGATCAATACTTTAGCACCAAACCAAATTGCATATCTTTGCCTTTCCTCATCATCTTTCCCAATTCCCCATCCAATCCCAATTGGGATCGTATCAATAGTAATAATGATAGGCTTCCCATATGAATAATCAACCTTTCTCAATGTAGGAGCAGATTTTAAGAGTTGCTTCAATTTCTTTATTGCTTTTTATGCTTCCTCTCCTAGTGAAACATCTTACCTTTCCTCAAGAGTTGAAATAGAGCATCAGCTACATGTGCAAAGTGAGAAATACATATCAAATAGAAATAATCTACACACCTTAAATACATTCGTGTATACATCTTACATTCTATCAATCCCATCTATTTTCACTCATGATGGTTTTTGCCCATAGGGATGGAGCCCCAAGAGAGACACCAAGGAAAGGGGGTTTCTATTGCAAGAAAATCTATCTTGTAACATCAATAAGCTTTTGTTTCATTCTTTAGAGAACCACAACAAGGAAAAGAACAAATCTTTACGCAACATCATAGTAGATATCTCCCACAGATTTGATAGAATCAACCATAATCTTCAATATATTTATAGAATCCATCAAAACTAACTAGAACACAAAAGAATACACCACTTTTAATGGAAATAATCACATATGATTCATATTTATTGTCTTCATAGTTTTCTCTCTCAATCTCTCATAGATAGATACATTGTTTTGATAGAATTGGCTATCTCTGACTGTGTCTTTCTCTCTCAATCAATAGTACATCATCTCCTCCCTACAATACTCAATAATGACTCTCAATAATACTTCTTAGGTCGTGGATACCCCTTCCAAGAGGTGTGGGAGGTGTGAAAGGGCACCAGAGCCACTACAGTGTTTCTTCATATAGCTCATCACTGTCACTTCACTTCAGTCTTCTCTTGAGTCTTCAACAGCTTTTTCTTCCATTTTTTTAATCTCTTTTGAACTTAGATTCATCCTTTCCAGAAGTTAGAAATATTTTCCAATGTACACCTTCATATCACAGAACACATACAAAAGCATACATAGGATTTACAGAAGCTCTACAGAGGTTCAACAACAACTAAACAACAAACATTCAACTTAACTAAAACCAAATAAACCCCTCATAAATCACTCAATAAGATATCATATAACCTCAAAATTCATCATTCAATATCCCAACCTCACTTACTCAAACAAAATAGAAGAAAACACAAGCTCAACAGGCTCAAACAGGATCATACAGAAGCTATAAGAACATCATCATAACCTATCACATCAATATATCTTCATAAAAAATATCATGAGCTATCAAAATCAATCCAAAACTATCTAAATAATTCCAAATCATTCTAAAATCAATCAAAAATCATACAAATCAATCATTCAGTCCACCAAAAACAAAAAAAATCAATAAAAAATTCAGTCTTTTTCCACTCTCAACATATCCCTACACTTAAAATAGGAAGCATCTTGGCAACCTAAGGAAAAGAAGAATATAAGTTCAGTAAGGAGCTCAATGTGATCTTTTGTCTTCAATAACACTTCATAAAATCATCCAATCATGACCCCAACAAGTAACCTATATATCTGGTAATACTACAACGAAAGAAAAACACCCTTTTGGATAATATCTCCATTTTTAAAAAAATTGATAGCAACACAAAATTATAATGATATAAGAGTTTTCTTTAAATCAGCATCATCTTCTGCTAGCTTTTAATCCAATATCTTATTCATCGATCCAACTTCAACTTCACCTCCATTCAACAAAGATAAACAATATACACATACCACAACTCACACCACTTACACAAATAATATCTGAATGGCACCTCTTTGGAAGGAAAAATACAGATAGATGTATTCTAATCAAGCATAAAAGTTACAAAGGATAACAGATCAATTAAGATGATCCCTTTCAAAGGATTGATGATTTTTAAACCTTTCTAGGAATAAAGATTCATCCACAAAGGATTGATGATTTTTAAACCTTTCTAGGGATAAAGATTCATCCACAAAGGTTTTTGGAGGATTTTGCAAGAATTGTAAACAATACATTCTCTTCAGTAGGATAACAAATCTTCTTGGCAAGCATAAAGCATGAAAATAAAGCACATCCAGTTGATTAGTATCCACATCTACATTGACATCCAAACATAACTTTGGCACTTTCTTTTGATCACTATGAGAGTGACAGTGCATAAAGGCTAGATACCATGAAAAATGGGTAGTCAGTCTCACTAATGGATCTAAAGATTGAGAATGAAGCTGAGAAAAATGTAATTAGTTGTGAAAGGCTTAATTTGGAGTCTTCCATTCTCCTGGAATCACTAGCCAGTTAACTTGGGGTCCCATCAAAGAATCTCAAGTACTCCAACTTCTTCCTCTCAGGATTGTCTGATCAAAGCCTTCATATCCTGTAACCAATTGAGGGGGAGTCTGATTAAAAGATGAAAGAGACGGTAGTAGATGATTTTTTATGCTGAGAAGTGCTTAAAAATAGCCAAAAATTATGAATATCAGGGGAAAAATAAACTTCGTCGAAGGCAGCGGTGGCAATCAATACAATTTTAAGCGGCAAGTCCCTAAAGCCCTAGTGCTAATTTTCATGGAGAATCAAATGATGGTGGATGGTTGATCTAGAGTTTTCCTAAATGCAAAATGACATTAGGAATCCAACGCAAGTCTCAGATCTCCATTCCAAGGTCGTTTGATCCCCCATTTAATCCCCGCAAGATTTGGGGTTGTGAAGCAGCTACTAGATCTGGAAGCCGGGAAGAGCATGACAAGGCCCAGCTTTGTAGATTTCGATGCCACAGAACCACCCATCTAGACGAATCTCGAATCCAATGTCGTTTGCTCCTCCAAAAGCAAAAAAGCCACTTGCGGGAAGTGTGAAAGCAAAAGGCATGAACTAGATAAGTTGATTAAGAGCTTAAAAGCTCTTAACAAAGAGCTTAGCAATCAAAAAACTCACGAAATGAAACATTGGGCGGGGCGGGGGGGGGGAAGGGGAGGGCGTCAGTTTTTTGCATCGCTTTTTTTCCCCCAATTATCATGATTTTCTGATCGTCGGTGGAGACAGGAGGAATCCTCCTGGGCCTGAGATGCTTCTATCCTTCGCCCTGCATCACCATAAACGGATCGAGAAATGATGCACTGAGCAAAGAGATAAAAAAATAGTCTTTCTCTCTCCTCCCTCTCTCTCCTAGATAGAGACAATTCCTATGCAAGAAATCAAGAAGAAGAGGGGTTGAAGAATGCTTGTCCGCCGATCGGATTGCTTCAAGATGAAGAGAAGGTTGATGAAAGAGGTTCAGCAATGAAGAATGGTTGCTAGTCAGTCCATGGGCTGCTTAGAATAATTATTAAAAACCCCGCAACATGCAAGACACGCGGTATCCTTCAATTTTACAAAGAAATTTGATTGTTTTTGTTGTTTCATGGTCCAAATGTTGTTCATATGCGATGAAATTTTATTTGAACCTTGTTTACATCATGATTGAGGGCTGTAACTATAGAAATTCAGAATCCGCAATGATTTAGAGCCTTTATTAATTCTTTAAAACCCGTAAAATGTCATTTTTAATGGAATTTAGTGGTTTTTTCGATTTTGAGTTGGGAAACAGGAGTGGAAATGGGATAAACTCAGAGAAAATGTTAAGTTTCAATAAAAATAATAATCAAATATAAATAAATAATAAAATATCTATTTTCCATGAATAATAAATAGAAAAAATAGTAAAAAATGAAGAAAATTAGGATTTTCACGCTTAAAAAATATGGAAAAATAAGATTTATGTGTGTGAATGTTCGAAGAGGTTAAAGCATAAGGTTAAGCCTCAGTTTGGCCTCGTCCTTTTTGTTATAGTATGTGTTTATTATTTTTTACATATAAAAATGATACAAAACAACCATTCACACATATGCACCGCAGCAACACCTAAACGGTGAGGGGAAGAATGAAGCATATGCGACGATCCAATTGCTTAAAAGATACAAATTCTAATTTCTCTCTTTGTGCATAGTATTTAGGGATCATTCCATAATTAAATATAGGTGACTAGTAGCATTGAAGTTCCGGTGCTAGTCCCTAAAGTAGCGCAGCACGTAATGCTTAGTTAAAATTCATGAAAGGGTTGTTTTTCGCACCTCACATGGCTGATTTTTTAATCATAAAATGGTTGTGTACAATTTTCATACACCTTGCATCAAGCATGCCATCTGGTATCTCCTGGAATGCATTGCAATTGATTGATAAACTTTGACCAACGCTGAGAGAACATGAAACCTAAGTCGTCGGTTAGACGGGCACTTCCATTGGGAAAAGTTTTGTGAGGCAAATCAAAATCTCCTAGAACGCTGAATCTTGAAAGAGTGGAGTTTGTACGAATGTCATATGTGTTAGCAACACATCTTGGGGCCAATCCCCGAGGTGTAGGAGAGCTACAGTGGAGCCACGGCAATTAGCCGAGAGGTCCTTCCCTATGTGTGTATTACGAGGCAGTATGCCTATATGTTATGGGATCTCCCTCCGAGGAGAAGGGAAGATAAAGGTTAGACTATATGTTGGATACAAATGCAAAATCGTCATAAGCATTTAGTGCAAAGTGAGTTTTAAACGCTCCTAGCCCGCGAGGCCGTGTGGTGGGGTTGTCTGTCATATGCATGAGGTCCGGCTAGTGCCATAGTCAATGCCGACCCATTTTAGATCCCATCAGTGGTGTGTCTGCCAGGAGCTGCTTATAAATGGCCATCTCCAAATCTAGGTTGTAAAGGGACCTAAGTTTATAATTTCCATTAGGAGTATACTAAGCTAACCATAAAATGGGGTTTGTTCAAGGATGGAAAACCTTGGCTTTCCCTATACAAAACTTACTGATGGACTTAGTTAGTTATGCAGAGCATGAGTCCTCTACAGAAGATAATTTAGGTGATGAGAAGAGTAACCAGTTAGTGGTCACCCTATCCTCTAATGCGATGGCATGGGCCGAGGTTTTCCTTGGTGTGGTCTCTACCCAAAAGAAATCATGTATAACCATCCATCAACCTAGAGGGCATGGAATAAGTATGGAAGCTATGGCGGTCATGGCATCAACAAGTGATTATGCTAAAGCCCTAGTTCCATGGGAAAAACTCGACACGCACACTGGAGTGCAGTTTTGGCTGAAACATCCCATGTGGTGGGTCATCGTGCCAAAATTTTAGTATCACAATGGTGCGCAGATCGGTCGCAGATAACTCACGTAGTGAATCCCTGAAGGTCCCCAAGAACAATGAACTCTACCTTTTTGCACCAAAAAACAATGTAAAAGCATGCACGACAAGAGGCAAGAGACAAATTGGGTTCAATCTCCCCCATGCCTTGTGTGAGCGCTTCACAAAGCATGTATTTTATGTATATTTCCAATCTTCATGCTCAATAATAGCCCAATTACAAAAATATGACAAGCTTTTTAGCTTTTGAGTTTGCTTTCTACAAAAATAGGAAAATAAAGCTAATGGACGGTGCCCATAGAGTCTGGCACGCTCAATCTCAATGTCCAAATAGAAATAACATATCCGGACGCATAAGCGCATACAAAATAATAATCAATAATCAATGTCTCAATAGACATAACAAAATATAGGCGTGGCGCCTATCAAAATATAGTCCCAAAGGTCGAATACTCGCTAAACTCCAATACTTTCCTCCGCCACTGCTGCTATCTCTACACATCAACTGAAGCATTCACAATCGTTAGTAAAATAATACAATTAAACCGACAAAAGTGAATAGCTAGCAGTCTTCAGCTACATAAATAAATCAACTGGTTAGAAATAAATCCTAACCTTAATTTATTACGAGTGCGCACTCTAAACTCATAAACGTTTATTAATTTAATATGCATTTTGCGGAATCACCCGCTATGGAATCACCCATGTACACACTAAATTAATGAAACGCCCGAAAAGGACAGGCGTCCCCATCAACTTCTCGCACAAAGAATCCTCTTTATGTATGAGCCCCGCTCATCTAAGTTTACGGAATCCCCTGTAAAACCTCACGGAATCCACCGTGGCACGGAATCCACTGTGGAATATGCCTCCTGGCATCATACCCCCGGGGTGGGATAGCAATTGACCTCAATTGCTATTAGCTCAATGTGGAGCTAACAGAGTGGGGAAAGCATTTAAGTCTCTAGCGTGCATCCATTGTGCTTCCTCTACAGGATGGTTCTTAAATTTTACTAGATATCTAGAATACCTTCGGCCAGTTCTAGTGGTCATGTAGTCAGTGTCTATGATGGCTTCTGGTTCAAGTATTTCAGTCTCTTCTTCTAGTAAAGGTGGGTTTTCATAAACAGGGTGGATAGGTAATTGGCCTCTAAATGGTCTCAATAAACTAATATGAAATGTATTATGAATTTTCCAATGAGATGGCAATTCTAACTTGAATGCATTATCATTAATCTTATGAATGATTCTAAATGGTCCATAGAATCTAGGAGCTAATTTGACAACTGGATGTCTATCTACACTTTGCAGTCTACGCTTTTCTATTCTAAGCCAAACATAATCATCAACTTTGAAATTCATGGCTTGTCTTTTCTTGTTGGCTTGTTTGGTATATGATTGTTGGGCTTTAGCAATCATATCCTTAACCTCATCAAAAATAGTGTTATGCATAGTAGCAATATCATCAGCGCTCTGAATTCTATTAGACAAAGATGCAACAGGTGTAGATAATCTATATCCATAAATGACTTCAAAAGGTGCTTTCTTTGTAGATGTGTGCGGTGTATTGTTATATGCAAACTGTAATAAATGTAAATGAGTATCCCATGTCTGAGGTTTAGAGATGGTATATGCACGTAAAAGATCTAGAATGGTACTATTGGTGGCTTCTGTTTGTCCATTTGTTTCTGGATGAAATGCAGATGAGAAATCAATCTTTGTGCCTAGATTTGCAAACAGTGTAATCCAAAAATTATTACAAAATCTAGAATCACGATCTGAAATAATCACTTTTAGCAATCCATGGTTAGTAAAAACAGTTTTCAAAAATAAATGTGCTGCTTGTGATGCTGTTAAAGTTTTCTTACATGCAATGAAATATGCTTGCTTACTAAATCTATCTACAATTGTCCAAATCATGTCATGGTTAGATTTAGTATTTGGTAAACCAGTAATGAAATCCATAGAAATATGTTCCCAAGGTTTAGATGGAATAGACAAAGGCATTAATAATCCATACTGTTTACCATGATGTCTCTTTATTCTTTGACAAATCAAACATTCAGAAACGAAATTAGATACATCTGCATCCATATGCGGCCAATAAAAATCTTCAGTTAACATGCGTAATGTAGAAATGATACCTCTATGACCTTGATATGGGGGACAATGAATTTCATTCAAAACAAAAGATCGGAATGGAATAGTAACACACAGTCTCTTTTCAAAAAACATAAATCCATCATTATATGACAATGAATCAACAGGAATGAAATTATTTTGAACTAATTTTTGCCAATCAGAATGAAAAGTAATATCCTGGTGATTCATAGCAATCAAAGAATCAAAAGATATGATGGAAATGTTATGAATTGCAGGTCTTCTACTCAATGCATCAGCAACTACATTTTCTTTTCCAGGTTGGTATTGAATGATAGGATGAAAACTTTGGATGAAGGAAGCCCATTTGATATGACGGTCAGAAATTTGGGGTTGGCTAAGTAGATGTCTAATGCTTTGCTGGTCAGTCTTTATCATGAATTCTGAACCCATTAAATAATGCTTCCATTGTTTTAATGCTTGTACAACTGCTAATAGTTCCTTGTCATAAGTGGAATATTTAAGCTCAGAGGGTTTCAGCTTAGAACTAGAATATGCTATTGGATGGTTGTATTGCATTAGTACGGCTCCTATTCCTGATCCGCTAGCATCGGTCACAACTAGAAAGAATGGTCTATTAAAGTCAGGCAATTGTAGAACAAGGGCATTGGTTAATGCACGTTTCAGTAAATCAAAGGATTTTTGCTGAGTTTCAGTCCATTGATAAACAATTCCTTTCTTAAGAAGTTTGGTTAATGGTAAAGCAAGTAATGAAAAATTACGTACAAACTTCATATAGAAACTAGCAAGACCAAGGAATGAGGGTAATTCATGTACATTTTTAGGAACAGGCCAATGCAATATTGCATCAATTTTCTTAGGATCAACTTTTATTCCTTCTTTTGATACAATATGACCTAAATATTCTATTTCTGTCTTAAAGAATTCACTCTTTTCAGGATTTGCAAACAATTGATTTTCTTTCAGTAATTGAAAAACTAATGATAAATGCTCATAATGCTCTTTTTCACTTTGACTGAACACCAAAATATCATCAAAGAAAACAATCACACAATACTGATATTTCAGAAAGATACGGTTCATCATTCTACTGAAAGTAGCAGGTGCATTGGTCAATCCGAATGGCATGACTAAGAATTCGTAGTGGCCAAACTGTGTTCTGAATGCAGTCTTAAATATGTCAGATTTATCTAGCCTCACCTGATGATATCCAGACTTAAGGTCAATTTTACTAAATATAGAAGATCCTTGCAGTTTGTCCATAAGGTCATCAACTCTAGGTATAGGATACCTATTCTTTACAGTGATCTTATTTAATGCTCGGTAGTCAATACACATACGATAAGTATTATTCTTTTTCTTGACTAAGAGTACAGGTGCACCGAATGGAGAACTGCTAGGTCGAATTAAGCCTCTATTTAGTAATTCTTCAACTTGACTCTGGATTTCTTTTTGCTCTATTTGATTGTGCCTATATGGTGCTTTGCAGGGTGGTTGTGTGCCAGGTATTAGATCAATCTTATGGTCTTCTGGACGTGATGGTGGTAAACTTGGTGGTAGGTCTTCTGCAAAACAGTCCTTAAAATATGCAAGAAATTCCTTATGCCTAGGGTGCATATGATTTTCCTTTGCGTGCAATTCATTCACCCAAATGAGATATGATTTACTATTCTTGCGTAGTGCACGTTTTGCTTGAGTATGCGAAAGCAGTGGAAAAATATGAGATGCATGCATACCGTATAATGTAATAGATTTTCCTTGAAAATTAATATTCATTGTGTGCGTAGAATAATCTATATTTGGATTATGCTGGTGTCTCCATGGCATTCCTAGAATAATGTCACTTGACTGTAATGGGACAACTAAGAAATTTCTTCTTTCAATATATGAACCAATTTGAATTTCTAAATCTTGTACTTCTTGTGTGCCATTGTACCTAGTGCCTAAAAATGCAGCTTTTATGCGATAATGCGTAGGTACAGTATGCAATTTCAATTCCTTTACCAATTTTGCTGAAATAAAGTCATGGGTACTACCGTCATCCTGCAAGATAGTTCTTTCTTTTCCATGTACCATACATTTCATAGTCAACAATGAATGTGGAGTAGGCATACCTGGTAAAGTGTCGGAAGTAGTAGTAATATCATCCTCTTCTTCAGTGAAATCTGGCATATCCTCATGCTCGTCTTCGTCCATAGCTCCAAGGTAGTTGATATGTGCTGATGGCTTCTTTGAATGACAATTTGCTGCGAGATGCCCTGGCTGGTGACACTTGTAGCATACTATTGGCTTGGCTTTGGTTACATTATTTGCAATGGCTGGGAGTCTGGGTACATTTGGATTTGTTTGTGGAATAGGCTTAGGATTTGGATTGACAGTGGATGGTAATGCAGGTGGTTTAGGCCAATTCTTGCGGAAAGATGGTGATGAGAAATGACCTGGATTAAACCTTCTGAAATTGGAATTGAATTGTTTAGATCCATAATTACCGTTGGCTTGGAATTGCTGTGGTCGTCGATCTCTTCCGCGTAACTTATCTTCAGTGTCGTGAGCTAAGGAGATGGCGTCTTCAAGGGTAGCAGGCTTGAACATGTTCACTTCAGCGTAGTAATGTCCAAGAAGTCCAGACATATACTTTCGCTTATGTGTCGTCTCTGGTACGTCTTCAAGCATGCGTAGCTGTAGGAGTGCATTCCAAAAACGCTCTGTATACTGTGGAATAGGCTCACGATCTCGCTGTTGAAGTAAATCCCATTGTTTGATAGCCTTCTCATGAAATTGCGGTGGAAGGAAATTTTGCATAAACTTCTTCTTGAAATCTTCCCAAGTAGCAGGACATTCTATGCTCTTGCGGACTACAGTGCACCAAAGTGATACTCTGTCTATCAGATGATTAGTAACACACTTGATTTTATCTTTTTCGAGATAAGTTTCCTCATGGAAATAGTCATCAAACTGGCTAATGAATGATAAAACAGTCTTTCCTTCTCTTATGCCATTGAAAGTGCGAAATTTGAAACTTCGTTTACTTATCTTGGATTCCTTGCGAATGGTTTGTGCTTGAAGAGTGGCGTCGATGGTACGGCGAATCAAATCTTCAGCTTGTGGTTCTTCTTTATCGGTGGACGCTCTTTGTAGTTTTGTCAATTGCGCTTGCAATGCTTGCCTCGCTCTTCGCTCTTCTTCCAATTGTAGCATGATTAGATCCAGCTTTTGTTCCATGGTAGGCTCAGGTAAGTCGTCTTCAGTCATAGGATCATCCATATGTGGGGTAGTCATCCTGTAAAACTCAACAAACCTTTCTCACTCAAAATCAGGTTAGTGGGATAAGCGTAGCTCAAATTCGGGGTTACAAGGCTATGTATTTTTTGGGTATTTCTTCTTCAATTTTCAGAAATTCTGCAATATTTCTGTCTCCATTTGCTGAAAGTACTTCAACGAACTTGTAGATAGGTAGAACAGCTTGCTGCGAACACCTTTCCAGTTCAGAGTTTTTGCATACGAACAAGTCTTCTAGGAGTTTTGAGCACTAGTCAGTTCCGATTTAGTCTGACTTGCAGAGTTGTAGACTTAGCAGACTTGCAGAGTTGTTGACTTGCTGAACTTAGGCCGACTTGCAGAACTTGATTACCGTCGACTTGCGGAACTTAACTTCAGAAGTGCGGGACCCGGAGTTTGCCAACTTGTCTGCCCTGTGTAACTTGCAGAAAGCCTTAAGCTTTAGTGATTAAGCTTAAGCTTATTAAGCTTAATGAAGGACTTGGCAGGCGGTGTGAA
Organism: Lygodium microphyllum; assembly: GCF_053477565.2. Classification (NCBI taxonomy): domain Eukaryota; kingdom Viridiplantae; phylum Streptophyta; class Polypodiopsida; order Schizaeales; family Lygodiaceae; genus Lygodium; species Lygodium microphyllum. The sequence continues at coordinate 109,700,532 of NC_141164.1, forward strand.
TTTTCGAGGGGGGGCCGTTTTTTCATCGCGCGGAAATTTCAGGGAGGTCTTCTGATACGCCGTGGTGATTTTGAGAGGTCTTAAGCTTCCCTTAAGCTTATAAAGCTTTGTAATTAAGCTTTTAATTGAGAAGATTAAGAATTTTCTCACTGTTTTTCAACGACTTGTTGATGGAGATGTATGCGTGGTCCTCCGCGTGCAGAGCCTGGTCCTTCACGATCTGACAGTGGAAACAGGGGTTCTTGATCGCCAGAAGTCTGCCTATATTGACGGTTCGCGATGAGATTGACTGTAGAGCCCGTTTGTTCCTGGAGCTCCGCCTTCGCCCGAGATTGGTAGCGATTGGAAGCTCTTGATCTCTGCTCCGCTCTGATACCACTGGTGCGCAGATCGGTCGCAGATAGCTCACGTAGTGAATCCCTGAAGGTCCCCAAGAACAATGAACTCTACCTTTTTGCACAAAAAACAATGTAAAAGCATGCACGACAAGAGGCAAGAGACAAATTGGGTTCAATCTCCCCCATGCCTTGTGTGAGCGCTTCACAAAGCATGTATTTTATGTATATTTCCAATCTTCATGCTCAATAATAGCCCAATTACAAAAATATGACAAGATTTTTAGCTTTTGAGTTTGCTTTCTACAAAAATAGGAAAATAAAGCTAATGGACGGTGCCCATAGAGTCTGGCACGCCCAATCTCAATGTCCAAATAGAAATAACATATCCGGGTGCATAAGCGCATACAAAATAATAATCAATAATCTATGTCTCAATAGACATAACAAAATATAGGCGTGGCGCCTATCAAAATATAGTCCCAAAGGTCGAATACTCGCTAAACTCCAATGCTTTCCTCCGCCACTGCTGCTATCTCTACACATCAACTAAAGCATTCACAATCGTTAGTAAAATAATACAATTAAACTGACAAAAGTGAATACCTAGCAGTCTTCAGCTACATAAATAAATCAACTGGTTAGAAATAAATCCTAACCTTAATTTATTACGAGTGCGCACTCTAAACTCATAAAAGTTTATTAATTTAATATGCATTTTGCGGAATCACCCGCTATGGAATCACCCATGTACACACTAAATTAATGAAACGCCCGAAAAGGACAGGCATCCCCATCAACTTCTCGCACAAAGAATCCTCTTTGTGTATGAGCCCCGGTCATCTAAGTTTACGGAATCCACCGTAAAACCTCACGGAATCCACCGTGGCACGGAATCCACGGTGGAATATGCCTCCTAGCATCACACAAGGATGTTAGAAGCCCTAGATGTAAAGGGAAAACCGTTGCTTAAAAGACATGGTCCTGAGGTCCTAAGTGCTAAGGATAAGTTTTCTTTTGATGAGGGGTAGAAGCTCCTAGATAAAGCCATCATGGAACTTCCTAGGAAGGGGCAAGATATGGAAGATCCTCTAAGAAAGGATCAAAAGGACATGCTAAGAGCTATAGGTCTCCCTAGATCACTTTATGAGTTGGCAGAAAGGGACATTAAGGATAATATTAACCTCCCTACACCAGTAAAGGTGGAAATGGAAGAGGTTGTAGACCCTAAGACACTAGGGTTAGGCCATGATTACGAGGATTTTCATGGCCCAATGCTGATCCCGAAGGAAAGGACAAAATGCCCTCCTCCTTATAGGGATCTCCTAGTGTTTCATGGGCTGGTTGAGGATCCGATGGTGCATTTACGAGAATATGGCCTAACTTTCCTTGCAGGTGGGTTCAATGGTATTCATCGGATGCTCGTATTCTCAAGTACCCTAAAGGGAGAGGCTAGAAAATGGTATTGGAGCCTCCCAAGGGGGTCTATTAAATCCTTTGAGGAGTTGAGTGATCGATTTTTAGATAAATATGAGAAGAAGCTGCTATGACCCAAGTTTTAGGGCATTGATGCAAATAAGGCAAGAGTCCTATCCTTTTGTTAAAGAATATGCTAGAGCCTTTGATGATATTCTGAGGCTTTGGCCAAGAAGAGCTACTACATTACCAGGTGATGTGCTATGTGAGCTCTTTTTGAGTGGCTTAGGGATTAACATGCAAATCCAAGTGGGATTGTGGAATCCTAAGTCGTTAAGGGAAGCAAAGATGCATGCCATTGATTACGAGGGACATATTCAGTGATGTTGGGAAAACTTTTGGAGTTTTCTCCGCTCACTACAAGTGCATCCTAGCTTCCAACCATTTCTATAAGGAGACAGCTCACTTGTTGATACCAAGGTAGCCTATGAGAGGAACCTTCGTAGCCAAAATCTCCAAGCAAAAAATGGCAATAGTAGGGATAATATATCCTCTGGGGATAAAAAGATTCCAAGCCCAGTAAGTCCCATCAAGGCTTGCAACACTTCCATGAGAGGTAGTTGTGAGGGTGGAATTGATAGAACCATTAGGTCTACAAGCTTAGATGAGCATTCTATGAGTGGTTCTAGTTGTGCTCCTAGTAAGGATCTTGAGAGACATTTCCAATTTATGGATGAATCATGCTTTCGAGTAGATGCTATTCCTTTTAGTAAAAGCATGGTTCCTATGGCTAAGCAGTTGTTGCAGAGTGGACAAAGGCAAGTAATGATATCTCATGTAGAGAAGATGGGGCATGCCAAAGGTCCACCTGTACTAAATAGAAGCCATAAGGATGTGAGGCCATCTAGTAATGGTGATAAGTCCACAGTGAGTCCATTGGACCAATGTGGGTAGATGAGGCAGTCCAAGAATATGAAAAGGAGTATGAGATGGGTTTGGAGGCCCAAAACCCTTAAAAATACTATTGGTCTGTCAGATGAAGGGCGAGGAATTGCATGTGGACATGCTTTGATGGATTCCCAAGAGGATGTGACTAAAGGCCAGAGCGACATCTGACAATAGGGACCGCCACCTTGAGATGCATTTATGTGATGGGTCTAGGCTTGAAGCTCTGTCTAGTTTCGACTGTAACATTGACATATGGAATGGTCCAATTAGAGAAGAGTTGAATGATCATAAATCCATGATTCTCCCAGTAGGAGGAGTTATTGGAAAGTTGGACAAGAGATCCATTTGAATGACGACTAAGGGGATGAGATATATCAACCTAATGATGTCATTCATTCAGCTCATAGTACCCAAGAAGATATGGCCATTATTACTTAGATATTAGTAGAAAGGCTTGGACTAGTGGATCTACAAAGAGCATAGATCAAGCTTTTAGCTGACTCGCATAAGGAGCATGAGGCTAGTCCTCATATTTTATGCTATCCTTGGTATCGTGATTAGTTTGATAGGATGCGCTGTATATGCCAATGAGATCATATATCGCATGGATTAGAATGAACTATCCATTTTATGCCACGAGGGCCAATTGCTTTAAGTAGTTAATGTCTAATTTCTTTAGGCCAAGAGGGCCAGTTAGTTTGAAGTGAAATGCTTTATTTCATTAGGCCAAGAGGGCCAGGTGTTTTAGTACGGGTGCAGTTAATGGTTTCTTGTTTTAGTCATGTGCTAGCCAGGTTCAAAGAAGCACTTGGAAGGAGCCTTTGTCATGTGGAAGCTTCTTGTGACCCTATCCAGGTGATATCTCTCCTTCATGAGTGACTGTTCTTTCACGTTATATGTATCTATGTACTTGAAGGGGGTTTTCTTTCTTGTTGGGGACCAGTAATCAAGGGATGAAGTCCTAGGTTTAGGTTAGGTATGTTTGGGGGAGGTCTGAGTAGTTGTTGGCTTCTATAAAGACATTGTCACAGGCATTGAAAGACCTCTTTCTGATGGGAGTTCTAGTGACCTTGTTCTGCTAACCGACTAGGCAACTATTCTAGGAGTTTTTGCTTAGTTGTGAGGCAATTAGAGGAGCCTGCCAGAAATAAAAATGATGATGATAAAAAGAAGAAAAACCCTGAATATCTGAAAGAAAGTATATATATACAAAGGTGTGTAAAAAGGGATTCTAACCCCTATAACAATAGAAAAGGAAAGAAAAATCCTAGAGCTGTTGTTTATCACCTTGCAAAGGCCTGGTAGTTTCCTAGGGACGAGGACCCGAGGCCGATGCCTTGTCTTCCTTGGGGTGACTGTCAAGAATCGTGTGGTGGGGGGACTTGCTCAAGATGCTGCACCGAACACACACAGAATGCACAAGGAGAAGCTCACTCAAGAGACAAGAAGAGAGACGGAGGCCAAAATGTTTTCTTGTTGGTTTCTTCTTCTTCTTCCACACACTTTACAATGCACACAAAGTATAGATAAGATACAACATAAAGGAAAGTGGCCTACTAAGTTAAATAATGCATAACCGACTACACTAATCGACTGGCGCTATAACTATGCTAGCTGTAAATAGGTGTAACAACCTGAATATAATAAGTAATGAGTCAGTGGCCATGTGGGAGTCATAATGACCACCGACATGCTAAGTGTAGACATGTGGACCCATCTAACCAGGCGGTCCATCATTAATGTCCTCATGTGTTGAGCCTGTCATCTCAACACTCCCTCTCAAGCTAAATTGCATCTCTGCAACTCCAAGTAAGCTTTGAAACTTTTGAAGCTTCTCTGTACCCAATGCCTTCCCGAAGATGTCAGCTATCTAATCCTATGTGCTGGCATACACCAGGTCAATCTCACCTGCTAGTACCTTCTCTCTCACAAAGTGGTAGTGTACCTCAATATGTTTTGTCCTGGCATTGAACACATGGTTCCTAGCCAACTGTATACTGCTCATGTTGTCACAATAAATGACAACTGGACCTTCCACCTGCACATCTAAATCAGCCAATAATTTTTGTAGCCATACTACCTCACATGCTGCAACAGCACACCTCTATACTCAGCCTCTGTACTCGACAAAGCAACTGTGGATTGCTTTTTGCTACTCCAAGCAACTGCTGCACTACCAAGAGAAACATGTATCCGCTGGTAGATCTTCTATCAGATATACTACCATCCCAATCTGCAACTGTGTATCCAAACACCTGTACATCTGTACTTGCCTCATAGAAAAGTCCATAATATAATGTGGACTTCACATATCTCAATATGCGTCTGACTGCATCCAAATGTGGCTTTCTAGGTACTTGCATAAACTGACTCACAAGACCAACAATGTAGCTCAAGTCTGGCCTTGTAATGGTCATGTAGATCAAACTCCCCACTATCCTCCTGAACATAGTAGGGTCTTCTATCTCATCCCCAACATCAGCACTCAACTTTACATTCTGCTCCAACGGGACTGAAAGTGGTTTGCATGCTGTCATACCATACTTGGACAATATATGCAAGCCATATTGTCTTTGGGACAGCCATATACCATCATCACATGTGATCACCTCAATGCCAAGGAAGTATCTTAGCTCACCTAAATCCTTCATCTCAAACTTCTTCTTCAAAAAGTCCTTGACTTCAGCAATCCCACTATCACTATCACCTGTAATAATCAAGTCATCCACATAGATGACTATGATGACCAAACCTGTATCTCCCTTTCTCACATAAAGTGAGTGATCAGCATTAGAAACATAAAAGCCAATATTGACAAGATACTCTCTGATCTTGTCAGACCATGCCTTAGGTGCTTGCTTGAGCCCATAGAGCGCCTTCTTCAACCTGCACACATACGTGAGATGCTCGAAATCCTCATAACCTGCTGGCTGATCCATATATACTTCTTCCTGCAAATCACCATGCAAGAAGGCATTCTTCACATCCATTTTCTGCAACCTCCAACCTTTGGCTGTTGCCAAAGCAATCACATATCTGACAGTTGCTATCCTAGCAACTGGAATGAAGGTTTGATCATAATCTATGCCATATGTCTGGGCATAGCCTTTTGCAACCAGCCTAGCTTTGTACCTACTAATAGAACCATCTACATTGTGCTTAATCTTATAAACCTACTTACATCCAATAGCTTTCTTGCCCTTTGGCAATGATACTAGATCCCAAGTCTTATTAGCCTCTAATGCAGCCATCTCCTTATCCATTGCTGCATCCCAATGAGTATGACCAACAACGTCCTCAAAACACGTGGGCTCAACATCCTCAACTAGTTTCACCATATAAGCATAATGGTGAGTTGCATAACCTTCAAAACCAAATCTTTTAACAGGGTATCTGACCCTGCTAGATCTGCGTACCACCGGATCACTCAATGGAGCCTTTACATTACTATGAGTTCTCTGTACATCTGGTGTCCTGATAGAAGGAATGCCAAGCTCATCATCCAAGCTCTCTGAGCCATTGGACTCTCCATCAAGAACTGCATCAATGCCATCTGACACTTTATTCTTTCCTTTGTCTTTACCTGTAGTGCTACTAGATGCACCTGAAGATGTAGAGCTACTCCTTAGTCTCCCAGACCAAGGACTATCAAATGATGTCTCTGGTCCACTAAGAGTCTGTGATTCTTGTTTTTCAGCCTACATATGAGCGTCATGATCATCATCATCATCCAATGCATCACCACTAGATGCATACCAACTGCTCATTTCATCAAAGATGACATCCCTGCTCACTCTGAACTTACATGAGACAGGGTTATAACAATGATACCCTTTTTGCTCTAAAGAGTATCCAATAAGGACACACTTTTTAGCCTTTGGATCCAGTTTTTTCCGCAACTCATCTGGCACATGAATATATGCAATATAGCCAAATGCTTTCAAGTGTGAGACATCAGGCTTCTTACCTGTAAAACATTCTTTGGGGGTCATACCATGAACTACAGCTGTGGGAGTTCTGTTCATAATATAAACAGCAGTATGAATAGCCTCAGACAAAAAATGCTTAGGCATATTCTCTTCAGCCATCAAGGCACGTGCAACTTCTGCAATATGCCTATTTTTCCTTTCTACAACCCCATTTTGCCGTGGGGTATACCTGCATGTGAACTATCTCTTTATCCCATGAGACCTCAGAAAATCATTGAACTCATTCGAGAGGTACTCTCCCCCTCCATCTGACCTCAAGTACTTTACTTTCAAGCATGTTTCTCTTTCAACTGCAGCCTTGAAAGTTCTAAGGTGCTCAAACACTTCACTCTTTTCCTTCATAAAATATACCCACAGCTTTCTAGAACAATCATCAATGAATGTGACAAAGTATGAACTGCCTCCAAGAGATACATTTTGTGTAGGCCCCCAAATGTCTGTATGCACAACATCAAGGATATTTTTGCTTACATCTCTGTCATATGAAAAGGGTTGTCTTGCCTGCTTACCAAACTGACATGCTTCGCATACCGTATGAAATTCTGAAACTCTAAATGTAGGCAAACCTGTAACCAACCCTTTGGACTACATTAATTTCAGCCTTTGTGCATTTGCATGTCCAACGCGTTTGTGCCAAATTTCAATATCTGCAATAACACATTTTCCTTTAGCATACATAACAGCATTCACAGTAGGAATTCCAGCATCCAGAGTAAACATACGTCCAACTCTACTTCCCTTTGCAACTAACCTGCACTTGTCATTGAAGTCTTCTACAAAGCAGCCCTTTGCATTAAATCTGACTTGCAGCCCTTGCTCTACCATCTAACCGACAAACACCAAGTTCTTTGTAATAGATGGCACATGTAATACATCTGAAAGACTCTTTGTCTTACCATCATGCAAGGATAAGGAAACTTTTCTAATATGTGAAATTGGGTGGCATGAATCATCACCGGTCTGCACATAACCTGTATTTTGCAAATCTTGCATCTCTCCAAACCATTCTGCATGGCTGGTCATATGATTGGATGCATCTAAATCAACATACCAAACATCATCATGTGTTCCCTTTCCTGTAACAGCATTCAGCATATGCTGCATAACAAACAGACATTCATTTTTGTCTTCATTCTGTCGTGAAGATGATGCATAGTTTCCTTGCTGCAACTTACCACTGCGAATATCATCTTTCTTAGCATAACATTGGGCTGCAATATGACCTGTTTTTCCACAATAGTGACACACAATATCAGAGTTGTTAGAACCTCTATTCTGCCATCCACCTCTTCCTCTAAAGCTCCCTCTGCCTCTAAAGTTACCACGACCTCCTGAAACTTGCATATCGCCAAATTGCTGATTCAATCTGTTTTGCTGGTTGTCACTACCACGTCCTGTACCACGGCCTCTTGAAGAGAACTTGCCATGTCTCCTTCCTGAAGTGGAGTAAAAAGCTTCGACCTACTCACCACTTCTTTCAAATGTCTCACTTTGCATGTTGATCTCTTCAGTGATCATAAGGGAGACCAACTCATCAAAATCTGAAAATGGCTTTCTGACATATACAGAAGTTACAAAAGACTTCCAAGCCTTTTCATTGTTAAGTCCACCCAAGGTAGACGATACCAAATCATCATCATCAGGCATTGCATCAATCGCTGCCAAGGCATCTGCAATGCTCCTTATCTTCAGTGCATACTCATTGATAGACATCTTCACTTTCTTCAATGTATTCAACTCTTACTTGAGTTGAATCTTTCGTGCCTTTGTATTTATGGAAAACATACTTTCAAGTATGGTCCAAGCTACATGTGAATTCTCTGCATTTCTGATATGTCCTAGCATATTATTGTCAATTACTACAGACAGACAATACATGACCTTTTTGTCTTTTGCATTCCATTCCTTCCGTGCCTTTGTCTCTTCTGCAGTTGGAGGATCACTCACCTCCGCTCTTTTTCTTCACCTGACACAAACTTGTAGAGGCCTTTTCCAATAAGGAAGTTCATAACACGGAACTTCCATGAAGGGTAGTTGTTCTTGTCGAGCTTCTCAATGATGGGGTTTCCACTGTTCTTTGCCATGATCACAAAACTGATACCAAACAACAAGCAAATCTTCTACAATCTTTCACAACACTACACCAAGCAACCTTTTTCACCAATTGCTTAATAGCACATGTAATCTGCAACCTGTTTGCAGATAAACCTTATTTTTGCTTCCTGTAAACACCTCAAAAATTACAGATTCGCAATCTGTAACCTGCGCAATCTGTAACCTGCTGTCCGCAACCTTGCACCTCTAAAACGGGGCCTGAAATGACCTCGGATGGCCAAAATAGTAGTGGATAAGGCCTAAAGGGATTTTTTGCGCAATACATAGTGCTCTTCGCGCACACCAAATCTCACTGCAATCTGAGATTTTTAGCTTCGCCCTGCTTCTGGTGCCTCCACAAGCACTGTCCAAGAGAAAGAGTGGAAGAATGGGAGAGCTTCTTACCCGTGGCTTGCTTGCTCGAACCTTGCTTCTTCTCCTTCACTTCAGCCTTCGAAATAAGCCTCTCTCAGTGGCGCGACTCTGATACCATGTCAAGAATCGTGTAGTGGGGGGACTTGCTCAAGATGCTTCGTCGAATACACACAGAATACACAAGGAGAAGCTCACTCAAGAGACAAGAAGAGAGATGGAGGCCAAAACGTTTTCTTGCTGGTTTCTTCTTCTTTTTCCACACACTTTATAATGTACACAAAGTATAGATAAGATACAACATAAAGGAAAGTGGCCTACTAAGTCAAACAATGCATAACCAACTACACTAGTCGACTGGCGCTATAACTATGCCAACTGTAAATAGGTGTAACAACCTAAATATAATAAGTAATAAGTCAGTGGCCATGTGGGAGTCATAATGACCACCGACGTGCTAAGTGTAGACGTGTGGATCCATCTAACCAGACGGTCCATCATTAATGTCTGCATGTGTTGAGCTTCTCATCTCAAGAGTGACATCTAGCCATAAAACAAAGAAAAGAAAAGAAGGTTAGAGTGAAAATAAAAGTGAGCATTAGAAAAGGATTAAGTGTCGCCTTGCGAGGACTTGGTAGGTTTTTGGGTACCGATATAGGACCTGAGGCTGATGCCCTGTTCTCCTTGCGTCATTACGCTCAGCTCCCTCCTTTTTACACGCCCGAGTATGGAAAAATAAAAGCCTAAAATAAAAAAAACTGTGCTAAAAGAAAATATTTCTTGATTAAGCTATAGGAGTCCTCGCCTAGGAGGAGCTCTTGGTTTAGTTGTCCTTAGTCAGGAAGGTAGGTCAGACCACCACTTAGGGCGACCTCTTTGATAGTTCTTTTTAGCTTGGCTGTGTGTTGGAGCAGTAGGTTAGCAACTGGCTTCGGGCCTTGTATCAAGATTATGATGGGTCTACTCATGGATTTCATGCCTTGGTTTTGTTAGGGGGTAGGGTGAGAGCTCTGATGTATTGTGTTGTATATTTCTTGTACCAGCTTGATGCTCCCTTTTGCTGTTTATGTGCAATTCTCTTCGTGGGATTTGACAGATTGAGTCGCCCTATCCCGTGGTCGCCAATGATAGATGATTTTTGATATCGAGAAGTGCTTAAAAATAGCCAAAAATTACGAATATCAGGGGAAAAATAGACTTCCTCAAAGGCGACGGTGGCAATCAGTACGATTTTAGTCGGCAAGTCCCAAAAGCACTAATGCTAATTTTCATGGAGAATCAAATGATGGCGGATGGTAGAGTTGGAGTTTTCCTAGATGCAAAATGACGTCAGGAATCCAACGCAAGTCTCAAATCTCCATTCTGAGGTCGTTTGATCCCCCATTTAATCGATGCAAGGTTCGGGGATGTGAAGCAGCTACTAGATCTAGAAGCTAGGAAGAGCCTGACAAGGCCCAGCTTTGTAGATTTCGATGCCACATAACCACCCGTCCAGACAGATCTCGAATCCGATGTCGTTTGCCCCTCCAAAAGCGAAAAAGCCACTTGTTAGAAGTGTGAAAGCAAAAGGCATGAACTAGATAAGTTGATTAAGAGCTTAAAAGCTCTTAACAAAGAACTTAGCAATCAAAAAACTCATGATATGAAACGTTGGGGGGGGGGGGGAGGAAACGTTAGTTTTTTGCGCCCCATTTTTCCCCCCAATTATCATGATTTTCTGAGTGGAGACAGGAGGAATCCTCCTGGGCTTGAGATGCTTCTATCCTTTGCCCTCCATCGCCATAAATGGATTGAGGAATGATGCACTGAGCAAAGAGATAAAAAACCAGTCTTTCTCTCTTCCCCTTCTCTCTTGTGCATAGAGGCAATTTCTATGCAAGAAATCAAAAAGAAGAGGGGCTGAGGAATGCTTGTCCGGCTGTGATCGGATTGCTTCAAGATGAAGAGAAGGCTGATGAAAGAGGTTCAGCACTGAAGAATGGTTGTTGGTCGGTCCGTGGGCTGCTCAGAATAATTATTCAAAACCCCGCAACATGCAAGACACACGATATGCTTCAATTTTACAAAGAAATTTGATTATTTTTGTTGTTTCATGGTCCAAATGTTTTTCATATGCGATGAAATTTTGTTTGAACCTTGTTTACATCATGATTGAGGACTGTAACTATAGAAATGCAGAACCTGTAATGATTTAGAGCCGTTATTAATTATTTAAAACTTATAAAATGTCATTTTTAATGGAAATTAGTGACTTTTTCGATTTTGAGTTGGGGAAAATGAGTGGAAATGGGATAAACTCAGAGAAAATGTTCAGTTTCAGTCAAAATGATAAGCCAATATAAATAAATCAGAAAATATCTATTCTCTATGAATAATAAATAGAAAAAATTTGCAAAAAATGAAGAAAATTGGGATTTTCGCTCTCAAAAAATATGAAAATATAAGATTTATGCACATGAATGTTCCAAGAGGTTAAAGCATGAGGTTAAGCCTTAGTTTGGCCTCGTCCTTTGTGTTATAGTATGTGTTTATTATTTTTTACATACAAAAATGAGACAAAACAACCATTTACACCTATACACTGTAGCAACACCTAAACGATAAGGGGGGGAATGAAGCTTGTGCAACGATCTAATTGCTGAAAAGATACAAATTCTGATTTCCCTCTTTGTGCATAGCATTTAGGGATCGTTCCATAATTAAATATAGGTGACTAGTAACACGAAAGTTCCGGTGCTAGTCCCTAAAGCAGCATAGCACGCAATGCTTAGTTAAAATTCATGAAAGGGCTATTTTCCCCACCTCACATGGCTAGTTTTTTAATCATAAAATGGTTGTGCACAATCGTCATACATTGTGCATCAAGCATGCCATGTGGTATCTCCTGGAATGCATTGCAATTGATTGATAAACTTTGACTAACATTGAGAGAATAGGAAACCTAAGTCTTCGGTTAGACGGGCGCTTCCATTGGGAAAAGTTTTGTGAGGCAAATAAAAATCTCCTGGAACGTTGAATCATGAAAAATTGGAGTTTGTGCGAATGTTATATGTGTTAGCGATGCATCTTGGGGCCAATCCCCGAGGTATAGGAGAGCCACAATGGAGCCGTGGAAATCAACCAAGAGGTGCTTCCCTATGTGTGTATTAGAATGCATTATGCCTATATGTTATGGGATCTCCCTCTGAGGAGAAGGGAAGATAAACATTGGACTACATATTGGATACAAACGCAAAATCATCATAAGCATTTAGTGCAAAGTGAGTTTTAGATGCTCCTGGCCCGCAAGGCCGTGTGGTGGGGTTGTCTGTCATATGGATGAGGTCCGGCTAGTGCCATAGCCAGTGCCGGCCCATTTTAAGTCCCATCAGATGGGAATGGAATAAGGGATAAATGATGAAGAGAGGGATAAGGGTAATCGTAAAAAGAAAATTAAGATAAGCTAGGCGAATTTGGCAATTTAGTTGTATCAGAAAGGAAGGGAGTAAGGAAATGTGGTGAGAATGTGGACCATAATGAGAAGATGGGGGAGGACAAGGAAGAATGGGAGAAAATACCCGATCAATGATGAAAGGACATTGCATAAAAATACAAATATGGGGGGCATCTTGAGGTTGAAAGAGAAGGGGTAAAATGACATGTGGGGTATTTTGGAAAAGAGACAGATATGTGTCATACCTATGAGCCATGTGTTGATAGTAGATCAAGGATGGAATTGATGATCCTAAGGCAGAACATCTAACATAGGCCTCAAAAAATAAAGGATCAAAAGGAGGTTGCTTGAAAAGATGGGATAACATATCCACCCTGAGTTGGTTTACATTTTGCACATGAGATAAAGCCTTTAACAGTCTTTGATTTAAGATCATAGAATCCAGCATAGGATGCCAAGAATCCTCTAGACAATCAGCTACTCTAGAAGAATGCTTTTAAAACATTTCATCAATCTTAAGCTCCAACTGGTATACAAAGAGTACTGCTTGCAAGACTACATCTCCAACATACCAAGAGAGGTCTTCATCATCTGGAATTAACAAGTCACCTTTGAGGTAGATATAGAACATCAACATTAAATCTCGGACTACCAAATCCTCAAACACCATCCTAACCACTTCAGACAACAGATCTGCATATTAGGTTCCACCTTAGCCTTCCTTTCGAGGTGAAAAATCCATGGTTGGAAGTTTAACATAAAAGACCAATAGATCAAAAAGAGTGTATTTGGAATGCATAGGCTAGCTCTATGGTTTCCTTATTCATCTGGTCTTTGGATTGCCTCAATTCTTCATAGAAAGAAGAATATAACTGTTGAGCACAAGCTGCCACTAAGAGTTTTGGATGTCTTTGCAAAGGAAAGGGATGGCATCCCGTGTCATTAAGTGGTTCAACAAAGGAACTGATATATCCAAAGAACCTTCTCAATGTGCCCTGAATAAGTTGTTGCATGTGAGGTAGGCAGGGAGTTCACTTCCAGAGGTACCAAGAACTGACACTGAAGGAATGAATAATGGAATTGTCTTTGCTACACGCTTCCTCGCGGGGAGTCCATTAGGGTTTACCATATGGTACCATGTGAGTGTAAGGGAGGTACATTTTATAAGGTAAGGTCCTATAAATAGGGGGTATATAATGGGTATTTTCATATATTTCTTGCATGCAGGTAACTAGTGAATCCCCCGTGCATGCTTCAAGCACTTTCGTTGAATGACTAGTGGAGGGGGGGAGTCTGTATTCTTTATGTCAATGGGTTTTGGATCTTCTAAAGGTGGAGAGGGAGGGACTGGATCATATGGAGGAGGTAAAACACCTTTTTTAAGGCCAGAATATGTCATAAGAGCATATAAATATGAAATAAAGGCTACATTAGTAACATTCCCTCTAGTCACCTTGACAAAATGCTAGTCCATCTTCATAAGAAAGTAAGTGATCCAATCAATGGAAACCCCTCTTAAAACTATCTTGGAAGCTGTGAAGAGCTCCTTGGACAAGTAGTGAGATGGTGTCTTAGCAGGCATGAACCTATTGTCTTGGAGAAATTAGCAGACTAGCTTCCAAAGGGGATCAGTGATCATTGAGAAAGAAACTCCTGAAGTGTTAATCACCTTCTTGACATCGAGGATCTCTTTAGTCTTCTTTTGTATAATAGCTTGAGGATCTCTTCATTGGAGAATAACTGTCTAGCTGTGACGAAGCATTCCCCTTTGTAGGGAAGGGACAAAGCCTTCCCTAACCCTCTAGGAGTCAGGACCATGGAAGTACCACGAACCAAGCCCGATTTCTTACTGTATGACGCAAGAAACTCATCACAAAGGGCTAGATTGTCTAGAATCAGAGGGAGAGGAGTAGCCACAAAAAATGCAAGGCCAGCTTTTGCAATAGGCTCAAAAGTCAATAGGGAAGAATAATCCCTACTGATCAATGGGACGTACTGAATAGGAAAAGGCGTACGGGGTGCCATTCACATAGTGAACACACAACACAACTCACAAACAAAAGGGATGCCTAAAAAACTAGTAGAAAAGACCAAAGATAAGATATCAACCAAGGTTTTGAAATGAGACTCGACTGACTATGTCCAAAGCAAAGCACATCCTAGAAAAAATTCGACATGACCTCTAGACAAATGCGACTGAAAGCTTGGTGATATGCAACAAACGTACACCCAAGACCTTGTATCTGGCAGATAAAATGAAAAATAAGTTTAGACCACTATCAATGACAAGAAAGACCATTCTGAAGATTACATGTGCCCATCCCACCAAGCGTGTTTATGGAAAAAGGAAAAAAAAAAGTGTAGTGAGGAAAATTATTTTAGTAAAGGGTTTGTTTTAATAAATTATTAAAAATGGGTGAAATTTTATTAGGTTGTAAACCTTAGAAAAGAAAATGGTGGTTCATTTTTAAATTATTATTTACAATTTATTAAGGTGGAATGGTGCTTTTAACAAATCCCAGACTTCGATACCCAAACTAAGGTCTTTAAATGCAGATTCATGAATTAAGAAGTTAATGTGTCTAAAGCACTCTTCTTTTTCAACGCGTGCATTTTTCTGACGGCTAGTTCATTTTATTTAAGATTAAGGTGCATCTGAAGCGCACGCAACGCGTGCAAAGTGAACGACTGGTTGAGTTTTATTTAATTAAAAAGAAAGTGTGTTGAGTACAGATGCACATGCCATGGTTGTGATTAGGGCTCAATTTAGGAATTAATAGGTGAATTTTGGAGTAGCAAAAAAAATAAACAAGAAGGGGAAAAGAATTACCTGAGTGTGTGTGTGTGTGTGTGCAAGGATACTGAATGTGCACGTATCAATCCCACAATGTAAATTAGTCTCAAAAGAGAAAAGCCAACAATCGAAAAATATTTGAACATGGTAAGCTCATAAAAAACCAAACCAACATCTCATTTTTTAAAAAAATTCAAGAAACATGTGGTGTTTGGTTAGATTTTTGGCAAGACAATACATTTACTGACAAGATTAGGGTGGGTGTATTTGATTTGGTTGGGGTTAGTATTTCGATTGTGTGTTGACTTTGGTTTTATTTTGATTTTGTTGTTTTTAATGAAGAAATCCCCCAAGTTGAAATATTTAGGCTTGAATCCAATTTAAAAGCATCTTGGAGGTTGGATTTTTTTAAAAAATGTGTTAGGTTGGACACATAAAAAAGGTTTCTAATTTTAAGTGTGATGTTTCAACCATCCAACATGAGTGAAAACTGAACCAACAAATTTCAGCAAGGTGTCTAGATTTTTCTAACATTTTTCTGTTTATGTTTGGCATTTAACATGCTTTTTTCAAGAGATTTTCCCCAAAATAAAAATTTGACCATTTTGTAAAGCATGTTTAGCTTTTTTAAAAAATTAAACTAAAAAAAAAGGTGGATGGAATTTTTGATTTTTTTGATATTTTTAAATTTTTATTTATTTTTTGTAACGATTGTTTAACCAATTTTTAATGGATTTTTAATAAATTTTGAAGTTTTTGAATTTTTTGCAATTAAATTTTGAAATTTTAACTCTAGGAAATAATCCAAAAATTGTCTAGTTGCTCCAAGAAAATTTTGGCTATTTTTTGTATTTTTTAATGAATTTTTATTAATTTTGGTCGATTTTTATGTGTTTTTAAGGGTTTTTGACAATTTTTAAATGAAAAATTGGGTACCTGACTGCATGTGAACGGACGGGCACACACCACCGCACGAACAAGTGTAGAGGCACGTCCTCACATGTCACATTGTTGCTTGTAGCTCACGAATGCAAACACGAACACGAACACAAACACGCTTTTGCACGTAAACAACTGCTTATACGCAAGTCACGCGAACAACGATGCACACAAAAACACATGGAAAGACCCGCGGGCCGGGATTGTGCACAAGAACGGGGCGGCACGCGACAGGGGCTGAGGGGAGGGTGCGTAGGGGGGGTGTGTGCATCTTTGTGTTGGTGGTTTGTGTTTTTTGATGGGTGGGAAGGGGGGACTTGGTTTTTGTTTATTATTCTCTTTTTTTTTGCGTTTAAAAAAAAAAGGAAGGAACAGAGGGGGGGGGGGGAGGGGGTTCTGTAGGGGGGCTGGGGGAAAGGTAGGGAAGGGGTAGTGGGAGGAGAGATGGGGGACAGGCGTGTAGGGAGGGTGGGCAGGGGGAGGGTAGGGAAGGGGTGATGTGCAGGTACAGGCGGGAGGTGACACGACATGGCGGGAGGCGACGGCGATGGCGGAGATGAGGAGGAGGACGACGACGAGCGGCGCAAGCTAAGGGCCATGGGCGCGAGTGACGCCGTTGACCGGGAGGATGGAAGGGGGAGTGGAGAAGAAGGAGAAAACAGAAGAGGAGGAGAAGGGGGAAGGAGGAGAGAAGAGGAGGTGGGGGAAGGAAGAGATGGCGAGAGGTAGAAGGGAGGAAGAGAAGAAGAAGAAGTAGGAGGCAGGAGGAGGAGGAGGAGAAGATGGAGGGAGTGGTGAGAATAAGAAGAGGAGAGGAGGAGAAAGAAGGGGAGAGGGTAGGAGGAAGAAGAAGGGGAGATGGCGAGAGAAGAAGAAGAGGAAGGAGGGAGGTGCAGGAGTAGGGAGAGAGGGGAGAGAGAGAAAGAATGAAAGAGAGAGAGGGGAGAAGGGGAGCGACGTGGGTGGTTGTGGTTTGTGGTTTTTTTTGTGTTGTTTTGTTTTTTCTTTTCTTTTTTTTCCAAAATCGTTGTTGGATGTTTTTTAAAAACAATTGGGTTTTTGTTTTTTCTTTTGTGTTGTTTTGTCTTTTTTTTCCAAAATCGTTGTTGGATGTTTTCTTTTTGAATTGGTTTTTTGTTTTGTTAAATTAAAAAGAAAGAAAGAAAGAAAAAATGCAGTGCCACCCCTATCCCGCATGCGTGCGCAGGGCGGGGGTAAAAAATTTTGCATTAACAAGAAGCAACGGGGGCTGGGACGGTGATGTGGATGCGGGATGACGCGATAGATGCAGCTCATGATTAAAAATTGAAAAAATGGGCAGTCATGTCCGACGCGAGAGGCACAAGAGGCACAAATGGATGGAAAATTTCATAAAACCCAAATCATGTGCTAGAAAGAAATGTTGTAAAAAGGAAAACTATGCCAAAAGTTGAGGGAAAGACATCGAAAAGGCGCAATGGGGTGTCCGAGAAAAATGCAGGGCAAAGAAAAAATGCAGTGCCACCCCTATCCCGCATGCATGCGCAGGGCGGGGGTAAAAAATTTTGCATTGACAAGAAGCAACGGGGGCCGGGACGGTGATGTGGATGCGGGATGACGCGATAGATGCAGCTCATGATTAAAAATTGAAAAAATGGGCAGTCATGTCCGACGCGAGAGGCACAAGAGGCACAAATGGATGGAAAATTTCATAAAACCCAAACCATGTGCTAGAAAGAAATGTTGTAAAAAGGAAAACTATGCCAAAAGTTGAGGGGAAGACATCGGAAAGGCGCAATGGGGTGTCCGAGAAAAATGCAGGGCATTCACATGGGAAAAAAGCGAAAATTGAGCCCAAAAGTGCATACGAAAATTAATATAAAAAAATCCGCTCGTCGAAATGAACCTCGAGAAAAAGGAAAAATGTGCAAAAACTCATGGTTTGGACAGGCCTATCATGTTAGAACACAATGCCGACAAAGATAATACCTATTCACATGGAAAAAACCGAAAAATCACCCCCGAAACGGGACATGGAAATTAATATAAGAAGACATGGGCATTGGAATGAAGGGTAGTAAAAAGGAAGAATGTCCAAACAATAGTGTTTCACAAGACTGTCACGTTGAATGCATTTTCGAGGGGGTTAGGGGGTGTTCACAAGAGAAAAATGTAAAAAAGAGGCCCGAAAAGGCATTAAAAAATAATAATAACGAAAAATTCGAGGGTCGAAACAGAGTGGAGAAAAAAGGAAAAATGTGTATGAAGACATATTTGATAGGCCTACTGAATCAGAATGAGAGGCTCATGAAAATAGAGCATGTTCACATGGAAAAAGGTAAAAAATGTACGCAAAAAGGTACGAAACCACACAAAAATTAATTACGGACAAAACATACATTGGAATAACATGCAGATAAAAGGAAAAATATCCAAGGAAAGGTGTAGGACAGGATTGGTACATCAGATCGTTGTTCCGAAGCGATAAGGACACATTCGCATAGAAATACATCTAATTGTGTGGAAAAAGCTTGAAAAATTAATAACTCAAAAACAGTAAGCTAGAACAGGGGGATGTAAAACGAAAAAGTGTCTTGTGTGAAGGGACAAACAGGGCCATAAAGTTGGATCAGGAGGTTGGTAAACGTAGGGTGTGTTCACATAAAATAGGAAAAAACTTACGTAATAAAAGCAACCGCAAGGGAAATGACCTCGATGATAGGGGGTATGAGGGTGGGTGGGTAGGGAAGGGACCCCATCAAACTAGAACTCGTATGTGGTAGACACACATGATTGGTTAATGACATATACAGGGGGTATGTACAACACACGTGCAGGGACGCGTTCCTATACTTAAGACCTTACCAGTTAGGGTAGAATGATTAACACAGCTTAGGACTTATCAACTGACTGGACACTGATATTCCCACACTTAAGACATAACATGCACTTGCAAACTAAAAGGTAGGGTTATGAACACGTGGCCCATTTTGTAGATGGTTGAAGGGAATCGTCATTGTTGATGGAGGAAGATCGTAGCCATCGGCACAGGAGGTACCAAGGCTCGCCACACAGAACACGTCCAGCATGGCATAGACCATGCAACAATACCCAGGGAGGTAGCTTTGTTGGTAAAGTCTATCGATTCAAGTGTTAATGACAAAGAATAGAACTCTCAGCTGACCGGCACTCAGGAGAATGATAGAACAGTCGCTCGCCCCATGATGTACATCACTCAATGAATAAGCATGAAATCCCATAACTCACACCTGGTTTACGAATGAACAAGGGAAAAATGGTTTGGAAGGAGTATGCCAGTGTGCACAATTGATGGTGCATTCGTGCGTTCCACCCGGTGTCAGCGTTTGTTGTCGTCTACTTACCCTCTCTCAACATCGACTTGGAGTTCCACTCCCCTTGTCATCGTCATCTCCACCTACGTCAACACTCATTTGAACTTTCCCTCCCTCCCATAGTTCAACTCCCCCTCCCTTTGCCAACCGACGGTGTTGACAGGGGAAAAATGCAGTAAAAAAGTTTCGTTAATAAAATTTGGTTTTTATTTCGTAAGAAAATGGGAAAATATGACAGTGATGGCGGTGGATTATTTCATTAAAAAGGCGGGGTCCTTATAGTGGCAATAGAGGCGGACTATTACATCCTTCTCCCCTTAAGGAATTGAGATGTCATCTTAGAAGGAATCGGGGGTATTGTTGGTTGAGAGTACTCTCATCAATCCATGTGGCATCCTCTTCTGGATAGTCCTTCCACTGGATTAGAAAATCTTTGAGGGTTCTACTCCTCAATCTTTTTTCTCAAGTGTCTAGGATTCTATCTGGCCAGAGCTCAAGGACTCCTTGACTTGGCTTTACAACTTGTTGATAATTGAGCACATGGCTAGGATTGGATACATATTTCTTTAGTAGGCTAACTTGAAATATATTGTGAACCTTTACATTCTCAGGGAGTTGGAGTTTTTAGGCACTGGGCCTTAGGCACTTGAGGATCATGTAGGGTCCCTTGGACTTAGTTTCTTAAATTCTCCCAACGATAAGGAACTCTTCTTGGGTCATACCCGAATAAAAACCATGTCTCCCTTATTGAAGAGACGCTCTTGTCTATTTAGATCTGCATAGACTTTCTGCCTATCCTTGGTGGCTCTAATGTCTTATTTGATGGCCTTGACCTACTCATCCATCTCCTTCGACATTTTCTTGGAAGCTTCTACCCTAAAGGTAGGATCTAAAAAGGTCAATGTAGTATGAAAATCATGCCCATACAATACTTGAAAATGTGTCTTTTTAATGCTTTGTTGATAGGAAGTGTTATAGGTGAACTCTATCAATGATAGATATTGGATCCATTGCCTGGGTTCGCAACATTAATATGCCCTAAGAATGTCTTCAATGACTTGGTTGATTCTCTCTATTTGGCCATCGGTTTGAGGGTGATAGGCTGTACTAAAATAGAGTTGGGTTCCGATGGCCTCGAATATCCCTCTTCAAATATGAGATGTGAAGAGGGAATCACGGCCACTAATGATCCTTCTAGGCAACCCATGGAGTCTCAATATCTTCTTGATGAACAATCTAGCAATGTCTAAAGATTTATGGTTTGTCTTGACTAGAATGAGGTGTGCAACCTTAGTGAGCATGTCTACTATAACGATAATTGAGTTGTATCCTCCTTGGACTGAAGGTAATCCAATAACAAAGTCCATGCTCATAAATTCTCACTTCATTTGGGGAATGTCAAGAGGTTGCAACTTCCCACGCATCTTGACATATTTTGCCTTAATGCGCTAGCAAGACAAACAGTGTGTGACATATTTGAGCATGTCTCCCTTAAGCCTTTCCCAATGCTAGCTCTTCTTGAATGTGTTGAGGGTCTTGACATATCCGGGAAGGCCTGAAAAGGGGGAGTCATGTGCTTCCCAAAGTATTATTTGTTTGAGTTTCCTGCTTGAGGGTATGCATAATCTTGTCTTGAAATAGGCCAATCCCTCATTTACTGAAAATTCTTGATACTTGACCTTAAATTTAGGGTCTTGGTCCTTTTCCAAAATCTCCTTCATCATTTTAAGTTATTTTGGGTCATGGCTAGCTTCCTCCTTTGCTAATTCAAGGATAGGGTTGCTAGGCATTGACACCATGGTTGCCAATGATCCTGCCATCGAGGGTTCCTCCATAATAAGAGATTTGAGGAATGCTTTGCGACTTAAGGCATCAGCAACTACATTCTCTTTGTTGATACCTGATCTCAAAGTTATATTCTTGCAAAACCTCAATCCATTGACGTTGCCTCATATTGATCTCAGTCTGGGTGAAGATCCATTTAAGGCTCTTATGGTCTGGACCAAAGAGAACTTATTAACAAGCAAATAGTGTCGCGAAAGTTTGAGAGCATGAATAACTGCTAATAGCTCAAGGTCATGGATAGCCTAATTCCTTTCATGAGTTTTTAGCTTCCTCGAGGAATAGGCTATAGGATGACATTCTTGCATTAGTACACAGCCTACTGCAAGTGAACTAGCATCCGTGACAACTTCAAATTCCTTGCTCAAGTTAGAGAGTTTCAAAATTGGTGCTATCACAAAGCTATGCTTGAGTTGATTAAAACTTAATTGTTTAGTGGGCGTCCACATTATGGCAACCTACTTTTTTAGCAAATTTGTGAGGGGTGCTACAATTAAGGCATAGTCCTTAATGAAGATCCTATACCAACCTGTTAATCTAAGAAAGCTATGCACTTCTTTAATAGTAGTTGGTGGGGGCCACTCTTAGACATCCTTAACCTTTGTAGGATCTATAGAGATTCCTTCATTTGACATAGTAAATCCAAATATTCAATCTGCCTCTTGAGGAAGGCACACTTTTTCTTCTTAGCATAAAGCTTATGAGTCTTTATGGTCTCAAGGACGATGCAAACTTGGGACTCATGATCCTCCTCTTCTTTGGAATAAACTAAGGTATCATCAAAGAAGACAAGTAAAAAATCATCGAGATATGGTCTAAAAATATTATGCATTAGCCTGTTAAAGGTGGCAAGGGCATTAGTCAATCTAAAAGACAATACTATGAATTTGAAGTGACCATATGTGATGTTGAATGCTGTCTTAGGAATATCCTCTTCTTTGACGCAGATCTGGTAGTATCCTGACCTCAAATCAATCTTGAAAAAGATTTTTGCTCCGTGCAATTGGTCAAGTAACTCATCTATCCTTGGAATGGGGCATTTATTTTTTATGGTTACTTGGTTCAGGCCTCTATAATCAATGCAAAGGCAAAGTGTACCATCCTTCTTCTTTTGGAACAAGACTGGAGCCCCCCAAGGAGAACTGCTGGGGCATATGTACCCTTGGTCATCCAATAACTGTTTGAGTTGTTCCTTTAACTCAATATATTCAAGAATGGACTTCTTGTAGGGCCTTTTTGTGATTGGTGTAGCTCCTAGTGTTAGCTTAATTTCATGATCCACTTCCCTAGGTGGTGGTAATTCAGTCAACTCTTCTAAGAACACACTCACATTTACAACGAACTCATGCACACTCGGACTTATATACTTAGGTCATGCCTTATGAATTGCATAAGTGAACTAGAAGGAATTTTTCATGAATGGGGATCTGCATCATATAATCAACTTAGGAAAGACTTGCATTTAGATTTGCATGGCATCATGGATAGCCTCAATTGTACCAAATAATAGGGATGCATCTAAGAAGGTAGATTCAAGATGCACATGTGAAATGTTAAGCTTAATTGCAAAGGCTGGTTTGGTAAATGAAATCTTGCATGATAAGTGAAGCCAAGACCCAACTAGGGCTCTAGTTGCAAATAGGTCAAGTTGTCCTTACGACCATATTTTGACTTAGAGTCAACATGCTCTTTGGTCCCTATCATCCCAACAACCAACCGCAATGGGTCCAAAACACTCTTGGATATATCATTTTCAAAATATGATACATCTCAAAGCTAACACAAGAAAGCTCGAATGTCATTCCCAAAAGAAGAATGACTATTCACCAAGTTACATTCAATGCTTGCAACTATTTTAGAATGGTAAATAGTTTTAGTTCACACTTGACTACGAGAGGAGTAAACACAAGTTCGTGCTATCTTGAGGGAAGGAAACCCTAGGGTAAACTTAGAACCCCGATAAAATTCTACGACGAGAAAGTGGTTACCAATGGATCAATTAAAATCCTAGACCGGGATCTTAAGATAAGAACCAAAGGTTAGTAACTAAGGGAAGCTGTCATCCGAAACTATAGAAAAATTGCTCACTCGTATTACATAGGAGAGAGGTCAGAAAGAGGCTATTCTCTATCCCTTAGAAGATAATGGAAAATGACACCAAAGAAAGAAAGACCCAATAAGGGCAATGCTAAAGCATTTAAAGATGAGGACTCCACCTTAGTAGATGTCCGAGCACTTTCCGTCATTGTTTTTTGTGTTTGTAACACTCGATTCAATGTCTATGAATGGAATGTATGGCCCAAGCTCATAAAAGAAATTTGAATAATGAATCGGGTTGAATTCATGGAGGGCACGCCAAGCTACCCCTAGCTGGCTACCAACCCTAGCCAATGGGGGTTCCAAATAACTATGATGGGAATGTGGATCGAACCCGCGACAAGACGTCTCTCCATGGGTTAGTTTGAATGTAGGAGGACGCTTGGATGCCAGGGGGGCTCTGGCTGTAAATTCCATGCCTCCGAGTCCTACTCAAATGGTCTACGTGACTCGAGATGGATTTCTCGAGGCCCTGTTATTAGTGCAAGGACGGAAACTTAGAAGAAATAAGACGCATCCTCAAGGATTGAGAAAAATGTCCTTTTTGGACAAGATTTGTATCTCAGTTAAAAATGCTAATATAAAGTTTGCCTCCAAAGAAATTGTTTGAGCTGTTTTCATGTCAATGCCATAAGTTACGTAAATGGACCCTGTTCCTTAAAAGGCTTAGTTAAGGAAGCTAATTTTAAGTGTCACACGTAAATGTGATAAGACCTTACTACATAACTAAAGAACGCATATTGAGGGAAGCGGGTGGGAGAAACCCTCGACGGGTCCGTCCTAAAGAAGGATGGTCCTAGAGGACTGGAAGGCTTCTCAGAAGGTTTTACAGTCATATGATCTCTAGGTAATATTAAGTTAGAACCGGTAATGAGAAAAGTTTTTTTTTTGAATGAATGCACAAGCCACCTCTATAGTATACCTATTTTTCCACTTAGCAACTCCATTTTGTTGTGGAGTATATCTATATGTATACTACCACTACATACCATTTTTCTATAAGAAATTAGAAAACTCAGTGGATATATATTCTCCTCCTCCATCCAATCTTAGGCATTTTATATGCAACCCTATATCTCAAAAAAAGTCTTAAAGCTTCTAAAGTGAGTGAACCCATTCTTTGCGAGTATGATTATCAATTGAACCACGAACCACCCAACTAGGTAGAAGCTGCAAGCATACTTGTTGGCCACAAAAACCTACAAGAAACCTTCTTCTTCACCAAGAAACCATTGCTCCAAAAATGCAGAAGAGGAAGGCACACAAGAAATTGAACAATGCTTCCATCCTCACTCTCTTCCTCTTCTTCACTCTCCATGAGATCTAGCAATGAAAGCACAAGAGAGAAAGAAATAAGAATGAGAAAGATGAGAGTTGTGCCAAAATGGGAGAGGGAGAAATAAAGCGTGAGTGGAGAAGATAAAGGAAGAGAGAGAGTGTAACCACCTCAACCTCCCACCTCCTCAAATCACCCAACAAGCCTCTTCCTTTTCTTTTCTTGATAAAATTGAATTTGCATACATCTTGGCTAAGGTCTAAAGACCCTTCAATTTTTGAGATGAGACAAAAGGTGTTTGACCTTTCTTTCCTTTCAACATTTTTTAAATGTGAGCCTTTTGGACTACACATTTTACATTGCTTCATATTTGATTTTTTACAAGAGAGTACAAAAGCAAAATTTCATTTCATAAAAGATGTTTCCATGTTGAGCACATTTTGGTGCCTATATTTGCAATGACTTCCTCGATTATCAAGAGACCACGTTTTTTGCAATATTTGGTACATATGGTACATCAACCAAGCACTTAGTCTTGTCATCTTGCATACTTAAAGAAACATTTCCAACATGAATAATGGGGTGAGCTGTATCATCCCTTGTCTACACATAGCCTAGAGACTCTAGACTGCACATCTCTCCAAACCACTCTCCATAAGAAGTCATATGGTTAGAGGCACCTAAATCTACAATCCATATATCATTCTTTGATGAACTATCAAAGAAACAACAATCACAATATTCATAAAGTGCTGCATAATAAATAAATACACACTTCTATCATTGTTGTTTGTGCTAATGGATGCATAGTTACCTTGCTACTTTTTAAATCTCTAATTGCAGCCTTCTTTTTTAAGAAAATTTTCAAAATATGGCCTTTCGGACCACAATTCCAAAATTCTCTATTATTACTTGAATTCTTTAGCCTATTAGCATCTGCAACTTGTCCTCTTTGACTCCTACTTCTTCTTCGAGACTATCGTCCTCTATTTTGTTGTTCACCATAGCCTTGACTACGACCATGACCTCTATCTTTACTAGTAGAGTAAAATACATGTTTAGAATTTTTCTTGCTTTGAGAAGAATAGAAATCCAAGCCAAGGTTCTTCTTCTCATGTATCAACATAGAAATCAAGTCTACAAAATCAAGGATATCATTTCTCATATTCATAGATGACCTGAAGCTCTTGTATTCATCTCCATGACCATCTAAGCATACATACACAACATCGTCATCATCAACCACCACACTAGTTGATCCAAGAGCTTTCATAATACTCTTGATCTTCAAGGCATAATTATTAATGGACAGGCTTCCTCTTTTCACTTGGTTTAGCTTTGATTTGAGCTATAGTTTTTTGGCCTTTGTATTTACTTTCAAACAATCTTGCCAATTTTTTTCATACAATAGCAGGGGTTTCAGATTCTTGCAAAAAATCCATCATGCTATCTATAATATTGACAGATAGCCAATACATGATTTTACTCCATGTCTACTCCCAATATTTCTTAGCCTTTAACCAAGTGCTACTACCATGTCTCCTTTAATGTAATTCCAACTACCTTTTCCCTTCAAAAAATTTGTTATCTTGAACTTCCATGCAAGATAATTGTTTTTATCAAGATTTTTAGTAAAAATATAGTTGAATTTGTTAGACATTTTGACAAAATGGGTAATTGTTCTTATAAAAAATCTCACTAGCAATTTGCAAGCAAGCTAATACTAGGAACACCACAACTAAATATGTAGACTTTTTTTTACTAACTACACAATAGTGACTATAACTTGCAATCTGTATGCAAATGCTTTTTATGTCTACAATCAAGCAAATACCTAAAAGATTACAGATTTAAAATTTGTAATATGTGAACTTGTGACTCGAATAAGCCACTTTTAACCAGGTTGTCAAGCCAACTCCTAGGAGTTGTTGCACTAAATAGGTGATATTGATAACTAATTTCTATGATTTATCTTATCATTCCTCAATATTTACGACACTTGTTCGTAGTACTCCAACTAATCTAATATAAAAAATTTAGTAAGTTTGCTTAATCTTGCACTTCGTCTCTATCTCTATACTGGATACTAAAATACTAAAACTAGGATTTTTATCCCTTTGGAGCATAAATCCAATAGTTGTATTTAATTCCTTTCATTATCAAATAAAATAACATTCCTCAAACCCACAAATTCTAATTTTCTTTTAAAAATTTTTCCCTTGTCCAATATTGGTATAACTTAATACCTTGTCAATACTTTTAATTTGCGTAATGTTAGACACATCATATTTTATATTAATAATTTTCAAAGTAATAACATCCAATAAATTTTCATTTTCTCTAATCCAAAGAACATTTTATAAAACATCCAAAACTATATTCTTAGGTTTTCTATAGAAATATCCTAATTTTTGTTGAATTAAAACATGATTTTTATCAATAAATATTGTAATGTTCCTTCAAAATAACTATTTTTTATTTTTAAGCATATCAAACATCTTCCAAAAACTTTGGAAAATTTTTAAAATACTCCTAATAGTACATAATTCATCAAAAAAATACCAGATCTCATAATTTTTAAACCAAATATTTTATTTAAAAAAATCTATACCATTTTAAAGCCATTTTAAGCATTCTTATTTGTTTTTAATTTTAAAATATAAATTCAAACCTACAAGAATTCTAAAAGTTATCCAAAGTTGAATTTGAGATTCAAAGACATTTAATAAAAGCTATAAACCAAATAAATATTAATGAAAAATTAATTTTTTCTGTGAAACGAGTTAATGCACTTATGTATGGTACGAGAATCATATTTGCGTCTTTGGGAGCCATGTCCTTTGCAGTCCAGCCAAGGGGAGTCGATCCAGTGCCCAACGGTGAGCTAATCATTTCCCCTCTCCCAAGAGATCCATTGGCCAATTGCATTGTTGCCATGCGAATGGCCAATTGTAACTCTTTTAAGACTTAATCTTGATTAATTTCAAGCATAAGAGCTTAACCTCCATGGTTTTATGTTGATGATTAAGAGAGGGGAGGAGAGTAATGCAATATCTCCATCATCTCTCCATGGAATCAGGAGCGAAGTAGAGCGACTGAAAGAAAACAAGTTTCCTCCTCCTCTATCACTTCAGATTAGGCAAGTACATTGAAGCTCCAAAATGGAGGTAGGAGTAGAAGACATGGCGATGGCTATGGGAGAGGCATGGGCTTCAATTCTCTCTTCTTACCCTCTTTAACTACAATTTTTTCTTCAAATCCCCTTGGCTTGATGGCTTTGAAAGCCTCTTCACTCTCTTTCCTCCTCCAATTGATGGCGCCCCCCTTCTTTTCTTTTGTTTTCTCATTTTCCCCCCATATGATGGTGCCCCCCTTCTTTCTCATGACTCTCCAACTTACCACTAACTCCTCCCCTTCCTCTTCTCCAATTGGCCCCCTTTGGGGTTCCTCTCCCCTTCCTAATCCTCTTCCACCACAATAATTGACCTTTTTATTGCATGTTTTTGTTGAAGTTACATTTATAAACAATAATGCAAGTGATCCTTTTTCTCCATATTCCAATCTCTAAGTTAAACATTAAATTGGTGGCAAGTGCATGGATGATCACTACAAATCAATATTGATTTATATTTATTTCTTCATGGATAAGTAACCATGTTAATATCTTGTCACATTAACTCAAATACTCATGGTCCACTAATTATTATATCCATGTCATCAACTCCACTTCCTCAAAGATGTCTCATATACTTGGCATTGTAGAGTAGTGACTCTCCTTGTCCGCACTAGCATTGCCTTTGTTCTTTGACTTGTCCCTCCTCTCCTTTAATATTAAATGTGATCATCCTAGAAATACAACTCTCTCCCTACCATATCTAAATGCCTATCCTATGTATGATGTGAAAAATTTGCCAGCTCTACTACTCCTATCTACGATCATCATCAACAACCAAGACCACTTGTCCAATCTATGCTATTGAATTCATATCTTTTGCTTTTGCAAAGTCATACTTGACTATACACTCAACCATCTCTAACCTTTCAAAAACAACTCATTTGGATTTGTCAATATATTCTTTATGTAAAGAAAGGTCAAATGATCCTCCCAGCTAGAATTCTAATACCTTCTGATTAGATAAAACTATCGAATTCTGCCTAGTATTTTCCTAAGTCCACCCTCTAGCAAAACTCCTTTGAACTAGGATTTTCCACTTTTGCTGGACTACAGAGACACGTCCTCCAAAGATGAAATCTCGACCATATCTGCATTAAATTGATGTGAAAATTTGGTAACAATGTGCCAATTGTATACAATGTTGCTGAAAAATTTTGCAATGTTAGGCATTGTTTCTAGGTGTTGTCATTTATCCTCCACTTAATTGCAAAGTATCCTCACAAGCACAACTTCATCACAAACATCTAGCATCACGAACACAGCTACCAGGAGCACCGCTACGCAACCTCAAAAGAAAAAAAAAGATAGGGAAAAACTCTATCGGATTCCCAATCAGACTTCCATACAAAGAAATTCAATATGGGATGCACACCCATCACCCCCTTTCAATCACTCACTGGTGCTAAAGCCCCATCCTATGTGGGTGGACTCTCATATAGACTAAATTGGTTATATAGCTTTCGGTGTATGTGTGTTTCTTCTATAGGTATTTTGGTTCGGAAAGCTCTACTGATTTCAATCAAGTTATAGTTTTAAATTTTCCTTATTTCAAACCAATATAAAGAGATAAATTAGATATGAAACACTTTGCAACTCCAAGATAATTGCAAAGATAAGCACATAATGGTTCGCAAATTGCAACAATTGTCAAATCTGCACAAAACTCAACCACTAACCACTAACCCATTAATATTTTCAATCAATAAATAGTGAAACTCCTTTGAAAATTGGCCATCTAGTCAAACTACCTTGTAATGAGCTCCTAACGCTAAAGGGGTATCCTAACCGCACGTGCAACTAATTACCTAACCATGTGAAGGCTAACTAAACTAAAGTGCGTTAAAACCTAAAATATAAAGCTATCAACAAAACCATAAGTTTTTTTTTTCAAAGGATTATGTGTTTTGTATGTTTTTCTTTTTTTCAAATATGTAAAATAAAGTAAACCCACGGGATTCACTAGTAGTAATAAGGAGACGTCACCTGCGTGCAAGAAATATATAAAAATACCCCTTATCTACCCCCTATTTATGGGACCTTACCTTATAAAATGTACATTCCTTCCCTTAAATAACCCCCCTCCCTTACACTCACGTGGTACCATATGGTAAACCCTAGTGGACCACCTAGGAGTAAACCCCAAAAGACTCTAAGAGAAAAAAATATCTAAACTAAAATATTCAAACTCCCTAAGATATTTTATTGCAAATAATAACCCTAATCCAAAATCATCCACACTACCTAAGTCAAGCCTATAAACTAAACCATGCTCATAAATAGCCTCCAATGTAGACACATTAGAGGTCATAGACCGCCTATCAAGTGCATCGCTAAAAACCTCCATCACATCATGGAGCGGAGCTGCAACTACATCCCCATAATAGGGCATAAATACCATTGGTAAACATCCTAAAGAATAGCACTCGGTTGCATCCATATGCCAACAAATAGATTCCCAACAGGGACAATTCACTTGATCATCGAGTTATGATGGAATAAAATGGTAAACAACAACTTGATATCGTAAAAATTCTTGCCGCTCTCTACCCACCCTAGACTAAACAACACCACGCTCATGGGAGAATACACTATCATAATCATGGCGTTGATAAGTATAGCCTATAGCATCCTGCATGGCAATGGTACCATAACATTGAAAGTACGTGCGACACTGCCAACACAAGAGATGAGCATGTACAAAAAGATGCTACTGACACTGTCTACAACCAAATGGTGGATGGTATTTCAAAAAAAAAAGATCACAAAAGAAGAACCAAAACAGGCCTCTCCTCTCCCTACATATAAGAACCTGTCATACATATGAAAACGTGGAATACTATAAGCCCCAACAGGAATAGGATCAGACCTATCAGCATCAAGACGAGGGTAAAGCGCATCCATCCACAGAAAAGCCATACATACATCCCATTAAAACCCCCAAAAGAGAAAAGAAATCCAAATATAGATTAGTTAAGGTGTCATTCTAACCACTTACCTAACTATACCTAACTAAACTAAGTCACAAAATGTTTAAGGCTGAGGCCATTAACTCTAAAAATTTCATTTTCAGCGTTAATATCATGTACATCAAGAGAACCATTATCATCAACTTTAACAACCTTAAAAGGTCCTAACAAAAAAAAAGTTTCCCAAGAAATTTGTAGTAGTGACTATCATATAATAAAACTAAATCGTCTTCTTTAAACTCTCGTATTTTGATATTCTGATCGTGCCAAGATTTACGATGTTTATGCATTCCTTCTAAGCTCTATAAAGCTAACACTCTTTCCTCATCTAACCTCACCAATTGTAAAATTCTTTGCTTCAACGATTTAGTCTCACCTAATCGTAACGAGAGGACGATTCCTAGACACTACAAGGATATCAAGCCATAGCGATGCCGATTAGCGATGACAAATAGCGGTGTTGCTATTTGCATCTCTATTAGCGTCGCATTTGCGACGCTAATTGCGACGCAAATAGCAACGATACCCAGAGTAAAAAAATGTGAGCCGAAATCCGAGCGCATTACATTTCGTGCATTCACGAAAGAGAGTGAGAAGGAGAGTGACCGTCTTGTTGAGAGGGAGAGAAAGAGAGAAAGAAGGCTTCTCACCACCACTGTCGCCGTTCGCGAAGAAGAGGAGGAGGTTTACAGAGGGCGAAGAGGAGCCGCCTTCATGAAGAGATGCCAACAAACCCTTCTTCGAGCATTTACGGTGAGTGCATTCTCTCTCTCTTTTACTTTTTTTTAAATAATTTGTGCATATTGAGAGAGGGAGAGGAAATGAGAGAGAAAGAGAGGGAGAGGGAGAGGAAGAGGGAGGGAGAGGAAATGAGAGAGGGAGAGGGAGAGGGAGAGGGAGGGAGAGAGAAAGAGAGGGGGAGGGAGAGGGAGAGGGAGGGAGAGGAAATGAGAGAGGGAGAGGGAGAGGGAGAGGGAGACATTAAACATAATAGGAAAATGAGAGAGGGAGAGGGAGAGGGAGAGGGAGAGGGAGGGAGACATTAAACATAATAGGAAAATGAGAGAGAGGGAGAGGGAGAGGGAGGAAATGGGAGAGGGAGAGGGAGGGAGAGAGAGAGAAAGAGAGGTAGAGGAAGAGGGAGAGGGAGAGGGGGAGGAAATGGGAAAGGAAGAGGGAGGGAGAGAGAAAGAGAGGGGGAGGGAGAGGGAGAGAGAGGGGCATTAAACATAATAGGGAAATGAGAGAGGGAGAGGGAGGGAGAAGAAATGAGAGAGGGAGAGGAAGAGAGCAAAAGGAAATGAGAGAGGGAGAGGAGAGAGAAAAAATGAGAGAATGAGAGGAGAGAGAAAAAGAGAGAAAAGATTTTAAACATAATAGGGAAAGAGAGAAAGAGAGGGAGAGGGTGAGGGTGAGGGAGGGAGAGGAAATGAGAGAGGGAGAGAAAGAGAGAAAAGGAAATGAGAGAGGGAGAGGAGAGAGAAAAAGAGAGAAAAATCATTAAACCTTATAGGAAAAGAGAGAAAGAGAGGGTGAGGGTGAGGGAGGGAGAGGAAATGGGAGAGGGAAAGAAAGAGAGAAAAGGAAATGAGAGAGGGAGAGGAGAGAGAAAAAGAGATAAAAAACACTAAACCTAATAGGGAAAGAGAGAAAGAGAGGGTGAGGGTGAGGGAGGGAAAGGAAATGAGAGAGGGAGAGAAAGAGAGAAAAGGAAATGAGATCTTACAATAAGCTCATCCTAGGCTCATAGGGGTTAGGCCGATCCTCAACAAACCTAAGGGATATATGGCTATAGAACCCTAGCATACTTGTGCCTCCTAGCATTATGTTCTTCCTATAAAGAGACCTCTCATACATGGGGCTTGTCCTAGCCTCCACCATGCAAGTATACAACGAAGGCAATCAGCCTATCACTTAAAAAAACATTCATTTTTCATAACGTAAATCCAAAAATAACATTGGATATTCCAATAAAATCAATCTCTTCTTAAAAAGACAAATACAAAAAACTAAAATAGCATCATTCATATGCTTCGCAAAACTAAAACAACATCACCAAAACATCTCTTAGAAAACTCATCTTCAACTATCAATTTTAATTAAAAAATATAATATAAAATCACTTGCAAGGAAGGACACTCTTTTATCATTAACCCTCGTTCTTCCTTAGAATAGTCTTAGGAACAAATTTCTGCTCTAACAAGCATATATTTGAGCATAATAACTATTTTAAGGTTTATTCCATGAGTAGTAATAGTATATATGTAACCATCAAGCCAAAAATCATGCTTTGGTATCTTTGGAGATCCCAATCTCATGCCCTCATAGAGATTGTAGTGTGCAATAGTGTGGAGAGAAGGTGGGTGAGTTGTAAATGGTAAAGGAGAATTCTATTGATGATGGAGAGAAGATAAGGTGAATTGCTAATTCTATTCTTAGTGAGTGCAACCTACCCATAGTATGGCATCCATGACCAATTGAAATTAGTAAGACTTTGAAATCCTACCTCGATTATTATAACTATTGTTTTATGGTGGATTTTCTTACCATAATTCAATGTCAATTTGTGCTTGTGTTTTCCACAGTGTGTTGACTATGGGTGTCAAATGCTCTAGTCGGATCTCTCTCTCTCTTTCTCCTCTCTCTTCTCTCAACCCTTCTCTCTCCCTCAATCTTCCCTCTTTCTCTCTTCCTATACTCTCCCTAAATCTTTCTATCTCCCCCTATCTCTTTTCTCTCTCTATCTCTCTTTCTATTTCTACCTCTCTAACTTCTCTCCTCTTCTTCTCTAGCTTTACTCTCTCCCTAACTCTTGTCTCTCTTCATCTCTATGTAAGTAGTCATAGTGGTAGTCGTGGTTGTGGACGTGGACGTGGTCGTGGTCATGGTCGTAGTTGTAGTCGTAGTCATGGTCGTCATGGTGGTCATGGTCATGGTGGTCGTGGTCGTGGTCGTGGTTGTGGTCATGGTCATGGTCGTAGTCGTGGTCGTGGTCATCGTAGTCGTGGTCATGGTCGTGGTCGTGGTCGTGGTTGTGGTCATGGTCGTGGTCGTGGTCATCATAGTTGTAGTCGTAGTCATGGTCATGGTCGTGGTCGTGGTCGTGGTCATAGTCGTAGTCGTGGTCATAGTCGTGGTCGTTGTGGTTGTGGTCATGGTCATGGTCATGGTCATTGTAGTCGTGGTCGTGGTCGTGGTCGTGGTCGTGGTCGTGGTCGTGGTCATGGTTGTGGTCGTGATCGTGGTTGTCGTGGTCATAGTTGTAGTTGTGGTTGTGGTCGTGGTCGTAGTCTTAGTCATAGTTGTGGTCGTGGTCGTAGTCATAGTCATGGTGGTCGTGGTTGTGGTCGTGGTCGTGGTCGTGGCCATGGTCATGGTTTTGGCCGTGGCTGTGGTTGTCGTAGTCCTAGTCATAGTCGTGGTCGTGGTCATGGTCGTAGTCGTGGTCATGGTCGTAGTCGCAACGTAGAAAAAGAGAGAGAGATGGAAGGAGAGGAGAACAATGTAAGAAAGAAAAAAAGAGAAAGAGACGGAAGGAGAGGAGAACAATTTAAGAAAGAAAAAAAGAATGATAACAAAAACAAATTGTTTGTCGTAACGTAGACAAAATGAAAAATGATGAAGATCTTGTTGTTCAAGATCGTGAGGCGTATCTTAATCGGCATGTCCCATGTCCTTGCTCTCAATGCAAGCTGGAAATTAGACGAAAACGTTGATTGTCTATAGAACATGTACGATGATTCAGCGAGTTTTAATCTGAGATCATTGATCAAGCGATTGCAGATTTTCAGCAAACGGTAAGAAAAGTTAATATCAATCATACATTGTACTCGCAAGCTAATTGAATACCATATACAATAAGATTGGGTCTGGCTGACAAATTTTCTATCCAGGGAGGTGACGTCTCGTCCCAAGGAGGAGTGCACCCTTTTCGGCCAATTAGAAGGGTTCGTGGGCGTGCAATGGATGGAAAGCATGAGCCAATCCACCACTTGCAAGGCACTACCCAATCTATACCGTCAATGCCAGAGGAGACAGGCAGCCTTCTAGACCTACCTACAATCTTGGAGCTTGAGATGGAGGCAATGATCGATGCATTGATTCCCATGGATGTCGAGACTTCTGATTCGCTTAGAGAGGAAGCATCCATACCATTATATGATGGGTGCTGAGTATCTCGCCTGAAGACGCTACTTACACTCTTAAGTGTGCAAGAAAAATACGAGTGGAGCGATGCGAGTGTGACCGAGTTATTCAGGTACCTTATACATACGCTTCGTTGATTTCTTTTCGGAACTATTATTAAAAACATTTGTGCTTTTTCAAGGTGTTTTATGATTTGTTTTCAGGTTATTGAAATATCATATATTACCACCTGCAAATACCATGCCTGAGTCTCGTGATGATGCACGATATGTTTTACGAAAGCTTGGCATGGACTACAACAACATCCATGCATGTATCAACAATTGCATACTCTTTCGAGGAGAATACGAGACTATGGAGACATGTCCAAAGTGTGGTGCTCACAGGTATTGACAGGACTTGCAAGGGCAAACCATCCCTCAAAAAGTTCTCAAATACTTTTCTCTTATCCCCTGCATAAACCACATGTTTCATACGTTTGGCATGGCGAGCTTGACAATGTGGCATGTGCAGAATAGGTCCACAGATGGAGTTCAACGAATATTAGCAGATTCACGCGCATGGAGCCACATTGACTCTACCTTCCCAGGCTTTTCCTGAGAGCCAAAGAATCTTCGGCTCATGGATGGCGTGAACCCATTCGATCTGCGCTCAACTTCTTACAGTGTGTGGCCTATAGTCCTTGTCAACTACAATATCCCTCCATGGCTTTCTACAAAGAAAGGACATCTCACCCTTAGCTTACTCGTCCCCGACCACCATTACAAAGTCAAAAATATGGACATGTATCTTCATCCATTAGTCGATGAGCTCAAGATTTTGTGGGAGGAGGGGATCACACTGTAAGATATGAGCAAACACGATGGTTGACGGTCCGCCAATATTCGAGCCATCTCATGTGAACGATGCATGAATTTCTGGGATTCGGAGAGTGCTCAGGTAAATAAGCTTCCGTTCTCGTTGGTAATATCTATATTTTATATCGTTCAAGCTTGTATTCACTAGGTCGTGGTAATGGAACAGGTCTGGTTACCTCAGGTTATCATACATGTCCATTGTGTGGGCCACACTTAGACTCCCAAAGGTCACAAACCATGAAGAAGATGGTATATCAAGGATATGCCACTTTCTTGCCAGAGGGTCATGAACTCAGGGAAGATTTTCTTGGATGACCTCCGACATGTATGAATGCCGCAAGTTGGTACGAGCTAAAAATGGTCCACACAGAGTCACATCCAAACAGAATGCGATGGTTCTCAGTTTTCTATGAGTTGCCATATTGGACCCACTTACAGGTCAACCACTTGTTGGATCCCATGCATATTTTCAAGAATGTGGGCAGCTTGCTATGGGACCACATCACAGGAAAGAGAGACACTATAGGGGCACGAATGGATTTAAAGGAGGTAGGCAAGATGGAGGCGCTTTGGTTGGAGTCGAGTGTTGATGGTCTCTGCAGCTACCTCGCACTCCTTGGGTTTTGTCCACTAAAAAAGAGCGCATTGTGAAGCAAGTAGTCAAGTCTATCCGCACTCCGATGGGTATGATGCATTCTCTTAGGTCTGTATTTTCTAAAGACGATCAATTATCAGGGCTAAAATCCCATGACTGGCATAAGATATGTCAGGTTTGTACTGCGAATGGATTGTAATTGGCGTGCCCATTTTGCTATTTGGAGTGTAGCCATTGTTCATAATGCTTTCTCATTTATGGCAGTTTGTACTACCGATCGTGATCGCAGGATGCCTTACTCCATAAATATGCGGGGCCATTTATAGGTTGTCGACTTTGGTGCAATGGATCTCACTGAAGGAGATTAAGACATCCTCTATTGAATCTGCGAGGCGGGGAGTAGTGGAGACAGTCTGTCTCTTTGAGAAATACCTGCCTACCAGCACGCTCACAATACAAATCCACCTTCTTGTGTATCTTGTAGATGAAGTGGAGATTGCTGGACCTATCCATACACGATGGATGTTCTTCTTGGAGCACTTCATGAAAACCCTGAAAGGCTTTGTGCAACAATGAGCTCGGCTAGAAGGTAGCATGGCTGAAGGTTGGTTGGTGTCTCAGGTGCTAGTGCATATTTCACAATGGCTACCAACGGCGGATCCAGACAACAAAATGCTATGGTCGCTGAAGGACGATGATAGATTGACCGGAGATATGGTGGTTAGAAATGGGGTAGAAAAAAGAATGGATGCTGCAATGGGGGAGAAGGTGAATCGCTTTTGTATGTTGCACCATGCCTCTATGGAGACATGGCTCGCCAAGTACCAGATCACTAGGCAAGATCTAGAGGAAGCGCGATCTGAATTTTGACATAGTACGCATCATCGACTGATTCGATATCCTGAGGGCATGGAGGAGATGTGGTGGTTCATGTCAACGCGATGGTTGCATGGAGCTTTAACCACAGTGTCTCGCGAAGGGGCAGAGATCTCAATGGAGGAGTGGGAATTCTCGAGGGGATGTAGTCCAAAGGTAATGAGGTGTTTAGGATTTGTCGTATCTATATTTTATATATGACAACTAATTTGAGTGTTTTAATGTATAGTACAAAATAAATATTGCAGTGTGGTCGCACGGACGGCATTTTCACGTGGAGCGTATTGACAAAATGCGCTCCACAATGGACTGTGGTATCATAGCAAGGTTCGAGCAGGAGAGCTGGCGACGAGCAACGGATCCAAACACGGTTATAGATGAGATGGAGTATTTTGGGAACTTGGAAAGTATTGTTACAGTGGATTACCGTAGTTTATCCATTATACTATTCGATGTGCAGTGGTTCAAAGTGGTACTTGAAGGAGCTGGAGCAACAGTTCGATGAGGTCCATCTGGATTTCTTGAAATAGATTCCGAAAAAAAATGGACAGATTTGTGCGACACCTTTGTGTTCCCGGCCCATTGTGAACAGGTGCATGA
This sequence comes from Lygodium microphyllum, assembly GCF_053477565.2. Classification (NCBI taxonomy): domain Eukaryota; kingdom Viridiplantae; phylum Streptophyta; class Polypodiopsida; order Schizaeales; family Lygodiaceae; genus Lygodium; species Lygodium microphyllum. Next base: position 109,738,614 of record NC_141164.1, read on the forward strand.
GCTCATTTGTTTGTTAATTGTATTATGACATGATACATGTCACAATAGTTTAATATCTCTTGTATGTGTTTGTGAACAGGTTATCTTCTATCCAAACCCCCGACAACCTCAATGGTGGTATGTTATACCTTCAGCTCCCCGAAGTGCAAGAGTATATGATCAAAGCGATGTTCCGAGCATAGATGAGGACAATATGCAAATAGAGGGGTCAATATTGCAAGGGGTGGAGGCCACCAAAAGCTTGGAGCCAGCATCGGCTAACAATGATGGAAATACAGGAGTCCAAGACTTCTTTGAGAACGAGATGGACTCATCCTTTTGTGATGACATGTCTGTCGACCTTCCAGTGTATGCGGAGTTGTGTTAGGAGATTGATATGGGACCATAGGATACTTCATACTTGGAGCATCCACTTACTCAATTCGTTGACTAATCGCTTATAAGGGTACATATGATATGCATTTTAAGTGAGATCATTTTTTTAGAATTTATATTACCATGCTTTGTATGATTTAAATTGATTATGCTAACATCATTTTTTGTCTATGCAGGTGATATTTTCAGGATGAGTTGAGGGATGAGCGATGAGGAGTTGCAAGACATCTTCACACGCATGTCTCCAGATCAAATCGCGAGATTGAGAGACATGGCAGACCAGGAGCTGTCTTGGACATCGTCAAGCCGCTCTGCTAGATCTACTTCGGTGCAATCAGATGCTTCAGCTTTGAGCAAGTGATGTTGATGCTCTAGCCTTGGGCATGAGGGAGCGAGTGCTTCAGGGTTAGAGGGATGCTATAGAGATATGGAGGCAGTGAGTCCGCGGTTGGCACGGGATACACGTGCGAATCCTCGCTCTCATGGCGGTTCCAGGGAGCATGGCTCAGGCTTAGGTGGAGGCTGTGGAGGCACGGACGCAGTGTCTCTGTCTTGTCGTTCTGCTAGAGTTGCGTCACCCCCAAGATTTGTCACACCTGTAGGGATGTCTACTCCAATTACTCTGGCATTTGCTCAGCCATCTGCAGGTGGCACCCCTATGGGTGCCACTCTGACAGATATTACCCCGGTCAGTACACCGGATGCATAGCGGTCTCTTGGATATGCCCAGGAGCATGGACGCAGGTGGGAGAGGACCCATTTTAGGCATACCCCAGGGAGATATGCCTATCTTATCGATGATAGGTTAGGAGCCATCATCATGAATGATGAGGGGAGGAGGGTAATGGCTTGCATGAGAGAGTTGTGTCAATAAGTTTTTCGGCACAACGTCTTAGATCATTGGAAAAACAAACCAAAGGGAAGTAAGGACTACATAGTAGCATCCTTGTATGAGGAGTTTCCAGTTCCAGCCTCAGCAGATATATTTTCTACGGGCTGGATGATAGACTGCATGTGTGCATATATGTCACATAGATGATCGGACATACGCAAGGCACTCAAGAGTGGGACTGCAAAGCCCGAGTGGCCAGATGTGGACAACTGGCGTCGACTGAGGGAGGAGACTACAGATTCTCCAAGACGTTGGAGTCAGCAATGCGAGGCGGCGAGAGCGTGACTAGAGGACGAAGTGGTCCATCATCTTAGGAGTAGCGACCACATGATATATTTGGAGGACTTTGTAAGTTTTTCTTTTTTTTTTGCTTGCTTATTTTTTTGCAATATCATTTGTAATGACAATCATGTTTCTAACTGTTAGTATTTTGTTTTCTTTGCAGCACTCCATTACAAATCGCAATCCGACCAGCCTTGAGACTCGATATACAAAGAGGCACAGTCTCACTACATTGATTGACCGATTGTATAGACACGACGGCCTTGTAAGTCACTCATCTTTCTTGTCCGTAGTTACCATGTTTAATTAGAATGCATTATTGTATGGTGGACTGATGTGTTGTTGTTTCTTTTTTTTGTAGAGTCCGTTCAATGCTCCTTTGTGACGAGATGAGCTTTCAGATGGCAAGGATATGTAGCTCACCCTTGGATCGCTGGAGCTCACACACCTTTCTTTTTTGGTCGCCTGATCTATGTAGACATTTTCCATGTAGTAGTGATATCTTGTCATGATTGTACCATTCGCTTTCATTATGTGATCATGTATTTATTTCATGTATCAGTGTTATGATTTCAGTATACTTTGTTTTTGTTTACACAAGCATTATACACAATGCAGAAACTATTTTATATAGCCCAAATAAAGCACACAGTGCTATATGTGGTAGGGCAGCCCTGCCACAATTTTTTTTTCTTGTTACCGTCGCTATTATGGTTGCAAATTTATTGCACGCATCATTATTGGTGTCGTCATTTGCGTCACACAGCATTGGTATCAATGTCGTTATTGGCGTCGGTATCAGTATCGCATTTGCAACGCTGATACCGACGCCAATAACGACACTGATATTGACACTGATACCGACTGTTGTATGGCATCGCCAATAATAATGCTTTTTGCGACGACAGGGGAAAATTTTGTTATTTACATTTTTGTCACTTTTAATGTCGGTATAAGGCCTATATCTTGTAGTGAGAGTAGGCAACTCTTGCTAAATTGGAAAAATATCATTAGTTCCATAAACTAAATTGAAGGGTGTATTTTGCACTATCACTTTATAAGTGGTTTCATAGGCCGATTCAAGAAATGGGAACCTCGATCACTTACTAATTCTAGTGGGCAACCAAAATGTATAATGATATTCTCATACATAAACTTAGCCACATCAATGGCTTTATCTGTCTTAAGTGCTTTCATTTCTACCCACTTTGTAATATAGTCAGTACAAACCAAGATATAACGATTAGATCTATAGCTGGTAGGCAAATCAATTGGTCCCACAAATTCAATTCCACACTTCTCAAAAGGCAATAATGCCAATATAGGTGTCAAAGGTGTAGCAAAACTCTTGGAAGGATGACAATTCCTTTGAAAAAAATCCCATTTTTGACAATAATAATAAGCATCTTTAAAGAGGGTAGGCCACCAATAACCTGCTAATAGAACTTTTCGTGCTATCAATTCACTGGCAAAATGGCCACCATGGCTCATCATGAAATACCTTAAGAACCACTAGAACTTCATCTTCCCTTACACATCATCGATAGAGACCCTTACATGGAAATAATTTATAAAGGTAAACCCCTAATAATCCATAGGAACGTGCTTGCATTAAAATTTGTCACTTCTGTCGTTTATCAGCACCAGGTGGATACCGAGTAATACTAAGAAAATTTGCAATATTAGCATACCATGGAACTTGCGTCTCCACAGTAAAAAGTGATGCATTTGGTAAATCATCCTCCACACCTTCTTCCTTATCAGATGTTAATAATTGTGAAAGATGATATGTTAGAACATGAGCTCTACCAGGACAAATAACAATTTGAAAATCAAACTCTTGAAATAACAACATCCAATAAATAACACGTGTGGAAAGTTCTGCTTTATTAAGAAAATACTTTAATGCCTCATGATCCACATAAATAGTAAATTTATTTCCTAATAAATATTGACAAAAATTTTCCATTGCAAATAGCATTGATAAGCATTCTTTCTCAGTTGTAGTATAATTTCTTCCACATCACTTAAGTTATGGATTACATAATAAATTGGATGATCCACCTTATTATTATTTGCTTGGCATAAAACAACTCCTATAGCATATATAGATGCATTGGCATGAAACTTCTTTCTTCCAATCCAACGATGCCAATACTGGTCCTTCAATTAACTTTTGCTTAAGAAATTCAAATGCTTCTTGACAAGTAGCAACCCAATTAAAAGGAGTATCCTTTCGTAGAAAATTTGTCAAAGGTGAGGCTACTTTTGCAAAATAAAAGATGAATTGTCGATAATAATTTAGATGCCCCAAAATCCATGCAATTGCTTAAGGTTTGTTGGAGATGGAAGTGTAGAAATCTTAGAAATTTTAGCGAGATCCATAGCAATGCCTTCTTTATAAATGATATGCCCTAACAATGTTCCTTTTGGCACTCCAAAAATGCATTTATCAAGGTTCAAGGAGATACCTACTTCGTCACTACATTCAAACACTTGCGCCAATTGATCTGGCATTTCCCTTCCAAAAACTTCAATCCATTGTCGAAGAAAGTCTTGATAAGCTACAATCATAACTCTTTGAAATGTTGTGGGTTTAGTACATAAGCCATAAGGCATTACTTTATAAGCGAATGTACCCCATTCAATAGTAAAAGTAGTTTTGGATTGATCTTCAAGATGAATCAGCACTTGGTTGTAGCCATTAAACCCATCCATGAAAGAATATAGCTCATGACCTGCAACTTTATCAAGTACTTGATCTATAAATGGCAAAGGAAAATGATCTTTACATATTTTGCTATTTAGATTTCTATAACCAACACAAATGCGAATCTTCTTACTGTTCTTCTTGGGTACTACCACAATAGGAGAAACCCATTCACTATATGCAATAGGATAAATAATGCCCGCATCAAGAAACTTAGTAATTTCAATTTTGACTAGTTTTGCATACACATGATTCGTTCGTCGTTGGCGTTGATATACAAGTTTTGTACCTGGTTCTAGATCAATATAATGCTGACAAAGTTCAGCTTTAATACCTTTAAGGTTAGTAGAAGACCAAGAAAATTCCCCAGTATGTGCTCATAATGCCTCCTCAAGATCTTGGGATTCTGATTGAGTCTCGAGATTCAAATATTTCCCTTTTGCCATTTCTATTTTAACTACTTCCACTTTAGGATCTTCAAGAAACAAAGAGGCTATTTTTCGAGGGTTGATTGTAGGTACATCCTAGCCTCAGATATCCCCATTGATACATTTTCAAGAAAACTATTCCTAGCACTCGATTCTCATTCTTCTTCCCTCGCATTCACAAATTGTACCAAGGGTATAGTTGTATAAGGAACAATAGCAAGATCATTCTGAATACCCTCAGTTATTTCTATCACATGGACATCCAATAGACCTGGAAATAACTTATCGGTATGACTTTCTTGTCCTTTACGCAAGCCATGCAAAAAATAGATTTCAAATTTATATTATACTTTGTCATGAACATGGTATTTATTGAACCTACCATCCGAAGAATGTGCTCTTAATCACATGGATATTGATCATGTAACTTACGATGGTATTAACGTAAGATTTTATTGTTCTTTTCTAAAAATTCTTGATCATCTCAACTCCAAGACCATTGGTTAACCTTAAGCTTGAGAATTAATGAATGCAGATCCTCATTTTCCTCACCTTGAATTCAACAACCCAGATAATGTAGACTTGTTTAAGTTCTACAAAATCCCTAGGTGTCGCAGGTTCAAACCATCTAACTTGTGGTTCCTTTTCATCCCCATAGATAGTAAAATCCATCACCCTTTCTTTGGGATGAGGTAATACAACCTCTAGCATATTTTTCATATTGATCTTAGCGAATTTAGATTGGGCTCGTTGGTAACCAACTAGTGGTTCCTTAGAACAATGATGCATCTTCTATGTAGTTTCATTGAAGGGCTTAAAGGGATGATACAACCAAGGAGCACTAGTAGGGTTTTTCCCTCAAGTTTCTAGTTCAAAAAGAGTACACTTTGACTTATCTTTTTCCAAAAAGGAATTAGTCTTTTCATATTCGTCCCACTGGTTCTTATCTATAGGTAAGGCTTGTTTCATCTATAACTCCCTACTACTAAATTCTAACCTCCATTCCTCTAAACACAACTCTAAGAGTGAAATTTCATCTAGATATCTCGCTTCTCTAAATTGAAATTCTATCTTTTTGTTTTGTAACTCAGTAATTTTCCTCATTGCTTCATTTACAGTAGTCATTGCTACCTCATGTTCTACTTTGAAAGCCTCATTTAATTCTCTAATGATCTTATCATAATTACCAAGATGTTCACTAGATGTTTGTGCAAACCTACGTAAGACTGAAGCTAAGTCATCCTCATCATCCTTGATATTGGTCTTTGTAACGCTTTGCACCTATTCCTACTCCTTCATTCTCTTTCCTTTCTTTCTAATTGGTAATAATAAGTTCTTCTAGCTATATCTAGCAACCGTTCAAATCCAAAGGGTAGAGCATTTTCCTCATAAGGAGAAACATTAAAATCCCGACTCTCAAGTATGCCATTATTATTCTCAGTAACATCAAATTCGTCCATATTCCCCAAAGAGGTTGTTGAGATGTCATCTACATTAAATGTCACTAACTCAGCATCTCTTCCTCTTCTAACTCATCCATAGAAGCCACTTTTGCCTTGCTATACGTAAAAAATGCATCTTCTTGATCATTTCCTTCCTAATCCATGGATAATCAGGAATATGTTTCAAGCAAATCATCAAAGTATTCTACTTTCCCTTTAGAGAGCATTAAGCAATCTAAGCTTTTATATTCAGTCATAAATAACCAGTGAGTAATCTCACTATTCGAATCATTGTCTGATGAAAATGTTACAGCATATTCACCAATACTCATCTATTCTACCTTAAGAGGCTAATGTACTATATTAACCTCCACTTTTTCTACTCTTGCTGGGGATTGTGTTCTAAATATCTAGGCATAAGACCCTTCCTTTGGGTCCTCTCTGTTTCCAAATCATAAAACTTATTGTTGGATTTCTCATTCACTTCACTAACCATCTCATCTCCTAACTCTTTCAAAAATCCATTCGAAAATAATTTGTATTTTAACCAGATCATTTCAAGGACCAATCACAATTGAACCTTTACACCAATCCTGAGTGCACTTTGCTTGATATAACTAAGGTCAAACCAACAACACTGAATATGAAGAGATATTTGACAATGAGTGAACTACTAAGTAATTCACATGAAATTCTAAGCCAGCAATTACAGATTTCACATTTTGAAGTAACCCCAAAGAAATCACTTTCCTTTGATTAGCCACATGTAAAACGATACTGGTAGATTTTAGATTCTTCAACCCTAATTCTTGCATCGTTTGTTCTGTCATCAAATTGAATGTTGAGCCACCATCTAACTGCACTTCATTCAGCAAGTGGCCATTAATAGTAGTATCTATAAGTGGAGCTCCTAGATTCACAAAAAATCTACTACTTTTACATCCTTAGTTGCTTTTCTTTTGGAAGAATTTACAGCTACTATAGGAACGTTAATTTCAATCCTCTTTTTTCGACACCAAACTAATTCATGATAAAGCTGCTTTCGACATGTAGGCACTATTTCTAGCCATTTTTCAAAGGTTAATGGTCAAAGATACTTGTTCGAATGCAGCCCAAAAATCGTAAGTCTTGTTTACTGCTTTTGCCTACTCTCTAATTCCTTCCTTAGGAGGTATCAGTCTTTCGGGAAAAGGAGCTACCCCTACTTGAGTCTTAGGATTTTCTAAAGGCACATGCAATAATGGATGGTCCGAGAAATGTTGTGGGAGAATCTGACTTAGGTAGTTCTACATTAGGATCTATATCCTTAGATTTATCTTTCGCTGCTCCCTTTTCTCATTGCTGCTTTTGCGCTCTAGTCACCACACCAATCATGGGGTCAGCCTTAAAGGTCACCCTATAGGGTATGAATTTAGACCTAACTTCATTCTCTTGCCTTGTTGTTTCTACTTCAACTAAGTTTGCGGATGAGGTTGAGGGTTCATTAAAAATTTTCTTATCCTTGTCATTAGATTTTTTATCTTCTCGCTTAGGGCAATCCTCTTCGTGATTCCCTTTGCCGCTACATCTACTACATAGAGGAGTATAGTCTTGATTTTTATGCACACTTGGACAATATGTAGCTATATGACCTTCTTGTTGGCATTGATAACAAATTACCGGCCCCCTAGGCCCTTGTGGTCCGCGTTGCCCCTTTGGATTATGAAAAGGACCATTATTTCTCCAAAAAGGAGAATCTCTTCCTCTATTTCTATCATTATTGTAATTATTTCGGGGCACTAGGGGTCTACCTTGGGTTGGCAATCCTCTTGGCCTAAAGGGTTGATTAGGTGGTCCAATCGCATAAGTCGTATTATTACGATCTATGTAATTGTAATTTTTTTTCATTAAACGAGCTTGTTGTTGCTCTTGACCTATCTTGTGCCAACAATTTGTATCTAGATTCCTTGTGTTAAGGAAAAAGGTGCAAAATGGTGGATGGTCAGGCATTAGTCTTGAAGGCGTCAAACACTCTATAGCCACAAGGTCATACCCATGACACTTACCGCACCAGATATTGGATCTAGGTGGGTTTGGAGTTTAGCTACTCGAGGATTGTTGTGCACGAGAAGACTTTGTTGTTATCAAATAAATTTCTTTCAAAGGTGCTTGCAGTACACTCATAATCTCCTCCTTCAACTTTCCTAGTGATTTTACAATAATATTAGCTACTTTCGCTTCATCAAGAGGGGACTAAGATTGCGGCATAGAAGGCTTCATGTTTGCATCATATAGGCTAGAATAGAAGTGTACAGATTCAAAGGTACAGTTGATACATTTGGATTTTCCGTTATCGATGGATTTAAAGGAACGGTCACATAAGACACGTTCTTAGATATCCTGCTTGAAGTGCTTGGATATTCTATCTAAGGTTCTTTAAATAAGTCCCTCCATTGTTGTTGACTGAGTTGCACTTCTTCCCACCATCTAGTATGTAATTTAGCATCTACCAAAGTAGTTGGATATTGAAGGCTAACATGCTAATGAACTTCTGGGTTAAGCCCATCAATAAATTTATGCTTTTGCATAGGTTCATCAGGAGCTGGATTCATATTTCGAATAATTGTCTCCATATGTTCAATGTAATGTTCAACACTTTCGGTTGTTTCTTGGGACAAATAATCCAATTGAAGGGCTAGTCTATCTTGAAAACCTTGTCGTCAAAATTTTTCAAGGAATGCTCTAATAAGGCCGTATAAGTCACTTTATGTTGGGCATCTAGGTTCCCGTACCACCTTGCTGCCTCATCTTTTAATGTTGCAAGGAAGATATGAAGCTTTTGGTCATCGTCTATTATTTCATTGGTGACATAGGTCACCTCACATCTTTGCAAGTGTGCATCGGGATCCTCGTCCCACAATCCCCCAAATTGCATAAAATCAGCTAATGTAACTAGATTACGAGCCATTGTTTCTCTAAATAATATTTCTAACCCTAAATCTTGGGTAATATCCAACCACGTAGGTTCCTTAAGCTCCTTAAATAGTTGGCACAAACCAAAATTCAACTCTAAATCCCAATCAAAGGGTGGTTCAGTACTCCCCACTATAGCATTAGCTTCACTCTCTCTATTTTTGCTACTTTGTCTACTCCTTTCCCCAATGATACTGTTGGTCCTTGAGGCCACTCGATCCCATTGATATAAGTCTACTTCACATCCCGTTGACGGTGTTCTATCGAATGATATAATAGGCTTAAAAGGTTCTATGTTTGAGTTGGACACAACATCTATCCCCAGATCCAATAATACATTCACCCTCTCAAGCCTTTCTAATAGCCAAGCCTCATGTCGCGCTGCACGTTCTCTAACTCGTTGATCTCGAGCTTCATTTTCTTGTCTCCGTATCTCCTCTGAATTCATCCACTATTAATGAAATAGCTATTACTATCATATTCTAAAAAATTTCATGTTTTTTTTTGAAGCTATAAAGTTAACTTTTTGCGTGTATGTGGTGGGCTTTGAAGGTTTAAAATGCTTGGTAACTCTGGGTCTATTTCTCCATAAGGCAACTTTTCTTCTTGCTCAAGAATTAGGCCTAAAATTTTAGCAATCTCTCTAACATCTTTTGTGTCGAAAGCAACTTTTAAACCTTTGGATACATGTATCCAAGGCAACACATCATCCCATATCACTCTTTTAAAATTTTAATAAGCATTACGATAATACCAATCAAAGTGGTACGATAGACTAGTTGTATTTATTTCCATCGCATCTATTAGCCCAAAGTGTGCTGCTAATAAAACTATGCTTTGCGCGCAATCATTATAACCCCAACTCCAAGAAGATAACTTCTCTACGTCTATAGTTAATTTTGGGCCAAAGTAATTACCCTCCTCTACTAAGTTTGTGTCTCTTGCCAGATCCAATATTCTCATTTGGAAATTTTGCAGCCAATTTGGAAAGTAGTCCCTTTAAAAAAAGACCTCGTATTCACTCATCAATACCTGAATACATTTTCAAGTGCACTTGGCTTCTAACAAATGCACCAAAAAATGACCTGCCAAAGACCCCAAAGACCAAGCCACGTTTAACTATGTGGTCAAGCCAACTCCTAGGAGTTGTTGCACTGAATAGGTGATATTAACAACTAATTTCTATGATGTAAGTTTGCTTAATCTTGCACTTAGTCTCTATCTCTATACTGATTACTAAAATACTAAAACTAGGGTTTTTATCCCTTCGAAGCATAAATCCAATAGTTCTATCTAATTCCTTTTATTATCAAATAAACTAACATTTCTCAAATCCATAAATTCTAATTTTCTTTTAAATATTTTTTCCTTGTCCAATATTGGTATAACTTAATACCTTGTCAACACTTTTAATTTGCATAAAGTTAGACACATCATAATTTATATTAATAATGTTCAAAGTAATAACATCGAATAAATTTTCATTTTCTCTAATCCCAAGAACATTTCATAAAACATCCAAAACAGTATTATTAGGTTTTCTATAGAAGATCCTAGTTTTTGTTGAATTAAAATATTATTTTTATCAATAAATACTGTAATGTTCCTCTAAAACAACTATTTTTTATTTTTAGGATATAGTACACATCTTTCAAAATTTCTCAAAAAAACTCAAAATACTTTGAGTAGTGCATACTTCATTAAAACAAAATCATATCTTATAATTTTTTAATGTAATAATTTATAATAATTTATATATACCATTTTAATCCATTTTTAAGCATTCTTAATTGTTTTTTATTTTTAAAATATAAAATAAAAATTGTATAAAGGCTAAAAACTATCCATATTTGAATTTAAGATTCAAAGACATTTTATAAAAATTATAAACCAAAGAAATATTTATGTAGAATTACTTTTTTTTGTTAAACGAGTTAAGGCACTTACGTAAAGTACAAGAATCATATTTGTGTCTTTGGGAGGCGTGTCCTTTGCAGTCCACCAAAGGGAGTTTGTCTAGTTGTTCCCAACGATGAGCCCATCATTTCCTCTCTCCTGAGAGATCCATTGGCCAATTGCATTGTTGCCATGTGAATAGCCAATTGTAACTCTTTTAAGACTTCATCTTGATTAATTTCAAGCTTAAGAGCTTAGCCTCCATGGTTTTATGTTGATGACTAAGAGGGGGGAGGAGACTAATGCAATATCTCCATCATCTATCCACAGAATCAAGAGCGAAGTAAAGCGATTGGAAGGCAATATGAAATCTCCTCCTCTATCACTTCAAATTAGGCAAGTGTATTGAAGCTCCAAAATGGAGGTAGGAGGAGAAAACATGGCAATGGCTATGGGGGATGCATGGGCTTCAATTCTCTCTTCTTGCCCTCTCCAACTACAATTGTTTCTTCAAATCCCCTTGGTTTGATGGCTTTGAAAGCCTCTTCACTCTCTTTCCTCCTCCAATTGATGGCACCCCCCCTTTCTTTCACATGACTCTCCAACTTACCACTAACTCCTCCCCTTACTCTTCTCCAATTGGCCTCCTTTGAGGTTCCTCTCCCCTTGCTAATCCTCTTCCACCAACAATTGACCTTTTTATTGCATGATTTAGTTGAAAATACATTTATAAACAATAATGCAAGTGACCCTTTTTTTCCATACTCAAATATCTAAGTTACACATCAAATTGGTGGCAAGTGCATGGATGATCACTACAACTCAATATTGATTTACATTTATTTCTTTATGGATAAGTAACCATGTTAGTATCTTGTCACATTAACTCTAATACTCATGGTCCACTAATTGTTATATCCATGTCATCAACTCCACTTCCTCAAAGATGTCTCATATACTTGGCATTGTAGAGTAGTGACTCTCCTTGTCCATACTAGCATTGCCTTTGTTCTTTGACTTGTCCCTCCTCTCCTTTAATATTTAACGTGATCATCCTAGAAATACAACTCTCTCCCTACCATATCTGAATGTCTATTCTATGTATGATGTGGTGAAAATTTTGCTAGTTCTACTACTCCTATCTATAATCATCATCAACGACCAAGATCACTTGTCCAATCTATGCTATCGAATTTATGTCTTTTAATTTTGCCAAATCGTACTCGACTATACACTCAACCATCTCTAACCTTTAAAAAACAACTCATTTGAATTTGTCAATATATTCTTTATGGGAAGAAATGTCAAATGATCCTCCAAGCCAAAATTCTAATCCCTTCTGATTAGATAAAACTATCAAATTTTGCCTGGTATTTTCCTAAGTCCACCCTCTAGCAAAAAATCCTTCGAACTAGGATTTTCCACTTGCAGAATTACAGAGACACGTCCTCCAAAGATGAGATCTTGACTGCATCTGCATTAAATTGATATGAGAAGTTGGTAACAATGTGCCAGTTGTATACAATGTCGCTAAAAAAAATTTCAATGCTAGGCATTGTTTTTAGGTGTTGTCAACTTGTAGATAGCCAACATAGCCGAAACTACAATATACCTAGAAACTATTGACAAGACCAGATTCATGTCTAGAATGGAGACTGACATGACCTTCGATATCCAAAATCACTATGGTGGGTAGGACCTAAATGGCATGTCTATAGTATAAACATTGTTTTTCTTACTCATCAAGTTTCACTAGAATCAAAGAGACTGCAACCCTACTAGCCTTAGGAGCCTCCTATGTTGCTATAATCTAAGGCAAATCAAGCAAGGTGGAAGATCTTCTTAACTATTTCTTACTTACTTGATTTTTCTCCAATGCATTCACCTCAACCTTCAATTGAGCTCCTTGCGATTGTAGGATGGCTCTAGTACCATGAAAACATACAACAAGAGAGATTTTGAAGAGACCAAGAGAGAACACACACAAAAGCAATAAAGACTTGAGCACACAGAGAGATAGCATTGAAATCTTTTTCTTCTTTCTTTTTTTTCAACACCAAAAGAACTAAGTCTATAACATGATAAAAGGCTAATATGAAAGTATCGTAATATATGAACGTGCACTCAGTGAGTGTGAACCTACTAGAAAAGAAGAGGTGGCACAATAAGTGTGCTATAACTAAGGATAGACTATGTGGATGTAGTTTAGGTGTAGTATCATTGGCGTATCCTCACATCAGTAACTTAACACACAAGTTAATAATATTGTGCCACATCACCAAGGCACGTAGTAGATGCCACCTCATGTAGATATCAATATCTCGATATATGAATTATACTAGCGATACTACACACAACGCATCATACATGCATGCCTCACACAGGGTGCTTACAACGGCTACTTTTCTTTCAACTCACTCCTAGGACTATCCCATTCACACAGGGGAAGTCAAGGGGAGGGGGGGAAAGAGGCATGTATAACACATGTATAGTATCCTGTAGGCACATGACCCACACCACATACACACATCACCGAGCCCATACACACACAAGTATCACTATGCTTAACATACGCATATGCCACACGTCCTGCATGTGTGGGCACTCTCCTCTCAACTTACCCTAGTACCACCTCATTAGAAGGGAGATCCAAGAAAAGGAGGAAAAAAGATACACACATATGCATGCACACTTACACATAGACTATTCAAGATGTAGAGGGAGAGAGAGAGACATGGAGTGAGGCGATCTCATAGAGCAGAAAGCTCTATATCTTCTAGTTAGGTCACCCCCACTCATTTATTCGCATACAGGATGTATAACGAACCTACAACTGTAAGAATTGGGTGAGCTTAATCTTATAACACTTTCCCTCAGGCTCAACTCACCTACTATATCCCAAGTAGCAACCTAAATTTAGTAAACTTATCTCTACCAAGTGATTTGATAAAGTTATCCACTACATGGTCTTCTATCTTCACACGGATAAGATCTATCTCATCTCCAAGTACCATTTCCCTTATGAAATGGTAATGCACTTATATGTGCTTTAACCTTGCATGATAAAGAGAATTACTAGTAAGAAGCGCATTGCTCATGTTCTCATAGCATAGCGTGAACCCATTTGGTCTCTGCTCAGCTTCTTACAACACAATATTAGTGAGTTTGGGAATCTCCAAATTCCCAAATTTTCAATCCTAAAAAGTTCGCACCCGAATAACATGCCCATAAGCTGCTCAAAACCATATGATGTGACCTATCATTGGAAAGTGCTTGAATAATGGAATCTATTGAGCTATAGAGTGCTCAATTTGGAGTTATGGTGTTCAAGTTATGACAAATTCAAAGATTTGACCACGTGTCCCAAACTTATGGGAAATTCCCATATTCCCTAATATGTGTTTTAAAGTGTGTTGCTTGTATTCAATGTTAACTACAACATCCCGCCATGGATTTCTATGAAGAAAGATCACCTGATCCTTATCTTGCTCGTTCATGGCTACTACAAAGTCAAGAATATGGACATATATCTCCATCTATTAATCACGATGAGGTTAAGATTTTGTGGGAGAAGGGGGTCAATGTGGAAGATATGAGCAAGCCCGATGGTCAACGGTCCTATCAATATTCGAGCCATTATCATGTGGGCCATGCATGGAATTTTAGGATTCAGGGAGTGCTCAAGTAAGTAGGCTTCCGTTCTTGTTTAGTAATATCTATCATAGCTCGTTCAAGTTTGTGTTCACTCAATAGGGGTACTGGGATAGGTCTAGTTACCTCAGGTTATCATGCATTTCCATTGTCTGGAACACAATTAGACTCCCAATGGTATATCAAGGACAAGTCGCTTTCTTGTTGGAGGGTCATGAAATGAGGAAAGGTTTTCTTGGACAACCTCTAGCATGAATGAACGCCCAAAGCTGGTATGAGTTGAAAATGGTCCACACGGAGTCACATCCAAAAGAATGCAATGATTCTCGGTTTTCTAGGAGTTGTCATATTGGACCAACTTACAGATCAACCACTTGTTGGATCCCATGCAAATTTTTGCGAATGTGGGCAGCTTACTATGGGACCACATCACACAAAAGAGAGACACTACAGGGGCACGAATGGAATTGAAGGAGGTAGGCAAGATGGAGGCGCTTTGACCACAGTAGAGTGTTGATGGTCACTTGCAACTACCTCATGCTTCTTGGGTTTCATCCACTAAACAAGAGTGCATCGTGAAGAAAATTATCAAGTCTATTCGCACCTTGATGGATATGATGCATTCTCTCAGATACACTTTTTCTAAAGATGACCAACTATCTGGGCTAAAATCCCATGATTGTCATAAGATATGCCAGGTTTGTACTTGCCTGGATTATAAGTGGCCTACGTACTTTGCTATTTGGAGTCTAGTCGGTGTTTATAATGCTTCTTTAATTGTGGCAGTTTGTACTACCGATCACTCGTGATTGTAGGATGCCTCACTCTAGAAATACAGGGGGCAATTTACAGGTTGTCAAATTTAGTGCAATGGATCTCACAAAAGGAGATCAAGACATCCTCTATTGAATCCGGAAGGCCAGGAGCAGTGAAGACAGTTATCTCTTTGAGAAGTACCTACCCACCAGTATGCTCACAATACAAACCCACCCCTTGGTGCATCTTGTAGATGAAGTGGAGATTGTCGGACCTATCCATAAGCGATGGATGTTCTTTTTGGAGCGCTTCATGAAACTCTTGAAAGGCTTTCTACGACAACAAGCTTGGTGAGAAGGTAGCATGGCTAAAGGTTGGCTAGTGTCAGAGGTGTTAATGTATATTTCACAGTGGCTACCAATGATGGATTTAGACAACAATATGCTATGATCCACTAAAGGATGATGATAGACTAATCAAAGATGTGGAAGTTGGAAATGGGGTAGAAAAAGGATGGATGTTGCAATGGAGGAGAAAGTGAGTTTTTTTTGTATTTTGCACAATGCATCCATGGAGACGTGGCTCGCTAAGTACAAGCAAGCCAGGAAAGACCAGGAAGTAGTGCGATCAAAATTTTGACACAATACACGCCATTGACTGATTCCGAGATATGGTGGGCATGGACGAGATGCCGCAGTTTATGTCTATGCTATGGTAACATGGACCTTTGATCATAGCCTCTCGTGAAGGGGTGGAGGTCTCTACTGATGAGAAGTGGGAATTCTCAAGGGGATGTAGTCCAAAGGTGACCGGATGTTTTTTAAGCTGTCCTATCTAGATTTTGTATGGGACAACTAATCTAACCGTTTCAATGTACATTAAAAATATACAGTGTGGCATGGTTGCAGGGGCAACATTTCTGCATCGAGCACGTTGGCAAAATGCGCTCCACAACAAATTGTGGTATCATGGAAAAGTTTGAGCAAGAGAGCCGATGATAAGCCACGAATCCAAACATAATTATAAATAAGATGGAGTATTTTCGAAACTTGCAAAGTGTTATCTCAGTGGATTACCGTAGCTTCTCCATGATCATATTTGATGTGCAGTGGTTTAAAGTGGTATTGGAAGGAGCCAAGGCCACCATTCAACGAGGTTCATTTGGATTTCTCAAAATAGATTTCGAGAAAAGATGGATGGATCTGCATCATAAGTTTTTCTTGCTAGCCCATTATGAACAGGTGCATGAATTATTTTTAAAAAAAATTTCACGACACAGATATGTCACAAATGTTGAATCTCTCTTATACCTGGTCACTCATTTTCACCCACCATGATTAGCCACCCCCTAGTTTGGAACACAAAGTGTGAACAAACCTTTATTAAAAGCCTCGAAAACATTCGATAAATACAAACTCCTTTTCCTGAAAATCTTCCTCCTAGAGCAATGCATAGAATAAATCATAACTTTCTAACCATGTCTCAGATCTCCAAGCTTCAAAAAGAAATGTTGTAGCTCTCTTTCCAATCTAGAACTATCCAGACCAAGTTATAGCCAAATTCCTTGAGCCACTATCTTGAAACAACTCTGTATAGCCTACAGTCCTAAATTTTTGCATGCAGTTCGCTTCAGACATCGACCTTCCAGAGATCATAACTTTCATATTCTTGCTTGGATCAACACCCAAATTGATAGAGACCTTTAGTAGGTGTCAAAGGCCACTTTAAATATTCTATACAACCATATGATTAACACCAGATTTAAAAAAGTTGAATATGTCCAAAACAATAAACTCAAAGCAACCTACTCTACATATAATATGTACATTACTTACATCCCCTTTATTTACAGGATTCTGCAAATATATTTCTTTAGACCAAACCCATTGATTCTACTATTGTGAATAGTTCCATCTAAATCTTCTAGCAAGTAAGTGCCATTTTTAAACTTTTTCTTGATGAGAAAAGGTCATTTCCATCTAACTCAAAACTTGGTTTGAAAAGTGGAGTTCAAGCTATTATCATATCTCATAACTAGCATTCTCTCTACAAGATTCTTCTTCTTCATCTGTGTATTAAACTATTACCTTCTTTTCACAATCTATTTTTCATAACAATCCATTGCTTGTTGCCTATCCCATTGTAGGGTATGCAGGTTTAGTCCTTTGTCAACTCCAACTATCAACTTCTAAGTCTATTTGATATAATTGATGCTTTCTTACAAACTCCATCATAGTGAACATGTCATTCATATTAGGTAATAAAGCATCTTGACCATATACTAACTGAAAAGCAGTGAATCTTGTACTTATCTTCTGCATTGTTCTACAAGCCCATAAAGCTTAATGTAGATATTTGTCCCAATCTTTAGGATGATCTTCCACAAGCTTAAAGAGAATCTTATGTAACGTTCCATTGAATGCTTCCACCAAGGATAAAAAGGAGTAGAAAATATGTGTTTTAAGTCTAGTTTTCATGTTAATTCTCTCAATAGCTTATTTTTGAAGCCAAGATCTTGATCCAAAAGACCAGCAACCAATGGATTGATGCCAGGAGGCATATTCCACGGTGGATTCCGTGAGGTTTTACGGTGGATTCCGTAAACTTAGATGACCGGGGCTCATACGCAAAGAGGATTCTTTGTGCGAGAAGTTGATGGGGACGCCTGTCCTTTTCGGGCGTTTCATTAATTTAGTGTGTACATGGGTGATTCCATAGCGGGTGATTCCGCAAAATGCATATTAAATTAATAAACGTTTATGAGTTTAGAGTGCGCACTCGTAATAAATTAAGGTTAGGATTTATTTCTAACCAGTTGATTTATTTATGTAGCTGAAGACTGCTAGGTATTCACTTTTGTCGGTTTAATTGTGTTATTTTACTAACGATTGTGAATGCTTCAGTTGATGTGTAGAGATAGCAGCAGTGGCGGAGGAAAGCATTGGAGTCTAGCGGGTTTTCGACCTTTGGACTATATTTTGATAGGCGCCACGCCTATATTTTGTTATGTCTATAGAGACATCGATTATTTATTATTATTTTGTATGCGCCTATGCGCCTGGATATGTTATTTTTATTTGGACATTGAGATTGGGCGTGCCAGACTCTTTGGGCACCGTCCATTAGCTTTATTTTTGGTAGAAAGCAAACTCAAAAGCTAAAAGCTTGTCATATTTTTGTAATTGGGCTATTTTTTAGCAAAAAGATTGGAAATATACATTAAATACATGCTTTGTGAAGCGCTCACACAAGGCATGGGGGAGATTCAACCCAATTTGTCTCTTGTCTCATGTCGTGCTTGTTTTTACATTGGTTTTTGTGCTAAAAAGTAGAGTGCTTTGTTCTTGGGGACCTTTGGGAATTCACTACGTGAGCTACCTGCGTCCGATCTGCACACCAGTGGTATCAGAGCGGAGCAGAGATCAAGGGCTTCCAATCGCTACCAATCTCGGGCGAAGGCGGAGCTCCAGGAACAAATGGCCTCTACAGTCAATCTCGTCGCGAACCGTCGATACAGGCAGACTTCTGGCGATCAAGAACCCCTGTTTCCACTGTCAGATCGCGAAGGACCAATCTCTGTCGGCGGAGGACCACTCAAACACTTCCTTCATGAAGTCGTGGAGTTACAGATAAGATCTTTGCTAATCAAGTTTAGTTTGAGCTTAAAGCTTAGTCTTAAGCTTAAGAAACTTTAAAAAGTTTCAAATCGTCAATCGACTGGCAAGAAGACACCTCCGAAAAATCCGCGTGAAAAAAAAACGGCCCCCCCCCTCACGATCAGAAAAACGGCGGCCTTCTTCTTATTATTAAGCTTAAGCTTAATAAATTAAGCTTAAGTCATTAAGCTATTCTCAAGTCAGACAAGGCAGAGAAGTCTGTAAACTCCGGGTCCTGCGCACCAAAAGTCAAGTTTCGCAAGTCGACACTAATCAAGTCCTGCAAGTTTTGCAAGTCGGCTAAGTTCAGCAAGTTCACAACCCTGCAAGTCTGCTAAGTCTGCAACTCTGCAAGTCAGACTAAATCAGAATTGACTAGTGCTTAAAACTCATAGAAGACTTGTTCGTTTGCAAAAACTCAGAACTGGAAAGTTGTTCGCAGCAAGCTGTTCTACCTATCTACAAGTTCGTTGAAGTACTTTCAGCAAACGGAGACAGAAATATTTCAGAATTTCTGAAAATTGAAGAAGAAAAATACCCAAAAATACATAGCCTTGTAACCCCAAATTTGAGCTACGCTCATCCCGCTAACTGATTTTGAGTGAGTAAGGTTTGTTGAGTTTTACAGGATGACTACCCCACATATGGATGATCCTATGGCTGAAGACGATCTACCCGAGCCTACCATGGAACAAAAGCTGAATCTTATCATGTTGCAATTGGAAGAAGAGCGAAGAGCTAGGCAAGCCTTGCAAGCGCAATTGACAAAGCTACAAGGAGCGTCCACTGATAAAGAAGAACCCCAAGCTGAAGATCTGATTCGCCGTACCATCGACGCCACTCTTGAAGCACAAACCATTCGCAAGGAATCCAAGATAAGTAAACGAAGTTTCAAGTTTCGCACTTTCAATGGCATAAGAGAAGGAAAGACTGTTTTATCATTCATTAGCCAGTTTGATGACTATTTCCATGAGGAAACTTATCCTGAGAAAGATAAAATCAAGTGTGTTACTAATCATCTGATAGATAGAGCATCACTTTGGTGGACTGTCGTCCGCAAGAGCATAGAATGTCCTGCTACATGGGAAGATTTCAAGAAGAAGTTCATGCAAAATTTCCTACCACCGCAATTTCATGAGAAGGCTATCAAGCAATGGGATTTACTTCAACAACGCGACCGTGAGCCTATACCACAGTATACAGAGCGTTTTTGGAATGCACTCCTACAGCTACGCATGCTTGAACACGTACCAGAGACGACACATAAGCGGAAGTATATGTCTGGACTTCTTGGACATTACTACGCTGAGGTGAATATGTTCAAGCCTGCTACCCTTGAAGATGCCATCTCCTTAGCTCACGACATTGAAGATAAGTTACGTGGAAGAGATCGACGACCGCAGTCATTCCAAGCAAACGGTAATTATGGATCTAAACAATTCAATTCAAATTTCAGAAGGTTTAATCCAGGTCGTTTTTCATCACCATCTTTTCGCAAGAATTGGCCTAAACCACCTGCATTACCATCCACTGTCAATCCAAATCCTAAGCCTATCCAACAAGCAAATCCAAATATACCCAGACTCCCAGCCATTGCAAATAATGTGACCAAAGCCAAGCCCATCGTATGCTACAAGTGTCACCAGCCAGGCCATCTCGCAGCAAATTGTTATTCAAAGAAGCCACAAATAGCACTATTTTAGATCTTTTACGTGCATACACTATCTCTAAACCTCAAACATGGGATACTCATTTGCATTTATTACAGTTTGCTTACAATAATACACCGCACACATCTACAAAGAAAGCACCTTTTGAAGTTATTTATGGACATAGATTATCTACACCTGTTGCATCTTTGTCTAATAGAATACAAAGTGCCGATGATATTGCTGTTATGCATAACACTATTTTTGATGAAGTAAAGGATATGATTGCTAAAGCCCAACAATCATATACCAAACAAGCCAATAAGAAAAGACAAGCCATGAATTTCAAAGTTGATGATTATGTTTGGCTTAGAATAGAAAAGCGTAGACTGCAAAGTGTAGATAGACATCCAGTTGTCAAATTAGCCCCTAGATTCTACGGGCCATTTAGAATCATTCATAAGATTAATGACAATGCATTCAAGTTAGAACTGCCATCTCATTGGAAAATTCATAATACCTTTCATATTAGTTTATTGAGACCATTTAGAGGACAATTACCTATCCACCCTCTCTATGAAAACCCACCTTTATTAGAAGAAGAGACTGAAATCCTTGAACCAGAAGCCATTATAGACACTGACTACATGACCACTAGAACTGGCCGAAGGTACTCTAGATATCTCATGAAATTTAAGAACCATCCTGTAGAAGAAGCACAATGGATGCACGCTAGAGACCTAAATGCTTTCCCCACTCTGTTAGCTCCACATTGAGCTAATAGCAATTGAGGTCAATTGCTATCCCACCCCGGGGGTATGATGCCAGGAGGCATATTCCACGGTGGATTCCGTGAGGTTTTACGGTGGATTCCATAAACTTAGATGACCGGGGTTCATACGCAAAGAGGATTCTTTGTGCGAGAAGTTGATGGGGACGCCTGTCCTTTTCGGGCGTTTCATTAATTTAGTGTGTACATGGGTGATTCCATAGCGGGTGATTCCGCAAAATGCATATTAAATTAATAAACGTTTATGAGTTTAGAGTGCGCACTCGTAATAAATTAAGGTTAGGATTTATTTCTAACCAGTTGATTTATTTATGTAGCTGAAGACTGCTAGGTATTCAATTTTGTCGGTTTAATTGTGTTATTTTACTAACGATTGTGAATGCTTCAGTTGATGTGTAGAGATAGCAGCAGTGGCGGAGGAAAGCATTGGAGTCTAGCGGGTTTTCGACCTTTGGACTATATTTTGATAGGCGCCATGCCTATATTTTGTTATGTCTATAGAGACATCGATTATTTATTATTATTTTGTATGCGCCTATGCGCCTGGATATGTTATTTTTATTTGGACATTGAGATTGGGCGTGCCAGACTCTTTGGGCACCGTCCATTAGCTTTATTTTTGGTAGAAAGCAAACTCAAAAGCTAAAAGCTTGTCATATTTTTGTAATTGGGCTATTTTTTAGCAAAAAGATTGGAAAGATACATTAAATACATGCTTTGTAAAGCGCTCACACAAGGCATGGGGGAGATTCAACCCAATTTGTCTCTTGTCTCATGTCGTGCTTGTTTTTACATTGGTTTTTGTGCTAAAAAGTAGAGTGCTTTGTTCTTGGGGACCTTTGGGAATTCACTACGTGAGCTACCTGCGTCCGATCTGCGCACCATGGATACCTCTACTGACCAGTAATAGGGCCAACTCCACCCGTTCCAAAACCTTAGATGAACTCCTAGACAGCTTCGATGTAGATCTCATCAACTGGGAGCAACGAGAAAGTGCAGGGCAGCCTTTTAATCTTAACTTCCACTTCCCCACCAACTTGTACCGAGTCCTTTCCATTAAGGTTGTGGAAGAGGTGATTGCCATTGGAAGCAGACTACACGACAGATAGCAGAAGGAGAGACAGGAAAACCCCACCCTTTGGGACACGAAGGGTGAAAAGTTTTGGCAAGACAAGGTTTTTGAGGTCTGAGATCATTGCCAGGGGCTATGAGTGCCAGCCTACATGGAGAAGGCACCTCTGTGTGACATAAACATGGACAGTTGGGTGGCATTCTACAAAATCCTCCCATTCAAACGCAAAAACCCGATATTCATGCCATAACCCCAAAGAATGGGAGTGGATTTTGACCCCAATGTCCATTGCCGGTATGGCTTTCCCATAATCTACAATGCAAATTGTACCATGTCAGAGGAAACCCTTATCTTTACCCTAGAAAATTTAGGTGACTCTATCATCCATTTTGTGGATGAATTCTCCTCGTGTCCGAACTCTACATTCGTTACTACTCGTAATTACATTAGGCTACTTAGGATACTACTTAGGCAAAATCCCACCCCATAAGAACACAACCTTCCACCCCTTTTCTTTGATCCCAATGCCATAGACAACTGTGGCCCCATGGCTTGACTAATGATGCACACTACTTTTCTCCCCGTGTTTTGTTTATCCCTTCTAGAGGAAATGAATGATATCTGCTCTATGCATTGCAATCATCCATTCCTCTCTACCACAACTCTGTAAGTCTTCCTGAACTTCAAAGTGTACTTGTAGAGTCAGCAATTCCTAAATAAGTCTCTTAGGCCCCCTTCTCCACCCCACTCGGAAGACAAAGCTCATTTCTTGTCCTGCCTATGTGATTTATATTTATTTTTAAAAAAAGGAACAATAAAGAGAAAGAAAGTAAGAAAGTAAGAAAGAAAACGAAAGCAAAAATCACAACGAATAGCAATTTACCCTACATAGGCCACGATCATTGCACCTAGGGGTACTCAAGTTAGGTGCGTTGGGTGGCTTCGATCGGCCGGCTCTGCCATCCCTAACTCCCTAGCCTCATTTTTATTCCCCACTTCATGCTTAGGGCACATCAAGGGCTGGACATACCTAGGGAGGTAACACTTGAGACCTGTCACCCTAAGCTACCCACACCAGTCCTCCCTTATGCACAAATTGGGTCCTCAAGTGTGAGGCAATGCCCAGTCAAGCCAACTCCCAGTCCCACTAGCATGAGCATAATGCAATACATGGAAAACCAAGCACACCCCCAAGTAGTATACCTTATTTTCTTTCCAGGTACAATCAAAGGCTCCAACCTCCAACTTTGGAGGCCCCATCATCCATGCAATGCGCTCCCAGCCTCCACCACCTTAACCGGGTGATCCATTTCTTTCCAAGCCCAATTCCCCTAAGACCCAATCATCATCAACTCACACATCTGCCCTTTCTCATCAAACATTCATCAGTTCAAAACCACAAGTGTCTTGGAACTAGCACCCGCTGAAAAGAGGGGTCATTTTATGCGACAATGTTACTATGCAGACGAAACAAGGTAGAGACAAACTGAGGCAGCCCCAGTAAAAAAATGAATGAAGAAGCTCATTTGCAACAATGTAGGAGAAGGGAAAAGTGCATTTTTAAATGTAACGTGCCCCTAAAAGTGTTGTAAAAGAGCGCCACCCTCCCTCCTATAAAAGGTATGTAGGCACTAGTAAGAAAGAAGGCAAATAGAAGGAACATGGAGAAAAAGGGAAAAAGGACCTTGCCACAATGGCTGGGTCATGTAAAAAAGGGGATAAGGGGATGTCCACCCAAACGGAATTTAGGGTTTTGTATATAAAGTTTGAAAGTGAATGAAGAGGTCATTCTTTGGTGTGTGGCAAAGTGGACTCTTCTTCTTCTCTCCTTCCCTTCTCTTGCTTGCTTGCTTGTGAGTGCTTGAGGGAGTGAGTGTAAGTGATTAAGGAAGTGAGCGTGTGAGGGTGAGGAATTTTGAAGGTGAAGCCCTCCACCATCTCTTCTCTTATTTTCTCTTGTCTCACGCGTGGCTATGGAGGATGGAGGTTAGAGGAGGAGGCTTGAGGATGCTTGAGCTTGCATTAGGAATCGTTGAGCTATCAGAGTGCTTGAGAGAGGAAGCAACTCAATCAGGAATCAAGGTAAGATTGCTATACTTGTAGAGAGGGATAGCATGTCGGCTATGTGAGAGATAGCCATTAGTGCTCGCTTGAAACACTTGAAGGAATAAGTAGTTCATGGGTCCTAGCAGATGGCGTGAGCTCGATCACCTCTACATGTGTTATTGGAAATATATAAGGCTTTTTCTAATGTTTTTTTCGTTTCGTGTTATGCTCATGAACATCTTGCTTCTACTCATTATGTAATATCAACATTTTCTTTTTTAGGGTTGGTACCTTGCTACCACTTCAAAGTAATTCTTATAATTTGTATCGAAGATGATCCTTTTGAGGTTACATTCATCTTTCTTTTCGTCATATTTTGTCATGTGGGCCTCCTAGTGCTATTGAACCTTCCATTTTGCATGTATATTGGCTATACTCATTAGAATAATATGGCGACTACTCATTAGGGTTTAGATATCTCTCAATATTTATAGCTTTATTTAGAAGAGTGTCATGTAAACTGCCTCAATTATCAAGCTTGCAATAAAGAACTTGACATGCCAGTAGAAAATCCCATACATTCCTATATGACCAATCGAGTATCGGACTAACTCACATGAAAGGTGGCCAACTAGTGGCACTTCGATAATACTGTTCTCAATCTATAGCACTAGGATTCCCATTGCAAGTGCCCAAAAATATAGGTTTTGTAGGCTTTTCTTTCAACAAAGACTTTGTTCTTAACTTGAAGTCAAGTCGAGTTATCTCCATCTCCAAATCATACTATCTTCCGATTTCATGAGTGAAAAAATTAAATTCTAGGAGAAAATCTGAACTCTCGAAGTAGATATTGTAGATGGGATACCACACTTAGATAGTAGAACATTGCCCATTATTAAATCCTTGTTTGGTCTCTGTTTCCTACCCTACCCTCAAAAATTTTGTAAGACCATAGAATCCTTTCCACCATTGAAACTAAAAGACAACTTATGAAAACTTATATGCTCTTGTTGAGATGGAAAGCTCAACACGTGTGGAGATTAATGGTGGACTGCCTAGCTAGATGGGTTTACACATCTATACTTAGCACGTTGGTGGTAATTATGATCCTCACATGGTCATTAACTTATCACTTAGTACATTTAGCTTGTTGCACCTACCTACAGTTAGCATAGTTATAGCGCCAATCAATTTAGTATAGTTAGTTAATGCACTGTTTGACTTAGTAGGCCACTTTACTTTATGCTGTATCTTATTTATACTTTGTGTACATTGTATTGTGTGTAAAAGAAGAAGAAGAAATTAGCAAAAAAACGTTTTGGCCTCCATCTCTCTTCTTGTGTCATTGAGTAAGCTTCCTCTTTTGTGTATGGTGTAGCAGCTCAAGCAAGTCCCCTCACCATGCAATTCTTGACATGGTATCAAAGTAGCACTAGTGAGAGAGGTTGATTTTGAAGGCTGAAATGAAGGAGAAGAAGCAAGGATTCGAGCAAGCAAGCAATTGGTAAGAAGCTCTCCCATTCTTCTACACTTTCTCTGAGGTATAGTGCTTATGGAGGAACTGAAAACAAGGCAAAGTGAAAATCTTGTATTGCTACGAGACTTGTTGTGTAAGCAGAGCACTATATATTCTATAAACAAGCCCTTTTGGGTGTACTCGATATTTTTTTGGCCATTTGAGGCCATTTTCAATCCCGTTTTAGAGCTCCAAGGTTGTGGATAGTAGTTTTAGGGTAAACTGCAATTTCGCCTATATTGATCGAAAGTGGGTGCACAAGTTGCAGATTTTAAATCTGTAATTTTTTAGGTGTTTGTTTGATAAGAAGCAAACATAAGTTTTACCTGTAAGAGGTTGCAAGTTATATACATTTTTTAGCAATCAATTAAAAATATTATTTATGTGTATTGTTGTGCACTTATTGTTACGAAAGGTTACAGAAGACTTGCTTGTTGTTTTGTATCATTTTTATGATAATGATAGAGAACTCTGGAAATATTATCATTGAGAAGCTAGACAAGAACATCTACCCTTCATGGAAGTTCTATGTGATGAACTTTTTCATTGGAAAGGACCTTTATGAGTTTGTTTTAGCAAGTGAAGAAAGGGAGCCAGAGCTGAGTGTCCTTGCCAATTGCAAATGAATTAAAGGCATGCAAAGAATGGAATGTAAAAGACAAAAAGATAATGTCGTAGATATTTGCAGTAATTGATGTTAGAAAATCAAGCTCCTGCTACTCTTCAATCAGTCTATCTTTATGTGTGTGACAAACATTAACTGGATACAACTGCACACGTGTGTGACATTCAATAAGTCAGTGTAGTTAGTGACTTAACCACAAATCAAGTCATTTTGTTTGAGAAGTTACAGAGAAGAAAGAAGAGAAGTTTATAAACATTAAAGTTTTAAGCTTAAGGCTTAAGCTTTAAAAGCTTAAAGCCTTCAAATCGTTGAGTTGCTGCCGCAGTATGTCGTCATCAGAATCAACGACGTGAAAAATGCCCCCGCTCAAAAAAACGAAACGGCAACACATAAGCTTCATAAAGCTTAAGTCCATTAAGCTTAAAAAGCTTAATCACCTAAATCACATTAAGCTTTCAACTTCCTCAACCAACTAAACTTACCTTCCTAGTGGCCGTTCACACTGCTTGTAAGTTGAACTGGTTTTGGAGCTTCGAGAAGTCCCTATTCACACCTGCAGTCTTGCTAAACCAGTTTTAGCAAAAACAGAAGTTTACACGCAGTCTATACACAGTTTATACGCAGTCTATACGCAACACTATTTTCTTGGAAGATGATTGCGACAACGAATTCCACAATCTTAAAGGAGAGATACTATAAAAGCCAAACAAAAATATACAAGCCTTGTAAACCCGCCTTTGAGCTATGCTCATCCCGCTAACAAGATTTTGACTGTGTGAGGTCTTTTAGAATTTTGCAGGATGACTGAACAAAACATGGACGATCTTATGGTTGAAGGTGATCTACCCGAACCAACAATGGAGCAAAAGTTGGATTTGATTATGATGAAACTTCAAGAAGAACGAAGAGCATGACAAGCTTTGCAAGCTCAATCGGCCAATTTGCAACGATCTACCACTGACCAAGATGGATCGCAACCCGAAGATATTATACAGCGTACCATCGATGCAACACTTGAAGCCCAATCTATTCGTAAAGAAACAAAGATAAGTAAAAGAAACTTCAAATTTCGTACTTTCAATGGATCACGCGATGGAAAGACTGTACTTGCTTTTATCAGTCAATTTGATGATTACTTCCATGAAGAAATATATGTTGAGAAAGACAAAATTAAATGTGTCACTAACCATTTAGTTGACCAAGCATCTTTATGGTGGACTGTGGTCCGCAAGAGCATTGATTATCCTACTACATGGGAGACTTTCCAAAAGAATTTTTTGCAGAATTTCCTTCCTCCTCCATTCCATGAAAAAGCCATCAAGCAATGGGCTCTTCTACAATAAAGGGATCGTGAACCTATTTCCCAATACACTAAACCTTTCTGGAATGCTCTACTGCAACTATGTATGCTCGAAGATGTACCTGAAGCAACTCATAAACGCAAGTTTATGTCTGGCCTACTTGGACATTTTTATGCGGAATTCAATATGTTCAAGCCAACAACCCTTGAAGATGAAATTTCCTTGGCCCATGACATTGAAGACAAAATTTTTGGACGAGACAAGCGACCACAACAATTTCCAACTAATGGTAACTATGGTTCCAAACAATTCAATTCAAATTTTCAAAGATTCAATCAAAGTCATTTTCTTCCATCTTCATTCCTTAAATCTTGACACGACTACCTGCCTTGCCATCAAACACAAATCCAAACTCTATGCCATCTCCACAGTCAAATCCCAACATTTCTAAACTTCTTGCCATTATCAATAATGTATCTAAAGCAAAACCCATAGTTTGTTACAAATGCCATCAACCTGGACATCTAGCAGCCAATTGCAAATCCAAAAAGCCATCTGTCCATATCAATTATCTGGGAGTAATAGAAGATGAAGAACGTGAGGAAATGCCGGACTTTACGAAAGATGATGATGACATTGGTACTACTTCGGATACTTTGCCAGGTATGCCAACTCCCCATTCTTTATTAACAATGAAATGTTTAGTACATGGTAAAGAAAAGACTATTTTACATGATGATGGGAGCACACATGACTTTATTTCTACAAAATTAGTCAAAGAATTGAATTTAAAAACTGTTTCTACACATTATCGCATCAAGGTTGCATTCTTAGGTACAAGATATAATGGAACATAAGAGGTGCATAATTTACAAATTAAAATTGGTGAATATACTGAACGAAGAAATTTCTTAGTGGTACCTTTGCAATCTAGTGACATTATCTTAGGAATGCCTTGGCATCATCAATACAATCCTGACATAGATTATTCTACGCATTCAATTAAAATTTATTTTCAAGGAAAACAAATCACACTGCATGGTATGCACGCTTCCAATAATTTTCCATTACTTACTCATTCTCAGGCTAAACGTGCATTACGTAAAAGTAGCAAATCCTATTTAATATGGGTGAATGAACTTCAAGCTAAAGAAAAACAGATACATCCTAGGCATACACAATTTCTTACCCAATTCCAAGATTGTTTTGCTGCTGATTTACAACTTGTATTACCACCTTCACGTCTTGAAGATCATAAGATAGATTTAATTCGTGGAACACAACCACCATGTAAAGCACCATATAGACATAACCAAATTTAACAGAAAAAAAATTCAAATTCAAATAGAAGAATTTCTTAACAGAGGATTAATTCGACCTAGAAGTTCTCCATTTGGTGCACCTGTCTTATTAGTGAAGAAGAAAAATAATACTTATCGCATGTGCATTGATTATCGTGCCCTAAATAAAATTATTGTTAAGAATAGATACCCAATTTCTAGGGTAGATGATCTTATGGATAAGCTACAAGGATCTTCCATATTCAGTAAGATAGATCTTAAATCTGGATATCATCAAGTAAGACTGGACAAATCTGATATATTCAAAACTGCATTGAGAACACAATTTGGACACTATGAATTTCTGGTTATGCCTTTCAGTTTAACTAATGCACCAGCCACATTCATCGCATGATGAATCGCATATTTTTGAAACATCAGTATTGTGTCATTGTTTTCTTTGATGACATATTAGTATTCAATAAAAATGAGAATGAGCATTATGAACATTTGTCTTTAGTTTTTAAGTTGTTAAAAGACAATCAATTATATACTAACCCAGATAAGAATGAATTCTTTCAAACATAAATTGAATATCTAGGACATATTATTTCATCAGAAGGTATTAAAGTTGACCCTAAAAAGATAGAAGCAATTTTAAATTGGCCCGTACCCAAAAATGTGCATGAATTACATTCTTTTCTAGGTCTTGCTAGCTTTTACAGAAAATTTGTGAGGAATTTCTCATTACTTGCATTACCTTTGACAAAACTTTTAAAGAAGGGTATTGTGTATATTTTGGTCTGACAATCAACAAAAGTCCTTTGACTTATTGAAACATGCTTTAACTCATGCTCCTGTATTACAATTACCTGACTTCAATAGACCATTCTTCTTACTGATGCTAGCGGATCTAGAATAGGAGCAGTCCTTATGCAAGATTCTCATCCCATAGCTTACTCTAGCTGCAAACTCAAACCATCTGAACTTAAATATTCTACCTACGATAAAGAATGGCTAGTTGTAGTACAAGCCTTACATCAATGGAAACATTATTTAATGGGATCTGAATTTATGATCAAAACTGACCAACAAAGCATTAGACATCTCCTTAGTCAACCACAAATATCTGACCGACATATTAAATGGGCCGCTTTTATTCAAAGTTTTCATCCCCTTATACAATATCAACCTAGAAAAGAGAATGTTGTAGTTGATGCTTTAAGTAGAAGACCGACAATTCAAAATATTTCTGTGATCTCATTTGATTTCCTTATTCCTATGAAAGATACTGATCATCAAGATCCTACTTTTCAAGCTGATTGGAATAAACTAGTTGCAAATAATTGGATTCCTATTGATTCATTGTCTTACAATAATGGATTTATGTTTTATGAAAAAAGATTATGTGTGTCAGCTCCGTTTCGATCATTTGTTTTGCATGAAATTCATTGTCCTCCATATCAAGATCATAGAGGAATTATATCTAGTTTGTGTACATTGATTGAAGATTTTTATTGGCCACACATGGACACTAATGTATCTAACTTTGTATCCGAATGCCTAATTTGTCAACGAGTTAAAAGACACCATGGTAAACAATATGGTTTACTAATGCCATTAACCATTCCATCACGACCATAGGAACAGATTTCAATGGATTTTATCACTAGTTTACCTAACACTAAAGCTAACCATGATATGATTTGGACTGTTGTAGACAGGTTTAGCAAACAAGCATATTTTATTCCATACAAGAAAACTTTAACTGCATCTCAAACTGGTCAATTGTTTTTGAAAATTGTTTTCACTAACCATGGTTTACCAAAAGTCATTATTTCTGATCATGATTCTAAATTCTGTAATAATTTTTGGATTACTTTGTTTGATAACTTAGGAACAAAGATTGATTTTTCATCTGCGTTTCATCCTGAAACAAACTATCAAATAGAAGCTACCAACAGTACTATTTTAGATCTTTTGCGTGCTTACACCATTTCAAAACCACACACATGGAATACATATCTACATTTACTTCAGTTTGCATATAATAATACACCACATACAGCTACAAAGAAAGCACCATTTGAAGTTATTTATGGATATCGATTGCCTATACCTGTTACATCATTGTCAAACAAAATTCAAACTGCTTATGATATTACTAACATGCATGCTACTATTTTTGATGAAGTTAAATATATGATTGCCAAAACCCAGCAATCATATACAAAACAAGAAAATAAGAAAAGACAGGCTATGAATTTTAAAGTTGATGATTATGTTTGGTTACGAATTTAAAAACGAAGATTACAAAGTGTAGATAAACACCCCGTTGTCAAATTAGCACCTAGATTTTATGGACCATTCAAGATCATACACAAAATCAATGACAATGCATTTAAACAAGAATTACCACAACATTGGAAAATCCACAACACCTTCCATATCAGTTTATTATGACCCTTTAGAGGACAACTACCTATACATCATGTCTATGAAAACCCTCCTTTACTAGATGATGAAACTGAAATCCTTGAGCCTGAAACTATTATAGATACTGACTTTATGACCACTAGAATTGGCCGTAGATATTCTAGATATTTGGTCAAGTTTAAAAATCATCCTGTTGAAGAGGCCCAATGGATGCACGCTAGAGATCTAAGTGCTTTTCCCACACTATTAGCTCCACATTGAGCTAATAGCAATTGAGGACAATTGCTATCCAACCCCAGGGGTATGATGTCAGGAAGCATATTCCACGGTGGATTTCGTGAGGTTTTGTTGTGGATTCAGTAAAATTTTATTATTACTGGGGCTTATACACAAAGTGGAATCTTTGTGCGAGAAGTCGATGGGGACGCCTATCCTTTTCGCGCGTTTTGTTAATTTAATGTGTAAGTGGGTAACTTCATAGCGGGTGATTCTACAAAATACATATTTAAATTAATAAACGTTTATGAGTTTAGAGTGTGCACTCGTAATAAATTAAGGTTAGGATTGATTTCTAACCAATTTATTTTTGTAGTTGAAGACTGCTAGGTATTCACTTTTGTTGGTTTAATTGTATTATTTTTCTAACAATTGTGAATGCTTCACTTGATGTGTAGAGCAAGCAGCGGTGGCAGTGGGAAGCATTGGAGGATAGCATGTATTCAAATTATCATCAATTTTTTATGGGCGAGTATCTTAGGCATTGCACCTATATTTTGTCGTGCTTATTTATTAAAGTGCTTGATATTTATTTATTATTTTTGTATGCGCATGGGTGTAGGATTTAAATATTTGTATTGGACATTGTATTTGGGTACCGCCTAACTTCTTGGGCGCCCAATAGCTTGAATTATTTAGTGACACAAAAGCAAACACAAAAGCTAAAGCATGCTATTTTGTAAATTGGGCTATTATTTGAGCTTGAAGATGAATAATATATTAAATACATGCTTTATGGAGTGCTTACACAAGGCATGGGGGGAGATTGCACCCAATTGGTCTCTTGTTCATGTCGTGCAAGCTTTCTTCATGGGTTTTTGTGCAAAAAGTAGAGTTTTTTTGTTCTTGGAGACCTTCTAACGCTCACTACACGCGCATACGGCGACAGATCTGTGCAGCATACTCAAGTTCAAGCAGGGACATGGCAAATCCTCTTCGAGAGACCATGGTATGAGACGTGCTGGTGATAACCAACAAAATAGGTGAAATCAGCAATTTAGTGAAATGTAGGTTTCACGAGGCCGTGGAAAATTTAGAGGCAAGGGGAGCTCTAGGAGAAGAGGTGGATAGTGGAATAGAGATTTTGTAAATTTTGCTATTATTTTCCATTATTGTGAAAAAATAGATCATGTTGCAGCCCATTGTTATGCTAAGAAAGATGATATTCGCAGATAGCAATGATAAATTGTAGGCAAGGAAACTATACATCCTCTTCGAAGAAAAAAATGAGAATATATTTGTTATATACCACATAATGAATATTGTTATAGGAAAAGGGACACATGATGATGTATGGTATATTGATTGAGGTGCATCTAATCATATGACCAATCATGTTGAATGGTTTGAAGAGATGTATGACTTACAAATTCTAGATTATGTGCAGATAAGTGATGATTCATGCCACCCAATTTCACACATTGGAAATGCTCCCTTGTCCTTACATGATGGCCAAACAAAGAGTCTCTCAAATGTACTACATGTGCCACCAATCACAAATCATTTTGTGTATGTTGGCCAAATGGTAGAGCAAGGGTTACAGGTTCGATTGATGACACCCAAACAAGCATAAAAATATTTATGCATATATCACAATTTCATCCTTCGTCAAGGGAATAATATTTACATTGTTGCAAACTCACTAAAATACACTCTTACACATGAGAGATCGCATCCACATCCATCATAAATAAATGGTAGACACAAAAGTGTATGTGCATGCACTTCTAAAAAGTTAGAAAGAATTGAAATGTGAAGGCTAAAGCCTTACAAATACAAATGTATCAAAATTTTAAGAAATAATAAAAATATGAAGGGTTGGTGTGTCTTGTAGGGAAAAGGTGTGGTGGAGTGCATGATTGATTATCTGTCTATTTCTTCCCTTTCTTTCAAGACACATTCTTGTTTGGTATGGTGCCCAAATTTCTCTCTCCTCTCTCCTTTGTGCAAAATTTCTCCTCTCTTTCTCTTTTTCCTTTCCTCTTTTCTCTTGTACAACTAAAGTTATGGTGGATTAAGATGAAGATAATGATTGTGTTATTGTTAAGAGTAAGATTTTTTGTTGAGGCTCGAATTGCACTTGCTATTAGTACCTTTATACCTTAGTACTAGTATACATGCATAACCAACATATGTAAAGTGACTTAAAATGTCATATGAAGTTTTTACCTGACATTCAGATGCTTTCCTGGCATTCAAGAAATTGTATCTTTGGAGATCTTGTATGATGAGGAATGTGATATTCTTCAAGACAACATCAGATTTGGTCACTCATATCTGGTTCTATTATTGTGTACCTGTTTCATGAATATTTACACTCTCTATTTCAAGTTATCTGATCAAGAGTGGTCATGATGATGTAGAATTGTGTGATAGTCTTCACAATAGTAGTTTTGCATTGATGAATGTAATATGTAGTTAGTTTTTGCATAATGTTCCTAAAGAATAAATGTGTGGAATGGTTGTAAATCACGTCACGAACTTTCATGTAGTAACATAGCTGTTTCTTCAGGCAGTTTGATGTTTCTTGTATTTCCTGTTATGGTCTTGATAGGCCATAACACTTTGGCAATCCTACTAGTTTCATGGAAATAACTCTCATGATTTAGGCATTAGGCTTGGAAAGAATAATTACAAAATTGGGCTCTGCAGGAATTCAGGATGCTAATGGCATTGGAGATGTACAAGTCGCTTTGCATGGGCAGTATTTATGTTAGACAATTATCCTTATTTATCCAATCCTACCCTCATAAGGAGAAGATCTCAAGAAATAAGGGAGGTGTTGTCAAGATAGCAACAGCAAACTGCAAGGCCTAATGCTACAGATGAAGCAGTGCAATAAGGTAGGCTAGATGAAGAAGAGTTCACAGATGTTGGACATAATCCCTTAGGAGTGGGTTTGTCTCTGAGGGTACCTCAATAGTGTACCATTCTCCTTCCACCTCTACAAAGTCTCCCCCAACACCACCAACTCCTTCAAGCATACCAAGTTTATTAGATAATGAAGAAGCAATATTGCCTCTTGACTATTAGGGTGCTCCTCCAAGGAATGCACTTGAAAGATTGCAGCATGCGGTGCTAGGAAGGGCATTCCTGTTAAGGAATGCAAGGGTTCGAGTAAATAAATCTTTGAGTTTTAACCCTTTACCACGAGAGAGGAAGCCAAAGAAGCAAAACAATATGAATCAAAATCAATTGTTCAACCCAAAGGTGAGAGCATCTAAATTTTCAAGCAAGAAGAAGGAAGATCCAAACTGCCATTTGGCTCAGTTTGAAACAAGGTGGACAGCAAGTGGATTTAATCAATTGTATGGAGATCAAGTCAAAGAGTAGCAATTTGAAGCCACTCTGTAGGGAAAAGCCATGGATTGGTTTTCCAGTTATGGTATGACAACATTTAATACATATGATGAATTTAAAAAAGCATTTTTGGGTAAGTTCCAGAAAGATAAAACCCTGGGGTATATTTTGAGGAAGATCAAGAGGATTAAGAAAAAGAGTATGCTAGTGGAAGATTATGCTAAAAAGGTTAGGAACCTATTGAACACGTTGA
This sequence comes from Lygodium microphyllum, assembly GCF_053477565.2. NCBI lineage: Eukaryota > Viridiplantae > Streptophyta > Polypodiopsida > Schizaeales > Lygodiaceae > Lygodium > Lygodium microphyllum. The sequence continues at coordinate 109,774,198 of NC_141164.1, forward strand.
ATAATGCTGATTCACCATCAGTGGAGATGCAAATTACTAACTTCATTAGGGTTTGAAGAGTAAAATTGGAAACCCAATTGCTAATGTACAATTGGAACAAAATGGTACATTGGATACCATGATTAGGGCTGCTATGAGAGTTAAGAGAAGATTGGGTACTTCTCATTCAAAAACACACAAAGATGATGATTCTTCAGGTTCAATTTTTGATACAGATTCAGATTCAGGATATGAAGTGATACTGATGATGATGATAGTGAGAATAGTTCAGATTCAGAAAATGATTTTAGTGACTTCGATGATGAGGAGTCTAATAGAAAGAAACATAGGAAGAAGAAGAAAAAATCAAGATCAACCAAGTCTAAAAAGAAGAAAACAAAAGACTGAAGTAAAAGAAAAGTAGAGGAGAGTAAACTAGATAAGAAGATTAAGCAAAAGCTGAAAGATTTAAGTCTTTCTGACATTAAGCGGAAGGAAACGTACTGTGAGATATGCCAAAGAAATGGCCATGAAACCAAGACATTTTGGTACAATCCTAATGTAAGGATGGCACAATAGATGCCAATGGGGCAGCCTAGGCCGAGACCTATGCAGCCAGTCACAGTAAATCAAGTTATTACTGACACAATGCCTCAAAGATCTTTAATGGGGTTTGGAAGAATGCAGGCAAGAAAGCCTTGGGAAAATCTAAGAACATAGAAATCAACTACTCAAATCGAAGCATGCCACTATTGTGGAGGTCAAGGACACTTTGTTGGATCAAACTATGAACTTTGGGCAAGGCATAGGACTGAGAAAGGAATGGCAGTAGCAAGGACCTACAATGATGGAAGACCTGCAGGATCATCTCATCCACATCATCCCACCTACCCTAGTTGCAACAATTCTCATAGAGTTACCTAACCAAGATAAGAAAAGGCAATTTTCAGATGGTACAAGGGCTGCTAATTGCAGGAAAAGTCGGCAAGAAGAGGTTCAAGAATGGCAAGAGGGGGTGTCAGGTAACTCAAATGCTGCAAGTATGCATGTTGAATGTGATTGTTCTAATTTCATTAAAGTAGAGGATTGTCATGATGAAGCTATGGTATTAGTGCTTACCGGAAGCCAAGTAGGCTTGAAGCTTGATTGGCAGGAATAAGAGAGCCATGGAAAAGGCAACAAAGTAGGTGAAAAGGTTTTAGAAACTTGCAGGAAAAGGGAGATTTGAAGAGCCTGTTGATCAAGCAAATCCAAAAACCCTGTATCATGATGAGTAGGATCAACATTTTGAAGATAAAGAATTAGGAAAATTTTAGGAGGGAGGTTCAGGAAAGCTATTCTAGGCTCTAGTAAAGTGTTCCTTACAATTAATATTGGAACAGATATTGGATTTAATTATAGGCTTCAAGGAGAGGTTGCTCGTGAAGATCGAGGAAAAGCAGTAAGGGGTTCTTGAAAGTACACCAGTTTAGGATCAGACGATTCTTAACTGTCAAGCATGTTGAGATATCGAGCTCCACTCGTGATACGCCAGGGTGACCGTTGTGTATTTATGTCACCGACTTGTCAGTTGCAGACGCGGTTGGTACACCACCCATAAATAATAGCTACATGATAGCTATCCTTATCTACTCTAGTTCGTGGCTCAGTTAGTATGCCACCTTAGTTAGTTGAGTTTGGTTTGAGACCCATATATAGGGTTCTTCTATTTCTTTGTATGTGAGTTCTTTTTGGCTTACACAACTAAGAAGAGGAAAACTGTTTTCAGCCTCCACCCTTGTGTGTATTCCCCCATTGTGCAAGCAAGAAAGCTACAAGTGAGACTCCTTCCTTCTCTCCCATAATCTTGACATGGTATCAGAGCCTTGTTCATGGTAAGGAGCTCAAGAAAGCAAGCCAAGCTCGCGGTGTTCTGGTAAGAGGAGCAGTGTTGCTTTCATTTTCTGTTTTGGGAGCAGATCTCTGCAGGTAGCACAGCCGGAAATTGCAAGAGTGCATTGTCTCAGGTTGAGACGCCCTTCGCGGTGAAGCAAGAGGGCACTATATTTGAGGCCATTTCGGGGCCTGTTTTGGAGGCGGAAGTTTTCTGCACGCACTCAGGAAAAGGCCCAGTTTTATGCTGTGCAGCCACTGTTCTACAGGTCGGTGAAAAGTTTCTGTAGAAATTGCATCGTATGCTTGTGCACAGAGACGTTGGGAGTTACAAAATCATCCTTGGTTCCTGTTTATGCAAAATCGTCACTAGAAAGTGACTGTGTGGTTAAATACCACTTTCGCCAGTTTTGCAGATTTGTCCTTGTGAGGGTGAAGCTGAGTTTTTGCAGTGACATAATTTTTCGCAGTGTTCTGTAATGGCGTCTGATTCTCTTTCACAGATTGTCACTGAAAAGCTTGACAAGAACAACTTCCAGGCATGGAAGTTTAGAATGACGAATTTCCTTATGGGAAAAGGATATTGGGAATTTGTTGCAGGAAATGAAGAAGAACCAGTTCTTCCTGATGTTCCCAATCAACAGCAAATGCAGGCATTCAAAGCATGGCATGAGAGAGCCAGGAAAGTTATGTACTGGCTGTCTATCAGCATTTCAGACTCTATGATTGTGCATATTCAGGATGCAAGTACGTCAAAGGAGGCATGGGATACTCTGTCAAAGATGTATAGCACAAATACGCAAGCCAGGAAAATGCAGCTCAAGCAAGAGTTGCACAATGTGCAAAGAGAAAATATGAGCATCAATGACTACCACATGAAGGTGAAGAAGATTGCAGATGCACTTGCTTCCATTGGGTCGCCAGTGGAAGATGATGATTTAGTTTCTGTGACCTTGAATGGTCTAGGAAAGGATTATGCACAGTTTCGGACATCCATTTCAGTTCGTGAAAGATTTCCTGATTTTGAGGAGTTGATTGCTCTTCTAATTTCTGAGGAGCAGAGAAATGGTGGTGCATCTTCTTCAGGAGGAACTTCAAAAGAAGCTGTCTTCTAACAAATGCTGGAAGAGGTAGAGGAGGCCGCTTTGGAGGCCGTGGTAGAAATCAGAATATGCAGCAAACTCAAGAAAACCAGTCCTATGGAGGAGGACGTGGTAACTCTAGAGGCAGGGGGAGCCAAAGAGGTCGTGGTGGATGGCAAAGAGGCCAAAATGCAAACAGTAATGTTGAATGCTACTATTGTGGTAAAATGGGTCATATGGCTAAGGACTGCTATAAAAAGCAGAATGACATCATGAATGGAAAACTGCAACAAGGAAATTATGCATCTTCTAGTAGACAGGGTGATGACAGAAATGAGCATTTGTTTATGGTGCAGCACATGAACAATTCTGTAACAAGTGCAGAAGAAAGCAACGATGTGTGGTATGTTGACTCAGGTGCATCAAACCACATGACAGGTCATGCAGAATGGATGGAGGATGCAAGGAAAATGGAAAAACCAGGATTTGTGGAGACTGGTGATGATACTGCACATCCGATTGTGCAGATTGGAAAAATTACTTTGTCTATGCAGGATGGGAAAAAGAAATACCTGTCCGATTTATTTCATGTCCCGAATATCACCAAGAATCTGGTTTCTATTGGTCAAATGGTTGAACAGGGCTTGCAGGTCAGATTTAATCCTCATGGATGCTTTGTTGAGGATATGAAAAATAAAGGTCGCTTGATAGCAAAAGGAAAGAAGAAGGGCAGAATGTTTACATTGGATGCAAACATGCCTGAATTGAGTGCAGCAATGTTTGCACATGGGACCGGTGTAGTTGCAGATATTGATATCTGGCATAAACGCATTGGTCATGTTAATGTACAACGACTTAAATCAATGCAGGCCCAAAACATTGTTGCAGGATTGCCTAAATTCAAGGTTGCAGAAATGCATAAGGTATGTGAAGCCTGTCAGTTTGGAAAACAGGCAAGGAAACCATTTCCTAGACATGTTCAAGAGAGTAAGAAGCCATTGGAATTAATCCACTCTGATGTGTGGACTACTAAAGCTGCATCTCTTGGAGGCTATCATTATTTTGTCAGTTTTATTGATGACTATAGCAGAAAAGTTTGGGTGTATTTTATGAAAAAGAAAAGTGAAGTTTTTGGGCATTTCAAAACTCTTAAAGCTATGGTTGAAAAAGAAACAGGCCTGCAAATAAAATGCCTAAGGTCAGATGGAGGGGGAGAGTACCTCTCAAATGAGTTTGCAAGGTTCCTGTAGGAGCATGGCATAAAGCAGTAATATTCATGCAGTCATACCCCACAGCAAAATGGAATTGCAGAAAGAAAAAACAGACATATTGGAGAGGTGTCTCGTGCCATGCTCAATGAAAAAGACCTGCCAGATTTTTATTGGGCTGAAGCAGTTGCTATAGCAGTCTACATAATGAACAGGACTCCCACTGCAACAATACATGGAATGACTCCAGAGGAGAGGTATACTGGTAGGAAACCAGATATTTCTCATTTGAAAATTTTTGGTTGCATTGCCTATGTACATGTGCCAGATGAGTTGAGATCCAAGTTGGATCCAAAAGCTGAGAAGTGCATCTTTATTGGTTACTCTCTGCAGCAAAAAGGGTATAGATGCTATAACCCTTCTACTCGTAAGTTTACAGTGAGCAGAGATGTTGTTTTTTATGAGATGAGTAGCTGGTATAAACCAGTAAATGTGATTGATGATATAGATGCACAAAATGGTAATGCTGCACAGAATTCACAGCAGCAGTCACAAAATATTAGTGGACCTGGAGCGTCCTCTAGCAGTGGTTCACATTCTTCGCCATGGACAGGAAGATTGAGATCAGGAGAATCTTCTCAAAGTAATGCAGATAGTGGTATGCAGGTATCACGAAAAGGAAAAGAGAAGGTTGATCAGCCCATGTTTGATGTGAATGCAGGTCACTCTTATGTGGATGGTGAATCCAGTGGCTCAGAACAGAGCATTGATGATGAGTTGGGTATTCCTTCTATTGTTACACCTGGAGTAAGGAAGACCAGGGATGTTTTGAGGGCACCTGGGAGTGAACCCACTTTGCGCAGGTCTACCAGAGTTAGGTATCTTGTGGATAGGCTGAAATATGATGGATTTACAGCCATTCACTATGCATATATGGTCAAGGTGATACAGGAACTAGAACCCACTTCTTTTGAGCAAGCCATGGGAAAAGAAAAACGGGAGAAAGCCATGGATGAAGAAATGGATGCCTTGGAAGTAAATGCTACATGGGAATCGGTACCTTTGCCTAAAGGTAAGAATGCAATTGGCTGTAAGTGGGTTTATAAGGTGAAGCACAATGCAGATGGTTCTGTGAACAGATACAAGGCAAGATTAGTAGTCAAGGGGTATGCACAAACATATGGCATTGACTATGAAGAAACATTCAGTCCGATTGCAAGGATGGCAACCGTAAGAGCAGTCATTGCTATGGCTGCATCAAAGGGATGGTCTTTACATCAGATGGATGTAAAGAATGCCTTCTTGCATGGTGATTTGCAAGAAGAGGTCTATATGGAGCAGCCACCAGGTTATGTGCATGATGTTCATCCTGAGTTTGTTTGCAAGTTGAAGAAAGCTTTGTATGGCTTGAAGCAAGCACCTAGAGCATGGTCTGACAAGATAGGATAGTATCTTGTCACTATTGGCTTTCAGATTTCCAAAGCAGATTTCTCACTTTATGTGAGAAAAACAGAGAAAGGTATTATGCTACTTGTCATTTATGTTGATGATTTGATTATGACATGTGATAGTGATGAAGATATCCTTCATGTGAAAATGCTATTGAAGCAGAAGTTTGAGATAAAGGATTTGGGAGAGCTGCGTTATTTCTTGGGCATTGAGGTGATTAGATCACCAAGTGGGATACAGCTCTTGCAGAGGCAGTATGGATTGGACATGCTGTCCAAATATGGGATGACAGGCTGTAAGCCTATTTCAGTTCCTTTGGAGCAGAATGTGAAGCTAAGCACAGATGCAGGTGAGCTTCTGGAAGACCCTACTATGTACAGACGCATAGTAGGAAGCTTGATTTATATGACTATTACTAGGCCAGATTTGAGCTATGCTGTTGGATTGGTAAGTCAGTTTATGCAGGCTCCAAGGAAACCGCATTTGGATGCGGCTAGACGCATACTCAGGTATGTGAAGTCCACATTGCAGTATGGACTATTTTATGAGACTGGAGTTCAGATACAGTTGCATGGATACACTGATGCTGATTGGGCTGGTAGTATTTCTGATAGACGATCTACCAGTGGATATGTGTTTTCTTTTGGGAGTGCTGCAGTCACTTGGAGCAGCAAGAAATAGCCTACTGTTGCCTTGTCGAGCACAGAGGCTGAGTACAGGGGTGCAGCAATGGCTGCATGTGAGGTAGCTTGGTTGCATAAGCTACTTTATGATATGCATCAGTCTACAGATGGGCCAGTTGTCATTTATTGTGATAACATGAGTAGTATACACTTGGAAAATAACCCAGTCTATCATGCTAGAACAAAGCACATTGAAGTGCATTATCACTATGTGCGGGAGAGGGTTTTACTAGGTCTTATTGATCTAGTTTATGTCAGCACAGAGGATCATGTAGCTGACATATTCACGAAGGCATTGGGCGCAGAGAAGCTGCGCAAGTTCAGAGACCTGCTTGGTGTGCAGGAATTGGGATTGAGCTCGAGGGGGAGTGTTGAGATATCGAGCTCTACTCGTGATACGCCAGGGTGACCGTTGTGTATTTATGTCACCGACTTGTCAGTTGCAGATGCGGTTGGTACACCGCCCATGAATAATAGCTACATGATAGCTATCCTTATCTACTCTAGTTCGTGGCTCAGTTAGTATGCCACCTTAGTTAGTTGAGTTTGGTTTGAGACCCATATATAGGGTTCTTCTATTTCTTTGTATGTGAGTTCTTTTTGGCTTACACAACTAAGAAGAGGAAAACTGTTTTCAGCCTCCACCCTTGTGTGTATTCCCCCATTGTGCAAGCAAGAAAGCTACAAGTGAGACTCCTTCCTTCTCTCCCACAATCTTGACAAAGTAGTTATACCGATCCAACAAGAAGTTGTGGATTATCAGGTGCCCACTATTCAAGTTGAATATGCAGGAAGGAAGTAGGATGATGTCCTATTGGATGGGGGTTCCGGAGTTATTATACTCCCTGAACATACATATATAGCAACCAAGCAAGATGAATTGCTACCAGCTCCATTGCAAGTCAGGATGGCAAGCGAGGGGAGGTTACAACCTCTGGGAATTCTCAAAAATCAAGAAATTAAAGTAGCTGGCTTGAAGTTCAAGGTAAGTTTTGTTGTGTTACGAATGTTAGAGATTGGAGATTCCTATACGATGCTTTTGGGCAGACCATGGTTTAAGTTGGCTAAATTAAAGCAGGATTGTGGGAATGATTATGTATGTATACCTGTGGTAGCTCATACTATTAATTTGGCATATGAAGTTGAAGATGATGAGGAGGAAATGTTTCTTCAAGAAAATCCTTCTGTAGTTCTAGTGTTTGAAATTGATGTGGACTCGAAGTATCAGGATTCTTCAATAACTACAGGACATGAAGTTTTGGACCACTAGGTTGTTCAAATTGTAGGAAGAAACTAGTCACAACAGCAACTTGAAGGTTTTCCTAAAGGTTAGGAGCAGCTTGCTATTCAGGAGAGACAAAAAAATGAGACCCATAAAATGGTTCAGGACTGGGATAGCAATTATTCGAAAGAATTTCAACAAGAAACACTTGGAAATCAGCTAACTGATTTGGGTAACTGTAGGGATAGTCCTAAAGTATTGGATGCAAAGGGTCAAAAAATAATTATTCAAGCTGATTTGAGATATGAACGTACCATGAGAACATTTGCAAGGGTTGTTGAAGATGAGGTTCAGGAAGTCAACTTGAATCTTGAAGGGGAGGTTAAACCCATTAATGTCAGTATCTTAATAGAAGAAGAGTTCATGCAAAACCTCATCCAATTATGCAAAGAATTTAAGGATATCTTTGCTTGGGATTACACAGATATGAAGGGATTTCATCGAAATGTTTATCAACATAGAATAAATCTTAAAAAAGATGCCAAGCCAATTATTCAGAAAAGGTATAGGATGAATTTGAATTATGCCAAGTAGGTCAAGGAAGAAATTGACAAGCTCTTGAGGGTTGGATTCATCAAACCCTTAAATGAGGTCACTTGGTTATCCCCTATAGTGGTGGTGCCTAAAAAGAATGGAAAGCTCAAGGTTTGTGTGGATTATAGGAAATTGAATGCAGCCACTATTATGAATCCTTTCCCTATCCATTTTGCTAATTCTCTTCTTGATGATGTGACAATCATGAAATCTATACTTTTCTGGATGGTTTTTCAGGCTACAATCAAATAAGGATGCATCCGAAAGATATGGATAAGACAACCTTCATCACTAAGTGGGGAGCATATGTTAGTACGGTCATGAATTTTGGGTTGAAAAATGGGCCTCTTGAGTTTTAGGGAGCTGCCCATAAGACATTTGGGCCGTATCTAAAAACCTTTATGAGGGTGTTTATTGATGATTTCTGTGTTTTTGGCACCAGGAAAGAGCATCTCCAACACCTAGATTATGATTTGAGAGATGTAAAAACTTTGTATGTCCTTAAATCCTTTCAATTCAATGTTTGCAACAAAGAGAGGTGTGCTCTTAATCCATATTCTATCTAACACCATATTGGGGAATATGGGAATTTCCCATAAGTTTGGGACATATGGTCAAATCTTTGGATTTGTCATAACTTGAACATTATAACTCCAAATCAAGCGCTCTATAGCTCAATAGATTCAATTTTTCAAGACCTTTCTAATGATAGGTCACATCATATGGTTTTGAGAAACTTATGGGCATGTTTTTCAGGTGCCACATTTTTAGTATTCAAAAAATGGAAATTGGGAGATTCCCAAACTCACTAATATTGTGTTATCTGAGGAAGGTATGTGTATAGATCAAAGAAAGATTGCAGCTGTTCAGAAAGCTAAAGCTCTAGCCAATGTGCAAGAAGTTATGAGGTTTGTTGGACAAGTGAAGTGGCATAGTAGGTACTAAAGGTATCTGCCACATATTTGTGATCCTCTTACTACTTTAACCAAAAAGGGGATGTTGTTTGTCTAGAGGGGAGATCATGACAAAGCTTTCAGTGTCCTCAGGAAAGTTCTTGTTGTAGCTCCTATATTTCAACCTCCTACATAGGATTTGCCTTTCTATATTTTGGTTGATGCTTCTGATCTTGATGTGGGAATTGTGTTAATGCAAAACAAAGTACCTAGATGGTATATACCTATTTACTATGCAAGTTGGAGATTGAGAGCTAATGAAAAGAATTATTCAGTAACTAAAAGAGAAGCACTCAGTATGGTGTATTCAATTCAAGATTTTAGACATTATTTGCTTGGGAATCAAGTTATATTCATGTGGACCATCAAGCACTCTTTTTCTTGATCAACAAACCTTAGTTAACATGAATATTGGCCAAATGGATGTTGCTGTTGCAGGAATTTGATTTCAAAGTTATTCATACTCCTAGGAAAGAGCATGCTATAGCTGATTAGGAGACTGGACAATGATGATATGGAGGTAGGAGCATTTCTTACAATATGAATTGATGGTTGCACACTTTACAACAGATCAAAGGAAAAGACTGGCATTGAACAATGAGTCATTTCATATTATTATTATGAATATTTTGTATGGAAGAGGAGTTGACAATGCTTTACAAAGGCGTGTTCCTAAATTTGAGCAACCAGCAGTTCTTCATGAAACTCGAAACTATCAGGAGGTCACTTTTCTAGAGAAATTACATGTACGAAAATTCTGCAGGTAGGTCTATGGTGACCTACTTTGTTGAAGGATGCTCACCAATATGCTAAGGAATGTTTGCCATGTGTGAAGGAAGGCCAACCTCTTGACAGGGATAGAATGCAGGATCATCCTGTATTACCACTTGAACCATTTCAAAAATGGGGAATAGATTTTGTTGGACCCATTAAGCTAGTTGCAAAAAGGACAGATAATTAGTACATTTTGGTTTGCACTGATTATGCCACAAAATGGGTGGAAGCTCAAGCCTTGAAGGATAATAAAGCTCTTAGTGTGGCCAAGTTTTTGTATACTAACATCATGACCAGGTTTGGATGCCCCATTGAGTTGGTAAGTGATAGGGGTAAGAATTTTTTGAACCGAGTTATTTGGGATCTAAGTGTCAAGCACATGATTCTTCATAAGAAGTGGACCCCATACCATCCTCATGCTAATGGGCAAGCTAAGAGTTCCAACAAGATCTTACTTTGTATCCTAAAGAAAATTGTTGAGGATAACAGGAAGGATTGGGATGTAAAGTTGGATTCTGCATTGTGGGCTTTTAGGACTTCATACAAGGTGACAACTCGACTTACACCTTTCAGGTTGGTGTATGGATTAGAGGCTGTGGTCCCTATAGAGTTTGTGGTCCCAAGTTTAAGAGTTGTTGTTGAACATAAATTGGATCCTGAATAGTTAGTGGAGCATCATATGGAACAACTCTTGAAGTTGGAGAAAGACAGGGTGTTAGCTACCTATGTGTCAGGAATCACACAGTAAAGGAGACAGGCTTGGGTGAATAGATAGATTGAAAAGAAAACTTTTGAAAAAGTGGATGGGTTGTTGTTTAAAATTTTTGACTGGGAAAATTCCCAAGTAAACTAAAGCTTTGGTATGCTAGACCATTTATCATTCATGAAGATCTTGGACCAAGGTACATTTCTGCAAAACAATTTGCAGGGCAATATCTTAAAACCTATAGTTAATGGTTTTAGGTTGAAAAGGTTAGTGCAACCTTATTATTCACCTGTTAATTTAATTTTTCTTGTTAGGGAAAAGGAATCAAACTTTTAGGGTTGCATGTGTGAAGGGTCACAATTGCATGATTCTGACATGACAATTGGCACAAATGAAGGGTCACTCAAAGATGACTTAGACTTTACTTTTGAAATGGAGAAGGACACATGGTCTTTTTGTGTTTCTTCTCTTTCTCCATCACCGTGTGCTTTGCACCCTATTGTTGCCACCATGACCCACATGCGTCGAAGTTGTACAAGGAAGCTAACATTACCAAAATGTTGGTGAGTGAAAATGAGTGATCGAGGACATGATGCTTCATCAAGTCAAGTGGGATAACACATGCAAATATCATTTTTTTGTCTTTCTAGCACTTACCCATAGCGGGAGTTGAGGTGATAAATGGAAATCCCAAGTGGTACCATGCATGTTTGACACGTGGTTGAGATATTTCAGTCTTGAGACACGCACTTCATGCAGGAAGAGATGAAGATTTTGAGTCCCTGAGTGGAATTTTACGTGGCGATGGGCATGCTTGCCATCTAGCAATTAAGGGGAAGCAAGGGGCAACTTGAAAAATTGAGAGAAAAAGAAAAAACGTGAGTAGTTTTTTTTTTTAAGAAGAGAAGAGAAGTGTTAAACACAACGTGAGAGAGAGAGAGAGAGACAGAGAGAGAAGAAGAAGAAGAATCTTGCAGGCTGAAGAAGGGAGAAAGAGACCTTGAAGCTGAAGTCATTGAAGCTATGGGGCAAGATGGTAGGGTTGAATGGGCTAATGCGACTTCTTAGTTTTCAGATGATGGTAATAGGAGTCTTTTTTTGTCTTGTTTTCTTCTATTGCTTTGTGGGGTAGAGAGTTTGCAGATCAAATGTGGTGTGTGGATATGAGTGAAAGACAGTAGAGGATTGTTCTTCTTCACGACGAGGGTGATGTTTGTTAGTTGTTGAGTGAGGCTGCCCATCAGCAGAGAAAAATGGAAGTCAAAAGTCTCTACATCTGAAACTGGGTATGAGGCACGAAATATGTATTATGGGAAGATGTTGAATGCATGGGTTTGAGTTAGTGGAAATATGAAAGGATTCACATCCAAGGAAATAATGTATCAATGTTTGTAAATTTTGAAGCTCCCACAACTCTTCATCAATGCATGATTGTACTTTTGGAACAAAGTATTTGTGTTTGTTGTGTAGAGCATGAAAGAATTTATGACTGCAGACTGTGCAAAGCTATTTTAGGGCAACACATCAAAGAATTTGGCTCTGAGTTGTTCTAGAAAATTATAGATTGGAAAGAGAGCTACAACTGGTTAAATCCAAGGTCTGGTTAAAAAGTTATGAACTGTTCTGTGTAACGCTTCATGAAGCAGTTTCTGTGCTCTATGAAGAAATAGGTGAATTCAATAGCTTCTACAATACCAACTTGGTTTCCCATGGAAATCATCATGATTATCCATTGATATATCAGTGTAAACTCGATTTTGATGTAGTAATGGAATGTCTACAGTAGTGAAATGCTTGTAGCAGTTGAATGGGCATGGGAATTTGCCGTGTAAAGCTTTGATTACCTATGTATTTGGTTTGTATTTGTGTGTGCTTTGAGGAAATAAGAGTAGAGAGGGTCTACAATTGATTTTGTATTGCTTGAAGCAATCACACTTTTTGGGGTGGTTTGTTGTTTGGGGTTGCCATTCCCTAAAAAATAGGAGTTGTGTGAATCTGAAAGCTCATGTTGTCAGAGTCTCTACCATGGTTGTTTCAGTGTGAGATTCTCTTTAAAAGTGGTAAAACTAGAGCTTGAAGTTTTGAACTATTTAAGTTGTTGAGCTAAAGTCTCAATGAGGAGTGAGTGATCAGAAATTTTTGACCATGTGTTTAGTGGTGCCGCCTTGTGGGTTTTGTTGAGGTGTGATCCTCAGTCTTTATCCTCTGGTATTGTCTTGGGGGTTGTTAGAGGCTGACTACCCAATTAATCTACCATAGATTGGTGCCTCGCCCGCCGCTGAGGATCTCCCGTGTTGAAGATCTTTTACTAATCTTATCAGTTGGGAAGTGTAAGGTTTGAAAACCAATATGTACACAAACTCAAGCATGGCGGCTTTTGGATATGGACCCTTCTTTGGTACTGATAATGAGGATGCTAATCAAAAGATTGGAGTGGATGGCTTACCAAGATCGAAGGGACACTAATGCAGATAAGATTTGAATGATCAGCATGTTGCTTGAAGGTTTTGCAAGATTATGGTGGAACTTACTGAATGAAGAGACAAGGGAAAATTGGAGTGAAGTAAAAAATGAGTTCCTTACAAGGTTTGCAACTAAAAAAACTCGTGAGGGTTTATGGAAATCTTTGGAAAAGATGTTTCAAGGGGAAAATGAGGAAGTGTCTAAATTTGCTGTGAGATTTCAAGTAAAATGGATAGAAATTGCACAAAGTATGAAGCAACCTCCAATGATGTTTTTGAAAAAGGACAAGTTTGTTTCATTGCTCAAACCTGAAATTAGAGAAAAGATTATAATCAAAGACCCTCATACATATGAAGATGCAGTAAAATTAGCCATGGAAAAGCAAAGGAAAATACAATTGAGGTTGGATCAATCAAGAGGTATTGAAGTGCATGCATTTTTACGGCCTAATCAAGTTGACAATGTTGCAAGAAATGCAGGACAACAAGCTGTGAATCTTCATGGGGCATTTAAAAGAGTGGAGAATGGGACTCAACAAGGCCATATAAAAGTAGATGATGCTGTGATTAATAAACTATAGGAACAATTGGAAAATCTGAATTTGAATATGAGCCTATTGTAGGCAAGGTGGCCTTAAATGCAACCTAGATTTAGAGGACCTCCAAGAAATAGATGGGAAAACTTTGAATGCTTTAATTGCAAGGAGAGAGGTCATATTGCTCCTGATTTCCCTTATCCAAGAAGAACAGGATGGGAGATGTATCCCATGCCACAAGGGAATGCTAGGAAAGATGCTATACCTCAACAGGAACAAAGGCCACTTGAACTAGCTAGGCAATAGTTAGAAAGAAGACTTGGTGAAGGCACATCAGGTATGGACTTTATTGAAACCAACATGTCTGATGATGGGGAAAATGTAGATGTTTTTGCTAACAAGAGAGTTAGAGAGAGGGATACTGAAATTGAAACTCAAAGGGTAGCATGGATTAAAAAGGGAAAACAGGTGGTAGACGATCTAGAAGCTAGCAGGAAAGCTAAACCATGAAGGAAGATTGAAATGGGAGACTTTGCTTTGGGAGTCAATCAAGTTCCTTAAAACCTGTTTGAAGACTTAAAAGGTAAAAAGGCTGATGTTACATATGGTCAGCTTCTGCAAATGAACTCATCTCTGAGGAGACAATGGCGTGGTTTGGTTAGCATTAGGAAAGGAAAAACCCAAACTAGGTATGTTGGAGTGGGATACCTGTCAGATGTGAAATACACTATACATGTCATGGACTCATGGATACATGGAAGGAAAATTGATCAATTTTATGTTGATGGTGGTGTGCAAGTTTGTGTAATCACTGAAGAAGAAATGCTGCAAATGCATGTGAAAATCACAAGAAAGCCACTATTTAAGGTTAAAATGGCAAATAGCTCAAAGGTGAAATGTTGGGGAGTCATTGAGAACTTGGAGATCAACATTGGAGGCCAAAAAGCATGTTTAGATATCCATGTTATGCCTACAAAACTTGGGGCATATCCTCTCATTTTGGGACAATGGTGGTTGATTGGTATGAGAACCAGACAAGACTGGTATAGAGGTCAATAGGAGCTTTATCTAGAGAAGCCAGTTCATAAGAGTGTGATCTTTGACATGAATGCACGGTCCATCATTCAAAATGGACATGAAAGTGATGTTGGAGGTGATGAAAGTAGTGATTTAGAAAATTCGAGCCTTGATGAGGAAGATAGAGAATGGGAAGCTAGCTTACTCTCTAGGGATGTTGACCTCTTTGGGTTGTCAATCCAGGGTTCAAAAAGAGAGGAAAAAGTTGTAAATATTGATATAGGAAGTACAGACTTCATGCAAGAAACATGTGATCAACAACGTGAAATGATTGTTGGACTACCTAAGCTTATGAATATGCTGGGATATGACTTAACTAATGATGAAAGAGATGAATATTCAGCCATTTTTCAGAAATACCCAAAACTCTTTGCTACAGAATATCACCAACTAAGGGGTACTAACAGCATTGTGCACCATATCAAACTGAAAGAAGGGTGTAAACCAGTGGCTCAAAAGCTTAGGAGACCTTATACAATTCAGAAAAACGTGCTTAAAGCTAAAATTCAGAAGTTTCTTGATGCTAAATTTATCTATCCTGTTGATGATGCAAAGTGGGTGTCTCCTGTTGTAATTAGACCAAAGACTTGATGAAGTTTTTTGCAAACTTGATGAGGATGTTGGTAAGCTAGACCATGATAAATGTAAAATAGCAAGAACTAGAGTGATACTCTTGGGTGAAGTGTCT
This sequence comes from Lygodium microphyllum, assembly GCF_053477565.2. Classification (NCBI taxonomy): domain Eukaryota; kingdom Viridiplantae; phylum Streptophyta; class Polypodiopsida; order Schizaeales; family Lygodiaceae; genus Lygodium; species Lygodium microphyllum. The sequence continues at coordinate 109,789,483 of NC_141164.1, forward strand.
ACTAATGGTATTTCACCTAAGCCTAGTAAAGTGGAGGCTTTACTTCTTATGAATTCTCAAGAAACTGTAAAAGAACTAATGAGCTTTGTTCAAAAGTTGAGGTAACTATCAAGGTCATTCCATATGCTGGCTGAATATGCATATCCTTTACAGAAAGCAACTTAAAGGGATCCTTTAGTTTTGATGCAAGTTGAAGAGGATGCATTCTTGCATATTAAAGAAAAGTTAAGCACTTTGCTAGTTCTTATGCCTCCAAACTGGGATGAACCTTTCTTCATTAGTATCAGTGTTGGGAAAAATGCAGTGGGAGCCGTTTTAATGCAGAAGGGAAAAGGGATGTCTTATATGAGACTTGTGTTTTACATAAGTAGATCCATTGGAGCGACTGAAAAAGCTTGGATGGAAGAAGAATTGTTGATATGAGGGCTGGTATATGCAATTAAAGGATGGAAATCATACTTAATTGGGAAACCATTTGTAGTACTTACTAGTTCTCAATCCCTTCCACAGGTGTTGCGATTTGCTGAAAATGCTTAAAGAGTTACTAAGTGGTTGTTGGCTTTGCAAGAATTTGAATTTACATGTTTGAAGGAGGATACTATAAGAGCTAGTCTAGGTGATATCTTACCTTATAAAGAACCTATTGAAAGTGCAGCCATTATAAGACGGAATCTGATTTTGCATCCACAAATTGATGAGAAGATGAAGGATAAAGATGCTACCTTGTTTTTTGATGGAGTTATAGAAGATTGCTAAAAAAGGGAGGAATGGGTTTTGACATTATGGATGCTGAAAATCGAGAAGTCTTTTCTGAAAGTCAAGGAAGTAAAGAGATACAAAGTAACAATGAAGCTGAATATGTGAGTTTACAGCTGAATATGTGAGTTTACATGCTCGTCTAAAATAATGTATTCAACTGGGATACAGAAAGATAGTACCAAAAGGAGATGCTTTGTTGGTGTCGGATAGGTTCAAAATGTTTGGAAAGCCAATAAAAATATTTTAAAGGAGTGGCTATTTAAGATAAAAGGCCTCATGAGGTAGCTCAAAAAATTTGAAATTTGGCATATTGGTAGGGAGAACAACCGTAGAGCTTATGAATTGGCTGAAAATGCTACTCCCAGTATGTTGATACAATGAGGGTGGATAATCCTAGATATGAGGGCAAGGAGAGCCTTCATCTAATTGAAGAATTTCTAAAAACTGGGGAGCTAAAGTCATTAGATGATAAATACAAAAGGTATGCCATTGTTAGAAAGGCCAGGGAATATGTGCTCATAAATGATCAGTTGTACATGAAGGGGATTGATAATGTACTGAGAAGGGTGCTAGATAGTTTCGAGATTCCTGCTTGTTTATCTTCCTGTCATGAGGAAGCATGTGGTGGTCATTTTGGTTTTGAGCTTACTAAAAGGAAATTTTTTCTAGCAGGACTTACTTGGCCTAGTCTGAGTGCTGAAGTTACTAATTGGTGTAAAAGTTGTCATGCTTGCTAGTCATATGCAAAAAGGGCACTAATTCCAGAACCTACTAAAGCCATTATTGCCTATGGACCATTTGAGAAGTGGGGTTTGGATCTTATTGGACCTTTTCCTGGTACAAAAAGATGAAAGTCTTACATCATTACTGCAGTTGATTATATGACCAAATGGCTTGAAGCTAAGGCTATAAGGAATTGCAAGAAAGAGAATGTAACTCAATTTCGCATGGAGAACATATGCTGCAGATTTGGAATGCCACTAGCAATATGACAGATCAAGGTCCTGGCTTGAGAAATAAGCTATTGAGAGAATTAACGGGGAAACTAGACTTGAAACACAAATTTGCTACTTCTTATTACCCTCAATGAAATGGATTAGTGGAACCATTCAATGGAACATTACAGAAGATTCTCTTTAAGCTGGTGGAAGATCATCCTAAAGATTGGGACAATTATCTACATCATGCTTTGTGGGCTTGTAGAACAATGCAAGAGACAAGTACAAGATTCACCCCTTTTCAGTTAGTATATGGTCAAGATGCTTTATTACCTATGATTGCCATGTTCGCTACGAGGGAGTTTGTAAGAAAGCATCAGTTAGATAAAATAGAATTGGGATTTGACAGAGATTTGAACTTGCATACCCTACGATTGGATAGGCAACAAGCAATGAATTGTTATGAAAAACAAATTTGAAGAGAAAGGAATGGTTTAATACACAGCTGAAGAAGAAGAATCTTGCAGAGGAAATGTTGTTTATGAGATATGACAGTAGCTTGGACTCTGCTTTTCAAACCTATTTTCGAGTTAGATGGGAAGTACCTTTCCTCATCAAGCATAAGTTTGAAAATGGCACTTACTTGCTACAAGATTTAGATGGGACTATTCACAATAGTAGAATCAATGGGATTCGTCTAAAGAAATATATATGCAAAATCCCATAACTAAAGGGGATGTAGGTAATGTACATATTGTGCATAAAGTAGGTTGCTTCCAGTTTGCCATTTGGGGAAGATTCATATTTTTGAGATTTGGTGTTGATAAAATGGTAGTAAATGATCGGTATCATATTCAAAGTGTGCTTTGACACCTACTTAAGGTCTGTGTCAAGTTTGGTGTTGATACGAGCAAGAATGTGAAAGTTATGGTCTCTAGAAGGTTGATGTCTGAAGTGGACTACATGTAGGAATTTAGGACTATAGACTATGCAGAGTTGTTTCAGGGTAGCAAATCAAAGAATTTGGCTACAACTTGTCCAAAGAATTGTAGATTGAAAAGAGAGCTACAAATTTCCTTTTTGAAGCTTGGTGATCTGAGGTTTGGTTAGAAAGTTACGAGCTGTTCTGTGTTGTGCTCTATGAAGCAAATTTTCAAAAAAAGGAGTTTGTCTTTGTCAGATGTTTTCAAAGCTTTTAATAAAGTTTTGTTCACACTCTGTGTTCCAAACCAGGGGGGTGGCTTTTCATGGTGAAGGGAAATGAGCGATTAGGGACATGATGCTTCATGAAGTCAAGTGGGGTAACACATGCAAATATCATTTTTTTGTATTTCTAACACTTACATGTAGCGGGAGTCGGGTTGATAAATGGAAATCCCAAGTGGTACCACGCATGTTCGACACATGGTTGAGACATGCACTTCATGCAGGAAGAGAAGAAAATGTGCTCTTGTTTTTTATTTTGAGTCCCTGAATGGAATTTTACGTGGCAAGGGGCATGTTTGCCATCTAGCAATTCAGGGGAAGCAAGGGGCAACTTGAAAATTTGAGAGAAAAAGCAAAAGCATGAGTACTTTTTTTAAAAAAGGAAGAGAAGAGAAGTGTTAAACACAACATGAGAAAGAGATAGAGACAGAGAGAAGAAGAAGAAGAATGTTGCAAGTTGAAGAAGGGAGAAATCTGAAGCTCGAAAGAAGAAGCACAAATTGTCAAAAGAAAGAGACCGTGAAGCTGAAGTCATTGAAGGTGTGGAGCAAGATGGTAGGGCTGAAATCAATGGGCTGATGCGAGTTCTTAGTTTTTAGATGATGGTAACATGAGTCTTTTTTTGTCTTGTTTTCTTCTACTGTTTTGTGGGGCAAAGAGTTTGTGGATCAATTCTAGTGTGTGGATATGAGTGAAAGACAATAGAGGGTTGTTCTTCTTCACGATGAGAGTGTTGTTTGTTAGTTGTTGAGTAAGGTTTCCCATCAACAGAGAAGAATGGAAGTGAAAAGTCTATATATCTAAAACTGGGTATGAGGCACAAAATATGTATTATGGGTAGATGTTGAATGCATGGGTTCGAGTTAGTGGAAATCAAAAAGGATTCACAGCCAAGAAAATAATGGATCGGTGTTTGTAAAGTTCGAATCTCCCACAACTCTTCATCAATGCAAGATTGTACAATAGAGTATTTGTGTTTGTTGTATAGAGCATGTAAGAATTTATGACTACAAACTGTGTAGAGCTTTTTTTGGGCAAGAGATCAAAGAATTTGGCTTTAAGTTGTTCTAGAGAATTATAGATTTAAAAGAGAGCTACAACTTTCCTTTTTGCAACTTCATGATCCAAGGTTTGGTTAAAAAGTTATGAATTGTTCTGTGTAATGCTTCATGAAGCAATTTATGTGCTCTATGAGAAAATAGGTAAATTCAACAGCTTCTACAACACCAACTTGGTTTTCCATGGAATTCATCATGATTATCCATTGATATATCACTGTAAAATCGGTTTTAATGTAGTAATGGAATGTCTATAGCAGTGAAATGCTTGTAGCCATTGAATGGGCATGGGAATTTGCCATGTAAAGCTTTTATTACCTGTGTATTTGGTTTGCATTTGTGTGTGCTCTGAGGAAATAAGAACAAAGAGGGTCTACAATTGATTTTTTATTACTTGAAGCAATCACGCTTTGTGGGGCAGTTTTCTATTTGGGGTTGCCATCCCCTAAAAAATAGGAGTTGTGTGATTGTGAAAGCTTGTGTTGTCAGAGTTTCTACCATGGTTGTTTTAGCATCAATAGTTGCTGAGATGAAGTCTCAGTGAGGAGTAAGTGATCACGAAGTTTTGATCATGTGTTTAGTAGTGCCATCTCGTGGGTTTTGTTGAGGCAAGATCCTCTGTCTTTATCCTGTGGTGTTGTCTTGGGGGTTGTTAGAGGCCGACTACCCAATTCACCTACCAATGTGCTCGGCTAGAAGAAGAGGAGGAGGAGGAGTATGATGTGTCTGATGATGAACAGCTTATGTGACATAAGATTGAGGACTCAACACCGAAGCAAGGGTCACAGTTGCTGAGTCCTAGCACTGTGAGTACTCCATTTATTGACTCTACATTAGTCCTTGATCTTGAGGAGGAGGTCCATAGTGGTTGGCTGCAAAGTATTGGCCTATATGCGTTTGCAAGTCTACCATGGTCTCAATGGGCAACGAATGGTCATGCGTCAGCACAATTGGATGTGTTGAGATAAATGCAGAGTGTGATTGCATGCCGCATAGAGTTAACTACAACCATTGTTGCCCGGGTGTTTGCACTCCCCATGAATGACAATTCAACATTGTGGAGATGCAGTGAGAAGAGCAGATGTACCAGGAATTTTGGGACCCTGTTGGTCCTAGAAATTTCTAAATCTTGAAAAGAATTGATACTGTGAGGAAATTGCAAGTGTGTTGGTTTATGGAATGCTTCATGATGTTTATTAAAACCGACAGCATAGCTAGGGAAACTTATGGAGTTTTTTACTATGCAGAGAACATTGGCATACCGAATTGGGAAAGATTGATTCTTGATTGACTCATGGCTGAGATTAAGATATCAAGGCTTAAAAAGGTTTTTCAAAAATCTCAAATGGGGTGTTATTTAGTTGCACTCTATGAATATGCTCACTCATAGTGTCCTAATGTTTCTTTGGAGACTTTGCATGGTTTGAAACCATTGTCTACATTGGGTGATGCAGTGCAAGTTGATGGTAAGAATGAAGGTTTTGATATTATAAAAAAGAATGATGACACTGATAGCCTCTTTGCAAGTGATGAAAACAAAAAGGCTATTTATAGGGATTTAGTGCAAGTTGGATATGAAAAATAATATGCTCATAAGGTTGTAAAAATTACATGGCGTAGCGAACAGAATTTGAGAAAGAGATAGAGACAGAGTACATAACAGATAAGAGGAGAATTAGAAAATTTCTTTAGCTCCAAATAATTGATTCAAAGGTGGCCCTGTCCACCCATGCGCTTCCACAATGAAGCTTAGATGGCGATCTAGATAGAGGATAGGTGAAGAGCTTAAGGCTAGCTGGAACAACTCTGACTGGGTGAAAGATAGATGATCGATGGCAGTGAAGGGGTTTAGCTTTTATAGCCCGTGAAGGCAGTTAGGTTGGCATGACTGACCAAGGGGCCCGTTTTAACTCCCTTACCCCGCAACTCGATTCATTGTGCCTTGAGTTGCTACCAGCTTAACTACTCAGTCCAACCCAAAGATTAGACCCACAATCGTCACCTTTTTGCCATCCAGTCACATAGACCTCATCTAATATACAAGTCAGGACTCAACCAATGTCTGGGTTCACATTTGGCTTCTCCTCATAATGGGAGGCTTACAACTTTGAGCACCATGGATCGTTGGTGGCACCTTATGAGGGTGGGGCATTGAGCATATCTAACAAAGGTTGCATTGGAATTTGTTAAAAAAAATCATCAGGATGGGTCTTTGGATGAGGTGGTTACTCATGGGCACCAGGAACATGCACGTACTATGAAATCGGAGGGCCAAGAGGCTAAGAAGTATGCATGGATATGCTCTTAAGCAACAGGATGTCTCTGCAAATAAATAGGGGAAAAAGCAAAATGTGAGGAGTTAAGAGAGGGGGAGAAGGATTCTACACAAGACAATTAGCGTATGTGAGAGAGAGAGAGAGAGAGAGAGAGAGAGAGAGAGAGAGAGAGAGAGAGAGAGAGAGAGAGAGAGAGAGAGAGAGAGAGAGAGAGAGATCTTTCAGTTTGAATAGAAGGGAGAAATCTAATGCTCAGAAGAAGAAGAACAAGTTTTTAGAAGAAAGAGGCCGTATAGTTGAAGTTATCAAAGGCATAGAGTATGATGGTGGTATATTGAAGATGGGGCTATTGAAGCCAATTGGCTAATGAAAGTTCTTAATTTTTAGATGAAGATAATAAGAATCTTCCTTTTGTATTGTTTCCTTCTACTACTACATAGGGAATAGATCTATTTTGATGTATGGATATGAGTGAGAGATAACAGAGGGATGTTTTTTGTTGTGTTGAGAATGATGTACGTTAGTTGTTTACGTGGCTTCCCATCAGGAGAGAAGAATGGAAGTAAAGGATCTATACATCTGAAAGTGGGTATGTGGTAGAGAATATGTATTATGGGTAGGTGTTCAATGCATAGAATCGAGTTAATAAAAATTCAAAAGGATTTGTAGCCAAGAAAATGATGAATTAGAGCTTACAATGTTCAAAGCTCGACAACTATTCAATAATGCAAGATATGCTGAGATGTATCTACTGTTATGATGAAATGATAATCTGAAATCAAAGAAAGTGTCCTCCAGTTTGCAAGTTTGTGCTTCTTAGACTCATTGGCGACTGCTGCTCTTGTTGAGGAGATCTTAGTGGTATCTCTCAACACCTTCCTCTTCTCCTTCTCTCTGCCCTTGGCCCAACGACTCTTTGATGATGGCCGTAAGGACCCCACCGAATCCGATGGTTGAGGCCTTAGAAGATGAGGCTTTCCTTTTGGCCTTGGTAGCTAGGGACTCTCCTCCTATTGGGCCTCCTCTTTTTGCCAAGGCCTTAACCGAGGTCTCGATGGTCTTTCTCATGAAACCATTGAGATTCACCTCATCTTGCAATCGTGCTACGATGCTCTCTATATAGCAAAGGGACATTAATGTGGCTCATGATGGTGTTGTATCTCTGACTAGAGAACATTGCATGCACCATTTTTACTTGGAGTTGAATCTCAGGGTAGCAAATATCTGCCAAGTTGATGCCATCGTTGGTAGGGACCTTCACCTTGTCCACTCCTAGCATGGTGTACACATCTCTCTTTGGCCTCCATTCCACCTTATTGCCCAATCCTAGGGTCCTTTCTACTAGGTTTGTAGTTAGCACAATCTGTATTTGTTGAGATGAAAAGCTCAACACATGTGAACATTGATGATGGACCGCCTGGTTAGATGGGTCCACACGTCTACACTTAGCACGTCAGTGGTCATTATGATTCTCACATTGCCACTAAACTGAGGCCGTTTCAGGACCCGTTTTAGAGTCGCAAGGTTGTGAACAACAGTTTCAAGGTACACTATGATTTCGACTGTTTTGATCGAAAGTGGGTGCGCAGGTTACAGATTGCGAATCTGTAATTCTTGAGGTATTTGCAGGAAGCAAACATAAGGTTTATCTACAAACAGATTGCAGATTGCATGTATTGTTGAGCAGACAGTGAAAAAGGCTGTCTGATGTATTGTTGTGCACTACAGGTCGAGGGTTGCAGAAGATTTGCTTGCTATTTGGTATTAGTTTTGTAATAATGGAAGAGAACAATGGAAGCCCCATCATTGAGAAGCTCGACAAGAAAAACTACCCCTCATGGAAGTTTCGTGTCACGAACTTCCTTATTGGAAAATGCCTCTACGAGTTTGTTTCAGGTGAAGAAAAGGAGCCGGAGGTGAGTGATCCTCCAACTGCAGAAGAGACAAAGGCACAGAAGGAATGAAATGCAAAAGAAAAGGTCATGTATTGGTTGTTTGCAGTAATTGACAATAATATGCTGGGACATATTAGAAATGTAGAGAATTCATATGCTGCTTGGACCATACTTGAAAGTATGTTTTCCGTAAATACAAAGGCACGAAAGATTCAACTCAAGCAAGAGTTGAATACATTGAAGAAAGGGAAGATGTCTATTAATGAATATGCACTGAAGGTAAGGAGCATTGCAGATGCATTGGAGTGATTAATGCAATGCCCGATGATGATGATTTGGTGTCGTCTACCTTGGGTGGACTTAACAATGAAAAGGCTTGGAAGTCTTTTGTAACTTCCATCAACATGTAGAGTGAGACATCTGAAAGAAGTGGTGAACAGGTTCAAGCTTTCTACTCCAGTTCAGGAAGGGGACGTGGAAGGTTCTCTTCAAGAGGCCCTGGTAGTACAAGACGTGGTAGTGGCAACCAACAAAACAGATTGAATCAGTAATTTGGAGATATGCAGGTTGCAGGAGGTCGTGGTAATTTTAGAGGCAGGGGGAGCTTTAGAGGAAGAGGTGGATGGCAGAACAGAGGCTCTAACAACTCTAGTATTGTGTGTCACTACTGTGGCAAAACAGGTCATATTGCAGCCCAATGTTATGCTAAGAAAGATGATATTCACAGTGGCAAGTTGCAGCAAGGAAACTATGCATCGTCTTCACGACAGAATGAAGACAAAAATGAACGTCTGTTTGTTATGCAGCATATGCTGAATGCTATTACAGGAAAGGGAACACATGATGATGTTTGGTATGTTGATTCAAGTGCATCCAATCATATGACCAGCCATGCAGAATGGTTTGGAGAGATGCAGGATTTGCAAAATGCAGGTTATGTGCAAACGGGTGATGATTCATGCCACCCAATTTCACACATTGGAAAAGTTCCCTTATCCTTGCATGATGGTAAGACACTTGAGCAAGTCCCCCCACCACGCGATTCTTGATAGTATTTGGTGAGTCTTTTCCCCCTCTCGCATGGTAACAGTGCCATAGCCAATGTAAAAACTCTGCACAATGGATGCAATCTACCCCTTGGCCCACTGCTTTCAATATTTTTGTAGACTGCATTGCTCGATGATCTTCCTCATAGCCCCGGGGGTCCACTAGGGTTTATTGTATGCTGCCATGTGAGTGTAAGGGAGGGGGGTTATTTAAGGGAAGGAAGGTATATTTTATAAGGTAAGGTCCCATAAATAGGGGGTAGATAAGGGGTATTTTCATATATTTCTTGCACACATGTGACGTCTCCTTATTACTACTAGTGAATCCCCCATGCTCACAGCCTATTCTTCAATGGCCACGTCTTCTAGGTTGCGGAACTTAAACTAGTTAAAGGCCTGTGTTTCCACCAAAAGGCCGTAGTTTTGCTTGCTCTTCTTTTGAAAAAGGCAATTTTCCTGCCTTTTCTTGGCCTGCCAAGATGGGTGCGCGTCATGAATCCATATTTACCATTAGTGTTTTTCAGAATAATTACAAGCAGAAGGAACGGTTACATACTTGTGAACTAAAATACAACAGTAGACTTTTTCTTCAAGTATTCTATTGATTTTAAATTTTATTGACATTTTTCTCAATCACAATTTGTTTCATCTTTCCTTTTTCTAGTTTTAGGCATTGATTGAGCTTTCTAATGTGTGCTTTTTTTCCTTTATTGTTTTCCTTATGTGTTTGGTTTGATTTCCCTTGCCCATTTGAAATGAGAAGAATCCTCTGTACGATTAAAGGGTTAGAGGATGAAGGGTCTTTAGCACATAATCTTAGTATTTTACTTTTTCATGAGCCAAGCATAGAAATTCGGATTATATGCTAAATTAGCATAGCTATCCATGTCAAAAGGATGGATGCCTACATGCGTAATGTAAGTGAGGACATCAAGCAAGAAGTCACCAGAGTTTACTCTATTAGCAATGTATAGCTCCTCTTTGGTGAGGATGCAATCAAAATAGGGGTGTCCCCTAATGTGTTCTTCTAATGGTCGATACATAGGTTGGGTCATATTGTGATGCCTTGATTGAGTGTCGTTGTTGAGTGTTGGTCATTATTTGGCATCCCACTAGCTCCCATTGCAATTGAAGAGCATACCATTTCCACAAGAAATAAGAGTCGTTGTCATCAAGCTGTTTCAACTCCTTGATTTCTTACTGTGATGGCCATGATCGTGTTCTTGTTATATGATGTAATGAGACGTTATTTCATTACATGTTCTCTGTATATCTCAGTAGCATTTAACTCCTCCACTGCTTCAGAAGCCTTAAAGAATACAAATTTTGACTCTTTCCAAGAGCAAGGGAGGAGTGTATGCACTTCCGCTGCTATAGAATCTTCCAACAGACCTAAGTCTAGTCGATAGTAGCTTTTAGCCAGTGTCATTTAAAAAGTGTCCAAGCATCTAAGGCAAGCAACCAAGTCATCCCCCATTTTTTCAGATAAGTCCACTACCAAGGTTAGAATTTATCACCGCTCATAAGAGGGTCTAAGGCCATCAAGTAGCAGAGGTGGTTGAGGTTTGAAAGAAATTGAGAGTGCAACTGATGGTTGCTGCTTGATTTGCTCCTAAGATTGCAGCTTTGCTTCATGTTTGGTGGGTTTAGTTAGAGTTGCGGTGTCACGCCACTAGGTGCTTTTGAAGTCTGAGGAGCACTAACGGGACTAGATTTAGGTGTCTTGTTTGGGCAATAGATTGGTTTAGGCCCTACTGGTTTAGGCTTTGGAGGTTGTATGGAGTTAGCAACCTGGTTCTCTTATGGCCTAAGTGCCTGACTTGTTTGGATGTTTTGTGTGGTTGAGTTTGAGGGTGGATTTTGAGGAGTGCCTTTAGCCATTGTGGCTTTAGGTACCCAGATATGGGTGTTACCCTCATAGTAGCCTTTCCCTTGTAATAAGATCTTTGGAATCCATCGCCACTTTCCCATTCGTCGATAGCGATAGCTATTTCCATGTCCCCTAGCTTTTGAGTGTGGGTCCGTAGCCTCCCGAGGGCATGGGTGTCTGCTCTTAGGTGGCATGGATACCCATTTGAACTGGGGTTCATGGGCTTCAGCTTTGGGTCCAGTGGGTTGCTAGCATTAAGACATAGCAGGTTGTGACAAGTCACGACCCCCCTCCCTAGACTTGACAGTGGGTTTCTCTACTGGTGGCTTGGCAGACTATAAAGGAGTTGTGCAATCCTTTGCTGAAAGTGGTGACTATATGCACATTGCCCATGGTGAGGTGAATGCATTGGGACTCATAGTCGACATTGCAATGAGCTTGATTTTTTAATGGGCTTCCTAACAACGAGTCCATACCTACATCTTCAGTGTTTGGTAGCACATAAAAGATCATTGGTATGCTCTCAGACTCGATAGAGATTGCAATTCTACACTTTTCCAAGAGGGCATATGATCAACCCCCAAATGGGGTAAGTTTGGTGTTAGTGGGTTGTAGCTATGGTTTGCCAATTTGGGTCCAATGTGCATGAGATAGGATATTAAAGTCATCCCCCTCATCAATTAGTGCATTGAGGGTGGTCGTGTGCTTTGGAGTGGCTATCATGCTTAGGTAAGATGGGTCTACCATTTCCTCATCCTCATCTTCAATCTCCATAATTGTGGCCACTCGTACATTGACAGGGGGCTCCAGCATTAGAGGCTCATGTAATGGGTGCATGGGAGGGTAATACTTCTTAATATGACTGCCATTGAAGAAGCCTATGCCCTCTCCTTCCAGGGTTTCGAGTTCCACATTACCAATTCTACTGATCACGCGGACCCTGAAAGGCCCTAGCCCTCTAAACTTGATCTTTTATTTATGACCCTTGACAGAAAACAAGAGTACTAAGTCTCCCTATTTGAAATCTCACTGCTTGACCTACTTGTCAAACTATTTTTTTCGTCTTGACTTCTTGCATATTAGTGTGTGGGTGGCTAGAAGTTGAGTTTTTTATAGGCGTTCTAGCTCAACTAGGCACTTTGTCCATGCGTCCTTTCCATCCCATCTCTCTTGATGAACAATTCTCAAGCTAGGAACAAAGAAATTTACAGGTAGAATTGCTTCAGTTCCGTAGGCTAACTTGAAGGGATTCTGTCCCACAACTATTTTATAAGCTTTGTAGTGGGCCCATGAAGCTGCCATGAGCTTCTTATCCCAGTCCCTGCGCAAACCAGAGACAACCTTGGTTAGCACATTTACTAGAATTTTATTTGTAGACTTAGCCTAGCCATTAGCTTAAGGATAGTACGGTGAGGACTTTCGATGGATGATTAGAAAGGTGGATAGGAGATGAGAGATCACTTCATTGATGAAGTGTGTGCCTTGGTCACTAATGAGTTTGATCAGGTAGCCAAATTGTGAGATCACCTACTCCCAAAGGAACTTGGTACTAGTCCTAGCATCATTCTCTCTTGTAGCTCGTGCTTCCGCCCACTTTGTGAGATAGTTTGTGGGAACAATAATGTATTTCACTTGTGGTTATTGTACTATGGGAATGATTGGCCCGATGAAGTCAATTTTCCATTTCTCGAATGGTTGCCTTGCAATGATTAGACTTAACTCCATTTTTTCCTTGCGAACTGGTACCTTAGTCATTTATCACTCATCACAGTGCTTTATGAATCATGCTGCATCTCAGAAACGAGTAGGCCACCATAGGTGAGACTGCAGCACCTTGTGGGTTGTTGTGTCTCTAATAAAATTCCCTCCCACTAGTCCATCGTGTGCTTCTGCAAAGTGTGTTGTGCATTTCATGCTTGCACACACATCTGCGCAGCAATCCATCTTACCCTAGTTGATAGAGTTGACCTACTACTAGCTTATAGCGTTGGATTTTCAGGATGCATTGCCTAAGTCGGCCTTATGAATTGGTTGTTCAGGGAGTCCGTGCCCAAGCACTTTGACTACATCATTTCCCCAATATGGCGTCAAATCAACTTTAAATAGATCTCTTTCAGTGGATAGGTTAAAGAAATGGGCATCATGTAGTTTTTCATGCCTTGCGGGTTGTTGTGTCTCTCCTAAAATGCCCTCCTGCTATTCCATCGTGTGCTTCTGCAAGTGCATCGTGCATTTCATGCCCGCACACACATCTATGCGGCAATCCATCTTGCCCTAGACTGATAGAGTTGGCCTACTACTAGCTGATAGGGTTGGATTTTTAGGATGAGTTGCCTAAGTCGTCCTTCTCAATTGGTTGTTTAGGGAGTCCATCCTCAAGCAGTTTGACTACGTCATTTCCTAATATGGCATCAAATTAGCTTTAAATAGATCTCTTTCAGTGGATAGGTTAAAGAGATGGGCATCATGTAGTTTGTCATGCCTTGCGGGTTGTTGTGCCTCTGCTAAAATGCCCTCCTACTATTCCATCATGTGCTTCTACAAGTGTGTTGTGCATTTCATGCCCATACACACATTTGCATGGCATTCCATCTTTCCCTAGCTGATAGAATTGGCCTGCTACTAGCTGATAGGGTTGGATTTTCAGGATGAATAGCCTAAGTTGGCCTTCTTAATTGGTCATTCAGGGAGTTCGTGCTCAAGCACTTTGACTAAGTCATTTTCCCAATATGGCATCAAATCAACTTTGAATAGATATATTTCACTAGATAGGTTAAAGGGATGGGCATCAAGTAGTTCGTCATGCCTTGTCCAGTAGCTTCTCCTGTGGGAATGTGAGACATATGCTTGGCCATGTAATGTTGTTTGTTTAGCTCGGATATCAATTGTCTTTTCAACACTTTGTATCTTTGATATGCAAGGATGCTTTGTGCTCAAACATGTTGGTTCATCGCCACTTAGGTTCATTCAAGAGATCTTCAAGTGGTTTAAGATTTGCTGACAAGTTACTAGCTAACTTGTCAGTCAGGTTCTCTAAGATCACATGGAGCTCTCATCTGTCGTTTGGTTTTTGAAATGAGACTGGGTTGGGTCCTCTCTACATGCTCCTAGCCATCATGCAGATTGCCACTGAGAGCTCTTCTCGGGTCTTACTAGCTACTTTAACAGCTTGCTTGTATTCCTCATCATTCGTCAGGTCGATTGTAGCAAGGACATGCATCCAGTCTCGCTCATCCTCAGGGCAACTGATATACTTAGTTAATGGCCCGTACGACATCCTAGCCTAGCCATCACCCTTCAAAATAGAGGAGATAGTGTCTAGGTCATTTGTCATGGTCCTCTAGGTGTCCACTTCTATTCTTATGGCTTAGATTCCATTACCTAGGAAGATTAACCTGTTGCCTCAGTCTTCTATGATGCTCACATTGTGTATCCAGGGTTGGCCTAGCAAGATATCATAGTCCACTCCCTTCATGACTATAAAATCAATAGAGAATTAGACTCTTGTGATTTTTATTAGCCAATTCTTTAACACACTGAATAGCTTCACTTTCATTCCATTAGCTAGAGTGGCATTAAATCTGGCTGTCTTGACTGGTGGGTGATGGACCTAAAAACGGGCCGGCACTGGCTCATGCACTAGCCGGGCCTCATCACTACGCACAAGACAACCCCTCGGCCTCGCGGCCAGGAGCGTCTATCAAAATCTCTGCCTTCCTAAACATTGCGTTTGTAATACGTTGTAGTCCAACTGATCCTAACCCAATATTACTCCTCAGAGGGAGTCCCTTTCACATAGCCAAATAGCTCGAATCACATACACATGGGGTTTCTCCTACGGCTGAATGCCGTCAATCCTCTGCGACTCTCCTACACCTTGGGGATTGGCCCCTCGATGCGTCGCTCAACATTTAGACATTTCGCACAAAAGTCGCTCAAGGTACCAAATAACCGTGTCCAGGAATGTACCACTGTCCTTACTTCTCTTTCCCCTAGACCCCACGACTAGCCTACAGCATGGGTACCTCACTGCCTCTCAACGTAGGTCATGTCCTAATAAACCAATTGCAATGCATGTCCAGGAGCTGGTCACTAATATTTTTAAATTCTTTTCATGCTCTATGCATTTGGTGGATGCCTAGTGCTCAAACATTTAGCACAACAGTATCGTGCACAAGTGCAAAACATTCTTTTAATGGTTTCCAACTACCGTTCGTGCTTCGTTGCATGGGCCTAGCACCGAGGTGATCCTCGTGCTACTAAGCTCTTAATTTTAATTATCATCCGTCCTAAATGCTATGCATAGAAATCGACAACTTTCCCATCATCTCACACGGCATTTAGACATATTTCAACTCCTCTACTCTTCCTCGTTTAAATATTGCATCGTTGGATAGGTTAATAGGGTATTTTCTCATCATTTTATGTGAAAAAAACCGGAAAAAGACACACTTGAACAAGAAGGTGGGGTTGAGGCAAATCCTCATGCTTCAGTCCCCACAAACATCCACAAACATTGCTCTTATTTATCCTTATTTTTCGGAACCCAAAATGCATTTTTCCCTATTTTTTAGGGTTTTTCCACCATTTTCTTGTATTTTCCCTTATTTTCCTGCATTATTTAATTACTAAAAATTCAAAACAGGTTATGGGCTGTGGCCCTTAGTTCCTTCTTGCAGAAAAAATGAAAGTTTAGTTGATGTTCCTATTTACTTCCCCATTTTTATGCCAAAAACCCTCATTTTCCCTTGATTTTTCATATTTTACGTGTTTTAGCATATTATTTTGAACCACAAGATGCATATTTTTCTGATTTTTTGATTATGACCAGCAAGAACTCATAGAAAACAGCAACATGAACAATTATTATCCCACATGAACAACATTTCATCAAACAAAAGCCATAAAAGCTCAAATTTCCTTTGAAAATTTTAAATTACCGCTTATTTGCGTGTTTCGGGTTTTATGTCCATGGCTGTAGATTTGGAAATCAGCAGCACTTCATGTCCAGCATAATCACCAATCACCATTTCCAGCCCGTGGAGCAATCCGATCCATGCCGGACAAGCCTCCATCATTCTTTCTTCTTCCTTCTTCTTCCCACATGAACTTGCCTTTAGAAGAGAGAGAGGGAGGAGAGAGAAAGACTAGATTTCTATCTCAGCATTCAGGCCATCAATTGACGGGCGAAGGGCGGCGATAGAGTCAACATTCAGGAGGGAATGAAGCCCCATAATCCATTGGGGGGGTTGTTTGCAGCAGGCAAGTTGCCTCTCCATCCTCCATGGCGCATTTTTCGGGCGTCATCTTCCTCCACGTTTTTTCATCCCTCTTCATTCTCTCTCCACGTTTTTTGCTTCATAAGGTGCATAAAATTTTTGGGGGGGGGTCCAAACTCAAAAGGCATGCTCAAATTTGGCCTCCCAAGTGTCCACCTTTTCATATCTTGACCGTTTCCTTGGCCATTTCCCCGTCCGGACTCCGAATTGAGCTCTGAAAAATCCTGGGCGTCCGGCTTGGCATCCCGTATTGGCCAGTAGCTCATGTCAACCCGCACGACTGTCTGAAAAATTATGAAAAATCAACAAGTGTCGCTCGGGCGCCTTTAAAGCACTTTGACGCTTAAAATCGTCCTAGATCAAGCTGCCGCCTTTGACATTGAATATTTTTCCCTTGATATTCATAATTTTTTGCTATTTTTAAGCACTTCCCGTCACCTAAATTTTGCTCTCATTGGCGACCACGGGATAGGGCGACTCAGCCCGTCGAATCCACGAACATATCTGCACATAAACAACCAAAGAAGCATCAAACTGATACAAAACAATTATATAATAAAACTCAGCACAATGCTCCCCCTACCCCCTGGACAGAACCAAGGCATGACCTCCACAAGGAGTAGGCCTAGCATCATCTAATAAAATATCCGAAGTGAGTCACTAACCAGCTGCTCCAACACAGCCAAACCAAAAAATCCTATCAAAGAGGTTGCCCTAAGTGGTAGTCTGAACTACTTACCAACTACAGACAACACAACTAGGAGCTCCTACAAGGCGAGGACTCCTATAGCCTAATCAAAGAGTATTTTCTTTCAGTATAGTTCTTCTTTGAGGATTTTTATTGGATGAACATACTTGGGCATGTAAAAAGGAGGGAGCTGAGCGAAGTGACCCAAGGAGAACAGGGCATCGGTCTCAGGACCTGTCTCGGCACCCAAGAACCTACCAAGCCCTCGCAAGGCGACACTTAATCCTTTTCTAACGCTCACTTTTATTTTTGCTCCAACCTTCCTTGTTTTGGTATTATTTTTCCAACAAGAAGCCACCCCTAGGAAGACAAGGTATCGGCCCCGGGTCTGACTCGTCCCCAGAAACCTACCAGGCCCTCGCAAGGCAATGATCAACTGCTTATATATTTTTATTTCTTTTCTTTTCTTTACTAGGGGTTAGAACCCCTTTTTACACAGCTTCGTATCTATATTCATCTTGTAGGATATACAGAGTTTCTGGGTATTATCTTTATTATCTTCTGGCAGGCTTCTCTAACTGCCTCACTACTAACAAGAACTCCTAGAACGGCTGCCTAGCAGGCTAGCAGAACAGGGCCACTAGGACTTTCTTCTAAAACAGGTCTTTCAATACCTGACAATGTCTTTGCAGGAGGCAATGACTACTCCGACCTCCCTCAAACATACTTAGCCTAAACCTGGGACTTCATGCCTTGGTTGCCGGTCCCCAACAAAATGTATCCCCTTGACAAGTACAAATACACATATAACAGGAAAGAAAGGTACTCGTAAAGGAGAAATATCACCTGGATTGGCCACAAGAAGCTTCCATCGATGCTGCGACAAAGGCTCCCTCCAAGCTTGCCTTCAAACCTGTCTAGCACAGCACTTAAAACAAAAACCCAATTAAACGCACCTGCACTAGACAGGCAAATGGCCCTCTTGGCCTAATGAAATCAAACAATACTACATAATATCCTCCTGAAAACAACTATGATAGACATCAAAGCATATTATTCCCAGGGGAACAAAGGCTCGTAGCCCCTAGACTAGGTGCATTAGATTATGACCTATCCCTCCTGCGTATATCGCAAGAGGTGTTCGCATCACATGTCGTCTAACCAGTCTGTGGGTCCAAGATAATAAAGGCAGATGAGTCTCACTTACCCTCTGCATCACCCAAATCAACCATCGTCTGCCAAAGAGGGCATGTTCAGAAAGCATACCCCACAAACAACCAGGTCCTGCCTCAGCATCAATAGATATATTGGGACAAGGACCACAATTAAAGAAGAGGTCTTCTTCATACGCAAGATTAGCCAAAGAATCGGCAAACTGATTCCAATTCCGTGGAATCAACTGAAAAGACACTCTATCGAATTCGTCTAGCAGGGCTATGGTAGTATGATGGTACATGCAAAGGATGGGGTTTCGTACCATGTATGTCCCATTGAGTTGATTTAAAACCAACTGAGAGTCCCCTTTCACCAACAACTGGCGGATACCACCCTTCTTTGCAATGTTCAAACCCATTATCAGGGCTTTGTATTCTACCATATTATTGGTAAAATTCACCCCGAGATAAGCAGCTAACTTCATGACAATGCGTCGTCGGGGGTCTCGGATGACAACTCCTACACTTCCTTTTTTGCATGCACCCCTGGACGCCCCATCAAAGTACAAGGTGTACGTCCATAAAGGGTTTACATATCCCGCCATCCGGAACTCTACTCGTAATTATGGTAATCGAAATTCAGCATATTCAACGGGTGGACTGTAGGCTCCATCCCTCCATCATCATTGAATTCAACAGGGATGCTCGTCAAAATTTATAGGCAGTGATGACAGAAGACCTTGATCTCCCAAATAAATGTCCCTCCTTCTTGCTCAATCACCTTGTATCCTTTGCTCCACCAAATGAGCTTTCCCTGATGATACCTCTGTTCTAAATATGGGTGTTCTAAATAAGGGATCAGACGACCCATCAACCTCTATCACGATTTCCTTGCAGATGTTTGATCGATCTCGCCTAGACCTGCAGGCAGTCATAACATTAGTGCAATCAGAAGTAATAAGGTTTAATCTTATTAAGGTTAACCTTATTTTTAAATTCTATCCCCTCCAGGTCAGCTAACAACACTGTAGATTTATTCTTTCCTATTCTAACGATCCTATAGGGCCCATCCCATTTGGGCTCTAGCTTGCCTGGAAATAATTCACGTCGTGCGTCATAATATAGAACAAGCTGTCCTTTCTTGAAGGTGTATTTCTTGGCTTTGAGGTCGTGTAGCTGCTTCATTCGGTGCTTCGCCAGTTCTTGGTGCAATAATCTCTGCATCTTAAGCTCATCTAAATGTGCCAGTGTCATCAAGCGCTCAAAAAGTGCGTCTTCATCACTCAAAGAATGATTGATGGCAAACCGAATAGTCGGCAGTTCAATCTCTAAAGGCAAGACACACTCCTCCCCATATACTAACTTGAACGGGGTATGGCCAGTGGCTCGTTTGAAAGTCGTATTATAGGCCCACACTGCCACGTATAACTTTTTATCCCAATCCCGTTTCTTTTCCGACACAATTTCGGACAGGATGCCCACAAGCTGCTTGTTGGTACTTTCAACCTGACCATTGGCTTGTGGATTATATGGGGTTGTCTTGTTATGCTTGATTTGCCACATTTCTGTCAAACCTTTGATCACCTTATTAAGGAAATGGGTTCCGCGGTCCGACACTAATTCTTTCGGCGGACCAAACTGGCATATTATTTGCTCTAAAAGGAAACTAGCAGTTTCTTTAGCATCATCTTTCCTTGTTGCACGTGCTTCTGACCACTTTGTGAAGTAGTCAGTTGCGACAATGATGTACCTCTTTTGCGTAGTCGACGACGGAGTAATAGGACCCACAAAGTCTATTCCCCACTTCTCAAATGGAAGTATCGCCATAATAGGGGTGAGTGGTTGTTTCCTATTCTCTCGACTATCATGCCATTGGCAAATATCGCATCGCTTAACGTACGCAAACGCATCCTGGAAGATGGCAGGCCACCAATAACCTGCTCTTAAAGCCTTTTGTGCTGTAAGCCTTCCTGCAAAATGGCCTCCGTAAGCAGAATCATGGCACTCTTCCAAAATGAATGGTACCTCGTCAGGCATCACACATCGGCGATAGATATCATCAACCCCTTGCCGATATAATGTACCTGCGATCAAGGCAAACTTTAACGCTTGCTGCTTAATTTTCCTTTTCTCAGCCTTAGATAGTTCGGATCCCGCCTCTCCCGTGGATAAATAATGCGTTATTGCAGCATACCAGGAGGGAATAGAGGCCGTATCTATCTTAAATAACAACTCCATGTCACTACCTTCAGCCACAGATTCTTTTGGCTCCCCAAAGTCCATAAGACATTCCACGATGCCTTGCAACCTTGGTGGCTTACTCCTGATTTCATAATCAAATTCTTGCAAAGTGATTAACCACTTCGCTAAACGATCAGGCGGCTGTAGCTTATTCATCAATAATCGAAGTCCCTCCGCCTTCGTATAAAGCACGACTTTCTCATAGAGAATATAATGCCTGAATTTCTTGGTCCCAAAGACCATCGCTAGACACAATTTCTCCATGTAAGTATAATTGATTTCGGATAACCCTAGCTTCCGACTAGCAAAAGCAATCGGGTGGTACCACTTCTCTTCCCAAATTTGGGCTAAACAGCAGCTGATACTATACATCGTGGCTGCTGAAAATATATGAAACACCTCACCTCTTTTAGGTGCTTTTAAAACGGGTGCTCTTGCTAGCTCTTGTTTCACATCCTCAAATGCTACCTTACAAGAGTCACCCCATACAAACGAACAGCTAAAGGACAATAAATTTGTAAGCGGCAACGTTCTTTCTGCTAAGGCGTTGATGAATCTACGATAGTAACCAACCGAAGACAGAAAGCTATGAACCTCTTTTGGAGTGCATGGTGGATCCATGGCAACTATAACTTTGACCTTCTCGGGGTCTGTCGCAATTCCCACCGAACTGACCACATGACCCAGCAATAGCCCATAAGGTACTCCAAAAACACACTTCTGTGGGTTTAGGGCGATGCAAAATTGTCTACAGCGCTCAAAGCATTTTCTTAGAATGATCAACTGCCTTCCTCTCACGGTGGCGGCCCCTAAGTCATCAATAAACACCTTCAACTCTTCAGGGGATATGTCACCGAATGTCTTATCTACTGTTCGTTGCCATGAACCAGGCGCATTGCATAAACCAAAGGCCATCACATGGTACGCAAAAGTACCAAATATAGTGATGAAAGTTGTTTTCAACTTATCCTCTTTTGGAATTGCCATTTGGTTGTATCCTGCAAAGCAATCCATAAACGAATATATCTCCCTACCTGCTAATTGATCCAAAATCTGGTCAATAAATGGCAACGAGTAGTAGTCCTTAACTGTCTGCTTATTCAGCTCCCTAAAGTCTACACATAATCGGATTTGATTATTCTTCTTCTTTCTAATCACAACTGGCGAACACCATTCCGTGTGTTGCACAGGAAAAATCAAACCCGCTTTTCGAAGCTTCTGTAACTCTTCAAACAGGCCGTCCCTCAATTCGAAAGGCATACGCCTTACTTTCTGTCATACAGGACGACTGCCCTCTTTCAACGGAATTGTATGAACAGCAAGACTAGGAGGAATGCCTCTCAACTCATCATAACTCGAGGCAAAGATATCACGGAATTCCTGGATCAAGGCCACATAGTCCTCCCTTTCTGCTGAGCTGAGCATAGAACCTAATTTGATTGGCCGCGAATCATCAGGAGTACCAAGGTCTAGCTTGATAACATCTGCATCTCTTATACGATCTTGGGCCTCTATCGGCTCATTCAAAGTGATCTGATAGATGTCCTCTGTGGTGGATCCCTCTTTGGACTCATCACTCGACGATGTCTCACTGGCAGATAAATCTTCTAATGTCTCCAATTCTGTAGAAGATAGAGGAGCTCTCTCACTTTGCGGGGACTCAGGATAAGCATCAACCACCACACGCTGGGCACCTTTGCCGAATATTAGCCGACCGGCAGGTATATCCACTTGGCAGTCCGCTTGCAAGATCCAAGGTCGTCCAAGTAATACTTGGTAACTTGGCCGGCCTGCAAAACGAATCACCCTAAAGTCCAACATGCATTCTACATTTGCAACAGTGACATGAACCTTAGTAATGCAGCCTTCTGGTTGTCTCAAACTATCATCTGCCATTCTAAGAATTGTGGAGGTATCTTTCTGGATCGCAAGACCCAACCTTTCCATCAGTTCAGAACTCATAATGTTAACAGATGATCCCGTGTCGACAATGGCATAATCTACTAATATCCCATCGACATAGGCTGCAACCCTTGGGCAATGCTTCTCAGCATGCTCGAACCAGTCATCACCAACTCGCGCAATACCCAAAGGTTCTACGATATACCCGGTACGTAGAATCTTTCTAAATTCCTTACGTACTCCTGGGGAAAGCTTAATAAGCTGTAAAAGATTCACATCCGGCTTGACTTCGCAAAGAGAGCTCGCCAAATCGAATTCATGATAGTTTGATAGAGCTCGCTTTTCATGCCAAACCATCCGCTCTTTAGGTCGCTGAACTGGCTTTAATGCCTCCTTTTTAACTTTCACCTTTTTCTTTGGTGGTTCCTTATCGGCTCTACTTTCTACGGGCTTCAAAGGTTTCCCTTCCATGGAAGGATCCAAAACTTGCGTTTCTTTATCGCCTTGTTTAGGGTTCCCGTCGACAGGCTTATCCTTGTCGGCTTCTCTACCCTTTTGACCTCTTGTAATAACAGCTCGTAAATTAGAGGTTTCAGCATCATTAACACGTACAGCCTCAATCAAACTAACCCCACTACCACTTGGTAGCTCCTCCACTGTAGTCTTTGGTCGTTGAAGTATTTGTTTAGGCCAGTCCTCTCGCTGGGAATCATTTCCTTGGACACGATGATTAACAGGCCCTGGTTGTCGACTACCTTGCTGGAGGGAACTGATCTTACTCCAACAAGTGGCTGCTAAATGGCCGGATTTCCCACAAATGTCGCACTTAACATTTGGGCAATTTCTTGGATAGTGCTGCCCACCACACCATTTGCAACTAAACCTCGAAGGTGCACCCTCCTCTGGGTATCTACTTCCTATCAAATTTTGTTGTTTTTTAAGGAAGTTAACATCAACGGCTATTTGTCGATACTGCTCCGTAATCATGTCGGTATAATGCTTCATCATGTCCTTAACCTCGCCAAGAACATTGGAAGCACTCGACTCATAGCCTTGGTCATTACCATGTCGTTCCATCGGCCTAACAATTCGATTAGGCACTGGTTGTTGAGCCACAGGCATGGTGTTAGAATTGACCGCCTGGCCTCCACCATTTGGAGCCATTTGACTGCCCATAGGCATCGACATGCTAGGGGGAGCTGGTAATAAAGGGACATTCTGCATCATGTTTCCTCTCCCATTAGGGTTAGCCATCGCTATCCCTTGACCACTACTGCCATTGGTCATTGCCACGTTATTTCCCAATACTAAACCCATATTCGAATTGCCTCAAGAAGCATAGGCTGCTTGTAGTCGAGATTCCACCTCTTGTGCTCGTGTAATGGCAGTATCTATATCCCCCAAGGGGACACTACTCAACTGCAATTGGATATTAAAGTCCAAACCATGTAGAAAATATTGCAATTGGGCAGCTGCGGGGATAGGAATAGAGGTGTCCAACTTACGGAAAACCTCTTTTATCTTCTTCGCATAAGCACGAATATCCTCGTGTGGTTCTTGGCGGGTCACGTTGAGTACACGCAACCAATATTGTCCACCCCTTTCAGGGGCAAACTCCCTTCGAAAAGCTCCATAAAATGCATCAATGTTCAATATGGTTCCGGCTTCTAAACCATGATACCATATAGCGGCTCTTCCTTTGAGAGTCATATTGAAGAACATCATTAAATGTCCTTCCTCTTGAATGCGACAGTTAAACATCATCTTTTGAAACTCCCTAATGTGGAGTTCCGCATCTTCCTCAACTAGCCCATTAAAAATGGGTAGCGGGTAACCTAGAGCCGGCAAATCCGTCATTCCTGCTGGAATTGCAATAGGCTGCGCCATGACGAGGATTGGATTTGCACTAGGAATAGGGGACGGTGGGGTTACACCTCCCGTACTTGACGTGGACTGGCTTATCGAAGGAAGGGGAGCACTAGAGCTTCCACCTTCTCCTAACTTACTGCTTGTGGTACTAAGACCACTAGATCCACTCCCTCGTAAGGGTTCAGTACCGCTACGCTTAGGGGAATATCTCCTAAAAATTTCAGCACGTCACCTAGCTCTTTCGTCTCTTTCTTGCTTTTGGATTTCTGCTAGATGATGCTTATCAATAAATAACAGATCAATCTCAGTATCCTTTGGCATAAACTGCTAGTTGGTCCCTAAACAACCAGGATTCGAGAACCGCCACTTTTAAGCGGCTCCCGGCAAACGCACCACTGATGGACCAAAAAACGGGCCGGCACTGGCTCATGCACTAGCCGGGCCTCATCACTACGCACAAGACAACCCCTCGGCCTCGCGGCCAGGAGCGTCTATCAAAATCTCTACCTTCCTAAACATTGCGTTTGTAATACGTTGTAGTCCAACTGATCCTAACCCAATATTACTCCTCAGAGGGAGTCCCTTTCACATAGCCAAATAACTCGAATCACATACACATGGGGTTTCTCCTACGGCGGAATGCCGTCAATCCTCTGCGACTCTCCTACACCTTGGGGATTGGCCCCTCGATGCGTCGCTCAACATTTAGACATTTCGCACAAAAGTCGCTCAAGGTACCAAATAACCGTGTCCAGGAATGTACCACTGTCCTTACTTCTCTTTCCCCTAGACCCCACGACTAGCCTACAGCATGGGTACCTCACTGCCTCTCAACGTAGGTCATGTCCTAATAAACCAATTGCAATGCATGTCCAGGAGCTGGTCACTGATATTTTTAAATTCTTTTCATGCTCTATGCATTTGGTGGATGCCTAGTGCTCAAACATTTAGCACAACAGTATCGTGCACAAGTGCAAAACATTCTTTTAATGGTTTCCAACTACCGTTCGTGCTTCGTTGCATGGGCCTAGCACCGAGGTGATCCTCGTGCTACTAAGCTCTTAATTTTAATTATCATCCGTCCTAAATGCTATGCATAGAAATCGGCAACTTTCCCATCATCTCATACGGCATTTAGACATATTTCAACTCCTCTACTCTTCCTCGTTTAAATATTGCATCGTTGGATAGGTTAATAGGGTATTTTCTCATCATTTTATGTGAAAAAAACCGGAAAAAGACACACTAGAACAAGAAGGTGGGGTTGAACTGAGGAAAATCCTCATGCTTCAGTCCCCACAAACATCCACAAACATTGCTCTTATTTATCCTTATTTTTCGGAACCCAAAATGCATTTTTTCCCTATTTTTTAGGATTTTTCCACCATTTTCTTGTATTTTCCCTTATTTTCCTGCATTATTTAATTACTAAAAATTCAAAACAGGTTATGGGCTGTGGCCCTTAGTTCCTTCTTGCAGAAAAAATGAAAGTTTAGTTGATGTTCCTATTTACTTCCCCATTTTTATGCCAAAAACCCTCATTTCCCCTTGATTTTTCATATTTTACGTGTTTTAGCATATTATTTTGAACCACAAGATGCATATTTTTCTGATTTTTTGATTATGACCAACAAGAACTCATAGAAAACAGCAATATGAACAATTATTATCCCACATGAACAACATTTCATCAAACAAAAGCCATAAAAGCTCAAATTTTCTTTGAAAATTTTAAATTGCCGCTTATTTGCGTGTTTCGGGTTTTATGTCCATGGCTGTAGATTTGGAAATTAGCAGCACTTCATGTCCAGCATAATCACCAATCACCATTTCCAACCCGTGGAGCAATCCGATCCATGCCGGACAAGCCTCCATCATTCTTTCTTCTTCCTTCTTCTTCCCACATGAACTTGCCTTTAGAAGAGAGAGAGGGAGGAGAGAGAAAGATTAGATTTCTATCTCAGCATTCAGGCCATCAATTGACGGGCGAAGGGCGGCGATAGAGTCAGCATTCAGGAGGGAATGAAGCCCCATAATCCATTGGGGGGGGTTGTTTGCAGCAAGCAAGTTGCCTCTCCATCCTCCATGGCGCATTTTTCGGGCGCCATCTTCCTCCACGTTTTTTCATCCCTCTTCATTCTCTCTCCACGTTTTTTGCTTCATAAGGTGCATAAAATTTTTTGGGGGGGGTCCAAACGCAAAAGGCATGCTCAAATTTGGCCTCCCAAGTGTCCACCTTTTCATATCTTGACCGTTTCCTTGGCCATTTCCCCGTCCGGACTCCGAATTGAGCTCTGAAAAATCATGGGCGTCCGGCTTGGCATCCCGTATTGGCCAGTAGCTCATGTCAACCTGCACGACTGTCTGAAAAATTATGAAAAATCAACAAGTGTCGCTCGGGCGCCTTTAAAGCACTTTGACGCTTAAAATCGTCCTAGATCGAGCTGCCGCCTTTGACATTGAATATTTTTCCCTTGATATTCATAATTTTTTGCTATTTTTAAGCACTTCCCGTCACCTAAATTCTGCTCTCAGTGGGTTACCCCAGGTCTGGAGCACTGCATGGCTCAGCATAGTGGCTCCTGCTCCCATGTCCACGATTCCTTTCCTCAAGACAGCATGCATTTCAGTGGCCTCCCAGAAAGCATTGACGTGTAAGGATTTTGGCATTGGGTGCACTGTTAGACTCGGTTATGCGTCGTGTTCATTCAAGTTAGCGGCCTCTCACCCTATTGGTCCTTCAACCTACTATTTCAGCTCTTGCCACAGCGGTTGTGCTGTCTAAGTAGATCTCCTAGGCTTAGCATCACAAGGGTGGTTACCAATGAGGTGAGGAGATTGCTAGCTGCTTGGTGTACTCCTGTCTCTACGCTTAGTGGCCAATATCCTTAGTTGGTTCATTGGCTCCTAGTATTTAGCCCTTGTTTATGCAGCACTATTTGTGGCACCGCCATATCCCTCTATAAACAAATTACACGGTGCAGCGAACAGAATCTCAGAAAGAGATAGAGAGTACATAGCAAATAAGAGGAGAATTAGTTAATTCTTTAGCTCCAAACAACTGATACAAAGATGGCTCTATCCACCCGTGCGCTTCCACTGTGTGAAGCTTAGATGGTGATCTAGACAGAAGATAGGTGAAGAGCTTAAGGCTAGCTAGAACAACTACTCTGACTGGGTGAAAGATGAGTGATGGATGGCTCTGAAGGGGTTTAGCTTTTATAGCCCGCGAAGGCCATTAGGTTGGCCTGACCGACCTACCATATGAGCCTCCACTAGTCGGCCAGGGAATATTTCCTTTACCATCGGGCCGGGGGCATTACCCCCGGACCCCCGCCAAGGGGGCCACTAGCCCCCCTGGGACCCCCCAGCTAGGGGCCGCTCCTGTGGCCCCCGGTGGACCCCAAAATAGGGGCCCCTTTTAACTCCCTTACCCCGCAACTTGATGCAATGCACCTCGAGTTGCTACCAGCTTAACCACTCCATGTAACCCAAAGATTAGACCCACAACGGTCACCTTTTTGCCATCCGATCACATAGACCTCATTTGATATACAAGTCAGGACTCAACTAATGTCCGGGCTCACATTTGGCTTCTCCTCATAATGGGGCCCTTACAACTTTGAGCACCATGGATCATTGAGGGGCACCTAATGAGGGTGGGGCATTGATCATATCTAACACCCTCGATTTTGGTTATGGTGGTGACATCGACATGCTTTTGTTGGGGAGATCATTCACCTCATTCTCCAATATAGTCTTGGCATCTCTTAGGTGTTACTGGTCTTCCTTCACACAGTCCTTCACCTTTTCAATGGCTTGATTGTGAGATGAGGAGGGTCACACTCAAGTATTTAGAGCAAATTTTGTTTTCTTCAAACTTCTACAAGCTTGATATAAAAAGATCGATGTATCACCTCGACCAAAATAAGAGGTATAAAGAGTTTTTGTGTGAGGTTTTTCTTCAAAAAAAAATTAATTTATTTTGAGGTTATAGATGTTGTACATTTGGTGTGATCCCAAAATGTTTGTGGTAATAAGAGGCTTCATAGTTGGATTGTGGATTGGGTGTGCTAGTGATTTTTGGACATAAATTGTCAAAGTTTCTTATCAAGTTTATTATTCACACGAAGTCAACTACTTGACTGGCACTCCTTGTCATCTTCTTTTTAGGTTGTGTGAGAGAATAATCTTCAAACACTGCTCGTGAAAAAGGATGAATGATTGTTTTTGTCATCATGTGAGGCATTTTGGTGCCCTCATATGGTCCCAACACATACCCTCCACATTCCTCTCACCCGCATCATAGTAATTATTTTTATCCCCCATTGCACCATGAGATCTAGATTTTAGGAGCTAATTGTGAGCCTTGCTTGAAGCATTTGAGGCTGTTTTTTGAGCAAGAAGTGCCCACAAAGCGCCAAACACCAAATTTTTATGAAAAATCAAATGGTAGGGGATGATCGAGAGCCATAGTTTTCCTAGATGTATTTCGACGTCAAGAATCCGACGCAAGTCTTAGTTCATCGATGGGAGGTCGTTCAATCCCCCATTTAATCCCCGCAAGGTTTCACATTATAAAGCAGCTACTGGATCCGAGAGAGGGAAAGTGCGTGAAAAAGGCCAAGACGATGGATTTCAATGATGTGAATCCACCTATCCAGACGGATCTTGAATCTGAGTTTGTTTGCCCATCCAAAATCGAAATATCCACTTGCGTGATAGTGTGAACACAAAAGCCTAAACTGGTTATTTTAATGTTTTAAACCTTAGGCTTATTAAGAAGCCTTAAACCCTCAAAATCTCATTGGTAGTACCACGTGAATACACACCCGTTTGGAGAAAGAGAGAGAGATTCTCCATTATGATAGAGAGAGGAAGGAGATGACTATAATTTGGTTGATTTTTATGGAGGATTTAAAAATCTTATTTTCTAGCATTTCTCTCTCCTCTCTCCTCTTAGCGGTTGTTCATATGTATCAATTCAAGAGAGAAGAGGGAGGGTTGTGATGATGAATCCAAATCAAATGATGATGCTAGAGCGATGGAGGACGTAGATTGGGCTGAGAGAGTGCATCAGCGGCCTCCCATCTATGAGATACAAGCCTTGGAATCATGGTTTCTATGCATAAGTGAGCGGTTCTTTTCTTTTACAGAAAATGGTTGAAGAAAGTTCTTGAATTTGTTTGTTTTTTATTTTCCCTGTTACATTCTCACTGACATATGAAATAAAACCAGAAAATATGATGATATATTAATTTTCCACAAAACCCGCAAGTTGCAGTTTTGATAAAAATAATGGAATTTAGGGTTTTTGTTGAGTGTTTTGGGGTCATATGGGATGAAAATCGATATGAAAATAATGTTGAGTGTCTTGGTCAGTAAGAACTCATAATTCTGAAATATCTCAATTTTTTGAAGAAATAAACAAAAAAAGAGAAAATTAGAAAAAAAACATTTTGTCGCCTAAAAAATTAGAAAAAAATATATTTTATGTTCATGAAGCGTATAACAAGGCTGGAGTATAAGTATCAAAAAGTCTTGTTTCCATGTTATAGTGTGTTTTTATCCATTTTTACATGAAAAACTACATAAAAATGAGTCCTACACCTACCCAATGAATGCAAAACCTAACCGAATAGGAGGGAAGAGGGATTATGAAAGTGAGTGGACGCTAAAAAAATTTTAAATTCTTATTTATTTGATTATGCATAGCATATAGGCCGATCACTATTTAAATTTAAGAGAAACTAGTAGCACGAGGAAACTCGATGCTAGTCTCTAATAACGCCAGAATTACGAGTTGCTTGGAAATCATTAAAGAACTGGTTTTGCACCTCACGTGGCTCATTTTCTTTTATCATAAAATGCTTGAGCACGAGGTGTGTCATCCACAATTGCATTATGTATATCACATAGTAACTCCTGGATGCATAACAGTTGATTGCCATTTACATGACCTATGTCGAGTTGTGAGGAAACCTAAGCTGTAGGCTAGATGATCCATTCCTTGGGGCAAGCTTGATAAGGAAATATCAAATCTCTTGAATCATTGGAAATATATATGAGTGGAGACTGTTCATATGTGCTTTATGTTAGAGAAATGCATCGAGGGGCCAATCCTCTCAGTATAGGAGACCTGTAGTGGAGCCAGGACATTCAGCTGAGGGGTTGCCTCCTATGTTTGTGTTACATGGTATATTATACCAAGATGGATGGGATCTCCCTCTCAAGAGTAAGGAAGGGCAATTTTTGGTGGACTATGTTCTATTATAAACGCAATATCTATAGTAGTGATTAGGACAATGTGTCCCTTTGAGGCTCCGGCAAGGCCGTGTGGGGTTGTCTTATGAGAGTTAGAGAGGCCCTACTGGTGCCTATAGCCAATGTCAGGCCCGGTTTTGGTCTCAAAATGTGGTGCGTTTTCGAGAGGTGCCTACAAGTGGCAGTTTGCGTGCCTAGGTCAATTGGGACCTATTAGTAAGCTAGGCTCACAAGACCGTCAAGCGGAGCTCCAAAAGCAAGAAAGGGATGAATGAGCTAGATGACAAGCCGAGGTAAATAGAAGATACTCTCCACAAAGGAGTGGCCCTATATCTTTGCAAGGGTGGGGTCTTAATAACCCTAGCTCGACACTCAATCCATTATTAGAGGGAGGAAGCTCTAGTTCTTCCCCCCCTCCAACTAGTCCCTCCATTTCAAGTGGAGCTATAGTTTTGATTGTTCGAACCCTTGTAGTGAATTCGATTGTCACCATGGTGGCACAACCTATTGCTATACCTATTGGAATGACAAATTTGTTAGCTTTAGGTTTCCCCCTACCCATCTTTAATGGGTTAGCAGAAGAAGATGCAGAACTACACATTCACGAACTCCAGAAGTTGATATTTAACCATTGTATCCAAGATGAAGGACATTTAATGATGTTATTTAACATGACTCTCAAAGGAAGAACTGCCATATGGTATCACAGCCTAGAGGCCGAAACCATAACCACTATTGATTTATTTTTTGAATCCTTTGAAGGAAGTTTGCCCCTAAAAGGGGTTGTCAATATTGGCGTGTACTAAATGTGACACATCAAGAGCCACATGAGGATATCCAAGCATATGCCAAGAAGTTAAAAGAGGTCTTTCGCAAATTTCCAGCCTCTATCACTATTTCAGTACAGCTGTTCAACTGAATAATTTTTTCATGGTCTAGATTTCAAAATTCAGGTGTAGTTGAGTTGTGTCACTTTGCCAAATGTAGACACTACCATTAGACAAGCACAAGAATTACAAGCGGCCTATGTCTCTCGAACCAATCTTAATATGAGTCTAGTTTCAGGAAATAATTTGGCATTGACCAATGGTAATGAAAATCAATGGATAGCTATGACCAAACCGAATGTGAGAGGAAGCACGGTCCCAACTGTGCCTTTATTGCCAACTCCTCCCAATGTGACTATGCCTATGGCTAGTCAGATGGCTCCACCAGATATTGGAGGCCAAGCTGTAACGTGTCTACCTGTTATCTTCATGACACGTCTTGGCAGTCCATTGGAAAGGATGTCTAGAAAGCTCTGCTTGGCACTCCCATGGAATGTTACGGGGTTTGTGATATAGGGCTTTCCACATCTGCCACGTAGCAGAAGTATTCCGGTCGTTCCCACTTAGGACCGACCTGAATTAGGGTTTTTCTTATTTGTCATTTCCTAATGGCAACTAGCGTCAAACCGAAGCGAACTACTTTACGCAGAAATGCTAGGTCCGAAGCGGATTCACGCTGCACTTAGTTCAAGGAGAATGGGAAACGTGAGGGATGCAAAGCTCAACCTCTCTGCCATAAGGCATAGTCCCATTCCGTTCCCCTAAAATAGCGTAAATCGGGATTAGTTATAGCTCTAGGTTAATGCTCTTGTTGTTCGTGTTCTTTTGAACAATCTTCCTGCTGTCCATCGTGATTTGAGAAAAGTTCCCTGCCAATCGGAACCACCCATCCATAGGACGGACCTATGGCCACATCCACCGCACTTTCCTCAGGTTGTTTTAGTTATTTAATTACCTAGCACATTTAGTTGGACATGTATTAATCAGCTTCTTTAATTAGCCCGTTAGGCACCGGTTCCTTCACATAATCATAGCACTTGACATAGAAAAGCAATGTCAAACAAGTTCCTTTTTAACATGTTATCATATTTATCTTTGAAATACATAAAGTCCAGCCCGTAGGCTTATCCACAATCCGCCCGAAGGCTATCCAGCAATCCTGAGGGATAACTAATCCAAGATTCCGCCCGTAGACTAGTATGCGGGCCTCGAGATCCAATCCCGAGTCACGTTAGCCTCTTGTGCAGGGCCCGGAAGGTGAGGGATTTATGGCCAGAGCCCCCCTGGATCCTCCTGCTCCAAGTAGTGCTCAACGGAGAGACCTCACGCGGCGGGTTCGGTCCAGCTTCTCGGCACGGTTAACAACCCCCTTGGTTAGGGTCAGGCAGGCAATCGGGGGTAACTGAAGCTGCCTCTCCCTTCAGGCCTTCAACCTAAAGCATTAGATATCCATTTATCCTTTAATTCATTGATCAAACAAAGCAAAATAGTGCTCTTAAATCTGTAACAAGCACAATCATTTCCATTGGTCGTTATTGTTGGCCAACTACTAAGGAGTGAATCCTTCTTCCCGAATGCATCCACCACTTGATCCGAGATCAATTGTGGTTTGGCAAGATCCCCTATATCCTAGGTTAGGGTGTACCTTATTAACCCGACTTGGTCAAAACCTTAAGTTCATATGTTATTCCAATTTATCAGCTGGTCTTTTGCTTCCAAGCAATTATCTTTACTCAAGAAAGTTACTATATTAGGACGACTATTCATCCTCTTGCAAGATAACTTGTGTAAGAATCTGCCAATCTCATTCCAAGGAATTTGGCCATTCCCTTGTGATCAAATCACAAGATCATGCGACTCTACCACTTGTTGCACAAGTGTCACATCAACTATGGGACTATTTACCCATCGAATGGAGTCACGAAATAGTCTGTTCTTGATGGCATTAGGCTGAATTGTCCGTCTTAGGGTTTCGAGTTTCATCATTTTAGCGAGAGGCTCTTAGGAAAACCCTAGATCACTTCTCGCAACAAGTAGGTCCTACTGTCCCTACATTCCGTGAATGTGGACAAGTATTTAGGGTTTAGGAGTTTCAGTTTTTGGCAATACGTGCGACTAGGTAAATGTCTCAACCGGGCTAACCCTCGTCAGTTCCTTGGGATACGTCGCATTGAATTAACCCTTTTCTAAATGAGTACTCCGCGGTTTTTTTAGGTGTTTGGGTTTATGCCAATTTAACCTATCTATTCTTCAAGATAATTACGTTATTATTTCCATAACCACGTGACTCATGTCTATGCATAAGTTTATTTTCAACCCTAACTTTTCGATTTAAGATCAAGCATAGGTTAGGTTATAACCTAATTTCGATCAATCATCCTATAACTTGCGAACAAGGTTCAAGCTAAACATGCAGCCTTTTCTAATAATTATGTAGTTGAAAAAAATGATATTTATACCAATTTATGCAATTTAGGAATCATTTCATGCCTTGCACTTTCCTATGGGTTATTAGCACTTTCCATAATGACTCATTGTAAAGAAGATATGTCCTAATAATGCGACATGCAATTTATACTTCCATGCCTAAACGGAGTGCACTATCTTAATTTTGTTTCGTAAATATGGACATTAATCAAAGTTCAGTTCATTGAAATGCACAATAACTACTTGCTGGAAATGCATATCGATTTTCTGCTCACTATTTTTTTGTTTGTTTTATTGAAAATACTAATGACCGAACTTTTCTGTTTCGTGAGCTAATTCTTTCATAATTAACCTAAGTATTTAAGACAACATATGCATCCTATCTCCAAAAATTATCCTCGCACGATTGAATTATAACAACATAA
The DNA here is from genome assembly GCF_053477565.2 of Lygodium microphyllum. Taxonomy (NCBI): domain Eukaryota; kingdom Viridiplantae; phylum Streptophyta; class Polypodiopsida; order Schizaeales; family Lygodiaceae; genus Lygodium; species Lygodium microphyllum. Next base: position 109,823,607 of record NC_141164.1, read on the forward strand.
AATAAAAATTAGGAAGGAAAACCTAGACTTGTGGTGAGATGTCCACATGGATGCTAGGAGATGATCGTCCTGCGGTTGCGCCTTGGGATTTCTTAGGAGCCATCGCGAATGTGGCCTTTCCGTCTTGGATGCGGCTTTGCGAAACTCCCTTTGTAATTCACTCGACCCTTGTGAATGTTTTTTTCCTTTCTTTTGTAGAAGCTTCGGTGTGAATTGAATGCACGGAAAGGGGTTTAGCCTCGGGCTAATTTGGGAGATTGAAGGAAATCCAAAGGAAAAGCTTGATGGGCTTTTTAAAGGCCTTGAATAGGGTTCCACGGAAAAAAGGGTACTAAATGGATTTTTTAGGGGTTGAAAAGAAGGGCAAGGGCGGAAAAGGCCTTAGAGGGATTTTCGTGAGGGAGGGGGAAACCCACGGCTTGGAGTTCAATTCTCGGGAAGGGGGTAGGAAACCCTCTTTAAAGTGGGGCTTACTAAAGCCACGAGAAGGGGGCTTTTCTTTTTGTGTGGGGGGAAAACAAAGGTATAAAAGGGCCTTAGGGAGGAGATTTTTGTGGGGGGGGAGGGGGCTTATATAGGGGTCTTAGGAGGGAATTTGTGGGGGGGAATAAGCAAAGGGTATGAAAGGGTTAATAAGCCACATGAAGGGGGGGCTTAGGAAGCCCACCCTTGGAAGCTTCCAAGGGCTTCAAGGGAAGAGCATGTGGGGGGGGAAAGATAATTCCCCAACCGGCGTGATTCCATATGGTGGCGGCAGCGGTCCCACTCCTCTCCCTCTCACGGCGGCACATTCCACTCCTCCTCTCCACTCTAGCAGTTTGGCGGCGACCTCCTCTGGCTACATGGCAGCGAGTTCCTTGTCTCCTCCCTCTTGGCGGTTAGTCGAAAGGCTTCTCCCCTTGCTTCTCGGTAGCAGGACAGTCTCCCTAGGTCTTATGGCAGCAGCAACCACCTCTCTTACTCTTGTCACAGTCTCGGCTCTTCACCCTCCTCTCAAGCTCTATGGCAGCGCCCACCCCCTCCCATCATCCCATCATCCCTGTTTTAAGTAGGTGAGGGGAGGGGATCCTCCCTCCCCTGCGTGGCTTCACGCATGCCCTCCTCGCTCCTGCAAGCTCCATCGAGGAGCTTAATCACACTTCCTATTTCCCTCCTCCTCCAGCACGACAATCGGCTGGGGGGATAAGGGAAATAATAAATAAATAAAAATTTCATTTACTTAATTTAATTATCCTTTATAGAGGTGGTTCACGTGTGCTTTCGGAATATTACATTCTCTCCCCCTTGGAGGAATCGAGATGTCCTCATCTCAAGATAAACTGGGGATATTGGTGGTTGAGAGTGCTTTTATCTATCCAAGTGGCATCTTCTTCGAGATAATATTTCCACTGGACGAGGCATTCTCTCAAGGTTCTAGATCTCAATTGTCTCTCCCTAACATCTAAGATCCTATCAGGCCTTAGTTCAAGGACTCCTTGACTAGGCGTTACAACTTGTTGGTCATCAAGTACATGGTTAGGATTTGGTACATACTTCTTTAATAGACTGATATGGAATACATTATGAACTTTTAGGTTCTCAGGGAGTTGCAGTTTATAAGCATTAGGTCCTAGGCACTTGAGGATCTTGTACGATCCACAATACCTTGGACTTAGCTTCTTGCAATCTCCTAAGGATAGGGAACTCTTCTTAGGCACACGAATGAAGACCATGTCTCCTTCTTCGAAGGCTCTATCTTGATGCTCCAAATCTGCGTATGCCTTCTGCCTATCCTTGGCAGCTTGGATGTCCTGTCTTATTGACTTTATTTGGTCATCCATCTCTTCCAACATCCGCCTTGAAGCTTCAACCCTTAAGGTTGGATCTGAGAAGTTTAGGGGGCTTCGACAGTCATGACCGTACAATGCTTGGAAAGGGGTCATCTGAATGCTTTGTTGATAAGAAGCATTGTAGGCAAATTCAACCAAAGGCAAGTATTGAATCCACCTTTTCGGTTCACTATAGCAGTATGCCCTAAGCATATCCTCGATGACTTGATTGGCTCTCTCTGTTTGGCCATCCGTTTGGGGATGGTAAGCTATGCTAAAGCAGAGTTGAGTCCCAATGGCTTCAAAGATAGCTCTCCAGAAGTGTGATGTGAAGAGAGAATCACGATCACTAATGATTCTTCTGGGTAGCCCATGTATCTTGAATATCTCCTTGATAAACAATCTTGCAATGTCCAAGGCTTTATAGTTTGTCTTTACTGGAATAAGGTGTGCAACCTTAGTAAGCATGTCAACCACAACCATGATGTAGTTGTATCCTCCCTGAACTTGGGGTAGGCCAACAACAAAATCCATACTAATGAATTCCCATTTCATTTGGGGAATGCCAAGTGGTTGTAACTTCCCTGGCGTTTTGACATGTTCGGCTTTGACACGTTGACAAGACAAACACTTGGTGACATATTTGAGAATGTCACCTTTAAGCCTCTCCCAATGGTAGCTCTTCCTAACTGCATTCAGAGTCTTGGCATAGCTAGGATGACTTGAGAAAGGGGAATCATGAGCTTTCCACAATATCTTCTGCTTAAGTGACTAGCTTGCCGATATGCATAGCCTCGTTCTATAGTAGACAAGTCCACTATTGACAGAGAATTCATGATACTTTGCCTACAGCTTTTGATCCTGATCCTTGATAGAGATCTCCCTTAGCATCTTTTGGTAGGCTGGATCATGGCATGCTTCCTCTCTAGCTAACTCAAGTATTGGATTGTTTGGCATAGATACTTTTGTAGCTAGGGATCTAGTTGTTGATGGATTTTGCAAGATTAGATAATTAAGAAATGCCTTACAATTGAGTGCATTGGCAACTACATTCTCTTTCCCTGGTCGGTACTTTATTTCAAAGTCGTACTCTTCCAGCACTTCAATCCACCGACATTGCCTCATGTTGAGCTCGTTCTGGGTAAAGATCCATTTGAGACTCTTATGATCAGTCACTAGAGTAAACTTGTTACCCAACAGGTAGTGTCTCCAAAGCTTTAGAGCATGGATGATATCTAACAATTCCATATCATGGGTAGCATAATTCTTCTCATGACTCTTCAGCTTCCTTGAAGAGTAAGCTACAGGATGGCCTTCCTGCATGAGCACATATCCCAAGGCAAGTGTGCTAGCATTAGTTACTACCTCGAACTCCTTATTGAGGTGTGGAAGTTTTAGGATAGGTGTTGATACCAAACTTTGCTTAAATATATCAAAGATGGTTTGTTCGGGAGTTGACCATGCAATGGATGTTTGCTCCTTCAGCAAGTCCATCAGAGGTGCTGCAATCAAAGCATAGTTTTTGATGAAGACCCTATACCATCCTGTCAATCCAAGAAAGCTACGTATTTCTTTGACAGTTGTTGGTATTGGCCATTCTAGCACATCTCTGACCTTGGCTGGATCCGCTGAGATTCCTTTCGCTGATACGATGAATCCCAGATATTTAGTCTGATGCTTGAAGAATGCACACTTCTTCATTTTAGCATACAACTTATGTGACCTCATTGTCTCAAGGACAATCCAAAGTTGGGGTTCATGATCTTCTTCCTGTTTAGAATAGACTAAAGTGTCGTCAAAGATACGAGCACAAAGTCATCAAGATATGGCCTAAAAATATCCTGCATTAACCTGTTGAAGGTGGCAGGTGCACTCGTAAGCCCGAATGACATAACTAGGAACTCAAAGTGTCCATATCTTGTATTGAAGGCCGTCTTTGGGATATCTTCTTCCTTGATCCTTATCTGATAGTTACCCGACCTGAGATCAATCTTGGAGAATATCTTTGCACCCTGAAGATGATCAAGAAGCTCATCTATTCTAGGAATAGGGTACTTGTTTTTGACAGTCGATTGATTCAACCCTCTGTAATCAATACGTAGTCGAAGTGTTCTATCTTTCTTTTTCTGGAACAGTACTGGAGCTCCCCATAGTGAATTGCTCTAGGACGGATGTAGCCCTGATCTAGCAGTTGCTTGAGTTGTTTCTTCAGCTCAATTGCTTCTGGTATGGATATTCTATAAGGTCTCTTTGCAATTGGCACAGCTCTTGGTACTAGCTTAATCTCATGATCCACTTCTCTTTGAGGCGGGAGTTCTGTCAACTCTTCAGGAAATACATCCGCGTATTCCTTTAGCCAAGAAGGTCCTTCACTAGACTCTTGCTTCTGCTCTAACTTGTTGAGCTTAATCAAGTAGACAGGTAATCCTTTTTTGACTCCCTTTATAATCCGAGATGCTTTGGCCAATTGAATTTTTGGCTTCCCTGCTTCCCCTTGAGTTGTGACAAATTCCCCTTCAAAGTTTCCAAAGGAAATTTGGCCCTTTCCACAATGAATGTGGGAGTCATTAGGCTTAAGCCAATCCATTCCAAGTAGACACTCATGGATACCTAAATTCATGACTCTGAATTTGATCGAAGTCATCTTTCCTCCTAGAAAGAATTCTACCTTAGCAGTTTGCTTGGTACAAGTAACCTCACGACCATTTGCCAATTCCACAAGCAAGATAGGTGCTACTACTATGGCTATTCCTAATCTTTTTGCACAAGCTGGTGAGATAAAGGAATGTGTACTGCCACAGTCAATCAACGTCTTGAAACTTTTACCTTGATAGTCCGACGGTGTGTGAATCACCGAGAACTGGCGATTCAGCCCTTTCTTGTGTAGAGCGGCATGGACTGTTGCCCTTTCAAACTCTACTTCCATGGTCGAATCTTCTTCTTCTTTGCACATTTGCCTATTGGAAATGCAGGTGGTTCTTCATTTGCCTCCGGTAGCGGCTCCTTGACCACGGCCCATTCCTTGGAAAGGTGCTTGATGATGTCCTCCTCCAAGCTTGGGACATTGCCTTTTGAAATGACGGGGCTCGTTGTAGTGGAAACAACGGAGGTTTCGGCCCCATTGCTTTGAGTAGGAACAAAGTTATTGATGTTATTAGTTCTTGCTTTCTTTCTTTGTCCTTGATTCTGTCATTGAACTCTCTTCATCTGAGGTCTGAATGCTCCTCTGTTCGGGTCATTATAAGACCAAGTTTTGTTACCCCTTGTTCTAGCCTGCACCTCCTGAATTATAGGTGCAGCTAGAATGAGAGCGTCCTGAAGATCTGATGGACGCATAGATTCGAGACGGGTATTCACTAGTGGGTTTAAACCAGCACAAAATTTGGACACCTGCTATGTCATGTCCATCTGTGGCGCATACTTAAGAAGTGAGACAAATTTGGAGTAGTATGCATCAAGAGTGAGTCCCAGTTGTTTTAGCTCGTAGAACTCATTCATTTTGTACGTGCGATATGCAGGTGGTAAGTATCTTCCTTGCACGGCTTTCTTCAGCTTCTCCTAGGTAACGGATCCTTCCACAATCCTTGCACCATTGCTTCCACCAAAGCCTAGCTTCGCCGGTGAGCTTCAGCTTGGTGAGCATGGCCTGATTGGCGGGTGCAGTACTGGCTACTTCAAAGTAATCCTCCATGGATTCAATCCAAATTTCAGCATCTGCTTGGACGGACCTGCCTCTCCCATCAAATTCGGGCGACTTAATCTGCTTGAGGAGAAACTTCTTCTCCTGGATTATAGCAGGTGTTGATGTAGGAGGCGAACTAGAAACCTGTACTTGGGGTTGTGCCTGAATAAAGGATTCTTAACATTATTAATCGATAATCGTTACGATTTATATTTCATCTCCATTTCCGCTATCAACCAAGCAATCTAACCACTTAACTTTTTATCAATTCTCATGCACAATCAGACATTGATAAAAAGAAGTCTTATTTGTATTTATATGGGCATAGCCCTTTTCGGAATACAACATTTCTTGCGATGATAAGCCAACTATTTACATTTATTTTGGGGAGAATAATGTTGTATTACATTTATCTACAGGAACTGGATAATAGTAGGGTTTCGGGTCATGGATCTTCAGGAATTGGTAAGTCATTGGAAGTTTAGGGTATCCTTTCCTTTGGAGCCCATTCTTCTCATTGTGCCCCAACACTTTAATCCTGTCGGCAGGGATTATACGGGTTACTTCCTCATATACATATGAGTTCAGTTCAACCCTCCGACCTCGAATATGTAAAGTTGAATTTATGTGAGCCTCCACAAAAATGAATAGCTTCACGACTTTTACGTCTTCCAACCACTTGATCCTCTTTAGATTGGTCTGGAGGTATGCGAACCGGTGGGCAGCTATATAGTAGATTCTTGAGGTACTCATCCATCTTCGTTCCATGTACAAAGGCGACAGATAATAGATTCGCTCTAGAATGTTCATCATCTCAACCCTTTGTCAATAATGCGGAGAATGCATTGCAGTCATAAATATGATGCGAAACACCAAGAACCTATTCCATGCTTCATAGTTCTACAAGACAACATTGGAAGTAAGGAAATATTTGGACAGTAACATTTGCTTTACTTTATCTTATTATGATTTCATAAAAACAAATCCTTTGTTGGTTGGCTCTGATACCAACTGTAACGTGTCCACCTGGTATCTTCATGACACGTCTTGGCAGTCCATCGAAAAGGATGTCTAGAAAGCTCCGCTCGGCACTCCTATGGAATGTTATGGGGTTTGCGATCTAGGGCTTTCCATGTCTGCCATGTAGCAGAAGTATTCCGGCCGTTCCCACTTAGGACAAACCTAAATTAGGGTTTTTCTTATTGGTCATTTCCTAATGACAACTAGCGTCGAACCCAAGCGAACTATTTTACGCAGAAACGCTAGGTTTGAAGCGGATTCACGCTGCAGTTGGTTCAAGAAGAATGGGAAACGAGAGGGATGTGAAGCTCAACCTCTCTGCCATAAGGCATAGTCCCATTCCGTTCCCCTAAAACAACGTAAATCGGGATTAGTTATAACTCTAGGTCAATGCTCTTGTTGTTCGTGTTCTTTTGAACGATCTTCCTACTGTCCATCGTGATTTGAGAAAAGTTCCCAGCCAACCAGAACCACCCATCCGTAGGACGGACCTATGGCCACATCCACCGCACTTTCCTCAGGTTGTTTTAGTTATTTAATTACCTAACACATTTAGCTGGACATGTATCAATCAGCTTCTTTAATTAGCCCATTAGGCACTGGTTCCTTCACATAATTATAGCACGTGACATAGAAAAGCAATGTGAAACAAGTTCCTTTTTAACATGTTATCATATTTATCTTTGAAATACATAAAGTCCAACCCGTAGGCTTATCCAGAATCTGCCCGAAGGCTATCTAGCAATCCACAGGGATCACTAATCCAAGATTCCGCCCGTAGACTAGTATGCGGGCCTCGAGATCCAATCTCGAGTCACGTTAGCCTCTTGTGTAGGGCTCGGAAGGTGAGAGATTTACGGCCAGAGCCCCCCTGGCACCCAAGCGTCCTCCTGCTCCAAGTAGCGCTCAACAAAGAGACCTCACGTGGCGGGTTTGGTCCACCTTCCCGGCGCGGTTAACAACCCCCTTGGTTAGGGTCAGGCAGGCAGTCCGGGGTAACTGAAGCTGCCTCTCCCTTCAGGCCTTCAACCTGAAGCATTAGATATCCATTTATCCTTTAATTCATTGATAAAACAAAGCAAAACAATGCTCTTAAATATATAACAAGCACAATCATTTCCATTGGTTGTTATTGTTGGCCAACTGCTAAGGAGTGAATCCTTCTTCCCAAATGCATCCAGCACTCGATCCGGGATCAATTGCGGTTTGGCAAGATCCCCTATTTCTTGGGTCAGGGCGTACCCTATTAACCCAACTTGGTCAAAACCTTAAGTTCATATGTTATTCCAATTTATTGGCTGGTCTTTTGCTTCCAAGCAATTATCTTTACTCAAGAAAGATACTATATTAGGACGACTATTCATCCTCTTGCAAGATAACTTACGTAAGAATCTGCCAATCTCATTCTGAGGAATTTGGCCATTCCCTTGTGATCAAATTACAAGATCATGTGACTCTACCACTTGTTGCACAAGTGTCATATCAACTATGTGACTATTTACCCATCGAATGCAGTCACGAAATAGTTTGTTCTTGATGGCATTAGGCTAAATTGTCACTCCTAGGGTATCGAGTTTCATCATTTTAGCGAGAGGTTCTTAGGAAAACCCTAGATCACTTCTCGCAAGTAGGTCCTACTGTCCCTACATTCCGTGAATGTGGGCAAGTATTTAGGGTTTAGAAGTTTCAGTTTTTGGCAATACGTGCGACTAGGTAAATGCCTCTACCGAGCTAACCCTCGTCAGTTCCTTGGGATACGTCGCATTGAATTAACCCTTCAGTACTCTGCGATTTTTTTAGGTGTTTAGGTTTATGCCAATTTCACCTATCTATTATTGAAGATAATTATGCTATTATTTCCATAACCACGTGACTCATTGTCTATGCATAAGTTGATTTTCAACCCTAACTTTTCGATTTAAGATCAAGCATAGGTTAGGTTATAACCTAATTTCGATTAATCATCCTATACCTTGCAAACAAAGTTCAGGCTAAAACATGCAGCCTTCTCTAATAATTATGCAGTTGAAAAAAATGATATTTATACCAATTTATGCAACTTAGGAATCATTTCATGCCTTGCACTTTCCTATGGGTTATTAGCACTTTCCATAATGACTCATTGTAAAGAAGATATGTCCTAATAATGCAACATGCAATTTATACTTCCATGCCTAAACGGAGTGCACTATCTTAATTCTGTTTCGTAAATATGGACATTGATCAAAGTTCACTTCATTGAAATGCACAATAACTACTTGCTGGAAATGCATATCAATTTTCTGCTCACTATTTTTTTGTTCGTTTTATTGAAAATACTAATGACCGAACTTTTCTGTCTCGTGAGCTAATTCTTTTAGAATTAACCTAAGTATTTAAGACAACATATGCATCCTATCTCCAAAAATTATCCTCGCACGATTGAATTATAACAACATAAAATAAAAATTAGGAAGGAAAACCTGGACTTGTGGTGAGATGTCCACGTGGATGTTAGGAGACGATCCTCCTGTGGTTGCACCTTGGGCTTTCTTAGGAGCCATCGCAAATGTGGCCTTTCCATCTTGGATGCGGCTTTGCGAAACGCCCTTTGTAATTCACCCGTCCCTTGTTGAGAGCGGAATTTTGATGCCGAGATGCCGAGAAATGCTTAAAAATAGCTAAAAATTACGAATATCAAGGGAAAAATATTCAACGTCGAAGGTAGCGGCTTGATCTAGGACGATTTTAAGCGTCAAAGTACTCTAAGGATGCCCGTGCAACACTTGCGGGTTTTTAGTAATTTTTCCATGTGCCTGTGTGAGTCAGGGAAGCTGCCTGCCAGTCCACGATGCCGAGACGGACGCCCAGGATTTTTCCGATCGCAAATCCGACGCCGGACCCGAGAGATGCCAAAATTTGGCCAAATTTGAAGAGGCATGAATCAAGTGGCTAGTGGGGGGTGCCTCTTGGGACCCCCCCACCCCCAAAAATCAACGAGGAGGAGGGTAGCATGTCAAAAAAACAGCCGTACACAGGAAAAAGGTCCCCCCCCCATGGATAAGATTTATGGTTGTAAGTAAGCCATAGCAATGACAAGGCATGTCTACTCCACTACTTCTTCGTTCCGTATCGCCTTCTCTCGCGCGCAAAATGGTAGGCCGTAGAGAGAGAGAGAGAAAATTAATCTTTCTCTCTCCTCGCTCTCTCTCCTCTAAGGGCAGATTCATGCGGTGAAGAAGAAGAAGAAGAATGGATGACGGATGCTTATCCAATGAAGAACGGATTGCTCCGTGGTTCAAGAGGAATGAAGATTGCTGATTGTGGACTGTCATGAGCGTTAATGGCAGCTGGAAACTAGTCCCGAATGAGGCATAAAAAACCCACAACCCGAAAATACAATTGGTAATGCGTTTTTATAAGAAAATTTGATTCTTTATGCTATTTGATACATGAGACATCGTTCATATGGGCTATAAATTGATAATAATGTTGTTTGCAATGTCTTCCAACTGTTTGAAATTAGAAAACCAGAAAATCATGAGCCGTATGGCCAAAAATAATAAAATAAAACATGTAAAACACGAAATAGGGAGAAATTTGGTGTTTGGATATATAAATGAAAAATATAATAAGACACACCAACTAAATTTGTGTTTTTGCTGTAAATGAACCTAAGGGCTACAGCCCACAACTCATCTTGCATTTTTAGTTATTTAATATTGCAAAAAATACAAGAAAAATATGGAAAATTAGTAAAAATAAGGAAAAAATAGGTCTTGAGTGTGCGAAAAATACTAAAAAATAAGATTCATGTTTGTGTATGTATGGGGGGTCTGAAGTATGAGGTTTAGCCTCAGTTCAGCCCTATCTTTATGTTTTAGTGAGTTTTTTTTGCTTTTCATACAACAAAAAACATGGAAATATTACCCTAAGCCTATGCATCGTGCACAATCTAAACGGCAAGGGGGTAGAGAGAATGAGAGTGGTGTTTAAGTGCTGAGAGAGAGAAAAGACTGATTGTTTTCATCTATGCATATCATATAGATCAATCGTTAATTTAAAATAAGGATCTAGTAGCACGAGGTCTCCTCGGTGCTAGGTTCTTGCAACGTAGCAATTACGCGTCAGAGAAATTCATTGAAAGAATGCTTTTGCACTAAGCACAATGTTGATTTTTCTTTGTTTGAGAACATGGACATTCACAATTTGCATGAAGCATAAAATGATAAAATGTATCAGACAATACCTCCTAGAAGTTGAGTCGTATCCAAGCTTTATAAAGTATCGATTCATTCAACATGTATGGGATGATGTAACTAACCGAATGGTAGGTCACAAATTGGGAGAATTTGTACCTACTAGAAGCTTTCGAGGTCATTCCAAGAATGATAGAGGTGTTGAAAGTAACACTTGTGTGGCAAAGTGGACTCTCTCTCTTTTTTTCTTCTTCTCTTCTCTTCTTGCTTTTGAGTGAGTGAGCGAGGGAGTGTGAGCCAGTGAGTGGGGGATGTGTGAGGGTGAGGGATCTTGGAGGTGAAGCCCTCCTCCATCTCTCTTCTTCTTCTCTTCTCTTCTCACATCTCACGCATAGCTATGGAGGATGGAGCTTGGAGATGGTGGTTTGAGGATGCTTGAGCCTGCATCAAGAATGTGGAGCTATCGGAGTGCTTGAGAGAGGAAGCAATGCGACGCATCGAGGGGCCAATCCCCAAGATGTAGGAGAGTCGCAGTGAGATAGGGGCAGTCAGCCGTGGGAGGACCTCCTATGTTTGTACTTCATGCCATTTGGCAATGTGTTGGGACTTCCTCTAAGGAGTGTTAATTGGGTTAGAGTTGGACTACGAGACGTGATACAAACGCAAGATGTTTAGGAAGGCAATGTATGATGTATGTGTCATCAACGCTCCTGGCCGTGAGGCCGTGGGGTTGTTGAGCGCATGATAGAGGTTCAGCTAGTGGATGAGCCAGTGCCGGCCCGTTTTAGGTCCCATCAGTGATGCGTCTACCGGGAGCCACTTATAAGTGGTGGTTTTCGGATTTAGGGTTTCTAGGGACCAAAAGGAAGTTGGTTTATGTCCTCTGACAAGGACCGTCAAGCCGAAATCTAGAAAACAGAACGTGCTGAGAGGGCCAGGCAGTGGTTAGAGATCGTAAGCCGTTATTCTCCTCAAAGGAGTAGTCCAGTACGTATACGAAGCAGTGGTCTTAGTCACCTAACTGCTCCACCTATTCCATTAGGGGCAGGAGGAAGCATAAGTTCTTCCTCTTCTCCACCAAGTCTATCCACTTTAAGTGGGGGTGTGAATCCGTCACTTCAAGCTCCTATTGCTAATCCGATTGTCACCATGGCACAACCTATTGTGATTCCTGCAGGGACGCCGGATTTACCAGCCTTAGGAGTTCCCTTGCCCATTTTTAATGGGTTAGCGGAAGAGGATGCAGAATTTCACATTTGTGAATTTCAGAGATTGATGTTCAATTATCGCATCTAGGACGAGGGACATCTCATGATGTTCTTCAATATGATGTTAAAAGGAAGGGCTGCGGTTTGGTATCACAGCATAGAGTCTAGAACCATAACCACCATTGATCAATTCTATGCAGCTTTCCAAGCGGAATATGCCCCTGAAAGAGGTGGCCAATATTGGTTGCAGGTCTTGAATGTAACACGTCAAGATCCTCACGAGAATGTGAAAGCATATGCCAAGAAGTTGAAGGAAGTATTTCGTAAGTTGGAAACTTACATTCTCATTCCACCAGCTGCCCAATTGCAATACTTTTTGCATGGGTTAGATTTTAATATCCAAGTACAATTGAGCAGTGTGGCCTTAGCAGATATAGATACCGCTATTACACGGGCAGAGGGAGTAGAAGCACGATTACAAACGGCCTACTCCTCTCGAATGAATGTTAATGGGGGTTTAGCACCTAGTGGCAATCCAGTATTGACGAATGGAAGTCAAGGGATGCCTATGACTAATCCTATTGGGAGAGGGAGTATGGTTTCGAATGTACCTTTATTACCGGCTCCTCCCAATGTGACTATGCCCATGGCAAGTCAGTTGGCTCCACAAATGTTGGAGGCCAAGTTTCAAGTTCTAATGTTGTTCCTGTGGGTCAACAGCCAATGCCAAATCAGATGGTTAGGCCAATGGAACGCCAAGTTGATGATCGAGGCTACGAGTCGAGTGCATCTAATATCCTTGGCGAAGTCAAGGATATGATGACGCATTATACCGATATGATCTTCGAGCAATATCGACAAATAGCCGTCGATATTAATTTCTTAAAGAAGCAACAAAATTTGATAGGGAGTCGACGCCCTGAAGAGGGTGGACCCTCTAGATTCAGTTGTAAATGGTGTGGTGGACAACACTTCCCCAGAAACTGTCCAAATGTGAAATGTGACATTTGTGGGAAGTTGGGCCATCTAGCTGCTACCTATTGGAGTAAGATTAGTTCTCTCCAACAAGTAAGTAAACAATCGGGCCTAGCGAATCATAGAGCGCAAGGAAATAACTTGCAGCAGAATGATGCACCAAGACAAATATTGCAGAGGGGAAAAACAAATACAGAAGAGTTACCACAAGGCAACGGAGTCAGCCTTATTGAGGCTGTATGAGTCAATGATGCTGAAACCTCTAACTTAAGAGCCGTGACAAGAGGCCAAAAGGCTAAAGAGGTTGACAAAGCACAAGTCCAGAATTCTGGCATAGAAGGGGGACCACTCTAGCCGGTTGACAGAAAAGGCGACCCTAAGAAGGATGAGGAGATGCCAAGAAAGAAGGCAAGAGCTAAGAAAGAAGCACCGAAACCGGTCCAAAGACCAAAAGAGAGGATGGTTTGGCGAGAAAAGAGAGCTTTGGCTACTTATCACGACTTTGATTTAGCGAGTTCTCTTTGCGAAGTTAAACCAGATGTGAATCTCTTGCAATTGATCAAATTATCTCTAGGAGTACGCAAGGAATTTAAGAAGATCCTGTGTATCGGGTATATTGTAGAACCCTTGGGCATAGCACGAGTAGGGGAAGATTGGTTTGACCATGCTGAAAAGAATTGCCCTAGGGTTCCAGCTTATGTAGATGGAATATTAGTGGAACACGCCATTGTAGACACTGGATCCTCTGTCAATATCATGAGTTCAGAATTGATGGAGAGGCTGGGTCTAGGCATCTAGAAAGACAGCTCCACCCTTCTGAGAATGGTTGATGATAGTTTAAGACAACCAGAAGGTTGCATTACTAAGGTCCATTTTACAGTTTCAAGTGTAGAATGCTTCTTGGACTTTAGGGTGATCAGATTTGCAGGACGTCCTAGCTATCGAGTTTTGCTAGTAGGCCTTGGATCTTACGAACAGACTGTCAAGTTGATATACCCACTGGTCGAGTGGTTTTAGGTAGAGGTGCTAATCGAGTAATAGTCGATGCTTATCCTGAGTCCCCTCAAAGTGAGAGAGCTCCATTATCTTCTATTGAATTAGAGACAGCAGACGATCCATCTCGTAGTGAGACATCATCTAGTGATGAATCTAACGAGGGGTCCACTACAGAGGATATCTATCAAGTAACTCTAAATGAGCCAATAGAGCCGAAAGATAGGTGATGGACCTAAAACGGGCCGGCACTGGCTCATGCACTAGCCGGGCCTCGTCACTACGCACAAGACAACCCCTCGGCCTCGCGGCCAGGAGTGTCTGTCAAAATCTTGCCTTCCTAAACATTGCGTTTGTATGTTTTAATCGTTTGTAGTCCAACTTGCTATCTCTCACCCACTACTCCTCAGAGGGAGTTCCCTTTCACATAGCCAAAAGGCTCGAATCACATACACATGGGGTTCCTCCTACGGCTGAATGTCGTCAACCCTCTGCGACTCTCCTACACCTTGGGGATTGGCCCCTCAGTGCGTCGCTCAACATATAAACACATCGCACATAAGTCACTCAAGGTACCAAATAAACGTGTCCAGGAATGTACCATTTCCTTGCTTGCTTTCCCCTTTAGGACCCCACGACTAGTCTACAGTATGGGTATCTCACTGCCTCTCAATGTAGGTCATATCCTCATAAACCAATTGCAATGCATGTCCAGGAGCTAATCACTGATACTTTTAAATTCTTTTCATGCTCCATGCATTTGGTGGATGCCTAGTGCTCATACATGTAGTAAAACAGTATCGTGCACAAGTGCAAAACATCCTTTTCATGGTTCCTTTCTAACGATTGTGCTTCGTTGCATGGTATTTTACGGCTTTTTCCCTTATTTTTCCATATCAAAAGCGGACAAAACCGAACTAAAACACGGAAACAAGGCTGATCTGAAGCAAATCTTCATGCCTCAGCCTTGCTATACATTCACGGACATTACTCATAATTTTCCCAATTTTCCAAAGCCCAAAATATAAATTTTCTCTATTTTTTAGGGTTTTTCCATCATTTTCTTGTAAATTTCCCCATTTTCTCCCATTTTTTAATTGCTAAAAATTAAGTTCAGTTTATGGGCTATGGCCCTTAGTTTATTTCAGCAGAAACAGAAATTTTAGTAGGCATGGATTAATTTATTGCATCATTTTTAGCCCAAAAACCCTATTTTCCTTCATTTTTATGGGTTTTTCGTGTCTCGGTTTTCTATTTTCTACTATCCCACACATGTTTTTCCTGATTTTTAAATGATGAACAGCTAGAAAACAACTCAAAGCACGACATACTCAAAACTCAATCCATATGAACACATTTTTATCAACCAAATTTGCATCAAAAGGCCATTTCCTTTGTAAAAACAATTATTACCGTGTCTTGCGGGTTTTTTCATTAAATTTGGTGCATTCCCCGACTGATTTCTAGCCATGAATTCTGCTTGGAATCAGCAATCTACAATGGTTTTGCATTGCTCTTTCATCCCGTCAAGAATCGGTATCCATCCGGCCGTCCATCTCCATCCTATTCCTTCAAGCACGAACGGGGGCTAAGAGGAGAGAGAGGGAGGAGAGAGAAAGACTGATTTTCTCTCTCTCTCTACAGTCCACCATTGCGGGAGCGGAGACCGGCGATTTGATCGGCACAATGTCTTGATCGGGCCTGAGTGCTCGTAGCTATGGCTTACATGTAAGCCATGAATCGATTATGGGGGGGGGCCGTTTTTTTCCGCCGCATTGCAGACGAGTTCATGGGTTCGCCTATTTTCGTCAATTTTGGGTGGGGGGCTCCCAAAGGGCACCCCCCACTAATCACACCCTTTGGCATTTCAACTTTGGCCACTCACTTGGGCGTCCCGGCCGGTTTTTGGCTATCTTCCACATCCGGAATCCGAACTTCGATCTGAAAATTCCTGTGAGCTCGTCTCAACATCCCAGACAGGCCTGCAGCTTCACTGACTGGCACGAGTTCCCAGAAAAATTATGAAAATTCACAGAGTGTTGCATGGGCGCCCGTCAAGCACTTAATGCTTAAAATTGTCCTAGGTCGAGCCGCCGCCTTTGCGATCTGGTATTTTTCCCCGCATTTCCACATTTTTCTGCTATTTTTAGGCACGTTTCGGGGCCTAAAATCCATCCTTCATTGGCAACCACGGGATAGGACGACTCAGTCCGTCGAACCCACGAACATATCTGCACATAAACAACCAAAGGAGCATCAAACTGCTACAAAACAAAAATGCAATAAAACACAGCACAATGCTCACCCTACCCCTGACAAAACCAAGGCATGAAATCCACGAGGAGTAGGCCCAGCATAATCTGCCAGAAAGCCTGAAGCCAGTCACTAACCGACTGCTCCAACACGGCCAGACTAAAAGAACTATCATAGAGGTTGCCCTAAGTGGTGGTCTGAACTACCTACCTAACTAAGGACAACAGAACCAGGAGTTCCTCCTAGGCGAGGACTCCTATAGCCTGAGCAAAAGATATATATATAATTTTTTAACACATTTCAGCTTTTAGGTTTTTATTTCCATACTCGGGCGTGTAAAAAGGAGGGAGCTGAGCGTAGTGACCCAAGGAGGACAGGGCATCGGCCTCGGGTCCTGTCTCGGTACCCAAGGACCTACCAAGCCCTCGCAAGGCGACACGTAATCCTTTTCTGACGCTCACTTTTGCTTTCGCTCCAACCTTCCTTATTTTCTCTTTTTTTTTCTGGCAAGATGTCACCCCAAGGAAGGACAAGGCATCGGCCCCGGGTCTGATTCGTCCCCAGGAACCTACCAGGCCTTCGCAAGGCGATGATCAACTGCTTCTAAGATTTTTCTTTTCTTTTCTTCTTTTAGGGGTTAGAACCCCTTTTTACACACCTCCGTATTTATGGTTTTTTTCCCTTTAGGGATTCAGGGTTTTGTCCCTTTTATCATTATCATTTTTCCTCTGGCAGGCTTCTCTATCGGCCTCACAACTAACAGGGACTCCTAGAACGGCTGCCTAGCAAGTCAGCAGAACAGGGTCACTAGAACTGCCTTCTAGGACAGATCTTTCAATGTCTGGCAATGCCTTCACAGGAGGCAACAACTAGTCAGACCTCCTTCAGATATACCGAACCTAAACCTGGGACTTCATGCCTTGGTTGCCGGTCCCCAACAAAAATATATCCCCTCGACAAGTACAAATACACATATAACAGGAAAGAAAGGTACTCATCAAGGAGAGGTATCACCTGGATTGGCCACAAGAAGCTTCCATCGTAGCAAAGGCTCCTCCAGGCTCCACCACATTCCGCGAACCACGAAACTTGTCCAGCACAACACTTAAAACAAAAACCCGATTAAATGCACCCACACTAGACATGGAAATGGCCCTCTTGGCCTAATGAAATCAAACACTTCACTACAAAACTGCATCGGCCCTCTTGGCCTAATGAAATCAGACACTGCCTACGCAGAACATCCTCCTGGAAACAACTATGATAGATAGCAAAGCATACCATTCCCAGGGGAACAGGGCTTGTAGCCCTAAACTAGGTGCAATAGATTATGACCTATCCCTCCTGCGTATATCGCAAGAGGTGTTCGCATCACATGTCGTCGAATCAGTCTGTGGGTCTGAGATAATAAAGGCAGATGAGTCTCGCTTACCCTTTGCATCACCCAAAGCAACCATCGTCTGCCAAAAAGGGCATGTTCAGAAAGCATACCCCACAAACGACCGGGTCCTGTCTCATCGTCAATAGGTATATCGGGACTAGGACCACAATTAAAGAAGAGGTCTTCTTCATACGCAAAATTAGCCAATGAATCGGCAAACTGATTCCAATTCCGTGGAATCAGCTGAAAAGACACTCTGTCAAATTCGCCTAGCAGGGCCATGGCAGTATGATGGTACATACAAAGGATGGGGTTTCGTACCATGTACGTCCCGTTGAGTTGATTTAAAACCAACTGAGAGTCCCCTTTCACCAACAGCTGGCGGATACCACCCTTCTTTGCAATATTCAAACCCATAATCAGGGCTTTGTATTCGGCCATGTTATTGGTAAAATTCACCCCGAGATAAGCAGCTAACTTCATGACAATGCGTCGTTGGGGGTCTCGGATGACAACTCCTACACTTCCTTTTTTGCATGGACCCCTCGACGCCCCATCAAAGTACAAAGTGTACGTCCATAAAGGGTTTACATATCCTGCCATCCTGAACTCTACTCGTAATTATGGTAATTGAAATTCAGCATATTCAACGGGTGGACTGAAGGTTCCATCCCTCCATCATCATTGAATTCAACAGGGATGCTCGTCAAAATTTGTAGGCAGTGATGGCAGAAGACCTTGATCTCCCAAATGAATGTGCCGTCTTCTTGCTCAGTCACCTTGTAACCTTTGCTCCACCAAATGAGCTTTCCCTCATGATACCTCTGTTCCAAATATGGGTGTTCTAAATAAGGGATTAGACGACCCATCAACCTCTATCACGATTTCCTTGCAGATGTTTGATCGATCTCGCCTAGACCTGCAAGGCAGTCATAGCATTAGTGCAGTAAAAAATAATAAGGTTTAATCTTATTAAGATTAACCTTATTCTTAAATTCTATCCCCTCAAGGTCAGCTAACAAGACTGTGGATTTATTCTTTCCTATTCTAACGATCCTATAGGGCCCATCCCATTTGGGTTCTAGCTTGCCTGGAAATAATTCTCGTCGTGCGTCATAATACAGAACAAGCTGTCCTTTCTTGAAGGTGTATTTCTTGGCTTTGAGGTCGTGTAGCTGCTTCATTCGGCGCTTCGCCACTTCTTGGTGCAATAAGCTCTGCAGCTTAAGCTCATCTAAATGTGCCAGCGTCGTCAAGCGCTCAAAAAGTACGTCTTCATCACTCAAAGAATGATTGATGGCAAACCGAATAGTCGACAGCTCAATCTCTAAAGGTAAGACACACTCCTCCCCATATACTAACTTGAACGGGGTATGACCAGTGGCTCGTTTGAAGGTTGTGTTATAGGCCCACACTGCCACATATAACTTTTTATCCCAATCCCGTTTCTTTTCCGACACAATTTTGGACAGGATGCCCACAAGCTGCTTGTTGGTGCTTTCTACTTGCCCATTCGCTTGCGGATTATATGGGGTTGTCTTGTTATGTTTAATTTGCCAAGTCTCAGTAAGACTTTTTATCACTTTGTTCAGGAAATGCGTCCCTCGGTCCGATACTATCTCCTTTGGTGGACCGAATCGGCATATTATTTGCTCCAACAGGAAACTAGCGGTCTCCTTTGCATTGTCCTGTCGTGTTGCGCGGGCTTCTGACCACTTAGTAAAATAATCAGTCGCCACGATAATATATCTATTCTGCGTAGTGGACGACGGCGTAATAGGGCCAACGAAGTCGATCCCCCACTTCTCAAATGGAAGTATTGCCATTATGGGTGTCAAGGGTCGCTTCCTATTCTCTCGGCTATCATGCTGTTGGCAAATATCGCATCTTTTGACGTACTCAAATGCGTCTTGAAAAATAGCTGGCCACCAATATCCTGCTCTTAGTGCTTTTTGGGCAGTTAAGCGTCCAACAAAATGCCCTCCGCATGCGGAGTCATGGCACTCTGATAAAATAAACGGGACCTCGTCAGGCATCATGCATCGGCGATAAATATCATCAACACCTTGCCGATACAACGTGCCTGCGATAACGGTAAATTTCAAAGCCTGTTGCTTGATCTTGTGCTTTTCTGACGCTGATAGACCAGCTCCAGTCTCCCCCGTCGATAAATAATGTGTTATTGCTGCATACCAAGAGGGAATGGATGCCGCGTCAATCCTAAACAACGATTCTAAGTCACTACCTTCAACCAGCGTTTCTTTTGGTTCGCCAAAATCCACAAGGCACTCTACAATGCCCTGCAACCTGAGTGGCTTGCTCTTGACCTCATATTCAAACTCTTGTAGCATTATCAACCACTTTGCCAAGCGGTCAGGCGGTTGCAACTTATTCATTAGCAATCGTAGACCTTCCGCCTTTGTATAAAGAACAACCTTTTCATATAGGATATAATGCCTGAATTTCTTGGTCGCAAAGACCATAGCCAAGCACAGCTTCTCCATGTATGTATAATTGATCTCGGATATACCTAGCTTCCGACTAGCAAAAGCAATTGGGTGATACCATTTCTCTTCCCAGATCTGTGCTAAACAACAGCTAATGTTGTGCATTATAGCTGTTGAAAATATATAAAATATTTCGCCCCTCTTAGGTGCTTTTAACACAGGTGCTTTAGTGAGCTCCTGCTTCACATCCTCAAATGATATCTTGCAAGCATCACTCCATGAAAATAGACAGTTATAGGATAATAGATTTGTGAGTGGCAAAGTTCTTTCTGCCAGGGCATTGATAAATCTACGATAATACCCTACTGATGACAGAAAACTGTGCACCTCCTTTGGAGTACATGGCAAACTCATGGCAACGATGACCTTGATCTTCTCAGGATCAGTTGCGATCCCCACTGAGCTAACCACATGGCCCAATAACAGCCCATATGGCACTCCAAAGACACACTTCCTTGGATTCAGAGCGATACAAAATTGTCTGCAACGCTCAAAACACTTCCTTAATATGATCAATTGCCTCTCCCTTACAGTGGCTGCCCCCAGATCGTCAATAAATACTTTGAGCTCCTCTGGGGATATGTCACCAAAGGTTTTATCGGCTGTTCTTTGCCACGACCCAGGTGCATTGCATAACCCAAATGCCATCACATGGTACGCAAAGGTACCGAAGACAGTTATGAAAGTCGTTTTCAGCTTGTCTTCTTCTGCAATCGCCATTTGGTTATAACCTGCAAAACAGTCCATGAACGAATAGATCTCTCTACCTGCCAGCTGATCCAGAATCTGGTCAATGAATGGCAACGGGTAGTAATCTATTACTGTCTGTTTATTTAGCTCTCTAAAATCTACACAAAGCCGGATCTGGTTATTCTTCTTCTTCCTGATGACGATTGGTGAACACCACTCTGTGTGCTGCACAGGAAAAATTAAACCAGCCTTCCATAGCTTCTGTAGCTCCTCAAATATTCCGTCCCTCAGCTCAAAAGGCATACGCCTTACTTTCTGATGTACGGGACGACTACCTTCCTTAACTGGAATAGTGTGGACAGCTAGGCTGGGAGGTATACCTCGCAGCTCGTCATAGCTCCAAGCAAATATATCTCGGAATTCTTGAAGAAGGGACACATAGTCCTCTCTTTCTGCTAAACTGAGCATGGATCCCAATTTAATTGGCCGCGAATCATTCGGCGTACCAAGGTCCAACTCGATCACATCAGCATCTCTTATCCTATCTTGCGGCTCTATTGGCTCATTTAGGGTTATCTGATAGATATCCTCTGTAGTAGATCCCTCATTGGATTCATCACTAGAGAACGACTCACCATCAGATGCCTCAACTGCAGTTTCTAGTTCAGTGGAGGGTAAAGGAGCCCACTCACTTTGCGGAGATTCAGGGTAAGCATTAACTATTACCCGATTAGCACCTCTCCCTAGAATCACTCGATCGGCGGGTATATCGACTTGACAGTCTGTTTGTAGGATCCAAGGCCTGCCTAGCAATATTCGATAGCTAGGACGCCCAGCAAATCTTATCACTCTAAAGTCCAAGAAGCATTCTACGCTTGCAACCGTCATATGAACTTTAGTAACACAACCTTCTGGTTGTCTTAAACTGTCATCAGCCATTCTGAGAAGGGTAGAGCCATCTTTTTGAATGCCTAGACCTAGCCTCTCCATCAACTCTGAACTCATGATATTGACGGATGAGCCTGTATCTACAATAGCATGCTCTACTAAAATCCCATCGACATATGCTGGAACCCTAGGGCAATTCTTTTCAGCATGATCCATCCAGTCTTCTCCTACTCTTGCTATGCCCATAGGTTCTACAATATACCCGATCCGCAAGATCTTTTTGAACTCATTGCGTACTCTAGGCGATAATTTAATAAGCTGCAAGAGGTTCACGTCTGGCTTGACTTCGCAAAGAGAACTTGCCAAATCAAAATCATGATATGTGGTCAAAGCTCTCTTCTCTCGCCAAACCATCCTCTCTTTCGGTTTCTGAACCGGCTTTGGAGCCTCTTTTCTAGCTCTCGCCTTCTTCCTTGGCATTTCTTTATCCTTAGGATCTACTTTGCTGTCAACCGGTTTTAAGGGTCCCCCTTCCAAATCAGGCTTTAGGACTTGCGTCCCCTTGTCCCCTTGTTTAGGGTTTCCCTCAATCGGCTTTGCATTATCCTTATCGCCCTCTTTAGCCTTTTGGCCTCTTGTCATGGCTCTTAGGCTAGAGGTCTCCGCACCATCAACATGTACCGCTTCAATGAGGCTAACTCCGTTGCCTTGGGGTAGCTCTTCTACAGTGGCTTTTCCCCTTTGCAGTATCTACCTTGGTCCATCATTCTGCGAAAGGTCATTACCTTGTGCTCTATGATTAATCGGACCCGGCTGTTTACTTCCTTGTTGGAGGGAACTAATCTTACTCCAGCACGTGGCGGCTAAGTGGCCAGACTTTCCACAAATGTCGCATTTAACATTAGGGCAGTTCCTAGGGAATTGCTGCCCACCACACCACTTACAGCTAAATCTAGATGGGCCACCCTCTTCGGGGCGTCGGCTCCCTATTAGATTTTGCTGCTTCTTAAGGAAGTTGACATCCACGGCTATTTGTCTATACTGTTCACTGATCATGTCCGTATAGTGCTTCATCATGTCCTTAACCTCGCCAAGAACATTGGAAGAACTCGACTCATAGCCTTGGTCATTACCATGTCGTTCCATCGGCCTAACAATTTGATTAGGCACTGGTTGTTGAGCCACAGGCATGGTGTTAGAATTGACCACCTGGCCTCCACCACTTGAAGCCATTTGACTACCCGTAGGCATCGACATGCTAGGGGGAGCTGGTAATAAAGGCACATTCTGCATCATGTTCCCTCTCCCATTAGGGTTAGCCATCGTTATCCCTTGGCCACTACTGCCATTGGCCATTGGCACATTGTTTCCCAACACTAAACCCATATTCGAATTGCCTCGAGAAGCATAGGCCGCTTGTAGTCGGGATTCCACCTCTTGTGCTCGTGTAATGGCAGTGTCTATATCCCCCAAGGGAACATTACTCAACTGCAATTGGATATTAAAGTCCAAACCATGAAGGAAATATTGCAATTGGGCCGCTGCGGGGATAGGAATAGAGGTGTCCAACTTACGGAAAACCTCTTTTATCTTCTTCGCATAAGCACGAATATCCTCGTGTGGTTCTTGGCGGGTCACGTTAAGTACACGCAACCAATATTGCCCACCCCTTTCAGGGGGAAACTCCCTTCGAAAAGCTCCATAAAATGAATCAATATTCAATATGGTTCCGGCTTCTAAACCATGATACCATATAGCGGCTCTTCCTTTGAGAGTCATATTGAAGAACATCATTAAATGTCCTTCCTCTTGAATGCAACAATTAAACATCAGCTTTTGAAACTCCCTAATGTGGAGTTCCGCATCTTCCTCAACTAACCCATTAAAAATGGGTAGCGGGTAACCTAGAGCCGGCAAATCCGTCGTTCCTGCTGGAATTGCAATAGGCTGCGCCATGACAAGGATTGGATTTGCACTAGGAATAGGGGACGGTGGGGTTACACCTCCCGTACTTGACGTGGACTGGCTTATAGAAGGAAGGGGAGCACTAGAGCTTCCACCTTCTCCTAACTTACTGCTTGTGGTCCTAAGACCACTAGATCCACTCCCTCATAAGGGTTCAGCACCGCTACGCTTAGGGGAATATCTCCTAAAAATTTCAGCACGTCGCCTAGCTCTTTCGTCTCTTTCTTGCTTTTGGATTTCTGCTAGACGATGCTTATCAATACATAACGGATTAATCTCAGTATCCTTTGGCATAAACTGCTAGTTGGTCCCTAAACAACCAGGATTCGAGAACCGCCACTTGTAAGCGGCTCCCGGCAGACGCACCACTGATGGACCTAAAACGGGCTGGCACTGGCTCATGCACTAGCCGGGCCACGTCACTACACACAAGACAACCCCTCGGCCTCGCGGCCAGGAGCGTCTGTCAAAATCTTGCCTTCCTAAACATTGCGTTTGTATGTTTTAATCGTTTGTAGTCCAACTTGCTATCTCTCACCCACTACTCCTCAGAGGGAGTTCCCTTTCACATAGCCAAAAGGCTCGAATCACATACACATGGGGTTCCTCCTACGGCTGAATGCCGTCAACCCTCTGCGACTCTCCTACACCTTGGGGATTGGCCCCTCAGTGCATCGCTCAACATATAAACACATCGCACATAAGTCACTCAAGGTACCAAATAAACATGTCCAGGAATGTACCATTTCCTTGCTTGCTTTCCCCTTTAGGACCCCACGACTAGTCTACAGTATGGGTATCTCACTGCCTCTCAACGTAGGTCATATCCTCATAAACCAATTGCAATGCATGTCCAGGAGCTGATCACTGATACTTTTAAATTCTTTTCATGCTTCATGCATTTGGTGGATGCCTAGTGCTCATACATGTAGTAAAACAGTATCGTGCACAAGTGCAAAACATCCTTTTCATGGTTCCTTTCTAACGATTGTGCTTCGTTGCATGGTATTTTACGGCTTTTTCCCTTATTTTTCCATATCAAAAGCGGACAAAACCGAACTAAAACACGGAAACAAGGCTGATCTGAAGCAAATCTTCATGCCTCAGCCTTGCTATACATTCACGGACATTACTCATAATTTTCCCAATTTTCCGAAGCCCAAAATATAAATTTTCCCTATTTTTTAGGGTTTTTCCATCATTTTCTTGTAAATTTCCCCATTTTCTCCCATTTTTTAATTGCTGAAAATTAATTTCAGTTTATGGGCTGTGGCCCTTAGTTCATTTCAGCAGAAATAGAAATTTTAGTAGGTGTGGATTAATTTATTGCATCATTTTTAGCCCAAAAAACCCTATTTTCCTTCATTTTTATGGGTTTTTCGTGTCTCGGTTTTCTATTTTCTGCTATCCCACACATGTTTTTCCTGATTTTTAAATGATGAACAGCTAGAAAACAACTCAAAGCACGACATACTCAAAACTCAATCCATATGAACACATTTTTATCAACCAAATTTGCGTCAAAAGGCCATTTCCTTTGTAAAAACAATTATTACCGTGTCTTGCGGGTTTTTTCATTAAATTTGGCGCGTTCCCCGACTGATTTCCATCCATGAATTCTGCTTGGAATCAGCAATCTACAATGGTTTTGCATTGCTCTTTCATCCCGTCAAGAATCGGCATCCATCCGGCCGTCCATCTCCATCCTATTCCTTCAAGCACGAACGAGGGCTAAGAGGAGAGAGAGGGAGGAGAGAGAAAGATTGATTTTCTCTCTCTCTCTACAGTCCACCATTGCGGGAGCGGAGACCGGCGATTTGATCGACACAATGTCTTGATCGGGCCTGAGTGCTCGTAGCTATGGCTTACATGTAAGCCATGAATCGATTATGGGGGGGGGGCGTTTTTTTCCGCCGCGTTGCAGCCGAGTTCATGGGTTCGCCTATTTTCGTCAATTTTGGGTGGGGGGCTCCCAAAGGGCACCCCCCACTAATCACACCCTTTGGCATTTCAACTTTGGCCACTCACTTGGGCGTCCCGGCCGGTTTTTGGCTATCTTCCACATCCGGACTCCGAACTTCGATCTGAAAATTCCTGTGAGCTCGTCTCAACATCCCGGACAGGCCTGCAGCTTCACTGACTGGCATGAGCGCCCGGAAAAATTATGAAAATTCACGGAGTGTCGCACGGGCGCCCGTCAAGCACTTAATGCTTAAAATCGTCCTAGGTCGAGCCGCCGCCTTCGTGATCTGGTATTTTTCCCCGCATTTCCACATTTTTCTGCTATTTTTAGGCACGTTCCGGGGCCTAAAATCCATCCTTCAATAGGATAAGAGACGCGGATGTGATTGAGTTGGACCTTGGCACGCCGAATGATTCGCGGCCAATTAAATTAGGTTCTATGCTCAGTTCAGCAGAAAGGGAGGACTATGTGTCCTTGATTCAAGAATTCCGCGATATCTTTGCTTGGAGTTATGATGAGCTAAGAGGCATTCCTCCCAGCCTGGCTGTTCATACTATTCCTGTAAAAGAAGGCAGTCGTCCTGTGCATCACAAGGTAAGGCGTATGACTTTTGAATTGAGGGACGGGCTGTTTGAAGAGTTGCAGAAGTTAAGGAAAGCTGGTTTGATCTTCCCTGTACAACACACAGAATGGTGTTCACCCATTGTTATCAGGAAGAAGAAAAACAACCAGATCTGACTATGTGTAGACTTTAGAGAGCTGAGTAAGCAGACAGTTAAGGATTACTACCCGTTGCCGTTTATTGACCAGATTTTGGATCAATTAGCGGATAGGGAAATATATTCGTTTATGGATTGCTTTGCAGGATATAACCAGATGGCAATTGCGGAAGAGGACAAGTTGAAAACGAATTTTATTACTGTCTTTGGTACTTTTGCGTACCATGTGATGGCCTTTGGTTTGTGCAATGCACCTAGATCGTGATCAACGTTGAGTGAGTAAGGTTGTCCCAAGCTGTAGGCTAGGCGTTGGGTCTAAGGGGAAAGTAAAGTGAGGTATAGTACATCCTGGAATGAAATAATTGGTACCGTGAGAGAACTATGTGCGAAGTGTTATATATGTTTAGCGACGCATCGAGGGGCCAATCCCCAAGATGTAGGAGAGTCGCAGTGAGGTAATGGCAGTTAGCCGTGGGAGGAACTCCTATGTTTGTACTTCGTGCCATTTAGCAATGTGTTGGGACTCCCTCTAAGGAGTATTAATTGGGTTAGAGTTGGACTACAAGACGTGATACAAACGCAAGATGTTTAGGAAGGCAATGTATGAAGTATGTGTCATCAACGCTCCTGGCCGCGAGGCTGTGAGGTTGTTGAGCGCATGATAGTGGTCTGGCTAGTGCATGAGCCAGTACCGGCCCATTTTAGGTCCCATCACTTGTGAATGTTTTTTTTCTTCCTTTTGTGGAAGCTTTGGTGCGAATTGAATGCACGGAAAGGGGTTTAGCCTCGGGATAATTTGGGAGATTGAAGGAAATCCAAAGGAAAAGCTTGATGGGCTTTTTAAAGGCCTTGAATAGGGTTCCACGGAAAAAAGGGTACTAAATGGATTTTTGAGGGGTTGAAAAGAAGGGCAAGGGCGGAAAAGGCCTTAGAGGGATTTTTCATGAGGGAGGGGGAAACCCACGGCTTGGAGTTCAATTCCCGAGAAGGGGGTACGAAACCCTCTTTAAAGTGGGGCTTACTAAAGCCATGAGAATGGGGCTTTTCTTTTTGTGTGGGGGGAAAACAAAGGTATAAAAGGGCCTTAGGGAGGAAATTTTTGTAAGGGGGGGGGGGGGGGGAAAGGGGGCTTATAGAGGGGTCTTAGGAGGGAATTTGTGGGGGGGAATAAGCAAAGGGTGTGAAAGGGTTAATAAGCCACATGAAGGGGGGGGCTTAGGAAGCCCACCCTTGGAAGCTTCCAAGGGCTTCAAGGGAAGAGCACGTGGGGGGGAAAGATAGTTCCCCAGCCGGCATGATTCCATCTAGCGGCAGCAGCGGTCCCACTCCTCCTCTCCCTCTCACGGCGGCACATTCCACTCCTCCTCTCCACTCCAGCAGTCTGGCGGCGACCTCCTTTGGCTACACAACAGCCAGCGCCTTGTCTCCACCCTCTTGGCGGTCAGTCGGACGACTTCTCCCCTTGCTTCTCGGTAGCATGACAGTCTCCCTAGGTCTTATGGCAGCAGCAACCACCTCTCTTACTCTTGTCAGAGTCTCGGCTCTTCACCCTCCTCTCAAGCTCTATGGCAGCGGCCACCCCCTCCCATTGTCCCATCATCCCTGGTTTAAGTAGGTGAGGGGAGGGGATCTGCCCTCCCCTGCGTGGCTTCATGCATGCCCTCCTCGCTCCTGCAAGCTCCATCGAGGAGCTTAATCACACTTCCTATTCCCCTGCCCCTCTAGCACGATAATCAGCTTGGGGGATAAGGGGAATAATAAATTTAAAAAATTTGTCATTTCCTTAATTCAATTATCCTTTTTAGAGGCGGTTCACGCATGCTTTTGGAATGTTACACAAGCATCAAACCCTAATGGTGTTCCTTTGAGTCAGCAAAACCAATGCCCAATCAAATTGTTAGTCCAATAAAACGACAAATAGACAATCACAGCTATGAGTCTAGTGCCTCTAATGCCCATGGCAAAGTTAAGGATATGATGAAGCACTACACTAACATGATTTCCGAACAATATATGCAAATAGGTGTTGATGTCAATTTCCTCAAAAAATAGCAGAATCTGATAGGAAGTAGAGGCCCTAAAGAGGGTACACCCTCAAGATTTAGTTGTAAATGGTGTGGCAGTCAACACTACCCTAGAAATTGTCCAAACATCAAATGTGACATATATGGGAAGTCTGGCCATTTGGCTGTCACCTATTGGAGTAAGATTAGCTCTCTCTAATAAGGTAGTAGACAGCTTGGTTATATTAACCACCGTGCGCAAGGGAACAATCTTTAGCGAGATGATGGGCCAAAATAAATACTTCAAAGAGGTAAGGCTACTATAGAGGAGCTGCCTAATGGCAATGGCGTTAGCCTAATTGAGGTTGTACGGGTTAATGGCACTGAAACTTCTAATCTGCAGGCCATTATGAGAGGCTAGAAAGGTAGAGAAGGTAACAAAGATAATGTAAAACCCGTCGACAAAAACCCTAAGCAAGACAACAAAGGGACTCAAGTCCTTAACCCCAATACGAAATGGAAAACTTTAAAGCCTATAGAGAGTAAAGTTGATGCCAAGAAGGATAAAGAATTACCAAGGAGAAAGGTGAAAGATAAGAAGGAAGCACCAAAGCAAGCTTAATGACCAAAAGAGAGAATGGTCTAGCGAGAGAAGAGATCTCTAGAAAATTATCACAAATTTGATTTGGCAAGCTCTTTGTGAAGTTAAACCAGACGTAAATCTCTTACAGCTCATGAAGTTGTCTCCAGGAGTCTGCAAGGAATTTAAAAAGATCTTGTGTACTAGGTATATCATGGAATCTTTGGGTATAACGTGGGTAGGAGATGATTGGTGGGAGCATGCTGAAAGACATTGCCCAAGGGTTGCAACCTATGTTGATGGAATACTAGTAGATCATGCTATCATAGATATATGATGATTTGTTAACATCATGAGTTCAGAATTAATGGAGAGGCTAGGTTTAGCAATCCAAAAAGACACCTCCATAATTCTACGAATGGCAGATGATAGTTTAAAAAACCCTGAAGGTTGTATTACCAAAGTCCTTGTGATTGTCACAAGTATGGATTCCACTGTGGACTTTAGGATTATTGAGTTGGCAGGATGGCTAAGCTATCAAGTATTGTTAGGAAGGACATGGATCTTGCAATCCGACTATGAAGTGGATATACCTACTAGTCGATTGATAGTTGGTAGAGGTCCCAATTGCGTGGTAGTAGATGCATACCCTTGAGCTCGGGGAAGTTACTATATGTATATCATCTACATCATGTGAGTTCAAGGCCTATTTATAAATATCCTTATTTGTGAATCTTTTCTAAATAAAACATAACCC
This sequence comes from Lygodium microphyllum, assembly GCF_053477565.2. Taxonomy (NCBI): domain Eukaryota; kingdom Viridiplantae; phylum Streptophyta; class Polypodiopsida; order Schizaeales; family Lygodiaceae; genus Lygodium; species Lygodium microphyllum. Next base: position 109,853,177 of record NC_141164.1, read on the forward strand.
TTTTCTATTCAATATGTAAATAACCCCTTTATATTATATCCTTCTGTATGTAAAAAATGTATAAAAATGGTATTTTAAAAATACCTTATTTTGAATCCACGTGATGCACACATATATTCATGAGTAACTTACCTGAGTCCTTCAGTCTCCTCAAGGCAAGAGAGCTTCTCTATCCTCTATAGAATTAGAGACATTCAAAGATGTATCTGCTAGTGAGGCTTCATCAAGTGATGAATCAAAAGAAGGGTCCACTACATAGGACATCTATCAAATATTTCTAAATGAGCCAATAGAGCCTCAAGATCAAATAAGAGATGCAGATGTAGTTGAGTTGGATCTTGGTACACCAAATGATCTGCAACCAATTAAATTAGGGTCCATGCTCAATGTGGAAGAAAGGGAGGACTGCATGTCCCTTATCCAAGAGTTTCGTGACATCTTTGCCTAGGAGTTATGAGAAACTGAGAGGAATTCCTCCCAGCCTGGTTGTGCATACCATTCCTCTAAAGGAAGGTAGTTGTCCTATCGGCAAAAAGTAAGGCGCATGCATTTTGTTCAAACTAAGAGACGGGCTATTCAAGGAGTTACAAAAATTGCAAAAAGTTGGTTTGAGCTTCCCTCTGTGCAACACACTAAATGGTGTTCACCTGTTGTTATGAGGAATAATAAAAATAATCAAATCCGGCTTTGTGTAGAATTTAAAGAGTTGAATAAGCAGACAGTTAAGGACTACTACCCATTACCCTTTATTGACCATATTTTCGACTAGTTGGCGGGTAGGGAAATATATTTGTTTATGGATTGCTTTATGAGATACAACTTTGCATAACATGTGACGGTATTTGGTTTATGCAATGCACTTGGTCCATGGCAATGGACAGTAGACAAGACCTTTGGTGACATCTCCCCAGAGGAGTTGAAACTATTTATTGATGACCTCGGTGTAGCCACCATATGAGAAAGGCACTTGATTATTTTAAGGAAGTGTTTTGAGCATTGCATACAATTTTGTATAGCTCTTAACCCATGGAAGTGTGTATTTGGGGTGCCTTATGGGCTATTGCTAGGACATGTGGTCAATTCAATAGGGATCATGACTGAACTTGAAAAGATCAAGGTCATAGTTGCCATGAGTCCACCACACACTCCAAAAGAAGTACACAACTTTTTGTCATCTATAGGTTACTACCGAAGGTTTATAAATGCCCTAGCAGAAAGAACGTTGCAGAAACGAATCTATTATCTTTTAGCTATCTGTTCCAATGGAGCGACCCTTGTAAGGTAGCTTTTGATGATGTGAAATAGGAGCTAGTAAAAGCACCAGCTTTAAAAGCACCTAAAAGGGGTAAAACATTTTACATATTTTCAACACCGACCATGCATAGTATCAACTATTGTTTATCCTAGGTCTAGGAGGAAAAATGGTATCACCCGATAGACTTTTCTAGTCGAAAGTTGGGCATATTAGAAATCAACTACACCTACATGGAGAAGTTGTGGCTTGATTGTTTAGCAAAGTTGTCAATCACTTTGCAGGAATTTGATTATGAGATTTGAAGTAAGCCACCGAAGCTATAGGGTATTTGGAATGCCTTGTGGATTCTAGGGAGTTAAAAGAGATTTTGGCTAAAGGAAGTGATATTGAGGAAATGTTTAAAATTGATACGGATTCAATCACATCTTTGTATGTTGGTATAACGCATTACCTATCAACTGGAGACACTGGAGACAGTTTATCAAAATCAAAAAAGAGAAAAATTAGATAGCAGGATTTGAAATTTTCTTTGATCATAGGAACAATATATTGGTGGAGGGTTGATGATATCTATCACCGATGTGTGATGCTTGATGAGGTTCCATTAAATTTGGAAGAGTGCTATGACTCGGCTTGCGAAGGGCATTTTGTTGGATGGCTAACTGCCCAAAAAGCTTTAAAAGCCAGATATTGGTGGCTGTCCATTTTCCAAGATGCCTTGGAGTATGTCAAGAGATTATATACTTATTAACGGCATGACAATAGGGAGAATAGGAAGCAACCACTTAGTCCAATTATGGCTATACTTCCATTCAAGAAGTGGGGCATAGAATTTGTGGGTCCTATTACCCCATTGTCTTCTACGCAGAAGAGATATATCATAGTAGCACGACCGACTATTTTACAAAGTGGTCAGAAGCATGAGTGACGAGGAAGGACAACAAAAGGAGACTGTCATTTTCCTATTAGAGCATATTATATGCCGATTGGGTCTGCCAAAAGAATTAGTATCGGACTGTGAACCCATTTCTTAAACAAAGTGATTAAAATCTTGACTAAAGCATCACAAATTAAGCACAATAAGATGACTCCTTATAATCCACAGGTGAATGGGCAAGTTGAAAGCACTAACAAGTAGCCTGTTGGTATTTTATCAGAAATAGTGTCAGAAAAGAAGTGAGACTGGGATAAGAAACTATATGTGGCGGTATGGGCATATAACATAACATTTAAATGATCCATTGGCCACACCTCGTTCAAGTTAGTTTATGGGAAGGAGTGTGTTTTCCCCTTAGAGATTGAGTTGCCAACTATGAGATTCATAGTCAATCATTATTTGGGTAATGAGGATGCCCTCTTCGAGCGCTTTATGACTCTGGGTTCACTAATTGGATGAGCTCAAATTATAGAGTTTGTTGCACCAGGAAGTGGCTAAGTGTCGGATGAAGCATTTGCATGATTTAAAAGTGAAGAAATATACCTTTGAGAAGGGACCATTGGTTCTACATTATGATACATGTAAAGAATTGTTTCCAAGAAAACTTGAGCCCAAATGGAACGGTCCCTACTACAAGATTGTAAGAATAGAAAAAAATAAGTCCACGGCATTACTGGCTAATCTTAAGGGAGTGAAGTTTTAAAATAAGATTGATCTTAATAAGATTAAACCTTATTATCTCTAAATACACTAACAAAATAAATACCTTGGAAGTTAATGCAAGGCTAATCAGAAACCTACAAGAGAAAATATTGGTTGATGAAGTGGCTTATTCCTTACTTGGAACATCCATACTTGGAGCAGTGATATCATCAAGGAAAGCTTATCTAATGGAGTAAAGTATACAAAGTGATTGAGCAAGAGAACGTATCATTTATCCTAGAAATCAAAGTCTTTTGTCATCACTACTTGCGAATCTTGACAAGCATCCTTGTTATATTGAACAAAGAAGGTGGGGTGGAGCCTTCAATACATCCTCTAAACAAGCTAAATTTCGATTATCATAATTTCGAGTAGAGGTGACGATGGCTGGCTGTGTGAACCCATTGTGGATGTAGACAATATACTTTGATGGAGCGTTGAGGGGTCCCAATAAGAAAGGGAGTATAGGGGTAGTTATTAAAGACCCTCGACATAAAGTCATGTGATGAAATTAGTTGTTTATCTCAAGGTTGGATTTACCAATAACATGGCAGAATACAAAGCTTTAACCATGGGCCTGAATATTGCTAAGAGAGGTAGTATCCGTCAGTTTTAGTAGAAGGGGATTCCCAATTGGTTTTGAACCAAAACGAAATGGGACTTACACAATACGAAATCCTATTCTTTCTATGTATTATCATAGTGCTATGACCATGCTCAACGGGTTTGAGAGAGTGTCTCTTCAGTTGGTTCCACATTATTGGAATTAGTTTGCCAAATTGTTAGCAAACTTTCTTATGAAGAAGACCTTTTCTTCAACTATGGTCCTAGTTCAGATATCTCTATTAATGATGAGATAAGACCTGATAGATTATGGGGCCTTTTGTCAGAACATGCCGCAGTTGATTATCACCTTGCGGAGGCTTGCTAGGTTCTTGGGGGCAAGTCACACCTCCTAGGGATAGCAACTAGCTTAAAAAAACAGAAAGGAAGGTAGAGAGTTAGCTCAATTCCCTCTATCTCGATCCTCAACTTAGCCATCTTCTCCTACACTCTCCCATCGCGAATCTATTACGTCTTCTTAATCTCTTGAGTCTACTTGCGGATGATGGCCTCCAAGAAAGAATGTTGTGTGTGGATGGCAATCCTACAACCAGCAACGAAGCTTCGGGCGAAGGCATCACTATCAATCCAACTGCAGTTCCGGTCGTAAGTAGTGTATTTCTAAATTGATAGATGCTTGCTTTGATTCTCGCATGAGATACATTAGTCTCCATACTATGATGTACAATAATAGGTCATGGGAAGGGATATGCCTCTTCTCAAATATTTGAAAGATGGAGTTTGCAAAGTGTATGCATTAAGGGAAGTTAATTGCACTTAGTTGCATATGGCTTATTCATTGATAAAGCAATTGATCAAGGGTTATGAATAACATAATCATAAAAAGAATAACATTAGGAATTGTGCATACAAGTATTAAGTAAATTTTGCATAGAATCACTTTTTGATCCCAAGGGGGAGAGCGAATATGTGACGGAATTATTATTGCATCTATTCTTGTATTGTTTGGGAAAAATACAACTAGTTTTGTTGAGTGATTGAACAACACCCTAAATGTTTTCTTTCAATCAATTGATTGTTGCATTTTTTATTTGGAAAAATATTACAAGTGATTGTGTTTGATGGTAAAAGCATAGCAAGGGTCAATAATGACAAGTAGCCATGGGAAATAAAGGAATGTTTCACTGGAAGATGATATTAGGCTGATTGCCTTGATCGTGCTTGATTTTTAATTGGATTACTTAATGAAGGATATTTTGCATGGGTGGATCATCTCCAAGATTGCACCGCAGATGACCCGAGCATCAAAACATGATTAAGTGTTTCCTCGTGAGAGCTTGGTAGGTGCTTGGGTACCGAGTCACGACTTGAGACTGATGCCTTGTTCTCCTTGGGTCATTCTACGCTCAGCTCTCCCTCCTTTTTACACACCCCAGTATGGAAATCTTGGAAGAACATGTGCTGCAAGAAGAATATGATGACCAAGCTATAGGAGCCCTCACCTGGTAGGAGGTCCTAGTCCCATTGTCCTAAGTTAGATAGGTAGTTTAGACCAGTACTAGGATGACCTCATTGATAGGCTTTAGTCAGTTCATGTTCAAGCAATTGGTTAGAGACTCGCTCTAGATTTTTATAAAATTATGATGGGCCTATCCCTTGTGGATTTTCATGCCTTGATTTTGTCGAGGGGCAAGGTGAGAGTGAAAGGTGAGAAAGATCGAAGCTTGCACTTGAGAGCTATGGCGGGAGAGCAAAAGCAAGAAAGAGAGAGACAAGAAATGGGAACTCCAACAGTCACAATGTGTGACCAGGCCTTCCTTTATTCAAACTGTCACTAAAAGAATAAAGAATAAAGTGATGGTGATGGGCGCCCGCTACCTGCAGTGTGCAGTGGCGGTGACTGTCAGTGTAGTAATACATGGGCGGCTAGGCGGAGGCGCCTTTACCCCCAATAACCTCCCACCTAAAGGAAAATCTGCTTTAGTGAGGAGTGAAAAGAAAAAGAAAAAAGACAGTACATCATGTACACATGTAAACAGGATGAGGAAAGACATCATCTCATCCCACGCCATCAACCTCCTGAGGAAGACAAAGCACTCTGTAGAGAGGCTTTTCGTGAGCAGATCTGCAGGATTGTAGTCAATCGAGATCTTAACAAGGTCAATAGACTTGTCCTCAATGACCCCACGTATGAAGTGATACCTCACCTCAATGTGTTTCGTCTTCGTATGGAAGACCGAATTCTTGGCTAACTAAATAGCACTCATAGAATCCGAATGCAGTGTAGGGATAGCATCAATACCAAGGTCATCAACAACCAAATGGTCTCCTTGCAAGCCTCAATGGCTGCAACATACTCAGCCTCTGTAGTAGAAAGGGCCGTGCATTTTTGCATCCTAGACATCCAAGAAACAATACCTCCAGCATAAGTGAATACATATCCGAAAGTGGACTTCCTACTATCTGCATGTCCTGCATAATCAGAGTTAGTATACCCCGCGACTCTTGTATCTTGGCTGGCATAGCATATGCACATATCTGTAATGCCCTTGAGGTACCTCATGATACCCTTCACGGCATCACAATGCTTCTTGCTAGGTGTAGCCATATAACATGCCACAACACCAACTACAAAGGTAATATCTGGACGAGTGGCTATCATGGCATATATAAAACTGCCCATTGTGGATGCATAGAGAATCTTGGCCATCTCAGCCCTCTGCTCATCTGTCTGCAGACAATCAGCCTGTGATACCTTCACATAAGAAGGAAATGGACAACAAACGGGCTTAACATCCTGCATGCGGAAGCGCTCAAGGACTTTATGAATGTACTCCCTCTGTGACAAGTAGAGGAGTCCTTAATGCCTATTGTGTTTGGTGCGCATACCAAGTATGTGAGCGGCCTGTCCCAGATCTTTCATCTCAAAGCTCTTCTTAAGCTGAGCCTTAAGAGCACCTAGCTCATCATGAGCTTTCCTTGCTATCAGCATATCATCCACATAGAGTACCAAAATCAATAAAGAACCATCACGGGCTTTCTTAGTGTAAAGACATGGATCCATAGCACTCCTGTTGTAGCCCTGTGACTACATAAAGGCATCAAAATTATGATACCACTCCCTAGGTGCCTGCTTCAATCCATAAAGACATTTTTTCAATTTGTACACTAGGTGCTCCCTGCCAGGTTCTGCAAAGCCCTTAGGCTGCTCCATATAAATGTCATCATGCAAGTCCCCATGTAAGAAAGCCGCCTTGACATCCATCTGGCATAAATCCAAGTCAAGATGAGCAACCAAAGACAAGACTAAGTGTAGGGTGGTCATCTTAACCACAGGAGGAAAGACCTCATCAAAGTCCACACCATGCTTCTGCTTAAAACCCTTTGCTACCAGTCTAGCCTTGTATGCCGGCTTGGGGTATCCAAGGGTACTTGTACATCCACTTGCAAGGCAAATCCTTCTTGCCCTCAGGCAAGGAAACCAAATCCCAAGTCTCATTCTTATGCAAGGATTCTATCTCAGACTGCATAGCCCTTTCCCAGGAGTGACTATCACCCCTGCGCATTGCCTCATCATAGGTGAAAGGCTCTCCTACATCTGTAACCAAGACATAATGCATCGAGAGCTGAAATCTTGCAGGTAGACGTCTATCTCTAGTAGACCGTCTCACAATAGGCTCTGCTGCCTATCCAGTTGTTTGTCCAACATCCTGACCATGAGCATCTACTGCAGCTGTAGGCTATCCAACTGGCTGTGCGGGAGCTCTCGGCTCCTCCTGAAATATGACCCTGCGGATCTCAACAATTCTCTCAAGCTGCCTATGCATCTTGTCTTCATGGAAGACTACATCATGACTGCGGATGACTTTCCGCGCCTGCGGATCCCAAGTACGGTAACCCATCTCGCTTGCATCCCCATAACCAAGGAAAATGCATTTGACACTCTTAGGATCCAGCTTACTTCTCTTGTCCTTGGGCACATGGAAAAATGCCTCACATCCAAAGACATGGAGATGCGCATAAGAGGGAGGTTTTCCAGTCCATACCTCCTCTGCAACCTGAAAATCCAAACCACTAAAAGGTGATCTGTTTATGATATGCACAGCTGTACTAACTGCCTCAGCCCAAAAGCTCTATGGTAGGCCTGCATGACTAAGCATACTACATACACGCTCCTCGATGGTCAATTGGCGCTTAATATCTCTCTCATCACATAACTTCTCAAAAGCACGTGAGACATACTCACCCCCATTATCTGTCCTTAGGCATTTGAGCCTATACCTAGACTGGTTCTCAACCAATGCAAGCCATCTCTAAAACTCAGCCACGGCATCGGATTTCAGCTTAATGGGATAAGCCCAAACTTTTCGTGAAAAATTATCTATGAAAGGAACAAAATATTTTGTACCACCCATAGACTGACAAGGCATGGGCCCACAGACACCCGAATGTACCAATGCCAAGGGTTCACTCATACGTGGCCTACCAGACTTCTTATGCGTAGATCTAGTCTGCCAGCCATAAAGACAATACTCACATGAATCAAAACATGCATAATCAAGGGGTGGTAAGTACAGCAAACCAGAAAGCATTTTCATTCCCTTCAAAGACATATGGCCGAAACGGGCATGCCAAAGAGATACATGTGGGATTGAACCCACATAAAAAACATGATCAAGGGAAGAAGCGGATACAATCAAGGGATAGAGACTGCCATCCTTGACACCTCTCGCAATCACAAGTCTGCCACGAGTGATCTTCTATGTAAAGTTTCCAAAAGATACATGATAACCTGCGTCATCAAGCTGTGCAGCTAACAGGAGACTGCATATCAAAGCAGGTACATGACGTACAGCTTGCATAACAAAATTGCTGCCAGAAGGAAACTACAGCTTAACATCACCAATGCCCACAATGTCAAGAGAGTTATCATCACCCAAGCGCACAGAACCGAAAACAGTACGGTATGAATGAAACCACTCTTGGCAAGGTGTCACATGAAAGGACACACCTGAGTCCAAGAGCCAACATTGTGCATACATAGAGTGTATCTTTGTCATCTGCGAAGCACTATAAGAAGCTGCAAGGATATAATCATCATCATCAACATCCTCAGGCTGCATAACATTGATCTCTTCAATTTTAACACTGGACTTTGCAGGCACTATGTTGTGATCAGAAGACTTATCCTGCACTTTATCTTTCCCCTTATCTTTGCACCTTTCATTGTGCAGTTCATGGCATTGTGGCCTAATATGACCCTTTTTCCCACAATGGTGACAAGTAATATCTGCATTCTTGCCACGGGATTCGCTACGTGACTTCCCACGAGACTTGGACCAAGACTTTTGAGAATCCCGTCCATGACCACTGCCACTGCCATGCTTTCCATATCCATCATTCCTACCTCTAACTGTCATAGCATGCGACACACGAGAGGCATCTAAATTCTTATGGTTAGCCTCTTCTTGCAGAAGAGCACTCTCACCATCAGATAGTTTCAAGTTAGCAGTAGAGGCACATAATGCAGTGCGAAATACATCCCATGACTCATTAAGAGTACCAAGCAAGAAAAGAGGAGTGACATCCTCTACAAAAGTGGTGTCCTGCGAAGTCAAGTTCTTGAGTATAGCATGGAACTAGCTCAAGTGAGCAGACATGGTCACATTTCTCCTTCATGCACAGATCCATAAGCTGCTTAAGTCAATACATCTGACTCGCTGGACTTTTCTTGTCATAGAGATGCTTGATTTTATCCCACAACTGCCATACACTCTTTTCTTCCTCAAATACATTGTAATGAACATGTTCTATGAGAGATAATACAATAGTGGACTTGCATAACTCATCAAGCTCAAACCATTCCTCATATGGCATAGTTGCAGGCGGCTGCCCGTTGAACTTCAATGGTTTGATCTGCGATTTTTGCACCAATACCTGCCAAATCTGGCTCTTTCAATAAGAGTAATTCGTACCATCAAGCTTAGTGATGTTGAAAATAGCATGATTAGTGGATGAACTTGCCATAATGCAGGCTGAAAGACTGTAGACAGTTCAAAATTGCTTGCTATTTACTATAGAAAATGACCAAAAAATCACCAAAATCGAGAGAAAATGGCGAGAAAAGTGTAACCAAAGCTGCTGCCCACCAAGTACTAGTGAAAGTACATTATTTTAGAATATTTTAGCATAAAAAATCCATGTCAATCTAGAGTTATATGCTTGCTATAATAAATGACTGCAGGGTACCGTGAGAGTCAATTTTTGACCAAATCACTGCACCAAGTCAATAAATGACAACCAAGACATGACCAGCCATAAACGGGCATAAATTAGCACCAAAAAGTCATCAAGATTGAGCAAACACCCAAACATGTCACCAAAGCATCCGTTAGTGAGTAGGCATATCCCCTGGACAATAGGGCAAAGTATACATAACACTGGCAAGACCTGACACTAGTAGGTGTATGCTCACAAGAGTGCAAAGCCTAAGCTCAGGTCAAAAGCAACTCCAAGATATCAGTGCATGAACCATGCAACATGTAAGTGTAAGAGATCCCAAAGTCTCAAGTATTTGTAAAATGCTCAGATAACATTAGCCTCCTGCTCAATGTTGGTCAAGCATATAAGATGCTCCCATGTTAGATATGATCAATGCCCCACCCTCATTAGGTGCTACCAATGATCCATGGTGCTCAAAGTTGTAAGGCCCCCATTATGAGGAGAAGCCAAATGTGAGCCCGGACATTGGTTGAGTCCTGACTTGTATATCAGATGAGGTCTATGTGACCGGATGGCAAAAAGGTGACTGTTGTGGGTCTAATCTTTGGGTTAGACGGAGTGGTTAAGCTGGTAGCAACTCGAGGCACATTGCATTGAGTTGCGTGGTAAGGGAGTTAAAAGGGGCCCCTATTGTGGGGTCCGGGGGCCGCGGAAGCGGCCCCTGGTTGGGGGGTCCCAGGGGGGCCAGCGGCCCCCCTGGCGGGGGTCCGGGGGCAGCGCCCCCGGCCCGATGGTAAAGGGAATATTCCCTGGAATATTCCCTGGCCGACTAGTGGAGGCTCATATGGTAGGTCGGTCAGCAGGCCGACCTAACGACCTTCGCGGGCTATAAAAGCTAAACCCCTTCGCAGCCATCTTACACTCATCTTTCACCCAGTCAGAGTTGTTGTTCCAGCTAGCCTTAAGCTCTTCACCTATCTTCTGTCTAGATCGCCATCTAAGCTTCATTCATTGGAAGCGCACGGGTGGACAGAGCCATCTTTGTATCAGTTGTTTGGAGTTAAAGAATTTACTGATTCTCCTCTTATCTGTTGTGTACTCTCTATCTCTTTCTCAGATTCTGTTCGCTGCGCCGTGTAATATTTTACATGGTATCAGAGCCCAGGGGGCTCTAGAGATCGGAGAGAGTGCAAGAGGCAAAGGCTTCAACAGCAAAGAGAAACGATGTCGACTCCGGGAAGCAGTTCTGGCGCATCAGGAAGCGGTGCAGGAGGTGGTGCTGCTGTACCGGCTATTCAAACACTGAGGATTCGTCCACCAACCTTCAGCGAAGGCAAGTTAGATGGTACAAACTACACCTTGTGGAAGTTCAAAATTACTACTATCCTTGATTCTTATGAGCTTCTGGAGACTGTGCTGGGGACTGACGCAGAACCACAGCCTACCCCCGACCCATCAAATCCTAGTGTGATGATTCCTCCGAATGCAGATCTTCTACGAGCTTGGAAACGAAGGAATGCAGATGCATTGTGTGCCTTAGTTACAAGCTGTTCTGACAGTGTTTTGACTCTGATTCAGCATACAACCAAAGCGTCAGAGGCTTGGAATGTACTAAGGAGTCAGTATGAAACACGAAACCAAACAAGGATTCAAAACTTGGAGAATCAACTAGCAGCGGAGAAGTTTGCTGAAGGAGAGACGGTTGAAGCATTCATCACTCGGATTAAGAATCTGCGCGACCAGATGGCTGGCGCTGGGATACAAAAGACTAGCGAAGAGCTAGCTCGGAGGTGTCTTCGGATTTGTCCACAAAAGTTTGATGGACTAGTAACTGCCCTTAATACTCAGGTGAGACCTCAAGCTTTGACTTTTGAGGAGTTTTGTGCATTATTAATGGAGGAGGAGTTGAGGCTGAAAGCCCGAGAAGGAAGCAACAATGGAGATGCTGCATTCTCTGCCAATGCAAAAGGCAAAGGTGTTTCCTCCACCAAAAATGATGGTGACAAAAAGAAAAAGGGCGGCAAGAAGAAGTTTCAAGGAGAGTGCTTCTACTGTAAGAAGAAAGGACATGCAATTGCAGATTGTCGTGTCAAGAAGGCAGATGAAAAGAATGGTACCCTTAAAACTAAAGGGAAAGAGACAGCCAATACGGCTGAAGCAGAGTTGGAATTATTCATGGCGACCATTGAGGAAGTGTGCTCCTCGGCGCAAGAAGAATCTACCACTGACTCTTGGGTGTTGGATAGTGGGGCCTCCCGTCACATGACCAACAAGAAAGGTCTATACAGTTCTATGCAGCCTCTACAAGAATCCATCACTGTGACGGTTGGAAATGATGCTAAATGCCCTGCTGCGGGCACAGGTACTATTTCTTTTGTTGCTGCAAATGGTGAAGTCAAAAAGCTTTCAAATGTGTTGTATGTTCCCGAAATCAGAAGAAATCTCTTATCAGTTGCTGCCATAACTGATCTTGGTCATGAAGTGAGGTTCAAGAAGACAGGTGCAGAAATTATTGATAGTGCTGGCACAATTGTTGGCAAAGGAGAAAGAAGGAACAACCTGTATGAGCTAAGTGCTCTTACAGCCACCGCTGGAGTGGGCACAAGTAAGCTTTGGCATGAAAGGTTTGGACACATCGGATTTGCAGTATTGAAGGAGATGCAAAAGCAAGGTATGGTTGCTCACCTACCTACAATAACTGAATTGAAGGAACCATGTGAAGCTTGTATGATGGGCAAGCAACAGAGAAAGGCATTTCCACAAGAAAGCAAGAATAGAGCACATGCTCCTCTAGAGTTGGTGCATGCTGACTTGTGTGGTAAGATGCCTACACAGGCCTTGGGGGGATCTTCTTATTTTATGTTGATTGTCGACGACTACAGTAGGAAGATGTGGGTGTACTTCCTTCGTGATAAGGCTCAAGCTTTTGGTAAGTTTAAAGAATGGCTAATACTTGTTGAGAATGAAACAGGGAAAAGTGTGAAGAAATTTAGAACAGATGGTGGTGGTGAGTTCAACTCAAAGGAGTTTGAAGGCTTTTGCAAGAGCAAAGGTATCAAGCGTCAATTGACAACGCCTCACACACCTCAGCAAAACGGTGTTGTGGAACGCAGGAATCGCACCATTGTGGAGATGGCAAGATGCATGCTAAAGGGCAAGGGATTACCTAACCATTTTTGGGCTGAAGCTGTTAATACTGCAGTCTACATTCTAAATCGGAGCTATACAAAGGCTCTCAAGGGAAAAACACCTCATGAGGCTTACACTGGTAAGAAACCATCTGTCTCACATTTCAGAATTTTTGGATGTGAATGTTATGCACATGTTCCAGATGAGAAGAGAAACAAGTTACAACCAAAAAGCAGAAAATGTATCTTCTTGGGTTATAGTGATGAGCAGAAGGCTTACAAGTTATATGACCAAGAGGCAAAGAAGATCATCGCGAGCCGTGATGTGGTGTTCAAGGAGGAGCCGCATACAGTGGAGGAGGAGAAGGCAAGGTCTTCCACTTTATCATCAAGCGAAGAAGTAGTCCACTATGAACCTGTCCCGAGAGCTATCCCTATCCTTAAGGAGGAGGAAGCATCATCTTCAGATGATGAGGAAAAAGTTCACCAACCTGACATCACCCCACCGGAAAAGCCATTGCCGCGCTGGGTGAAGCAGCTCTATGACCACAATAATCCTATGCCTGCATCTGTTGAGGAGAAGGCAGACGGACCAAGGAGGTCTCAGAGAATAGAGGAGCAAAGGAGGGCTTCTGCTCACATAGTCAACATGGCCTTGATGGTTGAGATTATGAGAGAAGTAAAGGAGCCAACTGACTTAGAAGAAGCACTTGCAGATCCATCATGGAAGGCTGCTATGCAGGCGGAGTATGACAGCATAATGAAGAATGACACTTGGGAGCTAGTGGATCGGCCAGCAAAGCGGAAGATTATTGGCACCAAGTGGATCTGGAAGGTAAAGTACAAGGCTGATGGTACCTTAGAAAAGTACAAAGCTAGACTGGTTGCCCAAGGATTTTCACAAGTTGAAGGGTTTGATTTTCAAGAGTCATTTGCCCCAACTGCCAGAATGACCACTATTCGCACGGTACTTGCAGTGGCTGCCCACAAGAAGTGGCCAGTGTACCAAATGGATGTTAAGTCAGCGTTCTTAAATGGTGACCTCAAGGAGGAGGTGTACGTGGCTCAGCCACCAGGGTTTGAGGCCCCCCATTCTGAGAACAAAGTGTGTAAACTAAAGAAGGCATTGTATGGGCTGAAACAAGCCCCCAGAGCATGGTACCAGCGGATAGATAGGTTCTTTTTAAACCTAAACTTCAAAAGATGTGCCTCAGATGCTAACTTGTATGTTTACAGGGATGGTAAAAAGTCTGTAGTGATTGTCCTATATGTGGACGACCTTCTTATTACAGGTGACTATGAAGATATGATCAACCAAACTCGAAAGGCTTTGAGTTTTGAGTTTGAAATGACAGACTTGGGCTTGCTGCACTATTGTTTGGGGATTGAAGTCTGGCAAGAGCCAGGAAAGATCTTCATCTCTCAGAAGAAGTATGCATGGGAGATCTTGAAGGCATTTGGCATGACCGAGTGCAAGGAGATAGCTACACCTATGGAGGTGAATGTAAAGTTATCCGTTGAGGATACATCAGCACTAGCAGACATTGGGAGGTATAGGAGGTTGGTCGGCAGTCTAATCTACTTGTGTAACACCAGACCAGATATCAGTTTTGCTGTTGGTGTTTTGAGCAGGTTCTCAAACAAACCTCATGAGAGTCATTGGAAGGCTGGGATGCGGGTGCTCAGATACTTGAAGAAAACTCTTGACTATGGTATCACATACAGTTTCGGAACTTCTCTTGTGGGGAACTGTGACTCAGATTGGGCAGGAGACATTGATTCCAGGAAGTCAGTTTCTGGTTATTGTTTCTCTCTGGGTTCAGGAATTTTCTCTTGGATTAGTAAGAAGCAACCAACAGTGGCATTGTCTTCTACCGAAGCAGAGTACAAGGCAGCTTGTTTTGCTGCATGTGAGGCCGTATGGTTGAGAAGGATTCTATGGCATATGGGAGTGCAGGATGAAGAACCAACTGTGCTGAGATGTGACAATCAGAGTTGCATCGCCATTGCCAAAAATCCAGTGTTTCATGCACGCACCAAACATATAGAGATCCAGTATCACTATGTGCGTGATTTGATGGAGGATGGGATAGTGGAATTGGTCTACTGTCCAACAGAGGAGAATGGAGCAGATATCTTCACCAAAGCACTTACGAAGGATCTGCTTCAAGTTCATCTTCAGAGACTCGGCATTGGGCCGAGGAGATAGTTCACCTATGGGTGGACATTGAGGGGGGGTGTTAGATATGATCAATGCCCCACCCTCATTAGGTGCTACCAATGATCCATGGTGCTCAAAGTTGTAAGGCCCCCATTATGAGGAGAAGCCAAATGTGAGCCCGGACATTGGTTGAGTCCTGACTTGTATATCAGATGAGGTCTATGTGACCGGATGGCAAAAAGGTGACTGTTGTGGGTCTAATCTTTGGGTTAGACGGAGTGGTTAAGCTGGTAGCAACTCGAGGCACATTGCATTGAGTTGCGTGGTAAGGGAGTTAAAAGGGGCCCCTATTGTGGGGTCCGGGGGCCGCGGAAGCGGCCCCTGGTTGGGGGGTCCCAGGGGGGCCAGCGGCCCCCCTGGCGGGGGTCCGGGGGCAGCGCCCCCGGCCCGATGGTAAAGGGAATATTCCCTGGAATATTCCCTGGCCGACTAGTGGAGGCTCATATGGTAGGTCGGTCAGCAGGCCGACCTAACGACCTTCGCGGGCTATAAAAGCTAAACCCCTTCGCAGCCATCTTACACTCATCTTTCACCCAGTCAGAGTTGTTGTTCCAGCTAGCCTTAAGCTCTTCACCTATCTTCTGTCTAGATCGCCATCTAAGCTTCATTCATTGGAAGCGCACGGGTGGACAGAGCCATCTTTGTATCAGTTGTTTGGAGTTAAAGAATTTACTGATTCTCCTCTTATCTGTTGTGTACTCTCTATCTCTTTCTCAGATTCTGTTCGCTGCGCCGTGTAATATTTTACATCCCAGTGGCTCAAAAGGCGGATAAACGAGCTCAACAACTCAAGCAAACCAAGTCAAAGAAGACAGGTAACCAAGATAATGCCTCAATAGCATCCAAGGTCGTAATGGAAAAAGCCAAGTTGTAACGAAAAAATCCAAGTCAATGTCCAACTGCTCAAGGGAATACTCAAATGAATGTCGAGACGAGCTCAAACAACTACAATCCATAGCCAAAGCATAAAGCATTCGCCAAGACATCATAACCCGTACTGGGTAGCCAAGGCATAAACCATGTCATAGATGAAATGCCAACTGCAAAGAAGTGATAATAAAATATAAATCGAGATATAATCTCATCTCAAAAGCATTCAGGAGCATAAACAAGACATGTGGCATAGTCCAAATACATCATGACATCATACCAAGTAGCTGGGAGCACCCCGTGACCAATAGGCATAACCAAACTGTAGCATAAATAGCTCTAGTCCTAAAGCTTCCAGCAGCATATAACCTCTATAAACTGAGCAAATCAGTGCTCAATCCAAGCTCAAATCCATAGTCAAACTATAGGCATACATTCCTGTATGTATAGGCACTAACCGGGCATAATCGGGCATCAAATGCCAAGACTTGTAAGCATAAAATTGAAGTAACAGGTGGCTGCCCTGTTTTGGAAAAATTTGAGATTGTTTAAAACATTCAATGGCTGAGTTAAATCAACTCCAAATACGTCTCACATAAGAGGTATAACATCCACAAGTGATCCAGTATCAATAGACATTAGTAGAAGCATCACATAAGCCATAGGCATACAAATACATGATGTCTCAGACCTGAAATCTATTGCATAATATTTTTTCATCAGAATTTGGCAAATCCAACATTGCCATCGCGTCTGGAACGTGCCAAAACCCCAACTTAGACTCTTACCTTTCCTGAATCAGGTTCCGAATGCCCGAGATATGACAAAAAGAGTGATTTTTGGGCTAGATTTTGAAACTGGCGCAAAAAAAACGTGAGCTGGCTGGGAGGGTTTGCTGTCCCACGTGTCAACATGGGCCTAAAGGGGGCACAAATGGGGGCCAAAGAAGGCCTACACCAAGCCTCAGCAAGCCTTGATAGGTTGGAAGAAAGATCCAAGTGAAGGAAGCTCCAAGAGGTGTGAGCTATGGCTGCCCACAACCTGTGAAAACCCTATTTACCTAGACCTATGGACTGAAGTAAAACTCTAAAATAATGAAGCAATACCTCAATGTCAATGCCTTGATAGTGCCTTAATAGGCCGTGAAGAAGCTCGGGAAGCCGGGAGTGACGGGAGCTCAAGAGAATGAGCTATGGCTGCCGGGAAGGAGACCCAATGCGAGTGGGGAGTTAATGGGAAGCTGAGAATGCCACGAGCCAAGCTCAAGAGTCGTGAAAGCTGTGCTCTGATACCAGTTGAAAGGTGAGAAGGATCAAAGCTTGCACTTGAGAGCTATGGCGGGAGAGCAAGAGCAAGAAAGAGAGAGACAAGAAATGGAAACTCCAACAGTCACAATGTGTGATCGGGCCTTCCTTTATTCAAACTGCCACTAAAAGAATAAAGAATAAAGTGATGGTGATGGGTGCCCGCCACCTGCAGTGTGCAGTGGCGGTGACTGTCAATGTAGTAATACACGGGCGGCTAGTTGGAGGCGCCTTTACCCCCAACAGAGAGTTATGATGTGTTTTGTTCTGTATTTTTTGTATAAACTTGATGCTCTTTATAGCTATATATGTGTAGCTTTGTTTGTGGGGTTCGACGGGTTGAGTTGCCCTATCCCGTGGTTGCCAATGAGAGCTACATTTTAGGAGTTGTTTCTGAACCGTGCTTGAAGCATTTGAGGCCTTTTTTTTTACCAAGAAATGTCTGGGAAGCACCAAATACAATTTTTTTATGAAAAATAAAACGATGGCAGATGGCCGAGCTAGAGTTTTTCTAGATGCATTTTGACATCAAGAATCCAATGCAAGGCTCGGTTCATTGATCGAAGGTCATTTGACCCCTTATTTAATCCCCGCAGGGTTTGTTGCGTTATAAAGTAGCTACTAAATCTAGGTGTCAAAAAGTGTGCGACAAAGGCCAATCTGATGGATTGCGATGCTGCGAAGCCATCTATCTAGACGGATCTCGAATCCGAGTTTGTTTGCCCATCTGAAATCAAAATATCCACTTGTGAGATAGTGTGAACACAAAAGCTTGAACTGGTTATTTTAATGTTTTAAACCTTAGGCTTATTAAGAAGCCTTAAAACACCCAAAAATTGAGGAAAAGGAGGGGGAGCCATAAACTTTTTTGCACTCCCTCAAAATCTCATCAGTACCGCTTGAATACACACCTGTTTGGATAGAGAGAGAGAGATTCTCAATCACGACATAGAGATGACTATAATTTGGCTTATTTTTATGGATGATTTAAAAATCTAATTTTCTAGTATTTCTCTCTCCTCTCTCCTCTCTCCTCTTAGTGGCAGCTATTTATATGCATCAATTCAAGAGAGACGGGGAAGGGTTGTGATGACGAATCCAGAGCAAATGATGATGCTAGAGCGATGGAGGACGTGGATCGGGCTAAGAGAGTGCATCAATAGTAAAGACGAAGCGTCACCGGTCTCTCGTCTACGAGATACGAGCCTCCAAATCACGGTTTCTATGTGTGAGTGAGCAGTTCTTTTGTTTTACAAAAAATAGTTGAAGAAAGTGCTTGATTTTGTTTGTCTTTTATTTCCTATGTTGCATTCTCACTGAAATATGAAAGAAAATTGGAAAATATGATGATATAATAATTTTTCGCAAAGCACGCAAAACCCGCAAGTTAGAGTTTTGATAAAAATAATGGAAATTTGAATTTTTGTTGAATGTCCTTGATTAATAAGAACTCATAGTTTTAAAATATCTCATTTTTTGAAGAAGTAAATTGAAAAAAATAGAAAAATTTAAGAAAAATCAATTTTCTTGCCTAAAAATTTAGAAAAAAATATATTCTATATTCGTGAGTGTATAACAAGGCTGAACCATGAGGATCAAGCCTTAGTCAAGCATTGTTACCATGTTATAGTTTGTTTTTATCAATTTTTACATGAAAAACTACATAAAAATGAATCCTATACCTACCCAACAAATGCAAAACCTAACCGATAGGAGGGAAGAGAGATTATGAAAACGAGTGATTACTAAGAATATTTTAAATTTTGATTTATTTGATTATGCATAGCATATAGGCGGATCACTATTTAAATTTAAGAGAGACTAGTAGCACGAGGAAACTCGGTGCTAGTAGGCTCTAGCAATGCCACAATTATGAGTAGCTTGGAAATCATTAAAGGATTGGTTTTGCACCTCACGTGACTGGTTTTCTTTTATCATAAAATGCTTGAGCATGAGGTGTATCATCCACAATTGCATTATGTATATCACATGGTAGCTACTATGCTGAGTTGTGAGGAAATCTAAGATGTAGGCTAGACGATCGATTCCTTGGGGCAAGCTTGGTAAGGAAATCTCAAATCTCTTGGATCATTCAAAATATATAGGAGTGGAGACTGTTCGTATGTGCTCTATGTTAGAGCAGTGCATCGAGGGGCCAATCCTCTCGGTGTAGGAGAGTTGCAGTGGAACCACAACATTTAGATGAGGGGTTACCTCCAATGTTTGTGTTACATGGTATATTATACCAAGATATATGAGATCTCCCTCTGAGAAGTAAGGAAGGACAATTGTTGGACTAGGTTCTATTACAAAAGTAATATCTATAGTAGTGATTGGGGCAGTGTGTTCTTTCCACGCTCCTACTGCAAGGCTATGTGGGGTTGTCTTGTGAGAGTTAGAGAAGCCCGCGGCTAGTGCCTATAGCTAATGTCGAGGGCCCATTTTTGGTCCCGACGTGCCCCTACCCATGCTTGAGATGCGAGACATAGGGTTGATCCATTTTGTTGTCTTTTTAAAAAAATTAAATTTTTTGTTTAAAAAAGACATTAAAAAATAAAAAAAAAAGCAAACCCCTTTCCATCCCTGGTCCCTAACCACCCCCCTCTTCCTTCTTTTTCTTTCCCCTTCTCTCTCCTTCCCCTTCTTTCTCTTTCCCTCCATTACCCCGTCCTGTTTCTCCTCCATTATGATCCTCCTCTTTTTCTTCATCTCCTTCCTCCTCTCTTTCGCTTCCCTACTGGCCCCAAACCACTACTCGTTATCCACCCCACCTCCTATGCCACCCGAGGCCATGCCATTTGGCCTCCCGCCTCCCATCTCGTGGCACCCGCGTCACACCCTCAACGTTGTCGCTTGGTGCTGTGCTTCATCACTAGCTGTCTGTAAGGAGCCGTCGCCCGTCGTCACTATAGAGCAATTGCTGCCTGCTTGAGCCAACCTGTGGCACCCTGTCCACCTTGCACCAACACACCAACGGCCTCTACCCCCTTGGTGCCACTATCGCCCCTATTGCCGCCGCCCATAATGTCTTCTTCCTTCCCCACACCATCGTTCACCTCCTCCTCTCCTCGTTCCTCCTCCTCCCACTCTTCCACCCTCCTTCCACCACCACCACCACCACCACCACCACCACCTCCTCCTCCTCCTCCTCCTCTCCTCGTTCCTCCTCCTACTTCTCTTGCCCTTTCCCTCCACCTCCTCTTTCACCACCTGTGGAAACCACCCTCCCTTTTTCCCTAGAAACCACCCCCTTCTAAGCCCCCCTTCTCGCATACATAAGACATAAAATACCGACCCCCCACAGACACATCTCTAAAAGACCCATTCCTGCACAGGTCCCTGCTTGTTCAAATTTTTGGCATGCAAGATTGCTCATACTTTAGCAATCCACGTAAGATTCCTATCATCTTCTGGTGTGTCCTTCATAGCTGCTGTATTTGCGATTTTTGAGGCTACACATGTGTGTGGATTCCCGACCGTTGTTCACACACCAACACATGTGCCCGTGCGATGGAGCTCGGAACTCCTATTCACATGTAACAAGTTTGGGTATACACCTTTTCCCCTTTTAAATAGCAGAAAAAACACATTTTTTAAAATCAACATACCACAAAAACATTTAATAATAGAAAATACATTTTCAAAATATAAAAATTTTAAAAAAGTCAAAAAATAGAATGAAAATCAATATTTTTTTCTTTCATATGGGCATTTAAAAATTGCATTTGAAAAATTAGAAATTACATTACAAAACTTAGTAAAAAGCTAAAAAAGTAATAAAATCATTAAAACTTTGCAAAGAAACTCAAATAATATCCAAAAAATTAAAATTAAAATTTATTTTTTATTTTTCTTGAGTTTTCTTTATTTTTACATTTAAAGGAAAAAAATAAAATGCATCAAAATTCTCATTTAATAAGAAAAAAAAACTACACACATTGATACATGTGTGTGCACATCATATTTTTTGTTTTGGACATGTGATTAGCCAAGGTTTTTATAATTTGTTATTTCACAAGATAGTGAGTATTTTCTAGTCACCTATTTGTTTATTTTTTTGTGGATTTTTTGCCATTGTGAGAGTCGAGGAGTCATGTCCCTATCGTTGTTTTCTTGTAAGATCCTACAAGTGTCCCACACATAGCCAAATATTTTTATTTTTCCTCCTCCAGATGCACCCTTAAACACAAATCAAATTGTAAATAAAATCAACCCAACATTGCATCACCTACTAATGAACACAATGCATACCATAAATTATAAGTAAAATCAACCCAATTATTAATTTAGAAAAGAAATCCTTGTTGTTGTACGAGCACATTGCACTCTAATTTGATCTAATTTTTAAAATAAAAAAAGAACCCCCCATTGTCATATGTGCACATGCATATACACTATAGATACATTAATTTGTAATAAAATAAACCCACCGTCACGCATACATGCGCTTTGCACCAAAGATAATCTAATTGTAAAAATGAACTACATTTCTAGAGAATCTTGTCGAGTTAGAGATTGAGAATGGTTGGGTTAGAAAATCCGATTCACTTGTACTCATGGGCTAAAATAAAATTAAATGCTACCTAACTTTTCAACTCATAAAAGGAATATGATTAGCAACCACCCACTCACTACATGGTTTGTTTAAGGTTAGTCTTATTAGTCCCTGTCTTTTCATTTGTCATCATTGTGAGTCCATTTTTCATTTGTATTTGGTCTCTGATCATCACTGTTCAGGGTTCATGGTATGCTTGATATTTTATTTTATTTTTTGTGTTTGACTACAGGGTTTCAAGGAGCCTATGTGTTTGCATATTATAAATCTATCGATCACACGTGTACGTAGACTATGTTGAAGTTTTTTACTTAGGTTGTGGATTATTTGGAGGTTTGTTTGGTCTAGTCCTATCGGTATGGGATTTTTTCTTGATTTTTCTTTT
This sequence comes from Lygodium microphyllum, assembly GCF_053477565.2. Lineage (NCBI taxonomy): Eukaryota > Viridiplantae > Streptophyta > Polypodiopsida > Schizaeales > Lygodiaceae > Lygodium > Lygodium microphyllum. The sequence continues at coordinate 109,875,320 of NC_141164.1, forward strand.
AGTGGTAGTTTCTATGTTATGATTGCAAGAGTTCCTTTTCTTGTCTTCCTAGTTTGTGTGTGTATGGTATTCCTATTTAGTCTGAATGGCACCCCCACCGATAGTGGTTCAACACGTCCCACTATTGATTCATGTATATTCCTTGTTGCTAGAAGTTGATTGTATTCATTGAGTCGGTGTTGCCCTCACATTCTCGCCTAGTATTCCTTTGTGGAATCTTACAAAAAGCATTCAATTTCGGTATATGGTCATAGCTTTTGTTTTTCTTCTACTAACATCAAGAGGCCTTATTTTTACCCCTTGCCACTTCTCCTATGCCTAGTTCAATCATCCATTATCATGTGAGGAGATGGTTGCTCTTCTTTTAGAAGGAAGCTTCTATCCCATTGGTGCCCAACAGAGACATTACTAGACTAGGGATGTCCATGGCTAATATATCTTCTTCTATATGGAATCAGCTATGCCGATTCTAATAGGATTGTTTGGCAATCCTAGATCAAAGGAGCTTTTTACTGCTTCTCTCACACGATCCTTGAGGGTGTTAAGTTTGATTGGTCACAGTTCCTTTTGATAAAAATGGATCAACATTTCTAATGAGTTGAGAAAGGCCAACTTAGTAATGTTTTGTATGGAGCTTTTCTCCATAAGGTGATTACCCTTAAGCCTCCCCCAGGTGGCATTCCTATTTTTTATTTTGATGATACTCTTGTACACCCTCCACCCTAATTTGCTTCCCCTCATCCAATGCAATAAATATCTGATGAGGAAGATGAACCTCCTACCAAGGTGATTCACAAGAAATGTTCTTGCCTACAAAATCCTTATGAACACTCTTGCTATTTGCTATTGTCACAGTCACTTCAATCTTCACTTTAAGTCTTCAGTAGCTACATATTCACTTCTTCAAGATATAAAAAACTTCTATTATGCTCTTTCAAAGACTAGAAAGCTTTTCCAAGCTAAAACTTGATTCCATAGAGCACTCACAGAAACAAACAGAAGACAAATGGGAGATATACAGAAGCTAATAGAAGACAAATAGAATATATACGGAAGCTCAATAGAGACCAATACAGAACATCATAAAACCTCACAACTCAAACCAAAATCATTCAAACTTATTAAAACCCATTCAAAATATACTCAAACACACTCACTCAAACCCAAAAATTCACAATCTTAACCTCTCAAATAGAAAGAAAACAAATCAAAACATAAGTAAAACCAAAGAGACATACCACAGAACCTAACATAACATCACAACTTTACTAAAACTTAATAGCAGCTTCTCAAATACATTCAATCCATCCCAAAACATTTCAAACACCATTCACTCCATCAATTCTACCACAAAATCAATAATTTAATATCCAAAAAATAACAAAACAAATCCAACCATTTCAATCCTCGACATATCCCCACACTTAATCAGGGAGTATTCTTGTGACCTTGGAAAAAGAATAATAAAAGCTCTAAAAAACCAATCACTCTAATCATCATCTTCAAACCATTAACTCTAACTCCATCGAGGCTACAAAATAACATGGATCTAAAGAAATATATGAAGGGAAAACTATAAATCAATTTAACCAATTCTTAACTTAAATATAATCAAACAAACTATTAAAGAATATAATAGCTTTTTGTTGTCATCCATACAAAATCTAGAGTTTTATCCTCAGGCATCATCTAACTCTAATCAACTTCAATTCCAACTTTGTCTCCTCGTGATAAGGATAACCCACATACACATACACATCTTACACAAACAAAACACCCACAAACATTGAACTCACATTCACATAGTAATGTAATCTGAATATCAATAAACTCCCAAAATTTTGGAGAGGAAAAAAGAGATATTTTTTATTAAAAATCAAGATACATGAGAAAGCTAATTCACTTGCTTATTAGGATGAATTATATTTCATTTTAAACTATATACTAAGCTTCAGTCCCTCTAATGATGTACTCTTATCCACAAAGTAGATACAAACATTCTGTAGATAGGAATTAGAGATAACACATCTTTTCCATCAAGGCAACAAACCTACTAGGAAAAGCCTTAGCAAAGTAGTATAGCATATCCATTTGAGCTTCTACTTCCACTTCTGAGAGGCAAGAATATTTCTTGCGAATCACCTTAGTAGGAGGTTCATCTTCCCTAACAGAATTTTTTTGCATTGGAAGAGGGGAAGAAATTAAGGGTGGAGCTTGTACAAGAGTATCATCAAAATAAAAAATAGGAATGCCACCTGGGGGAGGCTTAAGGGTAATCACCTTATGGAGAAAAGCTCCATAAGAAACATTACTAAGTTGGCCTTTCTCAACTCATTAGAAATGTTGATCCATTTTTATCAAAGGGAACTGTGCCCAATCAAACTTGACACCCTCAAGGATCGTGTGAGAGAAACAGTAAAAAACTCATTTGACACGTACTTTGATCTAGGATTGCGAGAAGATCCTGTAAGATTTGGCTTAACTACTTCCATATAGAAGAAGGGATATTAGCCGCCATGGACATCCCTAGTCTAGTAATATCTTTGTTGGGAACCAATGGGATACAAGCCTCCTTCTAAAAGAAAAGCAGCAATCTCCTCACCTGATAATAGATGATTGCCACTAGGCACAGGAGAAGTGGCAATGGGTAAAAACAAGGCCTCATTGATGTGGAATAGACATGAATCGATAGTGGGACATGTTGAAACACTATCGATGGGAGCGCCATTCACACTAAATAGGAATACCATACACACACAAACCAGGAAGACAACAAAAAGAATTCCTACAATCATAACATAGAAACTACCATTGAAAGAAAATCAAGAAAAAGTCCCATACCAATAGGACTAGACCAAATAAACCCCCAAACAATCCACAACCTAAGTAAAAAATTCAACATAACCTATGCACATGTGGGATCGATAGATTTATAATATGCAAACACATAGGCACCCTGAAACTCGGCAGTCAAACATACAAAATAAAATAAAAATAAAGCACACCATGAACCTTGATAGTGATGATGAGAGACCAAATACAGATGACAAATAGACTCGCAATGACAAATGAAAAGACAGAAACTAATAAGACTAACCTTGACCAATAACAAACATACCATGTCGTGAGTGGGTGGCTACTAGTCATATTCCTTTTATGAGTTGAAAACTTAGGTAGCATTTAATTTTATTTTAGCCCATTAATACAAGGTGAATCAGATTTTTAAACCCAAATGTTCTCAATCTCTAACTCGACAAGAATCTCTAAAAATGTAGTTCATTTTTACAATTAGATTGTTTTTTTTCCTCTCCAAACTTTTGGGAGTTTAGTGCCATTCAGATTACATTACTATGTGAATGTGAGTACAATGTTTGTTTTGTTTGTGTGAGATGTATATGTGTATGTGGGTTTCCCTTATCATGAGGAGAGAAAGTTAGAATTGAAGTTGATTAAAGTTAGATGATGGCTCAAGATAAAACTCTAGATTTTGTATGGATGAAAAAGAAAAACTATTATATTCTTTAATATTTTGTTTGATTATATTTTTCTAAGTTAAGGATTGGTTAAGATTGATTTATAGTTTTCCTCTCATATATTTGTTTATATTCATGTTATTTTTTGCAACCTCAATGGAGTTAGAGTTAATGGTTTGAAGATGATGATTAGAGTGATTGGTTGTTTAGAGCTTTTATTATTCTTCTTCCAAGGTCACAAGAACACTCCCTTATTAAGTGTGGGGATATGTTGAGGATTGAAATGCAGGTTGGATTTGTTTTGTTATTTTTTGGATACTAAATGATTGATTTTGTGTTAGAATTGATGGAATGAATGGTGTTTGAAGTGTTTTGGGATGGATTGAATGTATTTGAGAAGCTCATATTAATTTTTGGTAAAGTTGTGATGTTATGTTAGGTTTTGTGGTATGTCTCTTTGGTATTGATAGGTTTGTTTTATTTATGTTTCGATCTGTTTTCTTTCTGTTTGAGAGGTAATAATTGTGAATTGGTGGGTTTGATTGTGGTCGAGTATATTTTGAATGGTTTTTAATGATTTTGAATGATTTTGGTTTAAGTTATGAGGTTTTATGACTGTGACAAAAACAATAGTGAGCTTTAAAAGGTCAGTGTAGTATCTATTGTGTCTTTTTGAATGAGGCATACCTCTTGAGAGGTATATCAATGATCGAGAGGATTATTGAGTATTATTCTATTTTATTGGATGAGGATTATGATGTATGAGTGATTGCGATCGAGAGAGAGAGAGAGAGAGAGAGAGAGAGAGAGAGAGAGAGAGAGAGAGAGAGAGAGAGAGCAAAATATAGTCAATTTTTCTATGGGAAAACATTATGTCTATGAGAGATTAAAGGAATAAGACTATGAATCATGAATAATGAAGCTTATATGATCATTTTCCATTCAATATTTAACCTTCATCTGCGTTCATTTCATTATTGGTTGGTAGATATGAAGATTTGTTGTTATACATCCATGGAAGATTCATTCTATGATGTTGTGTAGATAATTCATGTTCCTAGTGTTCTTTTTCTTCTTGTGGTTTCAAGAAAGCACGAAGAATATGTTGAGATATAGAGAGGGAAGATATGTCGATACATCGAGAGGGAGAGAAGGGACACACCATGTATACTCCCAAAGACTATTTCATATTGATCACAATCTACATATATTTAGGTGACTTGGGGAAGTTACTATATGTATATCCTCTACATCATGTGCATTCAAGGCCTATTTATAAATATCCTTATCTATACATTTTTCCTAAATAAAACATAACCCTTGTTTGTTCAATTTATAAATAACCTCTTTATATTACACCCTTTTGTATGTAAAAAGTGTGCAAAATGGTATTTTAAAAATACTTTATTTTGAACCCATGTGATGCACACATATATTCATGAGTAGCTTACCTGAGATAGGTGAGACCTAGTCTAGATAGGGTGAGCTATATATAGCTCCAATACCCCCACTCAAAAAAAGGTATCTAGCTATGGATGAAAAAAAACCCTTCGGGAGCACAAGGGAAAAACTCAAGCTCCTATATACAAATGTACAACCATGATAAAAAAGGATTATTGTGTGCATGTAAAGTGAATCCATGCATCTGAAGTGAAACTAAATATGTATGTAAAAAGATGATCAAGAGGTCTAAGGTGTATGTGCATGTGTGAAGTGTATGGTGCCTACAAGGAGTATGTACAATGGCACTACAATATCATAGTAGATTAATTCCCAAATATTATAGTCCTCCAAGCTCCAAGCTTAGTAGAGTAAAGCGTGCTTCTTTGAGTACTTCAGCGTTATTACTGCAAAGTTTCTTGATGCGACAATGACTAGTATGAAGTTTGGAAAAAATTTCATATTTCTTAAAAGATAATAAAGCTTCTGATTTGTGTCACAAGAGAAAAATTGTGGTGTATCTTGAGAAGTCATCAATAAAAGTCATGAAATACTAATATTGAGATATTGATGGAGGAAAAGGTCCACAAATGTTAATGTGAAGAATAAGACCAAGAAAATCTCTAGAATGAGGTGTAGGGGAAATGGAAAAGGTTTTGCAAAAATGCTTTCCAATTGCACAATATTCACAAATACCCATGTGAGGACGAGTTTTGAATTTCATACCTTGGACAAGGTCACAGTGATAAAGAACAACAAGCTTAGAAAAATCAAAAGAACAAAAAGGGATGATGCCATATTTTGCTATCAAGATCACCATGATCTGTAATAACATTTGCAAAATCTTCATTTAAAGATAACTCAAAAGATTACCATTTCGAGGAGTGATGGCTATGGTTTGGCCGTCTTTCTCAATGAGAAACTTGGTATGGTCAAAACCAACCAAGAGACCAATATCCACAAGTCTTGCAAACTGAAAGAAGATTCCTTTCTAGATCTCGAACATGCTAAACTCCACAAAAAATTATTGTTGAAGAAGGAGTACCAAGATATAAGTCACCTATACCTTTGACTTCACAGGTGGTGTCATCAATAAGATAAATCAATTTCCTAACATGAATAGAATGATAATTATGTAACCATTGGGACTGATACATCATGTTTCTTGTAGCACTAGAACCAATATTAAGAATAGATCCACCATGAACATGAAGTATCCTTTCTAGAGAGATAGAATAACTCACACAATTTGCTTCTTTAGTAGTTTTGTTATGTGTAGCACAATATGCTCTATTGCAATCTGAATCAAAACACAACTTGAAACATAGATGGGTTGCGTGATCACTCTTTTTGCAGTAGTCACAAGGAGAATAATCTTTGGAGAAACGTGGTTGTTTATTTGTAATATCATGTTCTTCATCATATTGTTTTTCTTAGCAATCATATGTAGTGTGACCATTTCTATTGCAATAAGAACAATGTCTGTTAGGAAACTTGAGATGAGAGAAGTTACCACCATGATAAATTCTACATGTAAAGCATTGAAAGAATGCCTTTTAGCAAGTAAATCTTGGTTGATTTTTTATAACTATGTATCCTCTTGTGAGACCATAATTGTTTCTTGATTTGTGTGTTGTTGTTCATGTAGTTGTGAATATTCAATCAAAGATATAAAAGCTTGATCAAAATTGATCCCATCTTTGTTAGATAATATGATAAAAATATTATCATAAGATGGATCCTTTGAGGATCCTTTAGAGTGTTAAGAAGTTTTGTTTCCAATTTCTTTCGTAGAATGGCATCACTAGCAATAGCAAGCTGATTGATAATGTTCTTGAATGATTCAATATGTGTGGTCATAGAAGTTCCAATGTTGTATTGTAACTCAGTGAGATGAGTATGAAGATGAAGTATTTCTGTAATGGATTTCGTCTCAAAATTTGCTATCTAATACTCCCATATAGCTTGTGAGGTTAAAAGAATACATACATAAGAGATTCTTGAAGAGCAGAAATAATTATATTGATGAGTTTCATTGCCGCATCTAATCCACTCATTATAAACTGTTTGCTATTCTCCAAAGATAGATCCTTAAGTTACAAGGGTATTATCACTCACGAGCCTGATCAATTGGTTAAGGCAAACATTCATAATTACCAAAAGAACAATATCATGCAAGTCACACCTTCAAGGATTAGTAGGATCTTTACTTTCCATCCAAGGATTCCTTGTCCTTGAAAGTGAGGGACATAATGTTGTCCTAAAGGAATTCCGTTGATGATTATGGAATTTGAGATATTTTACTGAGAGAATACATTCAATATGAGATCATAGAATCTGCATACCATAGAGGAAAGGACAATAAAAGTACAACAGAATAAGTTGTATGCAGAAGCTATGTTGTAAAGAAATATGTTTAGTTCAAAAAGCATACTCCAAAAGAAATAGACCCAAGATAGAGGACACATGGGAAATAATAAAGGCATACAAAATGGACAAAACCTGTGCGAGAATAAATCATCCTAACATAGATGAGAAAATATTATTGCTTTACTTTTTGGCCAATAATAGATGATGACCTGGTGAATTTTAGTAAAATCTCAAGAGTGAGTGATTGTGATGAAACCTCTGTCATCTACATAGAAGTCTTCATGAAAAGTTATTGTTGTGTTTTTTTTTCTATTTCAAGTCTAGTTTACTTGAATTGACATAACTTTTGACACGAAACTCCAAATTGAGCATGGATTTGCTAGGAAGAAGGCATTTTCTTAAGAGTTTTCCAAATAGAAACTTTTAGGGTGTCCAAGCAAGGCATATATATAATTCAACATATCTGCAATCTAAATGATGATCCTGATGATGATCAAGTGAACTTTTCCTATGCTTAAAATGCATAATATAAGATGCTCATAACATATACAATACATCAAATTCAAGCATGAAAAGAACATGAATCAAGAATTGAAGAGATACTACATAGATATACTTTCTGATTGTCTTCTTCAAGGAATTGTTTATAGTCGATTGTGATAGCTCTGATACCATGCTGAGACTTATAGAAAGATATGTAGAGACGCAAGAGGGAGAGAAGAGACACACCATGTACACTCCCAAAAACTATTTCATATTGATCACAATCTACATATATATAGGTGAGGCCTAGTTTAGATAGGGTGAGCTATATATAGCTACAATAGAAAAATTTCTTGGTGTGAAAAGATAGATTTTCTTTAGTATTTTTTCCATTTCTTTGGTATTCTTTAGAGAGCTCCATCGTTGTTGATGCATTAACTACTATTGTTGTAGTTGTTGCTTAATGATATTATTATTATTATTAGTATTCTATGCACATATTGAAAACTTGCAACATCTATTGTACATCGTTAGAAGCATCTCCCAAATATTTTTATCATGTAAATCTTGAAGATACTACTAGATCTCCCATCTTGTTGTTGTTGGGCCAAATGCACCAACAATTGGAATTTTGGATGGACTTCTATCGTTCAGAAGCTGCAACTCAGTTCGGTGACAATCTCTTACCTTGTCTCTCAACACGCCACTCTAGCTAACCAAGAATCCTCCTCTCCAACCCACAAAAGAAAGAACACAAGACAAGCTTCGAGTTGTAGCAAACTCATCTACCTTACCTTTTTGTGTTCGAAGACTCAAAGACTCGAAGATTGATGCCAGGAGGCATATTCCACGGTGGATTCCGTGCCACGGTGGATTCCGTGAGGTTTTACGGTGGATTCCGTAAACTTAGATGACCGGGGCTCATACACAAAGAGGATTCTTTGTGCGAGAAGTTGATGGGGACGCCTGTCCTTTTCGGGCGTTTCATTAATTTAGTGTGTACATGGGTGATTCCATAGCGGGTGATTCCACAAAATGCATATTAAATTAATAAACGTTTATGAGTTTAGAGTGTGCACTCGTAATAAATTAAGGTTAGGATTTATTTCTAACCAGTTGATTTATTTATGTAGCTGAAGACTGCTAGGTATTCACTTTTGTCGGTTTAATTGTATTATTTTACTAACGATTGTGAATGCTTCAGTTGATGTGTAGAGATAGCAGCAGTGGCGGAGGAAAGCATTGGAGTCTAGCGGGTATTCGACCTTTGGATTATATTTTGATAGGCGCCACGCCTATATTTTGTTATGTCTATTGAGACATCGATTATTGATTATTATTTTGTATGCGCCTATGCGCACGGATATGTTATTTCTATTTGGACATTGAGATTGGGCGTGCCAGACTCTATGGGCACCCTCCATTAGCTTTATTTTCCTATTTTTGTAGAAAGCAAACTCAAAAGCTAAAAGCTTGTCATATTTTTGTAAATTGGGCTATTATTGAGCATGAAGATTGAAATATACATAAAATACATGCTTTGTGAAGCGCTCACACAAGGCATGGTGGAGATTGAACCCAATTTGTCTCTTGCTTCTTGTCATGCATGCTTTTACATGGTTTTTTGTGCAAAAAGGTAGAGTTCATTGTTCTTGGGGACATTCCGGGATTCACTACGTGAGCATTCAGCGTCCGATCTGCGCAACAATGGTATCAGAGCAGAGCAAAGATCAAGAGCTTCCAATCGCTACCAATCTCGGGCGAAGGAGGAGCTCCAGGAATAAACGGGCTCTACAGTCAATCTCATCGCGAACCGTCGATACAGGCAGACTTCTGGCGATCAAGAACCCTTGTTTCTACTGTCAGATCACGAAGGACCAGGCTCTGCAGGCGGAGGACCACGCATCCATCTCCTTCAACAAGTCGTCAACAAACAGTGAGAAAACGAAAGTTTCATCCATTATTTCTCATAAGTTAAAGCTCTAAGCTTAGAAGAAGCTTAAGAAGCTTAAAAGCTTCTTAATTTTTTTTCATCGTGGCCTTAGAGGAGGTCCGAATTTTTCGCGCGGCGAAAAAATCGGCCCCCCCCAACGAAAATCAGACGCCGCCATCATTAAGCTTACTAAGCTTAAGCTTAATCACTTAAGCTTAAGCCATTAAGTTCTCATCAAGTTGCACAAGTCAATCAAGTTGACAAACTCCAGGTCCTGCCCTGCAAAAGTCAAGTTCAGCAAGTCAATTGAAATCAAGTTCTGTAAGTTCTGCAAGTCGGCGTAAGTTCTGCAAGTCAACAACTCTGCAAGTCTGCTAAGTCTGCAACTCTGCAAGTCAGAACTGACTAGTGCTTAAAACTCATAGAAGACTTGTTCCTATGCAAAAACACTTTGAACTGGAAAGTTGTTCGTGGCGAAGTGTTCTACCTATCTACAAGTTCGTTGAAGTACTTTCAGCAAACGAAGACAGAAATATTGCAGATTTTCTGAAAATAGACAAAGAAATACCCAAAAATACACAGCCTTGCAACCCTGAATTTGAGCTATGCTCATCCTGCTAACCTGATTTTGAGTGAGAAAGGTTTATTGAGTTTTACAGGATGACTACCCCACATATGGATGATCCTATGACTGAAGACGACTTACCTGAGCCTACCATGGAACAAAAGCTGGATCTAATCATGCTACAATTGGAAGAAGAGCGAAGGGCTAGGCAAGCATTGCAAGCGCAATTGACAAAACTACAAAGAGCATCCACCGATAAAGAAGAACCACAAGCTGAAGATTTGATTCGACGTACCATCGATGCCACTCTTGAAGCACAAACCATTCTCAAGGAATCCAAGATAAGTAAACGAAGTTTCAAGTTTCGCACTTTCAATGGCATACGAGAAGGAAAGACTGTTTTATCATTCATTAGCCAGTTTGATGACTATTTCCATGAGGAAACTTATCCAGAAAAAGATAAAATCAAGTGTGTTACTAATCATCTGATAGACAGAGCATCACTTTGGTGGACTGTAGTCCGCAAGAGCATAGAATGTCCTGCTACTTGGGAAGATTTCAAGAAGAAGTTCATGCAGAATTGCCTTCCACCGCAATTTCATGAGAAGGCTATCAAGCAATGGGATTTACTTCAACAACGGGATCGTGAGCCTATTCCACAGTATACAGAGCGTTTTTGGAATGCACTCCTACAGCTACGCATGCTTGAAGATGTACCAGAGACGACACATAAGCGGAAGTATATGTCTGGACTTCTTGGACATTACTACGCTGAAGTGAACATGTTCAAGCCTGCTACCCTTGAAGACGCCATCTCACTAGCTCACGACACTGAAGATAAGTTACGCGGAAGAGACAAATGACCACAGCAATTCCAAGCCAATGGTAATTATGGATCTAAACAATTCAATTCCAATTTTAAAAGGTTTAATCCAGGTCGTTTCTCATCACCATCTTTCCGCAAGAATTGGCCTAAACCACCTGCATTACCATCCAATGTCAATCCAAATCCTAAGCCTATTCCACAAGTAAATCCAAATGTACCCAGACTTCCAGTCATTGCAAATAATGTAACCAAAGCCAAGCCAATAGTATGCTATAAGTGTCACCAGCCAGGGCATCTCGCAGCAAATTGTCATTCAAAGAAGCTACCAGCACATATCAACTATCTTGGAGCCATGGACGAAGACGAGCATGAGGATATGCCAGATTTCACTGAAGATGAGGATGATCCTACTACTACTTCCAACACTTTACCAGGTATGCCTACTCCACATTCATTGTTGACTATGAAATGTATGGTGCATGGAAAGGAAAGAACTATTTTGCATGATGACGGTAGTACTCATGACTTTATTTCAGCAAAATTGGTAAAGGAATTAAAATTGCATAATGTACCTACGCATTATCGCATAAAAGCTGCATTTTTAGGCACTAGGTACAATGGCACACAAGAAGTACAAGATTTAGAAATTCAAATTGGTGCATACATTGAAAGAAGAAATTTCTTAGTTGTCCCATTACAGTCAAACGACATTATTTTAGGAATGCCTTGGAGACACCAGCATAATCCAAATATAGATTATTCCACACACACAATGAATATTAATTTTCAAGGAAAATCTATTACATTATATGGTATGCATGCATCTAATATTTTTCCACTGCTTTCGCATACTCAAGCAAAACGTGCATTACGCAAGAATACTAAATCATATCTCATTTGGGTTAATGAATTGCACGCAAAGGAAAATCATATGCACCCTAGGCATAAGGAATTTCTTGCATATTTTAAGGACTGTTTTGCAGAAGACCTACCACCAGGTTTACCTCCTTCACGTCCAGAAGACCATAAGATTGATTTAATTCCTGGCACACAAGCACCTTGCAAAGCACCATATAGACACAATCAAATAGAGCAAAAAGAAATCCAGAGTCAAGTTGAAGAATTACTAAATAGAGGCTTAATTCGACCTAGCAGTTCTCCATTCGGTGCACCTGTACTCTTAGTCAAGAAAAAGAATAATACCTATCGTATGTGTATTGACTACCGAGCATTAAATAAGATCACTGTAAAGAATAGGTATCCTATACCTAGAGTTGATGACCTTATGGACAAACTGCAAGGATCTTCTATATTTAGTAAAATTGACCTTAAGTCTGGATATCATCAGGTGAGGCTAGATAGATCCGACATATTTAGGACTGCATTTAGAACACAGTTTGGCCATTACGAATTCTTAGTCATGCCGTTGCTTTACAGATTCATTTTATGCAAGTGCTAATTTTTTTTGGAAGCAAATACCATCTTTTCTAGTCATAGGAAAAGTCTACACTTTTCTAGTCACATCATCAATAAACATGATACACCCTCCTTAAAGATCTTGTATGCATAAGCCCCACATATACCACTATGTATTAAGTCAAGTGACTCACTCCTTTCCCTATTTACATGCTTTTTATGATTTGAATGTGCATGTTTGCCTTATACGCAATGCTCCCATATAGAAAAATTAGCAAAATAAAAAATTAACAGGTAATCCAAATAAGAAAGCATTTACATTACTTTCTCAAATATATGACCTAACTCGAAATACACAAAGGTGATGAAGATAATAAATATGTAGTCATATTCAATTCAAAGTTTTTAAACGAAATACTAAGGAGATATCTTTGAGTGAAGAGTTATGGGGTCTTGTTTTATAGCCCTGAATGCAACAAAGAGATTGCCATTGGTGCATGTGTGATTGTTGAGACAAATTTTTTACCATTACAGGGGATGATTCCAAGTTGTGCTACTCTCAATATTGCCATCTTGAGATGGATTGCATATACAAAGTTCTAAGTCTTGAGTTTCATCATATTGTAGGGAAGAACAATTTGCATATACAAAGTTCTAAGTCTTGAGTTTCTTCTTATTAACCAAAACACAGTTTGAGAATGAAGATGAGATGATGCATGATGATGATGAGGATGAATTTATAGTAGAAAATACATATATAGCTATGGAAAATGCATTAACAACTACTACAAATGCAAGTATAACACTCGTAAATACAATTATAATAATCATAAATACAAGTACCATAGTAAAAAGTATAGGAACAACAATTAATGCAACATGTATGGCTACTTTAATAGTGAGAATAGCATCAAGAAAATTGTTTACAACAATAGAAAAGGATGGATAGTAGGAAAAAACACTATAGATATTATCTTTCAACACTATAAATATTTCAACAAGAGTTATATAAAGAATAGTGGCTAAAAATTCATCTCGACCTAAGCACACTATTAAAGAAAAATGTTTAGACTGAACAAGAATAAACAAGAATGAGAAGGAAAACCTACAAGTATTTTTAAAAGGATGGATACAAACCATGAGAAAACCATGCTTAGATATTTGAAGGGAACTCTTGACTTTTAAGATTGAAAATGCTCATATGGGGAATTGTGACTCAGATTGGATGTGGGAGCTACTTGCTTGATTGCCAAGACCCACGGACTGCTTATTGCTTCAAGCGTTTCGAGCCAAGTGCAATGGCTACTTCTCACATAGCCGTATGCACTCTCACACCTACGAGTGTAGTGAGATTATCTCCATGCTTGATTGAGTTGCCTCCTCCCTTAAGCACTCCGATAGCTCCATCATCCAAGATGCAAGATCAAGCAAGCTCGATCCTCAAGCTCCAAGCTCCATGCTCTATTGTCGCACGTGAGGCAATAGAAAAGAAGAGAAAAAGAAGAAGAGAGGAGAAGATGGAGAGCTTCTCCACCACAATCCCTCACCCTCACACATTCACTCCCTCTCTCAAGCACAAGCTCAAGCAAGCAAGAATAAGAAAAATAAGAGAAGAGAGCTAGTTTTGGTCACACACAAGAATGAGCTTCTTCATTTACTTTTTCCATTTTATACAAAACCCTAATCCCATTTGGAAACCCATCCCTTTTTTTTTACATGACTGACAATTTTAACCTAGGTGCTCTTTTTCTATTCCCTTCTTATTTACATTTTTCCTTCATCCATGCCTGTCTACATTTATAAATTGCACAGGACAGAGCCTAGCACTCTTTTACAAGTATTTAGAGTGTGCTTTTATATTTGAAATGCACCTTTCATCTTTTATGCTTTCCCTAACTACACATATGCCTAAGTCACCAGCATCTTAACTAGCTAAATAGCTTCCCATGTAGCTAAGGCTACACCTCTATATTGTGCTTCAGTATTGGAGAGAGCCACAATGGGTTGCTTGTTATTGCTCTAGCTTACCATGCTGCTACCATGAATAAATTCATACCCACATCAATCTTTTCTTGTAGGCACATTGAACCCAATCTACATCATTGTAACCTATAATATCAAGAGTCTTACCATAGTCATAAAATAGCCCATAGTGTAATATAGCCTTCACATACCTCATAATCCTTCTCATTGCATCTAAATGAGGTTTCTTGGGCTACTGCATGAACTAATTGATCAACCCAACTGAATAACTAAGATCCAATCTAGTTATGGTAAGATAAATTAAGCTTTCAAACATGGTTACATTCTCAATCTCATTTCTTATATCAACTGTCAACTTGACATTCTATTCCAATGGATTATCCATGGACTTGACTCTAGCATACAACACTTATCAAGCATAGTGTGTGCATACTACTTTTGTAACATCTAGATTCCTTAAGGTGTATGTATGACTTCAATTCCAAGAAAAAAATTTAGCTCTCCCAAATATTTGACTTGAAACTCTTTCTATAATATAGACTTGATCTCATCAATCCCCTGTGAATCATCACATGTAATGACAGAATCATCTACCTATAGCACCAAAATCACATATCCTTTCTCTATCTTCTTGGTAAATAAGAAATGATTTATTTTTCCAACTTGAAATCCAAGACTCTATAAGTACGAGTTGATTTTTTCATTCCATGCCATGGTGCCTATTTCAAATCATATAATCCTTTTCTCAATCTACAAACATAAGATAGATATTGAGGATATACATATCCTTTTGGCTAATCCATGTATACTTCTTCCATCAGATCACCATTCAAAAAAGAATTATTTACGTCCATCTGATATAAGTTCCAACCCTCGGATGCAACTAATGCAATGATAGTCCATAAAGTTTCCATGTTTATAATAGGACTAAAATTCTTTTCACAACAGCCCATATTATTGAGCACAATACTTCACAAGTAACCTGGCTTGTATCTCTCAAGTGAGCCATCTGAGTTGCATTTGACTTTATAAATCCACTTGCATCCAATAGACATATTTCCTTTAGGCAATTGAACCAAATCACAAGTTCAATTTTCCATCAAAACATCATACTATTCTTTCATGCCTTTACACTATTTCTCATCTTTGACTGCTTCCAATGATGTGGACTCTTTGTAACTCATAACTTCTGTCATGTATGCATAGTGCTTAGCTAAGTATCTGCTATAAGTAAATCTATCAATTGGTTCTCTTTCCTCTATGATTTTTGTAGATATGGTGCACTATATGATTTTGCTCTGTCATGAGGTGGTACATACCTGTGCTTAACACCATGTGTAAGTATTCATTACAAGATATAGACCTTATAGCGACGTTTAAAGCGACGAAAATACAAATAATAAAATTTGCCCCCGTCGTCGCAAAAAGCATCGTTATTGACGACGCCATAGAATCGTCGCTATATACGTCGCAAATGTGACGCATATAGCGACGGTTACAGAGAATTTGCGACGCTGATAGCGACGACAATAGCGACGCGTGCAGTAAATTTGCGACGCAAATAGCGATGGTAACAGAGAAAAAAAAATTGTGGCAGGGCAGCAAGCTGCCCTGCCACATATAACACTGTGTGCTGTATGAGAGCCATACAAAATAGTTTCTGCACTGTTGCATACAAAGCGTTTGCAAACAAAAAGAATGTATACTGAAATCATAAAACTGATAGATGAAATAAATACATGATATCGCATAAAATGCGATTGGTACAATCATAAAACAATATCACTAATACATAGAAAATGTCTACATAGATCGGGCGACTAAAAACTAAAGGTATGTGAGCTCTAAGGATCCAAGGGCGAGCTACAAATCATCGTCCCCCGAAAGCTCTTCCCGCTGTAAAGGAGCATCAAACGGATTCTGCAGAAAAAGAAACAACATATCAATCCACCATACAATAATGCATTCAAATATCTCATGGTAACTACGGACAAGAAAGATGAGTGACTTACTGGGCCGCCGCGTCTATACAATCGGTCGATCAATGATCTGAGACCGTGCCTCTCTGCATATCGAGTCTCAAGGCCTTGCGGATCGCGATTTGTAATGGAGTGCTGCAAAGAAAACAAAATGCTAACTGTTAGAAACATGATTGTCAGTACAAAGAATATCTCAAAAAAACAAATAAGCAAAACAAAAGAGAAACTTACAAAGTTCTCCAAATATGTCCTGTGGCCGCCACTCCCAAGATGATGTACCGATCCGGCCTCGATTTGTGCCCTCGCCGCCTCCCGCTGCTGACTCCAACGTCCTGGCGAATTTGTAGCCTCCTCCCTCAGTCGGCGCCAGTCATCTACATCTAACCACTCGGGCTTTGGAGCCCCACTCTTGATTGCCTTGCGTGCATCGGATCGTCTATGTGACATGTATGCACGCATGCAATCCATCATCTAGCCCGTAGAGAATCTATCCACTGGGGCTGGCACTGGGAACTCCTCGTGCAAGGATGCTACTATGTACTCCTTGCTCCCCTCCGGTATGTTCCTCCAATGATCCAGGACGTTGTGCCGAAAAACTTGTTGGCACAACTCCCTCATGCGAGCCATCACCCTCCTCCCCTCATCATTCATGATGATGGCTCCTGACCTGCCATCCACTAGGTATCCATAATCCCTAGGAGTGTGCCTTGTATGGGCCCTCTCCCATCTCCGTCCACTCTCCTGGGCATATCCAGGAGACCCCTGAACATCCGGTGTACCGACGGGGGTACCCTCTCCCGGAGTGCCACTCAAAGGGGTGCCACCAGAGGGGGTGCCACCAAAAGGAGTGCCACCAGAGGGGGTGCCACCAAAAGGAGTGCCACCAAAAGGCGTGACATCTGCCGACGGCTGCACAAAAGCCGGAGTAACTGGAGTGGACGTCCCCACAGGTGTGACAAATCCTGGAGGTGACCGAGCTCCAGCTGAACGACGAGACGGAGACACCGCGTCCGTGTCTCCACAGCAGCACCCCCTAATCCTCTTGCAGTCGCAGTCCCTCCCTCTGGCCCAAGTCGCGAGCGTCGAGATCGTCTGCTCGAAGCTGAAGCATCTGATCGCGCTGAAGCTGATCTAGCAGAGCGCCCTGACGAAGAACGAGACAGCTCCTGATCTGCCATCTCTCTAAATCTCGCGAGCTGATCTGGAGACATACGTGCCATCATCTCCTGAAACTCCTCATCGCTCATCCCTCGACTCATCCTGAAAATGTCGATACCTGCACAGATAAAAAATAATGTTAGAATAATCAATTTAAACTATAAAGCACATTAATATAAATCATTTTTGAAAAATCCCTCTTAAAATGCATATCTTATCTACCTTTATGGAAGATCTAAACAACGAATTGAGTAATACAATTCTCCAAGAATGAAGTATTCTATGGTCCCATGTTAATCTCCTGACACAACTCTGCATACACTGGAAGGTCGATAGACATGTCACCACAAAAGAACGAGTCTGCCTCGTTCTCAAAAAATTCTACGACTTCTGTATTTCCATCATTGTTAGCCGATGCGGGCTCCAAGCTTGCGGTGGCCTCCACCCCTTGTAATTTCGATCCCTCTATTTGCATATTTTCTTCATCTATGCCTGGAACATCACTTTGATCGTATACTCTCGCACCTCGAGGAGTTGAAGGTAACATACCACCATCGAGGTTGTCGGGGATTTGGATAGAAGATTACCTGTTCACAAACACTTACAAACCGTCTTCAAACCATTGTGACATAAACCATGTCGTATTACAATTAGCAAGCAAATGACTAGTTGTACCTGTTCACAATGGGCCGGCAACACAAAGGTGTCGCGCAAATCCATCCATTTTTTTTCAAAATCTATTTCGAGAAATCCAGATGGACCTTGTCGAATTGTTGTGCCAGCTCCTCCAAGTACCACTTTGAACCACTGCACATCGAATATTATCATGGAGAAGCTACGGTAATCCACCGTAATAATACTTTGCAAATTCCCAAAATACTCCATCTCATCCACAACCATGTTCGGATCCGTTGCTCGTCGCCGGCTCTCTTGCTCAAACCTTGCCATGACACCACAGTCCATTGTGGAGCGGATTTTGTCAATACGCTCCACCCGAAAATGTCGTCCACGCGACCACACTGCACTATATATTTTGTACTACACATTGAAACACTCAAATTAGATGTAGCAAGCAAATTTAGATACGACACATTCTAAACCCCTCATTACCTTTGGACTACATCCCCTCGAGAACTCCCACTCCTCCATTGAGACCTCTGTCCCTTCGCTGGATGCTGCGGTCAAGGCTCCATGCAACCATCGTGTTGACATAAACCGTGGCATCTCCTCCATGCCTTCGGGATATCGAATCGGTCGGTGACGCGTACTGCGTCAGAATTCAGCTCGCGCTTCCTCGCGATCTTGCCTTGCAATCTGGTACTTGGCGAGCCACGTCTCCATGGAGGCATGGTGCAACATACAAAAGCGATTCACCTTCTCTTCCATTGAGGCGTCCATTCTTTTTTCTACCCCATTTCCAACCACCACATCTCCAGTCAGCCTGTCATCGTCCTTCAGCGTCCATAGCATTTCATTGTTTGGTTCCACCGTTGGTAGCCATTGTGAGATATGCACTAACGCCTCTGACACCAACCAACCTTCCGCCATGCTACCTTCCGAACGAGCTCGTTGTCGCACAAAGCCTTTCAGGGTTTTCATGAAGCGCTCCAAGAAGAACATCCATCGCGTATGGACAGGTCCAGCAATCTCCACTTCATCCACAAGATGCACAAGAAGGTGAACTTGTATCGTGAGCATGCTAGTGGGCAGGTATTTCTCAAAGAGACAGACCGTCTCAACTGCTCCCCGCCTTGCGGATTCAATAGAGGACGTCTTAATCTCTTTCTGTGAGATCCATTGCACCAAAGTCGACAGCTTGTAAATGGCCCCGCGAATTTCTGGAGTTAGGCATCCAGCGATCGCGATCAGTAGGACAAACTGCCACAAATGAGAAAGCATTAAGAATAATGGTCACTTTTCAAATTTCAAAATGTCCACGCTAATTAAAATCCATTCTGTTCACAAACCTGACATATCTTATGCCAATCATGGGATTCTAGCCCAGACATTTTCCCTCCCCCTCCCTCTCCCTCTCCCTCCCTCTTTCTCCCTCTCTCTCTCCCTTGCTCCCTCTCCCTCCCCCTCCCTCTTTCTCTCCCTCTCTCATTTCCTTCCCCTCCCTCTCCCTCTCCCTCTCCCTCTCCCTCTCCCTCTCCCTCTCCCTCTCACTCTCCCTCTCTTTCTCTTTTTCTCCCTCTCCCTCTCTATCTCTCTTTCTCTCTCATTTTCTAAACAAGCAAAAAATAAAGTGATTTAAACATCCTCCAAGCAAAAGGGAGAGGGAGAGATACAATGCACTCTCCCTCTCTTTCTCTTTCTATCCCTCTCTCATTTCCTTCCCCTTCCTCTCCCTCTCACTCTCTTTCTCTCTCATTTCCTCTCCTAAACAAGCAAAAAATAAAGTGATTCAAACATTAAACAAGCAAAAGGGAGAGGGAGGGAGAGAGAGAATGCACTCTCCCTCCTTCTCCCTCTCTTTCTCTTTCTCTCCCTCTCCTATTTCCTCCCCCTCCCTCCCCCTCTCCCTCTATTTCTCTTTCTCTTTCTTTCTCTTTCTCTTTCTTTCCCTCTCCCTCTCCCTCTCCCTCTCTTTCTCTCTTACTCTCTCGTTTCCTCTCCTAAACAAGCAAAAAAGAAAGTAATTTAAACATTAAACAAGCAAAAGGGAGAGAGAGAGAGAGAGAATGCACTCTCCCTCTCTTTCTCTCCCTCTCCCTCTCCCTCTCCCTCTCTTTCTCTCCCTCTCTCTCCCTCTCCCTCTCCTTCTCTTTCATTTCCTCTCCTAAACAAACAAAAGAGAGCGATTTAAACCTTCAACAAGTAAAAGAAAGAGAGAGGGAGACTCACCAATGAGATATGGCGAGCGTGGGCGGCTTCTCTTTGCAACGAGGGCTCCTCCTCTCCTTCGCGAACAATGGCGGTGGCAGTGGCGGCGACGGCGGCGGCAGCAAGTCTCTTCCTCCTCTTCTCTCACAAAGCCTTGGCTCTCTCCCTCGCTCTCTCCCTCGCTCTCGCTCTCAAAAGGCGAAGAAAAGAAAATGAAAACGGCGCTCTGGTTTCGGCTGCGCTTTTTTTCCCTGCGGCGTCGCTATTGGCGTCGCTATATGCGTCGCTATTTGCGTCGCATTTGCGACGCAAATAGCGACGCATATAGCGACGCCAATAGTGACGCCTATAGCGACGCCGATATCCACCGTCGCTAATCGACGTCGCTATTGCCCCATTCCCTTGTAGTGATTGCAAGTATTCCAAACTCACTGTCCAAACTATCAGTGGAATCATATCCCAATGTCAATGGACCTATTACATCATCAAGTGACTTCTCTTTTTCTTTATCCATGCCTGATCTCCCCCACACTGAAATGTGATCCATGAATCCGTAATCATCTTGTTTAAGGACTCACATTGGCATTTAACCTTATTTTGGTCTAGTAGTAGTAGTAGTATCATGCACTACATTTTCAGCATACATACTTTGTGAATTGTCATCATGATCTATTACTTGCTTAAAACCATACCAAGATTCTAGCTCATTAGATACCACATCATGGATGATCAAGGTCTTACAAGTGTTAGATATGCTCAATGCCCCACCCTCATAAGGTGCCACCAATTATCCATGGTGTTCAAATTTGTAAGGCCCCCATTATGAGGAGAAGCCAAATGTGAGCCAGATATTGGTTGAGTCCTAACTTGTATATTAGATGAGATCTATGTGATCGGATGACAAAAAGGTGACCATTGTGGGTCTAATCTTTGGGTTGGACTGAGTAGTTAAGCTGGTAGCAATTGAAGGCACATCGCATCGAGTTGTGGGATAAAGGGAATATTCTAGGGAATATTCCCTAGAATATTCCATGGCCAACTAGTGGAGGCTCATATGGTAGATCGGTCATGCCGACCTAACCGCTTTCACGGGCTATAAAAGCTAAACCCCTTCATAGTCATTGATCATCCATCTTTCACCCAATCACAGTTGTTCTAGCTATCCTTAAGCTCTTCACCTATCTTTTGTCTAGATCGCCATCTAAGCTTCACTTTGGAAGTGCATGGGTAGATAGAGCCATCTCTGTATCAGTTGTTTGGAGCTAAAGAAATTTTCTAATTCTCCTCTTATCTGTTGTGTACTCTCTATCTCTATCTCTTTCTGAGATTCTATTCACTGCGCCGTGTAATTTTTACATGGTATTAGAGCCCATGGGGCTCTAGGGATCGAAGAGTTCGCAAGAGGCCAAGGCTTAAACAGCAAAGAGAAATAATGTCATCTTTTAGAAGCGATTCTGGCATATCAGGAGGTGTTGTTGTACCATCTATTCAAACACTGAGGATTCATCCACCAACCTTCAGCAAAGGAAAGCTAGATGGTACAAACTATACCTTGTGGAAGTTCAAAATTATAACTATCCTTGATTCTTATAAGATTTTCGAGACTGTGCTGGGGACTGATGTAGAACCACATCCCATCCCCGACCCATCAAATCCTAGTGTGATGATTCCTTCGAATGCAGATCTTCTACAAGCTTGGAAACAAAGGAATGCAGATGCATTGTGTGCCTTAGTTACAAGCTGTTCTGACAGTGTTCTGACTTTGATTCAACATACGACCAAAGCATCAGAGGCTTGGAATGTGCTAAGGAGTTAGTATGAAACGTGAAACCAAACAAGGATTCAAAGCTTAGAGAATCGACCAGCAGCGCTGGAGAATTTTGCTGAAGGAGAGAAAGCTAAAGCATTCATCACTCGGATTAAGAATTTGCACAACCAGATGGTTGGTGCTAGGATACAAAAGACTAATGAGGAGCTAGCTCGGAGGTGTCTTCAGATTTGTCCACAATAGTTTAATGGACTAGTAACTAGCCTTAATATTCAGGTGAGACGTCAAGTTTTGAGTTTTGAGGAGTTTTGTGCATTATTGTTGGAGGAGGAGTTGAGGTTGAAAGCCCGAGAAGGAAGCAACATTGGAGATGTTGCATTCTCTGCCAATGCAAAAGGCAAAGGTGGTTCCTCCACCAAAAATGATAGTGACAAAAAGAAGAAGGGCGGAAAGAAGAAGTTTCAAGGAGAGTGCTTCTACTGCAAGAAGAAAGGGCATGCAATCGCAGATTGTTATGTCAAGAAGGCAGATGAAAAGAATGGTACCCTTAAAAGTAAAGGGAAATAGACAGCCAATACGGCTGACGCAGAGTTGGAGTTATTCATGGCGACCATTGAGGAGGTGTGCTCATCGGCGCAAGAAGAATCTACCACTAACTCATGGGTATTGGATAGTGGGGCCTCCCATCACATGACCAACAAGAAAGGTCTATACAATTCTATGCAGCCTCTACAAGAATCCATCACTGTGACGGTTGGAAATGATACAAAATGCCCTGCTGTGGGCACAGGTACTATTTCATTTGTTGCTGCAAATGATGATGTCAAAAATCTTTCAAATGTGTTCTATATTCCCAAAATTAGGAGAGATGTGTTATCAGTTTGCTGCCATAACTGATATTGGTCATGAAGTGAGGTTCAAGAAG
Organism: Lygodium microphyllum; assembly: GCF_053477565.2. Classification (NCBI taxonomy): domain Eukaryota; kingdom Viridiplantae; phylum Streptophyta; class Polypodiopsida; order Schizaeales; family Lygodiaceae; genus Lygodium; species Lygodium microphyllum. Next base: position 109,898,465 of record NC_141164.1, read on the forward strand.
ACAGGTGCAGAAATTCTTGACAGTGATGGAAAAGTTATTGGCAAAGGAGAAAGAAGAAACAACCTATATGAGCTAAGTGCTCTTACAGCCACCATTGGAGTGGGCACAAGTAAGCTTTGGCATGAAAGGTTTGGACACATCGGATTTGTAGTGTTGAAGGAGATACACAAGCAAGTAATGGTTGCTCACTTACCTTCAATGACTAAATTTAAGGAACCATGTGAAGCTTGTATGATGGGCAAGCAAGAGAGAAAGGTATTTCCACAAGAAAGCAAGAATAGAGCACAGGTTTCTCTAGAGTTGGTGCATGCTAACTTGTGTGGAAAGATGCCTACATGGGCCTTGGGGGGATCTTCTTATTTTATGTTGATTGTCGATGACTACAGTAGGAAGATGTGGGTGTACTTTCTTCATGATAAGGCTCAAGCTTTTAATAAGTTTAAAGAATGACTAACACTTGTTGAGAATGAAATAGGGAAAAGTGTGAAGAAATTTAGAACAGATGGTGGTGGTGAGTCCAACTCAAAGGAGTTTGAAGACTTTTACAAGAGCAAAGGGATTAAGCGTCAATTGACGACACCTCACATACCTTAGCAGAACGGTGTTGTGGAACGTAGGAATCGCACCATTGTGGAGATGGCAAGATGCATGCTAAAGGGTTTGGGCTGAAGCTATTAATACTGCAGTCTACATTTTAAATTGGAGCTACACAAAGGCTCTCAAGGGAAAAACACCTCATGAGGCTTACATTGGTAAGAAACCATCTATCTCACACTTCAGAATTTTCGGATGTGAATGTTATGGACATATTCCAGATGAGAAGAGAAAAAAGTTCCAACCAAAAAGCAGAAAATGTATCTTCTTGGGTTATAATGATGAGCAAAAGGCTTACAAATTATATGACCAAGAGGCAAAGAAGATCATCGCCAGTCGTGATGTGGTGTTCAAGGAACAGCTACATATAGTGGAGGAGGAGAAGGCAAGTTCTTCCACTTTATCATCAAGCAAAGAAGTAGTCCACTATGAACTTGTCTCGAGAGATGTCCCTAAACTTAAGGAGGAGGAAGCATCATCTTCAGATGATGAGGAAAAAGTTCACCAACCTGACATCACCCCACCTGAAAATCCATTGCTGCATTGGGTGAAGTAGCTGTATGACCACAATAATCCTATGCCCACATCTATTGAGGAGAAGGCAGACAGACCAAGGAGTTCTCAAAGAATAGAGGAGAAAAGGAGGGCTTCTTGCTTACCTAGTCAATATGGCCTTGATGGCTGAGATTATGAGAGAAGTAAAGGAGCCAACTGACTTAGAAGAAGCACTTGCAGATCTAGCATGGAAGGTAGCTATGCAAGCCGCGAGTATCACAACATAATGAAGAATGACACTTGGGAGTTAGTGGATTGGCTAGCAAAGCGGAAGGTTATTGGCACCAAGTGGATCCGTCTCTAACACTTGGATCATCATGAGCGAGCATTGTAGCTTTCAACGCAGGGATATTTGCATCCAATATAAACATTCTTCCATGTCTTTTGCCCTTTGTAATAAGCTAGTAACATCTACCATATTCATCAATAAAATATCCATCTTTGTTAAATTGTACTTGAAAATTTAGTTCAGCTATCTAGCCAACAAATAAAAAATTCTTCATGATGGATAGAATATGCAAAACATCATACAATTGCTTCTTCCTACAATTAGGCATAACCAACAGAAGCCAAGTGTCATCTCCAATGTATATATAACCATTTGTATATTCTTTCATTTCAACAAACCAATCACCATGTGATACCATATGATTTGATACTCTTGAATCAATATACCATATGTAATCTGATTTTTCTTGCTTAGTAGCCTTGTTTCATACATATATCATAGCAAAAAAGCTATCACCACTCTTATGCTCCACATGAATGGATGAGGCAAAGTGTCCCTATTGCTTGTGATGGGACCCAAAATGGGCCAGCACTGGCTATAGCACTAAGCAGACCTCTGACATGCACAAGACAACCCCACGGCCTTGCGGTCAGGAGCGTTGTTGAAGGGTTTTCGAAAGCAAAGTCGCGACCATAGAGGACCTTGACTAATTTTAGGATAGAAGATCAATCATACGAATAAGCAAGATGAGAGGATTTGTGAGCAGAAATAGATCTGCGAGGCTCCCAACGAGACCTCGTCTATGCAGTGACGACAAGATCGAAAGCAAGCTTTCAGCTGAGCATAGAATCCATCCTTCAACATAGGTACCTACAGTATAAATCTGATTATCAACTAAAGACAAAAATTTCAGCGTTGTTCTTTCAGCAGCATCAACCAAAGGATGGATCCATGGACCCATAGACTTAACAATAAACCCATAGGAAACTTGATCCCCAATGTTGAGGAGAACAATATCACCCACTACCACATCAAAGATAGACACTACTTTCATTCTTCCGCCTCTGATAATTTGAGCCTGAACATTCTTTTTTTCCTCACTTAAATCCCTAAACTGGAGAGACTGCTTGTAGTCACTTATGGTTGTAGCAAGAATAACAAGCAGGACAGCAACGGTAATGCTCACACCATCATACGAGCCTTCCCCCACACCATGGCTCTTGATACCTAGGCCTAAAGAAAGGGCTACACACAAAATCAAAATGATCAAGGTCAGGTCCTTGAAGGCATCCATAAAAAAGGAAAAGAAGCCTCAGAGGATGCCTAGTATAAGAATTGGGCCCGAAAACTATCTTTCGTGACTCCACTTCTTGAGGGTCATCCTTTATACCCTTACTAAGATTGGTTTGAAGCGTGTAGGTAATGCCTCCAAATCCACCCAACTTTGCGATGTATTCAACTTGATGGTCTTGCACCAGATCAACCACCTTTTCAGGTTCCACACTAAAACCACTTAGTCGCTTCTCATCCAAGGCTCCCCCTGCCTCTTAAAACTGTTTTGCAGCTAGAACAACATTGATGTAGGTCCTGATCCGCTTCAGCCTTTCGTCCCACTTAGCCTTGATATCTTCAGCAAGTTGCTCTTCATTATACTTCCCAGTGTACCGGAACCTCCTTGCAGCGTTTAGGGCCAAAGTAGTTGCCTTCCATTTCCCCGAATTTTGGCATCAAGTCTCTTAAACATGGGTGCATTCTTTAGCATGTCAAGAATGATCATAAATCGAAATTTTCTTCCCCGATAGAGCTCCCCGCTCTTGAGCTCGATGGAGATGATATGGCCTTCGGCTCCGTGTAGCAACTTCACGGGTATACCAAGAGTCTTCCTCATGGTACAGAATGCTGCTGAGAGTGCAGATTTTAGCCAGTCGTGTTTTCCTGCTCGTTGCTTTTCCTTCCCCATTTCGAGCTTCCTTGCACCATAATCCCCCAAAAATCTTCTCCCACAGTAATTCTAAAAGCTTCTCCCACAGTAATTGAAAAAGCTTCTCCCCTTTGATCAAAGCCTCTTCCCGATGCTTTTCTTCACTAGGCCTACCACACGCCCCAAAAGAGCGGCCCCCTTTTTGACCAGAAAAGTGGCCCAGCCACTCCCAATTGAGCACTCCCTCCGCAGTAAAGCCCCCCAGGTTTGCAATCCATGCCACAATAGATGGTTTGGGCAATACATCAAAGACTGCCTGACCATCTACCATACTTCCACAGTTTCCATATGCACGAATGAGGCTATTCATCACAAGTGGATTGGAGTCCAAATCAGCAGAGACCACATTGAAGTGAAGCTGCATACAAACATCTATACTACCTTCTTCTTCAATGCGCACTTGTAGAACACCCATCACTGCAATATCATCCAAAACCACAGCTTCTAACTGCATTTCTCTGTACAACTTTAAGGCTTTATCTCTGTTATCCTGGTTGAGATATGCTGAGAGCATTGAATTCCATGACACAATGTTGCAGTCTGACAAAGCATCAAATGTCTTCTTTTCTTTCTCCACACTGCCACACTTGCCGTACATGCTCACAAGGGTGCTACCAACATATCTATCCGAAGCTAGACCCTTCCTACAAGCATCGGCATGTAATGCCCTGCCAATCTCTAAAGCAACAATATATCCCTTCTCTGCAAATGAACCACATGCTTGGAGGACACCAAGAAATGTTGGCTTATTGGGACTCGTTCCTTCAACTAGCATTTGACTATACAGCTGCAAAGCCTTCTCTGCCTTACCCAACTCAAAATATCGTGAGATCATAACATTCCATGCAACAATGTCCTGATCAAACAGCCCATCAAACATGCTCTCTGCTTCTAAAATGATGTACATCCACCACACCTCGGATGCGCAGCAGTACGACATCCACCCCCTCTGATCCTGCGCATCCTCCGAATGGGCCAACTACCCATGATCATTGTCGTCAAGATCCACGTACAGATTAGTCTCTTCATTGTGTATTTCCAGTATATCAGCAAGGTTATCTGTCATATCATCTGTCTCTTCTACTGGAGTTTTTTCTCATTGCCCTTCTCTTGCAAATTCTTCCAATGCATAATCCTCATCATCTCTTTTCTTGAAAATCTTGATTCTTTTTCCTGAAATAGGCACTCTAAGCATTGTCCCATCCAATTTTGTCAACTCATATGTTGCATTGTCAAAGACATGTCTGACTATGTATGGCCTAAACCATCTTTTCACCATCTTTTGAAGTGGAGTATGCTGATTTTCAAGGCTGATATCAAAGACTAATACCCAGTCTCCCTCTTCTATTGCTCTAGGCCGCAAGTGATGCTTGCTGTCAAACCTGTCCTTATTTCTAAGTCTAGCAACCTTCAACCTATCAATAGCTAACTAAATATCCTCTAATCTTCTCTCCAACTGTCGGATCCGAAGAGCTAAGAGCTCCTCTCTCATCAAATCCTCCTGCCAAGGTAAAACTGACCAAGTCAAAGCACAAGTCTCAGTCGGTATAACCGGTTTCTGACCATACATCAACTCTACGGGCATATATCCTGTGGTAACACTGTGAGTCGTACGATCAGCCCACAAAGCAAATGGTAGAAGTCTCGGCCATTCTCCAATCCGTCCTCTACATGCTTTGGCTAATGCTTTCACTATCGGCGGATGTCCTCTTTCACTCTTTCCATTTCCCTCTGGATTGTATGCTGTGGTTAGAGCCAACTTGATTCCTAGTTGAGAGAAAAACTCCCTAGCTTCATCTGCATCCAATTCACCGCGATCTGCAGTGATCTTATCCACACAACCATACCTGCATAAAATTTCTTCCAATAAGAACTTACACACTGCACTAGTGGTCTTTGTTCTCAAAGGTTTGCCCTCAACATGATTGGTAAGATCCTCTCTAGCCAAAACAATATATTTCATCTGCCATAGACCCATTGGCATAGTAACCAAGTCAACTACCCAGTTATAATGAATGCATAGTGGATAGGTCAGATGAAGCTCATCTCGATGACGCACTACGGAATACATCTGACAATCTCTACAAGTCTCTACAAAGCAAGAAACATCTCTGTATATGCCTTTCCACCAATATTTTTCCTTGATGTTCTCATAAGTAGCCCACACTCCTCTATGACCAGCCCAAGGACTCTCATGAAACTCTCTCATCACCTGTAACTGGGTCTCTTTATCACAGACAACCCGCAAGGGTAATCCACCTCTTTTCTTCGGGTGCTTCCAAAGAAATCAGTCCTTGAGAAAATAACCATAGGCTTTTCTTCTTATCTTCTTGAACTCTTCATCTATCCATTCATCTCTTTTGCTTAGTGTACTAAGGTACTTGACAATCTGCAACCAATCTCCAACATAGAGTTCTTCTATGAAAGCCACAATATCATAGACATGGCAAACATGATCAACCATAGCGGCTGAAATTTCTGCATCATCCTCTTCTGCAAGTAGTGTCTCCTCATCATCATATCTGGCTCTAGACAGCATATCCGCCACTAGATTATCCTTCCCTGCTATGTGTTTAAATTCTGGATTTAATGACTTGATGTATGCAATCCATCTCAGGATAGCTATATCCGGAGTAGAGCAACTCGTAATCATACCTATCAATGGCAAGCAATCTGTCTCTACCACAACTGGGGCTCCAATAAAGTACTCCTTGTCATATTTGAGAGCCGTAACAATTCCCAATAGTTCCCTCTTGATTTACAGATACCTCCTATGTCTCTCATTTAGGACTTTTGCCCCAAACCGAATAGCATACATGTTTCCATCTGCATCATCTTGACCAACAGCCCAACCTATACCAATTGGACTAGTGTCAACTATCAATACAATAGGCCTTCCGCAATTATAATCCGCTTTCTTGAGAGTAGAGCAATCTGCAATAACTTCTTCAATTTCCGCATGGCTCTAGTGTGGCTCTCATCCCAATAAAATGTTTGCCCCTTTCGAAGCAACTGATATAAACAATCTACTATGTGTGTAAAATGGGGTATCCAAATCATGTAAAACACACAGGCTCCAATGAATCTCCGTACCTCTAAAGTAGTAGAACAATACTCCGTAATCTTGCCTATAGCATCCACCTTCTCAAGTGAAAGTTTCTGCCATAATACCCACACATATGTCCAACAATGACAACCTCCTTTACGCCAAAGATAGATTTTTGCCATGATAGTGTCAAGTTCACTTCTTCTAACCTAGCCAAAATCTTTTCACAAGCTGAAATATGATCAGCCACAAAGTATCTGCATCCCTGCTCATTTAGACTCTCATCCTTCTCTTCTTCTGCACACCCCTTAATGGGCATATCATCCAAGAAAGGAATGGTAAGCTGAGGTATGTACTCATGAAGGACCTTATGCATAGCATTCATCATATGCGCGACAGAATTAGTGGCACCTTGAGGCAAGGTACACATCCTGACAAGCCCAATAGGAGTTCTCATAGTGGTTATGTCCCTGCTTTCCAAAGCCAGCTGAAACTGATCATATCCCGAATAAAAGTCACCTAAAGAATAGATGGCATGTCCAGCAAATGCTTCTGCAAACTCATTCACAACTGGACCTATACCAACATTCCTGATAGTAACTTTGTTTACTGGCTGCATGTCCTGTATAAATCGGAGAGTACCATTCTTCTTTGGAACCGTAAACCACCTATTTGAGTATGGTGCAGATGACGGCTCTAGGATTCCCATCCTGATTTTCTCATTCAACAAGTCAATTAACTTTGGCAGGTGTGCCTTAGGCACTGGAATAGGTCGGAGGTTCCATGGAATATGAGGAATAGTAAAGATCACCATAGGGGCAACAATATCCGGATTTACACATCCAATCTCATGCGAGAAAAAAACAAACCCCCTTCCATGTCGCTCAAGCATATTCTGAAAGCATTTCTTCTCTGAGGGTAGCAAGAAATCACCATTTCCAATGTTTAATTCAGCAAGAGTCTCTACTGAAAATTTATGGCCTATATGCTCTGGATTTCTCAAAACTGGCTGCTTGGCAGCCCTCTCTATTTGCTGATCACTGTTAGGTGGAAGCGGTACAGCTACCAGCTTCACCTTCTTATCCACAGTCTTGTATTTCGTGTCAACCCTGGCTTCATTATGATCCTCTGCATTACTCAAATCTTGCTGTAAATCAACAATTCTGTACTCTGGTGGGGGCTGAATATCCTAAGCCCTCTGCTCTATGGACTGCATAGGAACAACCCTAAACTCTAGATGCTCAAATATTTCAGCAATAAACTCTGTTGGCTGAAAGTTTTCAGCCCTCTGTGTCTCTGTAGGCTGATCATAATCAGTCGAAAACTCTGTTTGCTGAATTTCTTCAGCACTCAACACTTTTTGCTGAGTCACCTCAGCCTCTGACTCTATCTATGACACAAAATCTGAAACTTCATGAAACATGTCCAAGGACTGCACTGATACATTACTGTGACAACTCTACATATCATTTTTCAGCATATTTTCCATCTCTATCATCGTATCCGCACAAACCATACTATCATACATCCCATCTATATGCTCATCACCCTCTAAAATTCATGCATTTTTCAAATTTTTCTCATTCCTGCATATGTACTGCCTGGCAGCTCTAGGCAACTTAGAAATCTTCTGATAACTCATCAAACTGTTTGCTGAAATTCCAACAAAACTGGAGGAGAAAACACTGCTGCCAGGAGGCAAGAACTCCAATCTCCTCTTCTTTGTACCACTGCCGTCGTCTCGCGGAACTGTGGTACCTAATGAAAACCTGAATCCCTCACAGTGAGCAAAGGTGCATCTCAAAGAGTATCCCTGTTTCTAGCATGGTTTACACACACAGTCATAAACTGGACTGCTCTCATACCATCATCCATTACTTTCGTTTCCATGCACATCTCTCTGATGAATGGCTGTCCAAGAATTATGGGATAAGAGCATGAATCCTGCACAAGGAGGGACAGGCAGCATACAAATCACCTGCAGTGTTGTTGGCGGCTCTCATATGCCACCCATGCTATGCATCCATAGGCCATCTATTACTTTCATAAACTCCATGAACTATGAGATTAATCTCTGAACCATGATCCACCAAAGCAACACAAGGTACCTGTTTATCTCCAATTTTTACCATTGTTTCTATAGTTGCCCTAGCCCAATGACTCCGCAAAAAATGACTACGCGGTACCAAGATAGGCTCATCAGTTTCAGCATAATGCATAGGCTGAACCCTCTTCTTTGTTTTGCGAAAAAACAGAAGCATTTTCAACCATAACCTCATCCTCATCCTCATCCAACTCTCTAATCAAAACTCCCTGTGTATCAGTAGTAGGCAATGCCTGTCTTTTTCTCTCCAGGACTTCCTGGAACTGATCTTGAAACTCTCTTTTTGAGATGCCCAAAACCTCAGAAATAGTAAAAGTCACCTCACTACCAAGTATCTTATCATTAAAGATTTTCTTCATGTCTGTAGATATCTCAATATCGGACATCAATCTAAATCCTGGCTACTTTCTCTCTCTAGGCTCTTGCCTCTTTTCTTTCTTCTGAGCATCTTCCATCTATCGTTCTGTCCCTGGTCTCAAAGACGGCCCTGTAGTAGGTGGAGTAACAAACCCACCCCCTCTAGTCTTTTTAGCTACATTTGGATTTTCTTCATCTCTCTTATGCTTCTCCTCAACAAATACATCTGCTCCCTGAGACTTAGCCAAGTAGGCATAAATAGTGTACATGTCAATAGGCGAATCCCAACCTGTCTCAGATCTGATGCTAGAACTTGCACTAGTCAAAACAATCTATTGAATTTTCCCCTTGTTTGCCGTCTCCATAGGATAGGTCCATAATGCTGTATTCATATATTGTCTTTCACATATTTAGGGTTTTGCCTCTTTCCATCATTATTTTAGTAGGCTTCTCTAACAGCTTCACAACTAATATGAACTCCTAGAATGGCCGCCTAATAGGCTAGCAAAACAGGGTCACTAGAATTGCCTTCTAAAACATGTCTTTCAATACCTAACAATGCCTTTGCAGGAGTTAATGACTACTTAGACCTCTCCCAGAAATATAGAGCCTAAACATGGGACTTCATGCCTCGAGTGCTGGTCCCCGACAAACAAAAGAAAGTACCCCTTACACACACTTATATCATTAATTGCTTAATGGAAAAGACTCCAAAAGGGGACGAAACCACCTAGAATGGCTACAACAAGCTCTTTTGCAGCAAAGGCTCCCTCTAGTGACTTCGTCAATTTGCATGATGCAATCACTACAACAAAAAACCATTAACCGTACCTGCACCAAATAGACATGGGGCCCTCTTGGCCTAAAGAAATAGCGCATTTCACTGCAAACTACTTGGCCCTCTTGGCCTAAAGAAATCAAACATGATATGACAAAACTAACTTGCCTTCTTGGCCTAAAGAAATCAAGCAAACCAGCTCATATAGATCCCTCCTTGGAGGAAGGCAGATATACGAAAATACACTCCATTCCAACGAAAAAAATAGGGCTCTTAGCTCTAAACTAAATGCATCAAGTTGTGACCCATACCTCCTCATATATAGCAAGAGGCGTACACATAGCATGTCGTCTGATCAACCTATGGGTCCAAGATAATAGTGGTAGATGGGTCTTGGCCACTCTTCACCTTACCCATATCAACCATCTCCTGCCATATAATGCATGCTCTGATAACATTCCCCACAAGCAACCAGGTCCCATCTCGTTATCAAGAGCGACATTCGGACTAGGACCAAAGTTGAAGAAGAGGTCCTCTTCATAAGAGCTCTTCCTTTTAACGTCATGTTGAAGAACATCATCAGGTGTCCTTCATCTTGGATTTGATAGTTGAACATGAGCGTTTAAAACTCCTTAATATGGAGTTCTCCATCTTCTTCTACTAACCCATGGAAAATGGACAACAGTACTCCTAATGCCAGTAAATATGGTGCACGTGCTGGAATTGCGATGGGTTGTGCCATGGCTACAACCGGATTGATAACGGGAGTTTGTATAGGTGCAACTACACTCCCACTTGAAGTGGGTTGATTAATTGGAAGAAGGAAAGTACTAAGACTTCCACTTGCACTTGAAGAGCTACTCCTAATACTTAAGTTACTAGAACCACTACCGCTTATGCATAGTGGACTGCTTCTTTGAGGAGAATATCGTCTTACAATCTCCAACCGTAATCTAGCCCTCTCAGCACGTTCAGCTTTTTGTATTTTGGCTTGACGGTCCTTGTCAAAGGACATAAAATGAATATTTGGTTCCTAAAAACCCTAGATTCGAGAACCACCACTTGTTGGCAGCTCTCGGCAGACATACCACTGGTGGGACCTAAAATGGGCCGGCATTGGCTATAGCACCAGTCGGACCTCTGACATGCACGAGACAACCCCATGGCCTCACAGTCAAGAGCATCTACAGGACACACTGCCCTGCTATCGTATGTACATTTTGCATTTGTATCGTGTTTTGTAGTCCAACCCTTAACCTTCTTAGGCTCCTCAGAGGGAGACCCTACACATTTTGGTGTAATTCACCATGTAGAACAACATACAAGGCACCCCTCGACTGATTGCTGCAGCCCCAGTGCAACTCTCCTACACCTTGGGGATTGGCCCCTCAATGAGTTGCTAACACACATAACACATACAAAATAGACTCCACTCTTGGTACCAATATTATATCATTCTAGGGATGTACCATTCCTTACTTACTTGTCCCCTTGGACCCACCATCTAAACCTACAACTTGGGTATCTCACTCTCTCCAGCGTGGGTCATTTATACTTCAACCAAGTGCTACGCATGCCAGGAATAGATACCATGTATATATGATTCATGCAATGGTGGATGATTGTCGTGCACAAATAACTATGGTTTAAAATCAGCCTATGTGTCATGCAAAAACAGCCCTTTTAATGAATTTTCACTAATACGCAATGCTGTGTTGTAGGAACCTAGCACCAAGGCTAACCTCATGCTACTAGATTCATTATTTTCAAATAAACTACATCCTTAATGTTATGAATAAAGAGAAAATTTACACTTTGTACTATTTCAACATTTAAACTATTATATAACATCATCCTTTCCCTCACCATTTAAGTTTTGCTAAGGTGCATAGATGTAGAGGATTTTTAATGTCATTTTTTGTATGTAAAAGCAATAAATATGCACTTTAACACAAAGGGCAAGGCCAAAATGAGGATTAATCTTATGCTTCAGTCCCGTCAGACATTCACATACATAGATATTATTTTTCCAATGTTTTCTAGTGCAAGAAACTATTTTTTTCTCATTTTTCTCTATTTTTTCTATTCATTTGAAATAGCAAATAGGTATTTTAACTCAATATTTTTTCTTATTTTATTCCATACCAACTAATTTTTTTCCACTCAAAATAAAAAAACCTACCAATTTCCATCAAAATTAGTGTTTTTTTGGGTTTTGAAGATTTATAATTATTGTAAATCAATACGGGTTCTACATAACAATGATTGCATCCCTCAAACATAATGCAAGGAACATTCAAATAAAATTCCAGCCCATGCACACACTATTTAGACCATGAACGATAAAAAAACAAGCAAAATTCTTTCATAAAATAGAGCATATCGCTTTTTTGTGTGTTTCGGGTTTTTTGAATATTTAATTGGGACTGTGTATCGACCAACCAACCATGGATTTCAGCATAGATCTTTAGCCTTCAGCCTCCTCAACCTCTTAGAACAATCTGGTCCCTCCCAAACAAGCATCCATCACTTGATTCTCTTCTTGATTCTTGCCACATGAAGTGCCTCTATACAAAAGAGAGAGAGAGGAGAGAGAAATACTAGTTTTTATCTCTTTGCTCAGTGCATCAATTCTTGATCAGATTCTAGTGATGGAGGGAAAATAATAGAGGCATCTCAGGCCCAAGAGGATTCTCTCTCTCTATGTAGATCGGAAAATGGCCAATCATTACCAAGATGGGAGGCACCGAAAAAAATGTGTGCCCCCCACCCCCCCCAATGGCATTTCATTTCTTGTCATTAAGCTCTTTGTTAAGAGCTTTTAAGCTTTGAACCAAATATCTAGTTCATGGTTTGTTGGTTTCACACTTCGGACAAGTGGTTTTTTCAGTTTTGAGGTGGCAAACGACATCGGAATCGAGATCCGTCTGGATGGTTGGTTCCATGATATTGAAATCTACAAAGATGGGGCCCGCCATGCTCTTCTCAGCTTCCAAATCCAGTAGCCACTTCACAACCCCGAACCTTGCAGGGATTAAATGGGGGATCCAACGACCTCCGAATGGAGATCCGAAACTTGAGTTGGATTCCTAACGTCGTTTTGCATCTATGAAAACTCTAGCTCGGAAATCCGCCACCATTTGATTTTCCATGAAAATAAGCACTAGCACTCTAGGGACTTGCCGCTTAAAATCATATTGATTGCAACTGCCGCCTTTGACGAAGTCTATTTTTCCCTTGAAATTCGGAAATTTTGGCTATTTTTAAGCACTTCTCAGCGTAAAAAAACATCTGTCAGCCTACCTCTTTGATTCACTTGCTTCTTCTAGATCTCTTTAGCAATATGGCCATATTTTCCATAGTGACAATCGTTGTCCTTGTTGGCATTATTATGCATATTCTGAGAGTGCAAGGATCCTCTACCTTTGGAATTAGTTCTCCCCCTTACTCGGGAGCATCCACCACCTCTAGCATGATATCCTTGCAAGTTTTACATATTCTGAGATGCATGTTGCTGTGTCCCTCTACCACTAAAGGACCCTCTAGCATGGTTTCCACTGCCTCTTTGATTTAAATAAAACACTACCTTTCAAGCTACTCAAGTTAGTAGCCAAACCTAGTTTCACATCTTCATGAATAAGTAATGCAATTAACTCATTAAAGTCAAGTATCTCAATCTCACTGATATAGATATGTCAAATGACTTGTATTCAAATCCAAGACCATTCAAGGTCTTGGCAACCAAATCCTTATGCTTTACTTCACTTCCAATAGTTGCCAATTGATCTCCAAGGGTCTTTATCTCCATTACATAATCTTGTATGAACTGTTTTTTCCTCTCCATGGTGTTGAACTTTTGCTTCAACTAAATCTTGCGGTCACTAGTGGTAGTGCCATAGTACTTCATCAAGGTTTTCCAAGCATATTTAGGAATAGTTCATTATCTGCATGACCATTGCATCTATCATGCACAGTGAGAGCTAATGCAATACTCTACAAGCATGTTCAAGCTAGCCATGGTGTACCTTATGTTGTTTAGGAGTTGGATGTCACTTCATCACCTCTCACAAGATCCCAATATCCTTTTTCGATGAGAAAGTTCTCCATATAGAATGTTCAAAGAGTATAATTGTTATTATCTAGCTTTTCACCGACTATTTGAGTGATATTGTCAATCTTTTCAGCATTTTCCATGGTTAAGCTCTATGTATTATTGCATTTCTTATCTATCAATGCATGAATCCTTGTAAATCAAGTTGATTTTTCACTAATCATAATGCTTATATAACATCCAAGAAATAAAGATGTATTTGCACCTATTTTAGCTCAAGCTTGCTCAATCCATACAAGTAGCAAACATCCATTCTCAAATGAGAATCCCAAAACTTTTGTTAAGTTGCATAGAAAATTCACTAGTTAGAGAGGATAGTTTCAATCATAATATTTATGAAAATAAACTTCCTACAATAACCAAGGACTTTTCATCTCAAACATCTCGAGACATATGCCATAATAACTCTGTCTAGTAGTATTCCAAGTAGAGTTCATTTACTACATATAGTTCATGTAGGTGACTTCTAAAAGCTTACGACATATACAATAGTCTATGAATAACTAGCAATAAATTCCCTATGCAAGTTGAAGAATTCTTAGCTCAAAATAGCCCCATAACATCTCTAACATGTATCATAATCCTTAAGGTTCAATGTGGTACCTACAAGCATAAAAAATGGTTCATATGACCAATAGCAATGCCAAAAAACTATATAACTAGTAGTGTAATCCGTCCAAACTTGAGCATTTAAATAGTCATTACAGCCCACAAACTATTTTGCATACAAGTACCAAGATCCAAGTATTAGTATAGGCAACAACTAAGCAACTTTCTAGAGTGTATGTATTCACTATCACACTTTAGGACAGTTTTTAGCTTGCTAATACATTACAATTTTGAGCATTTAACTCCACCAATGTCAGATCCAAGCATACACTAATGATCCTACACCAGTTTCCAAGCATCCCATAATGTTTTGTATGCCAAAATCCAAGCATTTTATGGTTGAACCCTCTCTATTTGATGGCTAGATATTATCCAATCTAGACATTAGTAGACATGTGCATTTTTCCAAATCTAGGCATGCTAGTTTCTAATCACAATGACAAGTTTAATGCTCACTAAGCGTGGTTCAATAATTCTTTAAGATATGCCTCAAGATCCCACAATGAGTGCACAAGCATTAAATGATTGATACTCTCCAGATCTAATAACATTGATGAGGGCTAAGGTCTAGCACAAATTTCTTAGGTCACATGTCAAAATTTGTTAACCTTAGCACAAGAAAAAGTGAAAAAAGTGGAAAAGTGCAAGTTGGGAGCTGAAAGAGGTGGCCCATAAGGAAATCAGACACAAAGGAACAAGAAAGAAGGGAAACGGCCAAAAGCGCAAGGGCAGCCTCAAAAGCTAAGTCAAAGGTAAAATCACATTTTAAATGCAAGGCACCCCTAAAATGTTTGTAAAATAGTTCCAAGCGTCTAGGAAGATAAGAGGACAATAGCACATTTTTAAACACAAGGCACCCCTAGAACTTTTGTAAAAGAGTGCAGGTTTCCTCCTGTGCAAATTGTAAGTGTAGAGGGGTAGTAGAAAGGAAGCTAGGAAGATAGGAGGACAATAGAAAGGAGGGTCGACCATGTAAAAAAGGGGATGATCACCCAAAAGGGATTATGGTTTTGTATATAAACTCAGAAATTGAATAAGAAGCTCATTCTTTGGTGTGGTGCTAAAGTGGACACCTCTTATTCCCTTCTTCTCTCCTTCTTTCTTGCTTGTGTGTACATGAGAGAGGGAGTGTCAGAGTGTGAGTGTGTGAGGGTGAGGGATCAAGGAGAAGAAGCTCTCCATCATCTCCTCTCTTCTTCTCTTCTCTTCTCTTCTCTTGTCTCTTGCATGACTATGGATAATAGAGCTTGAAGGTGGAGGCTTGAGGTTGCTTGAGTTCACATCTCGAGTCATGGAGCTATCGGGTTGCTTGAGGGAGGAGGCTACTTGTTTCAGCATCAAGTTAAGCTCACCACACCCCCATAGGATTAAAGGCACATTGGTTAGGGAAGAGATAGCCATTTGTGCTTGCTTGAAATGCCTTAAGCAATAAGTAGTCAGTGGGTCTTGGTGGTTGAGAGTGAGCTCCCTCAACACTTTGGTTCTATTGTCGGGACACCAATAGCCTCAATCTTGAGCAGTTGCATGCCTTAAATTGAGCAAAAAAGTAAGGGTTTTATCCCCAAACCATAGCTTGAGATAGGTAGGAGAATTTGGGATTTTAATCTTCGCAACAAGTATTTCAGGTTTTTGATGATTAGGCAAGTAGGTGGAATCATTTCAATATTTAGGTTTTTATTTTTGTTGCATTTAGAGTAGGATAGGATTGAGAAATTGAAGCAAAATTTTTTACAGTTGCTACTATAAAATGGCCCAAACAGGGCACAAACAAGGAAGAGATAGGAAAAAAGAGCACTTAGATGTGTTGATGTTGCAAGGGGAGTGATTGGGAAGGTCAATGGGCAAGGGTTTATAATCCAAGTGAACAAGGGAGAGCTCATTTGCAATAGTAGCATTTTGAGAGAGAGAGAGAGAGAGAGAGAGAGAGAAAGAGAGAGAGAGAGAGAGAGAGAGAGAGAGAGAGAGAGAGAGAGAGAGAGAGAGAGAGAGAGAGAGAGAGAGAGAGAGAGAGAGAGAGAGAGAGACCAAACCCTTGCATCGGATCGATCGATTTGTTCTAGAGGATTTTGAGCATGCCGGGTATATGCAAACAATCTTTGTCCATTGATCTGTTTTGGAAGTGCCTATGATCTAGGATCCTAGGAATCAATTGATTCAAACCGAAATCATTGCCCCTACCAACACACACCACCATCACATTCATCATATCCGAGTCCCAGATTCGAATGGCCACTTTGATCCCCAAAATCAAAGCTCGATCTGCATACATTTGGCCCACTCACATTCAAATGCTTCACTCAGCCATTCAGCCTAGGACCGATTTGGCCTAACCATCTTTTGGCCCACTCGGCCCTACCCACTTGCACCACAATCTTCCGCCTATCCAAAAAATTGGACACTTGGTCATTTGGCATCTTGCCATGTGGCATTCGGATAGCCTTACATTTGACCTCGAACACTCAGCCCTCATATTCAGCCCTGATATCATTCGGCCACCCTAGGCCACTCGGACGGGCCAAATATAACACTCGGACCCTGTAAACGAAGTCTTTATAAGCATAGTTCTTGATGCAAAACAACGTAGGGTTTATACGAGTAGCCCTAATTTGTCAATTGTTATAGCTTAGGTAAGGAAAAGAAATGGTATTTGTAAATCTTATAGTTGCATAGAAGGAAAAAGTCTATGAATCGCATATTTGCATGGAATGTTGTATCTTGAATTTATTTACATCTCTTAGGAAAAGTATTTGCTTCTCTTCTAAGGAAAGATCACCTCTTGTCGCAAGACGATTAGATCGATTAGGTAATTCGCTTGCAATAGTGTAACTCAAACGATGATTACCTCAATGCACTAGGTAGAGTTAAGTCGCGATAAAATTCTGCTTAGTATCACACTCGAAAAACCGACTTGATAATTCTGACCTCAAAGGTCCTACCCACATTCACCGAATTTTAGGGTTAGCTGAGCACCTATGCAAGAACGATCTAGGGTTTTACCCTAAGAATCAATTAGCCAAATACTAGACCTCCGAATGGATTTAGAAACCCTAGGGCCAAACGTTGTCGGCCTAGTAAGGTTAGGGTTGGGTTGAGTCAAGAGGACTCCTAAACCCTACATCTTGACCAAGGTATCCTTGACCAAGGAATACCGTGCGATGGGAGAATAACCCCATAAGTTACGTGCGACACTTGTCTCATGCAACAAGTTGCAACTCGCACGGTTTTGTGTCTAGATCACAAAATGGTATTACCACTCCTTAGAACGAGATTGGTAAGTCCTAAGTACAAGTCAAATTATCTTGAGGATGAGTAGTCATCCCGCTATATCACCTTCCCTAGGCTGATTTGCCAAGTTAGGGAAATTATGAATTACCTAGCAAGAAATTGACCAATCAAGTTAGGGAAATGAGGTTGTCTAGGATTTATTGACCTTAATGTAAGGAAACCTAAGGTATTTGTTAATTTGGGCTAACACGGTATAAACCCTAACCCAAGGATAAAAGGGTAAACAAGCAATGAAACCCTTGAGGGGATCTTGCCAAGTAGCAATTGATCCCGAATCGAATGTTGGATGCATTCGGAGAGAAGGATTCACACCTTAGCAGTTGGCCAAACAAACGACCACTGGATTGATTATGTTTGTACAGTTAGGAGCAATGTTTGTACTTCTTTGCTTAAGGAACTAAAGATGGAAAGATAATTAATCCTTTAGGTTGAAGGCCTAGAGGGAGAGGCAGCATCAGTTACCTCGACTGTCTGCGTGACCCTATCCAAGGGGGTTGTTAGCCGCGCGAGGTACGTGGACTGAACCCGCCACGAGAGGTCTCTTCGTGGGTGCTACTTGGAGCACGAGGACGCTTAGGTGCCGAGGGGGATCTGGTCGTAAATCCCTTGCCTCCAGGTCCTGCAGAAGAGGCTGACATGACTCGATATTGGATCTCGATGCCCGCATACTAGTCTATGGGCGGAAACTTGGAATAGTGATCCCTGAGGATTGCTGGAATTACCTTCGAGCGGATTATGGAATTGCCTTCGGGCAGATTATGGATTAGCCTTTGGGCTGGATTATATGATGTATTCCAAAGACTGATAAATAAGATCAATGGTTGAAAAGAAACTTGTTTGACATTGTTTTCCTATGTCAGTGCCTAAGTTACGTGAAGGAACCGGTGATGAATTGGCTAATTAAGGAAGCTGTTTTTGCTTGTCAAACTAAATGTGATAGGTAATTAGATAATTAAAGCAACCCTGAGGAAAGTGCGATGGATGTGACCATGGGTCCGTCCTACGGAAGGGTGGTCCCAGTTGGCCAGGAACTTTTCTCAAAGGAATTTGACAGCAAGGTAACGATGACCTATAATCTAGAAAGCTAGAGTCTCGGTTTATATTGTTTTAGGGGAACGGAATGGGAGTATGCCTTATTGGCAGAGAGATCAAGCTTCGCATCCCTCTCGTTTCCCATTTTCCTTGATCCAAGTGCGGTATAAATCCGCTTCGACCCTGATGTTTCTACATAAAGTAGTTGGGGTTCGACGCTAGTTACCTCCGAGGAACTTGACCATTAGGGAAACCGTGATTCAGGTCGATCCTAAGTGGGAATGACCGGAATGCTTCCGCTTCGTGGTAGACTGGGGAAGACCTAGATCGCAAACCTTGTGTCATTCCGTGGGAGTGCCAGGTGGTGCTTTCTGGACTCTCTTCTTGATGGGCTGCTAAGACGTGTCCTACAAGTTGACAGGTGGACACGTTACAGTTGGTATCAGAGCAAACCAACGAGATCTAATATTTACAAGAAAACTTAATGAGGGGAAGTAGAGCAATGCTGCTATTAAAAACATCTCCTTACTTACTTATTGATACTGACCTGAAGAGTTGCGAAGCATAGAAGAAATTCTTGGTGTTCCAAGTTATGTTTACGACTGTGATGC
The DNA here is from genome assembly GCF_053477565.2 of Lygodium microphyllum. Classification (NCBI taxonomy): domain Eukaryota; kingdom Viridiplantae; phylum Streptophyta; class Polypodiopsida; order Schizaeales; family Lygodiaceae; genus Lygodium; species Lygodium microphyllum. The sequence goes on from NC_141164.1 coordinate 109,917,757, forward strand.
GTGCCTCAGATTATCGACGGAGGCTAGGTATGATGAATATCCTAGACTGCATCTACAATCCTTCACCCTTGTACATGGAACAGAGATGGACGGGTGATTCAAGAATTTATTATATAGCTACCCACCGACTTGCGTACCTTCGGACCAACTTGAAGAGAATCAAGTGGATGGAGGACTTAAAGATTGTGAAGCTGTTCATCTTTGTTGAGGCTCACACAAATGCAACCCTACATGTCAGCGGGGTCGAAAGGTCAAGTAGAACACGTATGTGTACGAGGAAGTGACTCGAATATTCCCTGCCGACAGAATTAAGGTGTTGGGACGTTATGAGAAGAATGGGTATCAAAGGAAAGGATACCCTAAGCTTCCTATGACCTATCGATTCCTGAAAATCCATGACCCCAATCCATAGTATTACTCAGTTCCCGTAGCTGAATGTAACACAATCTTATTCTCCCTGAATTAATGTATGAGCTTTCTCTACCATCCCAAGAATAATTGTACTTAGAAGGACTATGCCCATATGAATGAAATAGACTTTTTATCAATGACTGTCTTGGCTGTAAGTGTTGGTACAGAGTTAAGTGATTAGGTCACTTGACTAAAAGCTGAACTGGACATGTTAATGTAATGTGAGAAAGGTCTAGCAAGTTTTTAATGTAAATAATTTTAAATGCCCAAGCACAACCTCAAGTGCAGATCCCTAATCCGACCCCTACACCAAGTACAGCTATAATTCAGGAAAAGAAGTTTCTTCTCAAGCAGATCAAGCCACCAAAATTCGATGGTAAGGGAAGGACCATCCAAACTAATGCCGAGATTTGGATCAAATCCATGGAGGATTATTTCAAACTAGCAGGTACTGCACCTGCTAACCAAGCAATGCTCGCCAAGCTGAAGCTTACCGGTGAAGCAAGGCTTTGGTGGAAGCAATGGTGTAGAGACCAAGGGATCTCGGAAGGATTAGTTACTTGGGAGAAGCTAAAAAGAGTTGTGCGAGGAGGATATCTACCACCTATCAACTGTACGCAGAAGATGAACGAGTTCTATGAATTGAAGCATCTTGATCTATCTCTTGATGCATACTATTCAAAGTTCGTCTCTCTTTTGAAGTACGCACCACAAATGGACATGACACAACAGGTGTCAAAGTTTTGTGTTGGACTAAACCCACCTATAAACACCCTCCTCGAATCAATGTTCCCAACAGACCTTCAAGATGCGCTCATTCAAGCTATGCCCATAATACAGGAGGTGCAAACCAGGCCAAGAAATAACAAGACTTGGTCTTACAAGGATCAAAACAAGGGAGTGTATAGGTCTCAGATCAAGAGGGCACAGGGCCAAAATCAGGGACAAAGGAAGAAAGCTAGGACCAACACTGTCAATAATTTTGTTCCTACCCAAGGTAATGGCCGCAATCTCCGTTGCTTCCATTGCAACGAGCTCGGTCATTTTAAAAGGCAGTGTCCCAAGCTTAGCGGAGGACAACGTCAAGGACCATTCCAAGGAACCATCCGTGGCCAAGGAGCCGCCGCCAGGGCCAGAGGGAGAACCGTGAGTGTTGCCAACAAGGAGCTCGGTGATGAAGGAGATCCAACCATGGGAGCTGACTTTGAGAAGGAAACAGTTCATACTGCTCTTCATAAGAAAGGCCAGAATCGCCAATTCTTGGTGATTCAAACTCCATCAAATTATCAAGGTAAAAGCTTCAAAACCTTGATTGATTATGGTAATACGCATTCCTTCATTTCACCAATTTATGCAAGAAGATTAAGAATAGCCACAAAAGATGCACCCACCTTACTTGTGGAATTAGCAAAGGGTCGTGAGGTCACTTGTACCACGCAAACTGCTAAGGTGAGATTTCTACTGGGTGGAAAGTCGACTTCGGTCAGATTCAGGGTTATGAACCTAGGTATCCATGAGTGTTTGCTCGGAATGGATTGTCTTAAACCTAATGATTCCCACATTCACTATGGGAAGGGCCAAGTTTCCTTTCAAAATTCTGAAGGGGAACTGGCCACAACTCAAGGAGAGGCTGGGAAGCCAAAAATTCAGCTAGCCAAAGTATCTCGAATAATAAAATGAGTTAGAAAGGGACTACCTGTCTATTTGAGTAAGCTAAATAAGCTAGATCGGAATCAGGAGTCTAGGGAAGAACCTTCATGGCTAAAGGAGTACGCAAACGTATTTCCCGAAGAGCTAACAGAGCTTCCCCCTCAAAGGGAAGTTGATCATGAAATCAAGCTAGTGCCAGGAACTGCACCAATTGCAAAGAGACCATATAGAATGTCCATCCCGAAAGCGATTGAATTGAAGGAGCAACTCAAGCAGCTATTAGACCAAGGCTATATCCGTCTTAGCAGTTCACCATGGGGAGCTCCAATGTTGTTCCAGAAGAAGAAAGATGGAATGCTTCGGTTATGCATTGACTACAGAGGGTTGGATCAATCAACCATTAAGAACAAATACCCCATTCCAAGAATAGATAAACTTCTTGACCGTCTTCAAGGTGCAAAGATCTTCTCCAAGATTGATCTCAGGCCTGGATATTATCAGATAATGATCAAGGAAGAGGATATCCCAAAGATGGCATTCAACACAAGGTATGGGCACTTTGAGTTCCTAGTCATGTCATTCGGGCTAACTAATGCTCCTGCTACCTTCAACAGGTAAATGCAATATATCTTTACACCCTATCTTGTGATGACTTTGTGCTTGTCTTCTTTGACGATACCCTAGTCTATTCCAAGCAAGAAGAAGATCATGAACCCCAGCTTCGCATTGTCCTTGAAACAATGAGGGCACACAAGCTTTATGCCAAAAAGAAGAAGTGTGCATTTTTCAAGCAACTGATTGAATATCTGGGATTCATTGTATCAGCGGAAGGAATTTCGGTAGATTCGGCCAAGAGACGTTTTGGAGTGGCCAACACCAACAACTATCAAAGAAATACGAAGTTTTCTTGGATTGACAGGATGGTACAGGGTCTTTATCAAAAACTATGCTTTGATTGCAGCACCTCTGACCAATCTATTGAAGAAGCAAGCATCAATTATATGGTCAATTGCTGAACAATTCAGCTTTGAAAAACTAAAGCAAAGCTTGGTATCAGCACCCATCTTGAAACTTCTAGATCTTAGTAAGGAGTTTAAAGTGATAACTGATGCTAGCACACTTGCCTTAGAATGTGTGCTTATGCAGGAAGGTCATCCTGTAGCATACTCTTCAAGGAAACTGAAGAGCCATGAAAGGAACTATGCTACCCACGATCTAGAACTGTTGGCTGTCATCCATACTCTCAAACTTTGGAGACACTACTTGCTGGGTAACAAGTTTACCTTAGTGACGGATCATAAAAGTCTTAAATGGATTTTTACCCAGAATGAGCTCAATATGAGGCAACGTCGATGGATTGAGGTGTTGGAGGAATATGATTTTGAAATCAAATACCGGCCTGGAAAGGAGAATGAAGTTGCTGGTGCACTCAGTCGCAAGGCATTTTTTAATTCTCTGATTTTACAAAATCCATCAACATCTAGATCTCTAGTAGCCACAAAGATATCCATGCGAAACAACCCAATTCTTGAGCTAGCTAGAGAGAGGCATGCCATGACCCAACCTATCAGAAGATGCTAAGGGAGATCCCCATCAAGGATCAAGACCCGAAGCTACAAACAAAGTATCAAGAATTCTCTATCAATAGTGGACTTGTCTACTACAGAACGAGATTATGTATACTGGAAAGCCAATCACTTAAGCAGAAGATACTTTGGAAAGCTCATGACTCCCCTTTTTCATGACATCCTGGCTATGCCAAGACCCTCAATGCAGTCAGAAAGAGCTATTATTGGGAGAGGCTTAAAGGTGTCGTTCTCAAATATGTCACGGAATGTTTGACTTGTCAACGCATTAAGGCCGAACATGTCAAAATGCCAGGGAAATTGCAACCACTTGACATTCCCCAAATGAAATGGGAATTCATTAGCATGGATTTTGTTGTTGGCCTTCCCCAAGTTCAGGGAGGATACAACTCCATTATAATTGTGCTAGATATGCTCACAAAGGTTGCACATCTTATCCCTGTTAAGACAAACTATAAAGCCTCAGACATTGCAAGGTTATTCATCAAAGAGATATTCAAACTGCATGGGTTACCAAGAAGAAATCATTAGTGATCGTGACTCTCTCTTCACATCACACTTTTGGAAGGCTATCTTCAAAGCCATTGGGACTCAACTCTGTTTCAGTACATCTTACCATCCACAATTTGATGTACAAACGGAGCGATTCAACCAAGTCATTGAAGATATGCTAAGGGCACATTGTTTCCACGAACCCAAAAAGTGGATTCAATATTTGCCACTGGTTGAGTTTTCCTACAATGCTTCTTACCAACAAAGCATTTAGATGACCCCTTTTCAAGCATTGTATGGGCACGACTGTCATAGTCCTTTAAGCTTTTTGGATCCAACCTTAAGGGTTGAAGCTTCAAAGCGGATGCTAGAAGATATGGATGACCAAATCAAGTCAATAAGACAGGACATCCAAGCCGCCAAGGATAGACAAAAGGCTTACGCGGACTTGAAACATCAAGACAGATCCTTCGAGGAAGGTGATATGGTCTTCATTTGCGTACATTCAAAGAAGAGTCCCCTATCCTTGGGTGAATGCAAAAAGCTAAGTCCAAGGTATTGTGGACCTTACAAGATCCTCAAGTGCCTAGGGCCTAATGCTTACAGACTACTGCAACTCCCCGTAAACCTAAAAGTCAATAATGTATTCCATATTAGTCTACTAAAAAAGTATGTACCTAACCCTAGTCACGTGCTTGATGATCAACAAGTTGTAATGTCTAGCCAAGGAGTCCTTGAGCTACCGCCTGACAGGATCTTAGATGTTAGGGAGAGGCATTTGAGATCCAAGACCCTGAGAGAATACCTCGTCCAATGGAAAGATTATCTCGAAGAGGATGCCACTTGGATGGATGAAAGTACTCTCAACCAACAATACCCCCAGTTCCTCTCGAGATAAGGACATCTTGATTCCTCTAAGGGGAAGAGAATGTAATATTTCCGCATGAAATATTAATGATTTTTGATCCCACACACCCCGCGCAAGAGCAGTTTAAAATAATCTCCCCGCGACTAGAAGAACTGTGGGCTAAATGCTCCACCCTTGCGCATTAATAAACTCCAGCCGCGTTATGCAAAAGAGGCCGCGGCTAAAAACCCGTAGACCGCACGGAAACATCTCTTCAAAGGGGAAAAAGGGGATAATGGTTAAAATTGAGGCAAAATTTTTAATTATTAACCCGCTCCCCCCCAGCCGATGCATGGTAGGGAGAGGGAGTGTGAGAAGAGTTAGAGAGCACGAGGCGAGGAGGAAGCATGCAATTAGCCATGTGTATGGCTATCCCTCCCCCTTCCTCCTATAAGAACCCCCCTTAAGCTTGAGGGGGGGAGAAGAGAGGAAGGCTGCCGTGCTACCTGCCCTGTTGTGAGGAGCCGCCATCGCCACCCTGCTACCGTGAAGTGCCGCCAGGCCGCTGCTGCCACGCCCCCTCCACTTCACCATCACCATCATCATAATTGTCATCATCGCCATCGTCCTCTCCTTCATCCTCTCCATCATCACGTTTCTTTTCCCCACGACTGTCAAAAGACAGAAGCATTAGAAGCTTCTTTGGAAGCTTCTAAATTAGAGCCTCCATAAGCCCTGTTCTCCTGTGCATTGCGGGTTTTTCTTAAAACTACATTCTGTAAAGGCCATGTCTTGCGCAAAGGAGAAGAACTCGGTCCGTCGGAGAGGATTCGTAATACATAAAGGACCCAAGAGGAAGTTGCTGGACCGGGACTTGATTCGTCAATGGCTCCCAAGAAAATGGCGAGAGGTGCACATGCGGGAGCTTCCACACCGAGTTCACGCGTGGACAATGCTATGAGTCCTCATGCCCAGGTTCCAATTATAATTATCGCGTGAAAGGGATGCGTTAAACATGATCATTTTTAGGAAAATTTAAATACATTTATTCATTCGTTTACGAAGTTAATGCATGTCGTGCATTTGAAATTGCTTCCACTTCCAAGTTGCAATCCTGAACGCATATTGCATAGGTTAAAAAGATGGATTCGTCAAAATGCATTCTTGTTGCCTCGCAAAAAGAACAAGCACATATAACCCATAATGCACCTAGGTAATAATCTCCTAATTGTTTCTAATCATAGACATCCATTAAATGTTATCCCAGTAGTTGCAATGCATGAAAGGGATTATGTACCTTGCAAATTGCATGCAGTGAAAATTACATCCTAGGTTGGGCTAAGTGTTGAAGGACAAATTAAATCAATAATGGTCTCATGGTATTCGTTCATGCATGGAGTCTTTCCATCAAATATTGTATTTAGGAAATAATGCAATTTCATTTTAAAGCTTAAATTCAATGCATTAAATGAAGGCTTTATTAGCATAGTTCTTGATGTAAAACAAAGTAGGGTTTATACGAGTAGCCCTAATTTGTCAATCGTTATAGCTTAGGTAAGGAAAAGAAATGGTCTTTGTAAATCTTATAGTTGCATAGAAGGAAAAAGTCTATGAATCGCATATTTGCATGGAATGTTGTATCTTGAATTTATTTATATCTCTTAGGAAAAGTATTTGCTTCTCTTCTAAGGAAAGATCACCTCTTGTCACAAGACAATTAGATCGATTAGGTAATTCGCTTGCAATGGTGTAACTCAAACAATGATTACCTCAATGCGCTACGTAGAGTTAAGTCACGATAAAATTTTGCTTAGTATCGCACTCGAAAAACAGACTTGATAATTCTGACCTCAAAGGTCCTACCCACATTCACCAAATGTTAGGGTTAGCTGAGCGCCTATGCAAGAATGATCTAGGGTTTTACCCTAAGGATCAATTAGCCAAATACTAGACCTCCGTATGGATTTAGAAACTCTAGGACCGTTGTCGGCCTAGTAAGGTTAGGGTTGGGTTGAGTCAAGAGGACTCCCAAACCCTACATCTTGACCAAGGTATCCTTGACCAAGGAATACCGTGCAATGGGAGAATAACCCCATAAGTTAGGTGCGACACTTGTCTCGTGCAACAAGTTGCAACGTCGCATGGTTTTGTGTCTACATCACAAAATGGTATTGCCACTCCTTAGAACAAGGTTGGCAAGTCCTCAGTACAATTCAAATTATCTTGAGGATGAGTAGTCATCCCGCTACATCACCTTCCCTTGGGTTGATTTGCCAAGTTAGGGAAATTATGAATTACCTAGCAAGAAATTGACCAATCAAGTTAGGGCAACGAGGTTTGATGGACCTAAAAACGGGCCGGCACTGGCTCGTGCACTAGCCGGGCCTCGTCACTACGCACAAGACAACCCCTCGGCCTCGCGGCCAGGAGCGTCTGTCGAAATCTCTGCCTTCCTAAACATTGCGTTTGTAATACGTTGTAGTCCAACTGATCCTAACCCAATATTACTCCTCAGAGGGAGTTCCTTTCACATAGCCAAAAGGCTCGAATCACATACACATGGGGTTCCTCCTATGGCTGAATGCCGTCAACCCTCTGCAACTCTCCTACACCTTGGGGATTGGCCCCTCAGTGCGTCGCTCAACAAATAGACACATCGCACAAAAGTCACTCAAGGTACCAAATAAGCGTGTCCAAGAATGTACCATTGTTCTTACTTCTCTTTCCCTTAGACCCCACGACTAGCCTACAACATGGGTACCTCACTGCCTCTCATCGTAGGTCATGTTCTAAAAAACCAATTGCAATGCATATCCAGGAGCTGGTCACTGATACTTTTAACTTTCTATATGATCTATGCATTTCGTGGATGTCTAGTGCTCAAACATTTAGCAAACAGTATCGTGCACAAGTGCAAAAACATCCCTTACATGGTTTCTTTCTAACGATTATATGCTTCGTTGCATGGGCCTAGCACCCAGGTGATCCTCGTGCTACTAGGCTCTTAATTTTAATTATTTTTCGTTCTAAATGCTATGCATAGAAATCAGCAACTTTTCCATTATTTCAAGTAGCATTTAGACACTTTTTATCTATTCTACCCTCCCCCGTTTTAGTATTGCTTTGTTGCATGTCATTTTACGGCTTTTTCCATTATTTTTCATATCAAAAGCGGAAAAAAAACCGAACTAAAACACGGAAGCAAGGCTGATCTGAAGCAAATCTTCATGCCTCAGCCTCACTATACATTCACGGACATTGCTCATAATTTTTCTAATTTTCCGAAGCCCAAAATATAATTTTCCCCTATTTTAAGGGTTTTTTTCCACCATTCTCTTGCAATTTTTCCCATTTTCTCCCATTTTTTAATTGCTGAAAATTAAGTTCAGTTTATGGGCTGTGGCCCTTAGTTCATTTCAGCAGAAAAAGAATTTTAGTAGGTGTGGATTAATTTATTGCATCATTTTTAGCCCAAAAACCCTATTTTCCCTTATTTTTATGGTTTTTTCGTGTCTCAGTTTTCTATTTTCTGCTATCCCGCACATGTTTTTTCTGATTTTTAAATGATGAACAGCCAGAAAACAACTCAAAGCACGACATACTCAAAACTCAATCCATATGAACACATTTTTATCAACCAAATTTGCATCAAAAGGCCATTTTCTTTGTAAAAACAATTATTACCGTGTCTTGCGGGTTTTTCCATTAAATTTGGCACGTCCCACGACTGATTTCCAGCCATGAATTCTGCTTGGAATCAGCAATCTACAATGATTTGGCATTGCCCTTCAGTCTCGTCAAGAATCGGCATCCATCCGGCTATCCATTTCCATTCTACTCTTCCACGCACGAACGGGGGTTAAGAGGAGAGAGAAGGAGGAGAGAGAAAGACTGATTTTCTCTCTCTCTCTACAGTCCACCATTGCGGGAGCGGAGACCGGCGATACGGAGCGTAGGATAGATGTAGTCAGCCTGTGTGCTCTCTCATATGCCTTACATGGAGGCTAGCATCTCGATTATGGGGAGGGGGGGCCGCCGTTTTTTCCGCGTCGTTGGCTGCACGGCACTTCCTTCCCCCCCACGAAAAATTTAGGGGGGTGGAGGGGCCAAAGGGCACCCCCCACTAATCACACCCTTTCAATTTTCAAATTTGGCCCCCTTTGTGAGCACCCCGGCCGGTTTCCGCCCAGTTCCCGCATACGGACTCCGATCGTCAGTCTGAAAATTTCTGTGAGCTCGTCTCAACATCCCGCACTGACTGCCAGCTCCACTGACTGGCACAGGTGCACGGAAAAATTATGAAAATTCTCGGAGTGTCGTACGGGCGCCCGTCAAGCACTTGACACTTAAAATCGTCCTAGATCGAGCCGCCGCCTTTGACAGTGAATATTTTTCCCTTGATATTCATAATTTTTTGCTATTTTTAAGCACTTCCCGTCACCTAAATTCTGCTCTCAAGGTTTTCCAAGATTTATTGACCTTAATGTAAGGAAACCTAAGGTATTTGTTAATTTGGGTTAACAGGGTATAAACCCTAACCCAAGGATAAAAGGGTAAACAAGCAATGAAACCCTTGGGGGGATCTTGCCAAGTTGCATGTTGATCCTAGATCGTATGCTGGATGCATTCGGAGAGAAGGATTCACACCTTAGAAGTTGGCCAAACAAACGACCACTGGATTGATTGTGTTTGTACAGTTAGGAGCAGTGTTTGTACTTCTTTGCTTAAGGAACTAAAGATGGAAAGATAATTAATGCTTCAGGTTGAAGGTTTCGAGGGAGAGACACCATCACTTACCCCCAACTGTCTGCCTAACTCTATCCAAGGGGGTTGTTAGCCGCACCGGGTACGTGGACCGAACCCACCGCGAGAGATCTCTCCGTGGGTGCTACTTGGAGCACGAGGACGCTTGGGTGCCAGGGGGGCTCCAAGTTGGTGACATAAATGCACAACGGTCACCCTAGCATATCACGAGTGAAGCTCGATATCTCAACACTCCCCCTCGAGCTCAATCCCAATTTCTGCACACCAAGCAAGTCTCTGAACTTGTGCAGCTTCTCTGTGCCCAATGCCTTCATGAATATGTCAGCTACCTGATCCTCTGTGCTGACATAAACTAGATCAATAAGACCTAGTAAAACCCTCTCCCGCACATAGTGATAATGCACCTCAATGTGCTTTGTTCTAGCATGATATATTGGGTTATTTGCTCAGTGTATACTACTCATGTTATCACAATAAATGACAACTGACCCATCTGTAGGCTGATGCATATCCTAAAGTAGCTTATGCAACCAAGCTACCTCACATGCAGCCATTGTTGCACCCCTGTACTCAGCCTCTGTGCTCGACAAGGCAACTGTAGGCTGTTTCTTGCTGCTCCAAGTGACTGCATCACTTCCAAAAGAGAACATATATCCACTAGTATATCGCCTATCAGAAATACTACTAGCCCAATCAGCATCAGTGTATCCATGCAACTATATCTGAATCCCAGTCTCATAAAATAGTCCATACTGCAATGTGAACTTCACATACCTGAGTATGTGTCTAGCCGCATCCAAATGCAGTTTCCTTGGAGCCTGCATAAACTGACTTACCAATCCAATAGTATAGCTCAAATTTGGCCTAGTAATAGTCATATAAATCAAACTCCCTACTATGCGTCTGTACATAGTAGGATCTTCGAGAAGCTCACCTACATCTGCGCTTAACTTCACATTCTGCTCCAAAGGAACTGAAATAGGCTTACAGCCTGTCATCCCATATTTGGACAGCATGTCCAATCCATACTGCCTCTGCAAGAGCCATATCCCACTTGGTGATCTTATCACCTCAATGCCCAAGAAATGACGCAGCTCTCCCAAATCCTTCATCTCAAACTTCTGCTTCAATAGCATTTTCACATGAAGTATATCTTCATCACTATCACCTGTGATAATCAAATCATCAACATAAACGACAAGCAGCATAATACCTTTCTCTATTTTTCTCACATAAAGTGAGAAATCTGCCTTGGAAATCTGAAAGCCAATAGTGACAAGATACTGTCCTATCTTGTCAGACCATGCTCTAGGTGCTTGTTTCAAGCCATACAAGGCTTTCTTCAACCTGCAACCAAACTCAGGATGAATAGTATGTACATAACCTAGTGGCTGCTCCATATAGACCTCTTCTTGCAAATCACCATGCAAGAAGGCATTCTTTACATCCATCTGATGTAAAGACCATCCCTTTGATGCAGCCATAGCAATGACTGCTCTTACGGTTGCCATCCTTGCAACCGGACTGAATGTTTCTTCATAATCAATGCCATATATTTGTGCATACCCCTTGACTACTAATCTTGCCTTGTATCTGTTCACAGAACCATCTGCATTGTGCTTCACCTTATAAACCCACTTACAACCAATTGCATTCTTATCGCTAGGCAAAGGTACCAATTCCCATGTAGCATTTGCTTCCAAAGCATCCATTTCTTCATCCATGGCTTTCTCCCATTTTTTGTTTCCCATGGCTTGCTCAAAGGAAGTGTGTTTTGGTTCTTGTATCACTTTGACCTCTTAGCAAGGTGGACTTAGTTTTCTGGTTGATGGAATTAGTCCATGCCTGATAGGACAGTAAACATGGACAATAGGGTTGTGGCCTTTGCATTGCTAAATTCTTTCCCTCAATTGTTAGGTTGCTACTAGCTTGCCCATAAAAAAAATCCTGAAGAAAAGAAATCGAGACTCTTCACCTAACAAAGTGCTCACAACTAATGAGGGATTGCTGAGTGGATACCCACAAGTCGATGAGGAAGTGGGTGTTGTCAATCCCCCTTTTGTGAGGTCTTACTACACATCAGAAGAAGCTAGAGCAGATGGTTACCTAATGCAAATTATTTACCCAAGTAAGAAGTTTTGGATGAGTCTCAAAGGTACGCATAATCATTTTTATGCCTTTCATGATTACATTTTCCACATGTAGGTGGTTCTAGGAGCAGCTTTTGTAACAGATGTAGTTTATTGGACTTGTATATTTTCGAGCTATAATTTGTTGATGTGGTAAATTGTTTCAGGTTTGCTTTATATGTTTTTCTTATTGAAAAGTAACTAGTTCACTCTTTTTTGAATGATTGAAATAAAAATGATTGTATATGTTACAATCTTCTAAGTTCTAACCAGCAAAGCTCATGGATTAAAGGTCTATGCTCTACTAGTGTCTAGATTGAGGTGCGAACCACCATTTAGTTGCTCATTATAGACCAGCCGTCATCTTAGACGTTGTCCCAAAGGTGATGTCTAGTATTAAAACCTGGGCGATAGTGCGAGATTATGTTTTCAATTGAGTCTTCTTTGATTTGTCACTTGGTTGCATACCCTTTTTTGTATGGTGTGGGGGGGTAAGCCTGGGCTCTTGCCCACTTAGACCCTTGAACTTCTTAGTAGGGGTATTGAGGGGAAGGTTCCCAATTTGATTAAGCTCTACATGTTCATTTGGCTTGTAGTTATCATATCTACATATATAAACAATGCTAGCCTGGCACTTTCCTTGCCCCTTTTGCTCTACCAATATGGGGATGTGTATCTTATTTCAGAAAATAGTACCACATTGTCTAATTACTTTGAAAAATTAAGTAGATAGTTGGGGGACTCTAACAATCTCAATCACTAGGTTCCTGGTTCCGGTCTGTTTAAAGGCATTCTTTCTTGAATCATATATCATGCATCTTTGCTCTTATTTGTATACTTTTTCTTTCCAGTTTAGGTTATGAAATGGCACAATAGTTGATTATAGTGCTCAGTGAATGTTTTGTATGTGAGCTTGTGTTTTATCTTTAGACAGCTGATTCAAGTGGTAAAATGTCATACATATTGGACATTGTAAAGCCATGATTTGCATAATGGGCATGTTTATGAAGTTTGTGAGAGTACCAAGAACTTTCTTTAGGATTTTTTCAGATAGAGATTAGTATACATGTGGTAAATCTAGTTTTCCTACTTGGAGAGCTTACTTTGAATAATATGGTGAGCATTTTGTAGCTTATTAGTTAAGTGAGATAAGTGAAGTCATTCTAACAATGATGGGATGAGTGCAGATATTTTATTGGTATCGAGGTGCATATTTCTTCATGTGGATAGAAATGTTCATATTCTTTTCTTGGATTATCCATGCACTAGGGGAAAATCAATAAGCTCTTTTCTCATATGTGTTAGCAATATAAGTACCAGAACTGTGTTCATGGAAGTGTACTTGGTCTATTACCTTCTAGATCTTCAAACCTATATCCTGTAAGTGTCCATTTGCATCTATTGTAAGATTAATGCAAAGTTGTAGCTCACTGATTTGTAATAAAAACAGCCTATGTTTCTCATGCAAATTGAAGAGTTTCTGCATTTTAAAGTTTAATGATAGGACTATTGGACATTTAATGCAAAGTTGCAGCACGTTTGTGTTTAAATGAACTGGCTAGTATTGACCATGCAGTGAATAAAGAGTTTCTGCATTTAATATTAAGTAGGAGTATTGGACATTTTGTTATCTCACATGTAGTTTGAGAGTCTCCATTTCCTGTAGCAAGACTAAACTGTACCATTTGTTTCTTCAAGGTTTTAGGTGGCCATATCCTTTCCTTGATATGTTGGTGGATCTTGCATCACTTTGGTAAGTAGTCTAGCTGATCATTATAAATCAAGAAGGTACCATTGAATCTTGTTTAACTAATGCAGGATGTTGGCCTCATGCAAGTATTTCCTACTATGTATAGTACACATTTTCGCATGTCATATATCATGAAGATATTTTGCAAAGCTTCATCATCACTAAAAAGTTAAACTCTTTTATGAACCCTTAAGAGCTAGTTGTGATCAATTTTGTGATAAAAATAGTGCTTTGTATTTATTATATAAGATTTGCTAAATTATTTTCTTAAAAAAATAAATTTAGAGTAATGGATTTATAAATTATGGTAAGAAGTTACAGAAGGGTTTTAAAAAATCACAAAAAAGGTTACATAGGGATATATAAAACATGCCATGAATGCACATCATATATAGGATTTATACATAGTGACCCCCCCCCCCCCCCCCCCCTCGAGGACTAGCACAGGGAAAATAATGTCAACCATATTTTGAGAAGGTTACAAAAGTGCAAGTATTGCCTATTATTTTTTGGTGGATTATTATTTTATGGAGCTCCATTGTATTATTTTTGGGCACTTATGTATTATGTTTGTACTTATGGACATCATCGAATTATCTTTGATGTATTATTTTGTGAAAGTCAAGCTCACTCATGTGCACATTGTATTTATCACCCGGGGCTATATTTATCGCACTCGCAAGTATTGTATGGATTCCACACATGGATTTGTGATTAGATTAGTGTAGGCTTGGTCCATTTAGGCTAAGGTGGTTTAAGCATGCAATGAGGATTGACTAGCCTAGAGCTCACTAAGTGGATAGGATGCCCAAAAGTGGGTTCAAATCCTAATTCATAGTTGTGGAAACCCTAAACGTAGAAGGGGCACAAACCCTAACCCTAATATTCTATCTATATAAGGGTGGGAGGTCTCATTTATATAGGACCTTATTGGCACATCCATGCTATAGAAGCTCTATCAGTGCAACCATTCAATCTTTCTATTCTATTATTTTGCTTCCATTTTGTTGGGAGTGACTGAGAGGGAGTGTGTAAGAGGTGTGTTGAGTGAGGGATTGAGGGAAGGTGAAGCTCTTCATTATGGACTTTCTTTTCTCATCTTCTCTATTAGCTCTTTGACTCCTTGGTATGCTTGGTGGTGGATGAGGAGGAGCAACGGCATTGGATCCTGTTGATCATGGTCGAAGAACCATCTTTGGTGCGCAGATCGGACGCAGAATGCTCACGTAGTGAATCCCGGAAGGTCCCCAAGAACAATGAACTCTACCTTTTTGCACAAAAAACCATGTAAAAGCATGCACGACAAGAAGCAAGAGACAAATTGGGTTCAATCTCCCCCATGCCTTGTGTGAGCGCTTCACAAAGCATGTATTTTATGTATATTTCAATCTTCATGCTCAATAATAGCCCAATTTACAAAAATATGACAAGCTTTTAGCTTTTGAGTTTGCTTTCTACAAAAATAGGAAAATAAAGCTAATGGACGGTGCCCATAGAGTCTGGCACGCCCAATCTCAATGTCCAAATAGAAATAACATATCCGTGCGCATACAAAATAATAATCAATAATCGATGTCTCAATAGACATAACAAAATATAGGCGTGGCGCCTATCAAAATATAATCCAAAGGTCGAATACCTGCTAGACTCCAATGCTTTCCTCCGCCACTGCTGCTATCTCTACACATCAACTGAAGCATTCATAATCGTTAGTAAAATAATACAATTAAACCAACAAAAGTGAATACCTAGCAGTCTTCAGCTACATACATAAATCAACTGGTTAGAAATAAATCCTAACCTTAATTTATTACGAGTGCGCACTCTAAACTCATAAATGTTTATTAATTTAATATGCATTTTGCGGAATCACCCGCTATGGAATCACCCATGTACACACTAAATTAATGAAACACCCGAAAAGGACAGGCGTCCCCATCAACTTCTCGCACAAAGAATCCTCTTTGTGTATGAGCCCCGGTCATCTAAGTTTACGGAATCCACCGTAAAACCTCACGGAATCCACCGTGGCACGGAAGATTTGCAAACAGTGTAATTCAAAAATTGTTACAAAATCTAGAATCACGATCGGAAATAATCACTTTTGGCAATCCATGGTTAGTAAAAACAGTTTTCAAAAATAACTGTGCTGCTTGTGATGCTGTTAAAGTTTTCTTACATGCAATGAAATATGCTTGCTTACTAAATCTATCTACAATTGTCCAAATCATGTCATGGTTAGATTTAGTATTTGGTAAACCAGTAATGAAATCCATAGAAATATGTTCCCAAGGTTTAGATGGAATAGACAAAGGCATTAGTAATCCATATTGTTTACCATGATGTCTCTTTATTCTTTGACAAATCAAACATTCAGAAACGAAATTAGATACATCTGCATGCATATGCGGCCAATAAAAATCTTCAGTTAACATGTGTAATGTAGATATGATACCTCTATGACCTTGATATGGGGGACAATGAATTTCATTCAAAACAAAAGATCGGAATGGAATAGTAACACACAGTCTCTTTTCAAAAAACATAAATCCATCATTATATGACAATGAATCAACAGGAATAAAATTATTTTGAACTAATTTTTGCCAATCAGAATGAAAAGTAATATCCTGGTGATATGTGTCTTTCATAGCAATCAAAGAATCAAAAGATATGATAGAAATATTATGAATTGCAGGTCTTCTACTCAATGCATCAGCAACTACATTTTCTTTTCCAGGTTGGTATTGAATGATAGGATGAAAACTTTGAATGAAGGAAGCCCATTTGATATGCCGGTCAGAAATTTGGGGTTGGCTAAGTAGATGTCTAATGCTTTGCTGGTCGGTCTTTATCATGAATTCTGAACCCATTAAATAGTGCTTCCACTGTTTTAATGCTTGTACAACTGCTAATAGTTCTTTGTCATAAGTGGAATATTTGAGCTCAGAGGGTTTCAGCTTAGAACTAGAATATGCTATTGGATGGTTGTCTTGCATTAGTACGGCTCCTATTCCTGATCCGCTAGCATCGGTCACAACTAGAAAGAATGGTCTGTTAAAGTCAGGCAATTGTAGGACAAGGGCATTAGTTAATGCATGTTCAATAAGTCAAAAGATTTCTGCTTGGATTTCCAACCTCTCCTTGAGTTGTGAATAATTCCCTTTTAGAGTTTCAAACAGAAACTTGGCCCTTTCCACAATGAATGTGGGCGTCGTTAGGTTTAAGCAATCCATTCTGAGTAGACACTCATGGATATCTAAATTCATGACTCTGAATTTGACCGAAGTCATCTTTCCTCCCAGAAAGAATTCCACCTTAGCAGTTTGCCTGGTACAAGTAACCTCACGACCATTTGCCAATTCCACAAGCAAGATATCTGCTTCTACTATGGCTATTCCTAATCTTTTTGCACAAGTTGGTGAGATAAAGGAATGTGTACTGCCACAATCAATCAAGGTTTTAAAACCTTTACCTTGGTATTTCGACGGTGTCTGAATCACTAAGAACTGGCGATTCGGGCCTTTCTTGTGTAGAGCGGCATGGACTGTCGCCCTTTCAAATTCTGCTTCCATGGTCGGATCTTCTTCTTCTTCGCACATTTTCCTATTGGCAATGCAGGTGGTTCTCCCTCTGCCTCGGTAGCGGCTCCTATCCATGGCTCGTTCCATGGAAAGGTGCTTGGCGATGTCCTCCTCCAAGCTTGGGACATTGCCTCTTGAAATGACTGGGCTCGTTGCACTGGAAACAACGGAGGTTTTGGCCATTTCTTTGAGTAGGAACAAAGTTGTTGACATTGTTAGTTTTTGCTTTCTTTCTTTGTCCCTAATTGTGACCTTGAACTATCTTCATTTGAGGCCTAAATGCTCCTCTGTTCAGGTCATTATAAGACCAAGTTTTGTTACCCCTTGGTCTAGCCTGCACCTCCTGAATTATAGGTGCAGCTCGAATGAGAGCGTCCTGAAGATCTGATGGACGCATAAATTCGAGACGGGTATTTACTGGTGGATTTAAACCGGCACAAAATTTTGACACCTGCTATGCCATGTCCATCTGTGGCACATACTTAAGAAGTGAGATGAATTTAGAATAGTATGCGTCAAGAATGAGTCCCAGCCATTTTAGCTTGTAGAAATCGTTCATTTTATGCGTGCGATATGCAGGTGGTAAGTATCTTTCCTGCACGGCTTTCTTCAGCTTCTCCCAAGTAACGGATCCTTCTGCGATCCCTTGATCTCTACACCATTGCTTCCACCAAATCCTGGCTTCGCCGGTGAGCTTCAGCTTGACGAGCATAGCCTGGTTGGTGGGTGCAGTACCGGCTACTTCAAAGTAATCCTCCATGGGTTCAATCTAGATTTCAGCATCTGCTTGGACGGACCTGCCTTTCCCATCAAATTCGGGCGGCTTAATCTGCTTGAGAAGAAACTTCTTCTCCTGGATTACAACAGTACTTGATGTAAGAGGCGAACTGGGATTCTGTACCTGAGGTTGTGCTTGGACAAAGATTTCTTATCATTATTACTCGTTAAATGCTGTGATTTATATTTAGTTTCCATTTCAGCAATCAACCAAGTAATCTAACCACTTAACTTCTTATCAATTCTCAACGACCAAATAGACATTGATAAAAAGAAGTCTTATTGTATTTATATGGGCATAGCCCTTTTGGAATACAACATTTCTTGTAAAGCCAATTGTTTACATTTAGTTTGGGGAGAATAATGTTGTATTACATTTATCTATAGGAACTGGATAATAGTATGGTTTTGGGTCATTGATCTTCAGGAATCGATAAGTCATTGGAAGTTCAGGGTATCCTTTCCTTTGGAACCCATTCTTCTCATGGCGCCCCAACACTTTAATCCTGTCTGCGGGGATTACATGGGTTACTTCCTCATATACATATGAGTTTAGCTCAACCCTCCGACCTCGAATATGTAAAGTTGAATTTACGTGAGCCTCCATAAAAATGAACAGCTTCACGACTTTCAGGTCTTCCAACCACTTGATCCTCTTTAGGTTGGTTTGAAGGTATGCAAACTAGTGGGCAACTATAAAGTAGATTCGTGAGGCACCCGTCCATCTTCGTTCCATGTACAAAGGTGATGGATTATAGATACGCTCTAGGTTTTTCATCATCTCAATCCTTTGTCGATAATCCGAGGAATGCATCGCAATCATAAACATGACGTGGAGCACTAAGAACCTGTTCCATGCTTCGTAATTCTGCAAGATAGCATCGAAAGTAAGGAAATGGTTTGGAACAACAACATTTGCTTCACTTCATATTATTAAGATTTCATAAAAACAATTCCTTCATTGGTTCGCTCTGATACCAACTGTAACATGTCCACTTGCTATCCTCAGGACATGTCTTAGCAGTCCATCAAGAAGGATGTCTAGAAAGCTCCGCACGGCACTCCCATGGAATGTTACAGGGTTTGCGATCTAGGACTTTCCGCATCTGCCACGTAGCGGAAGTATTCCGACTATTCACACTTAGGACCGACCTGAATTACGGTTTTCCCTATTGGTCATTTCCTAATGACAACTAGCATCGAACCCGAGCAAACTACTTTACGCAGAAACGCTAGGTTTGAAGTGGATTCACACTGCACTTGGTTCAAGGAGAATGGGAAACGAGAGGGACACGAGGCTCAACCTCTCTGCCATAAGGCATAGTCCCATTCCGTTCCCCTAAAACAGCGTAAATCGGGATCATCTATAACGCTATTTTCCTTGAATGGGACCAAGTGCAGCGTGTATCCGCTTCGAACCTGGCATTTCTGCGTAAAGTAGTTCGCTTGGGTTTGACGCTAATTGGCGTTAGAAAATGACCAATAGAAAAAACCCTAATTCAGGTCGGTCCTAAGTGGGAATGGCCAGAATACTTTCGCT
Source organism: Lygodium microphyllum (assembly GCF_053477565.2). Classification (NCBI taxonomy): domain Eukaryota; kingdom Viridiplantae; phylum Streptophyta; class Polypodiopsida; order Schizaeales; family Lygodiaceae; genus Lygodium; species Lygodium microphyllum. The sequence continues at coordinate 109,937,287 of NC_141164.1, forward strand.
ACGTGGCAGACGTGGAAAGTCCTAGATCGCAAACCCCGTAACATTCCATGGGAGTGCCGGGCAGAGCTTTCTAGACATCCTTTCCGATAGACTGTTAAGAGTGTCCTGAAGATAACAAGTGGACACGTTACAGCCTAACGGGCCAGGAGCATCCAAAACTCACTTTGCACTAAATGCTTATGACGATTTTGCGTTTGTATCCAATATGTAGTCCAACGTTCACCTTCCCTTATCCTCAGAGGGATATCCCATAACATATAGGTCTAATGCTTCGTAATACATACATAGGGAAGCACCTCTCAGCTGATTTCCGCGGCTCCATTGCGACTCTCCTACACCTGGGGGATTAGCCCCAATATGCGTCGCTAACACATAAAATATAACGCACAAACTCCACTCTTTCATAATTAAGTGTTCCAGGAGATTTTGATTTGCCTCACAAAACTTTCCCCAATGGAAGCACCTATCTAAACCTACAACTTAGGTTTCTTATCCTCTCAGCGTTGCTCAAAGTTTATCAAACAAGTGCAATGCATTCCAGGAGATACCACGTGGCATTCTTGATGCAAGGTGTATGACGATTGTGCACAACCATTTTATAATTAAAAAACTAGCCATGTGAGGTGCGGAAAACAGCCCTTTCATGAATTTAAACTAAGTGTTATGTGCTGCGCTGCTTTAGGGACTAGCACCGGAACTTCCGTGCTACTAGTCGCTTATATTTAATTATCGAACGATCCCTAAATGCTATGAACAAAGAGGAAAATCAAAATTTGTATCTTTTTAGCAATTAGATCATCTCACAAACTTCCTCCCCCCCTCACCGTTTAGATGTTGCTGCGGTGCATAGGTATAAATGGTTGTTTTGTATCATTTTTGTATGTAAAAAACAATAAACACGTACTATAACACAAATGACAAGGTCAAAATGAGGCTTCACCTCATGTTTTAACCTTGCCAAACATTTACACACATAAATCTTATTTTTTCATATTTTTTGACCGCGAAAACCCCAATTTTCTCTATTTTTGCTATTTTTCCTATTTATTATTCATAAAAAATAGGTATTTTTTGATTTATTTATATTGGCTTATTATTTTGATTAAAACTTAACATTTTCTCTGATTTTATCCCATTTTCATTCCTTTCCTCCAATTCAAAATTGAAAAAACCCAATAATTTCCACAAAAAATGAAATTTTATGGGTTTTAAAGAATTAATAACGGCTCTAAATCATTACGGGTTCTGCATTTCTGTAGTGAAATAACAAAAACAATCAAATTTCTTTGTAAAATTGAAGCATACTGCGTGTCTTGCATATTGTGGGTCTTTTAATAATTATTATGAGCAGCCCATAGACCAACGAGCAACCATTCTTTAGTGCTGAACCTCTTTCCTTAGCCTCCACTTCATCTTGAAGCAATCCGATCATAGCCAGACAAGCATTCTTCATCCCCTCTTCTTCTTGATTTCTTGCACATGAATGCCTCTATGCAGGAGAGAGAGAGGGAGGAGAGAGAAAGACTAGTTTTTATTCTCTTGACTTAGTGCATCATTTCTTGATCTGTTTGTGGTGATGGAGGGCGAAGGATAGAAGTTTTCTAGGCCCAGGAGCGTTCCTCTCCATTCTCTAGATCTGAAAATCATCATGAGGGGAGTAAAAAGGGGGCGCAAAAAACTGATGCCCCTCCCCCTCCCCATCGTTTCATTTCGTGGGATTTGTGGCTCTTAAGCTCTTTTAATTAGAGCTTTAAAACTATAATCAACTTATCTAGTTCATGCCTCTTGCATTCACACTCCCGGAAATGATTTTTCAGATTTGAGGGGGCAACAAATGACATCAGAATCGAGATCCATCTGGACGGGTGGCTCCGTGGCGTCGAAATCTACAAAGTTGGGCCCCGTCATGCTCTTCCTGGCTTTGAGATCTAGTAGCTGCTTCACAACCCCGAACCTTGCAGGGATTAAATGGGGGATCAAACAAACTTGGAATTGAGATCCGAGACTTACGTTGGATTCCTGACGTCATTTTGCATCTAGGAAAACTCTAGCTTGGCCATCCGCCACCATTTGATTTCCCATGAAAATTAGCACTAGCGCTTTAGGGACTTACCGCTTAAAATCATCCTGATTGCCACCCACCGCCGCCTTTGACGAAGTCTATTTTTCTCCAGATATTCGTAATTTTTGGCTATTTTTAAGCACTTCTTGGCATAAAACATCATCTGTTATTGGCGACCACAGGATAGGGCAACTCAGCCCGTCGAATCCCACGAATAGATCTGCACATAAACAACAAAAAGAAGCATCAAGTTGATACAAAAAATACGCAACACAACACATCACAACTCATACCCTACCCCCTGACAAAACCAAGGCATGAAATCCATGAGGCGTAGGCCCAGCATAATCTGGCAGAAAACCCAAGCTAGTCACTAACCAACTACTGCAACATAGCTAAGCTAAAAAGAACTATCAAAGAGGTCACCCTAAGTGGTGGTCTGAACTACCTATCTAGCTAAGAAAAACTCAACTAGGAGCTTCTACTAGGTGAGAACTCATATAGCCTAATCAAGAAATATTTTCTTTTAGCACATTACTCTTCTTTTGGGTTTTTATTTTTCCATACTCGGGCGTGTAAAAAGGAGGGAGCTAAGCGTAGTGACCCAAGGAGAACAAGGCATCGGCCTCAGGTCCTGTCTTGGTACCCAAGAACCTACCAAGCCCTCGCAAGGCAACACTTAATCCTTTTCTAATGCTCACTTTTATTTTTGCTCCAACCTTCTTATATTCTTTATTTTTTCATCTAGATGCCACCCCAAGGAAGACAAAGCATCGGCCCTGGATCTTGTCTCATCCCCAGAAACCTACCACGCCTTCGCAAGGCAATAAACAACAACTCAAGGATTTTTCTTTCTTTCCTTTTCTATTGTTATAGGGGTTAGAACCCCTTTTTACACACCTCCGTATATTTATATATTGTCTTTTAGATCTTTAAGGTTTCTTCTCTTTCCATCATTATTTTAGTAGGCTTCTCTAACTGCCTCACAACTAACAGGAACTCCTAGAATGGCCTCCTAGCAGGTCAGCAGAATAGGGTCACTAGAACTCCCATCCAAAATAGGTCTTTTGATGCCTGACAATGCCTTGAAGGAGGCAAGGACTACTCATACCTCCCCCAGACATACTTAACCTAAATCTGGGACTTCATGCCTTGATTGTCGGTCCAAACAAGAGAGAAAGTAACCCTCACCCTCACATATATTATTAATTATTTAAGGGAAAAAATTGGAACCGGGAACGAAACCACCTGGAATGGCCACAAGAAACTTCTTCGCAGCAAAGGCTCCCTCCAGCGACTTTGTCAACTTGTAGGGTGCAATCACTAAAACCAGAAAGCATTAAACATACCTGCACCAAATAGAGATAGGACCCTCTTGGCCTAAAGAAATAGCACATTTTACTGCAAACTAACTGGCCCTCTTGGCCTAAAATGGATAGTTCATTCTAATCCATGCAATATATGATCTCCTTGGCATATACATCACATTCTATCAAACTAATCAGGATAGCATAAAATAGGAGGACTAGCCTCATGCTACTCATGCGAGTCAGCTAAAAGCTTGATCTACGCTCTTTGTAGATCCACTAGCCCAAACCTTTCTACTGATATCTCAGTAATAATGGCCATCTCTTCTTGGGTATTATGAGCTAAATGAATGACATCATTAGGTTAATATATCTCATCCCCTTGGTTGCCATTCAAACAGATCGCTTGTCCCAACTTTCCAGTAACTCCTCCTACATGGAGAATCATGGATTTATGATCATTCAACTCTTCTCTAATTGGACCATTACATATGCCAATGATACGATCCAAACTAGACAAAGCTTCAAGCCTAGACCCATCACATAGATGCATCTCAAGGCGGTGGTCCCTATTTTCAGATGTCACATTATGGCCTTTAGTTGCATCCTCTTGGCAATCCATCAAAGCATGTCCACATGCAATTCCTGGCCCTTCATCTGACACACCAACAATATTTTTAGGGGTTTTGGGCCTCCAAACCCATCTCATATTCCTTTTCATATTCTTAGATTGCCTCATCTGTCTACATTGGTCCAATGGACTCACAGTGGGTTTATCACCATTACGAGATGGCCTCACAGCCTTATGGCTTCTATTTAGTACAGGTGGACCTTTGGCATGCCGCATCTTCTCTACACGAGATGTCTTTACTTGCCTTTGTCCACTCTACAACAATTGCTTAGCCATAGGAACCATGCTTTTACTAAAAGGAATAGCATCTACTTGAAAGCATGATTCATCTATAAATTGGAAAGGTCTCTCAAGAGCCTTACTAGGAGCACATTTGGAACCACTCATAGAACGCTCATCTAAGCTTGTAGACCTAATGGTTCTATCAATTTCAGCGTCACAACTACCTCTCATGGAAGTGTTGCAAGCCTTGATGGGACTACTGGGCTTGGAATCTTTTTATCCCCAGAGGGTATATTATCCCTACTATTGCCATTTTCTTCTTGGAGATTTTGGCTACCAAGGTTCCTCTCATAGGCTGCCTTGGTATCAACAAGTGAGCTGTCTCCTTATAGAAATGGTTGGAAGCTAGGATACACTTGTACTAAGCTGGAAAAACTTCAAAAGTTTTCCCAACATCTCTGAATATGTCCCTCATAATCAATGGCATGCATCTTTGCTTCCCTTAATGACTTAGGATTCTGCAATCCCACTTGGATTTGCATGTTAATCTCTAAGACACTCAAAAAGAGCTCACATAGCACATCACCTGGAAATGCAGTAGCTCTTCTTGGCCAAAGCCTCAGAATATCATCAAAGACTCTAGCATATTCTTTAATAGAAGGATAGGACTCTTGCCTAATCTGCATCAGCTGCCCTAAAACTTGGGTTATAGGCACCTTCTTTTCATATTCATCTAAAAATCGATCACTCAAATCCTCAAAGGATTTAATAGACCCCCTTGGGAGGCTCCAGTACCATTTTCTAGCCTCTCCCTTTAGGGTACTTGAGAATACGAGCATCTGATGAAAATCATTGAACCCACTTGCAAGGCAAGTTAGGCCGTATTCACGTAAATGCACCATCAGATCCTCATTAACCAGCTCATGAAACACTGGGAGATCCCTATAAGGAGGAGGGCATTTAGTCATTTCCTTCGGGATCAGCACTGGGGCATTAAAATCCTCAAAATCATAACCCAACTCTAGTGTCTTAGGGTTTCCAACCTCTTCCATTTCCACCTTTACTGGTGTAGGGAGGTTCATATCATCCTTGCTATCCCTTTCTGCCAACTCACAGAGTGGTCTAGGGAGTCCTATAGCTCTTAGCATGTCATTCTGATCCTTTCTTAGAGGATCTTCCATATCTTGCCCCTTCCTAGGTAGTTCCATGATGGCTTTATCTAGGAGCTTTTGCCCCTCATCAAAAGCAAACTTATCCTTAGCACTTAGGACTTGGGGACCATGTCTTTTAAGCAAAGGCCTTCCCTTTACATCTAGGGCTTCTAACATCCTTGTGATACTTAAAATTTTGGCACGATGCCCCACCACATGGGATGTTTCAGCTATAACTGCACTCCACTGTGTGTTGAATTTTTCCCATGGCACTATGGCTTTAGCATAATCACTTGTTGATGCCATGATTGCCATAGCTTCCAACATACTATTTCCATGCCTTCTAGGTTGATGGATGGTTATACATGATTTCTCTTGGGTAGAGACCACACCAAGGCAAACCTCAGCCCATGCCATTGCATTAGAGGAAGATGGGGTAGCCACAAACTGGTTACTCTTCTCATCACCTAAATTATATTCTATAGAGGACTCATGCTCTACATAACTAACTAAGTCCATCAATAAGTTTTGTATAGGGAAAGCCAAGGTTTTCCATCCTTCAACAAACCCCGTTTTATGGTTAGCTTAGCATACTCCTAATGGAAATTATAAACTTGGGTCCCTTTACAACCTAGATTCGGAGACCGCCACTTATAGGTAGCTCCCAGTAGATGCACCACTGATGGGACCTAAAATGGGCTGGCACTGGCTATGGCACTAGCCAGACCTCATGCATATGATAGACAACCCCACCACATGGCCTCCCAGGCTAGGAGTGTCCAAAACTCACTTTGCACTAAATGCTTATGAGGATTTTGTGTTTGTATCCAATATGTAGTCCAATGTTCACATTCCCTTCTCCTCAAAGGGAAATCCCATAACATATTGGCATAATGCCTCGTAATACATACATAGGGAAGCACCTCTCGGCTGATTGCTGTGGCTCCACTGCGACTCTCCTATACCTTGGGGATTAGCCCCGAGATGCGTTGCTAACACATACAAAACATAACGCACAAACTCCACTCTTTCATAATTCAGTGTTCCAGGAGATTTTGATTTGCCTCACAAAACTTTCCCCAACGGAAGCACCTGTCTAAACCTACAGCTTAGGTTTCCTGTCCTCTCAGCGTTGGTCAAAGTTTATCAAACAAGTGCAATGCATTCTAGGAGATACCACGTGGCATGCTTGATGCAAGGTGTATGACAATTAGGCACAACCATTTTATAATTAAAAAACTAGCCATGTGAGGTGCACAAAACAGCCCTTTCATGAATTTAAACTAAGCATTGCGTGCTACGCTGCTTTAAGGACTAGCACCGGAACTTCCCTACTACTAGTCACCTATAATTAATTATCAAATGATCCCTAAATTCTATGCACAAAGAGGGAAATCGGAATTTGTATCTTTTCAACAATTAGATCATCGCACAAACTTCCTCCCCCCCCACCGTTTAGGTGTTGCTGCAGTGCATAGGTGTAAATGGTTGTTTTGTATCATTTTTGTATGTAAAAAATAATAAACACGTACTATAACATAGAGGACAAGGCCAAACTGAGGCTTCACCTCATGCTTTAACCTTTCCAAACATTCATGTACATAAAATCTTATTTTTCCATATTTTTTTAGCGCGAAAATCCCAATTTTCTCTATTTTTTGCTATTTTTCCATATTTATTATTCATGAAAAATAGGTATTTTCTTATTTATTTGTATTGGCTGATTTTTTAACTGAAAATTAACATTTTCTCTGATTTTATCCCATTTTCATTCTTTTTCTCCAACTCAAAATCGAAAAAACCACTAATTTCCATCAAAAATGACATTTTAAGGGTTTTAAAGAATTAATAACGGCTCTAAATCATTACGGGTTCTACATTTCTGTAGTTACAGCCCTGAATCATGATGTAAACAAGGTTCAAAAAAAAAATTCATTGCATATGAATAACATTTGGACCATGAAACAACAAAAACAATTAAATTTCTTTGTAAAATTGAGGGATACCGCGTGTCTTGCGTGTTGCGGGTTTTTTAATAATTATTCTGAGCATCCCACAGATCGACCAGCAACCATTCTTTAGTGCTGAACCTCTTTCCTCAACCTCCACTTTATCTTGAAGCAATTTGATCATAGCCAGACAAGCATTCTTCATCCCCTCTTCTTCTTGATTTCTTGCACATGAATGCCTCTATGCAGGAGAGAGAGGGAGGAGAGAGAAAGACTGGTTTTTGTTCTCTTGACTCAGTGCATCGTTTCTTCATCTGTTTGTGGCGATGGAGGGCGAAGGATAGAAGCATTCCATGCCCAGGAGCATTCCTCTCCATTCTCCAGATCTGAAAATCATCATGAGGGTAGAAAAAAGGGGGCGCAAAAAATTGATGCCCCCCCCATCATTTCATTTCATGGGATTTGTGGCTCTTAAGCTCTTTTAACTAGAGCTTTAAAACTCTAATCAACTTATCTAGTTCATGCCTCTTGCATTCACACTCCCGACAAGTGGGTTTTTCAAATTTGAGGGGGCAAATGACATCGGAATCGAGATCCATCTAGACACGGGTGGCTCTGTGGCATCAAAATCTACAAAGCTGGGCCCTGTCGTGCTCTTCCCGGCTTCCAAATCCAGTAGCTGCTTCACAACCCCGAACGTTACGGGGATTAAATGGGGGATTAAACGACCTCAGAATTGAGATCCGAGACTTGCGTTGGATTCCTAACGTCATTTTGCATCTAGGAAAACTCCAGCTCCACCATTTTCCACCGTTTGATTGCCCATGAATATCAGCACTAGCGCTTTAGGGACTTGCCACTTAAAATCGTCTTGATTGCCACCGCCGCCTTCGACGAAGTCTATTTTTTCCCAGATATTTGTAATTTTTTCCTATTTTTAAGCACTTCTCGGCATAAAAAATCATCTATCAATTCTATTAAGAAAAATAAAACTTGGGAGTTAGTTCATTTGCCAAATGGCAATAATTCTTTGGCATGTAAGTGGATTTATAAATTGAAGGTTACAACTGAAAATGCTAAAGTAAAGTACAAGAATGGCATATTTGCTAGCCAATGGCTTCAAGTAGGAGAAAAGTGTGGACTTTGATGAGATCTTTTCACCTACAGTACAAATGATTACCCTTTACAATGTGCTTGCCTTCACGGTTAAAGAAGATATGAATCTTATACAATAACTAAAGAAGAGTCTTTATGGCTTGAAGCAAGCTCCACGCGAATGGTACTATAAGAAGATCAAATTCTTGGTATGCATACAATCAAGGATAGAACAAAAAATTGAGTTATTAAGAACTATCTTAGCAAAGTATTGCAATGTTTCAGTATGGTGAGGGTAAGGAAATTCGTACTCCATTGACTCCCTTTGTGAAACTACTTGCTAATGATTGTTCCAAATTTAATGAAAAGAGGGCTGAAATGGCAAATGTTCTATATTCATTACGTGTGGGTAGTCTTATATATACTATAATTGCCACTTGCTTGAATACTTTTATAGTGGAAGTAGTAAGTATATGTCAAAATATTAGTAAGAAGCATTGGGAAGGAGTGAAAGGCATTTGAAGGTACTTGAGGAAAATAGAGAGAGAGAGAGAGAGAGAGAGAGAGAGAGAGAGAGAGAGAGAGAGAGAGAGAGAGAGAGAGAGAGAGAGAGAGAGGTGAAGAAGCCAAGAGCACACACACAAAACAATGGAGATTTAAACACACAATGAGATATGGTTGAAATCTTCTTCCTCTTCGTTCTTATTTTCCACACAAAAGATCTAAGCCTAAAACATGATAAAAGACTAATATAAAAGTACTACAATGTATGTAGAAGTAATCATAAGTGTGAACCCACTAAGAAAAGAAGAAGTGGCACAATAAATTTTCCATAACCTAGGGTAGAATACTGTGGATGTAGTTGAGATCTAGAATCCGTGGTGTATCCTCATCTCGATCACTTAAAATGTCTATGAGTAATATCTTGCCACATCACCAATGTACGTAGTCAATGTTAATTCATGTAGAGCTCGACATAGGAACACTTCCCCTCAAGCTCAGAATGAGCTCATGAACTCCAAATAGAGTCTTGAAGCGTTGAACCTTCTCAGCTCCCGAGGACTTGGTAAAAATATCAATAACTTGATCCTCTTTTGCTGACATAAACCAAGTCAATATCATGTGCTAGAACCCGCTCCTGAATGCAATTATAATGAAACTCTATGTGTTTGGTCCATGCATGATATAGTGGGTTTCTAGCTAATTAAATGCTACTAAGAATATTGTAGTAAGATGATAACCTTCTTATCCACATGCATCCCCAAACCACTAAGTAGCTCACATAATGAAGCTACCTCACATGCTACAATTACAGCCCCTCTATACTTTTTCCCAATGTACTAGTCAAGACAACTATCAGCTATTTCTTACTACTCCAACATAACAACATTACCAAAGAAAAATATAAAACCAGTGGTAAATCTCCTTTTTGAAATACTACTAGCCCAAACTGTATTTGTGTAACCATGCAAGTCCAATGATATACATATACCATAGAATAAGGCATAGTCCAAAATGTAAGCTTTATTGAGATATCAATCTCTACATGAGTTCGCATAAAATTATGTGCCTCACTAATGTGGCAAGATATTATTCACTAGCATGTTAGGTGATTGGCATGAGGTTATGTGAGTGATACTACAACTAGACTACACCCATGTAGTCCATCCTTGGTTATGGCACATTCATTGTGCCACCTCTTCCTTTCTCACTAGATTCACACTTAGTGACCACATGCATATACGTTGTGTACTTTCATAATAGTTATTTATTATTGTAGGCTTATTTCTTTTATGTGGAAGAAGAAGATCTCAACCCTATCTCTTTGTGTGCTCAAATTTCCATTGTTTTTTTTTGTATGGGTGCTCTTGGGCGCTTCACCTCTCTCTCACCTCTTGTCTATTTTCATGGTATCAAAGTAGTCCCATGACTATGCGGAGCTCGATTGAAGGCTAAGATGAAGGCATTAAAGCACGAAAGCAAGCAAGTAAGCAATGGATAAGAAGCTCTTCCACCTTTCTCAATTTTCCTTGGGTTATAGTTGTAGGAGGCTTCTAAGTTAATAGAAAGTCTACCACAATAGATGTGCAACCTTTTTCAATGACTACACAATAAGAATAACCACAATCTATAATCTATATGTGCATGCCTTTTGTGTTTGAAACTCAATAACTATCTAAAATCTAGAAAATACTTGAAAGCTAAAATCTCTTACAGGTCCAAAACATAGGTTGAAATGCAATATATACATTGTTCTTACTACTCACCAAGTTTCACTACTATTGGAGATTGCAGTCTTGCTAGTCTCAAGAGCCTCCTCTAGCTATAACCTAAGGAAACTTGAGAAATGTGAAAGTATTAGCAATCATGTGTACCTTGTGTGGGTATCTCTTGTCTATCAGCCATATTTTGAGTTAGATTAGAACATTAGGAGCTCTAATGTTGTACTTGTTTGACATTTTATATGTTTTAGACACTTTAGGTGGAGGGCACATTAGTTCATTTCTTTTTGTACACTTCTGGCCATTTTTTAGTGCTTTGACTACATTTAGGGTTTTCTCTCTTTTTTTCCTATATGTAAGCAACATGCCCTTCCACCTTCATAACCATTATCAATCATCGATCCTTCATGATTAGCTAGCCTTTCTCATTCTCTCTTCCTCCAACTACCATTTGGCACCCACATTAATGCGTAGAGCTACATGTTGGGGCTGATTTTTGCACCCTCATACCTTCAGCCACATTACATTCACATTGACCCTTTTCTCTTCTTTTTTCTCTCTTTATCTCCTTCTCTCAGTGTTCACTTTCCTCTTTCTATTGTATACTCTCACATAGTATCAAAGCATGGTATTTTTGGCTAAGAGAGACATAGGGTTGATTTCTTGTGGAGCAGACCACCTAAGACCGCTTTTCACATCAACTTTTTTCTCAAAGAAAACAACTTCCTTTTGTAGGAGACAATATTTTTTCCCAACAAGAACTTCTACATGGACTTCCTTGTGATCGTGTAGCCATTTCATCTTGTTTCGGGGCTATCTATTGCCAAAACACAAATTTCTTGTTGGTTTCTTATAGGAGTTTTGAAGATATCTTACCAGTAGCTTCATAGATTTGATAGATGAGGAGATTTCTAAGTACTCCTTCGAATGGCATCAACATCATTATCTGGATTGTGAAGAACAGAGGTCATCTAGCTTATTTTTTTAAGAACCCTCTACTCCCCATCCTCTTCATGTCTCATAGAAGGCCTATTCTAATGGCCTCCATGTTGCATCTATGGCACCCTCTACACAGGTGCTTTTACTCCTATCATTACCCAAGAAGGACCGGCTTAACGGTTCAAACTACTTGCTCCGGTCATGTAAGATGGAGTGTATCCTTGATGCCTTTGATCTTTGGGAGCTTGTTACCCACCCTATTCAATGGAGGATCTCACCATTAAATCATTGATGGATCATTTAATCTTATGGAATTGGCTCAACTCTTAAGTCTAATATTTTCTCTTTATGAGTCTACATGATTCTATCCTAGTGTATGTGTGTCGGTTAAAGTAGTAGAAGTGTGGACAAAGCTTTCTTCTTTGTGCCATTAGAAGACATTTGCCAAACGGTTTACTCTTGAGAAGAAATTATGGATACTCACTATTGATGATTCTTCTTCCATAAATGATCGTATTAACTGGTTGGAGGATATGAGGAACGAGCTTGTGTCCCTTGGTACGACGATCTCTTCAAAGGATAGGGCTATGATTCTTTTGACTCAGCTACCATCTCTCTGCTTTGATGTCTTCTACGCCAGTCTTCTTACATTGAGCACATGTGAGAAACTTCTATGGAAGGAGATTTCCTCACTTATTTTAGAGCATGACAACTGTGCTAAAGAGGTTGCTCCTAGATCGACCTCCACCAAAGATTTTGTTGTAGGTTCAAGAGCGGAGAAAATGAAGATAGGGAAGTAAAGGCTAAAAGACAAGAGAGTTCTTCAAGCTCTAACCCATACTTAGAGAAGCCCAAATTCCCATCTTGTGGAAAGGGGATATAATTGAGAGGAGAAATTTTTGAAGAAATCCCATCCTCACCTTTGTCTGAAAGTTAAGGATGGAGCTAAAACATTTGAGCCTTCTATCTTTACTGTAGTGGTTACCCATGAGTTAGTATTCCTTCATATTGTTCAATTATAGGAGCCTTCTTTAGTGGTTGTCTCATCTTCTAAGAGAACTTGGTTAGTTGATAGTGGAGATTCTAGTCCTTTGACTCTAAGAGGTGATTTGTTGTAGGATGTATGCCTTTTTCGAGGGTTTGGTCACTATCACTTACATTGTATCTATGCTTATTTGTGGTATTGGAAATTTGCCTTTGTTTCCCAATAGTGCTTCAAGATTTCTTTCACAAGACCTTTCTATTTCAAACTTGGGTATTCCCCTCCTTTAGTTTATGGCCTTACTAGGCTTGGTACCCAGGTTATGTTCACTAAGCAGTCCATTTGTATTGAGGATTAATCTATAGGCACCATTATCATGACACATTGGTAGGAGAGTGGACTTTATAGGCTTTATTTCCCTTATCTTATGTAGGACCCTCTAAGGCAATTGTCTCTTGCTACACCCATTCCCTCTTGTGCACCATCTATTCTATATATTCTTTCCATCACCCACCCTCACCTCTAGTAGTTCCCTTGTATCTCCCATTCCTTTCGAAGGGGAAAAATATTGGTGATGTGGTTGTGGACTCCCTAGTCCCTTGTGTTTCAAAGAGGATTTTATAGGATCATGAGGAGCTTCTTCATCGATAGTCTACATTGAAGGACTTTATCAACATTGGCATTCCACTTACCACCTTTGAATCTAGCTTTCTAACACATTCATGATCTGAGAGGGGATGTTAGTAGTCATGTGTATCTTATGCAATCATCTCTTGCCTGAGTCTCACTCGAGGACATTAGAAGCTTTGACATCATACTTGTCTATCATTTTATATATTTTAGAAAGTTTAGGTGGAGGGCACATTAGTGCATTCTTTTTCTGTACTTTGGGCCATGTTTTAGTGGTTTGACTACATTTAGGGTTTTCACTCTTTTTTGCTTTGAGGGGGATTGGGTTAAGGTATCTCACATGCATTTATCTCACATGTTCTTCTATTTTGTTTCCTTTCTTTAATGCACATTGACCTTTAAGTGGGAGGTTGTTGGCATGTAAAGGCTAGCCACCCATCTTGTTCAACTAAGCCTAAATATACATATGCACACTCATTCATTATTCTTTGAGTGATAAGGTAATAAGGTGCTACTCACAAGTGAGCTATTAATGCACCAAGAAAGATGCATCTTATACATACATACATACATACATACTTACTTACTTACTTACTTACTTATATACATATATATCTATGCATTCTTCACACTTTGTACAACTTTATCAATAGTCATGTATAACACCAAGGCACCAACTATGTGAGCACTAACACCCTCTCTCTCTCTCTCTCTCTCTCTCTCTCTCTCTCCTTCCCTACATGATATACTCTTAATGACTATAAGTGAATGAATTATTGTTGAAGGATTTCACAAATAAATAGGAAAAAAGTAATATCTAAAATACAATAAGTCGAGTAGCAATAAAATAATTGTGAAATTTTAGTTGATCATAAAATAATGATACAAAATTGTAAAAATAAGTACTAGAAAAATGCAAAAAAATGCTCCTATGCCCATCCCACTAACCTTAGCTCAAAATTATTACTACTATTGGATCTTTGATTTTTTCCACTAGAAACCTTTGGGAGTATTGTATTAAAGCTCAAGTCAACAATGTAAAGCATTAGTTTAAAAACTCTACCAACACTCCTTGCAATCCTTGACTATATGTACTAGAGTGGGTTTTCTCTAATTTGTTGAGTGTGTGCTATCCAAGAGCATTGTAATCAATTCTAATTCTTGAGATAAATAATACTCGAGGAAGAAAGTATGGCTATTTACTTTTTGAAATTCCATGGAGCAAAGGGTAAAAATACTCAATAACTCCTTCAAATGTTAGAACTAGGATGCATTCTACATTCGATAAGTGAACGTGTGGCTAAGATGCAAAGTTTTGAATACCAACTTCTGGACAAAGGAAGAGAGTGTTATGATCATTATGAAAGGTATGTAAAACAATATAGAATCTGTATTCCTATAGATCTAAAGAAATGGAGTCCCTTTAGGAATTGTGAAGAAAAATATAAATATATCAATGAAAGGAATGACATGTAGAAAACTTTTTTTTAAGAAATTAGTGGACATTGGAATAGATAGAATAATTCCTTAAACAATGGGAAAGAGTACCTATTATGCTCAAAGTGGAACATTTTGTTGAGAAATCAAGATGAAACAAGAAACTAAGGAGCCTAGCACTTTTGAGGAAGTTGTGGCTATAGCCATAGAGAAGAAAAGGAAGATGGAAAAAACAAGGAACATGGAATATATGGAAAGCTTGAACAAAGAAAGACCCATGCTACATGCTAGGGAGCCAATTCTTAAAGTTAATAGTGAAAATTTTCAAGTGCTAGCTAGAAAATACATTAGATTGCTACCATAAGTAGAGGATCAACCAACAAAGAAGAGAGGCTAAGAGGAGAGAGAATGAGTAGAAGAGAGAGAAAGATAGGAGAAAGAGAGAGGAAGCCACCATGGAAGCTAAAGGAGAAGGTCAAGAGCCAATTCTTAATTATATATAGATGCCCTAAATTGGGTCTCTTATAACTTTTATACCTCAATCAGTGTGATTGGGTATATAATCCCTAGTTCCCATACATCTCACTCGTTACCCTCCATCCCCACCTCAAAAGTTTTTACCTTTTAAAAAAAAAGACCATTGGAGGGATTTGCCATAGTGGCTAGTGAGTGAGGCTACAAATTACTACTTTTATTAGCATTACAAAGAGAAAATCTTGATGGATGAGGGCTCATATCTAAGAAGAATTTAGACATAGGGCTATGTAGAGTTGGCATGCATATTGTGGGCATGGGCACAAGGAAATAGTGCCACCAATACATTTTATAGAGGACATGAAAACTATGGACAATATGTTGACTACTACAAGCCTGTAAAGGTAAATCTACCATAAATTTTAATAGGCTACTCTAAATGGGGTCTAAGCCATGTCAAAATGTAGCTTATGACAAGCACTTTTAGTCCATATATAAAGCTCTTGGCTGTAACTTATGAAAGTATGAAATTGTTCTAAAATAGAGCGTACTTTCCATGTAGTGTGGGTTCAAAGCATGGCATATCCATCTGGTCTTCAGCCCATTGAGCCTCTCCTAACTGGGGAAACTCTTCCACGATAGTGGCTAGGAAACAAGAGGCTTCTTCTAGGTAGGCCTTGCCATTTGATGAGGTATTCCTGGATCAAGATCTCAAGTGTTTAGCTTACTACCCACAAGTATTGCCTTCAGGATATATTGAATTCTTCATCTATGGGAGGTAGCTCCTCCACATAGTCCATTAATCACGTGCTAATGAAGGGCTTCAGTTGGTTGACATGAAACACATTGTGAAGCTTGTTGGTGGAGGGGAGCTCTAACCAATAGGCCAAGTTGCCAATTGTTTGTAGGATTTGATAGGTGCCATATAAAAAATGGGCCATATTGTCATTGCTACCATGCTTGACAATAGAGTAATGAGACTTAGGCCCTTCCAATAGGACTAGCTCTCCCTCTTGAAATTTGATATGCCTTCTTCTCTCATCAGCATAAAGCTACATATTATCTTGTGCCTTTTAAAGATTCACTTTTCACTTCTAAAGGAGGGCATGCATGTGTTTGAGCTCCTCTTGGCTTTGGGGGTTGATCTTGTCATTGAATAGGACTATAGGGAGGGAAACCTTATATCCATATAGTGCCTCAAAAGGAAAAATCCCAAATTTTCTAGAGTGGGTAAAGTTATTTTATATGTAAGCTTAACCAAGTGGAGTCATATATCCTATCTATACTCTACATCATGGCAAAAGTGCCTTGGGTAGGTATCAAGCTATTTGTTGACCCTCTCAATGTTTGACCATTAGTCTATGGGTGGTATGCAGTGGATGGAGCAAACTTGGTACCCATAAATGTGAAAAACACATGTCAAAGGTTGCTCTATAAACTTAGCATCCCTATCATGCACTATGACTATAGTAACACATGCAATTTAAACACATGCTTCATAAATTGAGTGGCCACTTGAGATGTGGCATACTAAGTTTTAATGGGAATAAAGTGGGTAGCTTTAGTGAGCTTATCAACTACCATATAGATGGTATTTCATCCTTTCTTAGCGAAGGGAAATGTAGTAATAAATTCCATAGTGATACTTGTCCATTTTCCTTCAAGAATAGGTAGAGGGTGCAAGAGAGACTAGATGGTCTAAGTGTGTTGTCCTTATTATTTTGGAATGGAACACAAGTAGTCACATAATCCTTGGCATTTCTCCATAGGCCCACCAGCAATGGGGTAAGAATGCATCTCTTCCATGATCTTTTGTGTAAAGGGAGAAGTGTGAAGGATGAAAATCTTGCAATGGGATCATATGAGCCCATTTTTGAGCTGATATCAAGAGTTTTCTTCCATTATTCCATGCTATAACTTTTGAAATATGTACTAAAGTCCTCTTTCAGCACAACAGATAGGCCTCCTCAAGCTCCTCAATCTAATCACTATGTAACTCTAAGATGGGTGATACTCTACATATCCACATCCTGGTACTAGTTAGTGTGGGAAAATCCTTTACACATTGCACCTTTTTTCGAGTCAATTTGTATGCCATTTTCATTAACAATGTATCTCAATTCAACCAAGTAACTCAAACTCCTATTTAAGAAATGCGCATGTTCTCTCAAAACATCAAACTCCCGTTTGATAGTGCCAAGTGTTCTTCTTGTGATCTTTTGTAGATAAGAATGTCATCAAAGAATATAAGCCTAAACTTGGAAAGAAAGGGATGTAAGATCTTACTCATGAGGCTTTGGAATATGGCAAGGCATTACTCAATCCAAAAGTTATTATTAGGAAATGATAAAGTCCTTGATCAATCCTGATAGCTATTTTGACCTCATCACTTTTCTGCATGCATATCTAATGATGGCCAAAGTGCAAATTAGTCTTAGTGAGATATCATTCCCATTTCAGCTAATCCAACAAGTCATCAATCCTAGGGATAGGATATTGGTTCTTAACTACGATCTTATTCAAGTCTTTGTAGTCAATGCACATGCAAAAAGAGCCATCTTTCTTCTTGACTATCATGATTGGAGATGCATAATGTGAGGAACTCGGCTAAATAAACCCCATCTCAAATAACTCCTTGACTTGATTTGCAACTTCTTCGCATTTACACTTGGAGAGTGTATAAGGTTGCTTTTTCATTGGCTTAGAATAGGATTCTATATCAATTGAGTGGTCCACTTGTATCTTAAGGGGAAGGGCTTAGAATAGGGTTCTATATCAATCAAATGGTCCACTTTCCCCTTAAGGAAAAGGGCTACATGCATCTAAAATTAATCTTCATACTCCTCTAATAAGGCTTCAATGCTAAATTCTTAGTCACTTTTGAGGAAAAACATGAGTCTTCCTTATTAAAGTGCAAGACAATTATCTATGAGCATTTCTTAAACTCTCATTTGAGTTACTTTGATGTGATTACCTAAGCATTAGCATTGTCATGAAGTCCCTCTAAGCATATGAGATGCTCCATGTGCAACAAAATCCATATAGAGATGAGAGAATTACATAGCATATTACCTAAGCATTTTAGGGGTAATAATAAACCAATGCAACATCAATGGGGCCCATGTATAATGCAATTAGAGCAACTGATGCCACATAGTTTTCAACCAAGCATAGAGTAACCTTGGCGCATACATGTGCACTGATTTCTTCTTCACCCTTGGCCACTTGAACTTTCAAGGGGTGCTACAATTCCACAGGAATGCGTTTCAATTGATCAATGGCTATTTTATTTAACAAACTCTGTGTACTACCGCTACTCACTGGGATAAATACATACATTTCATTAAATTTTCCTTGAACGAGTAGTGTGTTGGGTCTCCCTAGAGTGTGTCCATGTGTCCATAGATATGGAGCAAAGGGATGTGGCAACCTGAGGGGGTGTAGTAGAAGTGATCAAACTAATATCATGAGGCGTGTAGTTGCCTCAGTCAAAGGAAAACCCATCCTTCAGATCATAGAACTATTATTGTCCAAGTTCTTTACATAATACTCATTTTCACCATGTACAAAGTTATTTGTAGCATTCAAAGCATGTAATTTTTCCTCATCATTTGGCAATCCTCCATAACATATATGTTGTGAAATTTGACCTTTGCTATTTTATAGGGGCATTTTGAGGCATGGTCTACCATGTACTTATCTCCATACTTAAAACATAAGCCTTTTTCTTTATGATCCTTCACAATGTCTAGGGGAATGATTTTTTGGCTACTTTGATCACTTGAGGGTGATGCATTTTGGAGCCTCTTTTCCACATACTTTCCCTCTCTATTAGAGCTATGTGTTGTCCCAAAGAAGTACCCTATTTTCTTTCAACATGAAAGGGGGGATAAGTAGGGATCTTGGGGCTATTACTAGGCATGGGATTGCCTCTAAAAACAATGCCATATTGGCTTGACCTCAATGGAGTATGTGGCTACCCAAAACCTTTCTCCAAATCCTCATTCTTATGGTTCTTTCTTGCGTATCTTTCAATCAATTTAATTGTATCAAATAAGGTAGAAGTCTTTGAAGCCATTACATCAGCCATTAAGCTAGGCTCAAATCTGTAGATGTGCTTGTGTAATTTTGCATAACCACTAACACTCTAAACATATGTGGTCAAGTTCATAACCTAATTGGTTTTTTCCTTTATTGTGAGATTGCATTGGGAAAGTTGGTCCCATCATCTTACCAATTGCTTCTTTTCCACAAGGATACAAAGACTTGTACCATATGCATAATAAAGTCTTCCCAAATCAATAAATTGATGATTCTCATGGCTCATGTAGTGCCACCATGTGTGTGAAAACCCTTCCACCCCAACCCTAATCTTGTGTCTATATAAGAGTGGGAGGTTTCAATTATATCGACCCTTTTTGGCATATCCATGTATTGGAAGCTCTGTCAATGTAACCATTCAATCTTTTTATTTTATCATTTTTCTTCCATTGTGTTAAGAGTGACTAAGAGGGAGTGAATGAGAGGTGTGCTAAGTGAGGGACTGAGGGAAAGTGAAGCTCTTCATCTTTTTATTTTTCTCATCTTCTCTATTAGCTCTTTGACTTGTTGGTGTGCTTGGTGGTGGATGTAGAGAAGCGATGACATTGGATCGTGTTGATCATGGTCATGGAACCATCTCCGAGCCTTTGAGTCTTCAAAAGTAAGAAGGAAAAGTAGGTGAGTTTCCTACAACTCAAAGCTAGTCTTTTGTTCTTGCTTTCTTGGGTTGGAGAGGAGAATGCTTGGTCAGTTAGAGTAGAGTGTTGAGAGACAAGGTGAGAGATTGTCGCCAAAGTGAGTTGTAGCTTCTGAACAATAGAAGTCCATCCAAAGTTCCAACTATTAGTATGTTTGGCCCAACATTTTGGTTCCATTGCCAACTTGAGATGGTACAACCACAAAGGTTCTCACACTCCTACCATGTGGTGGAATAGAAAGCTTATGCATGGGCATGGATGGAATCAATGTGGTCTTGATCAATGCATGGCTAGCATTCTGAAACCCATGTGGGAAGGAACCAGTTTGTTGGATCAAGATTGAAGAGATAGGAATTGCTAGAGCAGGTAAAAACATATAAACCACAACTTCAAAAACACAAAAACACACAAAAACTCAAAACATGAAACACAAAAGGCAAAACACATACTCTTCTTATTGAACACCTTTTGTGGCGATATTGTGAGTTCAAGGTAGGCTCATCTTGTTGCCTTGGTCATTGGTTTCATATGCGTAATGATTAAAATCTAACTCAACATGTTATTTACTTATGTGGCTAATATTTGGGGGTTTTAGGGTGAAGAGAAAGGGGAAGAGAAGAAGGATAATATGAGATTAAATTAAAAAGAAGAAGGTGAGATTAAATTAAAAAGAAGAAGGTGATCAAAGAAGAGGAAGATAGAAGGTGTAGGAGAAGAAGAGGTAGAAGAAGAGATAGGAGACAAAGCTTAGAAGAAGAAGAGGAAGAGTAAAACAAGAAGAACATTAGAGAAGAAGAAGAAGAGAAGAAGTTGATTGAGTGAGAGGAAGAACGTATGAGTGGAGGTAACATCGCCTCTTGGGATGCTGGCTCAAAGCTCCTCCCATGCTTTGCCACAACTTGGCACCATGCATGTGCCCATCATGCAGACGATGCCCCCTTCTTTGTTTCATCATGATCTTGGCATGGCGGGCTCCCTACAAAGAGCCTTCGGCAAAATACTGGGTAATCCATTTTTCAATGGTCTCTCTGCTCAATATGCAGGCCAAGGGCATCTCGGACCTATTGGGCAATATTCAAGTCAATATTCAGGAGGAGGTGGAGACGGACTGTCCTTTGGGAATGGAGCCGTCCACCTGGGAGGTTTTGCAGAAAAAGTGGCAGGATTTGATAGTAGAAGCCCCGCAAACCAAAGGAGAGCCTCCAAGAAGCTGAAGGAGCTAACAACATTTCAACTCCTAGAGGTTATCAGGGTTTTCCTCAACGAGGCGAACATCAGACTCAAGCAGGAGCTCAAAAAGGTCTGCAAGACACCACCACTCCCCCCAAAGCACCCCCGGAATTTGGGCAGCCAAGAAATTCAACAGGTATGCCAGGTAAAAACATTTGTCTCTTAGTCCCTGCTTTGGAGTTGAAGAATTACACAATTTCCTATCAATCTAGAGCACTTATTGGTCTATGTCATGGAGCACGTCCCCCCATGGAATTTCTCAGAAACTGGGTCAAGCTGAATTGGGAACCACTAGGTGGGAAACCCCTGGTTATTCAATACCTCCCAAACAACTATTTTTTTTTCCTCTTTGAGAGTGAGCAAGCAGCCCTAACCCTATTAAGCCATGGACATTTGACCCCTCTGGTCCTAAACCGACTTGTGTTCTAATTTGGCTCGAATTCCCAAACCTTCCGTTGAACCTATATCCCTTCTTGAAAACCCTAGCTGCTCCCCTAGGTAGACTCTTAGGACAAAGGCCATACACGGATATTAACCCGCAGTGGCATCCTCAACTACTCATAGAGATTGACCTTAGCAAAACCCTAATAGATTCATTGTTGATTACTGATTCAGAGGGAAACTTTGTGAAGGACCAACCTGTCCTTTACAAGAATATTCCAAATGCTTGCTTCAAGTTTCTCAAAACGGGAAGAGGGAAACTTTGTGAAGGACCAACCTGTCCTTTACAAGAATATTCCAAATGCTTGCTTCAAGTTTCTCAAAACGGGACTCTTCATTCGAAATTGCCCTGAATGGAAAGCTAAAGAGAGCCCAGAACCCAACAAGGAGAACTCCCCTGCAAAAACCGATCACCCACAAGATGATGGGTTCCAATCGATTAACAGGAAGGGAAAAACCGAGAATCAGTCAACCAAGAAACAAAACAATAATAGAAAGGGAAAAATCACCTACAATAACAGATACCCCCCTTCTCATGAACTTAGAGGATGTACTAGCAGGGAGTAGTGAAAAGGGAAAAACTAGTAAAAAAAAGAGAGACTGCTCCAGTAGAGTCAGACTCTGATGATGTCATAGTTGAAGAAACTCAGGTTGAAAAAAAGGGCAAGCAAACCAAACAAATGAAAACTATAAACATACAGAAAACTTAAACATTGGCCTCAATGAATAGAATGAAGATGTAGAATTTACTCAGGCAGAGGAACTTCCAATGGGAGGAGAACTTCCTCTCAGTCCTATCCCTGCTGAGAGCCCAACCAAAGAGGGAGGGAGTCTACAAAACTCCAAAAGGAGATACTCAAGTGTAGGACAAAGTGCTAGTAACCCATTTGGTCAAACAAAGGGTCCTCAGAAGAAAGGGAAACCAAAAAAAGCATAGGTTTGTTAAATGAATAAATTTAAAATTGTGTCCTATAACATCAAAGGGTTGACTGACCCCAAGAGGCCAACTACATTCAGGGAATGGATTAAAGTTAGTGCCATTTACCCCGATGTTATTTGCCTATAGGAAATAAAAGTGTCAGGTCCTCCTCTGCTCAAAAACCTACAGACAGTGTCTAAGGAGTATGAATGGTATATGACAAACCACACCAATAGGAGGGGGGGGACATGCATAGGTGTCTCCATTAAAATTAAGGATCAAATAAGTAAGGTTATGATTGATTCAGAGAATAACTGGGTTGCAGTCCTTTTTAAAAATCAGGATGAATTTGCTATTGTCTCAGTATATGCCCCTAATATTTCTGCTGAAAGAGGCAGGTTGTGGGATTCATTACAGGTCATCAATTGCCCCATTATCATTGCAAGGGACTTCAATATGGTTGAATCAACAAAAGACAGATATTTGGAAAAAGGAACATGTATTGCAGGAATTGAAAAGAGTAAGTGGTTGGTAACTAAAGCCTATCATGGGCTAAGTGATGTCAATGAGCAACTAGGATTCACATGGAGTAACAATCAAAGTGGAGTTTATCTCCGAAAGGCTAGACTTGATAGATTTTACATATCTGCAAGTCTATTGGCCTCTTTTGTTAATCTCAAAGTTAAAGCTCTTGATAACATAGTCATGTCTGACCATAAGCCTATTCAGCTAGTCCTCTCTAACTCATCCCAAATAATAAAAGCTGGTTGGTTTCATACTGACCCTAGACTATTTCAAAACAAAATAGTTAGGGACACTATCAAAGGAATCTGGACAATGGCCTTCTTGCAAATAGTCTCCCCAGCTCATTCATGGGCTAAAGCCATTAAAGACACTCAAATTTTTTTTAGGGAAGTCAAAAATAAAAAAGTACAGCAGACTAGGAATCATAGAGCTAGACAATACTCAGTGTATAAATCTTTGGAGATCAGGATAGAGGCTAGGGAGACCCAATCTGACCTAGTCAGAATCAAACAAGAACTTAGATCTGCTGAAGAAAAAGAAGCTATGGACATACAACTCTTCACTAGGCAATGGTGGGTTGGCAAAGAAGACAAACCCACCAGAGACATGTTCAAGTCCTTAAAAAGAAAAAGGATAAAGAATCCATCCCATTGTTGAGAAGGGAAGATGGCACACATGCCCAAAACAATGGAGAGAATCTCCTTATAGCTAAGGAATTTTTCTCTAAAATGTTTAGATCCTCTAGAAAGAGTTCACAAGAAGAGACAATTGCCAAGGCTAAGATAGCAATGGTTAGAAAGAAGGTTGTCCCTCCAAGCTTGGCTGAGATTCTGGATGGGGAGCTATAAGCTATTGACATCAGTGACACCATTGACTCTCTAGCATCAGGAAAAAGCCCAGGGCTTGATGCCCTTCCGAATGAATTCTTCAAAGAATTCAAAGATTCTCTTATTCACCCCCTTCTCGTGGTATGGAGAGAATCCCTAAAATTTGGAGCCTTAACCCACATAATCAATGAAGGAGTAGTCAAACTAACCCATAAGAGAGATGAAAAGGAACTCCTAGCCAATTGAAGACCCATCACATGTCTCACATCAGCATATAAGGTTTTTGCCAAAGCCATAGCTAGAAGGCTATTTGATCATCTAAATAATTGGATAAGAAAAGAACAAAAAGGGTTCATTAAAGGGAGATATATCCTAGACTCAATAATTTCCCTGTGGGAAGGCATTGAACATGCCTAAAAATCCAACCAAGACTTTGTGTTCTTCAATATTGATTTTGACAAAGCTTATGATAGGTTAGAATGGGATTTTATCCTCCAATCCCTCCATGATATGGGGCTGGGTAGAAAGTTCATCAAGTATGCCAGTACTCTTTTTGGTAATGCCTCCACAAGAATTGCCATTAATGGGGAGATGACTAATTTCTTTCCTTTGAGAAGATCCATCAGGCAAGGCTGCCCTCTTGCTCCCCTTTTGTTTGACATTGCAGCTGATTCACTAGGTTGGCTCATTCAAGCATAGATTGATAAAGGCAACATTAAAGGGATTAAACTCCCTAACAACAAAGGACATGGTACTCAACCAGTTTGTTGATGATACAAATAGCACGGTAAATAATGATCCAGTTTTATTAGTAGCTTTTTGGAACTGCTTGCAAACCTTTTGCAAGGCTTCTAGTTCTGTTATCAATCCAAACAAAACAAGAATTAAAACACTAATCACTCCTCCTTGTCCTAGTTGGCTCCTGGCTGTAGGGTGTAAGGAGATTGAAACAGGTAAAGTATTCAGACTTCTAGGCATACCCATGGGCTTTGGGATCTCAATGAAACAAAGGTGGGATTGGGTTTTGGAAAAAATCAGGGGAAATTTTGAAAAATGGAAGGGTTTGCAGCTCAATATGGCAGGAAGATGTCTGGTTCTGAAACACATACTAATTCCAACCACAATCTACTTCTTGGCTTGCTGGAAACCATCTAAGTCAGGAATGAAGCAACTAGAGCAACTAGGGAGAAATTTTTTGTGGAGTGGGGATGGGGAAAAGTTTAAAGTACCTAAAGTATCTTGGGCTGTTTGCACTACACCTAAGAAATTAGGTGGTCTTGGTCTTCCCAATCCTAGTATTTTAGCTGACAAACTTGCAGCCAAATAGATTGCAAGAAGCATCTTAAGAAAAGAAGAAGACTAGATAACTTTGCTTAAGGAAGCCACTAGCAAGTTTCATGTAGAGGGTTGTCCAAAATGGAAAGGCTTAGACCCACTAACAATAACTATTTGTCCAGTCAAACTGAAAGCTAAAGATTGCTCTCCTTTGGCAAAAGGTCTCTGGGAGGCTTGTTCAAGTACAAGAGTATGTTAATCCCCTCTTCCCATCTCAACCTCACCCTACCCTGGAGTTCCAAAGACTCCATCTGGTTCAGCTTCTTTCAGGGAGCCATTCCAGATAATCAGATTAACTTAGCCCACAAGCTCTTCAAGAAAGGCATTAGAAGTTGGAGGAACATTTGGGATTCATCCCTAAAAAGGTGGATGATTGGAACACAACTAAAACATAAATGCAAATTAAAAAGACAGGAACTAGAATTGATAACTGAAAGGGTACTCTTGTGGGGACCTAATATGTCTGCAATGATTAATCTTAATCACCATTTCAATTACAGGGGAATTTGTTTTATGGGGGACAAACCTCTTCTACCCCTTCCAGACCTATTAGAAAGAAATGCTCCTCTTTGTTTTAAACTAAATAATAGATGGCATATTAATTGGTCAGTAGTACAGTGGAATTATAGGTTTGGTAATATTTGGGCTCCCTCAATCCAACCAAAGATGTCTTGTCTAATGCGGCTCATTACTCTCAAAAGTCTTTGGACTAATGAGAGAGCACTCAAAGTTGGTCTAGGGAATGGACTTTGCTTAAGGTGTGGCCAACAGGTAGAATCAATCCCTCACATATTCCCTAACTGCCCTAAAAATTCTAACATCTGGTATTTCATGCAGGTCCTTGCCATCAAGTATCACCCCACTAAACTCACTTGGAAGGAGTTATTACTTGGGGAAATATATGGACTCCCTCCCCTAATATGGAATTGGATTAGAAGTTATTACCTGTGAAACATATGGATAAGCAGAAACAAGAAAACGTTTGAAAATACTGATTTGGATCCTATCCATGGTTTTAAATTTGATCTTTGTTTTCAGGTTGAGAAAGATGCATAAATAATTCTCAAGCAGCATGAAGACAATATAAAGGAGGGACTAGGGAAAGCATTTTCCACTGTGGATGTGGTAGCCATACTGCTGGACATCAAGAAGAAGGCTGAATAATAATGATGTAGATACGAATCATAGGATAAACATATTGACATCTGATGCTTAAGTTCAGACCTATTATGGACTATATGTTTTGTAATGCTGTTATTATGTACTCTCAAGTCAAGGTAGCTTCCCTGTTTTGAAGTAACACTCCCTTAAACAGCTGTAAACCTTTTTTTTATATATATTTTAATACAACTTTAAAGCTTCCATCAAATTTAAGAAAAGAAGAAGTTAGAAGAAGAGAGGAAGAAAAGTAGAAGATGAAGAAGAAGAGGAGTAAGAAGAAGAAGAATAAGAAAAAAAAGTGCAAGAAAAGAAGAAAAAGGTGACTTCCTTGTGTGCTCGTACAGCATGCCATGTCAAGTTCTGGGTATTTTCTCTGTCGGCAGCTTGCAGACATTATTGTTGCTCTATGAATGAGTTCTCCCATTGAGGCTGGCAGCGATCTGGCTCCTTTCGACGGCAGCTCTGCTACGTAAACAGTTGGACTGTTGACATCGCAAACTATTTGGTGGCTATGATTGTTGGGCGACTGATTACATGTATTGCAGATGGCACTGTAGGGCTGATGGTAGGCATCATTAACTACTTGTAACTCGGCGGCTAGTCGAGCGACTTCTGGTGATGTCGACGAGTAGGGTGGCGCAAGTGGTGCAAGAGGATGGTCGACGACAGCGTACAGCCTACAGGTAGGTTTTTCGTTTTTTTTGTTGTTTTTCTTTTTACTCTCTTTCCTTTCGTCAAATTTTTTTACATTTTTAAAATTATCATTTTCATTCCCTCTCACATAGTCACATTTACATTATCATACACATACAAAGACACACCCAATATCCATAGACACTTCAAACAAAGATAGCCTTCACAAGCCCCTTTACATGCACTTTACACACACTTTGGCAACACACATCCATTTGCACTCCATAAACACATACACAAATCCCCTTCTCATAGTCCACGCAACCCATACCACATAGTCACAAGTACACATTCACACACGAACGCAGTCAGTCACACACACACACAAAAATGCACAAACCCCATACATCAGTCCATTCACCCACTAGCACACAAACCTAAACTCAACAAACACACACTCACACACATTCACATGCAATCATATTCACACACATGTTCACACACACCCCTCTCACACCCACACATTCACACACAACCCTTGATCACCCACCACAACCCTATACATCCCACACCCTATATCCGCTACCTTAAACACACACATAACTACCACACTCTTTACCCACCTACTCCCACACACTCTTTATCCACCCAATCCCACACACCACTCACCTTAACACACACTAAACCCTAACCAATTCTCTCACATTCACACCCATGGTCACTCACAGTCACATCACATTAGTTCACTCAACCCATCTATAAAGAAGCAAATTCCCACATGAAATAATTAAACTAGAAATACAAGGAAATATATTGAATTACAAAGAAACCATAGCCAAGGTGGCTAGGCTAAAATCATATTATCATTAATGGCTAATAATCAATTGACGAGAGACTCGAGCTTGGTATGCACCCCAATGCTATGATGGCCAAGAGTGTGCACCGTCTTAGATGGTGGGAGGTTGAGATCTCAAATATGAAAAGGCATGTAAATCCATGGTGAAGAAGAAATCCATGCTAAAATGAAAGTCTTGATGCCACAAAGAAGAGCCTTTTAAAGTATGGAAATAACTAAGAGAGGTCAATGGACTTTTGTAAACTGTAAAACATGGCAACCAATAAAAGTCGCCCATAACTTATGATAGAAGAGTCCAAATGGCATGGATAAAGTCTTGTTAGGTAGGAAAGACCATAAGGAACCTGTTTAGCACATAGGATTCAATAACCTTGCCAAAAAGGGCCATCTAATTGATGACAAAAAATTCATTCAACAAGTTGTCCACTGTCCTATAATAATTGCATAATCTCACTTTTTTGAAGGAATCATGAGCCTTAGAGAGGGTGATTGCATATGCTGAGGACATAGTAATGCAAGTATTACTTACAACCCACCAACAGTGAAAGTCACAGAAGTCCAATATGCCTCCAAGGTCAAATGGATAACCATCAAAATAGTCATCACAACCATAAGTTCCTACTGCAGAAGAATATATCCCCTCGTTGCCTCCAAGGTCAAATGAAAACATAGACGCATCGTCAGGATCCCCCAGATCAAATGAAAAGACAAGGTCATCAATTGAAAACGTGTCATTAGAGTCCATAGATTGGTGTATGGCTTCATTAAGCTCCTTAACATGTCCATCTTCAATTACTTCATTCATTTGGTCTTTAGCATGATGTAAGACGTTAGAAAGCTAATAGGCATCATGATCAACTTCAAAGGATTTGTGTGACTCTCCATCACATCAATTTAGCATTCCTTTTCTTGCATATATCTTTATGATTAGAATATATTTGTTCAACACTTCTATAACATAATCCTTGTGCATGTAGTTCCCTAATATTACAATTGGTTAAGAGTTTTCCTCAAATAACACCATGCTGGCCACTATGATTATCATACTTCTCATAATAGAATGTTTTTCCATAGTCATGACCACGTTCATTTCTACTAGCATAATGGTGATGTCCGGGAAATGGTTGATCATCATCATAATATTAACTATGGGATGGCTGATCATCATAGAAGTGCTACCCATGTCCACTAGCATAATGCTGCTCATATCCATGATCATGATCATATATATGTTGCCCATCATATATGAATATTTGTATGCATATCAAAAGATTTGGAACCATTCCCAAGTCCCTATGGCTATCCCACATAATTCACATACATGGAAGAGTGTCCAAAATGATTGCAAGTGTGTCCTCCCTTCTAAGGTTGACCATAAGCATAATGATTGACATGTTGTTGCTATCCAAAAATCTTATGGCCATCACTTGCATGTTGCAACTCAATAGAGTTCTCATCACTATCATATGCATGTTGTTGGTCATACGAATGCTCGTTGTACTCACAGTCATAGTGTTGTCCATAATATCCATGACAAGAAGATTGTGGCTCATAATACGTTGACCATGAGATTGATGTCCATGCCTGGCATATTCTTCATGATGTTCATGAGATTGTGGCTCATAATAGTGTTGATCATGAGATTGATGTCCATGCACCTCGCATATTCTTCATGATGTTCATGCCATGCATATTCTGCTCTAAATGCATAGAAAGATGGTGGCTCATTGTTGTTCATTTTTAATTGCAAGTTTCCGGGAAATAATTTCTTCAAGATTCATCATCCACTTGTGACTGAAGTAGATATTCAGTAAGTAGTGTATTCAATTGGCTAGCAAGCCCTTGTATTCTATGCCATACATTTGTCTGAATAATCGACCTCTTAGATTTACTTGCTTTTCAAAATTCTATTTACATATGGATTTTGCAACGGTCAAATCTGCATACAATGACAATAATGCAGAAGTTGTGTCATAACCTAAGGGAGTATCACTAGTTATGTTTTTCTGGATGACTTCGTACCAATAAGTCATGAAAAACCGCCCTTGCTAAAGCCTGCACACCTCTTGTTGATGGATAGAGAATCCAATCTCAACATCATATAGATGTTATAAGTGCTTCCAGCATACAGATTGTCATGTCTTCACCAAACACTACAAGGATTGTAACGTATAGCGACGGTGGGTAGCAACGCATGAATAGCGACGTCGCTATTTGCGTCAGGGGAAAAAGCAACCGTCTTGCATAGGGTGAAAGAGGGAAAGGAAGAAGGCTTTCCGCCGCCGCCGCCATTCGCGAAGGAGAGGAGGAGCATTCATCGCGAAGAGGAGCCACCAAACCCTCGCCATATCTCATCGGTGAGTCCATTGTCTCCTTCTTTTGCTTGTTTAGGGTTTAATTCTCTCATTCTTTTTCTTGTTTAGGAGAGGAAATGAGAGAGAAAGAGAGGAGAGGGAGAGGGAGGGAGAGAAAGAGAAAGAGAGGGGGAGAGAAAGAGAAAGAGAAAGAGAAAGAGAAAGAGAAAGAGGGGGAGAGGGAGGGGAAGGGGGGAGGAAATGAGAGAGGGAGAGAAAGAGAAAGAGAGG
Source organism: Lygodium microphyllum (assembly GCF_053477565.2). Classification (NCBI taxonomy): domain Eukaryota; kingdom Viridiplantae; phylum Streptophyta; class Polypodiopsida; order Schizaeales; family Lygodiaceae; genus Lygodium; species Lygodium microphyllum. Next base: position 109,967,639 of record NC_141164.1, read on the forward strand.
GAGAGGGATGGGGAGGAAATGAGAGAGGGGGAGGGAGGGAGAGTGCATTCTCTCTCTCTTTTACTTTTTCTTATATGATTTGTGTATATATATTGAGAGAGGGAGAGGAAATGAGAGAGAAAGAGAGGGAGAGGGAGAGGGAGGAAATGGGAGAGGGAGGGGAAGGGAGGGAGAGGGAGAGGGAGGAAATGGAAGAGGGAGGGGGATGAAATGAGAGAATGAGAGGAAGAGAGAGTGTATTCTCTCTCCTTTTTATTTATTTTTTGTATAATTTAAATATAATGAGAGAGAGAGAAGAAATGAGGGAGAGGGAGAGGGAGAAAGAGAAGGAAATTAAAGAGAGGGAGAGGGAGGAAATAGGAGAGGGAGGGGGAGAGGAAATGAGAGAGGGAGGGGGAGGAAGAGAGAGAGGGAATGAGAGAGGGAGATGGAGGGAGAAGAAATGAGAGAAGGAGAGGAAGAGAGCAAAAGGAAATGAGAGAGGGAGAGGAGAGAGAAAAAAGAGAGAATGAGAGGAGAAAGAAAAAGAGATAAGATGTTAAACATAATAGGCAAACAGAGAAAGAGAGGGTGTGGGTGAGGGTGAGGGCGAGGGAGAGAGAGGAAATGAGAGAGGGAGAGAAAGAAAGAAAGGGTAATGAGACAGGGATAGGAGAGAGAAAGAAATGAGAGAGGGAGAGGAGAGAGAAAAAGAGAAAAAAATTATTAAATCTAATAGAGAAAGAGAAAAAGAGAGGATCAGGGTGAGTAAGGGATAGGAAATGAGAGAGGGAGAGAAAGAGAGAAAGGTAAATGAGAGAGGGAGAGGAGAGAGAAAAAATGAGAGAGAGAGGAGAGAGAAAAATCATTAAACCTAATAGGGAAAGAGAGAAAGAGAGAGTGAGGGCGAGGGAGGGAGAGGAAATGAGAGAGGGAGAGGAAGAGAGAAAACGAAATGAGAGAGGGAGAGGAGAGAGAAAAATGAGAGAGAGAGAGAGGAGAGAGAAAAAGAGAGAAAAATCATTAAACCTAATAGGGAAAGAGAGAAAGAGAGGGTGAGAGCGAGGGAGGGAGAGGAAATGAGAGAGGGAGAGAAGAGAGAAAAAGGAAATGAGAGAGAGAGGAGAGAGAAAAAGGAATGAGAGAGGGCGAGGGAGGGAGAGGAATGAGAGAGAAGAGAGAAAAAGAGAGAGGGAGGGAGAGGAATGAGAGAGAGAGAGGAGAGAGAAAAGGAATGAAATAGAAAAAGAGAGGAGAGAGAAAGAGGGTTAGGGTGAGGGAGGGAGAGGAAATGAGAGAAAGGGAGAAAGGAAGGGAAATGAGAGAGGGAGAGGAGAGAAAAAAATGAGAAAGGGAGAGGAGAGAGAAAAAGAGAAAAAAATCATTAATTCTAATAGAGAAAGGGAGAAGAGAGGGTCATGGTGAGGGAGGGACAGGAAATGAGAGAGGGAGAGAAAGAGAGAAAGTGAAATGAGAGAGAGAGAGGAGAGAGAAAAGGAAATGAGAGAGAGAGAGAGGAGAGAGAAAAAGAGAAAAATCATTAAGCCTAATAGGGAAACAGAGAAAGAGAGGGTGAGGGCGAGGGAGGGAGAGGAAATGAGAGAGGGAAAGGAAGAGAGAAAACAAAATATTATGTGCTAGGTACTGAGTACTAGGTACTAAATACTAGTATTCTATGATACTATATGCTAGGTCATAGAAAAAGAGAGAGATGGAAGGAGAGGATAACAATCTAAGAAAAGAAAAGAAGAATAACAAAAACAAATTGTTTGTTGTAACGTAGACAAAATGGAAAACGAAGAAGGTCCTGTTGTTCAAGATCGCGAGGCATATCTTAATCAGCGTGTCCCATATCTTTGCTCTCAATGCAAGCTGACAATTAGACGAAAACACTGATTGTCTATAGAACACGTACGATGATTTGGTGAGTTTCAATTTGAGATCATTGATCAGGCGATTGCGAATTTTCAGCAAACGGTAATTTGAAGTTAATATCGATCATGCATTGTACTCGCAAGCTAATTGAATACCATATACAATAAGATTGGGTCTTGCTGGCAAATTTTCTATCCAGGGAGTTGATGTCTTGTCCCAAGGGGGAGTGCACCCTTTGCGATCCCATGCATATTTTCAAGAATGTGGGTAGCTTGTTATGGGACCACATCACAGGAAAGAGAGACACTATAGGGGCATGAATGGATTTGAAGGAGGTAGGTAAGATGGAGGCGCTTTGGCCACAGTCGAGTGCTGATGGTCGCGTGAAGCTTCATTGCGCTCCTTGGGTTTTGTCTGCTAAAGAAGAGCGCATTGTGAAGCAAGTAATCAATTCTATCCGCACTCCAATGGGTATGATACATTCTCTCAGGTCTGCATTTTCCAAAGACAACCAATTATCAGGGCTAAAATCCTATGACTGGCATAAGATATGTTAGGTTTGTACTACGAATGGATTGTAATTGGCGTGGGCATTTTGCTATTTGAAATATGCGGGGCCATTTATAGGTTGTCGACTTTGGTGCAATGGATCTCATAGAAGAAGATTAAGACGTCCTCTATTGAATCAGCGAGGCAGGGAGCAGTGGAGACGGTCTGTCTCTTTGAGAAATATCTACCCATCAGCATGCTCACGATACAAATCCACCTTCTTGTCCATCTTGTAGATGAAGTGGAGATTGTTGGACCTGTCCATACGCGATGGATGTTCTTCTTGGAGTGCTTCATGAAAACCCTGAAATGCTTTGTGCGACAACGAGCTCGGCCAGAAGGTAGCATGGCTGAAGGTTGGTTGGTGTCTGAGGCGCTAGTGCATATTTCACAATGGTTACCAACAGTGGAACCAAACAATGAAATGCTATGGTCGCTAAAGGACGATGATAGACTGACTAGAGATGTGGTGGTTGGAAATGGGCTAGAAAAAAGAATGGATGCCTCAATGGAAGAGAATGTGAATCTCTTTTGTATGTTGCACCATGCCTCTATATGGAGACATGGCTCGCCAAGTACCAGATCACTAGGCAAGATCGAGAGGAGGCGCAAGTTGAATTTCGACGTAGTACGCGTCATCGACCGATTCGATATCCTGAAGGCATGGAAGAGATGCCGTGCTTCATGTCAACGCGATGGTTGCATGGAGCTTTGACCGCAGCATCTCGCGAAGGGACAGAGGTCTCAGTGGAGGAGTGGGAATTCTCGAGGGGATGTAGTGCAAAGGTGATGAGGGGTTTAGAATCTTTCGTATCTAAATTTTATATGCGACATCTAATTCGAGTGTTTCAATATATAGTAAAAAATATATAGTGTAGCGTGGTCATGCAGACGGCATTTTTGCGTGGAGCGTATTGACAAAACGTGCTCCACAATGGACTGTGGTATCATGGCAAGGTTCGAGCAAGAGAGCTGGCGACGAGCAACGGATCCAAACACGGTTGTGGATGATGTTAGAAATCAAGCTCACCGTCAGTGTGTCTTTATCTATGACCGACATCTATGATAGCTAGTGTGTGCAACTGTCTACATGTGACTACATTAAATAAGTCGAGTTAGTAGTCTGTTAGTGACCTGACTAGAGTTAGTTTGTCTAGTCTACATTTACACTAGGTCACTTTATCTTTGTATGTGTGTGTGTTTTTCAGTTTAGAGTGTGTGGAATATGAAGAAAGGACCTTGAGAGCCTAAAGGCTCATGGATATGGTGTTTCCCTGTCTCTCTCTCCTCTTTGAACATGGTATCAAAGCTTTGCCAGGTTGAGCTCTCTCGAGCAGGAGGGAGTCAAGAAGACTTGAAGAAGCTGAAGAACAAGGTTTTTTTGAAAATAACAATAGGCTGCCATTACTCTGTCAAGGTATGCATTTGCTCATTTTGGACTCCATGCTTTATCACAGTGGTTGAGGCCTTTCTGGGAGCCTTGGTAGGCATCTTTGAGCATATGTAAGTGGTCATTGAGCCTCATGATGAGGAGGACTAGCTGTCAACAAGGTTTGGAAATCTGCATGAACTGCGCCTGTTGATCTAGGTGGACTACAACCTGTCAAACTTCAGTGGGGCACCTAGACAAGACTCATAGGGCATGTATGCTCACTCTTGAAGGTATCTGAAGTGTACAAGAGGTAAATGCTTGTGTGGGAGCTTTATTATGAGATGGAGTAACAGACACAGACCTATAATCAGTTTAGAACTGCTGTAAACATGAATGGACAGCATTCATTCAGTCATTATTGACATATAGGAGCCTTGTACTACACTCAGAAGGCATCTTTGGAGCACAAGAATGTGTCAAAGCATGTATACATTGGATCAAATGTCTTGGAGCTGAGATTTCTTGCTCAGAATACTCAGATTTGAAAATCATTGACAGGCTGAAAACTATCATGCACAGTCAATGACAAGCATTGTGTATTACTGAAGCAATACAGGTCATCTTGGGGGTTCCATCATCTATATGAACTGACCTATACATGCTGAATGTATGGAGGGTTGAAGCAAGCAATGAGCATCATTAAAAACTGAATTCTGAAGCTGAAGTAAATGCAGTCACACTGTCTTGGTTAATTACAAACAGCTCATGAAGTTTATGCCATTGGTCAATGAAGACAGGTTGTCTATGCCTACTCAGATGCTCATGTATTGAACTTGCCACTACAAAGTAAATGTATGACATGGTCGGAAGACATTTTGGAGCTGCTTTGAGCTTGGTATGCTCAATTTTGGTTGACTGCAACCTGCAACTAAATTTGTTGACACTTGTATGTGCTGGTTATGCACTGTTCTGTGCCTCTATGCTCATGTCTTGACTGCCAAACGTACTAGCAGCTACCTGGGAGATTTTGGAACATGTATGACATGATTACCACTCAGTTTTGGACTTGAAATTGCTGCTGGTTACTCACAGTTTATAGTTTTTAGACTGCGTGTATATACCCTAGCAGTGAGGTTACAGAAGCTTAAGCTGAAGCAAACACATAGCTTATGTATTGACAGTTATATCTACAGTTGAGACCACTTGTTTGTGGGTTGTTTTGGGGTGTCAATGGGCTGAAATACCCTATTTTTTTCTGCAATTTAGTGCAGAAAATTGTCATAAACTGTTACGAACTGAACTTGGTCAGTCATACTTATTGGTCTGCAGGGAGTCAGGCACTTGATAGACAGTCTATTGCATCATGGCTAATGCACATGGGATTGACAATATCACTCAGATAGTTGGAGAGAAGTTGGATAACAAGAACTTTGCATTATGGAAATTCAGAATGAAAAACTTTCTGGTTGGCAGAGGTTATTGGGATCTATATACAGGAGATGAAGTTGCTCCTGAGTTACCTGCACACAATCCAACAAATGAACAGAAAAGAGCCTACAAGATATGGAATGAAAGAGCATGCAAGGTGCTGCATTGGTTTTCTTTATGTATATCTGATGCTATGGTAATTCAAATCACTGGATGTGAGACTCCGAAGGATGCTTGGGACATACTAATGAAAAATTATGGAACCATGACACATGCAAGGAAGATCTAGTTGAAACAGCAGTTCAACAACATGTCTAGGAATGGCAAGAGCATCCAGGCATATACCATGGAGATTAAGACCATAGTTGATCAACTTGCTACTATTGGCTCAAGTGTATCAGAAGATGATATGATTGTTGTTGCTTTGAATGGCTTAGGCAAAGAGTACAAAGCTTTTGACACTTCCATTTCTGTCAGAGAAGAGCCCCCTAGCTGGGAAGAGCTAGTTGCCTTGTTGTTGCATGAGGAAGTCAAACTTGGTTTGAATACAGGTTTCAGTGCATCTCAGAGTAGAGACACTATGTTATACTCTAGCCAACGTGGCAGAGGATCTAGAGGTCGTGGTTCATTTCGAGGTCGTGGTGACACTCGTAATGCTTATGGACAGCAACAGCAGCTGAGTAATTGGCATGGTGCAAATACACAAGGCCAGCGTGGATCTGGTGGGTTTAGAGGCAGGGGGAGATCACCCCGAGGTAGAGGTGGTGGATCTGGTTCATGGCAGTCATCTAATTAGTCCAACAGGGACAAGGACTGCCATTATTGTGGCCGGTATGGGCATATTGCAAAGGATTGTTACAAGAAGCAGGGAGATATGAAGGCAAAGGGCAGACAACATGGGCACTATGCATCTTCCAGTGCTGCTCATGATGAGCCAGTTGATAGAATCTTTGCCATGCAGCATGTATCTAAAAATGCATCGAGACATGATAGAGATAACAGATGGTACATTGACTCTGGAGCGTCAAACCACATGACACCGCATGGAGAGTGGTTTGATGAGATGGTTGCAGGTACACATGGTCATGTATATACTGGGGATGACGCCCAACATGACATAAAGCATAAAGGGATTGTTCCTCTTATGATGCCTGATGGCAAGAAGAAAGGCCTGCATGATGTATTACATGTACCGACCATAACAAAGAATCTGTTGTCTGTGGGTCAAATGGCAGAATAGAATTTGCAAGTGAGGTTCAACAAAGATGGGTGTTTCATTGAGGAGTATAGAAATGGCTGCAAGTTAATTGCCAAGGGCAAAAGGGATGGCAGGATGTCTACATTGGATGCGACCATTCCGGGACTCAAGGCAGCCATGTTTGCTCATGATGAGAGTGCCATTTGGGATGTAGAGATTTGGCACAAGCGGATTGGACATGTCAATGTACAAATGCTGAAATCTATGCAACAAAAAGAAGTAGTACTTGGATTACCTAAATTCAAGTATAATGATTTTGGTCATGTATGCCCTACATGTCAGTTTGGGAAGCAAGCATGGTTTCCTTTCATGAGACATGTAAAAAACATCACTAGGCCTTTACAGTTGGTGCATTCTGATGTCGGGGGCATTCCCATAGTGCTTCTTTTGGCAGTGCACGGTATTATGTCTCATTTATTGATGATTTCAGCAGGTACACTTGGCTTTATATTTTGAAGCATAAGGATGATGTGTTTGATGTATTCAAAGACTTCAAGAAACATGCTGAAAATGAATTGGGCTATTACATATCATACTTGAGATCAGATGGAGGAGGTGAATATGTCTCAAACTACTTTGACAGGTATCTTGCTAAACATGGGATCAGAAGACAGCTCACATGCAGTTATACACCGCAGCAAAACGGTGTTGCAGAGAGGAAAAACAGGGTTTTGATGGAGTCAGCTAGAGCTATGCTGAATGAAAAATGTCTGCCAAATGGGGCTGAAGTAGTGGTGAGTGCTGTCTATGTGCTGAATTGAACCCCTATAGTAGGGATTCATGATGTCACTCCGTATGAACGGCTGTATGGTCATAAACCTGATATTTCACACTTGAAGGTATTTGGCAGCATTGCATATGTGCATATACCGGATGAGAAGAGGAATAAATTGGATCCTAAGGCAGTGAAAAGTGTGTTTATAGGATATGCACAGGAACGGAAAGCTTATAAGTGTTATGTACCTTCTACGCATGAGTCACTCATAAGCAGAGATGTGGTATTTGATGAGTTAGCATCCTGGTATGGGAATCCTGTTGCAGTGCCTACTGATGGCTCACCCAGTATAAGTCATGCTGAAAATACTTCTGCAGAGAGTACTTCCATGAGTGGTCAGACAGGTGATGTATCATCTACAATGAGTCCTTGGACAGGACGATTACGGAGTCGCACTGCTGCATCCACTGACATGGATATGTCAGTGAGGGGGAGAACAGATAAGGGAAAAGAAAAGGTTTTTGAAGATGTAACAGGTCCACTCACTGCAGGTTATGATTCATCTAGCAGTGACAGCTTAGACAGTGAATTGGGGATTCTCTCTATTATGACGCCAAGTGCTAGGCAGAGCCGTTATGTGCCGCCTCATGAGAGGCAAGCTCACAGTGAGCCATAGCTCAGGAGATCAGAGAGGGTCAGACAACCTGTTGACAGGTATACTTACACTGGATATTCAGCCCGTCATTATGCTTATATGACAAAAGTAATAGGTTTTAGAGAACCAAGTAAGTTTGATGAGGCAGTTGCACATGAGAATTGGCGTGCTGCTATGGATGAGGAATATTCAGCTTTGACTGAAAATGGTACATGGGATTTGGTACAGTTGCCTGAGGGAAAAACACCTATTGGATGCAAGTGGGTGTATAAGGTAAAATGTAAATCAGAAGGATCATTGGAAAGATATAAGGCCAGGCTGGTTGCAAAAGTGTATGCGCAGTAGTATGGTCTTGATTATGAGGAGACTTTTAGCCCTGTAGCAAAGATGGCTATAGTTAGAACTGTGATTTCTTTGGCAACAACTAGAGGCTGGAAACTATGGCAGATGGATGTAAAGAATGCATTTCTCAATGGAGAATTACAGGAAGAGGTTTACATGGAGCAGCCTGAAGGCTATGTACATCCAGAATTTCCAGCACATGTATGTCGGCTGAAAAAGGCATTATATGGGCTGAAACAGGCACCCAGAGCATGGAATGCTTGCATAAGCAGTTATTTGCAGCAATATGGTTTCCGATTGGGAGATGCTGATCATAGTCTGTTTGTGAAGAAGACAGATAGTGGCTATGTTTTCCTAGTTGTCTATGTTGATGACTTAATCATTACAGGAGATGATGAAAATGGGATTGCAGAAATAAAGACATGTTTACAGGCTGAGTTTAAGGTCAAGGATCTTGGAGAGCTGAAATATTTTTTGGGGATTGAAGTTATCTCTACACCTCAAGGCATATGGCTGCTATAAAAGCAGTATGCTCATGACATGTTATAGAAATATGGTATGGCTGATTGCAAGCCTATGGATACGCCTTTGGAGCAGAATGTCAAGCTGCAGATTGATGTTGGGATAGAGATTGAGAATGTTACTATGTACAGATAGATGGTAGGCAGCTTGATCTATCTCACGATCACTGGACCTGACTTAAGTTATGCTGTGGGGCTGATCAGTCAGTTCATGCAGAAGCCTCTCAAACCACACTTGGATGCAGTCAGAAGAATTCTGAGATATGTAAAGAGTACCACAGATCATGGACTGTTTTATGAATATAGGAAACCCCTTGACTTGATGGGGTACATTGATGCTAACTGGGCTGGTTGCACGTATGACTGTAGGTCAACCAGCGGCTATGCATTTGGATTGGGTAGTAGCATGATCAGTTTGGCAAAGTAAGAAACAGCCTACAGTTGCATTGTCTAGTACGGAAGCAGAGTATCGTGTTGCGGCCTTAGCGGCCTGTGAAGCTAAGTGGTTACAGAAGTTGCTGAATGACTTGGGAGTACACTTGGACAGCAAAGTCAAGCTATACTGTGACAATTGAGCAGTGTTATGTTAGCAAGTAATCCTGTTTACCATGCAAGATCAAAACACATTGAGGTTCACTACCATTTCATCAGAGAAATGGTTTTAGCATATCAGATTGACTTGGAGCATGTGAAGACTGAAGACCTGGTAGCAGACATCTTTACCAAATCACTTGGTAAAGATAAGTTCATTCACTTTAGATAGCTACTTGGAGTGATGCAGATGATTTGAGTTTTGTTTTTAAGCTTGAGGGGGAGTGTTAGAAATCAAGCTCACCGTCAGTGTGTCTTTATCTATGACCGACATCTATGACAGCTAGTGTGTGCAGCTGTCTACATGTGACTACATTAAATAAGTCAGGTTAGTAGTCAGTTCGTGACCTGACTAGAGTTAGTCTGTCTAGTCTACATTTACACTAGGTCACTTTATCTTTGTATGTGTGTGTGCTTTTCAGTTTAGAATGTGTGGAGTATGAAGAAAGGACCTTGAGAGCCTGAAGGCTCATGGATATGGTGTTTCCCTATCTCTCTCTCCTCTTTGAACAGATGAGATGGAGTATTTTGGAAACTTGCAAAGTATTGTTATGATGGATTACCGTAGCTTCTCCATGATACTATTCGATGTATAGTGGTTCAAAGTGGTACTTGGAGGAGCTGGAGCAACAATTCAACAAGGTCCATCTGGATTTCTCGAAATAGATTCAAAAAAAAAATGGACAGATTTGTGCGACACCTTTGTGTTGCCGACCCATTGTGAACAGGTGCATGGACTCATTTGCTTGCTAATTGTATTACGACATGGTTTAAGTCACAATGGTTTGAACTCTCTTGTACGTGTTTATGAACAGGTAATCTTCTATCCAAACCCTCGACAACCTCAATGGTGGTATGTTATACCTTCAACTCCCCGAAGTGCGAGAGTATATGATCAAAGCAATGTTCCGAGCACAGATGAAGATAATATGCAAATAGAGGGGTCGATATTGCAAGGGGTGGAGGCTGTCGAAAGCTTGGAGCCAGCATCAGCTAACAATGATGGAAATATAGGAGTCCAAGAACTCTTTGAGAACGAGGTGGACTCATTCTTTTGTGGTGACATGTCTATCGACCTTCCAGTGTATGCAGAGTTGTGTCAGGAGATTAACATGGGACCATAGGATACTTCATACTTGAAGCATCCACTTACTCAATTCGTTGACCAATCGCTTATAAGGGTACATAAGATATGCATTTTAAGTGAGATTTTTTTTTAATGATTTATATTAATGTGCTTTGTATGATTTAAATTGATTATTTTAATATCATTTTTTGTCTCTACAGGTGACATTTTCAGGATGAGTCGAGAGATGAGCGATGAGGAGTTACATGACATCTTCACACGCATGTCTCCAGACCACATCGCGAGATTCAGAGAGATGGCAGACCAGAAGCTATCTCGGTCTTTGTCAGGGCACTTTGCTAGATCTACTTCAGCGCGATCGGATGCTTCGGCTTTGAGCAGATGAGCTCGACACTCACGACTTGGGCCAGAGGGAGGGAGTGCATCAGGATCAGGGGGATGCTGTAGAGATACATAGGTAGTGAGCCCGCTGTCCACACGGGATATAGGTGTGACTCCTCACTCTCGTGGCCCTTCCAGGGAGCGTGGCTCAGGCTCACACATGGATGATGTGGAGGCACGGATGCGCTGTCTCCGTCTCATCGTTCAGCTAGAGCTACGTCACCTCAGGGATTTGTCACACTTGTGGAGACGTCTACTCTAGTTACTCCAGCTTTTGCTCAGTCGTTAGTAGGTGGCACCCGTGTGGATGCCACTCCGAGAGATATTACCCCGATCGGTACACCTGATGCATAGGGGTCTCCTGGATATGCCAAGGAGCGTGGACGCAGATGGGAGAGGACCCATCTTAGACAGACTCCAGGGGGTTATGGATATCTAGTCGATAGTAGGTCAGGAGCCATCATCATGAATGATGAGGGAAGGAGAGTGATGGCTCACATGAGAGAGTTGTGCCAACAAGTTTTTCGGCACAACATCTTGGATCATTGGAAGAACATACCGAAGGGGAGCAAGGACTACATAGTAGCATCCTTGCACGAGGAGTTTCCGGTGCCAGCCTCAGTAGATGGATTCTCTATGGGCTGGATGATGGATTGCATGCGTGCATACATGTCACATAGACGATCCGACGTACGCAAGCCAATCAAGACTGGGGCTGCAAAGCCCGAGTGGTTAGATGCAGACAACTGGCACCGACTGAGGGAGGAGGCTACAGATTCCCCAGGACGTTGGAGTCAGCAGTGTGAGGCAGCGAGGGCATGACTTGAGGCCAGAGTGGTCCATCATCTTGGGAGTGGCGGCCACAGGACATATTTGAAGGACTTTGTAAGTTTTTCTTTTGTTTTGCTTGTTTATTTTTTTGAAATATTCTTTGTACTGACAATCATGTTTCTAACAGTTAGCATTTTGTTTTCTTTGTAGCACTCCATTACAAATCGCGATCCGACTAGCCTTGAGACTCGATATGCAGAGAGGCATGGTCTCACTTCATTGATCGACCGATTGTATAGATGTGTCAGCCCTGTAAGTCACTCATCTTTCTTGTTCGTAGTTACCATGAGATATTTGAATGCATTATTGTAGGTGTTGTTTCTTTGTCTGCAGAGTCCGTTCGATGCTCCTTTGCAATGGGACGAGCTTTCGAGGGACGAGGATATGTAGCTCGCCCTTGGATCCCTACAAAAATAAAGGTGTGTGAGCTCTAGGGTAAAATAATAGCAACGGTAATAGGGGCAAATTTTGTTATATGCATTTTCATCGCTTTAAACGTCAGTATAAGGTCTATATCTTGTAGTGAAAAGCCACAAAATACTTATGATTCCCTACAAACCTTCCTTGCACTTTCCTTGGTGTAAGCATGTCTAAATATGAAGCTTCAATTTCTTAGATATGCCTACTAGAATTTGTGTTGTCCAATGTGTTGATGTTTTTGTCTTTGTCAATTCACTCATTATTAGCTATAATTTCCAGATTAACTAGCATGTGATCAAGGTAAGACATCTTAAGCTAGCTCGAATTTCGGGTTGTTGGTGTTGATAAATGAAGGCTACAGACAATCAGATTTGCCAATGTATCTAGATCTTTTGCATCGTTATGGTAAGTGCCTCTAGCAAAAAAGTCTCAGGTTGTAGGCCTTCAAATACTTACAATAGTGCTTCATCAAGCACTTATTACATAAGTGATCAATAGCATTTCCCTGTTGATTGAGCAATAGGTCATGCTTATGTCGATTGACCAAATGTATCTTCATGTACCATTGCCTTACTGGAAGTATTCACAGGCTCTTCTATCTCCATTTTCTCTTCTATCTTGCTAAGCATTGAAGCAAGCATAAACTAGAATCATAATGGTTTCTGAGAATGAAACTATTGCAGAAGCTTGAATACAAAACTATTGTTAATAAACCCTCAAACAAAATTGATGTCTCAGTGCAAAATGCACTGAGTGGAGCTATTGATCACGTGCATTGAGTAGAGCTACTCATCATGCTTTCTTTATCAATAAAGAGTAGTTTGAGAAAATTCATACTTCTTAGAGGATGCACATGTACTATTCACTAGTTTTGGAACCTAGGGTGGTGCTCTACAACTTGCATTGTCTGACACTTATGCTAGATGGATGTATGAACTTTCTTCTTGTACATTGATTGGAATACATTTTCTTCAGATATGTTGATGGAAAGAGTGATTAATATTGATCCCTTTAACTCTCTTGTTCTCTTCATATAGTTTCAAAGTCTCTTATCATACATCAATGTTTAGCTCTCATGGAATGTTTCTAAGCTAACTCCAGCATTTTTCCAAAAGACTGTGGTTTTGGATGGACACAAAACCCGGACGAATCAATCAATTTTCCAAAAGTAATTAAGTGTAGAGGATTGTAATTGATGGTGGAGAGGCATGGTGGCTCGATTCCCTCATCAAATACCAAGATGTGTTCTCTCCATTTGGCCTATTAAACACCAAAGAAAACTCCCTAGATATGTTCCATTTGATTTCAGAAGCTTCAACTACCTTATTAAGCCTTTGAAGCTCAAAATAGAACTAAAAAATGCTATCGAGGGTCTCGTACTACTATACACTAGGGTTTTGTGAGACGAATGTCAAGAAGAGGATGATCTTTACCATTTTTGCTTATCTTATAGAGCTAACAATGGAGAGTATGGAGCCCTAGAAGCCTTAAGAAACAAATCAAGGATTATGGAGCTATCCCGAGTTTATTTCACTACCTTTTAATCGTGTTTATTACATTGATAAATAGCCACATTTCCTTGTCTTAAATCTCCCTAACAATGGTAGAAAATGTGCTCAATTTGTTGAGAAGAATAAGACTTTTATAAGCATCCAAGCTCTTGATGTATAAATGAGGAGATATGGAAGTAGATCGACCATAGAAGCTCAAGGAGAAGAGCTATGCTCGAGACTCACTCAAAGGTCATTGTCAAGACCTAGGATCTTTTCCATGAGACAATAGGTTGGTTGGCAAGCCTTAGGCAGTAGGATTTCATCCCATTCTCATGCATCATGACAGAATTGATGATCATTCATGAATTAAGCTCAATTCCACACAATTGAGCCTCTGCTAGGGATTACAAGGGTAGAGGTATTTTTCACTACACATTGGTGAAGAAGATGGCCATGTTGCATGGTCCTTTGTAGGGTTTTCCTGGCCAGTCATTGGATTTGATAATGCTATATGGATAGTAGAGATTTGATGGGCCTTCCTTCCTTAGGGCTTGCAAGAATGAAATCTCAATGGGATGGATCAAAGGAACTCAAAGGCCTTGCTCCTAGTGGTCAATAGCATTGTACCCTCCTCTTGGCCTTACCTTCTATGTTTATCACATAGAGCTTCTAGATAGTACATTTTAATCTAATCTTGTTGACCACATTTCGCATCAAGCCCTCCAAGAATGGTTTTGACCATACTCCATGTGTCAAGTAGAATGAGGCTTCGATAAGCATTCAAGTCATTGATGTAAAAGAGAGAAGATATGTAAGAAAATCCAATGTTGAAGCTCAGAGAAGAGCTTGAGTGAGATGAGGAAGAAGAAGACGACCCTACTTTCAAAAATAAACTTTAGTCTCCCATAGCTCCCCTTTTTTCAATTATCCTTCAAAATAAGCCAAAATTCGATGATGATGACCCTTCAAAATAACTTCCCAACCACCATTTTCCTTTAAACCTTCTTTGAGATCCTCAAATTTAGTCCCGACTAATTGCAGAGAATCTTAACTAGTCATGGTTTTAATTGTGTCATGTCCTATGACTAATTCTTGTCCTCCAATTACCCTATGCCTAGTCTTGTAACTAGATTCACCATGAAAATGACCTTCCATTGCATCAAACATGGGCTCTAATACCAATGTAAATAAGCTAATTCCCACATGAAAAAATTAAACTAGAAATACAAGGAAATAGATTAAATTGCCAAGAAACCATAGTCAAGGTGGCTAGGATGAAATCATATTACTAGTAATGGTGGTGGCTAAGAATTAGTTAATGAGAGTTTGCACAATGGTATGCACCCCAATGCTATGGTGGCCAGGAGTATGCACCCTCTTAGATGGTGGGATTTTGAGACCTCAAATATGAAATGTTAGAAATGGCAAAAAGATATCCTTGTGGCAAGTTACATCTTAGCCTTTTATACTTAACCCTAGTAGGCTAAATATTGGCTAAGGAATTTTTACTTTATTACACCACAACCCTAACCTGCACACCCCTATTTTTCTTTCACATCCAAACCCTAACTCCCACACACTCTCTTCCTCACTCCACCATCCACTCATACCCACACATCCCACGTCACTCACACTAGATTCTAGTACACTTTCACTTATTAGGGTTTGCACCACTTAGGTTTACACTAGGACTCCACTACCACATAATTTAGGCTCACGCCACTCCATCTTGCATGATCCTGGGTTTTTCACTTATTAGTTTTGTACACACTTTTCCCACAACCCACTCATCCCAACCAATTGGTCCCGATCGACTTGTCCCAAATACACTCATCCCAAACCTACTCATCCTAAAACCCACTTGTCCCATAGCCCACTTGTTCCAATGGACTTGTCCCAAAACCCACTTGTAACATACTTAGGCTCACTCACACTCACTTGCATGCCATTATCAACCTTCATTCCTCTCCAGCTTCCCTTAGGTCGCCTACTTAATCCCTCTCCACCACCCTTGCACCTTATTTACATCCCAATTGCATCTTGGAGCACTTTTTCATTTCATTAGCCTTCATTTCACATAGGCACCTCTTTATGCTTGTGGGTTTATTTTTGAAAGTCTTGTTCATGGCCTTGAAAAGGAAGCAACCTTAATTTTTACACACATCATTCTTGTTTTTTTGGCACTTTCAAGTAGTAAGTGAGCTTTTTCGAGTTTGTGAGTAATTGAAGGAACCTATGAGCGCTTAGGTATCCAAGGGTCAACTATACGTTGATCATATTTGTCATGTGCCTGCTTTGGAAAGCTTTGATGAGACTTTGTATACAAGAGAGTATTTATAGATTGGACATTATTTGAGTACTATGTCTAGACAAGATGGATGAACTGATGTAGACTTCAAGAAGATTAGGAGAAAAGCTTAAGGTTTCTCCTTGTGAAGTGGGCTACTTTGGAAGCATCCATGAAAGCGAGGAGGACGGCCATTGAGAGTTGTTTGTTATAGAGCTTCACAAGTGCGGATCATGAAAGAATTCCATGAACGTCTTTGGGCTAGGCATTGAGCTGTTTGGGAGACCTATTAGAAAATCAAAGAGCACTATTGGTGGAGAGGCATGTATACAGATGTCTCACAGTTTGTTGTTGAGACATGCCCTGATTGTCTGTTGTTCTCTTCAGTGAGGCATGAGGCATAGAGATGAGCTTCATCCTACCTATCTGCTATGTATTCATTACAAGTGGGGTCTTGATCTGATTACTATACATGTTGGTTTATGGCAGATGTGCTACATTGTCTTGGCATGAGAAGGTCTCACAAATCAAGTGGAAGGAAGAGCATTATGGACAAAGTCTACTTCAATGGTTTGTTAGTTTCTATTGGAGGATGTTATTTGCAAGTATGGATGTATTGGAAAAGTAACTGTAGATAGAGGTGAGTTGGATGCTGATAAGGCTAGGGAGTTTTTCTCTCGCCTTGGCTTTAAACTTGCTTTGACTTCAGCATATAATGGAGAAGGTGATGCCAGGAGGCATATTCCACGGTGGATTCCGTGAGGTTTTGCGATGGATTCCGTAAAATTTTATTACCAGGGCTCATACATAAAGTGGATTCTTTGTGCAAAAAGTCGATGGGGACGCCTATCCTTTTTGGGCATTTTGTTAATTTAATGTGTAAGTGGGTGATTCCATAGCGGGTGATTTCATAAAATACATATTTAAATTAATAAACATTTATGAGTTTAGAGTGCGCACTCGTAATAAATCAAGGTTAGGATTGATTTCTAACCAATTTATTTTTGTAGCTGAAGACTGCTAGGTATTCACTTTTGTCGGTTTAATTGTATTATTTTTCTAACAATTGTGAATGCTTCAGTTGATGTGTAGAGCAAGCAGCGGTGACAGTGGAATAGCATTGGAGGATAGCATGTATTCAAATTATCATCAAATTTTTATGGGCACGGATCTTAGGCATGGTGCCTATATTTTGTCGCGCTTATTTATTAAAGCGTTTGATATTTATTTATTATTTTTATATGTGTGTGGGTGCACGATTTAAATATTTGTATTGGACATTGTATTTGGGTACCGCCTGACTTCTTGGGCACCCAATAGCTTTAATTCTTTAGTGGCACAAAAGCAAACACAAAAGCTAAAGTGTGCTCTTTTGTAAATTGGGCTATTATTTGATCTTGAAGATGAATAATATATAAAATACATACTTTGTGGAGTGCTCACACAAGGCATGGGGGGAGATTGCACCCAATTGGTCTCTTGTTCATGTCGTGCAAGCTTCCTTCATTGGTTTTTGTGTAAACAGTAGAGTTCTTTTGTTCTTGGGGACATTCTGATGCTCACTACGCACGCATACGGCATCTGATCTCTGCACCAATGGTATCAGAGCGAAGCTGAGATTGAGAGCTTCCAATCGCTTACCATCTTACGCGAAGGCGGAGCTCCTGAAACGATCAAGCTCTACAATCAGTCTCATGGAAAACGGTCGATACCAGCGTGTTCGTGGCAGTCAAGAATCCCCTTCTGTACCCTTTGATCGCGAAGGACCTCTCTCGATAGGCGAAGAACCGGCGGCAAAGCTCCTTCATCAAGTCGTGGAAGAAGAGATAAGAAATTTGCCATAGCTTTTTCAAGCTTAACTAATAAGCTTAGTAAGCTTTAAAAGAAGCTTAATAAAAGTTCAATAGTCGTTTTATTCCGCCTGCGATGGTAGTATGAGCTGCCTGCCATTGACGCCAGCGAAAAGCTCCTGAGGTCCACGAAAATCAAGCTAAGTCATAAGACTTACAACTCTAAATCCTCCAAGTTTCCCAAGTCATCAAGGTTCTACAAGTCATCTCCACCAACTACCATAGAGGCAGTTCATAGTCAGCAGCATATGAATCAGTCTACTACCACCAAATCCAAACCCTAAGCCATCCTCACAATCAAATCCCAACATTCCTAAACTTCCTGCCATTACCAATAATGTATCCAAAGCCAAACCCATAGTTTGTTACAAATATTATCAACCTAGACATCTAGCAACCAATTGTCAATCTAAAAAGCCATCCGTCCATATCAATTATCTGGGAGCAATAGAAGATGAAGAACGTGAGGAAATGCCGGACTTTACGGAAGACAATGACGACATTGGTACTACTTCAGATACTTTGCCAGGTATGCCAGCTCCCCATTCCTTATTAACAATGAAATGTTTTGAGCATGGTAAAGAAAATACTATTTTACATGATGATGGGAGCACACATACCTTTATTTTTGCAAAATTAGTCAAAGAATTGAATTTACAAATTGTTTCTACATATTATCGCATCAAGGCTGCATTCCTAGGTACGAGATATAATGGAACACAAGAGGTGCATAATTTAGCAATTAAAATTGGTGAATATACTGAACGAAGAAATTTCTTAGTTGTACCTTTGCAGTTTAGTGACATTATCTTAGGAATGCCTTGGCGTCATTAATACAATCTTGATATAGATTATTCTATGCATTCAATTAAAATTTATTTTCAAGGAAAACAAATCACACTGCATGGTATGCACGCTTCCAATAATTTTCCACTGCTTACTCATACTCAGGCTAAACGTGCATTACATAAAAGTAGAAAATCCTATTTAATATGGGTAAATTAAATTCAAGCTAAAGAAAAATAGATGCATCCTAGGCATACACAATTTCTTGCCCAATTTCAAGATTGTTTTGCTGCTGATTTACCACCTGGATTACCACCTTCACGACCTGAAGATCATAAGATAGATTTAATTCCTGGAACACAACCACCATGTAAAGCACCATATAGACATAACCAAATTTAACAGAAAAAAATTCAAAACCAAATAGAAGAATTGCTTAACAGAGGATTAATTAGACCTAGTAGTTCTCCATTTGGTGCACTTGTCTTATTAGTGAAGAAGAAAAATAATACCTATCGCATGTGCATTGATTATCGTACCCTAAATAAAATCACTGTTAATAATAGATATCCGATTCCTAGGGTAGATGATCTTATGGATAAGCTACAAGGATCTGCCATATTCAGTAAGATAGATCTTAAATCTGGATATCATCAAGTAAGATTGGATAAATCTGATATATTCAAAAATGCATTTAGAACACAATTTGCACACTATGAATTTCTAGTTATGCCTTTCGGTTTAACTAATGCACCAGCCACATTCAGTCGTATGATGAATCGCATATTTCTAAAACATCAGTATTGTGTCATTTTTTTCTTTGATGACATATTAGTTTTCAATAAAAATGAGAATGAGCATTATGAACAATTGTCTTTAGTTTTTAAGTTGTTAAAAGACAATCAATTATATACTAACCCCGAAAAGAGTGAATTCTTCCAAACAAAAATTGAATATCTAGGACATATTGTTTCATCAGAAGGTATTAAAGTCGACCCTAAAAAGATAGAAGCAATTTTAAATTGGCCCATACCCAAAAATGAACATGAATTACATTCTTTTCTAGGTCTTGCTAGCTTTTATAGAAAATTTGTGAGGAATTTCTCATTACTTACATTACCTTTGACAAAACTTTTAAAGAAGGGTATTGTGTATAATTGGTCTGACAATCAACAAAAGTCCTTTGATTTTCTGAAACATGCTTTAACTCATGCTCTTGTATTACAATTACTTGACTTCAATAGACCATTCTTCTTAGTAGTTATTGAGGCTAGTGGATCTGGAATAGGAGCAGTCCTTATGCAAGATTCTCATCCCATAGCCTACTCTAGTTGCAAACTCAAACCATTTGAACTTAAATATTCTACCTATGACAAGCAATTGTTAGCCGTAGTACAAGCCTTACGTCAATGGAATCATTACTTAATGGGATCTCAATTTATGATCAAAACTGACCAACAAAGCATTAGACATCTCCTTAGTCAACCACAAATATCTGACTGACACATTAAATGGGCCGCTTTTATTCAAAGTTTTCATCCCCTTATACAATATCAACCTAGAAAAGAGAATATTGTTGCTGATACTTTGAGTAGAAGACTGACAATTCAAAATATTTTTGTGATATCATTTGATTCCCTTATTCCTATGAAAGATACTTATCATCAGGATCCTACTTTTCAAGCTGATTGGAATAAATTAGTTGCAAATAATTGGATTCCTATTGATTCATTGTCTTACGTTAATGGATTTATGTTTTATGAAAAAAGATTATGTGTGACTGTTTCATTTCAATCATTTGTTTTGCATGAAACTCATTGTCCCCCATATCAAGGTCATAGAGGAATTATATCTACTTTGCATACATTGATTGAAGATTTTTATTGGCCACATATGGACACTGATGTATCTAACTTTGTATCTGAATGCTTAATTTGTCAACGAGTTAAAAGACACTATGGTAAACAATATGGTTTACTAATGCCATTATCTGTAATATTTCGACTTTCCTAGAAATACGCATGAACCGCCTCTAAAAGGCGAGGCCAAAAGGATAAGTGGTGAGGATAATAAATTGAATTGGATAAATGACAATTTTTTTTAAAAATTTCCCTTATCCCCCCCAACCGACTGTCATGCTAGAGGGGGAGGGGAATAGAAGGAGTGATTAAGCTCCTCGATGGAGCTTGCAGGAGAGAAGTGGGCATGCGTGATGCCATGTAGGGGAGGGAGGATTCCCCTCCCCTCACCTATAAAAAGGCTATGGGCATAGCAAAGGGGGTGGCTGCCAGGGAACGAAGGAAGACGGTGCTGCCTACTGTAAAGAGAGAGGGAGAAGAGGGAGAGTGTAGGTATGGTGTGAGAGGAAGGGCTACCATAAGAGGGCTGCCATGGAGTGAGAAGGATTGATGCTAGCCATGAGAGGGAGAGGAGTGGAGAGGAGAGTGTAGTGGGGCACTGTTGGGACTGGGCCATGAGCCGCAGTAGCAACGGGAGACTGGTCCCCACCAAGGAGATCGCTGCCGCCTGAAGCCATACGCCGTCCCGATTCCATCTGCCTCATGGCCGTCGTCAACGTCCATGTGGTTCTGAAATCCCAAAAGCTTCCAAGAAGCTTCTTGGAAGCTTCTAAGGGGAGAAGCTAGGGCCCCTTCATGTGGCTTTTCCATGCTTTCCACCACACACACGAGATCTCACTCTTAAGGGCTCTATAAGCCGCCTTTCCCCCCAGAAGAAATTTTTGCCTTAAAGGGACATCATGTGACCCTTAAGCCTTTCCTCCCACCTTCTCAAAATTCCCCTCATATGGACTATTAAAGCCCCTTTTCCCCCATGCAAAAATTACTTCTTTAGCCCTTCCATACCCTTTCTTTTTCCCCCCCATACGTGAGATCCCCTCCTAAGGGCTCCTTAAGCTTTTTTTCCCCATACACAATCCCCTATATCCAAAGGGGTCTTCTACACCTTTTATTTTCCTGTTTTCTTGTGAGTCTTTAAAAGGCTAGTAAGCCCTTTTCCATGGCTTAATGGGCCTTATTTGTGGAGGATTTTGAGACACCCCATTCCCAAGTTTTGAACCCTTTCCGTGGTTTCTCCCCTCCTCCACAGAAGTATCCCGTCAAAGAGGTTCTATGAAAGGAAGGAAAAGAAAACTCATAAAGGACGGTGGAATTTCAAAAAGGAGTTCGCAAAGCCGCATCCAAGACAGAAAGGCTACATTTGTGATGGCTCCTAAGAAAGCCCAAGGCGCAACCGCGCAGGAGGATCGTCTCCTATCATCCACATGGACATCTCACCACAAGTCGAGGTTTTTCTTCCTAATTTTATTTTATGTCATTATAATTCAATTGGGCGTAGATGATTTTTGGAGATAGGATGCATTTTTCATCTTAAATGCCTTAGTTAATTTAGAAAAATTAACTCACGACGGAAGAATTCAATCATTCGTATTCTCAATAAAACGAACAAAATAAAGTGAGTAGAAAATTGATATGCATTTCTAGCAAGTAGTTTTATGCATTGCAATAAATTAAAATTTGATTAATGTCCATTTTTAGAAAATGGAGTTAAGACACTGTACTTCGTTTAGGCATGGGAGTATAAATTGCATGTCGCGTTATTAGGACATATCTTCTTCGCAAATGAGTCATTATGGAAAGTGTTAATAACCCATAAGAAATTGCAACGCATGAAATGATTCTTACGTTGCATAACTCTGGTCAATTATCATTTTTCAACTGCATAATTATTAGTAAAAGGTTGCTTCTTTAGCATGAATCTTGTTCGTGAGTTATAGGATGATTAATTGGAATTAGGTTATTACCTAATCTATGCTTGATCTTAAACCGATAAGTTAGGATTTGAAAATTCAACTTATGCGTAGACAATAAGTCATGTGGTTATGGAAATAATAGTGTAACTATCTTCAAGAATAGATAGGTTAAATTGGCATAAACCTAAACACCTAAAAACCGTGGAGTACTCATCTAGAAAAAGGGTTAATTCAATGCAACATATCCCAAGGAACTGACGAGGGCTAGCTCAGTAGAGACATTTACCTAGTCGCACGCATTGCCAAAAAATGGAAACTCCTAAAGCCTAAATACTTGCCCACATTCACGGAATGTAGGGACAAAAGGACCTACTTGCGAGAAGTGATCTAGGGTTTTCCTAAGAATCTCTTGCTAAAATGATGAAACTTGAAACCCTAGGATTGACAAGTCGGCCTAATGCCATCAAGAACAGACTATTTCGTGACTCCATTCGATGGGTAAATAATCCCATAGTTGATGCGACACTTGTGCAACAAGTGGTAGAGTTCCATGATCTTGTGATTTGATCACAAGGGAATGGCCAATTCCTCAGAATGAGATTGGCAGATTCTTACGTAAGTTATCTTGCAAGAGAATAAATAATCGTCCTAATATAGTATCTTTCTTGAGTAAAGATAATTTCTTGGAAGCAAAAGACCAACCGATAAATTGGGATAACATATGAACTTAAGGTATTGATCAAGTCGGGTTAATAGGGTACGGTCCTAACCTAGGATATAGGGGATCTTGCCAAGTTGCAATTGATCCCGGATCGAGTGCTGGATGCATTCGGAAGGAAGGATTCACTCCTTAGCAGTTGGCCAAAAATAACAACCAATGGAATTGTTTGTGCTTGTAATAGCATTAAGAGCACTGTTTTGCTTTGTTTGCTTAAAGAATTAAAGGATAAATGGATATCTAATGCTTCAGGTTGAAGGCTTGAAGGGAGAGACAGCTTCAGTTACCTGCCTGCCTGAGCCTAACCAAGGGGGTTGTTAACTGCACAGGGAAGGTGGACTGAACCCGCTGCGAGAGGTCTCTCCATTGAGTGCTACTTGGAGCAGGAGGACGCTTGGTGCCAGGGGGGCTCTGGCCATAAATCCCTCGCCTTTAGAGCCCTTTCCAAGAGGCTAACGTGACTCGGGATTAGATCTCGAGGCCTGCATACTAGTCTACGGGTGGAATGTTGGATTAGTAATCCCTCTAGATTGCAGGATAGCCTTCGGGCAGATTGTGGATAAGCCTACGGGCTGAACTTTATGTATTTCAAAGATAAATATGATAACCTGTTAAAAAGGAACTTGTTTGACATTGCTTTTCTATGTCAAGTGCTATGGTTACGTAAAGGAACCAGTGCCTAACGGGCTAATTAAGGAAGCTGATTGATACATGTCCAACTAAATGTGTTAGGTAATTAAATAATTGAAACAACCTGAGGAAAGTGCGGTGGATGTGGCCATAGGTCCATTCTACGGATGGGTTGTCCCGGTTGGTCGGGAACTTTCTCAAATCACGATGGATAGCTAGAAGAGTGTCAAGAACACAAACAACAAGAGCGTTGACCTAGAGTTATAACTGATCCTGATTTATGCCATTTTAGGGGAACGGAATGGGACTATGCCTTATGGCAGAGAGGTTGAGCTTAGCATCCCTCTCGTTTCCCATTCTCCTTGAACCAAGTGCAGCGTGAATCTGTTTCGGACCTGGCATTTCTGCATAAAGTAGTTCGCTTGGGTTCGACGCTAGTTGCCATTAGGAAATGACCAATAGGGAAAACCTTAATTCAAATCAGTCTTAGGTGGGAACGGCTGGAATACTTCTGCTACGTGGCAGACGTGGAGAGTCCTAGATTGTAAACCCCGTAACATTCCATAGGAGAGCCGGGAGAAGCTTTCTAGACATCCTTTCCGATGGACTGCTAAGACTTGTCCTAGAGATAACAGGTGGACATGTTACAGTTGGTATCAGAGTGAACCAATGAAGGATTTGTTGTTATGAAATCTTAATAAGATAAAGTAAAGCAAATGTTGATGTCCAAACATTTCCTTACTTTCAATGCTGTCCTGCAGAATTACGAAGCGTGGAACAAGTTCTTAGTGTTCCGAGTCATGTTTATGACTACAATGCATTCCCCGGATTATCGACAAAGGGTTGAGATGATGAACATCCTAGAGCATATGTATAATCCATCGCCTTTGTACATGGAACGAAGATGGACGGGTGCCTCAAGAATCTACTATATAGCTGCCCAGTAGTTTGCTTACCTACAAACCAACCTAAAGAGGATCAAGTGGTTGGAATACCTCAAAGTTGTGAAGCTGTTCATTTTTTTGGAAGCTCACGTAAACTCAATTTTACATATTCGAGGTCGGAGGGTTGAGATGAACTCATATGTATATGAGGAAGTAACCCGTGTAATTTCCGCTTACAGGATTAAAGTGTTGGGGCACCATGAGAAGAATGGGTTCCAAAGGAAAGGATACCCTGAACTTCCAATGACTTACCGATTCCTGAATATCCATGACCCGAAACCATACTATTATCCAGTTCCTGTAGATAAATATAATACAACATTATTCTCCCCAAACAAAATGTAAACAATTGGCTTATCATCCCAAGACATGTTGTATTCTGAAAGGGCTATGCCCATATAAATACAATAAGACTTCTTTTTATCAATGTCTGTTCCATTGTCGAGAAGTGATAAGAAGTTAAGTGGTTAGATTACTTGGATTGATTGCTGAAAGGGAAATGAAATATAAATCACAGCATTTAACGAGTAATAACAATAAGAAATCTTTGTCCAGGCACAACCCCAAGTACAGGTTCCCAGTTCGTCTCCTACATCAAGTACTACTGTAATCCAGGAGAAGACGTTTCTTCTCAAGCAGATTAAGCCACCTAAATTTGACGGGAGAGAGGCAGGTCCGTCCAAGCAGATGCTGAAATTTGGATTGAATCCATGGAGGATTACTTTAAAGCAGCCAGTACTGCACCTGCCAATAAGGCTATGCTCGCCAAGCTAAAGCTCACTGGCGAAGCCAGGCTTTGGTGGAAGCAATTGTGTAGAGATCAAGGGATTGCGGAAGGGTCCGTTACTTGGGAGAAGCTGAAGAAAGCCGTGTAGGGAAGATACTTACCACCTGCGTATCGTACGCAGAAAATGAATAAGTTCTACGAGCTAAAATAGCTGGGACTCACTCTTGACGCGTACTACTCCAAATTTGTCTCACTTCTTAAGTATGCGCCACAGATGGACATGACACAACATGTGTCAAAATTTTGTGCTGGTTTAAATCCACCAGTAAATACCCGTCTCAAATTGATGTGCCCAACAGATCTTCAGGACGCTATCATTTGAGCTACGCCTATAATTCAGGAGGTGCAGGCTAGACCAAGAGGTAACAAAACTTGGTCTTAGAATGACCTGAACAGAGGAGCATTCAGGCCTCAAATGAAGAGAGTTCAAGGTCATAATCAGGGACAAAGAAAAAAAGCAAGGACTAATAATGTCAATAATTTTTTTCCTACTCAAAGCAATGGCGGAAACCTCCGTTGTTTCCACTGCAATGAGCCCGGTCATTTCAAGAGGCAATGTCCCAAGCTTGGAGGAGGATATCGCCAACCACCTTTCCAAGGAACAAATAGGGAGCCGCTACCGGAGGTAGAGAAAGAACCGCCTGCATTGCTAATAGGAAAATGTGCAAATAAGAGGAAGATCCGACCATGGAAGAAGAGTTTGAAAGGGTGATAGTCCATGCTACTCTTCACAAGAAAGGGCTGAATCACCAGTTCTCGGTGATTCAAACACCGTCGGACTATCAAGGTAAAAGTTTCAAGACCTTGATTGATTGTGGCAGTACACATTCCTTTATCTCACCCGCTTGTGCAAAAAGATTAGGAATAGCCACAGTAGAAGTACCTACCTTGCTTGTGGAATTGGCAAATGGTCGTGAGGTTACTTGTACCAGGCAAACTGCTAAGGTGGAATTCTTTCTGGGAGAAAAGAAGATTTCCGTCAAATTCAGAGTCATAAGCCTAGGTATCCATGAGTGTCTACTCGGAATGGATTGGCTTAAACCTAATGACGCCCACATTCATTGTGGAAAGGGCCAAGTTTCCTTTCAAAACTCTGAAAGGGAATTGGTTACAACTCAAGGTGAGGCTAGAAATCCAAAAATTCAATTGGTCAAAGTATCTCGAATCATAAAAGGAGTCAGAAAAGGATTACCTGTCTACTTGATTAAGCTCAACATGTTAGATTAGAAGGAAGAGTCTAGTGAAGGACCTTCTTGGCTAAAGGAATACGTGGATGTATTTCCTGAAGAGTTGACAGGACTCCCGCCTCAAAGAGAAGTGGATCATGAGATTAAGCTAGTACCAGGAGCTGCACCAATTGCAAAGAGACCTTATAGAATGTCCATACCAGAAGCAATTTAGCTGAAGGAACAACTCAAGCAACTGCTACATCAGGGCTACATCCGTCCTAGCAGTTCACCATGGGGAACTCCAGTACTGTTCCAGAAAAAGAAAGATGGAACACTTCGACTATGTATTGCTTACAGAGGATTGAATCAATCAACTGTCAAAAACAAGTACCCTATCCCTAGAATAGATGAGCTTCTTGATCATCTTCAAGGTGCAAAGATCTTCTCCAAGATTGATCTCAGGTCGGGTTACTATCAGATAAGGATAAAGAAAGAAGATATCCCCAAGACGGCCTTCAATACAAGATATGGACACTTTGAGTTCCTAGTTATGTCATTTGGGCTTACAAATGCGCCTGCCACCTTCAATAGGTTAATGCAGGATATCTTTAGGCCATATCTTGATGATTTTGTGCTCGTCTTCTTTGACGACACTCTAATCTATTCTAAACAGGAAGTAGTTCATGAACCCCAACTTTGGATTGTCCTTGAGACAATGAGGTCACATAAGATAAGATGAAGAAGTGTGCATTCTTCAAACGTCAGATTGAATATCTGGGATTCATAGTATTAGCGAAAGGAATCTCAGTGGACCCAATCAAGGTCAGAGATGTGCTAGAATGGCCGATACCAACATCTATCAAAGAAATACATAGCTTTCTTGGATTGACAAGATGGTATAGGGTCTTCATCAAAAACTATGCTTTGATTGTAGTATCTCTGACGGACTTGCTGAAGAAGCAAACATCCATTGCATGGTCAACTCCCGAACAAACCAGCTTTGATAGATTGAAGCAAAGTTTGGTATCAGTACCTATCCTAAAACTTCCAGACCTCAATAAGGAGTTCGAGGTATAACTGATGCTAGCACACTTGCCTTAGGATGCGTGTTCATGCAGGAAGGTCATCCTATAGCATACTCTTCAAGGAAATTGAAGAGTCATGAGAAGAATTATGCTACCCATGATCTAGAATTATTAGCTGTCATCCATGCTCTAAAGCTTTGGAGACACTACCTGTTGGGTAACAAGTTTACTCATGTGACTGATCATAAGAGTCTCAAGTGGATCTTTACTTAGAAGGAGCTCAACATGAGGCAACATCGGTGGATTGAAGTGCTGGAGGAGTATGACTTTGAGATCAAGTACCGACCAGGAAAAGAGAATGCAGTTGCTGATGCACTCAGTCGCAAGGCATTCCTTAATTCTCTAATCTTGCAAAATCCATCAACAGCTAGATCTCTAGCTACAAAAGTATCTATGCCAAACAATCCAATACTTGCGTTAGCTAGAGAGGATGCATGCCATGATCCAGCCTACCAAATGATGCTAAGGGAGATCTCTATCAAGGATCAGAACCAAAAGTTGCAGACTAAGTATCATGAAATCTCTATCAATAGTGGACTTGTCTACTATAGAACGAGGCTGTGTATACCAGCAAGTCAGTCACTTAAGAAGAAGATATTGTGGGAAGCTCATGATTCCCCTTTCTCAGGACATCTTGGCTATGACTCTCAATGCAGTTAGAAAAAGCTACCATTGGGAGAGGCTTAAAGGTGACGTTCTCAAATATGTCATCGAGTGTTTGTCTTGTCAAGGTATCAAAGCCGAACATGTCAAGATGCCAGGGAAGCTGCAACCGCTTGACATTCCCCAAATGAAATGGGAATTCATTAGTATGGACTTTTTTGTTGGCCTACCCCAAGTTCAAGGGGATACAACTCCATCATGGTTGTGGTTGACATGCTAACTAAGGTTGCACACCTTATTCCAGTAAAGACAAACTATAAAACCTCGGACATTGCAAGATTGTTTATCAAGGAGATATTCAAGATACATGGGCTACCCAGAAGAATCATTAGTGATCGTGATTCTCTCTTCACATCACACTTCTGGAGAGCTATCTTTGAAGCCATTGGGACTCAACTCTGTTTTAGCACAGCTTACCATCCCCAAATGGATGTCCAAACAGAGCGAGTCAATCAAGTCATCGAGGATATGCTTAGGGCATATTGCTGTCATGAGCCAAAAAGGTGGATTCAATACTTGCCTTTGGTTGAATTTGCTTACAATGCTTCTTACCAACAAAGCATTCAGATGACCCCTTTCCAAGCATTGTATGGTCATGACTGTCGAAGTCCCCTAACTTCTCAAATCCAACCTTGAGGGTTGAAGCTTCAAGGTAGATGTTGGAAGAGATGGATGACAAAATAAAGTCAATAAGACAAGACATCCAAGCTGCCAAGGATAGACAGAAGGCATACATGGATTTGAAGCGACAAGATAGAACCTTTGAAGAAGGAGACTTGGTCTTCATTTGTGTACGCCCTAAGAAGAGTTCCTTATCCTTAGGAGATTGCAAGAAGCTAAGTCCAAGGTATTGTGGACCATACAAGATCCTCATGTGCCTAGGACCTAATGCTTATAAACTGCAACTCCCTGAGAACCTAAAGGTTCATAATGTATTCCATATCAGCCTATTGAAGAAGTATGTACCTAATCCTAACCATGTACTTGATGACCAACAAGTTGTAATGCCTAGTCAAGGAGTCCTTGAACTAAGGCCTGACAGGATTTTAGATGTTAGGGAGAGACAAATGAGATCCAGAACCTTGAGAGAATGCCTCGTCCAGTTAAAAGATTATCCCTAAGAGGATGCCACTTGGATAGATGAAAGCACTCTCAACCATCAATATCCCCAGTTTATCTTGAGATGAGGACATCTCGAATCCTCCAAGGGGGGGAGAATGTAATATTCCGACTTTCCTAGAAATATACACGAACCACCTCTAAAAGGCGAGGCCAAAAGGATAAGTGGAGAGGATAATAAATTGAATTGGATAAATTACAAATTTTTTTTATTTTCCTTATTCCCCCCAGCGGACTGTCGTGCTGGAGGGGGAGGGGAATAGAAGGAGTGATTAAGCTCCTTGATGGAGCTTGCAGGAGAGAAGTGGGCATGCGTGATGCCATGTAGGGGAGGGAGGATTCCCCTCCCCTTACCCATAAAAAGGCTATGGGCATAACAAAGGGGGTGACCACCAAGGAATGAAGCAAGACGGTGCCACCTACTCTAAAGAGATAGGGAGAAGATTATTCTGCCACGGCTGAGGGACAACAGCCATGAGGGAGAGTGTGGGTATGGTGTGAGAGGAAGGGCTACCATAAGAGGGCTGCCGTGGAGTGAGAAGGATTGATGCTAGCCGTGAGAGGGAGAGGAGGAGTGGAGAGAAGAGTGTAGTGGGGTGTTGTTGGGACTGGGCCGTGAGCCGCAGTAGCAGCAGGAGACTGGTCGCCACCAAGGAGATCGCCGCC
This sequence comes from Lygodium microphyllum, assembly GCF_053477565.2. Taxonomy (NCBI): domain Eukaryota; kingdom Viridiplantae; phylum Streptophyta; class Polypodiopsida; order Schizaeales; family Lygodiaceae; genus Lygodium; species Lygodium microphyllum. Next base: position 109,997,612 of record NC_141164.1, read on the forward strand.
GCCTGAAGTCGTATGCCGTCCCAATTCCATCAGCCTCCTGGCCGCCGTCAACCTCCACGTGGTTCTGAAATCCCAAAAGCTTTCAAGAAGCTTCTTGGAAGCTTCTAAGGGGAGAAGCTAGGGCCCCTTCATGTGGCTCTTCCATACTTTCCACCACACACATGAGATCTCATTCTTAAGGGCTCTGTAAGCCCCCTTTCCCCACTAGAAGAAATTTTTGCCTTAAAGGGCCTTCATGTGACCCTTAGGCCTTTCCTCCCACCTTCTCAAAATTCCCCTCATATGGACTATTAAAGCCCCTTTTCCCCCATGCAAAAATTCCTTCTTTAGCCCTTCCCCCCCCACACGTGAGATCCCCTCCTAAGGGCTCCTGAAGCTTTTTTTCCCCATACACAATCCCCTATATCCAAAGGGGTCTTCTACACCTTTTATTTTCCCCTTTTCTTGTGAGTCTTTAAAAGGCCATTAAGCCCTTTTTCGTGGCTTAATGGGCCTTATTCGCGGAGGATTTTGAAACACCCCCTTCCCAGGTTTTGAACCCTTTCCGTGGTTTCTCCCCTCCTCCACAGAAGTATCCCGTCAAAGAGATTCTACGAAAGGAAGGAAAATAAAACTCATAAGGGATGGTGGAATTTTAAAAAGGAGTTTGCAAAGCCATATCCAAGACAGAAAGGCTACATTCGCGATGGCTCCTAAGAAAGCCCAAGGCACAACTGTAGGAGGATCGTCTCCTAGCATCCACGTGGACATCTCACCACAAGTCCAGGTTTTTCTTCCTAATTTTTATTTTACGTCATTATAATTCAATTGGGCGTAGATGATTTTTGGAGATAGGATGCATTTTTCGTCTTAAATGCCTTAGTTAATTTAGAAAAATTAACTCATGACGGAAGAATTTAGCCATTAGTATTTTCAATAAAACGAACAAAATAAAGTGAGTAGAAAATTGATATGCATTTCTAGCAAGTAGTTTTATGCATTGCAATAAATTGAAATTTGATTAATGTCCATTTTTACAAAATTGAGTTAAGATAGTGTACTTCGTTTAGGCATGGGAGTATAAATTTCATGTTGCATTATTAGGACATACCTTCTTCGCAAATGAGTCATTATGGAAAGTGCTAATAACCCATAGGAAATTGCAAGGCATGAAATGATTCTTACGTTGCATAACTCTAGTCAATTATCATTTTTCAACTGCATAATTATTAGTAAAAGGTTGCTTGTTTAGCATGAATCTTGTTCGCAAGTTATAGGATGATTAATTGAAATTAGATTATAACCTAATCTATGCTTGATCTTAAACCGATAAGTTAGGATTTGAAAATTCAACTTACGCATAGACAATAAGTCACGTGGTTATGGAAATAATAGCGTAATTATCTTCAAGAATAGATAGGTTAAATTGGCATAAACCTAAACACCTAAAAACTGCGGAGTACTCGTCTATAAAAGGGTTAATTCAATGCAACGTATCCCAAGGAACTGACGAGGGCTAGCTCAATAGAGACATTTACCTAGTCGCACGCATTGCCAAAAAACGGAAACTCCTAAACCCTAAATACTTGCCCACATTCATGAAATGTAGGAACAAAAGGACCTACTTGGGAGAAGTGATCTAGGGTTTTCCTAAGAATCTCTCGCTAAAATGATGAAACTCGAAACCCTAGGACAGACAAGTCGGCCTAATGCCATCAAGAACAAACTATTTTGTGACTCCATTCGATGGGTAAATAATCCCATAGTTGATGCAACACTTGTGCAACAAGTGGTAGAGTCGCATGATCTTGTGATTTGATCACAAGGGAATGGCCAATTCCTCCAAATGAGATTGGCAGATTCTTACGCAAGTTATCTTGCAAGAGGATGAATAATCGTCCTAATATAGTATCTTTCTTGAGTAAAGATAATTTCTTGGAAGCAAAAGACCAACTGATAAATTGGGATAACATATGAACTTAAGGTATTGATCAAGTCAGGTTAATAGGGTACAGCCCTAACCCAGGATATAGGGGATCTTGCCAAGTCGGAATTGATCCCGGATCGAGTGCTGGATGCATTTGGAAGGAAGGATTTACTCCTTAGCAGTTGGCCAAAAATAATGAGCAATGGAATTGTTTGTGCTTGTAATAGCATTAAGAGCACTGTTTTGCTTTGTTTGCTTAAAGAATTAAAGGATAAATGGATATCTAATGCTTCAGGTTGAAGGCCTGAAGGGAGAGGCAGCTTCAATTACCCCCCGATTGCTTGCCTGACCCTAACCAAGGGGGTTGGTAACCACGTAGGGAAGGTGGACTGAACGCGCCACGAGAGGTCTCTCCGTTGAGCGCTACTTGGATCAGGAGGATGCTTGGGTGCCAGGGGCCTCTGGTCGTAAATCCCTCACCTTCCGGGCCCTGTACAAGAGGACAATGTGACTTGGGATTGGATCTCAAGGCCTGCATACTAGTCTACGGGCGGAATCTTGGATTACTAATCCCTGTGGATTGTTGGATAGACTTCCGACGGATTGTGGATAAGCCTACGGGCTGGAATTTATGTATTTCAAAGATAAATATGATAACTTGTTAAAAAGGAACTTGTTTGACATTGCTTTTCTATGTTAAGTTCTATGGTTACGTGAAGGAACCAATGCCTAATGGGCTAATTAAGGAAGTTGATTGATACATGTCCAACTAAATGTGTTAGGTAATTAAATAATTAATACAACCTGAGGAAAGTGTTGTGGATGTGGCCATAGGTCCGTTCTACGGATGGGTGGTCCTGGTTGGCTGGGAATTTTTCTCAAATCACGATGGACAGCCAGAAGATCGTCAAGAACACGAACAATAAGAGCATTGACCTAGAGTTATAACTGATCCTGATTTTCGCTATTTTAGGGGAACGGAATGGGACTATGCCTTATGGCAGAGAGGTTGAGCTTAGCATCCCTCTCGTTTCCCATTCTCCTTGAACCAAGTGCAGCGTGAATCCGCTTTGGACCTGGCATTTCTGCATAAAATAGTTCGCTTGGGTTCGACGTTAGTTGCTGTTAGGAAATGATCAATAGGAAAAAACCCTAATTTAGGTCGGTCCTAAGTGAGAACGGCCGGAATACTTCCGCTATGTGACAGACGCGGAGAGTCCTAGATCGTAAACCCCATAACATTCCACAGGAGTGCCGGGCGAAGCTTTGTAGACATCCTTTCCAATGGATTGCTAAGACGTGTCCTAAAGATAACAGTTGGACACGTTACATTATCCATTCCATCACGACCATGGGAATAGATTTCAATGGATTTTATCACTGGTTTACCTAACACTAAAGCTAATCATGATATGATTTGGACTGTTGTAGATAGGTTTACCAAACAAGCATATTTTATTCCATGCAAGAAAACTTTAACTACATCTCAAGCTGCTTAATTGTTTTTGAAAATTGTTTTCACTAATCATGGTTTACCAAAAGTCATTATTTCTGATCTCATGATTCTAGATTCTGCAATAATTTTTGGATTACTTTGTTTGCTATCTTAGGAACAAATATTGATTTTTCATTTGCATTTCATCCTAAAAAATTTGTCAAACAGAAGCTACTAATAGTACTATTTTAGATCTTTTGCTTGCTTACACCATTTCAAAACCACATACATCGGATACATATCTACATTTACTTCAGTTTGCATATAATAACACACTAATATAGCTACAAAGAAAGCACCATTTGAAGTCATTTATGGATATCGATCGCCTACACCTATTACATCATTATCAAACAAAATTCAAACTGCTGATGATATTGCTAATATGCATGCTACTATTTTTGATGAAGTTAAAGATATGATTGCCAAAGCCCATCAATCATACACAAAACAAGCAAATAAGAAAAGACAGGCTATGAATTTTAAAGTTAATGAATTTTAAAGTTAATGATTATGTTTGGTTATGAATTGAAAAATGCAAATTACAAAGTGTAGATAAGCACCCCGTTGTTAAATTAGCACCTAGATTTTATGGACCATTCAAGATCATACACAAAATCAATGACAATGCATTTAAATTAGAACTACTACAACATTGGAAAATCCACAACACCTTCCATATCAGTTTATTACGACCTTTTAGAGGCCAATTACCTATACACCCTGTCTATGAAAACCCTCCTTTGCTAGATGATGAAGCTAAAATACTTGAGCCTGAAACTATTATAGATACTGACTTTATGACCACTAGAACTAGTCGTAGATATTCTAGATATTTGGTCAAGTTTAAGAATCATCCTATTGAAGAGGCCCAATGGATGCACGCTAGAGACCTAAATGCTTTCCCCACACTATTAGCTCCACATTGAGCTAATAGCAATTGAGGACAATTGCTATCCCACCTCAAGGGTATGATGCCAGGAGGCATATTCCACGGTGGATTCCGTGAGGTTTAGTAGTGTATTCCGTAAAATTTTATTACCGGGGCTCATACACAAAGTGGATTCTTTGTGTGAAAAGTCGATGGGGACGCCTATCCTTTTCAGGCGTTTTGTTAATTTAATGTGTAAGTGGGTGATTCCATAGCGGGTGATTCCGTAAAATACATATTTAAATTAATAAGTGTTTATGAGTTTAGAGTATGCACTCGTAATAAATTAAGGTTAGGATTGATTTCTAACCAATTTATTTTTGTAGCAGAAGATTGCTAGGTACTCACTTTTGTCGGTTTAATTGTATTATTTTTCTAACAATTGTGAATGCTTCAGTTGATGTGTAGAGGAAGCAGTGGTGGTAGTGGGAAGCATTGGAGGATAGCGTGTATTCAAATTATCATCAATTTTAGATGGGCGTGTATCTTAGGCATGGCACCTATATTTTGTCGCGTTTATTTATTAAAGCGCTTGATATTTATTTATTATTTTTGTATGCGCATGTGCGTATGATTTAAATATTTGTATTGGACATTGTATTTGGGTACTGCTTGACTTATTGGGCACCCAATAGCTTTAATTCTTTAGTGGCACAAAAGCAAACACAAAAGCTAAAGTGTGCTATTTTGTAAATTGGGCTATTATTTGAGCTTGAAGATGAATAATAATTTGTAAAATACATGCTTTGTGGAGCGCTCACACAAGGCATGGGGGGAGATTGCATCCAATTGGTCTCTTGTTCATGTCGTGCAAGATTTCTTCATTGGTTTTTGTGTAAAAAGTAGAGTTCTTTTGTTCTTGGGGACCTTCTGACGCTCACTACGTGCACATACGGCATCCGATCTGTGCACCAGAAGGCAATGGGAAGAGCGAAATAGGCCATCTTCCAATTGTGAAAGCCTTGGCCAAAGCATGCCATGGACAGGTTTGGGAGTGTCCTAGATTTTTTCCTTATGCCTTATGGACCGATCGTGCTACTCACAGTGTGACTATAGGTTATATGCTAGCTCAGTTGATGTATGGACAGAAGCTAGTCATGCCTATAGAGACTTGCACACTTACTTGGAGTGCTTTACTGTGGCAGCAAGAAGAGATGTCCAAAGAAGATCTTTTGGCTTTTCATATTCGTCAGTTGGAGAGAAGACCTAAAGATATTGAGAGAGCAATTCAAAAGCTCAAAGAGGCCAGGATTTGCAACAAAGACCACTTGATAGTAGACACAAATTGAGGCCTAAAGAGATTAAGGAAGGAGATTGGGTATCGGTCTATGATAGCATTCTAGAAAACCAGTATAGTGCTATCCGCAAGGTTTTTTGGGCCCTATTTAGTGCAGAATGTCCATGAAAATGCTACATATTCCTTGGCAGAGCTTGATGGTATGGCCTTGTGAATTCGGATTGCAAGGAAGAGAATCAAACTATTCAAGAGAAGAGTTGATGCAGCCTATGCAGTCAGGGAGTTGGATGATGAGATTTATGATTGACTTGAGCCATGAGATGATGAAGATGAAGAAGAGAACATTACAGATGCTTTCATAGAAGATGAAGAGATTGTAGTAATCGTCGAGCTTGGGGGTGATGAGAATGGGTAGCTATGGCCCATCCGGAGGATGTGCAGGTTTGGAGGGGGCGGATGTTGTGACGCTGCGCGTCCACCACTGCAAACTTGAGGGCGGAGTTTTTCGCCAAGATTTTGAAGTCATTAGTCAACATCATTAGGAATTTTTTTTCCATTGTATGTCTCTTTTTTTTTTCATTTTGCATGATGCATGAGCACATGTAGTTAGGCTAGGCACATTCTCTTTAGTGCATTCATAATTTTTCTGTGGACATCATTTGATTGGGTACATAGCATAGATTCCAATGTGCTTATCCTCTCAAAATCATGTATGACTGGGCATGAAGTTCTATTTCTAAACATTTTTTCTTACGAGGGCACATTGCATGAAAAATCGGTTTATATGCATAGATGGGCTCTCAAGTTACAAGCTTGTTCAAGAATAAAAAATATGATGGAATTTGATACAATTCTAAGAAGGGAGGTCAAGGGGGAATTTGTTTGAATAAGAGATGGTCTTTGGCCAATGCCTTAGAGTCTTACTACAATATCAAAGGAACCAGAAGGAAGTGCTATAAAAGAATTTCCAATATTCCATACTTACAAGATATCTCAAAACATATTTGGCAGTCAAAGGAAAGCACACTACAAGATACGATGGCTTGGCTTGTTGTGAGTACCATTATTTTTTGCGTTGCATTTGCAACGCAAATAGCAACACTGCTTATATGCGCCGCAATTGGTTGTCGCTATTCCCCTATATCCTTGTAATGATTGAAGAAGTCGTGGCCAAGGAGGAGGCTTCCAAAAGAGTCATAGAATAGTGTAATATTGCAAAATACATCGAGAAATTTGGATAAGAGATCGACCACACCAAATGCATAGAGTTCTTGAGAACCTAGGATCTAGAGAGAAAATGCTGCATGGAAATAGTAGGAAGAGGAGAAGGAGCCAAGCAGGTAGAGGTCTAGTTGAGTAAAGCCTTGGTGGAGAAGGCACTAGGGCTAGAGCACAAAATGGAAAGGATGCCCAAAAAGGATATCTATGCCATGTTGAACATGAAGAAGGACCACGTTCTAAACAATGATGGCATCCGCATATCCAAGACATCCTCGACCCACAGATAAGGATCCAAGCAAAGGTTATCCACTCCCTATTCTTAGCCAAAGGTATAATTCGCTCACACAAAAAATCAATATGCCCATGTTAGAGAGCTTGGCAGCCCACCCACTAGATGAGGTTGATTGGAATGCATATGTGAGAAAGATGATCAACCAATCAACCAAGGCACTAGCCCTAGGGAGCAAACCAATTGGCGGGGAATCCCCAGCATCAAAGGCAAGAGCTAAAAGAAAGAAACCATCATGGCAAGCCTCTTTCATTGGATATGGTGGTGTGCCAATTGCTCTTATCCAAGAGGCAGTGAAAGAGCCACATAATGAAGAAGGATTTGATGGACAGGTCACTCCCCACCATGAACAAAAGAAATCAAGTGAAAGAACAGTAACTAATGAAGAGGAGGAAAAGGAAACACAATCTAGCTGTGGAAGGGCTAAGAAAGCAAAGAAAAAGACCACAAACAAGAAGAAGAAAGGAGGAAAAAGAAGAAAGTAGATCTTGAAAAGGCTTGAAAAGAGTGTAAGAAAGATGAGGAAGAAAGGAAGAAGAAAGAAAAATAAGAGTCTGACAGATTGAAAGAAGAGTCAAGAAGAGACAAAGAAGAAAGAAGGAGGAAAGCAACCGAAAAAGAGGAAGAATCTAGAAGGAATGAAGAAGAGGACATCACGCTAGCAATGCACATATCAATAGAATAGTAGTGCAGACAAGATGAGCTGGGTGCCATGAGCCCACCAAGAGATGAAGGCCCAAGCTAAAGTGCCCAAGTTCCTGAGATCACGCTACCTATAGTGGTGAAAGAAGGCAAGGGCAAGGGCCTATTAATGGATCCCATCCCTACTCTCCTAGTACCCACCACCACCCCTATAACCACAACCACCCACCAAGGCTTCACGCCTAAAATTGATGCTAGCAACGTCTTGACCTAGGTGCAATTATTGGTAGTAGAGATGCCAAGTTGAGACATGACCCTAAGGGAGGCAGAGGGTGGAGACCTCCATGACCTCCATTCCCACAATGATGAAGCCACTTGTAGACTACGATGAGTACCTCCAAGAGCTTCTTTCGCATTGGAGAAAGCAGAGGATAAGAAGGTAGCAATGGTTGAGTTGGAAGCCCAAAAGGAGGCCATGGAAACCTTCTAGCTAGAGAAGATGCGCCAAGTAGCAAGTTATCAGAAAGAAAAGGGCAAGCTAAAAGAGTAGCTTGAAGATAAGGAAGAGGCAGAAGACAGTTGGCAAGAAAAACTAGATGAAGAGACACAAGTCTGAGTGAGGATGCAACAACATGTCGAGGAGCTAGCCAAACTTTTTGAAGAGATTCAAGGAAATATGAAAAACATCCTGGATGCCACATAGGAGCTAGAGGCCGCAAGAGAAGAGAGAGTATGAAGATTTCAAGAGGAAATAGAAAACTTGAATAAGACAGGACTGTCCTAGAGTTGGAGGATTAGGAGAGACTAGAAAGGAAAATTGAATGCTTGGAGAAAGAGAAAGAAGAAGCTATCAAAGAAGCAAGCCAAGGGTTGCAGGAAGAGCTAGAGAACCTAGAGCAGGAGGTGGAAGAGATTAAAGTCATGGCTGAATCTAAAATAAAGTGGCATGAAGGAAGGCAAGAAGCCCACTCGCAAAATAACAAAGATATATCTAAAAGGATGTCCAAAACTTCCATGCAACTCTCTATGGCACACCAAGCCCAAAAGATAGTTGAGGAGCAGCTAAACCACTGAAACAAGAAAAAAACACATATGCTCAAAGTATGGAATGAACAACAACAAGTGGTAATGATGTCATCTCAAAGCATGGGAAAGGGAAAGGAGGAATTGGAAGAGAGATCCAAATGAAGAGAAGAGCACAACTTCAAACAGGTGGGAGGACTTGCCAAGTGTTTGGCCATAGTAGAATGTGAGTTGGTGTTGGCAAAGGCCACAACTGATGCCCCTGAAGCAAGTTCAGATTCCCAATGGCAAGCCTTCTTAAGAACAGTGCTCCATGTAACACAAGTGGATAGCAACGATTCTGTGGAGAGGATGACAAGTGAAGGGGATGCAATGGCAGTGGAGAAGGAGAAGAGGAAGATGTGGGAGAGAAGAGCACACACAATGTAGGTGCTATCCAACTAAATTGACAACCTTATTGCATTATCATATTATATAAGAATAAAGAACGGGCGGTCGCAGTATACACGGGTAGGCCTAGAGGCCTTTTACCCCAACAACCTCCCACTAAAAGGCCAATGTGGCTAGGGAGTGAAAACAAAGAAAAGAGAAAAAAAAATACAATGTGAGGAATCATAACATCTCACCCAATGCCCAATTGGAAAGGGAGCTGTGCAAGAAGTGTCGGGAACCTCTGCAGAAGAAGAGTCAAGCATCCCCAAGTCCATGGCATCCAAGAGATAAGCGATCCCGCAGCTCCACACAACGGAGCAATCCAAGAATGCTTCTCATGAAGCAAGCACAACTCATCAGTGCATGGCTGTAAAGCATAAAAGCCACGCATAGCATCAGCGTGGCGCATATAAGATAGTGGAGAGCAGTCAAACTCTCCAGAGTCAATCACGAAAAGAGGGCCAACATCCCGGACACTCATCCAATAGGGTCTCAAGAGTACATGTGGCCTCAGCGAAGTGGAAGATTGATATATGGCTGGCTGTCTAGCCTACAAAACTACAAGAAAATGGCTCTCATGAGTCTGCAAGGGGTCTAGCAACTGACCACCAACATCCTGACCCTGACTACTATGCATAGCTATGTCATCTGGGCCAATAAGTGACTCATTTTTGGCATAAATAGCTTGCTGTAATGGCACTATAGCAGCTATAAAATCAGTCATAAAGCGTATTGAACGCTCATCAAGAGGGCTAAAAGGTGTGTGCGTCTCATAGAAGACAACATGATGGCTACGTATGACCTATTGGGCATCCGAATCCCATAATCTATAGGCCTTAAAGTCACCATCTCCATAACCAAGGAGGATACATCTACGTGACATAAGCTCATGTGGCATACGTATAGATGCTTGGCAGCCAAACATCCTTAAGTAATCATAGGAGGGTTTCATGCCACTCCATGCCTCATGGGGTGTAATACCATCCAAGTCAAGCACGGTGTCTTGTTAACCAAATAGATTGCGGTCATAAGGGCCTCAGCCCAAAAGCCATAAGACAACCCAGTTGTGGTAAGCATAGAAACAACCTTTTCTTGTAAGGTCAGACACATGCCATGAGCAATCCCATAATACCGTGGGCACAAGAAATCAATGACATACTACTGACAAGAGGTCCGAAATCTGGGAGAGAGAGCATGACTCTCATAATCCATATGTAAGTACCTAGGCCTGCTACCAGCAGAATCCATAAACCTATCAAGCATAATTGCAACATCCTCAATCTGCACCAAGGGAAAAGCCCAAACACGATGGGTAGCATGATCAACAAAGGTCACAAAGTATGACAATCCACCAAGTGACTAGGAAGGCATAGGTCCATATACTGCACAATCGACAAGATCTAGAGGAGCATGCCTCATACGATCGCCATAAGCCAAGGGGGATCTGCAATGACCAAGAGTACAATCAGGGCAAGCATCAAGATCTGTAAGTAACATAGGAGGCATCAATGAGTCTGAATGAGACAAGATCTCCATCTCTCTGTGGTGCATATGGCCTAGGCGATAATGCTAGAACAATGCATGTGGTATTCGGATAACTGAAACCCTAGAATCTCCCACATGAGAGATATTCATTGGGTAATGAGAACCAACTCGGCAACCTCTGGCCAAAACCAAGCAACCATGATTGATCTTCCATGACCTATCCTGAAGAGAGACAGAGTAACCTGCATCATGAAACTGACTGACAGAAATTAGGCTCTTATTAAGCATGGGAACATGTAGAACATTCCTGAGCATAAGAGAAGTCCCATTAGGCAAAGCTAGGTGTATGTTCCTTGCACCAACAATAGCATAAGTTACTCAAGGCCCAGATCAATACATCCATCAACCTCCCTGTAAGAAGAGAACCATGCTCTATGAGGGGTAACATGACAAGATGCCATAGAGTCAAAAAGCCAATCAAAGGCATGGACCTGATCATTGAGCAAGTAAGGTATAGGGAAATTAGATGATAGGAGGACATTCTCAACTGCATCATCATGGGTAAGTGCATGTACCTCACCACTAGAAAGAGTAGTAATACCTGTTGCATCGTTGACTCTCTGCTCATGTCGAGTCTGTCTCTGTCTTTGCTGCTCTCTAATCCGTCTAAAGCATTTTCTTTGAACACACCCAAGCTTCCCACAATGGAAGCAAACAACATCTGAAGTAGAAGAACCTGTAGAAGATGACAAGGAATCCAAGTCATCATGAATAGGGCTATCCATAGCATCCATGGAGCTCAAGCAATCGAGGGCTGTCCCAACATAGGGAACTTGCTCATAAATACAATCATTTGCTAGTACATCAATGGTAGAAGCATGCTGCAAATGCTCATGAAACCTCAATGGATGGGAGGACATGAAGGCATCAATCAAGGATGCAAAAGCTCCCACATGAAGAAGAGTCGTAGCCAACTACATGGCATAATTAACCACAGTACAGTAAAGCATAAGACATCTATCATAAGAGCATATGATATTCAGCCATGAAATTAGTCCATAACCATATGCATACGTATAGCTCTGCAGTACATCATGCCACCAAGGAACATCCAAGTCAAGTAAAGACCGACAAGTGGCAAAGCATCCTGTAAGAGTCAAGCTCCAAGTGAAGCCCAAACATCTATACAACAACATCCAAATAAGTGGCTCTGTAAGGTATACAATAGTAGACCATGTGCATAGACGGGTAAGCATGCATAGCATATGCTCTTTAACATGGACAGGCAATAGGAGCCCAACTAGCATAGAAGCTAGACAACAGAGGAGCAAAAAAGCCATAACTGTAAATCCCAAGCACTATCCAAGTCCATTGATCAGTAAGTATCCCGCATATCAAATGCAAAGGAGCAATCACAACTCAATAGACAACTGCCAAAACAAGGGAGCAATTCATTGCTTAATACCTATAAGTGAATCCAAGTAATAGCCAAGATCCATAATCGGAGCATCAAATCCCATATAGCATCCAAGTTGATAACGAAAAAAGCCAAGTTGTAACGGAAAAAGCCAAGTCAATGTCCAACTTCTCAAGGGAATACTCAAATGAATGTCTAGATGAGCTCAAACAACTGCCATCCACAGGCAAAGCATAAAGCATTCACCAAGACATCATAACCCGTACTGGGTAGCCTAGGCATAAACCATGTCATAGATGAAATGCCAGTTGCAAAGAAGTGACAGTCAAACCCAAATCAAGCTTAATCTCAGCTCAAAATCATTCTAGAGCATAAACAAGACATGTGGCATAGTCCAAATACATCATGACATCATACCGAGTAGCTGGGAGCACCCCGTGACCAATAGGCATAACCCAACTGTAGCATAAATAGCTTCAGCCCTGAAGTTTCCACTAGAATATAACCTTTGTAAACTGAGCAAATCAGTGCTCAATCCAAGCTCAAATCCATAGGCAAACCATAGGCATACATTCCCGTATGTATAGGAACCAACCGGTGTCAAAGAGTTTTCTGTTCATGGTATAAAACATAGAGTTCTTATGTTTGCAGAAGAACTTCATTAGGATTCACATGAGAAACTTTCATACATAATGCAGTCATTGTTACCCAACATCCGTCTTAGATATCACTTAATTTCATAAGTTCTTTTGTAAATGTCATACAATTTTCAGTTATACCATGTATATTGACAAAAATTAAGTGTATGGGAACCCACAACTTGATCAACTGGAGGTAATTGACAGTCTGCAGGCTAAGTCACACTGGTTCAAGAGGAAAATTTGCCTTGAAATCAAGAGAAGTTCCAAAAGTCCACTAGGTTTCTATGGGACCTGGAATAATGGACTTATATGACTTATAAGTGACCTAAATGGTCAAACTAAAGAGTGGGAGCTGAAAAGGATGTAGCTCGCATTTTTCGGCGCAAAAAACGGGCCTACATACCTGTGGCAGATGGAGGATGAGCTGTGGGCTATGGTGCATGCTCCAAAGCATGCAAACTCAAGGCAAACTGAAGCTGAAGAAGGAGATACAAACAAGAAAGATGAGAGCTCTTCTTGCCCGTCCATTTGGTATGACAAAAATGAGTGGTATGACAGTCCATTAAAGGGGGAAACCTGAGAAAAAGGATTTAGCCTGCTCTTATGTACGTCTTCTTTCATTCTTTTACCATATTCATGGTCCAATGAAGCCCGTCTTGTACCCAAGTACTTGAGTGACTTTGGGGGCAAGCAAAGGGGAGGATTTTGAAGGTGTATGGGCTATTTTGGACTGAAAAAACCAGTCATAAACAGGGCAGCCCACTGATCTTGTCCATTTTGATGGGAAAATTAGTGTTCTACGTGGTTGTAAGAGAAGGAAATGACCTCTTAACATCAAGGCTTCATTTGTGAATGATTAGAGAAGCTTATTCTTGGAATTATGTGCACTTTTGGAGCTTGATTATGGGCTGGAAATTACTGTTTTAAAACAGGGCTGAAGTAAATTTTATGCTTTGTCAATGCATTTCATGATTTTTTTATCTATGTCTTGGATGTAATTGAGTCTACCATCAAAATACTTGTATCTTGGAGTTGTTATCCATTCATGTTCATGAAATAGAAACCGTTTGAGTTTACATTTGAAGTATGCATTTGGATTAAATATGAGATTATCCCTAAATGTATTGGCTTATTATCCGCATATGCATTTGATGTGATCAAGACAAAGTCTTTCATTCCATTCATGTATGCTAAATAAAAGAAAAAGCTTGAGATCTTCTTCTTCAACTAAGTCATCTCAAAAACCCAATCTTTTCTCCTTCTCCTAACCTTGAATCCCACACTCCTCTTTTGCTCTAAACCCTGGTGGAAGACCTTCAACCACCAACACGACGACAGTGGTGAACCCGACGTGAAGGTCAGCCATGGAAGAGGAAGTACAATGGGAGAATCATCAAGTTTGGGAGGAGATGCCTTGCAGCAATTGGTTTGTCTGATGCAAGAAAGCCAACAACAACAATTGCAATTTCAGCAGCAGCTACAATTGCAACAACAACGGAGACAAGATGAAGAGCGAAATGATGCCACTGCCATTAAGGCTTTGGAAGCAGTTGGGCAAGAGCTCTGGGCAGGAGCTCAAGCAATTTAATGGGCAAAACATGTCCTCTTTTATCCACCTCTATACTAACAAGATGGTCTTGTTTGAAGTTCCTCATCATGCTTGGAGCTGATAGTTTGCGTGTTTGGCCGTGCATGGCCTCCAGGACCGGATTCATGGTCTTTTTCAAAAAGATGCGGGATGGTCTGCATTCAAGAAGGCTCTTCGAGAAGAACTTTTTCTTGAAGATTCTGGCCTCATGATGAAGAAAGTCTTCACTGAATGGGTTGAAAGACCCAATAAGGGATTAATCGCCACTGCTCTTCACCACGAATTTGAAAGAAAATTCGCACAACTAGATCCCTACGATCAGCAGGGTATGGAAAGCCAGAAGATTGAATTATTTCTAAAGGCTACGGATCCTTTTCTTCAAGAGAAGCTAAGTGATCGGCATGAAGATCTTGACTCTAAGACAAGATTGAAGACTGATTGGAGTGATGTCACTGAAGCAGTTAATATGATTGCTCGAAGAGAGCGGATGCGCCTAAGGTAGGGATCTACCTCTGCACCAACTGAATCCATGAAGGAGCCTGTTCCTGTATCTTGACCTCCTGTCTCTATGGCCGAGCAACCAAGAGAACCTGCTGTTCCACCTCCAAAGAAGGATGTCATGGACGAGCTAATCAAGAGCATGCGGGATCTCCATCTTAATCTAATGGATATTAATTCCAAGGTGGAAAGGCTTGATGTGAAAGTGGAAGAAAGAGGACGGACAATTGCCCAAAGACCTGTATGAGAAGGCTTCAAAAGACGTTGTATCTGGTGTGATAGCCTACAGCATGATAAGAGGGAGTACAATGCGCAAAAATTAGTCTTTTGGAAGGATGGTAAAATTCATGCAACCGAAATCGGGCTTCCTCTTGAGCCAAATTTTGGTAACAGTGGCAAGAAGAAAAGACTAGAGGATTTGGCAACAAGAACAGCCTATGCAGCTGTTGATGCAACTACCTATGGGCTACAAATTGAGCCAACTAATGAAATTGTTAAAGCATGTAAAACTGATGCAAAATCTAAAGTGTGGATGCAGGCCTTAGATCGCATGGAGCGAGGCAAGACAACCAAATATGATTTAACTACTACCAGTCAATGCATCCGAGGAAGAACCGGATGGACAGAGCCAGTTGATTCACTTTCAGCTTTTGCTTGGTTGACTGGAATTAATAATCATGAAGCTATGATAGAAGAAAAGAGAAGAAGAGATGAAGATGTTGCCGGTCCCTCCTCTTCGGGGCCAACTAAACGTGTGACAAGAAGTAAACCAGATCAGCAGAAGGCTGCTGAAAATCCACCACCTCTAGAGCTTGATATGGGAAATGCCCCACAAGCAAAGAAGACGGAAGGAAAGAGAAAAGGCAAACATCCCGGCTACAAGCTGCAATCTGACATAGAGATTACGACAGATCTCAAGCGGATCCTAGAAGAAAGGATTCTTGGAAGCAGAATTGAATTTACATTAGGTGAAATTCTTGGAATTGCAAAACGAGGATTTCATGATGTAATAATTGATATAATTAAAAGGAAAAGGCAATATGTTGGTGAGGAAACTGAAGAATCTGTGCATGCTTTTTTGCAAGCACTTCATCTGTATTTGCAGGATGAAGAGAAGCTTAAAACTCAAGGGATTCGATTGGAGGCAATCAAAGAATTGATTGCAGCCATAGAAGCCAAAGATGAAGACATCTATGAAGCAAAAATTGAAGAAGCTATTGCAGAGAATGTTATGGTGGGGTCTTCTCAATCCAAAGAGCAGCCCATGCATAAGAAAGAAGCTTGTCTTCACAACATGCAAGAAGAGAATGATGCTCATTTTATCCCTAGTAGTCACTACTCCCGTACCCATTGAGCAAGGGTAACCACCGAAACCGTTGTCAAGATTGGAGAAAGAGAGACTCCATGCATTGCCCTTATAGACCATGGCTCAAAAATCAACGTCATGTCAAGAAGTCTCTACGAGAATGGCAGATGGCCCATAGATGTGGGCCCAGGATGACACATGAAAGCAGCCAATAACTCCTCTAGCAATCTCTATACGGCATGTCCTTATGTACAAGTTACTATTGGTAATGTAAAAGATGAACTTCATTTCTTTGTTCAAGATTCCTGCAGCTATCCTATCATTCTTGGTCAACCTTTTATTTCTGAGTCTCATTTGGAGACAAAGGCCCTTGATGATGGTTCATCATATTCTTGGATAAGAAGTAAGGATAATGACAAAGCTGTCCAATTTTTTATTGTATGTGTAAATGATCACCGGAATAGAGATCGATTGAGAGATCATCCTGTACCTCCTAGAATTTAAGGGTTTTCGGGTAGCACTGCTGTAAGTGGAGGCTATGGCGGTGCTTCATCTCATAAAAATTTGCCTCCACATGTAAAGGGGGCTATGCCAAAAGCTGACTTGCAAGTTTTAACGGTCAACAGTGTGGGCTGTTATAAACAGTTTTCAGCCAATGAATAGGACTAAAAGAAAGCATTTATGTCATGCGGAACGAGAGCTGAAGAAAATTGATGTTTTGGCTTAAAATGAAGAAATTTCAGGGCTATTTTATGGGCTGATTTATAATGATACATTGGCTGAAATACATGCAGCTGTTCATACAGAAAATCAAGCTGGAAATCAATCCATAAAGGTATGCACATTGGATATTTATGACATAATTCAAGAATTTGCAGATCAAGAAGCTTTTGGACAGCCAAAAAAGGATGAGGTAAGAGTAGAAACAAAGAATAAGACAGTTGACAAGAAGATCAAGCCGGTGGCTACTCCACTACCTCCCGAAAGTAAAGGACTAGCAGAAAGGGCATCCAAATAGCCAAGCCTTCGTGATCCCAAAGATATTGGTCACCAATTTACAATTGAAAGTTTACAAGAGCTAAAAATTGGTAAAGACTCTTTTCTCTTGCCAGCTGAAAATAAAATCTTCATGCAGATATTAAAGAAACATGAAAAAGCTTTTTCATTTCAGCCACATGAAATTGGCTGTGTGGATCCAAGTGTTGTGGCACCAATGGTTATTTTCACGGTCCCACGCGTTCCTTGGAATCTTAAACCAATTCTGGTACCAAGGGCTCATTTGCCTAAGTTACTGGAGATTTTAAATGAAAAGATAAAGATGCGAATATTGGAGCCATCTTTAGCTCTGTATTCCAACCGATGGTTTACCGTGCCTAAGAATAATGGATATTTGCGATTCATTCAAGATATACAGCCTGTCAATAAAGTCACTATTAGAAACGTTGGTTCAAGGCCAATTGTTGATGAATTTGCTAAGGCTTTTGCAGGTAGAGCAATCTATTCCATGGGTGATTTATATTCGGGTTATGACCAATTTCAGCTTGCTTTGGAGAGCCGAGACATTACCACAATGAAGACGCCTCTTGGTTTAGTCTGCATGTGTACTCTACCTCAAGGAGCTACAAATTCAGTAGCTCACATGACGAATGCCATGTATAAAGTATTGAGAGATTATATTCCCCAACTAACTCTTCCTTTCCTTGATGATGTACCGATCAAAGGATGTGAAATTCATGAGAAGAATGAAGAACTCAATGAGCTTGGATGTCGCAAGTTTGTTTCCGATCATATTAATGATTGTGCTCAAATCTTGTCTAAATTGGAAGAAGTCCATCTTACTCTTTCAGGTGCTAAATTTGTTTTTCGAGTCGAAGAAGTTCTTGTGGTAGGGCATATGTGTGGTAAGGCCTTCTCCAACCAAGATTGATGCTATCAACAAAATGCAGGAAATATGCACAAATATTTCGGAGGTGAGAAGATTTCTTGGAGCATGTGTTTTCTATCTTATTTGGATCCCACATTTCGCTCATGTTGCTGAAAATCTTTATCAACTGCTAAGAAAAGGCAAAAGGTTTATATGGGGAAAGGAGCATACTCAAGCTATTCGAAAATTGAAGAAATTGTTGATTTCTGCCTCCACCTTAAGGAGGGCTACTTACTCTAATGGACAGCCTATCATACTCATAGTGGACACAAGTCCTATTGGGATAGGATGGGCAGTCGGTCAATATGATCTGGAGGGCAATAGATATGCAATCCGCTTTGGAGCGAAGGTTCTTAATGAACGTCAAAGAAGGTATGCTCAAATTAAAAGAGAATTTTGGGGAGTTGTAACTACATTAAAATGTGACCAGGAGTACTTCATGGTCGCACATGTAATAGTTGAAACAGATGGTCTTCCACTCTTGGGCATGATTGCCAATTGCTCCACTCCCGACATAGCTATGCTAAGATGGATAGCCTATATTAAATCCTTAAATCCTAATTTGAAACATATTGCGGGAAGAGATAAGCCAGTTGTAGACATGCTTTCGCGTGCCAGATATAAGGATGAAGAAGAAATAATGGATTAGGAGGAAACAAAGTCTATATTTGCTAAAAATGATGTTGTAATTGCAGGTTCAGATATGAAAACAACAAGTATAGCTATACCCAATGATGGTTCAGCTGTCAAAAATGTAGGTACATCATTAATTACAACAAGTACAATAGGTTCAGCTACTGTAACAAAATTTATAGCAGCAAAGAAAGAAGAAACAACCATGGAAGGAGGGTGGGCAGCTAAAAGACAACATGCTCAATGTTTTGTTATGGTTTGTTCACAATTTAAAGAAGAATATTATTCAGGTGATTGGCTAAAAATTGGCCAATTTCTAAACACTATGACAAAGAAGGAAGAATGGACTAATGAAGAGTTCAAGAGAATCAAGAGAAAAGCTTATGGCTTCCATCTCAAAGATGGCTACCTTTGGAGGCATGCAAAAAAGAAAAAAAGATCGCATGTTCATGTCTTAGGAGACAAGAAGACTCAAAGACAGGTCATGCAATAATTTCATGCAAGCCTATTGGCACCCATAGAGGCATATGGGGCACTTTTGCCAAAATAAAAGAGAAATTTCAGTGGTAAAACATGTATAAAGACATTGAGCATTTTTTTGAGTCTTGTCATGTTTGTCAAATGTACTCTATGGTTAAGCATAGAGATGGGCTTCAGCCTACCTTTCCTTTATCCATTTATTACAGATAGGTTATTGATTTAGTAACCATGCCTACAGGAATTTGGAACATGAGATATCTAGTACTTGCTAGAGAAGATCTCACAAATCAGGTGGAAGGAAAAGCCTTGACAACAAAGTCCACTCAAGCTATTTGTAGATTTTTACTTGAAGAGGTATTTTGCAGGTATAGTTGTGTTGCCAAAGTAACTGCTGATAGAGGAGAATTGGATATCGATGAGGCTCGCCATTTCTTTGCTCAATTGGAAATCAAGCTATCTCTTATATCAGCCTACAATCCTGAAGGCAATGGTAAGAGTGAAAGAGGCCATCAACCAATTCTCAAAGCATTGGCAAAATTTCCTTTCGAAACTCTGAAGGGGATTTGGTCACAACTCAAGGTGAGGTTGGAGTGCCAAAAATTCAATTAGCCAAAGCATCTCGGATTATAAAGGCACTCAGAAAAGGACTACCTGTCTACTTGATGAAGCTCAACAAGTTAGATCAAAAGCAAGAGTCTAGTGAAGGACCTTCTTGGCTAAAGGAATACGTGGATGTATTTCCTGAAGAGTTGACAGAACTCCCGCGTCAAACAGAAGTGGATCATGAGATCAAGCTAGAACTAGGAGCTGCACCAATTGCAAAGAGACCTTATAGAATGTCCATCCCAGAAGCAATTGAGCTGAAGGAACAACTGAAGCTACTGCTAGATCAAGGCTACATCCGCCCTAGCAGTTCACCATGGGGAGCTCCAGTATTGTTCCAGAAAAAGAAAGATGGAATGCTTCGACTATGTATTGATTACAGAGGGTTGAATCAATCAACTTTCAAAAACAAGAACCCTATTCCTAGAATAGATGAGCTTCTTGATCATCTTCAGGGTGCGAAGATCTTCTCCAAGATTGATCTCAGGTCTGGCTACTATCAGATAAGAATCAAGGATGAAGATATTCCAAAGACGGCCTTCAACACAAGATATGGGCACTTTGAGTTCCTAATTATGTCATTCGGGCTTACAAATGCGCCTGTGACCTTCAATAGGTTAATGCAGGATATTTTTAGGCCATATCTTGATGACTTCGTACTCGTCTTCTTCGACGACACTGTACTGTATTCTAAACAGTTAGAAGATCATGAACCCCAACTTCGGATTGTCCTTGAGACAATGAGGTCACATAAGTTGTATGCTAAGATGAAGAAGTGTGCATTCTTCAAACATTAGATTGAATATCTAGGACTCATCATATCAGCAGAAGGAATCTCAGTGGACCCAGCCAAGGTCAGAGATGTGCTAGAATGGCCAATACCAACAACTGTCAAAGAAATACATAGCTTTCTTGGATTAATAGGATGGTATAGGTTCTTCATCAAAAACTATGCTTTGATTGCAGCACCTCTGATGGATTTACTGAAGAAGCAAACATCCATTGCATGGTCAACTCCCGAACAAACAAGCTTTGATAGATTGAAGCAAATTTTGGTATCAACACCTATCCTAAAACTTCTAGACCTCAATAAGGAGTTTGAGGTAGTAATAGATGCTAGCACACTTGCCTTAGGTTGTGTGCTCATGCAGGAAGGTCATCCTGTAACATACTCTTCAAGGAAATTGAAGAGTCATGAGAAGAATTATGCTACCCATGATCTGGAATTGTTAGCTGTCATCCATGCTCTAAAGCTTTGGAGACACTACCTATTGGGTAACAAGTTTACTCTAGTGACTGATCATAAGAGTCTTAAGTGGTTCTTTACCCAGAACGAGCTCAACATGAGGCAACGTCGGTGGATTGAAGTGCTGGAGGAGTATGACTTTGAAATCAAGTGCCCAACAGGAAAAGAGAATGTAGTTGTTGATACACTCAGTCACAAGGCATTCCTTAATTCCCTAATCTTGCAGAACCCATCAATGGCTAGATCTCTAGCCACAAAGGTATTCATGCCAAACAACCCAATACTTGAGTTAGCTAGAGAGGAAGCATGCCATGATCCAGTCTACCAAATGATGCTAAGGGAGATCTCTCAAGGATTAGGACCAAAAGCTGCAGGCTAAGTATCATGAATTCTCTATTAATAGTGGACTTGTCTACTATAGAACAAGGCTATGTATACCGGCAAGCCAGTCACTTAAGCAAAATATATTGTGGGAAGCTCATGATTCCCCTTTCTTAGGACATCCTAGCTATGCCAAGACTCTGAATGCAGTTAGGAAGAGCTACCATTGGGAGAGGCTTACAGGTGACAGTCTCAAATTTGTCACCGAGTGTTTGTCTTATCAACATATCAAAGCGGAACATGTAAAAATGCCAGGGAAGTTACAACCGCTTGACATTCCCTAAATGAAATGGGAATTCATTAGTAACCAAAAAGGTGGATTCAATACTTACCTTTGGTTGAATTTGCCTACAATGCTTCTTATCAACAAAGCATTTAGATGACCCCTTTCCAAGCATTGTACGGTCATGACTGTCGAAGTCCCCTAAACTTCTCAGACCCAACCTTGAGGGTTGAAGCTTCAAGGCAGATGTTGGAAGAGATGGATGACCAAATAATGTCAATAAGACAGGACATCCAAGCCGCCAAGGATAGACAAAAGGCATATGCGGACTGGAAGCGTCAAGATAGAATCTTCAAGGAAGGAGATATGGTCTTCATTCGCGTATGTCTAAAGAAGAGTTCCCTATCCTTAGGAGATTGCAAAAAGCTAAGTCCAAGGTGTTGTGGACCATATAAGATCCTTAAGGGCGTAGGACCTAATGCTTATAGACTGCAACTCCTTGAGAACCTAAAAGTTCATAATGTATTCCATATCAGCCTATTGAAGAAGTATGTACCTAATCCTAACCATGTACTTGATGATCAACAAGTTGTAATGCCTAGTCAAGGAGTCCTTGAACTAAGGCCTGATAGGATCTTAGATATTAGGGAGAGACAACTGAGATCCAGAACCTTGAGAGAATGCCTCGTCCAGTGGAAATATTATCCCGAAGAGGATCCCACTTGGATAGATGAAAGCACTCTCAACCACCAATATCCCTTGTTTATCTCGAGATGAGGACATCTCGATTCCTCCAAGAGGGGAGAGAATGTAACATTCCGATCTTTCATGCATAAACTGCCTTTATAAGTCGTAAGGATAATTTTTGAATCTGATAATGGCAATTTCTTAAATTAATTATCCCCCTCTCCTCCAGCCGACTGTCGTGCTGGAGGAAGAGGGGAATAGTATGTATGAGCAAGCTCCTTGCTAGATCTTGCTGAAGGTTGAAGGCATGCGAGATGCCACGCAGGGGAGGGAGGATCCCCTCCCCTCACCTATTTAAATTGAAGATGGTGGGAGGATTGAAGGGCATCACTATTTCCATAGAACCGAGAGGGTAGAAAGCAAGTGACTGTTGTCGCTGCCGTGGTCATGAGAGCAAAGGGAGGCCGTCAGAATCCTTGTGCTGCCGAATCGAGGAGCAAGTGCACACGCCGCGAGTCTCTGCTTGGTGCCGCTGCCGTCATAACATCGCGCCGTATGTAGTGGCTGCCGTCCCAGTCCGGCCACGTGTTGGGCCACGGATGTTCAGAAGCTTCTAAGGCTTTTAGAAGCTTCTAAGGGGGGGGGCTCTATAAGCCCCCTTTCCCCCCCAAATTTGCCTTAAAGGTCCTTCATGTGGTCCTTAAGCCCCTTTTCTCCCCCCCAAAAATTCCCTCCTAAAGGGCTCTTTAAGCCTTTTCTCCTTCCACATAACATTCCCTTTTTAAAGAGCTTATACGCCCCTTTCTTCCCTTTTTCCCATGGGGTGTCGACAAACCTTGAAAAAGGCCATTAAGCCCTTCCCCGTGGCTTGATAAGCCTTGCTCTAAAAAGGTTTTTCTACCCCCTTCTCGGGATTTAACCCTTTTCCCATGGGTTTCTTTCCCCCTCCACGGAGATATCCCTTTTAAGGACCTTTATACCCTTTAGGCCTTTTTCCAATCCATTAAAAAAATCCAGTTAGTACCCCTTTTCTGTGGGTCCTATCTGAGGCCCTTAAAAAGACTCATTAAGCTTGTCCCCTTGGATTTCCTTTAATCTCCCAATTAGCCCGAGTGCTAAACCCCTTTCCGTGTATTCAATTTCCACCGGAGCTTCTACGGAAGGAAGGAAAAAAAAACATTCATAGAGGACGGTGGAATTACAAAGGGAGTTTCACAAAGCCGCACCCAAGACAAAAAGGCCGCATTCGCGATGGCTCCTAAGAAATCCCAAGGTGCAACCGCAGGAGGATCGTCTCCTAGCATCCATGTGGACATCTCACCACAAGTCCACGTTTTCCTTCCTAATTTTTATTTTACATTCTTATAATTCAATCGTGCGTGTATGATTTTTTTTGAGATAGGATGCATTTTTTATCTTAAATACTTTGGTTAATTTTGAAAGATTTAGCTCACGACGAAAGAGTTCGGCCATTAGTATTTTTAATAAAACGAACAAAATAAAGTGAGCAGAAGATTGATATCCGTTTCCAGCAAGTAGCTTTTGTGCATTTCAATGAATTGAACTTAGATTAATGTCCATATTTACAAAACGGAATTAAGATAGTGCACTCCATTTAGGCATGGGAGTATAAATTGCATGTCGAATTATTAGGACATATCTTCTTCGCAATGAGTCATTATGGGAAGTGCTAATAATCCATAGGAAATTACAAGGCATGAAATGATTCTTAAGTTGCATAACTCTAGTCAATTGGTATAAATATCATTTTTCAACTGCATAATTACTAGTAAAAGGGTGCATGTTTTAGCATGAATCTTGTTCGCATGTTATAGGATGATTAATTGGAATTAGGCTATAACCTAACCTATGCTTGATCTTAAACTGAAGAGTTAGGGTTTGAAAATAAACTTACGCATAGATAATAAGTCATGTGGTTACGGAAACGATAGCATAATTATCTTCAAAAATAGAAAAGTTAAATTGGCATAAACCTAAACACCTAAAAACCGCGGAGTGCTCATTTAGAAAATGGTTAATTCAATGCAACGTATCCCAAGGAACTGACTAGGGTTAGCATGGTAAAGACATTTACCTAGTCACACGTATTACTAAAATTGAAACTCCTATACCCTAAATACTTGCCCACATTCACGGAATGTAGAGACAGTAGGACATACTTGCGAGAAAAGGTCTATGGTTTTTGGCTAAGAATATCTCGCTAAAAAGATGGAACTTGGAACCTGAGGACCAACAATGTCGGCCTAATGCAATCAGGAATGGATTGTTATATCTAATCATGACACCTTGATTAGAAGACACCGTTGATGGATAGAATAGTCCCATAGTTTGATGTGACACTTGTGCAACAAGTTGCAGAGTCGCATGATCTTGTGATTGGATCATAAGGGAATGGCCAATTCCTCGGAATGAGGTTGGTAGATTCTTACGCAAGTTATCTTGCAAGAGGATGAATAATCGTCCTAATATATTATCTTTGTTGGGTAAAGATAATTTCTTGGAAGCAAAAGACCAACCAATAAATTGGAATAACATATGAACTTAAGTATTGATCAAGTCGGGTCAATAGGGTATGCCCTAACACAGGATATAGGGGATCTTGCCAAGTCCGAATTCAACCCGGATCGACTGCTAGATGATTCAGAAAGAAGGATTCACTCCTTCGCAGTTGGCCAACAATAACGACCAATGGAAATGATTGTGCTTGTTACAAATTTAAAAGCACTGTTTTGCTTGGTTTGATCAAAGAATTAAAGGATAAATAGATATCTAATGCTTCAGGTTGAAGGCCTGAAGGGAGAGGCATCTTCAGTTACCCCCGACTGCCTGCCTGACCCTAACGAAGGGGGTTGTTAACCATGCCGGAAAGGTGGACTGAACCCGCCGTGAGAGGTCTCTCCGTTAAGCGCTACTTGGAGCAGGAGGATGCTTGGGTGCCAGGAGGCTTTGGCTGTAAATCCCTTGCCTTCCGGGCCCTGCACAAGAGGCTAACATGACTCGGGATTGGATTTCGAGGCCCGCATACTAGTCTACGCGCAGAATCTTGGATTAGTGATCCCTATGGATTGTTGGATAGATTTCGGGCGGATTGTGAATAAGCGTACCGGCTGGACTTTTATGTATTTCAAAGATAAATATGATAACCTGTTAAAAAGGAACTTGTTTGAAATTACTTTTCTATGTCAAGTGATATGATTACGTGAAGGAACCAGTGCTTAACAGGCTAATTAAGGAAGCTGATTGATACATGTCCAAATAAATGTGCTAGGTAATTAAATGACTAAAACAACGTGAGGAAAGTGCGGTGGATGTGGCCATAGGTCCGTCCTACGGATGGGTAGTCCCGGTTGGCCTGGGAATTTTTCTCAAATCATGATAGACAGCCAAAACACAAACAACAAGAGCATTGACCTAGAGCTATAACTGATCCTGATTTACGCTGTTTTAGGGGAACGGAATGGGACTATGCCTTATGGCAGAGAGGTTGAGCTTTGCATCCCTCTCATTTTCCATTCTTCTTGAACCAAGTGCAGTGTGAATTTGCTTCGGACCTGGCATTTCTGCGTAAAGTAGCTTGCTTGGGTTCGACGCTAGTTGCCATTAGGAAATGACCAATAGGGAAAACCCTAATTCAGGTCGGTCCTAAGTGGGAACAGCTAGAATACTTCCGCTACATGGCAAATGCGGAGAGTCCTAGATCGCAAACCCCGTAACATTCCATGGGAGTGTCGGGCGAAGCTTTCTAGACATCCTTTCCAATGGACTACTAAGACGTGTCCTGAAGATAACAGGATGACACGTTACATAGTATGCATGACTAGAGGTTTAGGTGCATACGTGATAATGGTATTATGAAGTTGTATGTATAACTAGGATGCTGAGTGTGTATAGACATGTATTGGGTATAATTATATGAACAATGTTTCATGGGGTACTTTTATATGCAATGTGCATGTTTGAATGAATGCTTAATAATGTGTACTATGTGCACCTAAGGTGCTATGAGTGTACACACAATGAAGTATTATGGATGCACATGCATGAATGGAGGCATACAAGCATGTGTTTGTGCACTATGGATGTAGGGATGCACATGTGGATGTATGGTGCATGGATGCACTATGGGTGAGATTGATGCACTATGTGTGGTCAAACCCACATAAACATATTGTGTGCAGATGGATGCACATAGATGCACTATGTGGAGATGAACACACTGTGTAGGTGGATGCATTATGGTGAATTGGATGTACTAAGATATGTGGATGCACATGACTCTGGTTAGATGTACATGAAGATATACACTAATACATGGATGCACTATGTGATTTGACGAATATATCAAGTTGTGTGGATGCACATGGTTTGAATGTGGATAAGCTTCATGGATGGATGTAGTATGTGTGAGGGTGTGTGTTACTATGTGTGCAATTGTGTGTGTCTATGTTAGACAATCAAATCTTATAGTTGTAGGTTAGTTGTACTTTGTGTGCACTAATAAAATAAGTTAGGATTACCTAATTAGAGTTAGCTACTAGGTTAGGTGTTTACACTATGGTTAATGTACTTAGTCTTTGGTGTGTTACTCTACAACAATGAATAATAAAGAAGATACAAAGCTATTTGATTTATGAGATTGCCTCAATATGTTTTTCCCTCTTAGTGTCCTAAGATAATTACAAGTAGTGATGAAAGCAGGGTATGGAGGACAGGATGAGAAATCCTCAAGAAAGCACATGATTGACAGATGGATGTCTCCTACCTTGAAGGTTAGGCACTCCTAGCAATTCTTTCCATTGGCATTGTAGATTTGGGAAAGGCATACCTACCATGCTTCTCCCTATTGTAATCCACTCCATGCCTACAAGGGTAGGGCATGTAGATGAGGTCATTTCTTTCTTAATGGAGTGTGCCATAGAATGCCATCCATGCATCAAGGTTTGTATCCCAGATCCTTCTTTGCCACTTGGGCTCTGCTTCATAGCCTTGGACCGTCTTGGGAATTTGGTACACCTTGTCTTGCCAATAGTTTGGGACCTCCCACCTCCATCGAGTGATAACTATGCTCTCCTCCTCGACCCATTGATTCACCAAGTTATTGGCCATTTGAATTATTTTGTCCACTACTTCCACTAGTAGGACTCGATTCAGGGCCTATGGGTAGAGGAATGATAGCTCGAAGGACCGGGTTTGGATTTCTCATTACTCCCAAATACTCGGTTCTTGGGGCAACTTTGATGGGATAATAATCCTCTCTTTGTGGCATGGGCCCTGCAGGAAACTCTTGGGGTTGCGCTCTAGCTCTTTGCTCCACTTGCTCCACCAATTTCCATCTTCTTGCAATGATGAGCTTGGTGGTTGCCTTTTAGATCAACATGAGGTGCATTTGGAAGTGGTGTTCTTTGGCCCCCATTTGTGCCCCCTTTGGGCCCCATTGTTGACACGTGAGACAACAGACCCCCCAGCCAGCTCACTTTTTTTTTGCGCCTGTTTCAAAATCTGGCCCAAAAATCACTCTTTTTGTCATATCTCAGGCATTCGGAACCCGATTCAGGCAAGATAAGAGTCTAAGTTGGGGTTTTGGCATGCTCCAGACGCGATGGTGATGTGAGATTTTCCAAATTCTGATGATAGAATATTTTACAATAGATTGCAGGTCTGAGATAGCATGTATTTGTATGCCTATGGCTTATGTGATGCTTCTACTGATGTCTATTGATATCGGATCACTCGTGGATGTTATGCCTCTTATGTGTGATGCATTTGGACCTGATTTAGCTCAGCCATTGATTATTTTGAACAATCCTAGATCTGTCCAAAACAGGGCAGCCACCTGTTACTTCAATTTTATGCTTATAGGTCTTGGCATTTGATGCCCGATTATGACCGGTGTCGTCGTGTTGGGGGTTGAAGGTCTTCCACTGGGGTTTAGAGCAGAAGAGGAGTGTGGGATTTAAGGTTAGGAGAAGGAGAAAAGATTGGGTTTTGATAATATTTGGGTTTTTGAGATGACTTAGTTGAAGAAGAAGATCTCAAGCTTTTTCTTTTATTTAGCATACATGAATGGAATGAAAGACTTTGTCTTGATCACATCAAATGCATATGCGGATAATAAGCCAATACATTTAGGGATAATCTCAAATTTAATCCAAATGCATACTCCAAATGTAAGCTCAAACGGTTTCTATTTCATGAACATAAATGGATAACAACTCCAAGATAGAAGTATTTTGATGGTAGACTCAATTACATCCAAGACATAGATCAAAAACTCATGAAATGCATTGACAAAGCATAAAATTTACTTCAGCCCTATTTTAAAATAGTAATTTCCAGCCTATAATCAAGCTCCAAAAGTGCACATAATCCCAAGAATAAGCTTCTCTAATCATTCACAAATGAAGCCCTGATATAAGAGGTCAATTCCTTCTCTTACAACCACATAGAACACTAGTTTTCTCATCAAAATAGACAAGAATAGTGGGATGCCTTGTTTATGACTGGTTTTTTCAATCCAAAACAGCCCATACACCTTCAAAATCCTCCCCTTTTCTTGCCCTCAAAGTCACTCAAGTACTTGGGTACAAGACTATAACGTTCTAAATTTCTTTTTTTCTGCATGAACTACCTCTATTAGGAAAATAATGATATAGCAATTTTTAAGGATAAATGAAATTTTTTTATTCCCCTCGTTTCTCCCCAGCGACAGTCATGCTAGAGGGGGAGGGGAATAGAAGGTATACGAAAGCTCCTCTGTGGAGCTCACTGGAGTAAAATTGCTTTGCTGCTGCCGCGTAGGGGAGGGAGGAACCTCTCCCTCGGGAGGAACATCTCCCTCCCCCTATTAAAAAAAACAAACAGTAGTCGGGACGAGGTGAAAAAAGGGGGGAATACAAGGAGGAGCCAAGAGCCGGGATGCCGCCAGTTTGAGGGAGGAATAGGACGGAATACGTGAGGAGTGAGGGCCCATTCTAAACATTGAGGGAGAGAGAGGAGGGTAAAGCTAAGGTTGCTGCCATGAAGGAAGGTAGTGTTGAGATGGCAAGCTCAACACATGTGGACATGGATGATGGACCGCCTGGTTAGATGGGTCCACACGTCTACACTTAGCACATCGGTGGTCATTATGACTCTCACATGGCCACTGACTCATTACTTATTATATTCAGGTTGTTACACCTATTTACAACTGGCATAGTTATAGCGCCAGTCGACTAGTGTAGTCGGTTATGCATTGTTTGACTTAGTAGGCCACTTTCCTTTTATGTTGTATCTTATCTATACTTTGTGTACATTGTAAAGAGTGTGGAAGAAGAAGAAGAAATCAGCAAGAAAACGTTTTGGCCTCCATCTCTCTTCTTGTCTCTTGAGTGAGCTTCTCCTTGTGCATTCTGTGTGTGTTCGGCGCAGCATCTTGAGCAACCCCCTCCACCACACGATTCTTGACATGGTATCAGAGCCGCGCCATTGAGAGAGGCTGATTTCGAAGGTTGAAGCAAAGGAGAAGAAGCAAGGTTCGAGCAAGCAAGCTACGGGTAAGAATCTCTCCCATTCTTCCACTCCTCTTGGATAGTGCCTGTGGAGGCACCGGAAGCAGGGCAGAGCAAAAATCTCAGATTGCAGTGAGATTTGGTGTGTGCGAAGAGCGCTGTATATTCTGCAGATCAGCCCTTTAGGGCTGACCCGCAGTGATTTTGGCCATTTGAGGCCGTTTCAGGGCCCGTTTTAGAGCTGCAAGGTTGCAGACAGCAGTTTCGGGGTACACTGTGACTTCGACTGTATTGACCGAACGTGGGTGCGCAGGTTACAGATTTCAGATCTGTAAGTTCAAAGGTGTTTATCAGTGAGTAAACACAAGGTTTATCTGCAAACTGGTTGCAGATTGCATGTATTGTTGAGCAGACAGTAGAAAAGGCTGTCTGGTGTATTGCTGTGCACTACAGGTCAAGGGTTGCAGAAGATTTGCTTGCTGTTTGGTATTAGTTTTGTGATAATGGCAGAGAACAGTGGAAGCCCTATCATTGAGAAGCTCGACAAGAACAACTACCCATCATGGAAGTTTCGTGTCACGAACTTCCTTATTGGAAAAGGCCTCTACGAGTTCGTTTCAGGTGAAGAAAAGGAGCCGGAGGTGAGTGATCCTCCAACTGCAGAAGAGACAAAGGCACGAAAGGAATGGAATGCAAAAGACAAGAAGGTCATGTATTGGTTGTCTGCAGTAATTGACAATAACATGCTGGGACACATTAGAAATGCAGAGAATGCATATGCAGCTTGGACCATACTTGAAAGTATGTTTTCTGTAAATACAAAGGCACGAAAGATTCAACTCAAGCAAGAGTTGAATACATTGAAGAAAGGAAAGATGTCTATCAATGAGTATGCACTGAAGGTAAGAAGCATTGCAGATGCATTGGCAGCGATTGATGCAATGCCCGATGATGATGATTTGGTGTCGTCTACCTTGGGTGGACTTAACAATGAAAAGGCTTGGAAGTCTTTTGTAACTTCTGTATATGTCAGAAAGCCATTTCCAGATTTCGATGAGTTGGTCTCCCTTATGATCACTGAAGAGATCAACATGCAGAGTGAGACACCTGAAAGAAGTGGTGAATAGGTCCAAGCTTTCTACTCCAGTTCAGGAAGGGGACGTGGCAGGTTCTCTTCAAGAGGCCGTGGTACAGGACGTGGTAGTGACAACCAACAAAACAGATTGAATCAGCAATTTGGCGATATGCAGGTTTCAGGAGGTCGTGCTAACTTTAGAGGCAGGGGGAGCTTTAGAGGAAGAGGTGGATGGTAGAACAGAGGTTCTAACAACTCTGGTATTGTGTGCCACTACTGTGGCAAAACAGGTCATATTGCAGCCCAATGTTATGCTAAGAGAGATGATATCCGCAGTGGTAAGTTGCAGCAAGGAAACTATGTATCATCTTCACGACAAAATGAAGATAAAAATGAACGTTTGTTCGTTATGCAGCATATGCTGAATGCTGTTACAGGAAAGGGAACACATGAAGATGTTTGGTATGTTGATTCAGGTGCATCCAATCATATGACCAGCCATGCAGAATGGTTTGGGGAGATGCAGGATTTGCAAAATGCAGGCTATGTGCAGACGGGTGATGACTCATGCCACCCAATTTCACACATTGGAAAAGTTCCCTTGTCCTTGCATGATGGTAAGACAAAGAGTCTTTCAGATGTATTGCATGTGCCATCTATTACAAAGAACTTGGTGTCAGTCGGTCAAATGGTAGAGCAAGGGCTGCAAGTCAGATTTAATGCAAAGGGCTGCTTTGTAGAAGACTTCAATGACAAGTGCAGGTTGGTAGCAAAGGGAAGTAGAGTTGGACGTATGTTCACTCTAGATGCTGGAATTCCTACTATGAAAGCTGCTATGTATGCCAAAGGAAAAGGTGTTGTTGCAGACATTGAAATTTGGCACAAACGCATTGGACATGCAAATGTACAAAGGCTGAAATTAATGCAGTCCAAAGGGTTGGTTACAGGTTTGCCTACATTTAAAGTTGCAGAATTTCAGAAGGTATGTGAAGCATGTCAGTTTGGTAAGCAGGCAAGACAACCCTTTTCACATGACAAAGATGTAAGCAGAAATATCCTTGATGTTGTGCATACAGACATTTGGGGGCCTACACAAAATGTATCTCTTGGAGGCAGTTCATACTTTGTCACATTCATTGATGATTGTTCTAGAAAGCTGTGGGTATATTTTATGAAGGAAAAGAGTGAAGCTTTTGAGCACTTTAAAACTTTCAAGGCTGCAGTTGAAAGAGAAACAGGCTTGAAAGTAAAGTGCCTGAGGTCAGATGGAGGGGGAGAGTACCTCTCAAATGAGTTCAGTGATTTTCTGAGGTCTCATGGGATAAAGAGACAGTTCACATGCAGGTATACCCCACAGCAAAATGGGGTTGCAGAAAGGAAAAACAGGCATATTGCAGAAGTTGCACGCGCCTTGATGGCTGAAAAGAATATGCCTAAGCATTTTTGGTCTGAGGCTGTTCATACTGCTGTTTATATTATGAACAGAACTCCCACAGCTGCAGTTCATGGTATGACCCCCGAAGAATGTTTTACAGGTAAGAAGCCTGATGTTTCACACTTGAAAGTATTTGGATGCATTGCGTATGTTCATGTGCCAGATGAGTTGCGGAAGAAACTGGATCCAAAGGCTGAAAAGTGTGTCTTTATTGGATACTCTTTAGAGCAGAAAGGGTATCGCTGTTACAACCCTGTCACATGTAAGTTCAGAGTGAGCAGGGATGTCATCTTTGATGAAATGAGCAGTTGGTATGCATCTAGTGGTGATGCATTGGATGTTGATGATGATCATGACACTCATGTGCAGGCTGAAAGGCAAGAATCACGAACTCTTAGTGGACCAGAGACATCATCTGGTAGTCCTTGGTCTGGGAGACTAAGGAGTACCTCTACATCTTCGGGTGCATCTAGTAGCACTACAGGTAAAGACAAAGGAAAGAATAAAGTGTCAGAAGGCATTGATGCAGTTCTTGATGGAGACTCTAGTGGCTCAGAGAGCTTGGATGATGAGCTTGGCATTCCTTCAGTGAGGACTCCAGGTGTGCAGAGAGCACGTGTTAATGCAAAGACTCCATTGAGTGATCCAGTGGTACGCAGGTCTAGCAGGGTGAGATACCCTGTTAAAAGATTTGGTTTTGAGGGTTATGCAGCTCACCATTATGCTTATATGGTGAAACTAGTTGAGGATGTTGAGCCCACATGTCTTGAGGAGGCTATTGGTCATGCTCATTGGGATGCAGCAATGGATGAGGAGATGGCTGCATTAGAGGCCAATAAGACTTGGGATCTAGTATCATTGCCAAAGGGAAAGAAAGCTATTGGATGTAAGTGGGTTTATAAGATTAAGCACAATGCAGATGGTTCTATTAGCAGGTACAAAGCTAGGCTGGTTGCAAAAGGCTATGCCCAAACATATGGCATAGATTATGATGAAACCTTCAGTCCAGTTGCTAGGATGGCAACTGTCAGATGTGTGATTGCTTTGGCAGCAGCCAAAGGTTGGAGGTTGCAGCAAATGGATGTAAAGAATGCCTTCTTGCATGGTGATTTGCAGGAAGAAGTGTATATGGATCAGCCAGCAGGTTATGAAGATTTAGAGCATCCCACGTATGTGTGCAGGTTGAAGAAGGCACTCTATGGGCTCAAGCAAGCACCAAGAGCATGGTCTGACAAGATCAGAGAGTATCTTGTCAATATTGGCTTTTATGTTTCTGATGCTGATCACTCACTTTATGTGAGAAAGGGAGATGCAGGTTTGGTCATCATAGTCATCTATGTGGATGACTTGATTATTACAGGTGATAGTGATAGTGGGATTGCTGAAGTCAAGGGCTATTTGAAGATGAAGTTTGAGATGAAGGATTTAGGTGAGCTAAGGTACTTCCTTGGCATTGAGGTGATCAGATGTGATGATGGTATATGGCTGTTCCAAAGACAGTATGGCTTGGATATGTTGTCCAAGTATGGTATGACAGCATGCAAACCACTTTCAGTCCCATTGGAGCAGAATGTAAAGCTGAGTGCTGATGTTGGGGATGAGATAGAAGACCCTACTATGTTCAGGAGGATAGTGGGGAGTTTGATCTACATGACCATTACAAGGCCAGACTTGAGCTATGCTGTTGGTCTTGTGAGTCAGTTTATGCAAGTACCTAGAAAGCCACATTTGGATGCAGTCAGACGCATATTGAGATATGTGAAGTCCACATTACATTATGGACTTTTCTATGAGGCAGGTACAGATGTACAGGTGTTTGGATACACAGATGCAGATTGGGCTGGTAGTATGTCTGATAGAAGATCTACCAGCGGATACATGTTCTCTCTTGGTAGTGCAGCTGTTGCATGGAGCAGCAAAAAGCAATCTACAGTTGCTTTGTCGAGTACAGAGGCTGAGTATAGAGGTGCTGCTGTTGCAGCATGTGAGGTAGTATGGCTACAAAAGCTATTGGCTGATTTGGATGTCCAGGTGGAAGGTCCAGTTGTCATTTATTGTGACAACATGAGCAGTATACAGTTGGCTAGGAACCCTGTGTTCCATGCCAGGACAAAACATATTGAGGTACACTACCACTTTGTGAGAGAGAAGGTACTAGCAGGTGAGATTGACTTGGTGTATGTCAGCACACAGGATCAGATAGCTGATATCTTCACGAAGGCATTAGGTACAGAGAAGCTTCAAAAGTTTCGAAGCTTACTTGGAGTTGCAGAGATGCAGTTGAGCTTGAGGGGGAGTGTTGAGATGGCAAGCTCAACACATGTGGACATGGATGATGGACCGCCTGGTTAGATGGGTCCACACGTCTACACTTAGCACGTCGGTGGTCATTATGACTCTCACATGGCCACTGACTCATTACTTATTATATTCAGGTTGTTACACCTATTTACAACTGGCATAGTTATAGCGCCAGTCGACTAGTGTAGTCGGTTATGCATTGTTTGACTTAGTAGGCCACTTTCCTTTTATGTTGTATCTTATCTATACTTTGTGTACATTGTAAAGAGTGTGGAAGAAGAAGAAGAAATCAGCAAGAAAACGTTTTGGCCTCCATCTCTCTTCTTGTCTCTTGAGTGAGCTTCTCCTTGTGCATTCTGTGTGTGTTCGGCGCAGCATCTTGAGCAACCCCCTCCACCACGCGATTCTTGACAGGTAGGAGGTACGAGTGCCAGAAGAAGGCACTGCCAAACGATGCCAGCAACTGCCGTGAAGGGACGAAAGGGGAGGACTGAGCGCTGCCCATATCTGTGTGCTGCCTCATTATCGTGCTGTGGACGAGGGCTGGGCTGTTGTGAAGCCAACGAGAGCCATGGCCTTCATTTTTCGCCACCGACTGACGGCTCACACACCCCCCACGTAATCTTCTGGAAGTCAAAAGCTTCCAAGGGGGGGCTCCTTAACCCCCCTTCCTATACCTTATTATCTCCCCCCCCCCCCCTGGTTTTAATCCTCTTAAGCCCCTTTCACACCCCCTGTTGTGCCTTTCAAAAACCTTTTCACCTACCCCCCCCGTGTCTAAACCCCCCTTTCCATGGGTATTAGAACCCCCCCTGCCGGGTTCTAAAATCCCTTAATTCCCTTTCATCCTCGTGCTAAAACCCCTTTCCCTTCACTTTGGAGTCACTCCCCCCAAGAGCACGAAGGCCTTAAGGGTCTTATTACTTTTTCCCCCATGTATAATCCCTAAAAGCCCTATCCCCTTGGCTTTGGAATCACCCCCTTCCAGTGGCCTCTTAAAACCACTTCTCCTGTGATTACCCCTTAAGCCTTATCCTTGGCTTCAAAACTTTTCACCCCCCATGTGTAAACGGGCCCCTTTTTCTCCAAGTTTGACCTAAGGGTCCTTAGACCCTTACTTATAACCTTTACAGGTTATTATTTTCCCTTGGAGCTCTCCCGCACTGTGTTTTTTTTTTCCACACCTTTCTATTCCCGTTCGTGCGAAGTTTACAAAGGCTTTCAAAAAACTGCTTTCAACAGATGTTGCAAGTTATTGCGGAAGAGAGTCACGGTGGAATATAAAAAAGAAGTTGTTAAGCTGCTTCCACGGCGGAAATGCCTCCTAAGAAAGTCCAAGGCGCAACCACAGGAGGGTCGTCTCCCGGCATCCACGTGGATATCTCACCCCAAGCCCAGGTTTTCCTTCCTAATTATTATTTGATATTGTTATAATTCAATCTTGCAAGGTTAATTGTTAGAAATGGGATATATTTTTGTCCTAGATGCTCATGACAAAGGAACTTAGTCGTGAATACTTTTAATGAAACATGCAAAATAAAGAAAGCATAAAAGCATTTCTAGCAAATAGCTTAAGATTATTATCCATTAGAATAGTATACTTGGGTGAAGCCTAGAAGTATAAACTGTATCTCACACTATTAACCCATATCGCAATGAATCATCATGGAAAGTGCAAAGCATGAAACAACTTTTTACGATGCATAAACTTTATGAAATTATCGTTGTCAACTGCATAAATTAACAAGAAAAAGGTTGCTTATTTAGCATGAATTTTATTCGCAAAGAAAAGGAAAGATTAGTTGAAATTAACCTAACCTATGCCTGACCTCAAACCGACAAGTTTAGGATTGAAAAATCAATTTACGCATAGACAACGAATCATATGGAAGTAATCTCAAAATTATCTTCTAGAGTTAACCAAATTGACATAAACTTAAAACATCTAAGCTGCGAAATACTCGTTGGGAATGAGTTAAATTCCAAGAAACATCTATACCTTAAATACTTGCCCACATTCACTGAATGTAGGAACAGTGAATTGTAATCGTAAAAGGAACTAGGGTTTGTCCCTGAGAATCTTACAAAGATAAAGCTAGGAAACCCTAGGTCTAATGATGTCAGCTTAAAGAACCTGAAACAGATTGTTTCGTGACTCCATAGTCTCATAGTTAGATGCAGCACTTGCGCAACAAGTGCAGAGTCATATGATCTTGTGATTGGATCACAAGGAAATGGCCAAGTTCTCGCACTGAAGTTGGCACGTCCTTATGCAAGTTATCTTGCGAGAGGATGAATAATCATCCTAATTTAGTGGTCTTTTTTTTTAGTAAAGAAGATTGATTGGAAACTAAAGACCAGCCAATAAATTAAAGTACCCAATGAACTTAAGGTTTGACCAAGTTGGGTTAATAGGGTACGCCCTAACCCAGGATATAGGGGATCTTGCCAAGTTGCAAGTCATCCCAGATCGAGTGCTGGTTGCATTCGAAAGGAAGGATTCATTCCTTAGCACTTTGCCAACAACAAAAATGATCAATGGAAATGTTTGTGCTTGCTATAGATTTTAGAGCACTGTTTGGCTTTGCTTGATTAATGAATTAAACGATAAATGGATATCTATACTTCAGGTTGAAGTCCTGAAGGGAGAGGCAGCTTCAGTTACCCTCGACTTCCTACCTGACCCTAACCAAGGGGGTTGTTGACCGCATCGAGATAGTGGACCGAACCCGCCGTGAGAGGTCTCTCCGTTGAGCGCTACTTGGAGCAGGAGGATGCTTGGGTGCCAAGGGGGGCTCTGGCCGTAAATCCCTCACCTTCTGGGCCCTGCACAAGAGGCTAATGTGACTCAAGATTGGATCTCGAGGCCTGCATACTAGTCTATGGGCAGAAACTTGGATTAGTGATCCCTGTGGATTGTTGGATAGCCTTCGGGCGGATTGTGGATAAGCCTACGGGCTGGACTCTTTGTATTTCGAAGATAAATATGATAATTGTTAATAAGGAACTTGTTTGATAATGTTTTTCTATGTCAAGTGATAAAATTATGTGAAGAAACCAGTGTCTAACGGGTTAATTAAAGAAGATGGTTGTTACATGTCCAACTAATGTGTTAGGTAATTAAATAACTAAAACAACCCAAGGAAAGTGCGGAGGATGGGCCATAGGTCCGTCCTATGGATGGGTGGTCCCGGTTGGCCGGGAACTTTTCTCAAATCGCAATGGACAGCAGGAGGATCATCAAAGAGCACAAACAACAAAAGCGTTGACCTAGAGTTATGATTAAACCCAATTTACACTGTTTTAGGGGAATGGAATGGGACTATGCCTTATGGCAGAGAGGTTAAGATTTGCCTCCCTCTCATTTTCCATTCTCCTTGAACCGAGTGCAGCATGAATCCACTTCATACCTGGTGTTTCTGCGTAAAGTAGTTCGCTTGGGTCTAACGCTAGTTGCCATTAGGAAATGACCAATAAGGAAAACCCTAATTCAGGTCGATCCTAAGTGGAAACGGCCGGAATACTTCAACTACGTGGCAGTCTTGCAAAGACCTTGATCGCAAACCCCGTAACATTCCATGGGAGTGCAGGGCGGAACTTTCTAGACATCCTTTCCGATGGACTGCTAAGACGTGTCCTAAGGGTACAAGCGGTCACATTACAAAGACGGGCTTCATTGGACCATGAATATGGTAAAAGAGAAAGAAGACGTACATAAGAGCAGGTTGAATCCTTTTTCTCAGGTTTTTCTCTTTTATGGATTGTCATACCACTCATTTTTGTCATACCAAATGGACGGGCAAGAAGAGCTCTCACCTTCCTTTTTTGTATCTCCTTCTTCAGCTTCAGTTTGCCTTGAGTTTGCATGCTTTGGAGCATGCACCATAGCCCACAGCTCATCCTCCATCTACCACAGGTATGTAGGCTCGTTTTTTGCATCAAAAAATGCAGGCTGCATCCTCTTCAGCTCCCACTCTTCAGTTTGACCATTTAGGTCACTTATAAGTCATATAAGTCCATTATTCTAGGTCCCATAGAAACCTAGTGGACTTTTGGCACTTCTCTTGATTTCTAGGTAAATTTTCCTCTTCAACCAATGTGACTTAGCCTCTAGACTGTCAATTACCTCCAGTTGATGAAGTTGTGGGTTCCCATAGACTTAAGTTTTGTCAATATACATGGTATAACTGAAAATTGTATGACCGTTACAAAAGAACTTATGAAATTAAGTGATATCTTAGACAGATGTTGGGTAACAATGACTGAATTATGTATGAAAGTTTCTCATGTGAATCCTAATGAAGTTCTTCTGCAATCATAAGAACTCTATGTTTTATACCATGAAGAGAAAACTCTTTGACATTCACCCCCTACTAACCTGCATATCCTCTAACATGTGCCAAAAATTGCAGGTTAAGGAGGCTCTTCTTCTGACATATCTTCATCTTCATCCTCTAAGTCTTCTTCATATTTTTTGTCTTCAAGTAGATGGCTCACATCCAAGTCATCAAGCTCATAAGTAGAAGACTCTCTTCATTTGAAGAGCTTGATACGTTTACCGGCTATTGGTACCTTGACCATGGTCCCATCCATTTCAGCCAAAGTATAAATAGCACTATCATGTACTACTTTCACCACATATGGTCCAAACCATTGCTTGGCCAACTTCCTATGAGCACTATATTGATTATCTAGGCTGCTGTCATAGACAAGTACACAATCATTCTCTTGAATAGCTCTTGGACGGAGTCGATGATGCTTGTCAAATCTCTTCTTATTCTTCAATCTTACTGCCTTCAGCCTTTCAATGGCTGTCTTGACATCTTCTGGCCTTCTTTCAACCTGCCTTATGCACAAAATCAGTAGCTCTTCTCTATTTATGCCTTCATCCCAAGGCAAGATACTCCATGTGATAATAGACTCCTCAATAGGCATAATAGGTGGCTGCCCATATATTAGTTCAGCTAGTATATCAGCCCATAATGCGAATGGAAGCATTCTAGGCCATTCTCTCATCTTTCCTCTACAAGATTTTTTTCCACAATGAATGTGGGTGTCATTAGGCTTAAGCCAATCCATTCCGAGAAGACACTCATGGATACCTAAATTCATGACTCTGAATTTGACCGAAGTCGTCTTTCCTCCCAGAAAGAATTCCACCTTAGCAGTTTGCCTGGTACAAGTAACCTCGCGACCATTTGCCAATTCACAAGCAAGATAGGTGCATCTACTGTGGCTATTCCTAATCTTTTTGCACAAGCTGGTGAGATAAAGAAATGTGTACTGCCACAATCAATCAAGGTCTTGAAAATTTTACCTTGATAGTCCGACGGTGTCTGAATCACCGAGAACTG
Organism: Lygodium microphyllum; assembly: GCF_053477565.2. NCBI lineage: Eukaryota > Viridiplantae > Streptophyta > Polypodiopsida > Schizaeales > Lygodiaceae > Lygodium > Lygodium microphyllum. The sequence goes on from NC_141164.1 coordinate 110,037,576, forward strand.
GCGATTCGGCCCTTCCTTGTGAAGAGCGGCATGGACTGTCGCCCTTTCAAACTCTGCTTCCATGGTCGGATCTTCTTCTTCTTCGCACATTTGCCTATTGGCAACACAGTCGGTTCTTCCTCTGCCTCAGGTAGCGCCTCCCTGACCACGGCTCGTTCCTTGGAAAGGTGCATGGCGATGTCCTCCTTCAAGCGTGGGACATTTCCTCTTGAAATGACCGGGCTTGTTGCAGTGGAAACAGCGGAGGTTTCGACCATTGCTTTGAGTAGGAACAAAGTTGTTAATGTTATTAGTCCTTGCTTTCTTTCTTTGTCCCTGATTCTGACCTTGAACTCTCTTCATCTGAGGCTTGAATGCTCCTCTGTTCGGGTCATCATAAGACCAAGTTTTGTTACCTCTTGGTCTAGCCTGCACCTCCTAAATTATAGGGGTAGCTCGAATGAGTGCATCCTAAAGATCTGATGGACACATAGATTCGAGACGGGTATTTACTGGTGGATTTAAACCAGCACAAAATTTTGATACCTGTTGTGTCATGTCCATCTGTGGCGCATACTTAAGAAGTGAGACAAATTTGGAGTAGTATGCATCGAGAGTGAGTCCCAGCTCATTTTCTACGTGCGATACACAGGTGGTAAGTATCTTCCCTGCACGGCTTTCTTCAGCTTCTCCCAGGTAACATATCCTTCCGCGATCGCTTGATCTCTGTACCATTGCTTCGACCAAAGCCTGGCTTCGTCGATGAGCTTCAGCTTGGCGAGCATAGACTGATTGGCGGGTGTAGTCCCGGCTGCTTCAAAGTAATCCTCCATGGATTCAATCCAAATTTCAGCATTTGCTTGGACGGACCCACCTCTCCTGTCAAAGTCGGGTGGCTTAATCTGCTTGAGAAGAAACTTCTTCTCCTGGATTACAGCAATACTTGATGTAGGAGGCGAACTGGGAACCTGTACATGGGGTTGTGCCTAGATAAAGGTTTCTTAACGTTATTACACGATAATCGTTATGATTTATATTTTATCTTGATTTCAGCTATCAATCAAGCAATCTAACCAATTAACTTTTATCGATTGTTGTCATGCACAAACAGACATTGATAAAATGAAGTCTTATTGTATTTATATGGGCATAGCCCTTTTAGAGTACAACATTTCTTGTGATCATAAACTAACTGTTTACATGTTGTTTGGGGAGAATAATGTTGTATTACATTTATCTATAGGAACTGGATAATAGTATGGTTTCGGGTCATGGATCTTCAGGAATTGGTAAGTCATTGGAAGATCAGGGTATCCTTTCCTTTGGAACCCATTCTTCTCATGGCGCCCCAACACTTTAATCTTGTCGGCGGGGATTACACGGGTTACTTCCTCATATACATATGAGTTCAGATCAACCCTTCGACCTCGAATATCTAAAGTTGAATTTATGTGAGTTTCCACAAAAATGAACAACATCACAACTTTTAAGTCTTCCAACCACTTGATCCTCTTTAGGTTGGTCTGTAGGTATGCAAACCAGTGGGCAGCTATATAGTAGATTCCTGAGGCACCCGTCCATCTTTGTTCCATATACAAAGGCGATGGATTATAGATTCGCTCTAGGATGTTCATCATCTCAATCCTTTGTCGATAATCCGGGGAATGCATCGCAATCATAAACATGACGCGGAACACTAAGAACCTGTTCCATGCTTCGTAATTCTGCAAGACAGTATTGAAAGTAAGGAAATGTTTGGAACAACAACATTTTCTTTACTTCATCTTATTAAGATTTCATAAAAACAATTACATTGTTGGTTTGGCTCTGATACCAACTATACCGTATCCACCTATTATCTTCAAGACACGTCTTAATAGTCCATCGGAAAGGATGTCTAGAAAGCTACGCCCGACACTCCTATGGAATGTTACGGGGTTTGCGATCTAGGAGTCTCCGCGTTTGCCATGTAGCCGAAGTATTCAGGCCGTTCCCACTTAGGACCGACCTGAATTAGGGTTTTCCCTATTGGTCATTTCCTAACGGCAACTAGCGTCGAACCCAAGTGAACTACTTTACGCAGAAACACCAGGTCTGAAGCGGATTCACGCTACACTTGGTTCAAGGAGAATGGGAAATGAGAGGGATGCAAAGCTCAACCTCTCTGCCATAAGGCATAGTCCGATTCCGTTCCCCTAAAATAGCGTAAATCAGGATCAGTTATAGCTCTAGGTCAACGCTCTTGTTGTTCGTGTTCTTTGACAATATTCTGGCTATCCATTGTGATTTGAGAAAAGTTCCTAGCCAACTGGGACCACCCATCCGTAGGACGGACCTATGGCCGCATCCATCGCACTTTCTTTAGGTTATTTTAGTTATTTAATTACCTAGAACATTTAGTTGGACATGTATCAATCAGCTTCCTTAATTAGCCCGTTAAGCACTGGTTTCTTCATGTAATCAGAGCACTTGCCATAGAAAAGTAATATCAAACAAGTTCTTTTTAACAGGTTATCATATTTATCTTTGAAATACATAAAAGTCCAGCCCGTAGGCTTATCCACAATCCGCCCGAAGGCTATCCAGTAATCCACAGGGATCACTAATCCAAGATTCTGCCTATACACAAGTATGCGGGCCTCAAGATCCAATCCTGAGTCACGTTAGCCTCTTGCGCAGGGCCCGGAAGGTGAGGGATTTATGGCCACAGCCCCCCTGGCACCCAAACGTCCTCTTGCTCTAAGTAGCACTTAACGGAGAGACCTCTCGTGGTGGGTTCGGTCCACCTTCCCGGTGCGGTTAACAACCCCCTTGGTTAGGGTCAGGCAGGCAGTCGGGGGTAACTGAAGCTGCCTCTCCCTTCAGGCCTTCAACTTGAAGCATTAGATATCTATTTATCCTTTAATTCTTTGGTCAAACCAAGCAAAACAGTGCTTTTAAATCTGTAACAAGCACAATCATTTCCATTGTTCATTATTATTGGCCAACTGCTAAGGAGTGAATCCTTCTTTTCGAATGCATCCTGCACTCGATTCCGGATGACTTCCGACCTGGCAAGATCCCCTATATCCTGTGTTAGGGCGTATCCTATTAACCCGACTTGATCAATACCTTAAGTTCATATGTTATTCCAAATTATTAGTTGGTCTTTTGCTTCCAAGCAATTATCTTTACCCAAGAAAGATACTATATTTGGAAGATTATTCATCCTCTTGCAAGATAACTTGCGTAAGAATCTGCCAACCTCATTCTGAGGAATTGGCCATTCCCTTGTGATCCAATTACAAGATCATGGGACTCTGCAACTTGTTGCACAAGTGTCACATCAAACTATGGGACTATTCTATCCATCAACGGTGTCTTCTAATCAAGGTGTCATGATTAGATATAACAATCCATTCCTGATTGCATTAGGCCGACATTGTCGGTCCTCGGGTTCCAAGTTCCATCTTTTTAGCAAGAGATTCTTAGCGAAAAACCCTAGACCTTTTCTCGCAAGTATGTCTTACTGTCCCTACATTCCGTGAATGTGAGCAAGTATTTAGGGTATAGGAGTTTCAGTTTTAGTAATACGTGCGACTAAGTAAATGTCTTTACCGTGCTATCCCTAGTCAGTTCCTTGGGATACATTGCATTGAATTAACCCTTTTCTAAACGAGTACTCCGCGGTTTTTAGGTGTTTAGGTTTATGCCAATTTAACTTGTCTACTTTTGAAGATAATTACGCTATCGTTTTCGTAACCACATGACTTATTATCCATGCGTAAGTTGATTTTCAAACCCTAACTTTTCGATTTAAGATCAAGCATAGGTTAGGTTATAGCCTAATTCCAATTAATCATCCTATAACATGCGAACAAGATTCATGCTAAAACATGCAACCTTTTACTAATAATTATGCAGTTGAAAAACAATATTTATACCAATTGACTAGAGTTATGCAACTTAAGAATCATTTCATGCCTTGCAATTTCCTATGGATTATTAGCACTTCCCATAATGACTCATTGCGAAGAAGATATGTCCTAATAATGGGACATGCAATTTATACTCCCATGCTTAAACGGAGTGCACTATCTTAATTCCGTTTTGTAAATATATAGTTTAAGCTCTTTTGCAGGTCTCAAATCATCCCCAGCATCATGGACCTGCAATGCATTTCTCTATATTAGCATACTTAGAAATAATAAGATTTAATCTTATTAATATTAACCTTATTTTTAGACCCTACTCCCTGTAGATCAGCTAATAGGGCGGTAGGCCTATTTTTCCCTAATCTAACAATCTTGTAGGGGCCATCCCATTTAGGTTCCAGCTTCCCTAGAAAAAACTCCCTACGCGCATCATAATAGAGGACTAATTGCCCTTTTTTAAAGGTATATTTCTTTGCTTTAAGGTCATGCAACTACTTCATCCGACGCTTGGCTACCTCCTGGTGTAATAAGCTCTACAACTTCAGCTCATCCAAGTGGGTTATGGTCGTGAAACGTTCAAAAAGGAAATCCTCATCTCCCAAAGAGTGGTTAATTGCAAACCGTATGGTTGGCAGCTCGATCTCGAGGGGTAACACACACTCTTCCCCATAAACCAATTTAAATGGAGTATGGCCGGTAGTTCGCTTGAACATTGTATTGTAAGCCCATAGTGCCACATACAACTTCCTGTCCTAGTCTTGTTTCTTCTCAGAGACTATTTTAGACAAGATACCCACAAGCTGCTTATTAGTACTTTCAATTTGTCCATTTGCTTGCGGATTATAAGGAGTCATTTTATTATGCTTGATTTGCCAAGCCTCAGTCAAGCTTTTGATCACTTTGTTTAAAAAATGGGTTCCACAGTCTGACACTAATTCTTTCGATGGACCAAAACGGCAGATAATCTGCTCTAAAAGGAAACTTGCAGTCTCTTTTGCATTGTCCTACCTCGTCGCCCGCGCTTCTGACCATTTTGTAAAATAATCAGTGGCTACTATAATATACCTCTTCTAGGTAGTAGATGAGGGAGTAATAGGACCCACAAAGTCAATGCCCCACTTCTCAAATGGAAGGATAGCCATGATAGGCGTAAGTGGCCGTTTCCTATTCTCTCTACTGTCATGTCTCTAACAGGTATCACATCTCTTAACATACTCAAAAGAATCTTGGAAGATGGATGGCCACCAATATCCAGCTCGTAACGCTTTCTGTGCCGTCAACTATCCAGCGAAGTGCCCTCCACATGCAGAGTCATGACACTCCTCCAAGATGAAAGGAACCTCGTCAGGCATCACACATCGGCGGTAGATATCATCAACACCCTGCCGATATAGTATCCCTACGATCAAGGAAAACTTTAAAGCCTGTTGTTTGATTTTCCTCTTTTCAGACTTTGATAAACTAGCTCTCATCTCTCCTGTTGATAGATAATGTATAATAGCAGCATACCAAGATGGGATAGAAGCTATATCAATTTTAAACATTTTCTCAATATCATTTCCTTCAGCCAAAGTCTCTTTCGGCTCCCCGAAATCCACAAGGCATTCCACAATACCCTGCAACCTTGGTGGCTTACTCTTAATCTCATAATCGAACTCCTACAAAGTGATTAACCACTTTGCCAAACGATCAGGCAGCTGCAGCTTGTTCATAAGCAATAAGCCCTTCTGCCTTTGTATAGAAAACTACCTTTTCATAGAGGATGTAGTGCCTGAATTTCTTAATCCCAAAGACCATCTCAAGACACAACTTCTCCATGTAGGTATAATTGATCTCTGAAATGCCAATTTTCGACTAGCGAAAGCTATCGGATGATACCACTTTTCCTTCTAGATTTGGGCTAAATAGCAGCTTATATTATGCATGGTGACTGCTGAAAATATATAGAACACCTCACCTCTTTTAGGTGCTTTTAAAACGGGTGCTTTTACTAGCTCCAGTTTCACATCCTCAAAAGCTACCTTACAAGGGTCGCTCCATTCAAATAGATAGCTAAAGGATAATAAGTTCGTTAATGGCAACATTCTTTGTGCCAAGGCATTTATAAACCTCCGATAGTACCCTATCGATGACAGAAAGCTATGAACCTCTTTCGGAGTGCGTGGTGGACTCATAGCAACTATAACCTTGATCTTTTCAAGATCAGTTGCTATTCCTACTGAATTGACCACATGGCTTAGCAATAGCCCATAAGGCACTCCAAAGACACACTTCTGTGGATTAAGAGTGATACAAAATTTTCTACAGCGCTCAAAGCATTTCCTTAAGATAGCCAACATCCTTTTCCTTACAGTGGCTGTCCCTAGGTCATCAATAAATACTTTCAACTCATCTGGGAAGATGTCACCAAAGGTCTTATCCGCTGTTTGTTGCCACGATCCAGGTGCATTGCATAAACCAAAGGCCATCACATGGTACGCAAAAGTACCGAAGATAGTAATAAAAGTCGTTTTCAACTTGTCCTCTTCTGCAATTGCCATCTGGTTATATCCTACAAAGCAATCCATGAATGAATATATTCCCCTACCCGCTAATTGATCCAAAATCTGGTCAATAAACGGCAACGGGTAGTAGTCTTTAACCGTCTTCTTATTCAGCTCTCTAAAATCTACACATAATCGGATCTGGTTATTTTTCTTCTTCCTGATAACAACGGGTGAACACCATTCTGTATGTTCTACAGGGAAGATTAACCCAGCTTTCCTTAACTTCTATAACTCCTCAAGCAGACCGTCCCTCAATTCAAAATGCATACGGCTTACCTTGTAACGCATAGGACGACTGTCATCTTTTACATGAATAGTATGAACAGCCAGGCTGGGAGGAATGCCTCTCAGTTCATCATAACTCTAAGCAAAGATATCGCGGAATTCTTGAATCAAGGACACATAGTCCTCCCTTTCTGCTGAACTGAGCATGGAACCTAATTTAATTGGCCGTGAATCATTCGACGTGCCAAGGTCTACTCAATCACATCCGCATCTCTTCTCCTATCTTGCGGCTCTATCGGCTCATTTAGAGTTATCTGATAGATATCCTCTGTAGTGGACCCCTCTTTAGATTCATCGTTGGATGATGTCTCACTACCAGATGGATCGTCTGTTGTCTCTAATTCAGTAGAAGATAAAGGAGCTCTCTCACTTTGAGGAGACTCAGGATAAGCATTGACTATTACTCGATTAGCACCTCTACCTAGAACCACTCGACCAGCGGGTATATCAACTTGACAGTCTGTTCGTAAGATCCAAGGCCTACCTAGCAAAACCCAATAGCTAGGACATCCTGCAAATTTGATCACCCTAAAGTCCAAGAAACATTCTACACTCGCAACTGTAACATGGACCTTAGTAACGCAACCTTCTGGTTGTCTTAGACTATCATCAGCCATTCTCAGAAGGGTAGAGCTGTCTTTCTAGATACCTAGACCTAACCTCTCCATCAACTCTGAACTCATGATATTAACAGAGGATCCAGTGTCTACAATGGCATGTTCCACTAATATTTCATCCACATAAGCTGGAACCCTAGGGCAGTTCTTTTCAGCATGGTCAAACCAATCTTCCCCTACTCATGCTATGTCCAAAGGTTCCACAATATACCCGATATGCAGGATCTTCTTAAATTCCTTGCATACTCCTAGAGATAATTTGATCAATTGCAAGAGGTTCACATTTGGTTTAACTTAGCAAAGAAAACTTGCTAAATCAAAGTCATGATAAGTAGCCAAAGCTCTCTTTTCTCGCCAAACCATACTCTCTTTTGGTCTTTGGATTGATTTGATGCTTCTTTCTTGGCTCTTGCCTTCTTTATTGGCATTGCCTCATCCTTCTTAGGGTCGCCTTTTCTGTCAACCGGCCTTAGCGGTCCCCCTTCTATGCTAGGATTTTAGACTTGCGTCCCCTTATCCCCTTGTTTAGGGTTTACCTCGACCGATTTTGTATTATCTTTGTCAACATCTTTAGCCTTTTGGCCTCTTATCATGGCTCTTAAGTTAGAGGTTTCATCATCATTGACTTGTACAGCCTCAATAAGGCTGACTCCGTTGCCTTGTGGCAACTCTTCTATAGTTGTTTTTCCCCTCTGCAATATTTGTCTTGGTGCATCATTCTGCTACAAGTTATTTCCTTGTGCTCTATGATTCACTGGGCCTGGCTGTTTACTCCTTGTTGGAGAGAACTAATCTTACTCCAATAGGTAGCAGCTAAATGGCCCGACTTCTCACAAATGTCACATTTCACATTTGGACAGTTTCTGGGGAAGTGCTATCCACCACACCACTTACAACTAAATCTAGAGGGTCCACCCTCTTCAGGGCGTCGACTCCCTATCAGATTTTGTTGCTTCTTCAAGAAATTAACATCGACAGCTATTTGTCGATATTTTTCAGAAATCATATCAGTATAATGCTTCATCATATCCTTAACTTCGCCAAGGACATTAGATGCACTCGACTCATAGCCTTGATCGTCGACACGTCGTTCCATTGGCCTAACAATCTGATTTAGCATTGGCTGTTGACCCACAGGAACAACATTCGAATTTGAAACTTGGCCTCCAACATTTGGTGGAGCCAACTGACTTGCCATAGACATAGTCACACTGGGGGGAGCTGGCAGTAAAGGTACATTCTGAACCACACTCCCTCTCTCAATAGGGTTAGTCATAGGCATCCCTTGACTTCCATTCGTCAATGATGGATTGCCGCCAGGTACTAAACCCCCATTAACATTCATTCGAGAGGAGTAGACCGTTTGTAATCATGCTTCTACTCCCTCTGCCCGCATAATAGCAGGTCTATATCTGCCAAGGCCACACTGCTCAATTGTACTTGGATATTAAAATCCAACCCATGCAAAAAGTATTGCAATTGGGCAGTCGGGGAAATGGAAATGTAAGTTTGTAACTTACGGAATACTTCCTTCAGCTTCTTAGCATATGCTTTCACATTCTCGTGAGGATCTTGGCGCATTACATTCAAGACCCGCAACCAATATTGGCCACCTCTTTCAGGGGCATATTCCGCTCGAAAAGCTGCATAGAATTAATCAATGGTGGTTATGGTTCCAGACTCTATGTTATGATACCATACCACAACCCTTCCTTTTAACGTCATATTGAAGAACATCATAAGATGTCCCTCATCTTAGATGCGATAATTGAACATCAATCTTTGAAATTCACAAATGTGAAATTCTGCATCCTCTTCCGCTAACCCATTAAAAATGGGCAAGGGAACTCCTAAGGCTGGTAAATCCGGCGTCCCTACAGGAATTGCAATAGGCTGTGCCATGGTGACAATCGGATTAGCAATAGGAGCCTGAACTGACGGATTCACACCCCCACTTGAAGTGGGTAGACTTGGTGGAGAAGAGGAAGAACTTACGCTTCCTCCTGCACCTAACAGAATATGTGGAGCAGTTGGGTGACTAAGAACATTGCTTCTTATACGTACTGGGCTACTCCTTTGAGGAGAATAACAGCTTACAATCTCTAACCGCCACCTAGCCCTCTCAGCACGTTCTGCTCTTTGGATTTCAGCTTGACGGTCCTTGTCAGAGGACATAGATCAACTTTCTTTTGGTCCCTAGAAACCCTAGATCCGAAAACCACCACTTATAGGTGGCTCTCAGCAAACACACCACTGATGGGACCTGAAATGGGCCGGCACTAGCTATAGCACCGGACCTCATGCTCATGACACACAAACACTCTCACGGTCTCGCGGACTAGGAGCGTCAATCTAATGCTAAAGGACAAACCGCCCTAAAGCTTAATTCATGTGTTTATAGTTTATAGTCCAACATTTCCCTTAAACTCCTCAAAGGGAGATCCCAAAGTACTTAGGCATAACGCCTCATCACACACATATAGGAGGCACTCCACCGACTAATAGTCGGAGCCCCACTATAGCTCTCCTACATCTCAGGGATTGGCCCTTTGATGCGCTACTAGACATATAACACATACAAGCACAAACTCCTCTCAAGGTACCAATATTTTACGTTCCAGGATGTACCATTCCTCACTACACTGTCCCCTTAGGACCCAACGACTAACCTACAGCTTAGGACATCCTCTCACGCTCATCGTTGGTCACAACCTAAGAAAGACAAGTGCCATGCATCCAGGAGGTTTTTCTGATACCTTTTAATTATTATGCTTAATGCAAGTCGTGTATGGCTATGTGCTCAGACAAAAGAAAAATCAGCATCGTGCATGGTGCATAAAGCATTCTTTCCATGAATTTCACTAACACGTGTTGCATTGAAAGGAGGCACCGAGCCATATGCTCATGCTACCATCCTCTTTATTTAAACCGTTTCCGATATGCCAAGTGTAATACATAAATCAAATCTTTTCTTATCTTTCAGTGTTTCAGCTTCTTTCTCTTAGCATTTTGCATCATTGATCAGTTAGATAGGGTTTCTATATATTTTTCCCTTTTAAAAGAATGATAAATGTGCACAAAACATAGAAACGGGGATAAACCGAGGCCAACCTCGTGATTTTCCATCGTTATACATTGCACAATTATAGATATAATTTTTCCTAATTTTTCTCAGTCCATTTTCCATTTCTTCCTAATTTTAAACCCATTTTTCCTATTTTTAGGCAATTTTCTCTATTTTTCTTTCATAAATAATGACTGAAAATGAAAATTGATTGTGGGCTGTGGCCCTTAGGTTCATTGACAGCAAAAGCTCAGATTTAGTTGGTGTGATATATCATATTTCTCATTTATATAGCAAAAAACCCAATTTTACCCTTAAAACGCGTGTTTTTCATACATTTTAATATTAATTTCGGCCATGTAGCCTTATATTTTCTGATTTTCAGAGCATAAACTGATCAAACTCATGGCAAACAATGTCATAAAGAACTTTCATCCCATATGAACAAGATTTCATAAAGCAAATAACATAAAAAGATCATTTTTCCTCAAAAAAATAGCATTATCGCTTATTTTCAGGTCTCGATTTCTTGGTCTTGATTATGGGACTGATTTCCAGCATGCATTCAATGCTCAGCATCTTCAAGAACAACACTCTTCAAGTCTCCATCCATCTAGAAGCAATCCGGTCTCATCCGGACAAGCTTTCCTCCACCATTCTTCATTGTCTTCTTCCACACAAGAACAACCCCTTAAGGGAGAGAGGGAGGAGAGAGAAATACTAAAATCAGAGATCTCCATCTAGGCCACCATTTGACGGGTGAGAGGCGGCGATAGAGTCAACATCCAGGGGGGAATCAAGCCCCATAATCATTGGGGGGGTTGCTACAGCCAGCATTCTTGATCATCCACAAAATGGGCGCAAATTTCGACCGTTGACAAGCACCATCTCCCCACGTTTTCTTCCTCTTTTTGTTGCCCACGATTCATGCTACATTAAAAATGCCACATCTCCCTCCCAAAGGTCATGATCACTTGCCAAACTTTGGTCCACCCCTTCAAATCTTGCCCATTTGTTGGCCATTTCCCCATCCGGTGTCCAAATCGAGTGCTGTAAATTTCTACGCGTCCGGCTTGACATGCCCCATTGGCAAGAAACTCCTAACAACCTGCACGATAGTCTGAAAAATTATCAAAAATCAACAAGTGTCGCTCGGGCGCCTTTAAAGCACTTGACGCTTAAAATTGTCCTAGCTGGAGTCGTCGCCTTCAACGTTGAATATTTTTCCCTTGATATTCGTAATTTTTAGCTATTTTTAAGCACTTCTCAGCATCAAAACTCTGTTCTCAGTGGGCGTCATTAGGCTTAAGCCAATCCATTCCGAGAAGACACTCATGGATACCTAAATTCATGACTCTGAATTTGACCGAAGTCGTCTTTCCTCCCAAAAAGAATTCCACCTTAGCATTTTGCCTAGTACAGGTAAGCTTGCGACCATTTGCGAATTCCACAAGCAGGATAGGTGCATCTACTGTGGCTATTCCTAATCTTTTTGCACAAGCTGGTGAGATAAAGGAATGTGTACTGCCACAATCAATCAAGGTCTTGAAACTTTTACCTTGATAATCCGAATCACCGAGAACTGGCGATTTGGCCCTTTCTTGTGAAGAGCGGCATGGACTGTCGCCCTTTCAAACTCTACTTCCATGGTCGGATCTTCTTCTTCTTCCCACATTTGCCTATTGGCAATGCAAGCGGTTCTTCCTCTACCCCGGGTAGTGGCTCCCTGACAATGGCCTGTTCCTTGGAAAGGTGCTTGGCGATGTCCTCCTCCAAGCGTGGGACATTGCCTCTTGAAATGACCAGGCTCGTTGCACTGGAAACAACGAAGGTTTCGACCATTGCTTTGAGTAGGAACAAAGGTGTTAATGTTATTAGTCCTTGCTTTCTCTCTTTGTCCCTGATTCTGACCTTGAACTCTCTTCATCTGAGGCTTGAATGCTCCTCTGTTCGGGTCATTATAAGACCAAGTTTTATTACCTCTTGGTCTAGCCTGCACCTCCTGAATTATAGGGGTAGCTTGAATGAGTGCATCCTGAAGATCTAATGGACACATAGATTCGAGACGGGTATTTACTGACGGATTTAAATGAGCACAAAATTTTGACACGTGCTGTGTCATGTCCATCTGTGGCGCATACTTAAGAAGTGACACAAATTTGGAGTAGTATGCATCAAGAGTGAGTCCGAGCTGTTTTAGCTCGTAGAATTGATTCATTTTCTATGTGCGATATGCAGGTGGTAAGTATCTTCCCTGCACGGCTTTCTTCAGCTTCTCCCAGGTAACAGATCCTTCCGCGATCCCTTGATCTCTGCACCATTGCTTCCACCAAAGCCAGGCTTCGCCGGTGAGCTTCAGCTTGGCGAGCATAGCCTGATTGGTGGGTGTAGTCCCGACTGCTTCAAAGTAATCCTCCATGGATTCAATCCAGATTTCAGCATCTGCTTGGATGGACCTGCCTCTGCCGTCAAAGTCGGGTGGCTTAATCTGCTTGAGAAGAAACTTCTTCTCGTGGATTACAACAATATCCTTTTCTTTGGAACCCATTCTTCTCATGGCGCCCCAACACTTTAATCCTGTTGGCGGGGATTACACGGGTTACTTCCTCATATACATATGAGTTCAGCTCAACCCTCCGACCTTGAATATGTAAAGTTGAATTTACGTGAGCTTCCACAAAAATGAACAGCATCACGACTTTTAAGTCTTCCAACCACTTGATCCTCTTTAAACTGGTCTGTAGGTATGCAAACCGATGGGCAGCTATATAGTAGATTCCTGAGGCACTCGTCCATCTTTGTTCCGTGTACAAAGGCGATGGATTATAGATTCACTCTAGGATATTCATCATCTCAACCCTTTGTCGATAATCCGGGGAATGCATCGCAATCATAAACATGACGCGGAACACTAAGAACCTATTCCATGCTTCGTAATTCTGCAAGACAGCATTGAAAGTAAGGAAATGTTTGGAACAACAACATTTGCTTTACTTCATCTTATTAAGATTTCAAAAAAACAATTCCATTGTTATTTGGCTCTGATACCAACTGTAATGTGTCCACCTGTTATCTTCAAGACACATCTTAGCAGTCCATCAGAAAGGATGTCTAGAAAGCTTCGCCCGGCACTCCCATGGAATGTTACAGGGTTTGCGATCTAGGACTCTCCATGTCTGCCATGTAGCGGAAGTATTCCGGCCGTTCCCACTTAGGACCGATCTAAATTCGAGTTTTCCCTATTGGTCATTTCCTAATGGCAACTAGCGTGGAACCCAAGCGTACTACTTTACACAGAAACGCCAGGTCCGAAGCGGATTCACGTTGCACTTTGCTCAAGGAGAATGGAAAACGAGACGGATGCAAAGCTCAACCTCTTTGCCATAAGGCATAGTCCCATTCCGTTCCCCTAAAACAGCGTAAATCAGGATCAACTATAGCTCTAGGTCAACGCTCTTGTTGTTCATGTTCTTTGACAATGTTCTGGCTGTCCATCATGATTTGAGAAAAGTTCGCGGCCAACCGGGACCACCCATCCGTAGGACGGACGTGTGGCCGCATCCATCGCACTTTCCTCAGGTTGTCTTAGTTATTTAATTACCTAGCACATTTAATTGGACATGTATCAATCAGCTTCCTTAATTAGCCCGTTAAGGACTGGTTCCTTCACGTAATCATAGCACTTGACATAGAAAAGCAATGTCAAATAAATTCCTTTTTAACAGGTTATCATATTTATCTTTGAAATACATAAAATTCCAGCCCATAGGCTTATCCACAATCCCCCCGAAGGCTATCCAGCAATCCACAGGGATCACTAATCCAAGGTTCTGCCTGTACACTAGTATGCAGGCCTCGAGATCCAATCCCGAGTCACGTTAGCCTCTTGTGCAAGGCCTAGAAGATGAGGGATTTACGGCTAGAGCCCCCCCTGGCACCCAAGCATCCTCCTACTCCAAGTAGCGCTTAACGGAGAGACCTCTTGCGGCGGGTTCGGTCCACCTTCCTAGTGCGGTTAACAACCCCCTTGGTTTGGGTCAGGCAAGCAGTTGGGGGTAACTGAAGCTGCCTCTCCCTTCAGGACTTTAACCTGAAGCATTAGATATCTATTTATCCTTTAATTCTTTGATCAAACCAAGAAAAATAGTACTTTTAAATCTGTAACAAGCACAATCATTTCCATTGGTCATTATTATTGGCCAAGTGCAAAGGATTGAATCCTTCTTTCCGAATGCATTCAGAAGTCGATCCGGGATGACTTCCGACTTGGAAAGATCCCCTATATCTTGTGTTAGGGCGTACCCTATTAACCCGACTTGATCAATACCTTAAGTTTATATGTTATTCCAATTTATTGATTCGTCTTTTGCTTCCAAGCAATTATCTTTACCCAAGAAAGATACTATATTAGGACGATTATTCATCCTCTTGCAAGATAACTTGCATAAGAATCTGCCAACCTCATTCTGAGGAATTGGCCATACCCTTGTGATCCAATCACAAGATCATGCGACTCTGCAACCTATTGCACCAAACTATGGGATTATTCTATCCATCAATGGTGTCTTCTAATCAAGGTTTCATGATTAGATATAAAAATCCGTTCCTGATTGCATTAGGCCGAAATTGTCGGTCCTCGGGTTCCAAGTTCTATCTTTTTAGTGAATGAATTAGCCCTTTTCTAAACGAGTACTCCACGATTTTTAGGTGTTTAGGTTTATATCAATTTAACCTGTCTATTTTCTAAGCTAATTACGCTATCCTTTCCGTAACCACATGACTTATTATCTATGCGTAAGTTGATTTTCAAACCCTAACTCTTCGGTTTAAGATCAAGCATACATTAGGTTATAGCCTGATTCCAATTAATCATGCTATAACATGCGAACAAGATTCATGCTAAATCATGCAACCTTTTACTAATAATTATGCAGTTGAAAAATGATATTTATACCAATTGACTAGAGTTATGCAACTTAAGAATCATTTCATGCCTTGCAATTTCCTATGGATTATTAGCACTTCCCATAATGACTCATTGCGAAGAAGATATGTCCTAATAATGCGACATGCAATTTATACTCCCATGCCTAAACGGAGTGCACTATATTAATTCCGTTTTGTAAATATGGATATTAATCTAAGTTCAATTCATTGAAATGCACAAAAGCTGCTTGCTAGAAATGCATATCAATCTTCTCCTCACTTTATTTAGTTCTTTTTATTAAAAATACTAGTGGTGGCCGAACTCTTCCGTCGTGAACTAAATCTTTCAAAATTAACCAAAGTATTTAAGACGAAAAATGCATCCTATCTAAAAAAAAACATCCATGCACGATTGAATTATAACAACGTAAAATAAAAATTAGAAAGGAAAACGTGGACTTGTGGTGAGATGTCCATGTGGATGCTAGGAGACGATCCACCTGCAATTGCGCCTTGGGCTTTCTTAGGAGCCATCGTGAATGTGGCCTTTCTGTCTTGGGTGCGGCTTTGCCAAACTCCCTTTGTAATTCCATCCTCCTTTATGAATGTTTTTTTTTCCTTCCTTCCATAGAAGCTCGGTGCAAATTGAATACATGGAAAGGGGTTTAGCGCTCAGGCTAATTGGGAGATTGAAGGAAATCCAAGGGGACAAGCTTAATGAGCCTTTTTAAGGGCCTCAGATAGGACCCACAAAAAAGGGGTACTTATTGGATTTTTTTAACGGATTGGAAGAAGGCCTAAAGGATATAAAGGTCCTTAAAAGGGATATCTCTGTGGAGGGGGAAAGAAACCCATAGGAAAAGGGTTAAATCTCGAGAAGGGGGTAGAAAAACCTTTTAAGAGCAAGGCTTATCAAGCCACGGGGAAGGGCTTAATGGCGTTTTTCAAGGTCTGTCGACACCCCACGGGAAAAAGCGAAGCAAGGAGTGTATAAGCTCTTTAAAAAGGGAATGTTATGTGGGAGGAGAAAAGGCTTAAAGAGCCCTTTAGGAGGGAATTTTTGGGGGGGGAGAAAAGGGACTTAAGGACCATATGAAGGCCCTTCAAGGCAAATTTCGGGGGGGAAAGGGGGCTTATAGAGCCCCCCCCTTAGAAGCTTCTAAAAGCCTTAGAAGCTTCTGAAGATCTGTGACCCAACACATGGCCAGACTAGGACGGTGGCCACTACATGTGGCGGGGTGTTATGACGGCAGCGGCATCGAGCAGAGACTCGGCAGCGTGTGCAGCTGTTCCTTGATTTGGCAGCACAAGGATTCTGACGGCCTCCCTCTGCTCTTAGGACCACGGCAACGACAGTAGTCACTTGCTTCCTACCCTCTCGTTTCTATGGCAACAGCGAGGCCCTTCAATCCTCCCACCATCCTCAATTTAAATAGGTGAGGGGAGGGGATTCTCCCTCCCTTGTGTGGCATCTCACATGCCTTCAACCTTCAGCAAGCTCCAACAAGGAGCTTGCTCATACATGCTATTCCCCTCTTCCTCCAGCACGACAGTCGGTTGGAGGAGAGGGGGATAATTAGTTAAAAAAATTGCCATTATCAGATTCAAAAATTATCCTTACGACTTATAAAGGTAGTTTACACATGAAAGATCAGAATGTTACATTCTCTCCCCCTTGGAGGAATTGAGATGTCCTCATCTCGAGATAAACTGGGGGTATTAGTGGTTGAGAGTGCTTTCATCTATCCAAGTGGCATCCTCTTTGGGATAATCTTTCCACTGGAGGAGGCATTCTCTCAAGGTTCTGGATCGCAGTTGTCTCTCCCTAACATCTAAGATCCTGTCAGGCCTTAGTTCAAGGACTCCTTGACTAGGCATTACAACTTGTTGATCATCAAGTACCTGGTTAGGATTAGGTACATACTTCTTCAATAGGCTGATATGGAATACATTATGAACCTTTAGGTTCTCAAGGAGTTGCAGTTTATAAGCATTACCGATGCGAGCTCCTCTGATCATGGAGAGAGCACAGGGTCCTCATCATCCTCTGATTAGCTTTCATAATACTGTAGGATGTGGTTGTACAAAAAAAATTTGTAACTGAAGCCATGGGATTTTTTGCACCTAGCTCCCTATTTGACTTTGTATATATTTGTTCCTAATTAAAGCCATGGGCTATTTTGACATATGGACTCCCTTGTACACAAATGTATCATGTATTGACAATGTATTGAATCGTGAGTCTTGAGTCGTGTATTAAGTTTTAGATAGTAATATTGAATCGTGTATTCATAGAGAGTGAGTCTCGTGTCTTGAAATCTAAATCGCTCTTTTTTTGTGGTGCAATGCACAAAAAAAAAATCCAGAGAGTGCCTTTGGGTGCCTGGATGCATCCAGCCACCCAAAAGCACTCTCTGGATTTTTTTTTCCCTCTGTGATCGCGTGTATAAGCGCGTGTCATCTGTCAAAATCGCTTATATTTACGCGGATAGTTTGTTAGATTCGCATGTAAATTCGCAGCAAAACTGTCCAGAACGCGTGTATGGGGTCGTGTATTTGCGCGACTGGCTGTCACTGTACACGCGCTTTTACACGCATGTCTCTGGCCGCGATGATACACGCGCTATTACACGGGCCCGACACTTTTTTTCCCAAGTCATTTTGTGCGGCTAGGAGCGTGGGTATGAGCCCAATCCCTTGTAGTGAATAAATCTCTAAAATAGATAGAAACTCACATGAAGAGAGGCATAAAGTTCTTTGAGAGCTACTAAAGGTATAAGAACAAAAGTGGATTCCTATCAATACACAGTTCACCAAATCTAGTGTGATGGCATCAAGCATCTCTAAAGCCTGCTAAAAACAAACATCCATGGAAAAAGCAACATAGTACTAGTACATGCTTAAGGGTATTACACACAAAATCAATGAATTTGGTTACCTAGAACACCTGTATCACCACCTCTGTCAACAAGCATAGGCCAAATTTCACACAAAGCAATAAAATGAAGGAAACAACCTAAACATGGATCAAGATCTAGGACAAAAAACACTCCAAATTTTGAGCAAGCTAAGATAAAAAACAAGAATCCAAACTTCACCTATCAAAAAAAGAAAAAATAGTATAACTTGATTAAAGTACAACTACTTGATACAGTTTTCAAATCCAATAAAAAGTGGGTAATAACTCCTAAGATAATAACTATAAAAGTGGAATCAAGTGCCCACCTCATGGTCCTACTCTAGTTGCACATGAACACTCAAAAGAGGAAAAAATTTTCCTCAATGAGAGGCAATGAGTGGCCATTAGAGGCACCAAAAAGCTTGTTTAGGAGTCCCAAGTCTCCTATAACTCTTTGTCTAAGAAAAAATAGGAGGCTCAATAGTAGAAACCTCATGCATCTACTCAGCCTACACACATAAATCCACAAACACTAGCCAAAGACATTGTCACACCTAACCAAAGTAAGGATTTGGTCTAGCACTCAACCCCAACCAATGAAAGTAGTCATCCCTCTTACTCAACAACCCCTACTTCCCAATGGGAATCGCAACGATCACAACCTTTTGGTGTAAGAGATGCCACATCCACAAAGGAACAAGCCCTTGTTAGTCCACTGTCTATCTTTCAACCATTGTCCAACCATACCCCTTGTATGATAACCTCCTTGCAGAAGAAGATCTGCACAATGCTATAGCAAGCTAGGAGTAGGAAGCATGGTCCTTGATGTCAAGGCATATGTATTTTTCATTACCCACCAAGACCTAACAATTCTAGACAACTATACTTCATTTTAGTGTAACCCTGACTGCTTCAAGTGGTTTAACCTATAGTTATGTAGCACAAAACCCAATCGATCTCCTAACTTTGCCTTAGTGCAAACCACTCCTTCATGAAAGGATAAAAGGAAAAGTGACATGTCTATTATCTTTTCTCACAGGGCTAAGATTAAAAATAACAATAATCTTGCAAATCTAGGCCAAGTATCCATATCTCCTAAAAAGGGATGAGTCATTGCCCTTGATGAAATCAATGCTACCAATCCAATGAGCCCAAGTGAGTCAAAAACCCTCAAGTCAAGCCCAACCCAACCAACATCTATAAATCAGTTGAAACCTCGATTGAAACCTAACTTGCGACTAAGAAGATTAAAAGACATTGGACCAAAAAGGTCTCACAATGAAAATCAAACAATGGTTGTTTGCATTACGGAATTTGGTTATATGTAACGTGTCCACCTGTCTCCTTGCAGGACATGTCTTAGTAGCCCATCCGAAAGAGGGTCTAGAAAGCTCTGCTCGGCACTCCCATGGAATGTTATAGGGTTTGCGATCTAGGTCTCTCCGAGTCTGCCACATAGTGGAAGTATTCCGGCCGTTCCCACTTAGGACCAACCTGAATCAGGGTTTTCCTAATGGTCAAACTCCTAGAACAACAGCTAGTGTCGAACCCCGGGCGAACTACTTTACGCAGAAACGCCAGGGTCGAAGTGGATTCATGCTACACTTGGTTCAAGAAGAATGGAAAACGAGAGGGATGCAAAGCTCGACCTCTCTGCCCATAAGGAATAGTCCCATTCCATTCCCCTAAAACAACATAAATCGGGATTCTAATAACCTAAACTCTAGGTCAGTGCCCTTGCTATTCATTTCATTCGAGAAGAGTTCCTTGCTGCCCATTTCGCTTGAGAAAAGTTCTCGGCCAACCGGGACCACCCATCCGTAGGACGAACCCATGGCCACATCCTCCGCACTTTCCTCAGGGTTGCTTTAGTTGTCTAATTACCTACCACATCTAGTTGGACACGTGTAACGTGTCCACCTGTTATCTTCAGGACACGACTTAGCAGTCCATCAGAAAGGATGTCTAGAAAGCTTTGCCTGGCACTCCCATGGAATGTTACGGGGTTTGCGATCTAGGACTTTTTGCATCTGCCACGTAGTGGAAGTATTTCAGCCGTTCCCACATAGGACCGACCTGAATTAGGGTTTTCCCTATTGGTCATTTCCTAACGGCTGCTAGCGTCGAACACAAGCAAACTACTTTATGCAAAAACGCCAGGTCCGAGGCAGATTCATGCTACACTTGGTTCAAGGAGAATGGGAAACGAGAGGGATGCGAAGCTCAACCTCTCTACCATAAGGATAGTCCCATTCTGTTCCCCTAAAACAACGTAAATCGGGGTCAGTTATAACTCTAGGTCAATGCTCTTGTTGTTCGTGTTCTTTGAATGATCTTCCTGCTGTCCATCTTCATTGAGAAAAGTTCTCGGCCAACCGGGACTACCCATCCGTAGCACAGACCTATGGCCACATCCACCGCACTTTCCTCAAGTTGTTTTAGTTATTTAATTACCTAACACATTTACTTGGACATGTATCAATCAGCTTCCTTAATTAACCCGTTAGACACTGGTTCCTTGACGTAATCATAGCACTTGACATAGAAAAGCAATGTCAAACAAGTTCCTTTTTAACAGGTTATCATATTTATCTTTGAAATACATAAAGTCCAGCCCATAGGCTTATCCACAATCCGCCCGAAGGCTATCCAGCAATCCACAAGGATCACTAATCCAAGATTCCGCTTGTAGACTAGTATGCAGGCCTCGAGATCCAATCCCGAGTCATGTTAGCCTCTTTTGCAGGGCCCGGAAGGCGAGGGATTTACGGCGAGAGCCCCCTGGCACCCAAGCATCCTCCTACTCCAAGTAGTGCTCAACGGAGAGACCTCTCACGGCGGGTTCGGTCCACCTTCCCGGTGTGGTTAACAACCCCGTTGGTTAGGGTCAGGCAGGCAGTCAGGGGTAACTGAAGCTACCTTTCCCTTCAGGCCTTCAACCTGAAGCATTAGATATCCATTTATCCTTTAATTCATTGATCAAACAAAGCAAAACAGTGCTCTTAAATCTGTAACAAGTACAATCATTTCCATTGGTCGTTATTGTTGGCCAACTGCTAAGGAGTGAATCCTTCTCTCCGAATGCATCTAGCACTCGATCCGGGAACTTTCGACTTGGCAAGATCCCCTATATCCTAGAATTAGAGCCGTACCCTATTAAACCGACTTGGTCAATACCTTAAGTTCATATGTTATTCCAATTTATTGGTTGGTCTTAAGCTTTCAAGCAATTATCTTTACCCAAGAAAGATACTATGTTAGGATGATTATTCATCCTCTTGCAAGATAACTTGCGTAAGAATCTGCCAACCTCATTCTGAGAAATTTGGCCATTTCCTTGGGATCAATTCACAAGATCGGCGACTCTACTACTTGTTGCACAAGTGTCGCATCAAGCTATGGGACTATTTACCCTTTGAATGGAATTACGAAACAATCTGTTTCTGATTACAATAGGCTGACATTGTCAGCCCTAGGGCTCCAAGTTCCATCTTTTTAGTGAAAGATTCTTAGGGACAAACCCTAGATCACTTCTCAAGTATGTTCCAATGTCCCTACATTCCATGAATGTGGGCAAGTCTTTAGGGTATAGGAGTTCCAGCCTTGGCAATACAAGCGACTAGGTCACATGTTAAATCCTAGTTAGTTCTTTAGAATTGAATTAACTCTTCCTAAACGAGTCCCTTCGTGGTTTTTAGGTGTTTAGATTTAAGCCAACTTGTTTAATTCTTGAAGATCATTATGCTATCATTTCCATAAACACATGACTCATTGTCTACACGTAAGTTGATTTTCAACCCTAACTTTTCGGTTTAAGATCAAGCATAGGTTAGGTTATAGCCTAATTCCAATTAATCATTCTATAATATGCGAACAAGATTCATGCTAACACATGCAATCCCTTTTACTAATAATTATGCAGTTGAAAAATGATATTTATACCAATTTACTAGAGTTATGCAACTTAAGAATCATTTCATGCCTTGCAATTTCCTATGGATTATTAGCACTTTCCATAATGACTCATTGCAAAGAAGATATATCCTAATAATGTGACATGCAATTTATACTTCTATGCCTAAACGGAGTGCACTATCTTAATTCCGTTTTGTAAATATGGACATTCATCTAAGTTTAGTTCATTGAAATGCATATCAATTTTCTGCTCACTTTATTTTGTTTTCATTTTATTGAAAATACTAATGACCGAACTTGTCCGTCGTAAGCTAATTCTTTTAAATTAACCAAAGTATTTAAGACCGAAAATGCATCCTATCTCCAAAAATCATCCACGTATGAAAAATTATAACAGCGTAAAATAAAAATTAGGAAGGAAAACCTAGACTTGTGGTGAGATGTCCACGTGGATACTAGGAGATGATCCTCCTGCGGTTGCGCCTTGGGCTTTCTTAGAAGCCATCGCGAATGTGGCCTTTCTGTCTTGGATGTGGCTTTGCGAACTCCCTTGTGAAATTCCACCATCCTTTATGAGTTTTCTTTTCCTTCCTTTCGTAGAAGCTCTTTGAAGGGATACTTCTGTGGAGGAGGGGAGAAACCACGAAAAGGGTTTAAAACCCGGGAATGGGGTGTTTTAAAAACCTCCGCGAGTAAGGCCCATTAAAGCGACAGGAAAGGCTTAATGGCTTTTTAAGGACCCACAGAAAAGGGGAAAATAAAAGGTGTAAAAGACCCTTATGAGGGCTTTTGTATGGGGGAAAAAGGTGTCAAAGACCCTTAAGAGTGGATTTTGTGTGGGGGCTTAAAGAGGGGTCTTTTCTTTTTGTGTGTGTGTGTGGGGGGGGGGGGGGGACAAAGGTATAAAAGGGGCTAAGAAGGAATTTTTTTTTCATGGGGGGGGAAAGGGGCCTAAGGACCACATGAAGGCCCTTCAATGGCAAATCACGGTGGGGGGAAAGGGGCCTAAGGGAGCCCTTAGGAGGGAATTTTTGAGAGGGTGGGAAAAAGGGCTTAAGGGTCCATATGAGGGGGGGCTTCTTAGGAAGCTTTTAGAAGCTTCCTAAGAAGCTTCTGAGCTTTTGAAGAGGACGTAGAAGCTCCATGTGGCGACTGTGGGCAGATCGACGTGTCAATGGACAGGTGGACTGAACGCCGGCTGCTAGCGTGTCGTGTTTCCCTGCGGCAACAAGGCCTTGGCTCCTCCCTCTTCACGACCACCCTCTCCCTCTACTTCATGGCCGCCCAACAGCAGAGTCACCACTCACTCCCTCTATGCTCAGCGATGACAGAGTGACGACACCCGACGACCACTGCAGTCTCAGGCTTTCCTCCTCTTACTCAGCGGCGACATCTCAGCAGTATCCTCTCTGCATGCCCTTCGATCTCTCCCTATGGCATAGATTTAAATAGGGAAGGGGAGGGGATCCTCCCTCCCCTGCGTGGCATCTCGCATGCCTTCTCCCTCTTGGAAGCTCCAGCAAGGAGCTTAGTGGCCTTGCTAAACCCTTCTCCTCCAGCACGACAGTCAGCTGGAGGAGAGAGGGATTACTTTTTTAAAAAAAAATTGTCATTATCCTAACCTAAGAGGGCATTCATATACAAAATGCATAGTTAGATTGGAGAATATTACAACACGCATCAAGTAGCTTCCTTAATTAGCTAGTTAGACACCGTTTCCTTCACGTAATCTTAGCACTTGACATAGAAAAACAATGTCAAACAAGTTCCTTTTCAACAGGTTATCTTATTTATCTTTGGAATACATCTATATAATCCAACCTATAGGCTAATCCATAATTGGCCCGAAGGCTATCCATAATCCGCCCAAAGGCTATCCATAATCCAAGATTCCACCCGCAGACTAGTATGCGGGCCTCGCTTTTCGAGTCTGTCATGTAGCATAATTATTCCGGCCATTCCCACTTAAAACCGACCTGAGTCAGGGTTTTCCTAGTGGTCAAACTCCTAGAATGGCAACTAGCGTCAAACCTCGAACAAACTACTTTACGCAGAAATGCCAGGGTTGAAGTGGATTCATGCTGCACTTGGTTTAAGGAGAATGGGAAACAAGAGGGATGCAAAGCTCGACCTCTCTGCCCATAAGACATAGTCCCATTCCATTCCCCTAAAACAACATAAATCGGGATTCTAGTAACCTAAACTCTAGGTTAGCGCCCTTGCTATTAATTTCCTTCGAGAAGAGTTCCTTGTTGTCCATTTCACTTGAGAAAGGTTCCCGGTCAACCGGGACCACCCATCCGTAGGACAGACCCATGGCCACATCCACTGCACTTTCCTCAGGGTTGCTTTAGTTGTCTAATCACCTATCACATTTAGTTGGACACGCATCAAAGCAGCTTCCTTAATTAGCCAGTTAGACACCGGTTCCTTCACATAATCTTAGCAGTTGACATAGAAAAACAATGTCAAACAAGTTCATTTTCAATAGCTTATCTTATTTATCATTGGAATACATCCATATAATCCAGCCCATAGGCTAATCCATAATCCGCCCGAAGGCTATCCATAATCCACCCAAAGGCTATCCAGCATCCACAGGGATTACTAATCCAAGATTTCGCTTGTAGACTAGTATGCGGGCCTCGAGATCCAATCTCGAGTCATGTTGGCCTCTTGTGCAGGGCCTGGAAAGCAAGGGATTTACGACCAGAGCCCCCCCTAGCACCCAAGTGTCCTCCTACTCCAAGTAGCGCCCAACAGAGAGACCTCTTGCAGCGGGTTCGGTCCATGTTCCTGGCGCGGCTAACAACCCCCTTGGTTAGGGTCAGGCAGACAGTCAGGGGTAACTGATGCTACCTCTCCCTTCAGGCATTCAACCAGAAGCATTAATTATCTTTCCATCTTTAGCTCCTTGAGCAAACAATGCAAACAGTGCTCCTAAACTGTTACAAACATAATCAATCCAGTGGTTGTTTATTTGGCCAACTGCTAAGGAGTGAATCCTTCTCTCCAAATGCCTCCAGCATTCGATCTGGGATCATTGCGACTTGGAAAGATCCCCAAGGGTTTGTTTGTTCACCCTTTTGTACTTGGGTTAGGGCCATACCCCGTTAACCCAACTTAACCAACACCTTAGGTATCATAAATTAACAGTAAATCCTGGCGACCATGTCGCTCTGACTTTTTTGATCCTTTGCTTCCAAGAAAATAACTAACTTCCCTTAATTTGGCAAATCAGCCCAAGAAAGGTAATGTAGCAAGATGACTACTCATTCTCTTGCAAGTTAGACTTGCACTAGAACCTGCCAACCTCATTACAAGGAGTGGCAAATCTCTCTTGTGATTAAACCACAAGGCCGTGCAATGTTGCAACTTGTTGCACAAGTGTCGCACCTAACTCATGGGATCATTTCACCCATTGAACGACGTTTCTTGGTCAAGGAATTATGTTTAGACAAGACGCAGGGTGTGGGGTGTCTTCTTACCAACCCAACCCTATTTGTACTAGACCGACTCCTAGGATTTCCAAACTCAATCTGAGTTTTAGCATTAGGTCAAATGATCCTTAGGGTAGAAACCCTAGATTGTTGTTTGCATGAGAGTCCAATTGACCCAAACATTCCGTGAATGTGGGTAGGACCTTTGGGTTTGAGGGCTTTGACTT
This sequence comes from Lygodium microphyllum, assembly GCF_053477565.2. Classification (NCBI taxonomy): domain Eukaryota; kingdom Viridiplantae; phylum Streptophyta; class Polypodiopsida; order Schizaeales; family Lygodiaceae; genus Lygodium; species Lygodium microphyllum. The sequence goes on from NC_141164.1 coordinate 110,063,388, forward strand.
GGCATCCAAGTACGATACTTGGCTACATTTCTGACGTGCCAAGTCCTAGCTAGTACTTGAGGTGTTTATCGTGTCAACCAGTTATGCCTATACGAATCCCTTGCAGGTTAGGTGATTTAGATAAATTGATCTAGTTGTCTTGTGACAAGGCCGATCCTTTCCTAGAGATGCTAACCTTGTCTAAAGGTGTAAACATATGCTAGATACCACATTTTGTGCAAGTATACAATTTGTTACATCTATGTTTTATAAGGTATGCAATAACCCTTTACTTTCCTTACTAAAGTCACGACGAATGATAACTTGCATGAAACCTATTAGGGTTTACATCAAAGAATCATGCCTACAACCCTTTTGTCTAAGCTTTAGAATTTCATGCTTTGATAAGCCATGCAATCTTTTCCAAATGCAACTTGATGAAATGAAATTTACGCATGACAAATATGTAACATGCAACCCTTAGATACAACATCGTTAATGAAGTTCATGTGACATGCAACCTTCAATCCGTTCAACAAACATCTTTGCATGCAACGTGCAATGTCCATAGTTTCATTTTCATGCCGTGCAACAGATGTTAACCATTCTTTCCATGCGAGTCATAACAAGAAAGTTATTGACTAAATGCAAGATACTCTTTTCCTTCATGGACAATGCACTTAACAATTTCCTCTTTAACCCTAGGCAATATGCATTTTAGACTTCCATTTTGAAAATGGACGACAAGGAAATTTGTGACTAAGTTCATAGGGCGAGTAAGTGATTTACATTCATAACTTTGGACATGAAAACGATCCAATTGCATGATATACACCAATCCTTATCCATCGTTTACAGAGATACTTTCGCAAATGTACTTTTATCACTACTACATGAATTAACGATAAGTGTAAAAATGCATTCTCCCTATGCTAGGTGAATTAAAAACATGCATAAGTGCTTCCCTTCCCATGAAAGTTATTGTGCTTAACACATTACTTTTGCGTGGAATCAAAATCGTAAAACTTGGGTTTGTGGGCTCGGTGAAATGATACTTTGCCATATCCAAGAAAATACAAGAAAAAATAACAAGAAATGCTAGAAAAAAACCATAGCTTGCCATTCATATTCAATGAGAAGAAGAAATACAAATGTTGAAGCCATGGTTGCTTGTTGAGAATACTATGATGATGGCTGCTGCAAGGTACACACCCTTTGCAATGGTGGGGAAGGAAGAAACCTTCTAGCTCCAAGAAGTGGAGTTTCAAGAAATGAATTGAAAAGATGTGTTACATTGGCACTCTCTTGCCTTTTATACTCTAGCCTAAAATAGACTAAATTGGCCTAATTAAAGTAGCATGAAAATTGCTTTATTACAATCCATCCCTGCCCAAAAGTTTTGTCCTCAAAACTTTGAGAACGGAAATGACAAGTGGATGGTAAATGTAAAGGAGCGAGAGACCAATGATGAATTTCCTTGAAGTTTTCCTTTGAAGAAGATACTCTTCCATGAAAAGAATCTTGAAAATAAACTCAAAACCGTGGAAATCTGGAATGCTGCCCTGAACAGGGTAGTGATAGTAAATGACCCATAACTTTGGATAGAAATGTCGGAATGATGCATATGAAGTATAGAAATGAAGTTTACTTCATTAGGTATCCATCCATGCCATCAAAATCCCATTTTGATGTCGATAGGTCAATTGCTTTCATGACAGAAATTTATAACAACAAGCTGTCCATTGTATAATGAGCTAAGTATCTTCTTGAAGAAGCCATAGATATTGATCCAAATATGAAGCATGCTGCCAAGATGATTCTTCCATAGGCAATTCTTTCCATTTGACAAGATATTCCATAACAATACGGTTCCTTAGAACCTTCTCCCTCTTGCCAATAATCCTTTCGGGCTCATAGATGATTAAGCCATCTTCATCAAGAGGAGGTAGTTCTTCAAGAACTTGTATGTCAGGGCCAATATACTTCTTAAGTTGAGACATGTGAAAAACATTATGAATGCATGTGGATGAAGGCAAATCAAGTTGGTAAGCAAGATCTCCAACTTTTCTTGTGATTTGATATGGACCATAATAGCGATGAGCAACCTTATTATGTCCACCCTTGAGAGAAGCATAACGAGACTTAGGTACTTTCAAAAATACCCATTCTCCTTCTTCAAAATCCACATGCCTTCTCTTATCATCCGCATATGATTTCATTGTCTCTTGTGCCTTCCTGATGTTTTCTTTGCATTGCTTCATTAAGGCTTCCATCTTTTCCAACTCTTCTCGAGCAAGAGGATTCACTTCCTCATGAAACAATGCTAAAGGTACTTGGACTTTGTATCCATATAATGCCTCGAATGGTGACATACCAATACTCATATGATGAGTATTATTATAACAAAACTCCACAAGATGAATCCAATGATCCCATGCATTCTGCGTATCATGGCAAAAATGTCTCAAATAGACCTCTTACCATTTATTGACCCTTTCAGTTTGGCCATCTGTTTGTGGATGATAGGCAGTACTTGAAGTTAATTTGGTACCCATGGAAGTAAAGAGACTTTTCCAGAAATTTCCCATGAACTTGGAATCCCTGTCAGAAACAATCTTCATAGGTAATCCATGAAGTCTGAAAATTCCTTCCATGAACTGATCTACCACTTGTTTGGCTGAATATTGGACTTTGGTAGGTAAGAAGTGGGCTGATTTGGTAAGACGATCAACCACAACAAAAATTCTATTCCAGCCCTGCTTAGTGGTAGGAAGTCCTGTAATGAAATCCATACTGATATTAGTCCATTTACCATGAGGAATAGGCAAAGGCTGAAGTAAACCACTAGGCAATAAATTGGAATCTTTATTCTGCTAGCATGGTAAGCACTGCATCACATACTCCTTGACATTTTTCCAAAGTCCTTTCCAATAGAAACATTTATGGATCTTATCAAAAGTTTTAAACAAGCCAATATGTCCTATCAAAGGAGAAGAATGCATCTCCTGCAAAATACGTGGCCTAAATGATGAGACTGAGGGGTCAAATAGACTCTTCCTTTGAACCAAAGAAGTCCATTTTGCCACTTGAAATTGGGAAATTTAGATCCATTGTCTTGTTGTGATTTCTTCATAATGTTGGCAGTGTGTTCATCCAAAAGATATTCTTCTTGAATGTCCTGAATCCAATCTTTATGTATTGTAGAGATAGTAGAAACGGAACATGCCCACATCCTGGATAAGGTATCAGCCACTAAATTATCCTTGCCTGCCATATATGATATCTCAAAATCATATCCTTGAAGAGTAGCTAACCACCGTCTTTGTTTGGGAAAGAGATTTGGCTGAGAAAGAAAATAATTCAACACTCGATGGTCACTCTTCACCTTAAAATGGCTGCCATAGATGTAGTGATGCCACTTCTTAATACAATGAAGAATGGCTAACATTTCCTGCTCATAGACATGGAGTTCCCTTTCTTTATCATCTAACTTCCTGCTTTCATAAGCAATAACACCATGGTCTTGGCATAAAACTGTCCCAATACCTCTGCCACTAGCATCTGCATAGATGGTAAATTCCTTGTAAAAGTCTGGGAACACTAAGATAGGTGTTGAAATAAGAAGACTTTTCAGCTCATTAAAGCTCATAGTGGCTGTAGCATCCCAAAAGAAAGCTTCTTTCTTCAATCTATATAAGTAAGAGGAGCTACTACATGGGCATAATTCTTGATGAATCTCCTATAGAAGGAAGATAATCCAAGAAATCCTCTCAATGAAGTAGAATTTTGTGGTATGGGCCAATCTTTGATGCACTGTACTTTCTTTGGATCAACCATAATTCCTTTCTCACCAACTATATGGCCCAAATATTCCACTTCATCAGCCATAAAAGCACACTTTCTTTCCTTTGCAAAAATCTTGTGTCTTCTCAAAGTATGGAGAACTTCTCTGACATGTTTCAAATGTTCCTCTCTATTCTTGCTATAGATGAGAATATCATCAAAGAATACCAAGACTGATTTATACAAGCATGGCTGCAAAATCTTGTTCATAAGTGCTTGGAAGGTTGCAGGTGCATTGGAAACTCTGAATGGCATGAATAGGAAGTGGTAGAGACCTCTTTCTGTCCTAAAAGATGTCTTGTACTCATCCCTTGCTTTCATTCTTATTTGATGATACCCTGATCTTAAGTCGATCTTGGTGAAAAGCTTTGCATCCTTGAGTTCATCCAGCAAATCATCTATACGGGGAATTGGGTACCTGTTCTTCACAGTGCTCTTATTTAGATCTCTATAGTCTATACACATCCTAAATGACCCATCTTTCTTCTTGACAAGTAGTATAGGTGAATCTAAAGGCGACTGACTAGGCTAAATAATTCCCATTTCTAGCAAGTCTTTAACCTGTTTCTCTACTTCTTCTCTCTCACACTTGGATAATCTGTAAGGAGGTTTGTTGATGGGTTTAGTGTTAGGCATTAAATCAATAGGATGATCCACTTCTCCCTGAGGAGGCAACGATGTAGGTGGCTGAAATATGTCCTTAAACTCTTCCAAAAGTTTACATAGATATGGATCTTGATCCTTAGGTAAAGTAGATTGCTGATTTTCATCTACCTTTGATAGAAGAAGTGTGAAAATGCAAGACATAGCATTGATTTCCCTCTTCATCTTCTTCTTATTGATTATTTCCACTTGTTTCCTCTCAATGCTATTAAGTTTTACTTGCTGCCCATTCCAAGTAAACTCCATAAATATCTGGCTAAGATCCAAGTAAAAATTTCCAAGCTTTTTAAGCCAATCACAGCCAATGATGATGTCAATAGGACCCATATCTAGGACAATCAAGTCTGTCATAATAGTGCAGACTGTGATAGTTCAATAGGAGTCTACTGGCATATCTCTTTACTCAACTCTTGAGCTCCATTTGCCACTTGTACCTTCAATAGGGAATCCATTTCTTGTGGTAATAACTTCAGCTCATACAATGACTTAGCATTGACAAAACTATGTGTGCTGCTCGTATCAATGAGAATATGAGCAACCTTTGGATTTATAGTGCCTTTGAGTCGAAGTGTATTTTCACCCTTACAACCCATCCATGCATCTTGAGATATGGAATGTAACATGGGTTGAAAAGAAACCATAGAACCCCTTGGATCATAGGGAAAGCTATTGACCGGCTCTCAATCCTCCTGCACATCTTGGTCCTCTTGGTCATGCATGTCTTCATATGTGGGGGTTGCATCCACTTGCAAAAGAGCATCTTTATTTGCTTCTTCATCCTCAAATTCTTCTATATTCAGCATGTTTGACTTTGCTATGTATCCCTTGCACTTCTGTTTATGTTCAAGAGACCACTTCTCTCCACACTTGTAACATAGGCCCTTGGTTTTGTCATTGGGAAGTGCTTTATTGTTGTTGGCAATGGGATATGGTTTGGTTGTAGCTTCAGTCCTCTTGAAATCCCCTTTTGAATCAACATTACTCCTAAAATTAGTGCCCTGCCTTGAAGCATAAGCTATAGGATATATAGGCACCCTACTGGAATTATTTGAGAACCTATTTTCAGCTCTATTCCCTTCTCTTTGTTGGCTGAATTGCTGTCCAAATCTCATGGGCTGATTTGCTTGATAATGCGTCCCTGTTTTGGGCTAAAATATAGTCAACTCTCTTCTATACTTTTGGCTATACCTTTCAGCATATTGTATGGCTGCATGTACATTAGTTGGCTTGGCTACTCCAACTTCAGCTAAAAGGTTAGGATCAAGACCAAAGATGTACTTATTTAACTTGGCTGCATCAGAGATACCTTCAACATACATGGAAAGATTTAAGAATTGGCTGGAATAATCCCCTACGGAAGATCCCCTTTGCCTAAGATCGTACCATCTTCGTTCAAGTCTTTCCTTTTCCATGGGTGACACAAATACTTGAGTCATGGCTGGTTTAAACTCATCCCAAGATTGAAAATTTTCCCCTATCTTGCACATGTATCTCCACCAAGTATGTGCATACCCTTCTAGGTGTAGGGCTGCATAACAAATCTTTGCTTGTTCGTTGCGAGGGTAAAGAGTGAAGTACATTTCCAATTTATTGATCCACTCCTCAAGCTCGATCGGTGAAGGGTTATCTCCTTTGAAATTTGTTATATTGATCTTATTCTTGTATTATTTATCATAGTGATATTGATGCCCACCATGATTGTTGAAGCCAAAATATTGTTGTCTATGAAAAGAGTCACTCCTTGGTTGATACCCATGATTGTTAGTATATGATTGCTGCCCATTGCGATGGTTTCCATGAGATTGATGGCCAAGCAATGAATTTCCATGTGATTGGGTATGATTAGAAACACTATGTGGCATTCTATCCTCATGAACATTAACATGTTGAAAACTGTCATGAGCATTAGCATGCTGAAAACTGTCCCCATGTACATGTTGTCCATGATCTTCTCTCATTAGGTTCTCTTACATTAGGAGTTTGAGCATGATGAGTATCAAACTCTTTATAAAAAGGGTGACATCCATGAATAATCTCTTCTTCATCTTCATGCAGTGAATGACCTTGCTGTCCATGTTCTCTTGAGATAGGAAATATAGGCCTGCCTCTATTCCATGAGTTAGCACGTGGCTGAGCGGTTTCATTGACTCTAGAAGGACCACCATGTTCATAAGTCAATGGTATATTTTGATGAGCTGTAATAGATCTCACATTCCCATCAATAAGTGGTACTTCTTCAACATGGGATGGCGGTTTACCTTGGAATCGATCTCCCAAATTGTTGAATATAGTGATCAACTGATCAAACTTGGTATCCAATCTATTACTTTGTTGCTCCATATGAGAAATCATCTTATTAAATTTATCATCCATGGAGTGGGTAAGCTGAAGTAAACCATAATTCATATTGCCAAGTTGCTTAGACATTCGTTGAAAGTCGTTAGAATCACTTGAGATGTTTACTTCATTCCCCTGATCTATGACATGAGGGTTCTTTGGCCATTGCACCTTGTCATTGGTAGTACTAACTCCCATGAATTCTAGCCACTGATTTGTGGCTCTATTATTTTCATTTTTCTCAGCATGATACTCCTCCAAGCCTTCCTCAATGTAGTCTAACATTTGCTCTTTCTTCTTGTTCCTTGCTATGTTGTAATTTTAGCACTGTCAGTCAAAAATTGGTCTATATCTTGAGCTATGCTTCCCCGATTGAAGTGCTTTATAGCTGAAAACAGAGCTTACAATATGTATATATACCAGATTTACTGAAATAAGAACTTTGGAAAAGGTATATAATGATTCTAGACCAAAACAGTGTCTCTCTGCCTGCCTGTCAAAGTGCAGTCTACAGTGACCACCTGTTACAAAATGGGCTATAACTTGAGCTCCGCAACTCCAAATGAGGCATGCTATAGCTAGGATCGAAGAGGACTTTGATCTTTACGTACTAGGCACAAGAACCCTTATTGCAGAATTAAAAATGCCTTTCGTGTAATAGGTTCTTTATGACTGTCTAGACTGGGACTGCACCCTGTAAAACTCTGTAGAAGCACTGTTTAAGCACTGTTTCATTCCATATGCATATGGACCATGGTAAAACTTGTGTGGGCACTGAAGGGCAACTTGTAGGCTGTAATCACCACCTAGAATCAAATCTGTAGCACCTGTAGACCTATCAAACTGTTCAAAACTGTGACCAAACTGCCTTGTTTTTCCCTGTTTGTACCCAGTGTCTTCAAATCTTTTCCACTCTCATCCTGAGTGATCTTCTATGGTCCACCACCTGTGGTGAGGGATTAAACGGTAGAACAGGCACCTAAATGGGCTTTGAAACTCTGGAAGGTGTGCAAATTTCCTTTCGGGCCAGGTTATGCACCCTTATAGAGTCATCAATAGCAAGGGAGGGTCACCTCACTATTGTCTTGCTATCTCATCCGACTTCGACCTTTTTCCTCGGTCGGTATTGAACATGGCAGAGCTAGTATTCTAGCAAACAAGGTATGATATGCAAGACCGAATCAAGACATTGATCCTTTCATGATATGCATGAATTGGAAAAGTATCATGAATGAAAATGGGCTGAGATAGGCTTACCAATAGTATCAGTGACTCACTGCATACTATGCTCACCTTTACAAATTTATTTTGGGAAATTCTCAAAGATTGGATCAACACAAACTCATGGGTTAGGGTTAGGTAAATCTCAATCAAAATATGAAGGGCTATATGATGAATTTTGAAGTCTTCAATCAATCAAATGCAGTAGATCAATGGGATGATCAAAACTCAATCAATGAATGGCTGAATGACTGAGTAGACACTCGATCAATGCTTGATAATCCAAATTGAAGGCTCATTGTATGAAATTTGATGATTCATTATCAATCAATGCTAAAGGTAAAGTCTATGACGCAAGTCATTGCTTGATTATCGCTTAATCTCTCCTTCAACAATAGGAGATCCAGTCATCAAGTGGATTAATGATTGGAGATATTAAAAGAAGTATTAGAAATACCTCTTTCAATGCTTGAAGAAGAATATGTTGATTGTCTCAAACCTCCGCCATAAAGAGAGATAGCCCATCTTCATAAGTCCTCCAATTGATCAAGAGAGAGTAATACTCCATAATTCCAAACAATAACTCCAAGTATAATCCAAGGATGATGCCTTGTGTGAGTCTTCAACTCCAAGAAGCCAAATGAATGGAAGATTCTTTGTAATTGGAGCCTCTTTGACTGAGATTTCCAAGAAATTCTTAAATCCCTGTCATGCTTGAAGTCTAATAGAAGATTGGCCTTCAATCTTGAATCCATTGCTTAAAGCCTTCAAAATCTTGAGTGATTGGAGTAGTAGGAAGGTTCTTGAAGTCATTTAAGACCAAAGCCCCATGAAATAGAAAAGAATAGACCAAAAATTTGAAGCCTATAGCTTGCTGCCCTGTTTTGACTCCATAGCCAACTCTCTTTGAAGCTTCAAGTCCAAGAATGCTTCAATGTTGGTCTCTTGAGTGTTGAGAAGCTCCAGGAAGTAAAATGGAATAAAATCCCCTTGATCTCTTCAAGAATTTCTAAAAATTTTGTGTGCTGTCCTAAAATCTACCATAGCTAGGGTTTCATGTAAGCTTCAAGACTCCAATGTCATGAAGAAGAAGATGTTTGAGGCCAAGATCTTCAAGAAAATTCTCCAAATAGCCATGCCATAGTGCTCAATGCTTGAAGCATCCGATCGATTTGATCACATGGTAAGAAGACACGCAGAAAATTGGCACAAAATTGCTGATCACAGACTCCTCTACCAACGTGAGTAAATCGATGAAAAGTATACCATATAGGTATTCTATGGCAAGCTTATAACCCAAGGAAGACTCCTACCAAGCTGTTTGATGGATAGAAGCCATGGGAGGAAGATATGAGCAAAGATCTCTATGGTAGTTTGTAGGGAAGCTTGAGAGAAAGAGGAGAAGAAGAATCCCTTGGTTAACAAAAGTAACCCTGTTTACTCCTCCCTCATCCCTGTTTAACTCTAGTTAGTCCAATCTCCCTCCAAAATGACCTATGAATTGACCACGAGCTGTTATTTTTACCATAGAACCTCCAAGAACCTCAAAAATAGTGACGACTTGATACAGATAGCCATGGCTAGTCACAGTTTGAACTGTAACTAAGCCTGTGACCAAATCTTGTCCTCCCAGTTACCCTGTAACAAGTCTGTGACTAAAATTCACCATGAAAATGACCCTTCCCATGGATCAAAATCCATGCTCTGATACCAATGAAATGATACTTTGCCATATCCAAGAAAATACAAGAAAAACTAACAAGAAATGCTTCCAAGAAATGCTAGAAACAAACCATAGCTTGCCATTCATATTCAATGAGAAGAAGAAATACAAATATTGAAGCCATGGTTGCTTGTTGAGAATACTATGATGATGGCTGCTGCAAGGTACACACCCTTTGCAATGGTGGGGAAGAAAGAAACCTTCTAGCTCCAAGAAGTCGAGTTTCAAGAAATGAATTGAAAAGATGTGTTACATTGGCACTCTCTTGCCTTTTATACTCTAGCCTAAAATAGATTAAATTGGCCTAATTAAAGTAGCATGAAAATTGCCTTATTACACTGGGGGAGATGTCCATGTGTAAGTTCGGGGAGGAACCTCCCGCAGGTGCGCCTTGTGTCTTCTTGGGAGCCATCGTTGATGACTTGAACTTCGTGAATTCCTTCTAGCCTCTACTCTCGCTCTCCGAGACTGCCTATAGGTCAATACCTTCTCCTCGCGTAGGAATAGGAGCTTTACGAATCCGGTTTTAAAACCAGGGAAGGGCACATAGTAGGAACAAGGCTTGTGGCCCTTATCCTTAGAAGCTTCTTAAAGAAGATTCTAAGAAGCTTCTGATTATTGTGAATAGAGTCGATATTGTCCCAATGATTGGGAAGAGGAAAAGATTGTTGACGACAATGGCAGGGGGTGATTATGGCAGCAATAGCAGGCGCTGTAGGCGGTGGCGTCCCTCAGCCCGGCGGCGTCTGTTCCCCTCTCTGAACGTTCCTCTCCCTTCGATCCTCCAGGACGGCAGCCTCCTTTTCTTCTTATCTACCTTTCCCCAATGCCTAAGGGGTGTTTATATAGGCCAAGGGGGGGGGGGGGGGGGGAGGTGGTTGCCACCACATGGCCTATGCATGGCCCGCCGCCCTCATGCTCCCTACACCACATCTACTTCCTCTCCCACTCCCTCTCCTCCAGCCATGCATCGGTTGGGGGAAGGAATAATTATAAATTTTTTTGACTTAACCTTACCATTATCCATTTTTCCCCTTCAAAAATGGTGTTTCCCCACGGGTTTTGCTATCTTAAACCCTGGCCTCAATTGCTCAATGCGGAGGCCTCATTTTTGCGCGTGCGGGGTATGGATTAAGCTGCCAACAATTACGATATGGGAGATAACCTTGCATAGGTTTTATGCGGCGTGCGGGGAGTTAAGTTCAATAATATTTTTGAGCAAAAATATTACATTATAAAATCACATTTCTTGCTCATGTTTATACCTAGTCTGATGCTAGAATCCTCTCTAAGGAAATTGAGGATTGCTTAATATAGCCTCTATCTTGGGAAGAGCAATAACATTTGAGGGCGCAATATAGTGATCACCTAGATAACCTTGTGCGACTCATTCTAGAGGAGGAAGCTAAGAATGCCATTTTCTCTCCACATTCTGTAATCCATTGTATCACACAACCATCAAGGAATGATTAGTATTAGAAGAAAAAGTAGATAATTATAGCTCATTCGAGTATGTATGGTATACCATGAGAACGGTAATGGTTGAGCTCAAAAGTCAACTCATGACCATTTCAAAGCAAAGATGTGCCATATGGAAATCAAAATTGACCAAATCTATGTAGCTCTGACTTCCCTTCAAGAGATTGGCACTGTACAAGGAGTCATGCTAGCTGAACCTCTCTTAACCCTTCCCTTACTTGACGAAACTCTCATCAAAGAAGAGCTCCATGTTGCAACAAGTAGATTAAGTCAAGGAGGTTTGGTACTTGATGTTGCAGAATATCTAACCCTAATCATAAAATAGCTGCATCTTTTGGACACATACACTACTCTCTAATACAATTTTGATTTTTATGAATGACTCACATCTTGGCAGAGTAACCCTATATCATAAAAACTTTTACATTTCAATTCCATATACAATATAACTTATAAAAACAAAACAACATACCAAAAATATCAAAAAATCCATGCATACCATAGTATTAGTACCCCTATAACACTTAAGCATTACAACATATTTAATGCAAGGAGCAAGCAAGCAAACGCAATCAAGTGTTAACAACACCAATGGATAAGTGAGATTAATAGAAATTGTCAAAATTTTCTTTAAGTCATTATTGAGCTCAGTTGCACACACTCTCAATTTTCAATCAAGTGAATGCAAAGAAATAGGTGGCAAATGATATACTTAAATCAAGAACAAAGAAGTAGTAAGTCAATGAGCTATGGAAGACCTAAATGACACAAGCAAGATGAGAGCGGAGTTTTGAGCCTGGGATGTGCCTAAAATTTTCCAAAAAATCTGGAATTTAGGGGAAAAATATTTAACATCGAAGGCGGTGGCTCCCGCTAGGACGATTTTAAGCACCAAGTGAAAGACGGCTTTTAAAAGGCACCCGAGCGACACTTGTGGATTTTTGATAATTTTTTCGACTGCCATGCGGGATGTCAGGAGTTGATGATCAGTGGCGGATGCCAAGCCGGATGCCCAGGATTTTTTAGAGCTCAAATCGGAGCCAGGACGGGAAAGTGACCGCAAAATGGTCAAGATTTGAAGAGGTGGACAAGTTTAAGGCCAAAATTGGGTGTGCCTTGGACCCCCCCCCCCCCCCAAAAAAAAAAAATTTATGCAATCTTGATGAAAAAAATGTGAGGAAGATGAAGAAAAAATGTGGAGCAACATGGCAGCCGTTTTTTGCGCCTTCTCATGATGGAGATGGAGTATGCAGGCTGAAAGCAACCCATACAATCGATCATGGGGCTGATCTTATCGCTTGTCTTCGCTCGTGGAATGATGGACTAAATGAAGAGAACCAGATTTAGTCTTTCTCTCTCCTCCCTCTCTCTCTTCTCTATGGGCTGTTCATGTGTGTCATCTTGATGAAGGAACCGGTGAAGTAAGAATGAAGAAAATGGTGAAGGAGATTGATGGAGATGCTGAAGATTGAAGTACAACATTGGATTGAGAGCAATGGAGGCTCTGTCTATTGGTTATGCATGCATTCAAGGCGTCTTGGGTTACGTTAAAACACAGTATGACCATTTTTACGAAGAAAAATGAAGGATTTTTTATAGTTTATGATGATAATTATGTTCTTATTGGATGAAAATTTGTGTGAGTGCTATTTGCATTATGAGTAATTGCTGTTCATTAGAAAATGTTGGTTTTGCAATGATTTACACGCTTTATTTAATTCTCGTAAGCTTGAAAAGCGGGTTTTAAGTGGCAAAATGGTAGTTTTTCCGTTTCGGGTGGGGAAAAGATGTTCCCACGGGGGGAATATGGAAGATAAATTGAATGTTAGTATGTTGAAGTGATTGGAATAAGAAAAATAAAAAAATAGCATATTTTATTGCTAAATCAATTAAGAAAATAGAAAAATTAGGGAAAAAATAGAAATACGACTTGGAAAAATAAGGAAAAATACAATAATGGTTTGTGGATGTATGGTAGTGGCAAAGCATGAGGTTTGGCCTCAGTTTGCCCTATCTGCTTGTCAAAGTTTGTGATTTATTGCTTTTTCTACATCAAAACATGAAAAATAAACCTCTACACCTATGCAACGAAGCAGTATCTAAACGTAGGGGGTTGGGAGGTTTGAATGGTGTGTCTTGCGTGCCGATTGTTGCTCATTTTCTGATGCAAATCATGTCATAGAGTCTTTGTTATGTTAATCAAGAGGATAGTAGCACGAGTATGGTCTCGGTGCTATCCTTTCATCGCCGCAACGAGTTAGTGAATAAGCATTAGAAAGCCTGATTGTGCACAAGAACGTTGCTGATTTGAAAATGATGTTTGAGCACCTTAGAATCATTCACCTTTGCATGTGCATGGAATCATGGTATCGGAATAAAAAACCTAGATGCATAGCACTTTCTTTAAATGACAATGACCCACGTTGAGTGTGGAAAGGCATCCTAAGCTGTAGGATAGACGTTGGTTCTTGTGGGATTATTTGGTGAGGACAAATGGTATATCTCCTAGATTCGAAATGAAAGAGAGGATTTTGTGTTCGTTTGTTTTATATATTGAGTAGCACATCAAGGGGCCAATCCCTGCGATGTAGGAGAGTTGCACTGGGGCCGCGGTGTTTCTACCGAGAGGTTGCCTCCATGTATGTGATCGTGGTATTTATTGCCAATGTATATGGGTTCTCTCTCTGAGGAGTTTATAGAAAGGGAAACGTTGGACTACAAAATGATGAAACTATAAACGCATAGATTAGGCTTTAGGGTAGTTTGTCCTTTAGCAGAAGATAGACGCTCTTGGTCCGTGAGGCCGTGAGGGTGTGTTTGTCTATTATGAGTATGAGGTCGGCTAGTGTCATAGCCAGTGCCGGCCCATTTTAGGTCCCATCAGTGGTGCGTCTGCCGGGAGCTGCCTATAAGTGGCGGTTTTCAAATCTAGGGTTTCAAGGGACCCTAAATTTTCCATAAAATGGGGTTTGTTCATGGATAGAAAAACTTAGCTTTCCCCATACAAAACTTACTAATGGACTTAGTTAGTTATGTAGAGCATGAGTCCTCTGCAGAAGATAATTTATGTGATGAAAAGAGTAGCCAATTAGTGGTTACCCCATCCTCTAATATGATGGCATGGGCCGAGGTTCGCCTTGGTGTGGTCTCTACCCAAGAGAAATCATGTTTAACCATCCATCAACCTAGAGGGCATGAAACAAGCATATTGGAAACTATGGTAGTCATAACATCAACAAGTCATCATGCTAAAGCCATAATGCGATGGGAAAGTGCTCATATACGATGGAATATGCTTGTGGTTAAAACATCCCGTGTAATGGGCCACCATGACGACATAGTAGGCATCACAAGGATGTTAGAAGCCCTAGCTGTCAAGGGAAAACCGTTGCTTAAAAGGCCCGGTTCCCAAGTTTTAAGAAGTGGTAATGATAAATATGCTTTAGATAAGGACCAAAAGCTCTTATATAAACCGGTTATGGACTTTCCTTTTAAAGGGAAAGGTATGGAACATCCTCTAAGAGGGGGTCAAAATGACATGTTGAAACTGATAGGACTCCCTCGACCACTCAGTGAGTTAGGAAAAAGGGATGTCAATGAGGGTATTAATCTCCCTACACCGAAAAGGGTGGGGATGGAAGAGGTTAAAGATCCTAAGAGAATGGACCCAAATCATGATGAATATGAAGATTTTAGTGACCCAGTGTTGATCCCAAAAGGGAGGACTAAATGTCCTCCTCTTTATAGGGATCTCCTAGTGTTTTATGGGTTACCGAATGAGGATCCAATGCTTCATTTAAGAGAATATGGCCTAACTTGCATTGCAAGTGGGTTCGACAATATACATCGGATGCTTGTATTCCCAGAAACCCTAAAGGGAGAGGCAAGGAAATGGTACTGGAGCCTCCCAAGAGGGTCGATCAAATCATTTGAGGAGTCTTGTGATAGATTTCTAGATAAGTATGAAAAGAAGCTCCCTATGATTCAGGTCTTAGGGCAGCTTATGCAGTTTAGACAGGAGTTTTATCTTTCTGTTAAAGAGTATGCTAGAGCCTTTGATAGTACTCTTAGGCTTTGGCCAAGAAGAGCCAATGCACTACCAGATGATGTGCTATGTGAGATCTTTTCTGAATGGCTTAGAGATTAATACGCAAATCCAAGTGGGACTACGGAATCCTAAGTCGTTAAGGGAAGCAAAAATGCATGCCATTGACTATGAGGGTCATATTTAGAGATGTTGGGAAAACTTTTGGAGTTTTCCCCGCTCAGTACAAGTGCATCCTAGATTCCAACCATTTCTGTAAGGAGACAGCTCACTTGTTGATACCAAGGCAACCTATGAGGGGAACCTTAGTGGCCAAAATCTCAAAGCAGAAAATGGCCATCCTACGAGCAGTAATGACATGCCTCTCAGTGAAAAGGTTCCAAGCCATGTAAGTCCCATTAGGGCTTGCAACACTTCCACAAGAGGTAGTTGTGATGGTTAGCCAAGAGAATTCCATTAAAAATCTGAAATGCCAGATTAGGTCAAGTTAGGAATGATTGAATGTCAACTATCCTAGTGTATTATCCTAGATCCAAATCAATGTTATTTTAGGGGGCCTAAGTTGAGACTATACCTTATTAATAAAGGGGTTGATGCATATTAATCCCCCTCATTTCTCTCTCTCTTTAAACCAATGCAATGTTCTATTTAAGTTTGAGACATGATAGCAAAGTAGTTATCTTAAACTAATATTAGATAACCCTGGTAGGAGACTATAGTCATAATTAAGGCTTGCTTTAGGTTGATCCTTGTGGGGCTGAGGTGGAACTTTCCCGAGGTAGAGTTAAGTAGTTTGAGGTAATGCATTTTTATTATTACAAGGGAGTTTTGAGCAAAAGTTACATTGATTACCTCTTGATAAATTCTGCCATTAGGATTCAATGGATAGACATGTTACAAATATAGATATGCACCTAGATATGAGTATAGTCTCTAGATTTTCAAGGCCATGCACTCTCTAGAATTTTGATGAAAAGGGATCAATTTGTGCACACCTTAAATTGACTTTATGATCTTTCTACATTATGAAAGGTATTGGATATGGAATGGCATCTATTGCTTTATCAATGCCGATCATATTCCCTATATTAGAACCAACCTTAAGTAGATATGGTGGATGGAAAATCTAAAAGTTATTCAATGTTTATTTTGAAGAGATGTATGGTTAACCATACTATTAATGTATCTAATTTCCATGGGTAAATCTTTATAATAGGATTATTATCATGATGTAATGCCTTTTAGCTATTTGAAAAACATAAATAAAATATGACTCTTTGCCTTCTACTTGTGTAAGCTCAACAGCTCCTAAAAATTTATGTTAAAATGTAATAAGGTTTATATGAAATCTTTATAATGTATATTAAACTAGTTTGTTATGTGTTGTAAACCAAGATGTTTCAGTTGACGTTAATTCTATTGAGTTACAAGAGAAGAAATCCCTTCTCAAACAAATTAAAAAAGAAAAAGAGAATGAGATAAAAAGCTAGTTATTTGTTGTAACGTAGAGAAAATGAAAAACGATGATAGTCATGATGTTCAAGATCACGAGGCGTATCTTAATCAATGTGTCCCGTGCCATTATTCTCAATGTAAGCTAGCAATCAGACTAAAGCATCGCTTGTCTATAGAATACGTATGATGCTTTGACAAGTTCCAATTAGAGATCATTGATCATGCGATCTTAGACTTTGAGCAAACAGTAAGAAAAGTGTGCATCAATCATGCCTTACATTCACAAACTAATTGAAAATAATATACAAAAACATTAGATGTGGCCATAAAATTTATAAAGGGAGGTGATGTCTCATCCCAAGGAGAAACGTACCAATTGCGACCAGTTAGAAGAGTTTATGGGCATGCAATGGATGGAGTGCCTGAGCTAATCCACCACTTGGAAGGCACGACTCAGTCTATACAATCCATACTAGAGGAGATAGGCAGTCTTTCAAACCTTCTTCCAATCTTTGAGCCTCAGATGGAGGCAATGATTGATACATTAATTTCCATGGATACCGAGACATATGATCCACTAAGAGAGGAAGCATCCATACCATTATATGATGGGTGCCAAGTATCTCATCTAAAGACGCTCGTTGCACTCCTAGGTTTGCAAGCAAAATACAAGTCAAGCGATATGAGTGTGACCGAGTTGTTTAGGTATATTCTACATACGCTTTGTTGATTTTTTTTGGCACCATTATTTTAAAAAAATGTGCTTTTTCAAGGTGTTTTATGATTTTTTTTCAGGTTACTAAAGTATTATATATTACCACTTGGAAATACCATGCTTGAGTCTCGTGATGATGTACGATATGTTTTACGAAAGCTTGGTATGGACTATAATAGCATCCATGGATGTGTCAATGATTGCCTACTATTTCAAGGAGAGTACATGACTATGGAGACATATCTAAAGTGTGGTGTTCATAGGTATCGATAGGACTTGCAAGGGCAAACCATCCCTCAGAATATTCTTAAACACTTTTCACTTATCCCCGATATATGTAACATGTTTCATATGTTGCGCATGGCGAGCTTTACAATGTAGCATGCAGAAAATAATCCACAGATGGAGTCCAAGGAATATCAATGGATTCACGCACATGGAGTCACATGGACTCTACCTTTCTAGGCTTTGCACAAGAGCCAAGGAATCTTTGGCTTGACCTTGCTATTGCCCTTGCGCTTTTGGCCTGCTTTCCTCCTATTTCTTCAGTTGGGACTACCTTTTTCCATTTCACCCTATGTCTTTTCAATTTTCTTTTTTCTTTCTTTGCACTAGGGTTAACATTACCCCTGTGTCTTAGCTAAGTGCCAATCCCATGGCACTTGTTGGTGCTTCTTGATGATGAGGGCTCGAGTGATTGAAGGAATTCCATGTGGGTCAATGATAGGGGTTTGTGGAGATTGACCATGGAAAAGGAACATCACAAGATGGATGTGAGGTTGTGGGGGCCAAGAGTAGATTGAGTGGGTGAGGGGGCATCCTAAGTCGATGGTCAATCACGTGAATTATCATATATACTTGAAAAATAAAAAGGAAATGCACTACATGGGGGTGTTCTACCTCATCGTGCAGTGCATAGTGACCATGCTTGCGAGTGAGACTAGGAGTTGGATCAAATTGGAAGGAAGCTTGTGGTATTATCCCATACTTGAGGACCCAGTTTGTGTACGAGAAGAGGTGCTATGGGTGTGACTTAGGGAGACAGGTCTACTGTAGGTGACCGCAAACTCCCTAAGTGACGTATCCTACCCTTGATGTGTCCTAAGTGTGAAGTGGGAAAGGGGCCCTAGGTGTAGTGTCTGTGGCACTCTGATGGTACATGAGAATTTCATTTCATCCTTTTCTTGTGCTTTTTTTTGTATTTTCTTTTATTTTTCTCCTTTTTTTTTCTTTTCTTTTTTAATTTTCTTCTCTTTCTTCTCTTTTTTTTCACACTTAATATATAGGGAGGATGTATGCTAAGTGTCATCTCTATGCTCTTTAAAGGCTAAGGTATGAGGGAGCCTAAGGAACTTGGTAAGGAAGGGTCTACTCTGCAAGTAGCCCTTTATATTAACACGTACATTTTAGAGGTGTCCTTGATAGGAAGGGATGGCTACACCTGGTGAAACAACTATCATTCATATATTCCAAGATGGCCATGTAAAAAGAAGATAGGAGCGCATTGCCCTCATCATTAGATGGGCCATTGCACAACTATTAATACTTATGTTTAAATTAAAAAAGAGTGGTGGGAGTCATGCCTCTTCCATCATGGGCTTTTATTTGAGAAAAATCCTAATTACCCTAAGATAATTACATGTGGTAATAAAGGCAAGGTCAGGGCAAGAAGAGAAGTGGTGGAGGAAGTGTGTGGTGGATGGGTGAATGTCCCGCTCAGTGAAGATTAGGCACTTTTATGGGCTTTCTACATTCACATTGTGGATCCTTGGAAAGTCATACTTGCCATGCATATCCGGGTTGTAATCCACCCCTATTCTTTGCGGATATGACATATAGGTAGGGTCATTGTTCTCATAAGATATAGTTCCATAGAGAGAGAAGGCCATCCAAGCATCAAGGTTGGTGTCTTAGATGCATCATCACCATTGTGATTGGGCTTTGTATCTATGGACAGTCTTTGGAAACTCCCAAACCTTGTCTTGCAAAAAATCTGCAGTGTATCTTTTGTTGAGATGTAGAGAGAGAAGATATGTAGAGACGTGAGAGGGAGAGAAGAAACATAAGACTATATCATATTTATCACAATCTACATATTTATAGGTGAGTCCTAGTCTAGATAGGGTGAGCTATATATAGCTCCAACACCCCCAGTCAAACAAATGTCTATAGCTACATATGAAAAAACCCTTGGGGAGCACAAGGGAAAAACTGGAGCTCCTATATGCAAAAGTATAAACATGATCAAGAAGTTATTGTGTGCATGTAAAGTGAATCCGTACATGTGAAGTGAAATTGACAATGTATATACAAAGATGACCAAGATTTATGAGGTGTATGTCCATATGTGAAGTGTATGGTGCCTACAAGGAGTATGTAAAGTGGAACTACAATGTCATAGTAGATTAATTCCCAAAGATTAAGGTTGAGACAACTCCAAGTTCTGAGTGCAGCAGCAGAGTGAAGCGTGCTTCATTTAGTCCTTTGGTGAATATATGTGCAATCATCTAATCACTTGAACAATGTTCAATCATGAT
The DNA here is from genome assembly GCF_053477565.2 of Lygodium microphyllum. NCBI lineage: Eukaryota > Viridiplantae > Streptophyta > Polypodiopsida > Schizaeales > Lygodiaceae > Lygodium > Lygodium microphyllum. Next base: position 110,083,385 of record NC_141164.1, read on the forward strand.
CGTGCCTTTCTTTACTTCATATCAAACATAATGATAATGCACTGCAATATGTTTAGACTTGTTATGTTGAACATAGTCTTTAGCACAAGACTAATAGCACTTTGGTTATCACATCAAAGTGGTGTGCATGGCCAATATTTGATAGAACTTATCGAAGCCATACTAACTCTCCAGTCACTAAAGATGCAACTACATATTTAGCCTCTGCAGTGGAAATAGCAACACAACATTGTTTCTTGCTAGTAGAAGAAACAAGACAACCATTGATAAAGAAACAATTTCCACTTGAAGAATGCATAGATAAGTGAGAGCTTTCCTTATATGCATCTGTATAACCAGAAAGTTGAAGTGAATGTAGAAAATCAGAGTTTTGTTAGCATCGATAAACCAACCCAAAATCTTTAGTGCCTTTCAAATACTTCAAAACTCATTTAGCTGCTACAGTCCAATATTTAAGGCATGGAGAACTAAGATGTTGTCTAAGAAAATTTGCAACAAAAAGAATGTCAGGTTGAGAATTTAAGCCAACAAAAGGAAGACATTCAAAAATATTAGAATAAGGTTGATGTAATGCTAATTGTCCATCATTTTGCAAAAAGTGAGAGTTTTTTGTCAAGCTCACAAGACAACAAGTACTAGCAAGGTGTGCAAAACCCAAACCAAACTTCTTAATAATATCTTCAATGAACTTTGTTTGATGTAGTAATAAAACACCCTTTTCTCAATAGCGTTGAATCTAAATACCAAGACATGAGTTAATGTCTCCAAGATCGACCATGTCAAACGTAGAAGATAAAACCTTCTTTACTTGTTGAAGGAAGTTGAGATTGTTAGAAACAAGTATGATATCATCCATGTATAGAGCAAGAATAACAAAACTATCATTGTAGCACTTGATATATAAGTTAGGATCTAAAGAACAAGAGATAAAACCTTGTTATGTAAGGAAGAGATCAATCTTTTGATAATAAGCTCATGAAGATTATTTGAGACCATAGAGTGCTCGATGAAGTCTGCAAGCAAGATTTTCCTTATGTTTGACTACAAATCCCTCTGGTTGCTCCAAGTATATCTCATCCTTTAAATCACCATTAATAAAATTAGTTCTCACATCCATTTGGTGAACCTCCAAATCAAACACAATAGCAAAAACTAACAAGATCCAAATACTTGTAATATGAGCAATAGGCGAGAAAGTTTCTTGATAATCAACTCCTACAATTTGTGAGAAACCTTTGGCAACTAGCCTTGCTTTGAATTTGTCAAATCTTCCATTTTGTTTTGTTTTAGTCTTATAAACCCACTTGCATCTAATAACAGAACATCCAGGTGGTAACTCAGTTAAAACCCATGTACCTTTAGAGAAAAGAGACTCATACTTAGCTTCAATGGCCTCCTACCATTGTTCCTTTTGTGGGGATGACATGGCATCACTATAAGATACAAGGTCTTCACAAAATATTGAGAGCTATTCTCAAGAATATTAGAATCATAAACATGAGAGGTGCCATGCTCATTATCAATTGGAAGATGAACATAAAGATCAATGCTACCAAGGTTGTGAATCCTGATTTGAAGAGTCAATATTATCCTGTGAAGGAGGTCCATCATCATATAGAAAAGGAAAAGAAGTGAGTAATGACTTTGTATCATCAACGTCCTCTAGTGACTACATCCACCCAACATCCTCTTGAGACCATGTGCTACCCATAAGTTGCTCATTAAAAATAGCATCACGACTTATGATTACCTTCTTGGAAGATGGATCATAAAACTTGTATCCCTTACAAAAAGTTAAATATCCAATGAAAATAACTTTCAAACTGGGAGGATCAAGTTTTTTGCAAGTCTCTTTGTGTACATGAATATAAGCAATACATCCAAAAGTTTGAAAATATGAAATAGAAGGAGTTTCACATGTCTAAGTAGTAATGAGCATTTTACCACTAGAAGGAGTAGCTGTAGGAAGATGATTTTACACAAATATTGTTGTTAAGAGTGCTTCAGCCAAGAAACATCGAGATAATCCAAAATGAATGAGCATACATTGCATGGCATTGAGAATAGTCCTATTTTTATGTTCAGCAATACCATTCTATTGAGGAGAGTAGGGAACTGTATATTCATGAAATGATGAATACCATTATCACTGTGAAGTTTCTTCATGCGAGATCAGTATGAAGTTCTACAAAATTTTGATATTTCTTAAAAGATAATAAAAAATTTTATTTGTGTCACAAGGGAAAAACGATGGTGTATCTTGAGAAATCGTCACTATAAAAGTCATGAAATACCGATATTGAGATGTTGTGTAATATTTCAGCTATTACGAAGCCATGTGAATTCTCGGGCAAAAGACAATGCTGGCATTGGGTCATGGACGGTGCAAATTTAAAACACGATGTATCATTGGTAGAACCGAAACTATGGTTAATGAAACAACCACATATTTCCATGTGAACCTCCTCTTGGGAGGAGGTCAAGAGGAAATTGAGAAGATTTATGGTGAAATCTTTCTTTCAAATCTTTTTATCCTCCCCAGCCGAAGGCTGTGTTGGAGGTGGGAGAGTAAAACACGGGTGCATAGGCCTTGCGAAGGAGGTCATGGGGATGAGCAAAGGGGTCGAATGAGCATCCTTGCTAGATTCATTCGGAAAAGAAAGTAGAAAAAGGCTGCATGTTTAAACATAAAATCCTAAAGCTTAGTAGCATGAAGCTTGTTTGCATGTTATAGGATGATCAATTGGAATTATGCTATAACTTAACCTATGCTTTGATCCTAACCCAAAAAGTTAGGGTTTGTAAATCAACTTACACATAGACAATGAATCATGTGGTTACGGAAATGGTAGTGTAATTATCTCAAGAATAGTCAAGGAAAAATTGGTTAAACCTAAACGCCTAGAAACCGTGAGGGACTTGTTTAGGAAGGGTTAATTCAATGCAACATATCCACAAGAGCTAACTAGGGTTAGCTCGTTGAGGACATTACCTACTCGCTTTTATTGCCCAAAAAAAAAAACTGAAACTCTTAAACCTAAAGACTTGCCCACATTCACGGAATGTAGGGACAATAGGACATACCTGTGAGAAATGATCTAGGGTTTTGCCCTAAGAATCTCTCACTAAAAAGATGAAACTTGGTTTGAACTTGGTGTTGAGATATCGAGCTCCACTCGTGATATGCCAGGGTGACCGTTGTGCATTTATGTCACCGACTTGTCAATTGCAGATGTGGTTGGTACACCACCCATGAATAATAGCTAGATGATAGCTATCCTTATCTACTCTAGTTCGTGGCTCAGTTAGTATGCCACCTTAGTTAGTTGAGTTTGGTTTGAGATCCATATATAGGGTTCTTCTATTTCTTTGTACTTGAGTTCTTTTGGCTTACACAACTAAGAAGTGGAAAACAGTTTGCAAGGTTCCTTCTCTCCCACAATCTTGACATGGTATCAGAGCCTTGTTCGTGGTAAGGAGCTCAAGAAAGCAAGCCAAGCTCGTGGTGTTCTAGTAAGAGAAGCAGTGTTGCTTTCATTTTCTGTTTTGGGAGTAGATCTCTGCACAGGTAGCACAGCTGGAAATTGCAAGAGTGCATTGTCTCAGGTTGAGACGCCCTTCACAGTGAAGAAAGAGGACAATATATGCTACGGGAGAGGGATTTAGTGCTCGGCGACCTTGTTTTTTTTATTTGAGGCCATTTCGGGGCCTGTTTTGGAGGCGGAAGTTTTCTGCACGCACTCAGGAAAAGGCCCAATTTTATGCTGTGCGACCACTATTCTACAAGTCGGTGAAAAGTTACTGTAGAAATTGCATCGTATGCTTGTGTGCAGAGACATTGGGAGTTACAGAATCATCCTTGTTGCCTGTTGATGCAAAATCGTCACTAGGAAGTGACTGTGTGGTCAAATACCACTTTCGTCAGTTTTGCAGATTAGCCCTTGTGAGGCTGAAGCTGTGTTCTTTGCAGTGACAGAACTTTTTGTAGTGTTCTGTAATGGCGTCTGATTCTCTCTCACAGATTGTCACTGAAAAGCTTGACAAGAACAACTTCCAAGCATGGAAGTTTAGAATGACGAATTTCCTTATGGGAAAAGGATATTTGGAATTTGTTGCAGGAAATGAAGAAGAACCAGTTCTTCCTGATGTTCCCAATCAACAGCAAATGCAGGCATTCAAAGCATGGCATGAGAGAGCCAGGAAAGTTATGTACTAGCTGTCTATCAGTATTTCAGACTCTATGATTGTGCATATTCAGGATGCAAGTACGCCAAAGGAGGCATGGGATACTTTGTCAAAAATGTATAGCACAAATACGCAAGCCAGGAAAATGCAGCTCAAGCAAGAGTTGCATAATGTGCAAAGAGAAAGTATGAGCATCAATGACTACCACATGAAGGTGAAGAAGATTGCAGATGCACTTGCTTCCATTGGGTCGCCAGTGGAAGATGATGATTTAGTTTCTGTGACCTTGAATGGTCTAGGAAAGGATTATGCACAGTTTCGAACATCCATTTCAGTTCGTGAAAGATTTCCTGATTTTGAGGAGTTGATTGCTCTTCTAATTTCTGAGGAGCAAAGAAATGGTGGTGCATCTTCTTCAGGAGGAACGCCAAAAGAAGCTGTCTTCTACTCAAATGCTGGAAGAGGTAGAGGCAGAGGTAGAGGAGGCCGATTTGGAGGCCGTGGTAGAAATCAGAATATACAGCAAACTCAAGAAAACTAGTCCTATGGAGGAGGACGTGGTAACTCTAGAGGCAGGGGAAGCCAAAGAGGTCGTGGTGGATGGCAAAGAGGCCAAAATGCAAACAGTAATGTTGAATGCTACTACTGTGGTAAAATGGGTCATATGGCTAAAGACTGCTATAAAAAGCAGAATGACATCATGAATGGAAAACTGCAACAAGGGAATTATGCATCTTCTAGTAGATAGGGTGATGACAGAAATGAGCATTTGTTTATGGTGCAGCACATGAACAATTCTGTGACAAGTGCAGAAGAAAGCAACGATGTGTGGTATGTTGACTCAGGTGCATCAAACCACATGACAGGTCATGCAGAATGGATGGAGGATGCAAGGAAAATGGAAAAACCAGGATTTGTGGAGACTGGTAATGATACTGCACATCCTATTGTGCAGATTGGAAAAATTCCTTTGTCTATGCAGGATGGGAAAAAGAAATACCTATCCAATGTATTTCATGTCCCGAATATCACCAAGAATCTGGTTTCTGTTGGTCAAATGGTTGAGCAGGGCTTGCAGGTCAGATTTAATCCTCATGGATGCTTTGTTGAGGATATGAAAAATAAAGGTCGTGTGATAGCAAAAGGAAAAAAGAAGGGCAGAATGTTTACGTTGGATGCAGACATGTCTGAATTGAGTGCAGCAATGTTTGCACATGGGACCGGTGTAGTTGCAGATATTGATATCTAGCATAAGCACATTGGTCATGTTAATGTACAGCGACTTAAATCAATGCAGGCCCAAAATGTTGTTGCAGGATTGCCTAAATTCAAGGTTGCAGAAATGCATAAGGTATGTGAAGCCTGCCAATTTGGAAAACAGGCAAGGAAACCATTTCCTAGACATGTTCAAGAGAGTAAGAAGCCATTGGAATTAATCCACTCTGATGTGTGGACTACTAAAGCTGCATCTCTTGGAGGCTGTCATTATTTTGTCACTTTTATTGATGACTATAGCAGAAAAGTTTGGGTGTATTTTTATGAAAAAGAAAAGTGAAGTTTTTGGGCATTTCAAAACTTTTAAAGCTATGGTCGAAAAAGAAACAGGCCTGCAGATAAAATGCCTAAGGTCAGATGGAGGGGGAGAGTACCTCTTAAATGAGTTTGCAAGGTTCCTGCAGGAGCATGGCATAAAGCAACAATATTCGTGGCATATTGGAGAGGTATCTCGTGCCATGCTCAACGAAAAAGACTTGCCAGATTTTTACTCGGCTGAAGCAGTTGCTACGGCAGTCTATATAATGAACAGGACTCCCACTGCAGCAATGCATGGGATGACTCCAGAGGAGAGGTATACTGGTAGGAAACCGGATATTTCTCATTTGAAAATTTTTGGTTGCATTGCCTATGTACATGTGCTAGATGAGTTGAGATCCAAGTTGGATCCAAAAGCTGAGAAGTGCATCTTTATTGGTTACTCTCTACAACAAAAAGGGTATAGATGCTATAATCCTTCTACTCGTAAGTTTATAGTGAGCAGAGATGTTGTTTTTTATGAGATGAGTAGCTGGTATAAACCAGTAAATGTGATTGATGATGTAGATGCACAAAATGGTAATGCTGCATAGAATTCACAGTAGCAGTCACAAAATATTAGTGGACCTCGAACGTCTTCTAGCAGTGGTTCACATTCTTCGCCATGGACAGGCAGATTGAGATCATGATAATCTTCTCAAAGCAATGCAGATAGTGGTACGCAGGTTTCATGAAAAGAAAAAGAGAAGGTAGATCAGCCCATGTTTGAGGTGAATGCAGGTCACTCTTATGTGGATGGTGAATCCAGTGGCTCAGAACAGAGCATTGATGATAAGTTGGGTATCCCCTCTATTGTTACACCTGGAGTAAGGAAGACCAGGGATGTTTTGAGAGCACCTAGAAGTGAGCCTACTTTGCGTAGGTCTACCAGAGCTAGGTATCCTATGGATAGGCTGAAATATGATGGATTTACAGCCATCCATTATGCATATATGGTCAAAGTGATACAGGAACCACAAGCCACTTCTTTTGAGCAAGCCATGGGAAAAGAAAAATGGGAGAAAGCCATGGATGAAGAAATGGATGCCTTGGAAGCAAATGCTACATGGGAGTTGGTACCTTTGCCTAAAGGTAAGAATGCAATTGGCTGTAAGTGGGTTTATAAGGTGAAGCACAATGCAGATGGTTCTGTGAACAGATACAAGGCAAGATTAGTAGTCAAGGGGTATGCACAAACATATGGCATTGATTATGAAGAAACATTCAGTCCGGTTGCAAGGATGGCAACCGTAAGAGCAGTCATTGCTATGGCTGCATCAAAGAGATGGTCTTTACATCAGATGGATATAAAGAATGCCTTCTTGCATGGTGATTTGCAAGAAGAGGTCTATATGGAGCAGCCACCAGGTTATGTGCATGCTGTTCATCCTGAGTTTGTTTGCAGGTTGAAGAAAGCCTTGTATGGCTTGAAGCAAGTACCTAGAGCATGGTCTGACAAGATAGGATAGTATCTTGTCACTATTGGCTTTCAGATTTCCAAGGTAGATTTCTCACTTTATGTGCGAAAAACAGAGAAAGTATTATGCTACTGGTCATTTATGTTGATGATTTGATTATGATAGGTGACAGTGATGAAGATATCCTTCATGTGAAAATGCTATTGAAGCAGAAGTTTGAGATGAAGGATTTGGGAGAGCTGTGTTATTTCTTGGGCATTGAGGTGATTACATCACCAAGTGGGATACAGCTCTTGCAGAGGCAGTATGGATTGGACATGCTGTCCAAATATGGGATGACAGGCTGTAAGCCTATTTCAGTTCCTTTGGAGCAGAATGTGAAGCTGAGCGCAGATGTAGGTGAGCTTCTGGAAGACCCTACTATGTACAGACGTATAGTAGGAAGCTTGATTTATATGACTATTACCAGGCCAGATTTGAGCTATGCTGTTGGATTGGTAAGTCAGTTTATGCAGGCTCCAAGGAAACCGCATTTGGATGTGGCTAGATGCATACTTAGGTATGTGAAGTCCACATTGCAGTATGGAATATTTTATGAGACTAGGGTTCAGATACAGTTGCATGGATACACCGATGCTGATTGGGCTGGTAGCATTTCTGATAGACGATCTACCAGTGGATATGTGTTCTCCTTTGGGAGTGCTGCAGTCACTTGGAGCAGCAAGAAACAGCCTACAGTTGCCTTATCCAGCACAGAGGCTAAGTACAGGGGCGCAGCAATGGCTGCATGTGAGGTAGCTTGGTTGCATAAGCTACTTTACGATATGCATCAGCCTACAGATGGGCCAGTTGTCATTTATTGTGACAACATGAGTAGTATACACTTGGCAAATAACCCAGTCTATCATGCTAGAAAAAAGCACATTGAGGTGCATTATCACTATGTGTGAGAGAGGGTTCTACTAGGTCTTATTGATGACATAAACTAGGTTCTAGTTTATGTCAACACAGAGGATCAGGTAGCTGACATATTCACGAAGGCATTGGGCGCAGAGAAGCTGTGCAAGTTCAGAGACCTGCTTGCTGTGCAGGAATTGGGATAGAGCTCGAGGGGGAGTGTTGAGATATCGAGCTCCACTCGTGATATGCCAGGGTGACCGTTGTGCATTTATGTCATCGACTTGTCAGTTGCAGATGCGGTTGGTACACCACCCATGAATAATAGCAAGATGATAGCTATCCTTATCTACTCTAGTTCGTGGCTCAGTTAGTATGCCACCTTAGTTAGTTGAGTTTGGTTTGAGATCCATATATAGGGTTCTTCTATTTCTTTGTACTTGAGTTCTTTTGGCTTACACAACTAAGAAGTGGAAAACAGTTTTCAGCCTCCACCTTTGTGTGTATTCCCCCACTGTGCAAGCAAGAAAGCTACAAGTGAGACTCCTTCCTTCTCTCCCACAATCTTGACACTTGGAACCCTAGGACCGACAATGTCGGCCTAATTCAATCAGGAACGAATTGTTATATCTAATCATGATTTCGTGACTCCATTCGATGGGTAAATAGTCCCATAGTTTGATGCGACACTTGTGCAGCAGGTTGTAGAGTTGCACGATCTTGTGATTTGATCACAAGGGAATGGCCAATTCCTCGAAATGAGATTGGCAAATTCTTATGCAACTTATCTTGCAAGAGGATGAATAATTGTCTTGATATAGTACCTTTCTTGGGTAAAGTGACCAAGGATACAGGGATTAGATATTTGCTTGGAAGCAAAAGATCAATCAGTAAATTGGAATAACTTATGTACTGCTATTTGAACTTAAGATATTAATTAAGTCAGGTTAATAGGGTACGGCCGTAACCCAAGGATATAAGGGTTAACCAACAAACCCTTGGGGATCTTGCCAAGTCACAATTGATCCCGGATCGAGTGCTGGATGCATTCGGGAAGAAGGATTTGCTCCTTAGCAGTTAGCCAAAAATAACGACCAATGGAAATGATTGTGCTTGTAACAAATTAAGAGCACTGTTTTGCTTTGTTTGCTCAAGGAATTAAAGGATGAAAAGATATCTAATGCTTCAGATTGAAGGTCTGAAGGAAGAGGCAGCTTCAGTTACCCCTGACTACCTACTTGACCCTAACCAAGGGGGTTGTTGATCACGCGGGGAAGGTGAACCAAACCCACCACGAGACATCTCTCCGTTGAGCACTACTTGGAGCAGGAGGACGCTTGGGTGCCAGAGGGGGCTCTGGCCGTAAATCCCTCGCCTTCCGGGCCCTGCACAAGAGGCCAACATGACTCAGGATTGGATCTCGAGGCCCGCATACTAGTCTACGGGTGAAACCTTGGATTAGTAATCCCTGTGGATTGCTGGATAGCCTTCGGGTGGATTATGAATAAGCCTACGGGCTGGAATTTATATATTTCAAAAATAAATATGATAACCTATTGAAAAGGAACTTGTTTGATATTTCTTTTCTATGTCAAGTGCTATGATTACGTGAAGGAACCAGTGCCTAACGGGATAATTAAGGAAGCTGATTGATACATGTCCAACTAAATGTGTTAGGTAATTAAATAACTAAAACAACCTAAGGAAAGTGCGGAGGATGTGACCATAGGTCCGTCCTACAGATGGGTGGTCCCGGTTGGCCGGGAACTTTTCTCAATCATGATGGACATCAAGAAGGTCCTTCAAAGGACGCGAACAACAAGGGCACTGACCTAGAGTCTAAGTTATAAATGATCCTGATTTACGTTGTTTTAGGAGAACGGAATGGGACTATGCCTTATGGCAGAGAGGTTGAGTTTCACATCCCTCTCGTTTCCCATTCTCCTTGAACCAAGTGCAGGGTGAATCCACTTCGAACCTAGCGTTTCTGCGTAAACTAGTTCGCTTGGGTTCGACGCTAGTTGCCGTTTAGGAAATGACCAATAGGAAAAACCCTAATTCAGGTCGGTCCTAAGTGGGAACGGCCAGAATACTTCCGCTACGTGGCAGACACGAAAAGTCCTAGATCGCAAACCCCGTAATATTCCATGGGAGTGTCGGGCGAAGCTTTCTAGACATCCTTTCCGATGGAATCCTAAGACGTGTCCTGAAGACAATGGGTGGACACGTTACATGTTGATGGAGAAAAAGATCCACAAATATCAGTGTGAATAAGATCAAGCAGATATCTAGAATGAGTTGTGGTAGAAATGGAAAAGAATTTGCAAAAATGATTTCCAAGTGCACAATATTCACAAATACCCATATGAGGACGAGCTTTGAATTCCATACCTTGAACAAGGTCACACCAATAAAGATCCACAAGCTTTGAAAAATCAAAGTGAAAATTTTGATGATGCCATATCTTGCTATTAAGATTGCTAGGAGAGCTATAAAAACATTTGCAACATCTTCATTTAAAGATAACTCAAAAAGATTACCATTTTGAGGAGCAAGAGGGATGGTTTCGCCATCTTTCTCAATGCGACACTTGGTATGGTCAAAACCGACAAAGAGACCAAGATCCACAAGTCTTGCAACTAAAAGAAGATTCCTTTGTAGATTTGGGACATGTAAAACTCCACACATAATTCTTGTTGAAGAAAAAGTACTGAGATATAAATCACCTATATCTTTGACTTGGCAGGTTGAGTCATCAGCAAGATAAACCAATTTCTTGACAGGAATAAGATGATAATTGTGTAACCATTGGGACTGATATGTCCTGTTTCTTGTAGCACCACAATCAATAATAAAAAGAGATCCATCATGAACATGTTTTCAGAGAGATAGAATAACTCACACAATTCACTTCTTCAATATCGTTGTCATGTGTAGTAGTGTATGCTCTATTATGATCTGAATTCAAAAGCCTCTTGAAACATAGATGGGTGGATGATCACTCTTTTTTTAGTAATCACATGGAGAATAGTCTGTGGATAAATGCGATTGTTTATTTGTAATACCATGTTCTTCATATTGTTTTGCCTAGCAATCATCTGTAGTGTGACCATTTCTATTGCAATAAGAACAATGTTTGTTAGGAAACTTGAGACGCTCTTGTGAGATCATAACCGTTTCTTGATTTGTGTAGCATCATTCATATCATTGTGAATATTCAATCAAAGATATACAAGCTTGATCAAAATTGATCCCATCTTTTTTAGATAATATGGTAACAATATTATCATAAGTAGGATCTTTTACAATATTGAGAAGCTATGTTACCAATTGCTTTCATGGAATAGCATCACCATCAGCAACAAGTTGATTAATAATGTTCTTGAATGATTCAATATGTGTTGTCATAGAATTTTCAATGTTGTAGTGTAACTCAGTGAGTTGACCAGGAAGATAAAGTATTTTTGTAATAGATTTCTTCTTAAAATTTGCTATCAAATACTCCCATATAGCTTGTGATGTTGAAAGATTACATACATCAAGCATAAGAGATTCTTGAAGAGTAGAAAGAATATATCAATGAGTTGCTTTGTTGCATTTGACCTACTCATTATAAAGAATTTTCCACTTTTGAAAGATAGGTCCTTTAGTTTACAAGGGTATTATCATGAGCCTAATCAATTGGTTGAGGTGTACATTCATAATTACCAAGAATAATATCATGCAAGTCATCACCTTCAAGAATTAGCAGAATCTTTACTTTCCACCCAAGAAATCATTGTCCTTGAAAGTGAGGAATGGAACATTGTCTAGAAGGAAATCCATTGATGATTATCAAATTTGACATAGATGGTTGAGAGAATACGTACAATATAAGATCATAGAATCTTCACACCATATACGGAACGACGAGACAAAAGTGCATCATAACAAATTGTACATATAAGTTATGTTGTAAGGAAAGACATTTAGTTCAAAAAACATACTTCAAAAGAAAGAGACCTAAGATAGGCGAAAGGTGTGCAAGAATAAAGCAACCCAAAATAAACAAAACATATGTGAGAAGAAATCAGTCTAGCATATACAAGAAATATGAAAAACACTCAAAATGTTATCACTTTACTTTTTGGCCAAGAATAGATGATGATTTTGCTAATTTTGGTAGAAACGCAGAAATGCAAGAGTAAGTAATCATGACAAAATCTATATCATAGAAGTCTGCACAAAAGGCTATTATCTTGTTTGTTTTCTTATTTCAAGTCTAGTTTACCTGAACTGACATAACTTTTGACATAGAACTCCAAATTGAGCATGTATTTGATAGGAAGAACTTGTGAGTCATACCATCTTATGTTTTTATGAGAAAGGCATTTTCTTAAGAGTTTCCCAAATAGAAACTTTTAGGGTATCCAAGCAGGACATATCTACAATTCAACATATCTACAATCTAAATGATGATCGACAAAACTTCCTCTATGCTTAAAATTCATAACATAAGATGCTCATAATATATACAATACATCAAATTTAAGCATGAAAAGGAAATGAATCAATAAGTGAAGAGATACTACATAGATATACTTCTTAATTATCTTCTTCAAGGAATTGGTTGTAGTTGGATCGTGATAGCTCTGATACCATGTTGAGATGTAGAAAGAGAAGATATGTAGAGACATGAGAGGAAGAGAAAAGACACACCATATACACTTCCACAGACTACATCATATTGATCATAATCTACATATATATAGGTGAGACCTAGTCTAGATAGGGTGAGCTATACATAGCTCCAACATCTTTGCCACCTTTTGTAGTGTCCTCTTCTCTCCTTTGTCCACATGTTCCCTAGCCATTGTGTGAGTGCGATCACCTACTCCACCACCCTTAGAGATAGAACTTTGTCTAAAGAATGAGCATAGTGGAAGGAGAATCGAAAGGTCAGCTTTTGTTTTCCCATTGCTCCCAAATAGCCAATTCTCAAGCCTGATTTACATGGTAGCATTCCTCTCTTTGTAGGATTTGGACCCCTCATGAACTTTCTACAGCCTTTCTTGGAGTCTCCTTCGTGCCATCTCTATTTGTTCTCTCTACCTGCACTTTCTTTTCACAACCCTCTTTGGAGCAGCTTCCTCACCCTGCTCTTCCATGTGTGCTTATGACTGTTGTGCTTGGCTTGGCACTTGCGATTGTTCTTCTTCATCTTGACCTTGTTCAAAGTCAGACCCTTCTTCTCTTGGTGGTTCCATTAGAGCTACAATGGGTGGTTGAGTTAGTTTTTCTAGCTCTCAAAATCCTAACTCCTCCAACTCCTTCCTCAAGAGCCCATCCTACCTCAGGTATTATCATTGTTGCTCTCTGCTTACATTGGTGCTCTCTTCTAATACTCTTTCATGGAGGCCATATCTCAAAGCTCATCTTTTAAGTTCTATCTTCCTCTCTGCAGCCCTTCCATCGTATCTTCACCCTCAGCTTGAGTCACAAGAAGGAATGTGTTCAAAAAGGCATATTGTTGGACCTCAAGACCTACTTGCACTTCTATCCTTGCTAATGCCATAATTTGTTCTCTTTTTACCAAGGTGAGGCATTTAGTCAGATGTGTGAGTCTTCCAATAGTTTGTTCCTACCAAACCTTGGCCTTTTCACTCATCCTCTCTATGCCTAATTCTAAAACTGAGAGAGCATCATGACCATCTACTCTTGCTCCTTCTAGATTCTAAGCATTTTCTCTTTTTGTTGTTTGAGGAGGTTCACCTACTATGCCAGTTGTTGTCATTCTAAGACGGGCACATAAATTTGGTTTTCCATCTCTGTTAGTTTTTTTACTACCACTTTGTCTCTTTGTGCCTTGGTCTCAAGTAGTTTCTTAAGTAGCTCTTCCTTTTGTTGTTTCTAGACTTGGGTCCTAAACCTTTCTAGCTCCTTAGTGCGATCATCTCTGATTCTCTTTAGCTGGTCGAGGTACTCTTCCATCTACTCATTCTGCTATTGCAGGAGGACCAAAAAGTTTTCCTCTAGCATGACATGTTCTCTTCTTCCCTTGCCATGGGGCTCTTTTGCAACTTTCTCCTCCATTTTCCCTTCTATTGCATGTTTAACTTCCAACTCTTTCCTCAAGCCACTTATATCTACCTTCGTTGGATGGCAATTTGTCATTTTCTTTCAAGTTGGCAAGCTGAGAATGTTTCGCTTTTTAGTTTTCAGCTCCGCAAATGTTGCCTTCATCTCCTCTTTTATTCTTTCAAGCTAGCCTAGCAACTACTTGATATACTCATCGTGCTCTGCGCAGACCCTAGCATTGCTGAGGATATGGACACGGTCGAGGCTTTCACTAGGTCTTATTTGGGTCCTTCTTGGACTTAGCATCCATAGTGGTAGGCCTCTTTGTTCTTGGTAGTACTGGGGCTCCTCCATTGGGTGTTGGTCCAAGATATTGCACCATGTTGAGTAGATATTGCACCCAAGCCATCATGTTACTTTGGTCCATTGTGGTATCCATGGTTTCTTAGGTGGTATGGTTCCAATGGGGCATTCCCTTTGCCTTTTTGCCAATAGAGTCCTTTCCCTGCTTCTTTTGTTTGCTGTGGAGCTGGTTTTAAGGCATCATCAAGGCTCCTTTTAGCAAGTTCTTTGGTGCAAGAGGGTTTCTTGATTGACATCCTAATGGCGAGAGCCATTTTCTCATCCTCTTCTCTCCTTAGCCTTTCCTCCTCTTGTTGCTTCTTCCTTTATTCTTTCTCCATCCTTTGTAATTCTTCTTCTACCTTCTGTAGGTGATCCTCCTCCTCTTCATTCTTCTTCTTCTTGCTTGGAGTTTTCAACAAGATTTTCTTTTGCTCCCCCTGGTTTGATGGGATCAAAACCTCCTTGCCTTGCTCACTCATTGTTCTTTCATTGGACTCCTCCTATTGTTGTTGCTCTCGAGGTTAAACTACCTTCTTTCTTGAGGCTCGCTCTGTCTTCCCTTTTTTGTGGCTTGTTCACTTCTTTGTTTCCCATATTTCTTGATTTCGAAGGTGTTGATGGGATTTGTGGGACTGGAGAGAGGTGCTGATCTTGGATGGGAGATGTCTTTGAAGTCTCCCTTACTTTCACTTCCCTTTCCATCTCTCCCATGGCTTCTTGGATAATGGTAGTCAGCACACATCCAAACCCTACCAAGGATGTTTTTTGATGCAGTCGTTTTCCTGTCCGAGTTGGTTGTGTTGGGCTTATGACTCCCCTCAGGCAAGTCTCTTGCTTAATCATAATGCCTTGGCTAACGATTCAATTTTCTTGAAAACATAGGCATTCAATTTTACTTCATCTAGGGCCCTTGCTCCAATAGTTTCAAGCATTGGCACTGGAATCCAAGCCATGAGGGTATTGTATCGGTGATTGACTGGAAAACAAGGTATACACCATATTGGCTTGTAATTGGATGGTAGGGTCAGGGATGTCTACTAGACTAGCCCCATCATTGGTGTCAACCTTTGCCTTTAGCATCTTCAACATGCTATAAATGTCCCTCTTTGGTCTCTTCTCCTGTGTGTTGGCCAACTCTAAGGCCTTCTCCATTATCTTCGTGCTAAGCACAAACTCTATCCTTTTAGGGGAGCCTTCCTTCCTGATAGTTACCATGCCATTGTTCTTACTTGTTGCATTGAAGGTTCTTAGAAATTCTGTGCATCTATCATGGTAAATCTTGTGGTCCACCTTCTCTATGTATCTGTGGAGGTTACACTGGTCAACTATTTGTCTCACTACTCCTTCCTTGTTTACCAGCTCTCCCAAATTGTTGATGCTCTGGTACTTTAGCTAGTTGTTGTAGACTTGCATTTCATTAGCCAGTTGATACCCGTTGTGCTCTTCCTCTAAGAATGAAAGTTAGCCTACCATTTTGAGTTCATGTTATAGCACAACAACTTACAATTAGCTCATTTGAGAGTATTTTTTTCAAAAGGAAAAAGTTTAAGATCAAACATTATGGAATGGTGTGATGTTCCAATAATGAATGGAAAATTTTTATACTTCAAGCAATCCACACATTCCAAGCATGAACTACATTCAAGATTTTCTTCAAGTATAAGTTTTCTTTATTCATCCTTCTTTTCTTTTAAACCTTTTTTCTTTTGAAATTTGGTTTGAAGTTCTGAAGTTCAAGTCGTTTTTTATTTTCCATGTTACCCCCTCCCCTTTAGAAATGATGAAAATACTTCTTATGATTGGAGGATAAAGGGTTAAGGGCCTTAAGTGCATGCTTTTGGTGCTTTACTTCGTTATGAGCCAATCATAGAAATTGGGGCTATACTCCAAGTAGGCATGATGATGTAGGTCAAGACATCGATTAAGAAGTTTTTAGAGTTCATCCTACTAGCAATGTGTGGTTTGTCCTCAATCAAGAGACTTGATCCAAATAGGGATGGGCCATGATAGGTTCCTCTAAAGGTCATTTGCACATGATGGCTGAGACTCTAAATGAGGTAGGATCCACATAGGTAGGATCATACTCAGTGGTTTTGATTGCGCATCTCTACTTGGTGTTAGTCATAATTTGATAGCCCTCTTGTTTCCATTAGAGATGTAGAGCATATCATTTTTGCAAAAAGACAGAGTCAGAGTTGACTAACTTTATCAACTCTTCTAGCTCTTGGCTTGTTGCAAAGAATTTGCTCGTGCTATTTGATGTGATCAACGGTTGTTTGCAATCTTACTCTTGAGAGATCTCGTTAGCGATCAATTCCTCGACTACCTTGGAAATATTGACAAATACAAACTCATGTTCCTCCCAAGTTCATGGCAAGGAGCATACTTCTATTGCTAATGTCTCATCAATGAGGCCTAAGTCCAAGCCATTCATGGCTCCATGCTAGCATGGTGAATGTGGCATCCAATCATCTAATGTAGGTGGAAAGGTCATCTCCCATGCTCATGGTGGTGAGGTCCAAGGACATGGCAACGATAGACCTACACTCATAAGAGGATTTGAGACCTATGGGGGGTTGTGAACTGATAACTCCACTACTAATGCTTGCCTCTTGGGCTCCTCAATGGGGTGTTTGTCAGCCACTTGTGGGATGGGTTGGTCTTAGGGCTCAGATGATGCATTGCTTTTTGCTTATGGATCCATTGGGATGTTGGGAGTGTCAAGTTGAGTTGGTCTAGGGATAGATGATTTTGGTTTAGGTCGATAAACACATTGAGGTTCTATGGATTGGGTGCTTTTGGAGTCTATTGATTTCTCATTCCTATCTGGCTTACTCTTTTGTGAATATGGATTGAAGGGCCTAGATTAAGGGGCACGTATGTAACTCATATTCTTGGGCAACCAAATATAGTTTTTGCCTTTTTTTAAGCCTTGAGCGCACAATAGGTCTTTGGGCACCCATCGTCACGACTTAACTGTTTGTCTACTTTGATAGCACCAACTTTGTCTCATAGGCCTAGATTAAGGGGAACCCATGTAACTCATAGTCTTGGGAAACAAAATATAGTTTTTTCCTTTGTTTTAGCCTTGAGCGCACAATAGGTCTTTGGGCACCCACATCGACAGCTTAACTGTTTGTCTACTTTAATAGCACCAACTTTGCCTCATAGGCCTAGGGTGTGATGTTCTATGGTTACAAGTTCATAGGCCTAGGGTGTGATGTTCTATGGTTACAAGTTCGTGCAATTTAGTTTCTAGGCAATTGCAGTTGGCGTTTGAGCACCCATTTGAGTTGTTGTGCTCAATGGTCTTGGGTGTGGATCCTTTAGCTTGCAAGTGGTTTGTCTTGGTAGGGTGGGACAAGTTACAACCCCCCTTCTTAGACTTTGCACTTCATTCCTCTATCAGTGACACTATAAAGGAGGCTGCAATGGAGCAGCACTACTCTTGCTGAAAGCTGCCTCTATCCAAAAATTACGAATGGCAAGGTGAAATGCACTGTGAGTCATAATCGACATTGCAATGTGCTTGTTTCTTGAATGCCCGTAGTAGTAGTGATTCCTTACTAGTGGCCTTGGTGTTAGGCATCACATAGAAGATCATAGGAAGGCTTTGAGTATCGATAGAGACTATTATTTTGCACTTTCACAACAATAAGTAGGACTTCCCCCCAAATGGGTTGATTTTATCATTTGTAGTCTGCAATGGGATTGATCAATGAGGGTCCAATGGTCATGTGTAAGGATCAACTCCCTCGTCAATAAGCATGTCAAAGATGTGTGTCTTTTAGGAAGTCACTGATATCTGTAGGTAGGTAGGTTCTACCATTTCCTCATCCTTATCCTTTATCCTGTGATAGTGGAAACCCTCACGTTTATAGGGAGTTCTAGCATTGGAGACTCGTGCAATGGATGTGTTGGGGGTTATTGTTAACCCCAAGTCAAGAAGGTGGAAAAAGGAATGAAAAAGTGGAAAAAGGATGGAAAAAGAGTAAAGACACGCAGGCGGCCTCTAAAGCTAAGATAGGGCCAAAAGCATAATTTTAAATGAAAGGCACCTCAAAAAACTCCAAAAACTCGTGTAAAAGAGCACCAGGCTCCCTCTTGTGCCAAGTGTAAAATATTAGACGTGTGTAGACTAGAGGCATAAGTCTAGAAGAGGAAATAGAGAAAGGACCTTGCAACAACCGCCGGTCATGTAAAAAAGGAATGGGTGCCCATGGGATTTTAGGGCTTGTATATAAAGTTCAAAAAGTGAATGGAAGCTCATTCTTTGGTGTGTGGCTAACAAGAGTTCTCTTCTTCTTCTCTTCTTCTCTTCTCCTTGCTTATGTGTGCTCTTGAGAGAGGGAGTGTGAGAGTGTAAGAAAGTGAGTGTGTGGGAGTGAGGGATCAAGAGGGTGAAGCTCTTCACTAGCTCCTCTTCCCTTCTTCTCTTCTCTTCTCTTCTCTTTTCTCGCGCACGCGGCTATGGTGGATGGAGCTTGGAGATGGAGGAGGTTTGAGGATGCTTGAGCTAGCATCTAGGATCATGGAGCTATCGGTGTGTGCGAGAGAGGAGGCAACTCATATCGGCATCAAGATAAGCTCACTACACTCGTAGAATCGAAATTGCATCAGCTAGGTGAGAGATAGGCATTAGAGCTCGCTTGAAACGCTTGAAACAATAAGCAGTCCATGGGTCTTGGCGGTTGAGTGCGAACTCCCTCTAAATTTTTGGTTCCGTTTGCTGGGACCAATGGATTCAAGCTTAAGCTCTTACATGCCTCATATCGAGCATTGAAGTAAGGGATTCATCCCCAAAACGGAGCTTGAGATAGATAGGAAGTTTGGGTGTTTTGATCTTCGAAACAAGTAGGTATTTTGGGTTAGTTTGTTTGTTTGATGATTGGAAAACATGGAGAAATCATTTTAGTTTGTTGCTTTCTATTCATGTTGCATTTATCATAGGATAGGATTAGGAAATCGAATCGGGAAAGGGTAGGGTTTACCGTTGCAAAACAGGGAAGAACAGGGCATAAATCATGCAAAAAATGGCAAAAAGCTTGCTTGGGATGCTTAATGTCGGCAAGTGAGTGATTGAGAGCATCAAAACCTTACCCGGGAAGGGGTTTAAGAGCCAATAGGCCAAGGGAGAGCTCATTTGCAACCATTGCAGTGAGAGAGAGAGAGAGAGAGAGAGAGAGACCCCGCAAAGATTCGATTGGATCTTGTCATCAGAGAGCCTACCGCTCACCTCAGGTATACCAATCACTTCCCTTGGCACCCTAGTTAGGATCTGGAAGTTTTTGTTGGGAGTGATTGTCTAAATCATGAGATTTGATCGAAATCATCATCAGACTACATTCATCGCGCTGCGTTTAGCCCGTCTGAGCGGCCGTTTCTAGGCCGAGTCCCAGAATTGACCCTTAGCTCTTGCCATTCGGCCAACTCGGCCCGAAAACCCTAATTGACCCTCGGCCCAAAGTCTGCTCGACCCGTCTTAGTGACGGCACTCGACCCCATTGACCAACTCAGCCCTCGGCCCAAGATCCGATTCGGCCCTCAATCCATGTGTCTCAGCCCATCCGAATCACCCATTCGGCCCCTGCAATTCAGACTAGTTGGGCCGAGTGTGAATTTGTCTCAAATTTTCAAAAATTTGAACTGACCCGGCTAGATCTTAGCAGCGTAGACTGTTGCAAGTCCTCCTACTAATGCTCAGAACTTGATTTTGGTGCATAGAATAGACAAAATCGTAAGGCACAGCCACTTAGCAGCTTGAGTAGGCTGCCGCGAGACCTAGAGACCTAGAGGCAGCCCGCTGAGCCATAAAACCCTGATTGGACCAAAAAACGAGCAAGGAAACATAAAAGAAAAACCCTAAACCCCGTCAAGATGGCTGGAGAATTGATTGAAAAAGCCTATCAGGCCCAAAACGAAGCGAGAGTGCGTAAGTTGTTTAGAGATTGTTTGCCGCACTCACCTTGAATTTCCGCTATACCCTTAAGTCTCTCACGACTACGAGGGCAACACACTCCTTATGGACTATCGACCAGTACCGGTGATGGGATTAGGGAGAGGACGAGGTGGAGGCCTAGGAGGGCAAACGCAGGATCCAATCATCTATTGGACTTGTGGTCACCTAGGTCATGTCTCATCACGTTGCCCTGAGAGGGAGCAGTAGAACAGAGACAAAGCTGACCTAAGGTGCCTTGAGTACGGAATCACCCATCTCTTCGTCGATTTTCCAAAGCGGAAACCTTCTTTAAGTTTAGACAACGTACCATCTGTCCCATTGGGGCTGTTTGGTGTCGAGAACCTCGATGAGGAGGCCACACCTATCCCATTGCAGGTCATGACCCATGCCTAGATGAAGCAGGCCGGCGTATCGCTGCCAGGACCTAGCAACCTCGATGTAGCCTCGATAGGGAAGAAGAGCCGTAGAGGCAGAGAAAGAAGAGGTTGGAAGCTAAGATTGCACTGAAAATTGAGAGTGCTACAACTCTGCCTGTTGGAAAGAAGGTCACGAATGCAAAGGCGGAAACTTCAGCCCCTAAGATGGCTGAAAAAGGGAAGTGCCAAGGTAGGGGAATACCCGCATCTGAAGCACCAACTAGATGCCATAGACAAAGTGAAGGATTGGGTGAAAGAGGCCCAAGAGTGCTTAAGGGACACTGAGCCCATCCTAGAGGACAAGATCGCCGCATAAGCATGCCAGTCTCACCCCCTCGACCAAAGTCAGGAGATGCGACCGCACCACAAGCAGCACCGCTTAGGCCAAGCCTTGATGCCGCAGGCCCCTAAATCATGGCCATTGTCCAGGACAATCTGGTTTAGAAGAGAGACGAGCAGCCAACGACCTCCTTACCACGCTAGTGACCACCCCTATGACGTTCAGCCTGGAGACCTGCTTAACCAGCATTCCACCCTATGGCAAGACCTGAAGTAGTGGGTTGAGGGGTCACGAGAACAAGTTGCTCATCTACACGACCATGATGCAGAAACACAAATACCGAGTCTAACGATGCACTCTATGCCAAAATCCTTACATGTTAATGCTTTTTGGGAAGGCACCGAGATGCATGTAGTATAACTAGTCCTAGACAGGCAACACGATGAGAAAGGGGATCGCAGACATGGGAGCTGGGATTAGTGTGCCATGCAGTACTTCAGACTTGGGGAAACCCACCTGTCAAGACCGCTCCGTTTAATGTCACATTAGCAAACGGCATGAGAGTGAAGCCATTCAGGGTACTTAAATACTGGCCAATGAAAAACACAGGTGTCCACTTCTCTGTCGACTTTATAGTCATGAAGGGAGTGGACTACGATAACCTATTAGGCCGACCCTGGATGTGCAATGCCACAGTTATCGAAGATTGGGGTAACGGCTTGATCTTCCTAGGCAACAGAACGAAAGCTGTGAGGGTAGAGATGGACACTTGGAAGACCTCACCAATTGACTTGGATGCCATCTCCGTGATGCTCAAAGGTAACACTCAAGTCAAGAAGTCTTATGGGCCCTTGACCAAGTATATCCCATGCCCAGAAGATGAGCGAGATTGGATGCATGTCCTTGCCACAATCGACCTGCCGTTCTCGGATCATGAGGCATATGAGCAAACCATCAAGATGATGGGCAATTCTAACGGCACGCCCTCCGTACTAGTTTACATGATGGCAAGAACCCTTTGTGGGAGACCTAAGCCCGTCACCTTCCAAGTGCCAAACAACAAAAGAGAACTCCATGAGATTCTAGAATACTTAACGGATAAGCTAGCTGACAATCCAGCAACAAACTTCAAACCACTCTAGGATCTCTTAGATGAATCCAAGTGGCAATGGACCAAGGTGCATGACTTAAAGCTCATGTACAACTGGCCCCTAGTCCCTGATCAACAACAAGAGATATACCAAGCCCTAGGAGACGACGAACAGTTTGACGTAGAGGACTCTAATGATGAGTACAAGACTGCCAATCCTTCAGTGACAAAAGCTAGGGTGAGATAGATACTGTAGAATACGACAGTGAGGGACATGAAATAGAACAAATACGAGCAGACTCCAAGCCACAGAAAAAGAGTGTCTTCAGGATAGAGCGAGGGGTCATGCACATGGATTGTGATCGCACTTGGTTAGAACACGTAGGAACCATAGACTTTGAGCAAGCAGGCCTAGCCCAATCAGGAACAACACCTATGCTTAGGACAGAATCACCATTTGAACTGCGACCACCAGGGGAGACCACCTCTTCTAGCGAAGATAGGGAGTTCAACCCTAAGTCAGAGGTAAGTTTAGATAGCGACCCAGAAATACCTAGACCACCCAAGACCCGACGCACCAAGGGGGACCTGCCCGTCCACTTGAGGCACAGACGATTGAAGTAGGAAAGGGTGAAACAATCCACGGACACACGAACAGACGAATAACGAAAACCACGGGACCTCCCTAAAAGATTTACGAAATTCAAGAAAGGAGATAGGGTAGTGATCTTGTTGGGTGCCAAATAGTAAGGGCAAATGAGCAAACCAATCAAGGGACTAGCCAAGGTCAAGGAGGTGAACCTAGCCCAAGAAGGAGAGTCACCTCGACCAGCCTTCATTGCCGATGACTTGACTGAGGAAGAGGAAACGAGTCTTATCGCTCTCTTGCGAGAGTACGTAGATGTATTCGCTTGGTCCTTAGAAGAGCTCAAAGGGGTAGATCTAAGTATAGTGACTCATAATATACCCATGACACTAGACGCAATGCTGGTGAAGCAGCAACCATACCCTATGAATCCAAAACACACTCATGCTGTCAAGGAAGAGATTGATAAGCTAATGAGATCGGGATTCATTTGCGAAATTGAGAACACAGACGGATATCACCCATAGTCATCGTGATGAAGAAAAACTAAAAAATTAGAGTGTGCGTAAATTACAAGAAGGTGAACGCTGCTACTAAGAGGGACAATTACCCATTGCCATACACCGAGCACATGCTTGAAAGAGTGGCGGGCAAGGAGGCCTACAACTTTCTGGATGGCTTCTCAAGATACAATGAGGTGCAAGTGCATCCTGCCAATAGGCATCAGACTGCCTTCACCACTAACTGGGGCGTCTTTGCTTACATAGTCATGCCTTTTGGGTTGACTAATGCCCCTACCACTTTCAAATGCCTCATGTGTACCATATTTAAAGATATGCTTCGTAAAGATTTGAAAGTCTTTGTCAATGACCTCTGCGTTCACTCGACCTGGATGGAAGACTTAGACAAACTCCAAGCAGTCTTTGAGAGGTGTCGCCTATATCGTCTCTCCTTGAACCCCTTAAAATGCCAGTTTTGGGTGAAGCATGGATGCATCCTAGGCCACGTGGTGTCGAAGAATGCCATTGCCACTGACTTCTCAAAAGTCAGGGTTATTGTTGACCTTCCACCCCCAATCAACTATAAGGGAGTCCAATGCTTCTTAGGCCATATGGGATACTATCAGCGGTTTGTGCTAAATTACGCATTGATGGCCAGACCTTTATACAAGCTACTGATTGTCTTTTCATGGACTGAAGCATGCCAACGATCATATGAAGAGTTGAAGAAGGATCTAACCGCAGCACCAATTCTACGAGCCCCCAGATTGGACCATTACCTTCCACGTGCATACTCATTGAACCCTACCGATACAAAAGGCAAGACTGAGGTGACTCACTCTCAAGATTCAACCCTACTAATTGATAGTAGGCGAGCTGTATCTCCTAGGGCAAGATGGATTTGCTACGCAGATGCATGTGCGAGCATGAGATGCACGACGTGCTCTCAGATGCACACAATTTGGCTGCCCCATCGAACTAGTCAGTGACCAGGCCATACACTTCATCAATGAAGTGATAGCACATTTTCTATCCACCTTCCTAATTATCCATCAGAAATCCTCTCCATACTACCCTCAAGAAAATGGCCATGTAGAATCCACGAATAAGATTCTTGTCAACGTCCTAACTAAGGTAGTCTCTGCCTTGCGCAATGACTGGGATAACAAGCTGTGGCAGCCTTGTGGGCTTACCACACAGCTTATAAAATGGCTGTCGGCCAAACCCCCTTTAGGTTGACCTACGGAATGGAAGCAATTCTCCTTGTAGAATTCTTTGTGCCTAGCCTGAGAATAGCACTTCAAGAACGATGGGAATGAAAGAAGGCATGGACGCAATGCCTAGTTGAACTCGAACGCCTCTCAGAGACTTACCTTCTAGCCACTCATGTGCTCATATATGAGAAGTCACGACGCAAGAGCTAGTTTGAAAAGCACGTCCAGCAACACGACTTCAAACAGGGAGACTTACTGCTCCTATACTCAGTTAAGGGGCATAAGCCAAAAATGAAGTTTAGAGATCTTGGACCTTTCAAAGTTCGTGCAATCAGCCAAATGGGCAACGTCGAGCTCGAGACTCTAGACGGCGAGGGAATAAGCTTCTTCAATGGAAGTCGTGTCAAGAAGTACTACCCTCCCACGCATCCTTTGCATGAGCCACCAATGTTGGAACCGCCTATCAAAGTAGGAGTAGCCACAATCACTGAAATCGATGATGAGGATGAGGAAGCCGTAGAGCCCACATACTTGCACATCACGGTCATTGCCAAGTAAACATGTATCTTCAATGCCTTGATTGACGAGGGAGCTGACTTCAATGTCTTGACTCACAATCATTGGACCCAACTTGGCAAACCACCATTACATCCCACTAATGCCAAATTAAGCCCATATGGAGACCACTCATACTCACTTCTCGACAAGTGTAGAGCTACCATTTCTATCCAGTCTGAGACTGTACCAATGATCTTCTACGTGTTGCCAAACGCCAAAGATGTAGGCATGGAGTCGCTACCAGGGCAAACCTTCAAAAAGCAAACTCACTGCAACGTTGATTATGAGTTGCAGCGCATCCACCTCACCATAGGCAACGTTCGCATTGTTACAGCTTTCAGCAAGGGCTATGCAACCTCATCATAGTCCACAAGGCCACCGGTAGAAGTATTAGCAGCCAAATCTAAGGAGGGAGATAGTGCTTGGCCACCACCCACCAATTCTCAAGAACCGCTGCTCATAGCAGCAAAAGCTAAGGCCCAACAGCCTAGGTTTCAATGGAAGCCTAAACAGCTGCAACCACCACCTACTAGGAGTCGATGCACACATCCTCATAAGATCCGAAACTCTAAACCTAGGAAACCAAGGTGCAATCACAGAAATCGACACATGATCAAGCAAAGATGGGTCCCTAAAGTCCTCTTGCACGCGCAAGGCTACTATGAGGGAAATGCCTGGATATGGATCCCTAAAGCCCACACGGCCAAAGGCACCACTCGTATGCCACCCTCAAGCTTGATCACCCCATGTCCCATAGAACCTCAAAATCATAAGCCGCAGCACTTTCCAGACCCACATCCATCAAGCTCATCCACGCACATGCCCAAGAGAGTCAAACAAGTCTATCATCCCAAACGATAGACATCGTCACATGAGTCATCACCCGCTAGAGCCAATCTGACTACCCTGATCCATTCTAAAGGCAGGAGTCCATCGGACGTCGCTACTACTTCCCCAGCCCTAATCCAAGAGGTCCAACCGCAATCTCAAGAATACCTACAACCGCAACTATTCATTGTCAAAGGCTCTAGTGCTATCAAACCCCAATCACTAGCATGTCTTAAACCCTCCTATGAGCGAAAATCATTTTTGACACTGGCCTCAGATCTAGTCGAAGATACGGGGGATAACATGGTTGATTGCATTAGACGACTAGATGCCACTTTCAGAGAGCTATCTCTGAGCTATGACTGTTTGGACTTAGGCTTGTTTCCTGAACCCTTTGCAATCGAAGTTCGTCCGATGCCTTGTTCTTGGGAGACGTTTGAACTTGCCTTCGCAAAAGTAGCTAACTCCAGTATTGAATTGCTCAACAGTGAGATCTCCAAAGAGCAAGCCCTCAAACAACGCCTCATCACGTCATATGATCAGTGAACCACTTCTGCCATCACTGACCAAGAAATTGCAGAATTATCAAAACTTGCTAATACTAAATCCTAGTTCTTGAGGGACTCGTACACTCTTAGGTTGCAATGGGAAGTTGAAGGGTGCCAAGTCATGACAAATGTTGAGCAGTGCCGCGCAATCAAAACAGCGGAGTACAACCCTACTTACATCATGCCAACCTTGTATAGAGTGTTAACCGCTCTTCGTGGCCGATCCATGGAAGAGCACATCAAAGGACACCCTTACCTCGATCGCCTATTGACTGAGGAAGAGTTACATATTGCTAGCCGTGTCGCTTCCGGTGACTTTCTAATAGATGTTCTCATTTACATCACACATGTGGGCATTCGATCTTTCGATCTAGACTGCGAAGCTCAGTTCGAGTACAACCCCAATTTCTACACTTTGTTCCTACATCGGTAACTCCTAGACCCATTGCAGAATGCCCTTGACCTCCTAACCTTAAATCCTAGGAAAGATTCTTCCCGAGCTAGAAGGGGAGGGGGGTGAGGTGAATCAAATTAAAACCAAGGAAAATCAAGCAAAATGCATAAACACGTAAACAACGAGCAAGGTAGGAAAAATGGTACGAGAACTTTGAAATAAAGGGCAAAAAGTTAAAGTCTGAAGGGAAGATTCTACATTGGATTGGATTTTAATGCTTTCATTCAATAAACATATAGAATCTTTCTTTTCCAACAAATTATGACTTTTCCAGTAAATTATTATTTTGAAAGCACTAATGGAAACTTGGGATCATGACAGGAACAAAGATGTCGCAGCAAGACCGCGCCCACCAACTTCCGTTCTTCACGGAGAAGAAAAAAACACAATAGCACATCACCCTTGAAAGCCGTGCCTACCACCAGCTCAAGTTCCGAACCATTCATAACATAGAGGGTGTGGTGGCCAAGGAGGAAGTGGCCAAGAGAGTCATCTAGCAGTGCAACCTCACCAAGTACCTTGAGAAATTTGTGCAAGAGCTTGACCACACAAAGTGTGTGGAGTTTCTCAAAACATACGACCCTGACCAAGAGTGCGGCACTGTGACAGTGGGAAGGGGAGAAAATGCTAAACAAGTGCATGTTCACTTAAATCCAGCCTTGGTGGAGAAGGCGTTGGGATTGGAGCTAAAGATAGAGAAAAAGCATAAGAGGAATGTTTATGTCATGTTGAAAATGAAAAGGGAGGATGTGCTAACTAATGATGACATCAGTGTCCCAGTACATTCCTGATGTGGAAACCAGACTACAATTGAAGCTAGTGCATGCACCCTTCTCCAGCCAGTGCTACAACTCCTTAATGCATCAAATAAACATGCTCACACCTGGGATAAAGTCGACTGGAACGAATATGTACGCAAAACCATTGACCAGGCGGCTAAAGCACTAGCTTTAGGAAGTACTCCAGCAGGTGGAGAGTCTCCAGCTTCCAAGGCCACAGAAAGAAAGAAGGCCTCGTCCAAGGCCTCATTCATTGGCTGTGGAAGCATTTTGACTGCGCTCATCCACCAGGAGGCAGTGAAGGAGACACAAGGTGCAGAAGAAGGAGAAGGAGAAACGCCTGACAGGTTAACCCCTTACAAGGACCAAGAGAGGTCCAATGACAAGACTGAGAATGATGAGAAAGGGCAGGAACAAGAAGAACAATTAGGCAAAAATCAGGCCAAGAAACCTAAGAAGAAGACGTCACAAAAGAAAAAGAAGCAGGATGAAGGCCGCATGAAGGAGAAAGAGGATTTGAAGATAGCAAAAAGAGAATCCCTCAAGGAGGCCGAGGAGAGGGAGAAGAAGAAGAAACAGGAAGAAGAGAAGGCAAAGAAAGAAGTCAACAAGGCTAAAAAGGTGTCGAAACAAGAGGCCGAGGAGAGGAAAAGGAAAGAAAAGGAAGAAAAAGAGAAATTGGAGGAAAATTGTAGGAAAGCTGAAGACGAAAGGCAAAGAAGAGCTGCTGAGGAAGAAGAGGAACAGAGAAGGAAGGAGGAGGAGGACTTGCCTGAAGCTACATATCGGTCAATCGAGTAGTAGAGCAGGGCCGATGATCTGGGAGCCTTGAGCCCACTGAAGGAAAAAGGGCCTGGTTCCAGCATGCAGGTACCAAAAATCACACCTCCCGCTGTCCTTGAAGGCAAAGGCAAGGCCCTTATCCACCCTATCCCTACCCTCATGGTGCCTCCCACCAAACCAACCACCCTTACCCCTAGCATCCCCCCCACCAGTGCAGATGTCTCCAACTTCATGGCGTGGATGTAGTATTTTATTAATAAAGAAATGGCCCAGGGAAAGAGCACGGAGACCACGGCCACGAGGGGCAAAAGAGACCAACCATAGGTGTTGAGTCGAGACAAGACCAAAAACGTCAGAAAGTGGATGCCTCAACCACTCCAATCCACACAATAGTGAAGCCACCATCCAATTATGATGAGTACGTCGCCGAGATGCTCTCCCCAACTGAAGAAGGCTAAGGAGGAAAAGAAAATAGCTGTGGCTGAGTTGGTGGTGGAAAAGGAGTCGTAGCTGCATTCTAGCTCAAAAAGACCCGCATAATAGCCATGCAGCAAAGAGAGATCTCAGATCTCAAACAGGAATTGAAGGCCAAGGAGGACATGGAGGAGAGCTATAAGCAGCAGCTGGAGGATGAAAATCAGGAATTGGTGTAGATGCAAAGAGAGTATAAGCTCCTTCTGATGCAACATGGGGAATTGGAGGCAAAAACTGTCAACATCAAGCAAATGATGGAGGAATTGAATGCCAAAGAAGAAGAGAGAAAGCAGGAGATAGAGCATCAGCAAAAGGAGATCGAGTCTATGACCAATCAACTACACTTGGGAAAGAAAGAGCAAGAGAACATGAGCAGGGAACTGAAAGACCAAGAGCAAAAGCTCGTAACCTTGGTACAGAAGCAGGGAGAGAGAATGGAAGAGATGAACAAGAGAGTAGAGGAATGGGCAGTGCAGAACAAAAAAAGGGTGAAGAAACTGGCATGGCGCCTCGCTCTGGTAGAAAAAGAAAAGATCCTCGCAGAGAGCAAAGCATAAGTTGCCTAGACAGCCTTCAGTGCCCAGCAAAAGGCCTTCATTAACACACTAATGGATACCACCCGCCCAGAAGAAGGAGAGTCATTTGAGGTGATACAGAAAAAAATCAGTATCGCACGCAGAGCTTTGCACGCAGGGCCGCAGATGCCACCCCAACCTGCAGAGGTTAGGCTAAGCCTAGAAGAGCAACGAAAGTACGTGCTACTGGCCAGCCTAAACCCCAAGAAATTGACGCAATGGGCTTTGAAGAAGGAGCACAACAAGGAGACTGGCAGGGGGAGGAGGCTGAGCTTGAATTCGATATGGAGAGATTCAGAGAAGAGGTGATCCCACAACCCCCCTCACCGCATTCCCAAGAGCAACAACACGTTGATCCATCTACGGAGAGACAAGCCGCGTTTAGGGAAAGACGGAGAAAGTTAGTCGAAGAAACCAGGAAGCAACTAAGGGCCAAGCTAGTCGTGTAACCATTCGCACCCCTCCCACTGTGCCCTGATGACATTCCCACTGGATTCCACGCAGAGCTGGTAGTTTAGGAGTGGCAGGAAATAGAAAAAGACCCATTCACCTTTAAACACCATATTGGGAAATATGGGAATTTCCCATAAGTTTGGGGCATGTGGTCAAATCTTTGGGTTTGTCATAACTTGAACACTATAGCTCCAAATTGAGCGCTCTATAGCTCAATAGATTCCATTTTTCAAGCACTTTCCAATGATAGGTCACATCATATATTTTTGAGAAACTTATGGGCATGTTATCCAGTTGCCACCTTTTTAGTATTCAAAAAATGGGAATTCGAAGATTCCCAAACTCACTAATATTGTGTTTTTAGCTTACTCATGCCCAATAGCCTGTAGAGGGTCTTACCGCTCAAGGTGATGGAGGAGGTGATCGCGATTGGTAGCCGACTAGGATAGAAGTGGCTGGAGGAAAGGGATAAGACCCCCACTCTTTGGGGAAATTAAGAAGCTAAGTTTTGGCAAAACAAAGTGTTTGAAGTACCACATATTGTACAGAGATATAACTGCCAACTATGGAGGAGGCGGGTGTGCGACATCAGCATGCTCGCCTAGATCACTTTTTGCAATATCCTGCCCTATGAGAGGAACAACCCCACGCTCATACCGTACCCTCGTAGGATAGGTGTGGATTTTGATGCCACCCTCCATGGGCATTATTATTTTCCTATCATCTAGAACTCTAATGTTGTCTCCTTCAAACATGCCCTCCTCTTTAACTCGGAAAGCTTGGATGACTCCATGACATGTTTCCTCACAAATTTCTCTTCATGCCTCGATCCAGCTTTCGTAACTAAATGTAATTATCTTAGGTTACTTAAATAATTACTTAAGCAAGACCCAACTCCACAAGAACATGGCATGTCTCCCCTCTTCTTTGACCCTAACACCATTGACAGCTGTGTCATGGCACATCTGATGATGAGGTCTAGCCTACTCCCCTCTTTTTGCCTAGCTCTCCTGTAAGACATGAACGACAGCCAATTCACTAGATGCAATCATCCTTTCCTCTCCACCACCTCCCTCCATGTCCGCATGAATCTGAAATGATACATGCAAAGCTATCAATTTTTTAGCAAATCCATCCGACTCCCTTCTTTGCCTAATTCAAACGATGAGAATTAGGCACTGGCTGTCATTCTACTAGTGTAATACTATTTTTTTTTTTAAGAAGAAGAAGAGAGAAAGAAAAAGAAAAGCATGAAAGGAAAAGCAAGAAGAACATTACACACGGAATGGACAAAACAACTCACTTTTGCAGAAGCACTTAGCACCACATAAAGCATGATCACTGCACCTAGGGGTCCTCAAGTTAGGCGTGCCCGGTGGCTTCGGTCGGTTAGCTTCGCTCCTAACCCCCTAGCCCTTTTTGCTCCCCCACTTCACATTTAGGGTCCATGAAAGGCAGGACAAAGGCAACAAAGGTGACAAACCACCAACTTCAGAGGCCCCCTTCATCCACTTGCTATCCATTTGGCTTCTCCAACAAACATCATTACCAAGATTCCACAAGCACCCGAGTTTACATGTGGCCCTACCCTCACATGACTACTTTGCCAACTGCCTATTAAACCCCAACAATAGCCAAAAGTGCCATGGGACTGGCACCCGTCTCGGAGGGGGGTAATGTTAACCCCAAGTAAAGAAGGAAAAATGAATGAAAAAGTGAAAAAAGGATGAAAAAAGAGCAAAGACAAGCAGGCGGCCTCTAAAGCTAAGCTAGGGCCAAAAGCGTAATTTTAAATAAAAGGCGCCTCAAAAAATTCCAAAAAATCGCGTAAAAAAGCACCAGGCTCCCTCCTGTGCCAAGTGTAAAATATTAGACGGGTGTAGACTAGAGGCATAAGGCTAGAAGAGGAAATAGAGAAAGGACCTTACCACAATTGCCGGTCATGTAAAAAAGTGATGGGTGCCCATGGGATTTTAGAGCTTGTATATAAAGTTCAAAAAGTGAATGGAAGCTCATTCTTTGGTGTGTGGCTAACAAGAGTTCTCTTCTTCTTCTCTTCTTCTCTTCTCCTTGCTTGTGTGTGCTCTTGAGAGAGGGAGTGTGAGAGTGTGAGAGTGTGAGAGAGTGAGGGTGTGGGAGTGAGAGATCAAGAAGATGAAGCTCTTCACCATCTCCTCTTCTCTTCTTCTCTTCTCTTCTCTTCTCTTTTCTCGTGCATGCGGCTATGGTGGATGGAGCTTGGAGATGAAGGAGGCTTGAGGATGCTTGAGCTAGCATCTAGGATCGTGGAGCTACTGGTGTGTGCGAGAGAGGAGGCAACTCATATCAGCATCAAGGTAAGCTCACTACACTCATAGGATCAACGGCATGTTGGCTAGGTGAGAGATAGCCATTAGAGCTCGCTTGAAACACTTGAAACAATAAGCAGTCTGTGGGTCTTGGCAAGTGAGCATGAGCTCCCTCTACAGTAGTAATTCTTGAGGTGATTGACATTGAAGAAGCTTATGCCCTCTCCTTCTAGAGTCTAAAAATTTCTAGTTAGACTAATGTTACGGATCCTCAAACACCCCAATCCTCTGAACTTCATCATTTGTTTATGGCCCCTTATAGAGTATAGTAACACTAGATTGCCATGCTCAAAATCACATTATGTGACATGTTTGTCAAACCAACTGTTGTGTATTGCTTTTTTCGCAAATTCGTGCATGGGAAACTAGGAGTTGAGCCTCAAAAATACATTCTAGCTCTACCAAGCATTCCATCTATGCCTCCTTGCCATCCCATCTCTCTTGCACTACCACTTTCAATCTTGGGAACAAAAAACTCCTAGCAAGATCGCTTCGGTCTTGTAGGTAAGGTTGAATGGTATTTGCTCTACTGCAGTCTTGTAGGCTATTCTATAGGCCCATGGTGCTACCATGAGTTTATTATCTCAATCGCTGCATGAGGCAGATACTATCTTAGTCAATACACTCACTAGACTTTTGTTCATGGATTTGGCTTGACCATTAGTTTGAGGGTGGTATGCTGATGATTTTCTATGGATAATCAAGAATATAGACAATTAATGGGCAATCACTTTATTACTGAAGTGTGTGCCTTGATCATTAACTAGCTTAATTGGGTAGCAGAATCATGATATCACCTACTCCCAAAGAAAATTAGCCATGGTCCTAGCATCATTCTTCCTGGTTGGCCGAATCTTTGGCCCATTTTGTGAGATAATCGGTCTACAACAATGTAATTTGCTTGTGACTACTACACTGTAGGGTTGATTGGTCCAATAAAGTCAATCCCCCACTTTTCAAAAGGTTGTTGAACTATTATCCGGGTCAAATCCATCTTGTCCTTTACAGATGGATACTTTTGTCTTTTGACATTCATCACAATGCTTCATGAACTAGTACCATCATGGAATAGGATGGGCCACCACATTTGAGATTGCAACACCTTGTGTGATTTACTGTCTCCGTTAAAGTATCCTTCAGCAATTCCACCATGTGCTTTAGCAAGCACCTGATACATTTTGTGCTCACACATACATCTTTGCAATAACCCATCCTATTGTCCTAGTCTATAGAGTTGGCCGACAATTAACTGATAGGACTGAGTCTTAAGGATAAGGTGCTTTAGCAAAGCCTTCTCTATAGGTCTCTCAATAAATCCATGCTCTAGGACTTGGACGGTATCATTGGTCTACTACACTATTAGATTGGCCCTCAAAAGGTCTCTCTGACTACACATGCTAAATAGGTGTGCATTGGGCAAGTCATCTATGATGCCCTATGCAACATCGAATTCTCCTGTGGGTATACAAGAAATATGGTCTGCCATGTAATGTTTCTTACCCTCGTGTACAACCAAAAGAAGTAAAATTCTAGAAGTAGAAGCAACCACCTAGCTATGCATCCCATAGTGCAAGGTTTTTTCACTATATAAAGCAAGGCTCAATGGTCAATTAAGAAGACAAAGAGCATAGCCAAAAGATAATGACAAAACTTCTTTACAACGAATACCATGGCTAGGCCTTCCCTTTCCATTCTCGACTAATTCATCTCTATATACATGAGTTGTTTGCTGGGAAAATCTCACAGGATAATCAAGATTATGTTTATTAGGTTGACATAGAATGGCTCCCACAGTGAACTTCAAGGCATCAATGTACACGTGGAAGGTTATGTTCCAATTTGAGGCTTGTAGCATCAATGCAGTTGTCAAGCTTTTTTTAGTTCCCCATCATAGGTGTGTTGGCATTTCTCAGTCCTCTTGAATATGATCAGCAATTTATAAAGGGGCCTAGCGATCAATGCATACTTCAAAATAAATCATCGATACTACCCTGTGTGTCCTAGGTAGCATTGAACTTCCTTATAGTCCGTGGGTGGTGGTAAATCGACAATGACTCTGACTTTGGAGAAGTTGGTGGCAATGACATTCTTAGACACCACGTGCCCTAGGATACATCCACGATTCACCCAAATTAAATAGCACTTCAAGGGGTTCCTATACAACCTACACTTCTCAAGGACTGCACAAAGTTTATCTAGGTGTTTCCTCCAACTAGATTGAATGCATAGATCATCAACAAACACCTCCAATAATAAGACCATTTCCCCAATCTTCTATCACTTATGTGTTTTGCATCCAAGGTTGGCCTAGTAGGATGTCGTAGTCGACTCCCTTCATAACTATGAAGTTAAGTAAGAACTGGACTCCCACTATCTTCAAGGGCCAATCTTTTAGCACCCCAAATGGCCTAACTCTCATTCGATTGGGTAGCATGACATTAAATCTTGCAATCTCCACAAGTGGGTTGCCCCAAGCCTGCAAGACTACATGGCTGAGTACATTGACGCGTGGTCCTGTGTCTACGATTCCCTTCCTTGTGATGTCCCCTAATGCTATGACCAGTAGGACTGCGTGCATTTTTGTTCCTTCCCAAAAGGAATTTATGTGCAAAGAATTAGGAATTGAACTCAAGGTTAAGATTGGTATATGTGTTACTGTATCGTGGTCAGGCAAGTTGGTCACTCCAAGCTCATCGTTCTACCCACTACTTCAATCCTTGCCATAGCATTGGGTTCTGCCTAAGCAACTCTCCCAAAGGTAGGGTCATAGGGACCATATCAACATCGTGAGAAAGTTGCCAACTACCTACTTTTCATTAGGCTCTACACTCTTTTGCAAATGATCTTAGGCATTCTATCCACTTGTGGCATCTAGGCACTATCTGTGCAGTGTCACATGGGGTGTGGATGCATCTCTTGATTTGAACTAAGTAGGCCATATCAGTGGGATCACACTAGAGAGCTCATTGATCTCATATTTGATAATGGGTTCCACATCCTTTAGATGTGCTTTGGCTTCTCTCACCCAATCCTTGACCTTATCCACTACTTCTAATTAGTCCTCGAATCGTGATATTCTTCAACATTTTGGCACTTTCATTTTCTACTATCTTAGGAGAATATGTCTCTACTTCTACATTCATGACTTTCTTCTCCTTTGGTAATGTGGTGGCACTGTCTATCTTAAGTGTAATCTTTGTCTCAGCCCTATTTTTCCTTCTTCTATGGATTTTTTTCCATATTGAAGCTATGATGATATTGCTAGGTCTAACTAATGAAATAGCGGCTTGCTTTGCCTATGCTCATGTCATAACATTCAACGGAATTGGCATGGATTTTCCATCAAATGTTTCAACTCAGAATGATCCCAATGATATAGATGGCATGATAGCCAAACTAGTGGAAGGTTTCCATTAGGGACACTTCGACATACAAGTGTATGATCCCACACTTACGGCACCTCAATTTGGCCTTCTCTTGATTGGCTTGCTCCCTTTAGGGGCATTGTGATGAGATGTGTCCTGGGTGACTGCAAATCCAACATGTTAATGGGTTCCTAGTTTTATCCTCCTAGACCTCTATCTCTTCCCCTATCCAACACCATCCCCAGAACTGGCCTAAAATCCACCAAGATGGAATTATCATCTTTGGCATACGAGATGTAAGGATTTATGTATGCTTTCTCCTCATTTGGCTCCTCTACGTAATGTATCATAAAATTGCTTTTTTGATGGATGGGTCACTATGGGTTCAGGTGGTCTAGGTATTGTTATGGGGTTGATGTCCATCCTAGGGATGACTTGCTTTGAATTGTTGAGTGCTCATAGAGCTAGTGGAGTCCCCCTCCCAAAAGGTTACGCTCTATTTCCTAGGTAATAAGGCTAATTGTATGGCTGTGAGTATGGCAATCACCTTGCTAGTTGGTAATGCAATGCATCATGGCCAAACTTATAGCAATTGGCACATGGTATAGATCTAGGATCCATGCACTCAGTCGAAAGGTGGTTTCCTCCACAATGCACACACTACATGTGAGGTCGTGCGGGCCTTCTCATCATCTCTTGAAGCCTAGCCAACTCTAGCTTTGTCAGGATTGTGGGAGAGAAGGAAGGAGTCTCACTTGTAGCTTTCTTGCTTGCACAATGGGGGAATACACACAAAGGTGGAGGCTGAAAACAGTTTTCCTCTTCTTAGTTGTGTAAGCCAAAAGAACTCTAGTACAAGGAAATAGAAGAACCCTATATATGGGTCTCAAACCAAACTCAACTAACTAAGGTGACATACTAACTGAGCCACGAACTAGAGTAGATAAGGATAGCTATCATGTAGCTATTATTCATGGGCGGTGTACCAACCGTATCTGCAACTGACACGTCGGTGACATAAATACACAATGGTCACCCTGGCATATCACGAGTAGAGCTTGATATCTCAACACTCCCCCTCGAGCTCAATCCCAATTCCTGCACACCAAGCAGGTCTCTAAACTTGCGCAGCTTCTCTGCGCCCAATGCCTTCGTAAATATGTCAGCTACCTGATCCTCTGTGCTGACATAAACTAGATCAATAAGACCTAGTAAAACCCTCTCCTGCACATAGTGATAATGCACCTCAATGTGCTTTATTCTAGCATGATAGACTGGGTTATTTGCCAAGTGTATACTACTCATGTTGTCACAATAAATGACAATTGGCCCATCTGTAGATGCATATCATAAAGTAGCTTATGCAACAAAGCTACCTCACATGCAGCCATTGTTCCACCCCTGTACTCAGCCTCTGTGCTAGATAAGGCAACTGTAGGCTGTTTCTTGCTGCTCCAAGTGACTGCAGCACTCCCAAAAGAGAACACATATCCACTGGTAGATCCTCTATCACAAATTCTACCAACCCAATCAGTATTAGTGTATCCATGTAACTGTATCTGAACCCCAGTCTCATAAAATAGTCCATACTGCAACGTGGACTTCACATACCTGAGTATGCGTCTAGCCTCATCCAAATGCGGTTTCCTTGGAGCCTGCATAAACTGACTTACCAATCCAACAGCATAGCTCAAATCTAGCCTGGTAATAGTCATATAAATCAAACTTCCTACTATGCGTCTGTACATAGTAGGGTCTTCCAGAAGCTCACCTACATCTGCGCTCAACTTCACATTCTGCTCCAAAGGAACTGAAATAGGCTTACAGCCTGTCATCCCATATTTGGACAGCATGTCCAATCCATACTACCTCTGCAAGAGCTGTATCCCACTTGGTGATCTAATCACCTCAATGCCCAAGAAATAACGCAGCTCTTCCAAATCCTTCATCTCAAACTTTTGCTTCAATAGCATTTTCACATGAAGGATATCTTCATCACTGTCACCTGTCATAATCAAATCATCAACATAAATGACAAGTAGCATAATACCTTTCTCTGGTTTTCTCACATAAAGTGAGAAATCTGCTTTGAATGCCTTCTTCAACTTACACACTTTGTTCTTAGAATGGGGGGCCTCAAACCCTGGTGGCTAAGCCATGTACACCTCCTCCTTGAGGTCACCATTTAAGAACACTGACTTAACATCCATTTGTTACGCTGGCCACTTCTTGTGGGCAGCCACTACAAGTACCGTGCGAATAGTGGTCATTCTGGCAATTGGGGAAAATGACTCTTGAAAATCAAACCCTTCAACTTGTGAAAATCCTTGGGCAACCAGTCTAGCTTTGTACTTTTCTAAGGTACCATCATCTTTGTACTTTACCTTCCAGATCCACTTAGTGCCAATAACCTTCCGCTTTGTTGGTCAATCCACTAGCTCCCAAGTGTCATTCTTCATTATGTTGTCATACTCCGCTTGCATAGCAGCCTTCCATGATGGATCTACAAGTGCTTCTTCTAAGTCAGTTGGCTCCTTTACTTCTCTCATAATCTCAACCATCAAGGCCATATTGACTATGTGAGCAGAAGCCCTCCTTTGCTCCTCTATTCTTTGAGACCTCCTTAGTCCGTCTGCCTTCTCCTCAACAGATGTAGGCATAGGATTATTGTGGTCATAGAGCTGCTTCACCCAGCGGGGCAATGGATTTTCCAGTGGGGTGATGTCAGGTTGGTGAACTTTTTCCTCATCATCTGAAGATGATGCTTCCTCCTCCTTAAGGATAGGGACAGCTCTCGAGATAGGTTCATAGTGGACTACTTCTTCGCTTGATGATAAAGTGGAAGAACTTGCCTTCTTCTCCTCCACTGTATGTGGCTCCTCCTTGAACACCACATCACGGCTTGTGATGATCTTCTTTGCCTCTTGGTCATATAATTTGTAAGCCTTCTGCTCATCACTATGACCCAAGAAGATACATTTTCTACCTTTTGGTTTTAACTTGTTTCTCTTCTCATCTGGAACATGTGCATAACATTCATATCCAAAAATTCTGAAATGTGAGACAGATGGTTTCTTACCAGTGTAAGCCTCATGAGGTGTTTTTCCCTTGAGAGCCTTTGTGTAGCTCCAATTTAGAATGTAGACTGCAGTGTTAACAGCTTCAACCCAAAAATGGTTAGGCAATCCCTTTCCCTTTAGCATGCATCTTGCCATCTCCACAATGGTGCGATTCTTACATTCCACAACACCGTTCTGCTGAGGTGTGTGAGGCGTCATCAATTGACGCTTGATCCCTTTGCTCTTGCAAAAATTTTAGGGAAAATATAGACTTCATCGAAGGCAGCAGCTGCAATTAGTACGATTTTAAGAGAAAAGGTGAGAGCGGAGTTTTGAGCCCGGGATGTGCCTACAATTTGCCAAAAAATCTGGAACTTAGGTGAAAAATATTTAACATCGAAGGCAGCGGTTGCAGCTAGGACGATTTTAAGCACCAAGTGAAAGACGCCTTTTAAAAGGAGCCCGAGGGACACTTGTGGATTTTTGATAATTTTTCTAACTAAAGTGCGGGATCTTAGGAGTTTCCAGTTAGTGCAGGATGTCGAGCTGGATCCCCAGGATTTTTCAGAGCTTGAATCGGAGTTCGGACGAGGAAGGGGCCAACAAATGGCCAAGATTTGAAAGGGTGGCCAAAAACTTGGACCAAAGGGGGGGTGCCCTTTGGAGATTTTAAACCCCCCCAAGTTTTATGATCAAAAGGCATGAAGAAAAAGCGTGAAGGAGATGAAGACAACGTGATCAGGATGCGCCGAAATTTGTGCCCTCTCCCATCATGATGAAGCATGCAGGCTGTGAAGAACCTATGCAACCGATGTTACCCCTGAACTTCTCCTTCTTGGCTGATGATTTCGCCGGTCTTCGCGTGAGGAATGGCTGTCCGGATGAAGAAAACAGATTCTAGTCTTTCTCTCTGCTCCCTATCTCTCTTCTCTATGGGCTGTTCATGTGTACCATCTTGATGAAGGAACCGGGGAAGGAGAATGAAGAAAGTGGTGATGGAGATTGATGGAGATTGATGAAGATGATGAAGATTGAAGTGCAACATTGGATTGAGAGCAAAGGAGGCTCCATTTGCTGGTTATGCAATCATTCAAGGTGTCTTGGGTTATGTAAAAACACGGTATGACCACTTTTATGAAGAAAATGAAGGATTTTTTATAGTTTATGATGATAATTATGTTCTTATTGGATGAAAATTTGTGTGAGTGCTTTTTTCATCATGGTTAATGGCTGTGTATCAAAAAATCTTGGTTTTGCAATGATTTACATGCTTGATTTAATTCCCGTAAACCCGAAATGCAGTTTTTAAGTGGTAAAATGTTAGTTTTCCCATTTCGGATGGAAAAAAGGTGTTCCCATGGGGGAATATGGAAGATAAATTGAATGTTAGTATGGTGAAGTGATTGGAACAAGGAAAATAAGAAAATAGCATATTTTATTATCAAATAAATCAAGAAAATGGAAAAAATAAGGGGAAAAATAGAAATACGTCTTGAAAAAATAAGGAAAGATATAATAATTATTTGTGGATGTATGGTAGTGGCGAAGCATGAGGTTTAGCCTTAGTTTGCCCTATCTCTTTGTCAAATTTTGTGATTTATTGCTTTTTATATATCAAAATATGGCAAAATGAACCTCTACTCCTATGCAACGAAAGCAATACCTAAACGTAGGGGGTTGGGATGTTTGAATAGTGTGATTTGTGTGCTGATTGTTGCTGATTTTCTGATGCACACCATGCCATAGAGTTCATGGTATGTTAATTAAGAGGATAGTAGCACGAGTGTTATCTCGGTGCTATCCTTTCATCGCTGCAATGCGTTAGTGAATAAGCATTTGAAAAACCTAGTTGTGCACCACGTTGCTGATTTTAAAATGATATTTGAATACTTTAGAATCATTCACTTTTGCATGTGCATGACGATCATGGTATCAGAATAAAAATGCCTGGATGCATAGCACCTGTTTTCAATGACAATGACCCACGTTTGAGTGTGGAAAGGCATCCTGAGCCGTAGGATAGACGTTTGTTTCTTGGGGAATTATTAGGTAAGGAAACATGATATCTCCTGGATTATTTTTGAAATGAAAGAATGGAGTGTGTACGTTTATTTTATATGTTGAGCAGCGCAACAAGGGGCTAACCCCTGCGATGTAGGAGAGCTGCAGTGGGGCCGCGGTGTTTCTACCGAGGGGTTGCCTCCCATGTATGTGATTATCGTGGTATTTATTGCCAAAGTGTATGGGTTCTCCCTCTGTGGAGTTTATAGAAAGGGAAACTTTGGACTACAAAACTATAAAACTATAAACGCATAGATTAGGCTTTAGGGTAGTTTATCCTTTAGTAGTGGTGGATAGATGCTCCTAGTCGGCGAGGCCGTGAGGGTGTGTTTGTCTGTTATGAGCATGAGATTCGGCTAGTGCCATAGCCAGTGGCGGCCCATTTCAGGTCCCATCAGTGGTGCGTCTGCCGGGAGGTACCAATAAGTGGTGGCTCTCGAATCTAGGGTTTTTAGGGACCAAAAAGTTGGTTTATGTCCTCTAACAAGGACCGTCAAGCCAAAATACAAAAAGCAAAACGTGCTGAGAGGGCTAGATGGCGGTTGGAGATCGTACATCGCTATTCTCCTCAAAGGAGTAGCCTGATACGCATAAAAGGTAGTGGTCTTAGTAACCCAACTGATGCACATAGTTCTTTAGGTACAGGAGGAAGTGCAAGTTCTTCCTCTCTTCCACCAAGTCAACCCACTTCAAGTGGGGGTGTGATCCCATCAGTTCAAACTCCTATTGTCAATCCGATTGTTGTCATGGCACAACCCATTGCAATTCCTACAGGGACGCCATATTTGCCAGCTTTAGGAGTTCCTTTGCCCATTTTTAATGGGTTAG
Source organism: Lygodium microphyllum (assembly GCF_053477565.2). Taxonomy (NCBI): domain Eukaryota; kingdom Viridiplantae; phylum Streptophyta; class Polypodiopsida; order Schizaeales; family Lygodiaceae; genus Lygodium; species Lygodium microphyllum. Next base: position 110,125,017 of record NC_141164.1, read on the forward strand.
CCAAAGAAGATGCGGAGTTTCAGATTTGTGAATTTTAGAGACTAATGTTTAATTATCGAATCCAAGATGAGGGACATCTTATGATGTTCTTTAACATGACATTAAAAGGAAGGGTTGCAGTGTGGTATCATAGCATAGAGACTAGAACCATAACTACAATCGACCAATTTTATGCAGCTTTCCAATGAAAGTATACCGCTGAAATAGGTGGCCAATACTGGTTGCGTATTTTGAATGTAACACGCCAAGACCCCCATGAGAATGTGAAAGCCTATGCCAAGAAGCTTAAGGAAGTGTTTCGTAAGTTACAAACTTACATTCCTATTCTGCCGGCTGCCCAATTGCAATACTTTTTGCATGGATTGGATTTCAATATTCAGGTACAATTGAGCAATGTGGCTTTAGCTGATATAGACACCACCATCACACGGGCAGAAGGAGTAGAGTCACGATTACAAACGGTCTACTTCTCACGAATAAATCTTAATGCGGGTCTAGTACCTGGAGGCAATTTACCATTGATAAATGGAAGTCAAGGGATGCCTATGAATAACCCTAATGGGAAAGGAAGCGTGGTTCAAAATGTACCTTTGTTGCCAGCTCCTCCCAGTAGTGTGACTATGCCTATGGCTAGTCAGTTGGCTCCACTAAATGTTGGAGGCCAAGTTTCGAACCCTAATGTTGTTCATGTGAGTCAACAACTAATGCCCAATTGAATTGTTAGGTCGATGGAATGGTGGATAGATGATCAAGGCTATGAGTCGAGTGCATCTAATGCCCTTGGCGAAGTTAAGGATATGATGAAGCACTACACTAACATGATTTCTAAACAATATCAGCAAATAGCTGTTGACGTCAATTTCCTGAAGAAGCAGCAGAATCTGATAGGGAGTCGACGCCCTGAAGAGGGTGGTCCCTCAAGATTCACCTGTAAGTGGTGTGGCGGACAACATTTCCCTAGAAGCTATCCAAATGTTAAATGTGAAATTTGTGGGAAGTCGGGTCATTTAGCCACTACCTGTTGGAGTAAGATTAGTGCCCTCCAACAAGGGAGTAAACAGCTAGGTCCAGTTAATCATAGAGCGCAAGGTAATAACCTGAAGCAAAATGATGGACCAAGACAAATATTGCAAAGGGGAAAGACCTCTATAGAAGAGTTGCCACAAGGCAATGGAGTCAGCCTTATTGAGGCTGTACGCGTCAATGGCACTGAAACCTCTAACCTATGAGCCATGACAAGAGGCCAAAAGGCTAAAGAGGGTGATAGAGATAATGCAAAACCGGTCGAGGGAAACCCTAAGCAAGGGGACAAGGGGACGCAAGTCCTGAATCCTGGTGTGGAAGGTGGATCTCTAAGGCCTGTTGACAAAAAATTCGATCCTAAGAAGGATGAGGAAGTGCCAAGAAAGAAGACAAGAGCTAAAAAAGAAGCATCAAAGCCAGTCCCGAGATCAAAAGAGAGAATGGTTTGGTGAGAAAAGAGAGCTTTTGCTACCTATCATGATTTTGATTTAGCAAGTTCTCTTTGCGAAGTCAAACCAGATGTAAACCTCTTATAGTTGATTAAATTATCTCTAGGAGTACGCAAGGAATTCAAGAAGATCCTATGTATTGGGTATATTGTAGAACCTTTGGGCATAGCACGAGTAGGGGAAGATTGGTTTGATCATGCTCAAAAGAATTGCCCTAGGGTTCCAACATATGTGGATGGAATATTAGTAGAGCATGCTATCGTAGACATTGGGTCCTCCGTCAATATCATGAGTTCAGATTTGATGGAGAGGTTGGGTCTAGGCATCCAAAAAGACAGCTCTACCCTTTTTAGAATGGCCGATGATAGCCTAAGGCAACCAAAAGGTTGCATTACTAAAGTCCATGTTACAGTTGCAAGTGTAGAATGCTTCTTGGACTTTAGGGTGATAAGATTTGCGGGACATCCTAGTTATCGAGTCTTGCTAGGTAGGCCTTGGATCTTACGAATAGACTGTCAAGTCGATATACTTGCCGATCGAGTGGTTCTAGGTAGAGGTGCTAATCGAGTAATTGTTGATGCTTACCCTGAGTCTCCTCAGAGTGAGAGAGCTCCTTTATCCTCTACTGAATTAGAAACAGCAGATGATCCATCTAGTAGTGAGACATCATCCAATGATGAATCTAGAGAGGGGTCCACTATAGAGGATATTTATTAGATAATGCTAAATGAGCCGATAGAGCCGCAAGATAGGATAAGAGATGCAGATGTGATTGAGTTGGACCTTGGCACGCCAAATGATTCGCGGCTAATTAAATTAGGTTCCATGCTCAGTTTAGTAGAAAGGGAGGACTATGTGTCCCTGATTCAAGAATTCCACAATATCTTTACTTGGATTTATGATGAGTTGAGAGGTATTCCTCCCAGCCTAGCTGTTCATACTAAACACAATATTAGTGAGTTTGGGAATCTCCCAATTCCCATTTTTTGAATACAAAAAAGGTGGCACCCGGATAACATACTCATAAGTTTCTCAAAACCATATGATGTGACCTATCATTGGAAAGCACTTGAAAAATGGAATCTATTGAGCTATAGAGCGCTCGATTTGGAGTTATAGTGTTTAAGTTATGACAAATCCAAAGATTTGACCATGTGTCCCAAACTTATGGGAAATTCCCATATTCCCCAATATGGTGTTACTATTCCTGTAAAAGAAGGCAGTCGCCCTGTGCGTCAGAAAGTAAGGCATATGCCTTTTGAATTGAGGGATGGGCTGTTTGAGGAGTTGCAGAAGTTACGGAAAGCTGGTTTAATCTTCTCTGTACAGCACACAGAATGGTGTTCACCAGTTGTTATCAGGAAGAAGAAAAACAACCAGATCCGACTATGTGTAGATTTTAGAGAGTTGAATAAGCAGACGGTTAAGGATTACTACCCATTGCCATTTATTGACCCGATTTTGGATCAATTAGTTGGTAGGGAAATATATTCCTTTATGGATTGCTTTGTAGGATACAACCAGATGGCAATTGCAGAAGAGGACAAGCTAAAAATAACTTTCATTACTGTCTTTGGTACTTTTGCGTACCATGTGATGGCCTTTGGTTTGTGCAATGCACCTGGATCATGGAAACGAACATCAGACAAGACCTTTGGTGACATCTCCCCAGATGAGTTGAAAGTATTTATCGATGACCTGGGGGCAGCCACTGTAAGGGGAAGGATGTTGATTATTTTAAGAAAGTGCTTTGAGCATTGCAGACAATTTTGTATCGATCTTAACCCACGGAAGTGTGTCTTTGGAGTGCCTTATGGGCTATTGCTAGGCCATGTGGTCAGTTCAGTAGGGATCACAACTGACCTTGAAAAGATCAAGGTTATAGTCGCTATGAGTCCACCACACACTTTGAAAGAGGTACATAGCTTTCTGTCATCGATAGGGTACTATCAGAGGTTTATAAATGCCTTGGTAGAAAGGACGTTGCCACTAACGAACTTATTATCCTGTAGCTGTCTATTTGTATGGAGCGACCCTTATAAGGTAGCTTTCGAGGATGTGAAATAAGAGCTAGTAAAAGCACCAGTTTTAAAAGCACCTAAATGAGGCGAGGTATTGTACATATTTTCAGCAGCTACCATGCATAGTACCAGTTGTTGTTTAGCCCAAATCTGGGAGGAAAAGTGGTATCATCCAATAGCTTTTGTTAGTCGAAAATTGGGCATATCAGAAATTAAATACACCTATATGGAGAAATTGTGCCTTGCGATGGTCTTTGCGACTAAAAAATTCAGGCACTACATCCTCTATGAGAAGGTAGTTTTCTATACGAAGGCGGAAGGGCTTAGATTGCTTATGAACAAGCTACAACCGCCTGATCATCTGGCAAAGTGGTTAATCACTTTGCAAGAGTTCGATCATGAGATTAAGAGTAAGCCACCAAGGTTGCAGGGGATTGTGGAATGCCTTATAGATTTCGGGGAGCCGAAAGAGACTTTGGCTGAAGAAAGTGATATTGAAAAAATGTTTAAAATTGATACAGCTTCTATTCCATCTTGATATGCTGCTATCACGCATTATCTATCAACAGGAGAGACTGGAGCTGGTTTATCAAAATCTGAAAAGAGAAAAATTAGACAACAGGCTTTGAAGTTTTCCTTGATCGCAGGAACACTATATCAGCAGGGTGTTGATTATATCTACCGCCGATGTGATGCCTGAGGAGATTCCTTTCATTTTGGAAGAGTGCCATGACTCTACATGTGGAGGGCACTTCACTAGACGGTTGATGGCACAGAAAGCTTTAAGAGCTGGATATTGGTAGTCGTCCATCTTCTAAGATTCCTTTGAGTATGTTAAGAGATGTGATACCTGTCAAAGACATGTTAGCAGAGAGAATAGGAAACACCCACTTATGCCTATCATGGCTATCCTTCCATTTGAGAAGTGGGGCATTGACTTTGTGGGTCCTATCACCCCGTCCTCTACTACTTAGAAGAGGTACATTATAGTAGCAACTCATTATTTTACAAAATGGTCAGAAGCGCGGGCGATGAGGTAGGACAATGCAAAAGAGACTGCAAGTTTTCTTTTAGAGCAGATTATCTGCCGTTTCGGTCCACCGAAGGAACTAGTGTCGGACCGTGAAACTCACTTTTTGAATAAAGTGATTAAAAGCTTGACTGAAGCTTGGAAAATCAAGCACAATAAAACGACCCCTTATAATCCGCAAGCAAACGGGAAAGTCAAAAGTACTAATAAGCAGCTTGTGGGTATCTTGTCTAAAATAGTCTCGGAGAAGAGACGAGACTGGGATAGGAAGTTGTATGTGGCAGTATGAGCGTATAATACAACGTTCAAGCGAGCTACCGGCCATACTCCATTTAAATTAGTTTATGGGGAAGAGTGTGTGTTACCCCTCGAAATCGAGTTGCCAACCATACGGTTTGCAGTTAACCACTCTTTGGGAGATAAGGATGCACTCTTTGAACGTTTTACAACCATAGCCTACCTGGATGAACTAAAATTGCAAAGCTTATTATACCAGGAGGTAGCTAAACGTCGGATAAAGCAGTTGCACGACCTTAAAGCAAAGAAGTATATATTTAAAACAGGGCAATTAGTTATGTATTACGATGCGGGTAGGGAGCTGTTTCCAGGGAAGCTGGAACCTAGATGGGATGGCCCCTACAATATTGTCTGGATAGGAAAAAATAGGTCTACGGCTCTACTAGCTGATCTGCAGGGAGTAGAATTTAAAATTAAGGTTAATATTAATAAGATTAAACCTTATCATTTCTAAGTATGCTAATACGGAAATGCATTACAGGTCCATGCTGGGGTTGATTTGAGACTTGCAAAAGAGCTTAAAGCTGGTTGATGGGGCAGTTAATTCCTTATTTGGAGCACCCATATTTGGAGCAGAGATACCATCAAGGGAAACTTATCTGGTAGAGCAAAGGATACAAAGTGATTGAGCAAGAGGACGAAACCTTTGTGTGGGAGATCAAAGTCTTTTGCCATCACTGCTTACGAATATTGACAAGTATCCCTGTTGAGTTTAATGAAGAAGGTGGAATGGAGCCATCAGTTCATCCTCTAAACATGCTAAATTTTGACTATCATAATTATGAATAGAGGAGTTCGTGATGGCAGGCTGTGTAAACCCATTGTGGACGTACACATTATATTTTGATGGAGCGTCCAGGGGTCCTAATAAAAAAGGGAGTGTTGGAGTAGTAATCCGAGATCCCCGACGTAGAGTTACGATGAAGTTAGCTGCTTATCTCGGGGTAGGATTCACTAACAATATGGCGGAGTGTAAAGCCTTGATTATGGGACTGCATATTGCCAAGCAAGGTGGTATTCGGAAGTTTTTAGTAAAAGAGGATTCCCAGTTGATCCTGAATCAGCTAGATGGGACATACACAGTGCGAAATCCCATTCTTTGTATGTATCATCGAACTGCGATGACCTTACTTGAGGAGTTTGAGAGAGTGTCTGTTCAGCTGATTCCACATTACTGGAATCCGTTTGCGGATTCATTGGCAAATCTTGCTTATGAAGAAGACATTTTCTTCAATTGTGATCCTAGTCTGGATATTGCTATTAATAATGAGACAGGACCCGGTCGCTTGTGGGGAATGTTATCAGAGCATGCAATATATGGCAGGCGATGGTTGATATGGGTGATGCAAAGAGTAGCTGAGACCAATCTACCATTGTTATCCTAAACCCATAGGTTGATTAGACAACATGTTATGCGTACACCTCTTGTTGTATATGAAGGAGGGATGGGTCATAATCTTATGCATTTAGTTTAGGGCTGCGAGTCCTATTTTTCCTCCTTGGACAGGAGTATATTATTGTATATCTATACTATTTCAGGGAGGGATGTGTAGGTGCTATTCTGTTTTATTTCATTAGGCCAAGAGGGCCAGTTGTCTGTTTAGTACATGTGCGATTAATGGTTCTTGTTTTAGTCTTATGCTAGACAGGTTCAAAGAAGAGCTTGGAAGGAGCCCATGTCGACGGAGACTTCTCGTGGCCCTATTTAGGTGTTATCTCTCCTTTATGAGTACCATGTTTTTATACTATATGTGTCTGTGTACTTGTGGGGGATTTTCTTTTCTTGTTGGGGACCAGCCTCCAAGGCCTGAAGTCCCATGTTTAGGTTAGGTATGTCTGAGGGAGGTCTGAGTAGTCGTTGCCTCCTGTAAAGACATTGCTAGGCATTGAGAGACATGTTTTAGAAAGTAGTCCTAGTGACCCCGTTCTGCTAGCTTGCTAAGCAGCTGTTCTAGGAGTTCTTGTTAGTTGTGAGGCAATTAGAGAAGCCTACCAAATGAAAAATGATGATGATGATGATGAAAACCCTGAATATCTTAAAGCAAATAAATATATACAAAGGTGTGTAAAAAGGGATTCTAACCCCTATAAAAATAGAAAAGAAAAGAAAGGAAAATTTATAAGCAGTTGATCATCGCCTTGCGAAGGCCTGGTAGGTTCCTGGGGACGAGTCAAACCCGGGGCCGATGCCTTGTCTTCCTAGGGGTGGCGTCTTGCTGGAAAAGAAGAAAGTACGAAGGTTGGAGTGAAAATAAAAGTGAGCCTCAGAAAAGGATTAAGTGTCACCTCGTAAGGGCTTGGTAGGTTCTTGGGTACCAAGACAGGACCTGAGGCCAATGCCTTGTTCTTCTTGGGTCACTACGCTCCGCTCCCTCCTTTTTACATGCCCGAGTATGGGAAAATAAAAACCTAAAAGACGAAATGTGCTCAAAAGAAATACTTCTTGATCAGGCTATAGGAGTCCTCGCCTAGTAGGAGCTCCTGGTGGTGTTTTTCTTAGTTAGATAGGTAGTTCAGACCACCACTTAGGGCGACCTCTTTGATAGTTCTTTTTAGTTTGGTCGTGTTGGAGCAGTCGGTTAGTGACTAGCTTCGGACCTTCTATCAGATTATGCTAGGACTACTCCTTGTGGATGTCATGCCTTGGTTTTGTTAGGGGGTAGGGTGAGCATTGTGCTGTGTTTTAGTATGTACCTATTTTGTATCAGCTTGATGCTTCCTTTGGTTGTTTTGTACAAATCTGTTGTGGGATTCGACGGGCAAAGTTGCCCTATCCCGTGGTCACCAATGGGAGCGGAGTTTTGAGCCCGGGATGTGCCTACAATTTGCCAAGAAATCTGGAATTTAGGGGGAAAAAATATTTAACATCGAAGGCAGCGGTTGCAGCTAGGACGATTTTAAGCACCAAGTGAAAGACGACTTTTAAAAGGTGCCCAAGGGACACTTGTGGATTTTTGATAATTTTTTTGACTATAGTGTGGGATCTCAAGAATTGCCAGTCAGTGCAAGATGTTGAACTGGACACCCAGGATTTTTCAGAGCTCGAATCGGAGTTCGAACGAGGAAGGGGCCAACAAATGGCCAAGATTTGAAAGGGTGGCCAAAAGCTTGGACCAAAGGGGGGGTGCCCTTTGGAGATTTTAAACCCCCCCAAGTTTTATGATCAAAAGGCATGAAGAAAAAGCATGAAGGAGATGAAGACGACGTGATCAGGATGCGCCGAAATTTGTGCCCTCTCCCATCATGATGGAGCATGCAGGCTGTGAAGAACCTATGCAACTGATGTTACCCCTGAACTTCTCCTTCTTGGCTAATGATTTCGCCGGTCTTCGCGTGAGGAATGGCTATCGAGATGAAGAGAACAGATTCTAGTCTTTCTCTCTCCTCCCTATCTCTCTTCTCTATGGGCTGTTCATGTGTACCATCTTGATGAAGGAACCGGGGAAGGAGAATGAAGAAAGTGGTGATGGAGATTGATGAAGATGATGAAGATTGAAGTGCAGCATTGGATTGAGAGCAATGGAGGCTCCGTTTGCTGGTTATGCAATCATTCAAGGTGTCTTGGGTTACGTAAAAACACGGTATGACCATTTTTATGAAGAAAATGAAGGATTTTTGATAGTTTATGATGATAATTATGTTCTTATTGGATGAAAATTTGTGTGAGTGCTGTTTGCATCATGGTTAATGGCTGTGTATCAGAAAATCTTGGTTTTGCAATGATTTACATGCTTTATTTAATTCCCGTAAACCCGAAATGCGGTTTTTAAGTGGTAAAATGTTAGTTTTCCCATTTCGGGTGGGGGAAAGGTGTTTCCATGGGGGGAATATGAAAGATAAATTGAATGTTAGTATGGTGAAGTGATTGGAACAAGGAAAATAAGAAAATAGCATATTTTATTGTCAAATAAATCAAGAAAATAAAAAAATAAGGTGAAAAATAGAAATACATCTTGGAAAAATAAGAAAAAATATAATAATTGTTTGTGGATGTGTGGTAGTGGTGAAGCATGAGGTTTAGCCTCAGTTTACCCTATCTCTTTGTCAAAGTTTGTGATTTATTGCTTTTCATACATCAAAATATGACAAAATGAACCTCTACACCTATGCAATGAAAGCAATACCTAAATGTAGGGGGTTGGGATGTTTGAATGGTGTGATTTGCGTACTGATTGTTGCTGATTTTCTAATGCACACCATGTTATAGAGTTCGTGGTATGTTAATTAAGAGGATAGTAGCACGAGTGTTATCTCAGTGCTATCCTTTCATCGCTGCAATGCGTTCGTGAATAAGCATTTGAGAAACCTGGTTGTGCACCACGTTACTGATTTTAAAATGATGTTTGAGCACTTTAGAATCATTCACTTTTGCATGTGCATGACGATCACGGTATTGGAATAAAAATGCCTGGATACATAGCACCTGTTTTCAATGACAATGACCCACGTTTGAGTGTGGAAAGGCATCTTGAGCCGTAGGATAGACGTTTGTTTCTTGGGGGATTATTTGGTAAGGAAACATGGTATCTCCTGGATTATTTTCGAAATGAAAGAGTGGAGTGTGTTCGTTTGTTTTATATGTTGAGCAACGCATCAAGGGGCTAATCCCTGCGATGTAGGAGAGTTGCAGTGGGGCCGCAGTGTTTCTACCGAGGGGTTGCCTCCCATGTATGTGATTATCGTGGTATTTATTGCCAAAGTTTCTGGGTTCTCTCTCTGTGGAGTTTATAGAAAGGGAAACGTTGGACTACAAAACTATAAAACTATAAACGCATAGATTAAGCTTTAGAGCAGTTTGTCCTTTTACAGTGGATAGATGCTCTTGGTCCGCAAGGCCGTGAGGGTATGTTTGTCTATTATGAGCATGAGATCCAGCGAGTGCCATAGCCAGTGCCGGTCCATTTCAGGTCCTATCACAAGGCCCCAAAAGTGCTTTAAAGACCCACTGGATGACGGTTGGGAGATTTTTATATTTTCTCAGCATGTCAAACGAGACTCTAGGAGATGCCTGACAGTGGGGGACTTTGAGACGGTCAAGTAGAATTTTCCAGATCTCACATCCAACGCCATATGCAAAAATGGGGATGCCCAGGAGGCCAACGACCCAAGGAAGGAAGTGGAAAGGGACTTTAGGGAGGCCAAATAGTGTGACTCTTGGGGGCTCCCTTTGGGGTCCCCTTTAAAAGTTTGATTTTCGTGGGAGAGGGCCATTGTTTTGCGCTTTAAAAAAATGGTCCCATGAAACTACCAGGCGATGGATTCTCGATGGAAAGGAGGCTATGGGGGCTAAAGAACAACCCCCCCAACAGATTACATACATAATCTACATCTTGCCTTCACTCTCCATCTCTGCCTTTGGCCTCTAAGATGGCTGCCTGGACATGGAGATAAAAAACAATCTTTCTCTCTCCTCCCTCTCTCCCCCCTTAAGGGGCAGTTCATGCCCATGAAGAAGAAGGAAGATCGATTGAAGGATGCTTGCTCGAATTGCTCCAAGATCAAGAGGAGGCTGAGAGGAGATGTTCAGAATTAAATATTTTTTGCTCATCGGTCCCTTGGCACTCGAAAAAATAATTTAAAAAATCGCAACACGCAAATAAGCTGTATGCCTCATTTTTACAAAGGAAATTTGCTTCTTGTTGATGTTTCATGGTCTAAATGAAATGTATAAGGAACAAAAATTTGTTTGGATCTTGTTTGCACTATGATTGAGGGTTATGCATTAAAAAAATTGTAGAATCGTAATGATAAATAGTCGTAATAATTAAATTATGGCTCGAAAAGTGCATTTTTAGTGTAAAAATGAAGGTTTTATTGGTTTTGGGTGGGGGAAAATAGATGCATATGGGATAAAATATTGAGAAAAAATATATTTTAGCTTTCATGATGAGACACTAATCATAGATTTTAAAAAAATCTATTTTTATGCACAAATAAATAGAGAAAAATAGGATTTGCGCGTTATAAAAATCTAAAAAGTTATGATTCGTGGTTGTGGTTGTATAACAAAGCTCATGCATGAAGTTTGGCTTCAGTTTGGCTTTGTTTATGTGCTATATTTCATGTTTTTTCAGTTTAACGTGAAAAATACATACAAAACAATACCCTACACCTATATAACGCAGCATAACCTAAACGTTAGAGGGAATGGGTGAGGTTAAGAGATTAAAAGGGCTGAGAGGGTTCGAATTTTTTGAAACATTTGATTGAGAATTCCATGTAGAATTGAGATAATTCAATCTAAGGGGCTAGTAGTACGAGAAATCGGTGCTAGTCTCCATACATCAAAGCATACGTTTAGTGAAAATCATGAAAGGGCTGTTTTGTCCATAGCTAATATGCATGACTCATGGCATGGTATTAGTCCTGGATTGCATAACAATTGTCTTCCTAGGATATGACTTATACGTTGAGTGGAAAGTAGCCTTTGTTGTAGGTCAGTTGTACGCTTTCCTTGGGACTGTTTGGTGAGGATTTATATATTCGTGGATCGTACAAAACAAGAAAAGAGTGGAGTTTGTGTGTTATGTCTTATATGTTGTACCGACGCATGTTAGGGCCGATCCTCGAGGGTAGGAGAGTCGCAGTGGAGCCGTGGCAATCAGCCGAGGGGAGCTTCCTAATGTTTGTGTGACAAGGTACTATGCCTATATGTTATGAGATCTCCCTCTAAGGAGAAGGGAAGGTAAACATTGGACTATATATTAGCTATAAACGCATAATTAGTTCTATCTAGTGTACATCAGTGTATTACAAACACTCCTGGATCGTGAGGCCCTGTGGTGGGGTTGTCTGTTGTGTGCATGAGGTCTGGCTAGTGCCATAGCCAATGCCAGCCCATTTTAGGTCCCGTCAGTCCCACTCACTATTATGCTACATGCATGTAGTCACTCACATGTTTTGGATGAGGGTCAAGTGTGCTTTAAAACTATGAATACGTCCTATGGGATTATACCAACTTTAGAGCATTACACATGCATAGTGGATCTTTATGACCGTGTAGACCACTTTGAGAAGGCGCAAAAAGAGCGATTGAAAAGTTTTAATCTTTAGATCATCTCCATGTATGGAATGCCCTCTTGGATGCTTTCCGCAAATGGAATGCTTACATGTGGGATGAAGCAGGCAAGATGGAAACAAGTATTTGCTCATGGAAAGGGTGGACGAGGACGAGGACGATAAAAAAGGAAGATCAGCACTAAACATAAGGGTATCTTTTTTTTCTATTTTCTCCATGACCTATGACAACGTAAAAAAAAGGATGGTTGTCAAACTGGAAGATATGGTGCCCTAAGTGGAGCTTTGCTTCCAAGAATTAAATTGGCAACCTCAAGTTTTTGTTTTACCATCTCATTGAATATGCAATTTGATGATGTTCAAGTCGAGGCTATGCTTGATATTCGGAGGACGGTGTCTGCCCATCAACAATGGAAATTCTGACTGTATACAGGCAGAAATTTCTTCAATCGAATATAGTGGGGCTTCATGGCATTCATGAACTCAAAGCTTTCTCTCCGGCGGAGCTGTTGAGAATATGGGGATAGTTGGCATTAAATAGTCAAGAGTGATTGTTAAAGAGGACAGAGCCTTCAAGGTTACTTGTGCTCCAAATTTGTGAATCTTTGCATGGACTGAAGCAATTGAACTATCATCTTATGCCGTCAAGAAGCGGGCATATCTGCAGACTCAACCTAGGTGTCAAAATCGAAAGTGTCTTAGTGTTGATTTTATAGTGATGACCATCGAGACCAACAACCAACACGTCTAAACCGAAAGCTGAATCTAAGGAGAAGAAGCCTTGGGCCAAGCACACAAGGAAAAGATTGAAGTCGGAACTACAGTACCCTATTCACAATCGAGTTATCATCTTCGACTACAGCTGCAAGGCACAACTCAAGTCTGATTTCCATTCATGCTACTATCGTTCTAAAGGCTATGTTGCAATGATTGATGCCGTATCGAATGGCACAATACTGCTGTTGGCTTGCAGCACTGAGGGCAAGACGTCAGAGTGTTCATTGGTAGTCTAATGCCAAGGAGATTAGGTGCCATCACCTTGTGTGGCTGTGTCGTGGAATTGCATGAGTACCTACAGATTGGATTGTGGGAATTCTAAATGGAAATGATCATGGGAATCACCTGAATAAAGGCGCAAACGTCCGATGTCGGCCCAAATTTTCAGAGGCAGATAAAAGGTGAGAAGAGGATCGGCATTGTGTTCAGAGCTGAAGTCCACACCATTGGCAAAGTCATCAAATATAGCATTGACTAAAGGAGCAAATTGAAGGTGGAAGTAGATGACCAGATGATCCTCTCCATGCAAACCATAATGGCATTAGTCTTGGAACAGTTGCAAGACGATTTCCTGCAACCTTTTGGGACAAGGAACTTCAGATACATGGAAGTCTAAACATTGTCATGGCACTTATGGGGAATAAAACAGATTTGAATGATTCAAGGGTTGTTGCAATAAAAAAGGCCTCAAGATGAAGCATTATAATCGTGTGACTGTAGGTGGACTACCATGAAATGTGCATTGAAGTCAAAGAGTTGGAACGAGCATCATGGAGTGCGAGCAGAGCTTAAACATTAACTTTTGGCATTCATTAATATGAAGTTTTGCATCTTCCTCTGCTAACCCATTAAAAATGGGAAGAGGAAACCCTAAGGTTGGTAAGTCCAGTATTCCTACTAGGATTGCAATGGGTTGCACCATGGTAACAACCGGATTTGCTACTATAAGCGTTTGAACAATCCAAACTATTACTCCACTCGAAGTGGACGGATGGATTGGAAGAGGGGAAGTACTAAGACTTCCTCCTCCTAACAGACTATGCATCGAGCTAAGGTTACTAAAACCCCACCTATGTAAGGATATTGGACCACTTCTTTGTGGAGAATATCTTCTAATAATTTTTGCATGCCGTTTGGCCTATTTAGCTCTTTCTTACTTTTGAAGCTCAGCTTGACGGTCTTTTGAATCTATCTCACTGCCTTTTGGCATACACTTATAAACTGGTCCCTATTGATCAATATTTGGAAATTGCCACTTATTAGCAGCTCCCGACAAATGTACCACTTGTCTCAAGACCTAAAACGAGCATGACATTGGCTCTAAGGCACTAGCCAGGCCTCTACCACTCACCTAAAACCACCCCATATGGCCTCTCCATAACAAGAGCGTTTAAGACTTTGCATTTGTATGTTTTTTTAGTCCAACGAATAATTATTTTCCCACTGTTCAAAGGGAGTCCCTAAACATGCTTGTAATATATTATACACCATGTAGCACACACATACCCCTCGATTGATCACCATGGCTCCACTACAGCTCTCCTACACCTCGGTGATCAGTGCCAAGATACGCCGTGAACATAAACCACATTCAAAACAAAGTCCACTCTTTTGATAAATGATCTTGGAGATGATATATATAAATCTCACCAAATAACTCCCAAGGAACGGAATATCTAACCCTAGGGCTTCGGAGACCTCACACTCTCAGCGTCAGTCACCACTCATACAAACAGGTGCTATGTATCCAGAATACAATACCATGCAGTGCATCAATGTAAGTGTGAATATGACCATCGTTATCAAACAAATATTCATTGAAAATCAGCAATGTGAAAGTGCGAATACAATTCTTTTTATGATTTTCTTTTCTACTCCAATAGTGCTTCCTTGTTTGCTAAGGCTAGCACCGAACTCCCTAGCGCTACTAGTCCCTTTAAATTTTAAACAACCACAAACTCTATATGAAATGCATTATGAAATATCAAAATTTATTGTACTTCAACCACTCAATGATCCCCTTACTCCCTACCATTTAAAATTTTGCATATGTTGATAGGTGTGAGGCATGGTTTTTTATGTTTTTTTTCTTTATTAAAAGTGATAAAAAGCTCACTCTAACAAAGAATTCGGACTCAAAAACCTAATGCTTCAACTCCATCATATATCCACACATGTTAATCTTATTTTTTCTTATTTTTATGATGTAAAAAACCTATGCATTTATTTTTCATTATTTATTTATTTGTTTATAAAAAATATAGATAATTACTGATTTTCATGTGTAAGCTAATTACTCTTATAGAAAATATTTTTCTTAGCATGTTTCATTCCATAGGATCAACAAATGCATCCCAAAAATCCAAAAACCACATATTTTTCCTTAAACCAGCTAGTCTTGGGTTTTGTGTGTTTTGCATACAATTATTATACGATTGATTTCTTATTATTCTTTCAACATTACTGATTAAACAAAGGATTGGCAATCAAATTCAATCATTACTAACCATTTCAAATAAGAATTCATCATAAAAGAACAATGTCTATATTTTTCTCATAAAACCTCTTATTACATTATGCACATTTTTCAACGTTGGAGGCCTGCTGACACTCTTCCACTGCTATTGATGATCCTCCCAACTCCATTTCATGTCTCTTTTCACTCCCACATCATCGTTTGACCAAAAGCATCCATCTCAGCCCATCCCTCTCTCTTTTACATCGATCCATAAGAACAATCCACAAGAGGAGAGACGAGAGAGAAAGATTGAAATCAAATTTCTTTGTTTAATGCATCAAATTCGATTATCTTTGTGGTGATAGGAAGCAAAAAAATGGTGGAGCATGCTACCCTGAGGATTCCTTATTTATGAGGTTGCATATTAAAAAATGATTTTAAAAATGAGGATTTTGGGGGTGCAAAAAAAAAACTGTACCCCCTGCCCTCCCCCCCCCCCCAATTTGATTAGTTATAGCTTTTCATCTATAAGATTATTTAAGCTTAAACATTGCTTTGCAAAAAAAAAAAAGGTTCACTTTGTTGTGTTCACACTTCCCGCCAAAGTGGTGTTTCTGATTTCGAAGGGGCAAACGGGCTCGGATTTGAAATCTCGATGGATGGCTTCACGACATCAAAATTTTCTGGCCACCGTCACACACTTTCTGGCTTTCAGATCATGTAGTTGCTTCATAACGAGAAACCTTGCAGGGATTAAATGGGGGGTCAAATGGACTGTGATCGATGAACCAAGACTTGTGTTGGCTTCTTGGCATTGAACTCCACCTAGGAAAACTCCAGCTCATTGATCCGCAACCGTTTCATTTTGCATGAAAACTTGGTCTTTGACGATCTCACGAGCTCTTTTCCACTTCAAAAATTGCCTCTGAAATCTGATCTCAAGCATGTATATGTTTCAATAGTAGCCTTGAAAGCTTTCAAGTGCTCAAATACATCACTCTTTTTCTTCATAAATATAGGGACAATGGCATGCTTCATACAATTTATGAAATTCTATATCTCTTAAAGTAGAAAACCTTGTAACCAATCCTTTGTTCTGCATTAATTTCTACCTTTGCACATTTCCATGTCCAATATGTTTATGCCATATTTCAATGTCTACAACCACTCCTTTACCTTTAGCATACATAGCAATATTTATAGTAGGAATTCCGGCATCAAAACTGAACATGTATCCAATTCTACTTCCTTTTGTAACCAACTTATACTTATCAGCAAAGTCCTCTACAAAACAACATTTTGCATTAAATCAAACTTGCAACCCTTGCTCTATCATTTGGCCAATAGACACTAAATTCTTTGTGATTGATAGCACATGTAATACATCTAAATAACTCTTTGTCTAGCCATCATGCAAGGACAAGGGAACCTTTCCAATGTGTAAAATTGGGTAGCATGAATCATCACCCATCTACATAGCTCAATCTTCCTTGACATATGCCCATTTGTTTGCCTCAATATGTCCAATTGCATGCATTCTTTGGCACCGTTTCCTTTTCTTTCAACTGTAGCCATTGCTCATCACCCCCACATGGTCAACCATCCTCCTTAGCATTAGCATGGCTACATTTTGCCATGGCTTGTTGAGATATTAGCAATCACACCTAGCTTAGCCTCTTTGTATGGAGCAGTGTGGGCTCAGGATGCAAAATCCCATATTCACAGTGAGGAGAGTGGTACTATCCAAAAATCTATAAAGGCAGGTACTTTAACACTCATTTCAATGTAATGGTACTATCAAGTTCAATCACTCAAGATTGTGTTTATGAGTCCAAGCTAAAGTATCTTGGAACCTAATTCACTTGAGTTACAATTCCTCATTTTGATAATATATCGTGTGTTTGTCCACCATAGCTAATCTACCTCTAGATCCATGTTTCATGACATGATATGAGAGCCATGGCGAGCTAGTTGTAGTGTCACTAGTGAGTCGTATTCTAGCGTAAATGGATAGTAGGAGTTGAACCCACCTTAAGGCCCTCTACCATATCCATACCTTATGCCCATCTTTCTCTACTTAGCATCTCATTATCTTTTTAGCTCTTGTCATTACTAATTGGTAAGGTCGAAGGATTGATTACTTGCTTCCCTAACGTCCTTTGCCTCATCTTCTATCTCCTTCTCATTTCCTTGCTCAACCTTTGCCTTTTATCTCAAATCTACTAGCGCAATCACTTCCATCTTGAACTCATCCAACTGATGTAACCAATTTTAGCTATCCATCATTGTGCTTTATTCTCTTTCATTGATCCATATCATATCCGTAGATAGATAGAAGAATCATGAAGGAGAAGTGAGTCAAGGTTACGCAGCTCTGAGGTCAAGACTATGCCTAAGGTGAAGATAGAACCAAGTGCTGAGAAGCCTACTGAGGGGCTTAAAGCTATTGAGACAACAGTGCCCTCAAAGGAAGTTGAGAAAAGGGGGGGGGGGGGGGGGGGGGGCAAAGGTGCATTCGATTAAAAAAACGACAAAAGGAGAAAGTGAATAATGTTAGATATGATCAATGCCCCACCCTCATTAGGTGCTACCAATGATCCATGGTGCTCAAAGTTGTAAGGCCCCCATTATGAGGAGAAGCCAAATGTGAGCCCGGACATTGGTTGAGTCCTGACTTGTATATCAGATGAGGTCTATGTGACCGGATGGCAAAAAGGTGACTGTTGTGGGTCTAATCTTTGGGTTAGACGGAGTGGTTAAGCTGGTAGCAACTCGAGGCACATTGCATTGAGTTGCGTGGTAAGGGAGTTAAAAGGGGCCCCTATTGTGGGGTCCGGGGGCCGCGGAAGCGGCCCCTGGCTGGGGGGTCCCAGGGGGGCCAGCGGCCCCCCTGGCGGGGGTCCGGGGGCAGCGCCCCCGGCCCGATGGTAAAGGGAATATTCCCTGGAATATTCCCTGGCCGACTAGTGGAGGCTCATATGGTAGGTCGGTCAGCAGGCCGACCTAACGACCTTCACGGGCTATAAAAGCTAAACCCCTTCGCGGCCATCATACACTCATCTTTCACCCAGTCAGAGTTGTTGTTCCAGCTAGCCTTAAGCTCTTCACCTATCTTCTGTCTAGATCTCCATCTAAGCTTCACACAGTGGAAGCGCACGGGTGGACAGAGCCATCTTTGTATCAGTTGTTTGGAGTTAAAGAATTTTACTGATTCTCCTCTTATCTGTTGTGTACTCTCTATCTCTTTCTCAGATTCTGTTCGCTGCGCCGTGTAATATTTTACATGGTATCAGAGCCCAGGGGGCTCTAGAGATCGGAGAGAGTGCAAGAGGCAAAGGCTTCAACAGCAAAGAGAAACGATGTCGACTCCGGGAAGCAGTTCTGGCGCATCAGGAAGCGGTGCAGGAGGTGGTGCTGCTGTACCGGCTATTCAAACACTGAGGATTCGTCCACCAACCTTCAGCGAAGGCAAGTTAGATGGTACAAACTACACCTTGTGGAAGTTCAAAATTACTACTATCCTTGATTCTTATGAGCTTCTGGAGACTGTGCTGGGGACTGACGCAGAACCACAGCCTACCCCCGACCCATCAAATCCTAGTGTGATGATTCCTCCGAATGCAGATCTTCTACGAGCTTGGAAACGAAGGAATGCAGATGCATTGTGTGCCTTAGTTACAAGCTGTTCTGACAGTGTTTTGACTCTGATTCAGCATACAACCAAAGCGTCAGAGGCTTGGAATGTACTAAGGAGTCAGTATGAAACACGAAACCAAACAAGGATTCAAAACTTGGAGAATCAACTAGCAGCGGAGAAGTTTGCTGAAGGAGAGACGGTTGAAGCATTCATCACTCGGATTAAGAATCTGCGCGACCAGATGGCTGGCGCTGGGATACAAAAGACTAGCGAAGAGCTAGCTCGGAGGTGTCTTCGGATTTGTCCACAAAAGTTTGATGGACTAGTAACTGCCCTTAATACTCAGGTGAGACCTCAAGCTTTGACTTTTGAGGAGTTTTGTGCATTATTAATGGAGGAGGAGTTGAGGCTGAAAGCCCGAGAAGGAAGCAACAATGGAGATGCTGCATTCTCTGCCAATGCAAAAGGCAAAGGTGTTTCCTCCACCAAAAATGATGGTGACAAAAAGAAAAAGGGCGGCAAGAAGAAGTTTCAAGGAGAGTGCTTCTACTGTAAGAAGAAAGGACATGCAATTGCAGATTGTCGTGTCAAGAAGGCAGATGAAAAGAATGGTACCCTTAAAACTAAAGGGAAAGAGACAGCCAATACGGCTGAAGCAGAGTTGGAATTATTCATGGCGACCATTGAGGAAGTGTGCTCCTCGGCGCAAGAAGAATCTACCACTGACTCTTGGGTGTTGGATAGTGGGGCCTCCCGTCACATGACCAACAAGAAAGGTCTATACAGTTCTATGCAGCCTCTACAAGAATCCATCACTGTGACGGTTGGAAATGATGCTAAATGCCCTGCTGCGGGCACAGGTACTATTTCTTTTGTTGCTGCAAATGGTGAAGTCAAAAAGCTTTCAAATGTGTTGTATGTTCCCGAAATCAGGAGAAATCTCTTATCAGTTGCTGCCATAACTGATCTTGGTCATGAAGTGAGGTTCAAGAAGACAGGTGCAGAAATTATTGATAGTGCTGGCACAATTGTTGGAAAAGGAGAAAGAAGGAACAACCTGTATGAGCTAAGTGCTCTTACAGCCACCGCTGGAGTGGGCACAAGTAAGCTTTGGCATGAAAGGTTTGGACACATCGGATTTGCAGTATTGAAGGAGATGCAAAAGCAAGGTATGGTTGCTCACCTACCTACAATAACTGAATTGAAGGAACCATGTGAAGCTTGTATGATGGGCAAGCAACAGAGAAAGGCATTTCCACAAGAAAGCAAGAATAGAGCACATGCTCCTCTAGAGTTGGTGCATGCTGACTTGTGTGGTAAGATGCCTACACAGGCCTTGGGGGGATCTTCTTATTTTATGTTGATTGTCGATGACTACAGTAGGAAGATGTGGGTGTACTTCCTTCGTGATAAGGCTCAAGCTTTTGGTAAGTTTAAAGAATGGCTAATACTTGTTGAGAATGAAACAGGGAAAAGTGTGAAGAAATTTAGAACAGATGGTGGTGGTGAGTTCAACTCAAAGGAGTTTGAAGGCTTTTGCAAGAGCAAAGGGATCAAGCGTCAATTGACGACGCCTCACACACCTCAGCAGAATGGTGTTGTGGAACGCAGGAATCGTACCATTGTGGAGATGGCAAGATGCATGCTAAAGGGCAAGGGATTGCCTAACCATTTTTGGGCTGAAGCTGTTAATACTGCAGTCTACATTCTAAATCGGAGCTACACAAAGGCTCTCAAGGGAAAAACACCTCATGAGGCTTACACTGGTAAGAAACCATCTGTTTCACATTTCAGAATTTTTGGATGTGAATGTTATGCACATGTTCCAGATGAGAAGAGAAACAAGTTACAACCAAAAAGCAGAAAATGTATCTTCTTGGGTTATAGTGATGAGCAGAAGGCTTACAAGTTATATGACCAAGAGGCAAAGAAGATCATCGCGAGCCGTGATGTGGTGTTCAAGGAGGAGCCGCATACAGTGGAGGAGGAGAAGGCAAGGTCTTCCACTTTATCATCAAGCGAAGAAGTAGTCCACTATGAACCTGTCCCGAGAGCTATCCCTATCCTTAAGGAGGAGGAAGCATCATCTTCAGATGATGAGGAAAAAGTTCACCAACCTGACATCACCCCACCGGAAAAGCCATTGCCGCGCTGGGTGAAGCAGCTCTATGACCACAATAATCCTATGCCTGCATCTGTTGAGGAGAAGGCAGACGGACCAAGGAGGTCTCAGAGAATAGAGGAGCAAAGGAGGGCTTCTGCTCACATAGTCAACATGGCCTTGATGGTTGAGATTATGAGAGAAGTAAAGGAGCCAACTGACTTAGAAGAAGCACTTGCAGATCCATCATGGAAGGCTGCTATGCAGGCGGAGTATGACAGCATAATGAAGAATGACACTTGGGAGCTAGTGGATCGGCCAGCAAAGCGGAAGATTATTGGCACCAAGTGGATCTGGAAGGTAAAGTACAAGGCTGATGGTACCTTAGAAAAGTACAAAGCTAGACTGGTTGCCCAAGGATTTTCACAAGTTGAAGGGTTTGATTTTCAAGAGTCATTTGCCCCAACTGCCAGAATGACCACTATTCGCACGGTACTTGGAGTGGCTGCCCACAAGAAGTGGCCAGTGTACCAAATGGATGTTAAGTCAGCGTTCTTAAATGGTGACCTCAAGGAGGAGGTGTACGTGGCTCAGCCACCAGGGTTTGAGGCCCCCCATTCTGAGAACAAAGTGTGTAAACTGAAGAAGGCATTGTATGGGCTGAAACAAGCCCCCAGAGCATGGTACCAGCGGATAGATAGGTTCTTTTTAAACCTAAACTTCAAAAGATGTGCCTCAGATGCTAACTTGTATGTTTACAGGGATGGTAAAAAGTCTGTAGTGATTGTCCTATATGTGGACGACCTTCTTATTACAGGTGACTATGAAGATATGATCAACCAAACTCGAAAGGCTTTGAGTTTTGAGTTTGAAATGACAGACTTGGGCTTGCTGCACTATTGTTTGGGGATTGAAGTCTGGCAAGAGCCAGGAAAGATCTTCATCTCTCAGAAGAAGTATGCATGGGAGATCTTGAAGGCATTTGGCATGACCGAGTGTAAGGAGATAGCTACACCTATGGAGGTGAATGTAAAGTTATCCGTTGAGGATACATCAGCACTAGCAGACATTGGGAGGTATAGGAGGTTGGTCGGCAGTCTAATCTACTTGTGTAACACCAGACCAGATATCAGTTTTGCTGTTGGTGTTTTGAGCAGGTTCTCAAACAAACCTCATGAGAGTCATTGGAATGCTGGGATGCGGGTGCTCAGATACTTGAAGAAAACTCTTGACTATGGTATCACATACAGTTTCGGAACTTCTCTTGTGGGGAACTGTGACTCAGATTGGGCAGGAGACATTGATTCCAGGAAGTCAGTTTCTGGTTATTGTTTCTCTTTGGGTTCAGGAATTTTCTCTTGGATTAGTAAGAAGCAACCAACAGTGGCATTGTCTTCTACCGAAGCAGAGTACAAGGCAGCTTGTTTTGCTGCATGTGAGGCCGTATGGTTGAGAAGGATTCTATGGCATATGGGAGTGCAGGATGAAGAACCAACTGTGCTGAGATGTGACAATCAGAGTTGCATCGCCATTGCCAAAAATCCAGTGTTTCATGCACGCACCAAACATATAGAGATCCAGTATCACTATGTGCGTGATTTGATGGAGGATGGGATAGTGGAATTGGTCTACTGTCCAACAAAGGAGAATGGAGCAGATATCTTCACCAAAGCACTTACGAAGGATCTGCTTCAAGTTCATCTTCAGAGACTCGGCATTGGGCCGAGGAGATAGTTCACCTATGGGTGGACATTGAGGGGGGGTGTTAGATATGATCAATGCCCCACCCTCATTAGGTGCTACCAATGATCCATGGTGCTCAAAGTTGTAAGGCCCCCATTATGAGGAGAAGCCAAATGTGAGCCCGGACATTGGTTGAGTCCTGACTTGTATATCAGATGAGGTCTATGTGACCGGATGGCAAAAAGGTGACTGTTGTGGGTCTAATCTTTGGGTTAGACGGAGTGGTTAAGCTGGTAGCAACTCGAGGCACATTGCATTGAGTTGCGTGGTAAGGGAGTTAAAAGGGGCCCCTATTGTGGGGTCCGGGGGCCGCGGAAGCGGCCCCTGGCTGGGGGGTCCCAGGGGGGCCAGCGGCCCCCCTGGCGGGGGTCCGGGGGCAGCGCCCCCGGCCCGATGGTAAAGGGAATATTCCCTGGAATATTCCCTGGCCGACTAGTGGAGGCTCATATGGTAGGTCGGTCAGCAGGCCGACCTAACGACCTTCACGGGCTATAAAAGCTAAACCCCTTCGCGGCCATCATACACTCATCTTTCACCCAGTCAGAGTTGTTGTTCCAGCTAGCCTTAAGCTCTTCACCTATCTTCTGTCTAGATCTCCATCTAAGCTTCACACAGTGGAAGCGCACGGGTGGACAGAGCCATCTTTGTATCAGTTGTTTGGAGTTAAAGAATTTTACTGATTCTCCTCTTATCTGTTGTGTACTCTCTATCTCTTTCTCAGATTCTGTTCGCTGCGCCGTGTAATATTTTACAAATAAGAGATTGGCTACTATTGAAAAGGGGGAAGAGTGCAACCAAACTGTTTGATCTACATTTGTGAATCGATAGTGAGACACGGCTGCTCACAAAAAGATCCAAAAGATAAAGTAAAAGATTGAGCAAGAGAGCAAGAGCTTTGAATCTATGAACACTCGTTGCTACAACGGCCTTCATTAATAGCCACTGGATGTTCCAAGCCGTCCATGATGACTACATTATGCTCATCAATAGCCAGCAATCTTTGTCACATTGAGAGCTAGCATCAGTGTTGCATTTGAAGATCATCACCAAGCTACCATCTCACTGAGTGTTCTATCATCACCTCTAGAAAAGAAGAAGATAACTAACGTAGGGTGCATCCATGCGCATCAGAGTATTCTCTACACATGAACTACTCGAGAGCAAAAGCAAGGTTGGAAGGTCTGTGTTCCTTAATTTGTCATCATCTTCGTCATCACCTTCCTTACAAGGCTCCTAATACTAAGTTTAAAGCCCTAGCTCTTAAAGGCCATTCACATGATCTCATCCTCTTTCTCCCACACTTAATTTTTCACACCTACACTTCTCCAAAACTAGCCCATTCTCACCTTCTCTTTCACACTTGAGGCTATAAATCTCATTCACATTGCAACGTTTTATGTTTCATTCTTGACATCCAAGTGATTTACCATTTTGCCATCAAGTGTTTTTAGACACTAGCATTGTGCACCTTTCTCAATATCTGTCAAAGCACTTGTAAAAGGGATTAGACCCTACCCAAGTATACTCGTGGTAAGACCTTCTCACATTTGAAATGAGTTGCACCACGCTCAAAGGATCAATACCAATGTAATGATGAGCCATGAGCCCAAGCCAAATTAATCCCACAAATCATGTATCCCAAAATCTATGTCATGTATGTCAAAAGAGAGCTTGTCAACTCAAAGCAATCATAAAAGCATGAAGCAAAATGACTCTGTCAAGAAGACTAAAAGAGAAGTACCACACATCAACAAAAGAGATAATAGGGTGAGGATTTTCTGTGAATGATTAGAAAAGTAGAGAGCAGATGCGATATCACCTCATTAATGAAGTGTGTGCCCTGATCACTGACTAATTCTATTGGACACCCAAACCGTGAAATGACCTGCTCCCACAAGAACTTTGCAGTGGTTCTAGCGTCATTCTTTCTTGTAGCTCTTGCCTCTGCCCACTTCGTTAGGTAATCAGTTGCCACTATGATGTAGCGAGCCTGAGAGTACTGTGCCATGGGACTGATAGGTCCAATGAAGTCGATGCCCCATTTTTCAAAGGATTGTCGGGTTATGACAGGGGTCGACTCCATTTTATCTTTGCGCACGGGCACCTTGGTTCTTTGGCATTTGTCGTAGTGCTTCACAAATTTAGCAGCATCACGGAATAGGGTGGGCCACCATAGTTGGGATTGCATCACCTTTCCGGCTTTTGTATCCCCACTAAAGTGTCCTCCAGCGATTCCGCCATGTGCTTTTTTCAATGCATCGTGTATCTCGTGCTCACACACGCATCTGCACAACAAACCGTCTTGTCCTAACCTATAGAGTTGGCCGGCTATCAATTGGTATGGTTGGATTTTCAAAATAAGTCTCCTCAGCCTGGCCTTCTCAATTGGTCTGTTAGGTAATCCGTTCTTCAGCACACCTGAACTACATCATCGGCCCAATATGGCGTCAGATCAACTTTAAACAATTCTCTCTCACTAGACAGGTTAAAGAGATGAGCATCCGGTAAATCGTCAAGTATGCCTTGTGCAGCGGCTTCTCCTGTGGGTATGTGGGACATATGGTCAGCCATGTAATGCTGCTTTCCTTTGCGTACAACCACAGAGAAGTCAAATTCCAATAGGAGAAGTAACCATCTAACTATGCGTCTTGTAGCGCAAGGCTTGTTCACAAGATAGAGCAAGGCTTGATGGTCAACAAAGAAGACAAAGGGAGTGGCCAACAGATAATGTCTAAATTTCTTTACAGCAAATACCATGGCCAACCCCTCCCTTCTTTGGTGGAATAATTCATCTCGGTCTCTGTGAGCTGCATGCTGGCAAAACTCACCGGATAGTCTAAGTTATGTTCACTAGGCTGGCATAGCACGGCCCCAATATCAAACTTAGAGACGTCTATGTGCACATGAAACGTTATGTTCTAGTCTGGGGCTTGTAAGATTGGTGCAGTGGTAAGGGCCTTCTTCAACTCTTCATATGCGCGCAGGCATTCCTCAGTCCACTCGGACACGATCAATAGCTTGTACAATGGTCTAGCAATCAGTGCATAATTTAGTACAAAGCGGCGATAGTATCTAGTATGTCCTAAGAAACACTGAACTCCCTTGTAGTTATTGGGTGGCGGAAGGTCGACAATGACTCTGACTTTTGAAAAGTCCGTGGCGATGCCGTTCTTTGACACCACGTGCCCTAGGATACATCCTGTTTCACCCAGAACTGACACTTCAAGGATTTCAATGAGAGGTTGTATAATCGACACTGTTCAAAGACAACTCTCAATTTCTCTAAGTGTTCGACCCAACTAGAGTGTACGCATAAGTCGTCTACAAACACCTCTAGTTCGCGCCTAAGCATATCTTTGAAGATAGTGCACATTAAGCATTGGAAAGTCACAGGCGCATTCATCAGCCCAAAGGGCATGACAATGTAGGTGAATACATCCCATTCCATGGCAAAGGCAGTCTTATGCGTGTCATTGGGGTGCACTTGCACTTGATTGTAGCCCGAGAAGCCATCCAGAAAACTGTAGGCCTCTTTACCTGCTACCCTCTCAAGCATGTGCTCGGTGTATTGTAAAGGGTAGTTATCCCTCTTCGTAGCGGCATTAACTTTCTTGTAATTAACACACACTCGAATTTTTCCGTTTTTCTTCATCACGATCACAATCGGTGATACCCAGTCCGTGTGCTCAATCTCATATATGAATCCTTCCTTCATGAGCTTATCAATCTCCTCTTTTACTGCATGGGCATGTTTTGGATTCATGGGGTAAGGTCATTGCTTTGTTGGCACTGCATCAGGGATCATTGGGATATTATGAGTCACAACCCTAGGGTCGACCCCTTTAAGTTCTTCCAATGTCCAGGTAAATACATCAATATACTCTTGCAAGACTGCAACAAGTTCGGCCTCCTCATCCTCAGTCAAATCATCTGCAATGAATATATGTCTTGGCTTTTCGCCCTCCCCAACCAAGTTGACTTCCTTGACTTTGACAGGTCCTTCGATCGGTTCACTAGTTTGGCCCTGCCTCTTCACACCTAGCAGAATCACTACTCTGTCACCCTTTTTAAATTTTGTAAACCGTTTGGGTAGATCCTGCTGTTTCTTTTGCCTCTCTGCTTCTGAGTCCTTTGCTCACATCCTGGCCTCCTCCTTTAATCTCCTGTACCTTAGGTGGACTGGCAAGTCCCCTTTTGTACGTTTGACATTAGAGGGTTGGGGTATCTCGGGATCACTCTCAGTGCTGACTTCCAACTCCGAGTTAAACTCGCATCCCTCGCTCGAGGAAGGAGTTTTCCCAGGGGGTGGTAGTTCAGTAGGTGCATCCGTCTTGAGCACCGGGATTACCCATGGTTGTGCTACTCTGGCTTGCTCGTAATCCACGGCTCCTATGTGTTCTAGCCAGGATCTATCGCACTCCATCCGCATGACTCCTTTTTCACTCCAATTCGTCTTTTCCTTCCTGGGTCTCGAGTCTACTTTGATTTGTTATATCGTTCTCCCTTCTGTGTCATATTCTACTGTATCTATCTCTTCCTCACTTTCATCTCCTGTAGAGCGGCAGTCCTCATATTCCTCATCGTCGGAGTCTTGCTCTTCAAACCTTCATCTCGCCTAAGCTTTCCTCTTCAGTCTCCTTGTCGCCAGTAACTAAAGCCCAATTGTATAACAAATTCAAATCGTGGACTTTGGTCCATTTCCATTCTGGCTTAGTCAATAGATCACGTAGAGGCTTTAAGTTGGCAGCCAAGTTGCCCTTCAGTGTGTCTGTCAAATACTCTATGATTTCTTGAAGCTCTAGCTTATTGCTGGGGATATGGAACAAGACAGGTTTCCTTGGGTTGAGTGAGCTTCCTGCCATCATGCAGAGTGGCACAGTTGGCCTCTCTATTGGCATGGTTGAGGCTTTAGCAGCCTGCAGATATAGTTCTTCCTCATCTGAGAATGGTAGGTCAATGGTTGCCAAGACATGCATCCAATCCCTCTCATCCTCAGGGCAAGGAAAATATTTAGTGAGTGATCCATAGGGTTTGGTCGTTTGAGTATCGCCTTTTAGCATGGCTGAGATGGCATTTAGGTCAACGGGGGTCGTTTTCCAAGTGTCCATCTCTACCCTTACTGCTTCAGTTCTGCTCCCTAGGAAAATCAAATCATTCCCCCAATCTTCAATGACTCGATCGTTTCTCATCCAAGGTCGGCCTAGCAGTATGTCGTAGCCCACTCCCTTCATGACAATGAAGTTCACAAAAAACTTCACACCTGCAATCTTTAATGGCCAGTTCTTTAAGACTCCGAATGGCCTTACCTTCATTCCATTTGCTAATGTGGCATTGAACCTGGCAGTCTCTACATGAGGGTTTCCCCATGCCTCTAAAATTGCATGGCTTAGTACGCTAACACTAGCGCCCGTGTCTACAATTCCTTTCCGCGTCATATCTCCTAAGGCTAAAACAGGTAGGACTGCATGCATTTCAGTGCCTTCCCAGAAAGCATTGATGTGCAATGACTTAAGAATTGAGTGTAGAGTTAGACTTGGGATTTGCGTAACTGCATCATGATCTTGCTGATCAGCACCCGTAAGTCCTGTGTGTCCCTCCACCAAATCTTTTAACTCCTGCCATAAAGAAGGATTCTGCCTAAGCAGGTCTTCTATACTTAGAGTTACTGGGGTGGACAGCAAGGTTGCAAGGAGATTGCTGGGCTCTTGTCTTCCCCTAAGGCTAGCACTCCTGGGCCATGCATTCTGTCTGCCCTGGTAAGTCTCCCTTTGGCCTTACTCTGCTGAGTTGCCCCCTATGACAAGGATACACTTTTAGTTTGTGGTTTTGTGGGTGAGACTAGTGTGCTCATGCTGGAAAAATCATCCATTGGATCTTCTAGTATGGGTTCAGCATCCTTGAGATGCTCCTGGGCATCCTTGACCCACTCCTTGACTTTGGCTATATCTTCGAGTTGCCGTTTGGGATGGGGATATTCCCCTACCTTGGCACTCCCTAGCTCAGCTGTCTTCAGGGCTAAGGTCTCTGCCTCTACATCTGTGACTTTCTTTCCTGTCACTAACGTCGTGGCTTCCTCGGTTTTAAGGGTTATCTTTGCGTCTGTTCTCTTTTTCCTTCTCCTTCGGCTTTTCTTTCCTATTGAGGCTGCGTCAAGGTTACTTGGTCTAGGCAAGGAGATACCTGCCTGCCTTGTTTGAGCTCGCGTCATAACCTGTAGTGGGATAGATGTGCCCTCACTATCAAAGGTTTCCACTCCAAACAGCCCCAGAGGTACTGACGGTACGTTGGCAGAGCTAGCTGATGGTTTCCGCCTAGGACAATCAGGAAACAGGTGAGTGATCGCACATTCTGTGCATCGAAGATCCGCTTTGTCCTTGTTAGCATGTTCCTTCTCTGGGCAACGTGATGAAATGTGGCCTGGATGGCCGCAAGTCCAGCATGTGATCGGATCTTGGCTTGGCCCTCCAAAGCCTCTGCCTCTTTCTCTACCTAATGCTATCACTAGCACCGGCCAATAGTCCATCAGGACTGGGTTGCCCTCCTCGTCATAGGATATGTACGGGTTGACATATGTCTTCTCTTCACTAGGCTCTTCCACATAGTGAACTGGAGCATCGCTCGGTAGGTGGGTTACAAAAGGCCCTGGTGGCCTTGGTATACTTGTTGGGTTCATCTCTAGCCTAGGTACGGCAGGTCTTGAGTCATTTGGTGCAGGGAGTGCCAATTGGGCTCCCCTCCCAAAGCAATTGGGTGGTCTATTACCTAAGTACAGAGGATTGTACTACTGTGCATATGGGAATCTCCTCGGCATCCTACAATGCAATGCATCATGCCCAAATCTACCACAATTTGAGCATGGCCTAGATCTAGAATCTTGGCATTCAGTTGGGAGGTGATTGCCACCATAGTATATACACTATACATGCGATCGCGTAGGCTTCCTTATCAGTTCCTACAGTCGTGCAATCTCCATTCTCATCTCCGCCATCTCCTGGCCTTGGTCCATACTCTTTCCCTTTTCTTGCACACTAGCGGTTGCTTTTTCTCTCGAAATAGTTTATCTCTCTGGATCCCTCTGATTTGCACTTTCTCGGCTGGCAGTCCTCATGCTTCGTTCCCTAAGCTGATCATCTACACGTATTGCCTCTTCGAAAACTCTAGCTAGCACGTCTCCTTGCAAGATAGAGTTACTGGCCAAAGCCTTGTAGAGCTCCTCACTCCAAATTCCGTTCATGAATACTATAGACACTACCCTCTCAATAGGTCGTTCATTGGCAGGGATCCTTTTGAAGAGGCTACGCACATGAGTGACATAGTCCTTGACTTCTTCCTTCTCCCTTTGGCTGATATTCATCAACCGGACGATGAGGTTGTCAGAATACCCTGCCTCCGAGAATCTCTTGATGAAGAGGCCCTTAAGGCGAGCAAAGTTTGTACGTTCTGTGTCATCGAGGCTAGAATACCAGATTCTCCCCTTATCGCCTAAGCACGGACCAAAAGCTTGAGAGCGTTGCGCAAGGTCAGTAAGACCGTTTGCTTCGCATACTTGCTCGAACTGCTCCATGAAGCTATATGGGTCACTGCTAGGCTCATGCTTCGCTAGCTGTTTTGCTACGATAGGGATTCTAGCCTGCCCTTTAGCCCCTTGCGTGACTCCCAGTCCTGAGAGTAGTGTGGTGGCTAGGGCTGTAGCACTCTGCTCAACGGACGTATTGTCCATGAATCACTTGGCTACAAGTTTGCTCAATGTCATGTCAGCCTCTACTGCCCGTTCCCTCTCTTCATTCGGTCCAGATTTGGCTGCCCCAGCTAGGTCTAGCACCCTTCTAGCCTCGTACATATCTACGTCTTACTGTAGCTTTCTAGCCCTTTGCTCGTGGTTGTAGGCAATTTTTCCTTCTAGCGCTCTGCTGATTGATCTTCTCTCTTCTTCAAGGCTTGCTACCACTTTTTCTACAGGTCTGCCCTGGATCACGGTCCTAGTAAGTAAATCGTAGTCATGGACTAGTTCTTGTATTGAGACTAGGAATTCTCCTAGGTCTAGCCGGTCCTCTCCTCGGTCGCCTCTTGATCCTGACATTGTTTCTGCCTCCAATTCCACAAGGCCATCGATCAGTTCGAGTAGTTCTGGCAGCGCTCGATCCTCTATGTTGTTGTCTTTTGGATCCTCCGTCCACTTAACATCCTCCTGGGTCCTAACCCTGTTTGTATGCTAAGTCTTGGGGTTCACTCATATTGGTGGGTTCCTTGAATGATTATGTTCGAGTGTATTCCTTGTTATTACAACCAATCCTCAAATTATGTACACTCAGTGTGGTGTCTGTGCGTTCGGTGCAAAATCAGGCTTTCTGCTCTTTCAGTGCACAACCAATGTGGCCTACTGTGTGTGCGGGATTACGGCACTCAAGTGCAATGTCAATGCTACCTTCAGCTCTTGGCCACTGGGTATGAGGTCAGCACATGGCTGCCTGGTTAAAAACTGGGTCTCTGTTGCGTCTCTCAGGTATGTGGAGATCTGATGTCTAGTCTGTTGTTGCAACTAGGCTGCGACAACACACTCTGCTAGGTTTCCTAGCCACACGGCCAAGTTTTCTATGATTTTCTCGCACCTAAAGTGTCGCACTAGTGTCGGCAATGCGGATCTGGGCTAAAATTATTAAAATAATGTCAAAAATGCATTCGGTCAAAATTGGCCCAAATGGCAGGGTTCGAATCCTAGAATCGACATCCGAACTGCCAAAGTCCGAATGTCTCGTTCGGCCAGGCCGAAGGCCGAATGGCCGAGTCCGAGGGCTGAAGCCCGAATGGCCGAGTCCGAGGGCCAAAGCTCGAATGGACGAGTTCAGGTGGGCCGATTCGGCCGTTCGAACACCGAATGGCCAAATCCCGAATTCGAAGGGGCCGAACCGCCGAAGCCCGAATGATAAGGTCCGAATGGCTAGATGGCCCGAAGGCCGAACTCCGAAGCCCGAAGGCCTTCGTTTGGGCGGCTGAAGCCCGAAGCTCGAATGGCAAGTAGCCAAATGCCCGAAGGCTGAATGCCGAACCCTAGGTTCGGGGCAGCCAACTGCCCAATTCTGGGGTTCGGACGTCCGAACACGTCAAGGTCGGTGCACTTCCGACAATGAAAATGGTGACAAATCTAGTGTTATGTTGATGCTTAGCTATTCTAGGCTATTAAATACACACAAGGGTATGCCGGGGAAGAGATTTGTATACCTATAGCACCCCAAAAGTGTGATCGAAGGGCGTCCGCTCCTCTCCTGTGCGTGTAGCTCTCTCACTCTCTCTTGCTCTCTCTCAACTAAGTCAGAATGCAAATGAGCTCTTCTACCCTTACCCCAGCCTTACATAGCATTGCCCAACTACTCTCTAACCTTAAAGCCTTTCCTCGTTGCGATTTCCCCCTTAAAAAACACAATTTTTGTCTTCTTTTTCTTATTGCAACCAAATTTACAGCAGCAAAAACCCTACCATTTCAGTTTCGAATCTTAATCCTATCCTACCTAATGCTAACAAAAAATCGCAAAACCAAGCATGGGTTGTATTTGCCTACTCAAGCACTCATCAAAAAACTCAAAATACTTACTTGTTCCAACGATTAAACCTCCTAAATCTCCTATCTACCTCAAGCACCATTTCGAGCAAAGGCCCTACTCCTATGCTCGATTTGATGCGCGTGGCGCTCAAGGCTCGATTCCATTGGTCCCGGCAATGGAACCAAAATGAAGGGGAGCTATAAGCTCTACCCCAAGATCTATGGACTGCTTATTGATCAAGCGTTTCAAGCCAAGAGGCCATGGCTACCTCTCACATAGCCGACGCGCCATGCCTACCTTACGAGTGTAGTGAGCTTACCTTGATGCTTGATTGAGTACCCTCCTCTCTCTTGCACATCGGTAGCTCCACGATCCTTGTGGCAAGCTCAAGCAACCTCAATCCCTCTCCCATGAGCTCCATCCTCCATAGCCACGCGCGAGACAAGGGAAGAGAAGAGAAGAGAAGAAGGTGGAGAGAGGAGATGGAGAGCTTCTTCTCCACGATCCCTCACTCTCACACACTCACTCCCTCACCCTCTCACACTCCCTCACTCCCTTTCTCAAGCACAAGCAAGAAGGCAAGAAACAAGAGAAGAAGAAAAAGAAGCTTTAGCCACACACAAGAATGAGCTTCTCATTCACTTTTGAACTTTATATACATACTCTCCCTTCTTTGGGCGGTCATCCCCTTTTTTACATGGCCGGCCATTGGCCTAAGCCCATTTCTCATTTCCCACCATTCTAATTTATCCTATTCCCAACTAATGCATACAATTTGCACAGGAGCGAGCCTGGCACTCTTTTACAAGGATTCGGGAGCGCTTCCACATTTAATGGTGCGCTTTTTACTCTTTTGCTTTCTCGGGGCGACACTGAGACTTTCTGGGGGTCTTGCCCGAACATTTAAATTTTTCAGGGTCTAGTTATCGATCAAGGCGCCTTTTCCTTCTTTTATCCTGCACCTTTCTTGCTATTTCCTTTTTTCCATTTTTCCACTCCTCTGCTCCATTTTCCCGCTCCTCTGTGCTATGGTAAACACAGTAAACAGCTGTTCTCTGCCATGAACCTGGTGCATTACATAACCTAAATGCCATCACATGGTACGCAAAGGTACCGAAGACAGTAATAAGCATCGTTTTTAGCCTGTCTTGCTCAGCAATTGCCATTTGGTTATACTCTGCAAAGCAATTCATAAACGAATAGATTTCCCTACTTGTTAGTTGATCCAAAATTTGGTCAATAAACGGCAACGGGTAGTAATATTTAATAGTTTGCTTATTCAACTCTCTAAAATCAACGCAAAGTTGGATCTGATTATTCTTCTTCTTCCTGATCACAACTAATGAGCATCATTCAGTATGCTGAACAGGGAAGATCAACCCGCTTTCCGCAACTTCTGTAGTTTCTCGAACAACCCATCCCTTAATGCAAAAGGCATACACCTTACTTTTTGACGTATAGAGAGGGTACCTTCCTTTACAAGAATAGTATGCACAGCTAGACTGGGAGGAATACCCCTAAGTTCGTCATAGCTCCAAGCAAAGATGTTGCTGAACTCCTGAATCAGGGACACATAGTCCTCTCTCTCTTCCAAACTGAGCATAGAGCCCAATTTAATTGGCTGCGAATCATTAGGCGGACCAAGGTCCAGCTCAATAATGCCCGCGTCTCTTATTCGATCATGAGGCTCTATTGGCTCATTCAAGCTTATTTGATAAATATCCTCTATAGTGGACCCTTCTTTAGATCCATCACTCAATGACGTCTCACTATTAGATGGATCATCTACTGTTTCTAGTTCAATGGAGGATAAAGGAGCTCTCTCACTGTGAGGAGACTCAAGGTAAGCATCTATTAGTACACGATGGGCACGTCGACCTAAAATCACTCGACTAGCGGATATATCAACTTGATAGTCTGTTCGTAAAATCCAGGGCCTTCCTAGCAAAACTCAATAGCTAGGATGTCCTGAAAACCTTATCACCCTAAAGTCCAGATAGCATTCCACGCTTGCAACAGTAACGTGGACTTTAGTAATGCAACCTTTTGGTTGTCTTAGACTATCATCCGCCATCCTAAGAAGTGTGGAGCCGTCTTTTTGAATTTTGAGACCTAGCCGCTCCATCAAATCTGAAATTATGATATTGACAGAGGTTCTAGTGTCCACGATAGCATGCTCCACTAATATTCCATCCACATACGCTAGAACCCTAGGGCAATGCTTTTCAGCATGATCGAACCAATCTTTGCCCACTCTAGCTATGCCCAAAGGTTCTACTATATACTCGATCCGTAGGATTTTCTTGAATTCCGTGCATACTCCTGGAGAAAGTTTAATCAATTGTAGGAGATTCGCATCTGGTTTGACTTCGTGCAAAGAGAACTTGCTAGGTCAAAGTCATGGTACTTAGCCAAAGTTCTCTTCTCCCGCCAAACTATTCTTTCCTTTGGTCATTGGACCGTTGGCTTTAATGCCTCTTTTTTTACTTTTTTCTTCTTTCTTAGCACCTCTCTATCCTTCTCGGGATCCACTTTACCGTTGTCGTATTGCTGCGCATTCGAGGTGTGTAAACCACCCAAAAGTTGTGCATGGGATTTGGTACTTTGTACATATTTAGTTGTTGTGATTACATTTATTCTCAGCGTATGAGTACTGATGCTCACATGAAGGGCTTCACTTCAGAAGTTTTAGTATCTATGGTAAATGTGGCGCTTGTAGCCCTTGGTGGGCAACTCTCTTGTGGATATGTATGGGAAATTTGGCTCCCTTGCAGAAGCGCATCATGTTCTCAACAACTTACCCATTCGTGATGCAGTCTCTTGCCTCAGCTTTATGTTGGAAACAAACTGGTAGACATGTATGGCAGATGAAGCACACCGTGTCTTTGACATGCTGCCAGTTCATGATGTAATCTCATGGAATGCATACATTTCAGGATACGCTGAACTTGGAGCTTGGGGGATTTCTTGAAATCTTTGTAGGATCACTGTCTGCAGGACTCATTGTTGGTGATATTGCAAATATATCAAATATTGAAGAAAGTTTCCTTTTATTTCTAATGTACAGGACAGTGGTGAAGGTTCGACATCATCCAGCTGCCAAGCACAGTCT
Organism: Lygodium microphyllum; assembly: GCF_053477565.2. NCBI lineage: Eukaryota > Viridiplantae > Streptophyta > Polypodiopsida > Schizaeales > Lygodiaceae > Lygodium > Lygodium microphyllum. The sequence continues at coordinate 110,160,221 of NC_141164.1, forward strand.
TATTGCAGGATTCAGAGGGTCTAATAAAGGAAAAAGCAAAGCCACGGATGGCTATTTTAAAAGGAGGCTTTGCCACGGATGGCTATTTTTGAAAAAGGAGGCTTTTTGGGGGGGAAAAACAGAGAATTATTGAATGGAAAATCGACAGGTTGTAGAAGGGGAGAAGGAGTCGACACGCAGGGATTGAAGCGCGGACTGAGAGGGAATCAGGGAGGCATTGAGCCTGGTTTTTGTCGTGAGACAGTGAATGGAGGCGCAGAAATCCATGGAAATCTATTCAAAGCACTTATACAATTACTCCATCCATCAAACTTGCTCATTACTGGAATGCTGCTGAGATTACTAAAAAAAAAACTGGGACTGCGCTCTCTTCGTCAACGACATTGAAGAACGAGGAAGGGGAACTCTGCAATTTGGGAGTACGGGAGAGGATTGGAAGCGCAGGAGAACAAGAACCGGACAGAGGAGGATCGTGAGGATTCTTCAAACCTCGAATTTGGGTTTCAAGAAGGACCGCAATTGGGAAACAAATGTCGAAGGCACTCTGTAATCGAAGAGATGGGGGAATTATGCTAATCAGAGAGGAGATGAAGGGGATGCTAATCGGAGGGAGCGCCTTGTCCAGATTTTGACCTGTGGCTTGGTTTTATGTGGGCGAGGGAGGAAGGACTGTCGGCACAGAGGAGACTGTTGGGATACTGCAGGGCAGGAGAAGTTTGGTGGGCTTAGAGATGGTTACTATATTCATGGGCAGTGTGCTAATATTATGTTCGATGTCACAGCCAGATTGATCTACAAAAATGTGCCTACATGGCATAGGGATCTCTGCAGGGTTTGTGAGAACATACCTATTGTCCTGTGTGGCAATAAGGTTGATGTCAAGAATCGCCAGGTGAAAGCAAAGCAGGTCACTTTTCATCAGAAGAAGAATCTTTAGTATTATGAAATTTCTGCTAAAAGTAACTACAACTTTGAGAAGCCATTTCTTTATCTTGCAAGGAAGCTTGCTGGGGATCCAAATCTGCACTTTGTAGAATCGCCTGCTCTGGCACCACCTGAAGTTCAAATTGACCTGGCAGCACAACAGAAATATGAAGCTGAACTTGCAGAAGCTGCAGCTCAACCTTTGCCTGATGATGATGATGCTGATTTTGACAGTTAACTGAAGACTTTCAAGCACTTCCTGGTCAGCAATCAGACTGCCCCAATTTTAAGCTGGTCATCGTAGGTGATGAAGGAACGGGAAAGACTAATTTTTTGAAACGTCACTTAACTGGTGAATTTGAGAAAAGATATGAACCCACAATTGGTGTTAAAGTTCATCCACTAGATTTTTATACCAACTGTGGCAAAAACGGTACTACTGTTGGGATCAAGAGGAAAATACAGACAAAAATTCACGGTTCACAACCCTTGAAAATTAAGTGTTGAATTTTAATTCTTCTGAAAGAAGGGAACTTTGGCTACTCAGAATGTAAGGATGATGCAGAGCCCTATTGCCTTCCAAAACTCGGAGACTATTTCAAACTGACATCCCTTATCCCATTAAATTCTCCAAAAGCCTGTATCTGATGGTATATTTGTGCTCCTCTCAAACAAGGCGCCTTTGAAAATGCTATCAGGAATCACTGATAAGAAGGACAACTCTCTTATGCATTGCAATCTACGGACTGCATGGTCCAACGCAAGGGCATATTGTCTCCTCTAGCATTGCATTTTGTCCTATACGGAGTTGTATAGAAAAGAAAAACCTGCATACAGTTTGCTGAAAACACTATATATATTTTGATATACTCAACAGAAAAATGTCTTCATGTGGATTGTAATTATTTCAGCTCATATGCAACTTGGATGAGAAGAACAAACTGTATGATTATATTCATAGATATTTTGGTAGATCTATTGGAGCTTAAAGAATGGACAGATTATCCTGCATAGCCTGATCTTGTTTGATTGATCTTCTATCTTGGAATTGCTCAATAACCTCTGTGGTTGCGACTTTGCTTTCGAAAACCCTTTGACATCTTTGGTGAACCCGACGTGAAAGCGTCGCAGAAATTTCAGGATGGGAGATACTTCAGCCTCTATTTCAGCTTCTTCTACAATTCCAACTGCCTCTACTTCAGCTCCATCTATGACTGCTGCGTCAAGTACTTCAACGGAGGATCTAAAACAGATTTTGCAGAATATGTCCATGTATATGCAGCTCCAAAATCAGCAAACACAAATGTATATGCAGCAGCAACAACAATTGCATCAACAGCAGTTGTCTCAGCAAAGGCAACTCTATTCGGAGCAGGAGAATGCAAACAGCGCGACTAAGGCTATTGAAGCAGTTGAGAGTGAGAAGAAGCTATTTGACGGGCATATTTGAAGACATATGAGTTCAAGATGGGGTTTTTTGGAGTTCCTGCTAGACTTATGAGTAAGTACTTCCTTCGTCTTGTCACACCTGCTTTGAGGACAAAAGTGACTGATCTATTTATTCAAAATACACATTGGCAAGATTTTAAGAAGGCCTTGAAAGAAGAATACTTCCTTGAGGACTTTGGTATGGCTACTCGACGGTCATTCCGAGAGTGGGTCTACATGCCAAACAAAGGTCTTGCTGCTTCGGAGTTGATTCGAGAATTTGAAGAGAGGTATAGTCAGCTTGATGCCATTGAAAAAAGAGCATTGGATGTAGAAAAAGTTGAGCTTTTCTTGCAAGCTGCAGATCCTGCTCTTCAAGAAGAATTGGGTGAGCTTCTTGAAGATCGCACGAAGCCTATGGGTCTTAAAACTGATTGGCAGGATGCTCAGGATGCAGTTTCGACTTTGACCAAGAGGAGGATATGGAAGACTCGCCTACAGAATGGTTCCATGATACCTACATCATCATCTGCTCCTATGCCTACTTCTATCCCTGTTATTTCTTCTCCTCCTCAGCCAGTTTCTTGGCCTATGCCAGTGCCTACTGTTTCTACTCCACCTATTCCTCCTGTTCCACGACCGATGCCTACACCTTCTGCTCCAAAACCATCCGCTCCATCGGTGCCTACTTCTCTTGATGACATAATCAAAGGTATCACAGATTTGACACTTGAGTCAGTCAAAGCGGAGTTGGTGGGTAAGTTGAAGGAGCAGTTTGCTTCGACTGTGCCTACTACTTCTTCTAGTGCTTCTACTGCACCTAGGAGTGCTCCTAGTGCTCCTAGGAGAGATCGGAGATGTATTTGGTGTGATAGTATGGAGCATCAGCATTGCAGGGATTGTGACTCTTTCTAGGATGCAAGGAGGCAAAATTTGGTATATTGGGGGCAAGATGGTAAGATTTGGTTGACTGAGACAGGAGCTCCACTTGCTACCAACTTTGGTAAAGGTGGAATGAAGAAGTTAGTGGAGGACATGGCTGCGCGTACTTCTTATGTGACGGCTAGAGGTGATGCTTCTGCATATGGAGTACAGATTGAGAAGGGATCGGAGACTCAGTCCGCACTATGGACTTATGCTATGGAGACTGCAAACAAGGGGAAAATTCAGCAAACTGTTTTGACTAGCGCAGGCTCTAGCATCAGATCAGAGACAGGATGGGACTCGCCTGTTGATAGGTATTCTATTTATGCTTATTTGGCTAAATCTCATGGTTCAGATGTATTTGTTGAGGAGAAGCATAAGAGGGATGAAGAAAATCCAAGTGCAGCTAAGAAGACTAGAGGGGGTGAGTTTGTTACTCCACCTACTGCAGGACCGTCTTCACGATCAGGGCCAAATCGACAGATGGAGGATGCTTAAAAGAGGGAAAAGAGGCAAGAGCCTAGAGAGAGGAAGCAGCCAGGATTCAGATTGATGTCCGATATTGAGACATCTACAGACATGAAGAAAATCTTTAATGATAAGATACTTGGCAGTGAGGTGACTTTCACTATTTCTGAGATTTTGGGCATCTCAAAAAGAGAGTTTCAGGATCAATTTCAGGAGGTCCTAAAGAGGAAAAGACATGCATTGTCTACCACTGATACACAGGGAGTTTTGATTGGAGAGTTGGATGATGATGATGATGAGGTTATGGTTGATAATGCTTCTATTTTGCCGCAGGTAGAGAAGAGGGTTCAGCCTATGCATTATGCTGAAATTGATGAGCCTGTTTTGATACCGCATAGTCACTTCTCGCGGAGCCATTGGGCTAGGGCAACTACAGAGACGATGGTAAAGGTTGGTGAAAAACAGGTGCCTTATGTTGCATTGGTTGATCATGGTTCAGAGATTAATCTCATAGTACGTGGGGTTTATGAGAGTAACAGATGGCCTATGGATGTAGAGCATGGGTGGCGTATGAGAGCCGCCAATAACACTGCAGGTGATTTATATGCTGCTTGCCCTAGTGTCAGGGTTTCTATTGGTGATGTAGAGGAGGATTTTCATTTCTTTGTGCAGGATTCATGCTCTTATCCCATAATTCTTGGTCAGCCATTCATTACAGAGATGCGTATGGAAACAAAGGTCATGGATGATGGATCTGCTTATGCACAGATTCGCAGTAAAGATGGTATGAGAGTAGTTCAGTTTATGACTGTATGTGTGAACCATGTTAGAAACAGGGATACTCTCAGAGATGCACCCTTACCCACTGTGAGGGATTCGGGTTTTCATTAGGTACCGCCGTTTCGTGAGACGACGGTGGTACAGAGGAGAGGAGATTGGAGTTCTCGCCTCCTGGCAGCAGCAGTGTTTTCTCCTCCGGTTATGTTGGGATTTCAGCAAACAGTTCAATGAGTTATCAGAGGACTTCTAGGTTGTCTAGAGCTGCCAGGCAGTATATATGCAAGAAGGAGAAAAATTTGAAAAATGCAGGAATTTTGGAGGATGATGAGCACATAGATGGGATGTATGACAGTGTGATTTGTGCAGATATGATGACAGAGATGGGAGATATGCTGAAAACTGATATGCTGAATTGTCATGGTAATGTATTAGTGCAGTCCCTGGACATGTTTCATGAAATTGCAGATTTTGTGTCACAGATTGAGTCAGAGGCTGAGGTAACTCAGCAAAGAGTATTGAGTGCTGAAGAAATTCAGCAAACAGAGTTTCCAGCTGGTTATGATCAGCTTTCAGAGAGACAGAGGGCTGAAAATTTTCAGCCAACAGAGTTTACTGCTGAAATATTTCAGCATTTAGAGTTTGGGGCTGTTTCTATGCAGTCCATAGAGAAGAGGGCTGAGAATATTCAGCCATTGGAGTGCAGAATCGCTGATTTACAGCAAGGTTTATGTAATGCAGAAGAGCATAAAGAAGCCAGGGTTGACACGAAATACAAAACTGTGGATAAGAAGGTGAAGCCGGTTGCTGTACCGCTTCCACCTAACAGTGATCAGCAAATAGAGAGGGCTGCTAAACAGCAAATTTTGAGGAATCCGGAGCATATTGGTCATAAATTTTCAGCAGAGACACTTGCTGAATTGAAAATTGGAAATGGTGATTTCTTGTTACCCATGGAGAAGCAATGCTTTCAAGAGATGCTTGAGCGTCATGGAAGGGGATTTGCTTTTGTCCCACATGAAATTGGATGTGTGAATCCTGATATTGTTGCTCCTATGGTTATTTTTACTATTCCTCATATCCCATGGAATCTCCGACCTATTCCAGTGCCTAAAGCACACTTGCCAAAGCTGATTGATTTATTGAATGAGAAAATTAGGATGGGAATCCTTGAGCCTTCATCTGCACCATACTCAAACAGGTGGTTTACAGTTCCAAAGAAGAATGGTACTCTTCGATTTATTCAGGACATGCAGCCAGTGAACAGAGTTACTATCAGGAATGTTGGTATAGGTCCAGTTGTGGATGAGTTTGCACAGGCATTTGCTGGACGTGCCATCTATTCTTTGGGTGATTTGTATTCAGGATATGATCAGTTTCAGCTGGCCTTGGAAAGCAGGGACATAACCACCAGAACTCCTATTGGGCTTGTCAGGATGTGTACCTTGCCTCAAGGTGCCACTAATTCTGTTGTGCATATGATGAATGCCATGCATAAGGTCCTTCATGATTACATACCTCAGCTTACTATGCCTTTCTTGGATGATGTGCCCATTAAGGGGTGTGCAGAAGAAGAGAAGAATGAGAGCCTAAATGAGCAGGGATGTAGATACTTTGTGGCTGATCATATTTTAGCATGTGAGAAGATTTTGGCCAGGTTAGAAGAAGTGAACTTGACACTTTCAGGGCAAAAATCTGTTTTTGGAGTGAATGAGGTTGTCATTGTTGGGCATATGTGTGGATATTATGGCAGGAAACCCTCACCTGATAAGGTGAATGCTATAGGCGAGATTGCAGAGTATTGTTCTACCACTTCAGAGGTACGGAGATTCATTGGTGCTTGTGTGTTTTATATGATTTGGATACCTCATTTTGCACACATAGCAAATTGTTTGTATCAGCTGCTTCGAAAGGGGCAGAAATTTTATTGGGATGAGAGCCACACTAGAGCCATGCGGAGATTGAAGAAGTTATTGCAGAATGCTCCTACTCTCAGGAAAGCGGATTATAATTGTGATAGGCCTATTGTATTGATAGTTGACACTAGTCCAATTGGCATAGGTTGGGCTGTGGGTCAAGATGATGCAGAAGGAAATAGGTATGCTATTCGGTTTGGGGCGAAAGTCCTAAACGAGAGACAGAGGAGATATCCGCAAATCAAGAGGGAGTTATTGGGGATTGTCACGGCTCTCAAATGTGACAAGGAGTACTTTATTGGAGCTTCAGTTGTGGTAGAGACAGATTGCTTGCCATTGATTGGTATGATCACGAGTTGCTCTACTCCGGATATAGCTATGTTGAGATGGATTGCATACATCAAGTCATTAAATCCGGAATTTAAACACATAGCAGGGAAGGATAATCCAGTGGCAGATATGTTGTCTAGAGCCAGGTATGATGATGAGGAGACTCTACTTGCAGAAGAGGATGATGCAGAAATTTCAGCCACTATGGTTGATCATGTTTGTCATGTCTTTGATATTATGGCTTTTACAGAAGAACTTTATGTTGGAGATTGGTTGCAGATTGGTAGGTACCTTAGTACACTAAGCAAAAGAGATGAATGGACAGATGAAGAGTTTAAGAAGATCAGAAGGAAAGCCTATGGTTATTTTCTCAAGGATGGATTTCTTTGGAAGCATCCGAAGAAAAGAGGCGGATTACCTTTGCGGGTTTTCTGCGATAGAGAGACACAGTTACAGGTGATGAGGGAGTTTCATGAGAGTCCTTCGGCTGGTCATAGAGGAGTATGGGCTACTTATGAGAAAATCAGGGAGAAATATTGGTGGAAAGGCATGTACAGAGATGTTTCTCACTTTGTTGAGACTTGCAGAGACTGCCAGATGTATTCAGTAGTGCGTCATAGAGATGAGCTTCATCCGACCTATCCGCTATGCATTCATTATAAGTGGGTAGTTGATTTGGTTACCATGCCTATGGGTCTATGGCAGATGAGATACATTGTTTTGGCTAGAGAGGATCTTACTAATCATGTTGAGGGGAGATATTTGAGAACGAAGACCACTAGTGCAGTGTGTAAGTTCTTATTGGAGGAAATTTTCTACAGGTATGGTTGTGTGGGTAAGATCACTGCGGATCGTGGTGAATTGGATGCAGATGAAGCTAGGGAGTTTTTCTCTTAGCTAGGAATCAAATTGGCTCTAACCACAGCATATAATCCAAAGGGAAATGGAAAGAGTGAAAGAGGGCATTCGCCAATAGTGAAAGCATTAGCCAAAGCATGCAGAGGACGGATTGGAGAATGGCCGAGACTTCTACCATTTGCCTTGTGGGCTGATCGTACGACCCATAGTGTTACCACAGGATATATGCCTGCAGAGTTGATGTATGGTCAGAAACCTGTTATGCCGATTGAGACTTGTGCTTTGACTTGGTCAGTTTTACCTTGGTAGGAGGATTTGACGAGAGAGGAGCTCTTAGCTCTTCGGATTCGACAGTTGGAGAGGAGACCTGAGGATATTCAGCTAGCTATTGACAGGTTGAAAGTTGCTAGACTAAGGAACAAGGACAGGTTTGATAGCAGGCATCACTTGCGGCCTAGAGCAATAGAAGAGGGAGATTGGGTATTGGTCTTTGATAGCAGCCTTGAAAATCAGCATACTGCACTTCGGAAGATGGTGAAAAGATGGTTTGGGCCATACATAGTTAGACATGTTTTTGATAATGCGACATATGAGCTGACTGAATTGGATGGGACAGTGCTTAGAGTGCCTATTGCTGGAAAAAGAATCAAGATTTTCAAGAAAAGAGATGATGAGGATTATGCATTGGAAGAATTTTCGAGAGAAGAGCAACGACAAGAAACTCCAATGGAAGAGACAGATGATATGGCTGAAAATCTTGTTGATCTACCGGAAATGCATAACGAAGAGATTGATTTGTTTGTGGATCTTGATGATAATGATCATGGGTAGTTGGCCCATCCGGAGGATGCGCAGGATTAGAGGGGGTGGATGTCGTATTGCTGCGCATTCGAGATGTGTAAACCACCCAAAAGTTGTGCATGGGATTTGGTACTTTGTACATATTTAGTTGTTGTGATTACATTTATTCTCAGCGTATGAGTATTGATGCTCACATGAAGGGCTTCACTTCAGAAGTTTTAGTATCTATGGTAAATGTGGCGCTTGTAGCCCTTGGTGGGCAACTCTCTTGTGGATATGTATGGGAAATTTGGCTTCCTTGCGGAAGCGCATCATGTTTTCAACAACTTACCCATTCGTGATGCAGTCTCTTGCCTCAGCTTTATGTTGGAAACAAACTGGTAGACATGTATGGCAGATGAAGCACATCGTGTCTTTGACATGCTGCCAGTTCATGATGTAATCTCATGGAATGCATATATTTCAGGATACGCTGAACTTGGAGCTTGGGGGATTTCTTGAAATCTTTGTAGGATCACTGTCTGCAGGACTCATTGTTGGTGATATTGCAAATATATCAAATATTGAAGAAAGATTCCTTTTATTTTTGATGTACAGGACAGTGGTGAAGGTTCGACATCATCCAGCTGCCAAGCACAGTCTTATTGCAGGATTCAGAGGGTCTAATAAAGGAAAAAGCAAAGCCACGGATGGCTATTTTAAAAGGAGGCTTTGCCACGGATGGCTATTTTTGAAAAAGGAGGCTTTTTGGGGGGAAAAAACAGAGAATTATTGAATGGAAAATCAACAGGTTGTAGAAGGGGAGAAGGAGTCGACACACAGGGATTGAAGCGCGGACTGAGAGGGAATCAGGGAGGCATTGAGCCTGGTTTTTGTCGTGAGACAGTGAATGGAGGCACAGAAATCCATGGAAATCTATTCAAAGCACTTATACAATTACTCCATCCATCAAACTTGTTCATTACTGGAATGGTGCTGAGATTACTAAAAAAAAACTGGGACTGCGCTCTCTTCGTCAATGACATTGAAGAACGAGGAAGGGGAACTCTGCAATTTGGGAGTACGGGAGAGGATTGGAAGCGCAGGAGAACAAGAACCGGACAGAGGAGGATCGTGAGGATTCTTCAAACCTCGAATTTGGGTTTCAAGAAGGACCGCAATTGGGAAACAAATGTCGAAGGCGCTCTGTAATCGAAGAGATGGGGGAATTATGCTAATCAGAGAGGAGATGAAGGGGATGCTAATCGGAGGGAGCGCCTTGTCCATATTTTGACCTGTGGCTTGGTTTTATGCAGGAGAGGGAGGAAGGACTGTCGGCACAGAGGAGACTGTTGGGATACTGCAGGGCAGGAGAAGTTTGGTGGGCTTAGAGATGGTTACTATATTCATGGGCAGTGTGCTAATATTATGTTCGATGTCACAGCCAGATTGATCTACAAAAATGTGCCTACATGGCATAGGGATCTCTGCAGGGTTTGTGAGAACATACCTATTGTCCTGTGTGGCAATAAGGTTGATGTCAAGAATCGCCAGGTGAAAGCAAAGCAGGTCACTTTTCATCGGAAGAAGAATCTTTAGTATTATGAAATTTCTGCTAAAAGTAACTACAACTTTGAGAAGCCATTTCTTTATCTTGCAAGGAAGCTTGCTGGGGATCCAAATCTGCACTTTGTAGAATCGCCTGCTCTGGCACCACCTGAAGTTCAAATTGACCTGGCAGCACAACAGAAATATGAAGCTGAACTTGCAGAAGCTGCAGCTCAACCTTTGCCTGATGATGATGATGCTGATTTTGACAGTTAACTGAAGACTTTCAAGCACTTCCTGGTCAGCAATCAGACTGCCCCAATTTTAAGCTGGTCATCGTAGGTGATGAAGGAACGGGAAAGACTAATTTTTTGAAACGTCACTTAACTGGTGAATTTGAGAAAAGATATGAACCCACAATTGGTGTTAAAGTTCATCCACTAGATTTTTATACCAACTGTGGCAAAAACGGTACTACTGTTGGGATCAAGAGGAAAATACAGACAAAAATTCACGGTTCACAACCCTTGAAAATTAAGTGTTGAATTTTAATTCTTCTGAAAGAAGGGAACTTTGGCTACTCAGAATGTAAGGATGATGCAGAGCCCTATTGCCTTCCAAAACTCGGAGACTACTTCAAACTGACATCCCTTATCCCATTAAGTTCTCCAAAAGCCTGTATCTGATGGTATATTTGTGCTCCTCTCAAACAAGGCGCCTTTGAAAATGCTATCAGGAATCACTGATAAGAAGGACAACTCTCTTATGCATTGCAATCTACGGACTGCATGGTCCAATGCAAGGGCATATTGTCTCCTCTAGCATTGCATTTTGTCCTATACGGAGTTGTATAGAAAAGAAAAACCTGCATACAGTTTGCTGAAAACACTATATATATTTTGATATACTCAACAGAAAAATGTCTTCATGTGGATTGTAATTATTTCAGCTCATATGCAACTTGGATGAGAAGAACAAACTGTATGATTATATTCATAGATATATTGGTAGATCTATTGGAGCTTAAAGAATGGACAGATTATCCTGCATAGCCTGATCTTGTTTGATTGATCTTCTATCTTGGAATTGCTCAATAACCTCTGTGGTTGCGACTTTGCTTTCGAAAACCCTTTGACACCGTCAACAGGCCTTAGAGGTCCACCTTCCATATCCGGATTCAAGAATCGCTTTTCCCTAGCATCCTGCTTAGGGTTTCCCTCGACAAGTTTTATAGTTACTTTATCACCCTCTTTAATCTTTTGCCCTCTTGTCACGGCTCGTAGATTAGAAGAAACAGTATCACTGACACATAAAGCCTCAATAAGGCTGACTCCACTGCCATGAGGCAACTCCTCTACAACAGCCTTTCCTCATTGTACTATTTGTCTTGGTCCCTCATCTTGCTCGAGATTATTCCCTTGTGCACGATGATTAACTGGACCAAGTTGTTTACTTCCTTGTTGGAGAGAACTGATCTTACTCCAATAGGTAGCAGCTAAGTGGCTAGACTTTTCGCAAATATCACATTTGACATTCCTAGGGAAATGTTGGCCACACCACACCACTTACAACTAAATCTTGAGGGGCCACCCTCTTCAAGGCATCGACTCCCTATCAAATTCTATTGCTTCTTAAGGAATTTGACATCCACAGCTATTTGTCAATACTACTCAGAGATCATATCAGTGCAGTGCTTCATCATGTCCTTAACTTCACCAAGGACATTAGAGGCACTCGACTCGTAGCCACGATCATCAGTTTGTCGTCCCATGGACCTAACCACTTGATTAGGGATTGGCCGTTGACCTACTAGGACAACATTAGGATTCATTGTTTGGCCCCCACTATTTAGTGAGGCCGCCTGACTAGCCATAGGCATAGTCATGCTAGGAGGAGTTGGTAACATAGGTAAATTCAACATGATCCCTCCTCTCCCATTCTCGTTTGACATGGGATCCCCTTGACTCCCATTGGTTAAGGCCAAGTTATTACCATTCCAATTTATCCTTAATGCATAAGCCGCTTGCAAAGTGTGACTCTACTCCTTCTTCTTGGGTAATAGCAGTGAAAATGTCGGCCAAAGAAACACTACTCAGCTGCACCTGGATGTTAAAATCCAATCCATGTAGGAAATATTGTAATTGGGTAGCCATTGGAATGGGGATATAAGTATTTAGTTTATGAAGAACTTGCTTTAATTTCTTGGCATAGGCCTCGACATTCTCATTTGGCTCTTGGCATGTTACATTCAAGACACGCAACCAATATTGTCCACCCTTCTCAGGGGCAAACTCTCTATAGAAAGTCGTAAAGAATTGGGCACTGCTAGTTATGGTTCCAGGTTCGAGACCGTGGTACCATACTGCCACTCTTGCTTTTAACGTCATGTTAAAGAACATCATTAGGTGTCCTTCGTCTTGGATTCGATAATTGAACATGAGTGTTTGTGGAGTTCTCCATCTTCTTTTGCTAACCCATGGAAAATGGGCAACGATGCTCCTAATGCCAGCAAATCCGGTGTCCCTACTGGAATTGTGATAGGTTGTGCTATGGCTACAACCGGATTGACAACAGGAGTTTGTATAGGTAAAACTACACCCCCACTTGTTGTGGGTTGATTAACTGGAAGTAGGGGAGTACTAGGACTTCCACTTGTTGTGGGTTGAAGAGCTACTCGTAACACTTAGGTTACTAGAACCACTGCCTCTTATGCGCAACAGGCTGCTCCTTTGAGGAGAATAAGGACTTACAATCTCCAACCTCCATCTAGCCCTCTCAACACGTTCTGCTTTTTGTATTTTGGCTGGACGGTCCTTGTCACAGGGCTTCATTCTTCTTCACACGCACGAATTGCCCCTTGCAAGAGAGCAAGGTTGAAGAGAGAAAGACTAAAATCTAATCTCCACAACCGGGCAGCCATTTGAGGAGCGGACTGGAGTGATAGGAAGCGTAGATCAAGAGTATCTCAGGCATGTAATCGGTTGGGGGGGTTGTTTACAGCCTCCATATCCCCTCCTCTTCCCCAAAATGATGGCGCCTTCTTCCTCGTGGTGTGAAAATCGGCCGCTTACTTCCTCACAATTTTTCCAAGAATGAGGGGGCCCAAAGGGAGCCCCCCTAAAGTCACATCTCTTGGGCTCCCTAAAGCCTATTCACACTTGGCATTTGGTCCTTGGTCTTTGAGGCGCTCCCATTTCCTCGTCCGATGTTCGTTTTGAAGTCTAAAAAGTCCTGGGCGTCCATCTTGAAGTCCTCCACTGCTGGCATCTCCCAAGGTCTCGTCTGACATGCCAAAAATTTGTCAAAATTCACCAACTATCGTCAAGTGGGTCTTTTAAGCATTTTTCGGGCATTGCCGCTTAAAATCGTACTGATTGCCACCGCTGCCTTCGAGGAAGTCTATTTTTCCCCTAAAATATAGATTTTTTGGCTATTTTTAAGCGCTTCTCAGCATCAAAAATCATCTATCAATGAGCTATGCGCTTGTCATATGAGGTGATGAGGTGTTATTTTTGTGCTTGTTTTGGGAAACATCGGTGGAAATCAGCTCTTTAGCTACCTTGGAAGCCTTGACAAACACAAATTCTGATTCTTCCCAAGGACAAGGGAGTGTATGTATCTCCCTCGCTGCAGGCTCGTCCAAAAGGCTCAAGTCTAAGCGGTCATAGCTTTTAGCAAGTAACATGAAGGTGGCATCAAGCCTCTAAGATATGCAACCAATTCATCCCCTATATTCTCTGCTAAGTCTAGGTCTATAGTCAGAATCAATTAGCACTCATAAGAGGGTTGAAGGCCAACAGGGGATTGGGGTTTGACAGAACTAGAGAGTTCAACAGCTAATGGTGGCTACTTTGGTTGTGCCTGAGCTTGCAGGTGGGACTTTTGTACAATAGGCTAGGCTGTGGCAGCTATCGGTGCACTGCGACATTTGAGTGATAGTCCATAAGCTATAGGATTAGTCATGACATGTGTGTAAGTAGTAGAGTGTGGTTTGGGTCAAGAGAATTGCTCATTTTTCACTGGTTTTTGTGTTGGTGACTCTAAAGGCATTGAATCCAGAAGATTTTGCAGCCTTGGCCTTCGATGTGTCATGTGGCCTTGTGTGGTCAAGCTTGAGGGCGAGGTTTGATTAGTTCCTTTGGCCGTTTTGGCCTTAGGAATCCAGATCTAGGCATTACCCTTATAATAGCCTTGCGCTTGCAATAGGGTCTTGGGGACCCATCGCGGCTTGATTGTACATCGATGTCTTTAGTTGTGGTTTGGGCTCCTAGGGTGTGAGGTGGGGTTTTTAGTCCTGCGGGGTTGCGTGTGTCCACTCTAGGGGGAGGTCCTTGTATTTTAGGCCTCAATTGAAGGTTTGGCTCATGGGCCTTAGCTTTGACTTTAGTGATTTGTTGATCTTCCTTAGACTTGGCATCAGGTTTCTCTACCGAAGGCTTTGCGGACTTGGAAGGAGTCACACAGCCCTTGCTAAAAGCTCTAACTGTGTGGACCTTGCCCATGGTTAGATGGATACATTGAGATTTGTAGTCGATATTACAATGGGCATTATTCTTAAAGGTTCATCTTAACAATGACTCCCTGCCCGCATCTTTAGTGTTGGGTAACACATAGAAGATGATTGGCATGCTTTCAGACTCGTCACCTACTAAATGAGTTATGGGTCACCTCTCCCAACTCTCTCGGCCAAGAGATGACTCTGCAACAAAGAAGATGGTGGGTGCCATAAAGGATTGCGTCGCATGTTTTCTCTGTGGATCTGTGGAGGTGCTTGGTTGGTTCATAAGCCCTTTGGCTCTCTTTTCAATGGTGCTAGCAAGAGGCGTAGTAGTGGCTCCAATGGTAGCTTGAGTAGCCTGCACATTATCATGAGTACATTGTTTGTCTTGTGTAGTATCCTTACAAGCTTCAATGGCCTGAGTACTTCTTTCTGCATCCTTAATACTTGTAGTTGCTTGCCCTTCTGCTGCATCAATGGGTGTGGCAAGTGAATCATGAGCAAGAACCTTCTCCATGAACCCTACAAGCATTATTCAACCTTTAAACCCTCAGGCATGAGCATAAAAAGTAATTCTACAAAAGTGACAAGTCACTTTACATGGGTTGAAGTACTTACTCTTATGCAAATCTTTCTCTTGCTTGGGGATAACTCCCACAAGGTAATCGAGCCACCAAGGGCAAAAAGCATTTACCTCCTATGCCATCAATTTCCTCTCACATAATGTTGGAGAATACATGGCATTCTCATCATGGATATCAATCCACTCTCTTGTGAATTTCAGAGTTGCATCCAATGTTTTCTCTTCTACACACTATAGTATCCGCCTGCAACATTCTTGATCCAAATGACTCCATAATGAACAAAGCACTTATCATAAGAGAAGAAGCGATTACTTCTCATGGACAACAATCAAAATAGACCTATAAATCATGTGTTTGATGAATGCACAAGCTCTAGCATCTTCTCTATAGTGTCTGAAGACTTCACTCCATCCGAGAGACACACAAAAGCCTACAAACATTTTAAAAAAACTTAACATTAACGCGTACATTAATAAAAAGATCAAGAAAGAAATATGGATATATTACGTTGTGTCAACTTGCATGACATGATTCTTCAAGTTAAGTTTGAAAAACTCCTCAAACGAGTTCGGCAGTTGTGGACCTTCTACTTATATCCTTTGGATTTATAGCATTGTCTCTAAATGCAAATGAGCCCAATATGTCTCTTTCTTCATGTAAACCCAAAAGAACTTGTAATCACCGAAGTGAGGGTGTTGGGGATCTTTAGACTTCATAAGACTCATAAGATGTAGTAATATTTTTTTCCTACGATGCACAACAACATGCATGAATAGAAAGCATTGAAGAAAAAATGCAACATACACACAACTTGCTTTATAAATACAAATTACCTTTCTGAAGAGATTTTTGAACTTGTAAGACAATACAACTTGTCTCTTGTGATCTTGAGCATGCTTGCATCATCCCATCTTAGGCTAAATAACAACTTAAAGAAATCATCCCCATTTTGGGGATTGGCAATGCATAAGTACTTGTAACCCCTATCTTTGAGGTGCTCCTCTTCTGCTCTTATAGACTTATCTAATCGTTTCTTCCTCTCTACCTCATCTATACGAAGAGCCTCAACCTTCGCAATTTCTTTTGAGACAAAGGCATGGAATTCATCCTATCATGCCAAAAAATAAATAAAATTATAGCCAAAGATAGAAAAGCACATTCCATACAAGAGAGCTAGAGATAGAAGAGCACCTTCCATACAAGCTGAGATATTAAACTGGAAGGAGAGTTATTCCATGAAGCGGCACCATGATAATTCCTTACCTCTATTCTCATGTTAACCTCAACCTACTTCCTCATATCTGGACTCAATCTATCTAGAATGGATTATTTGTTTGTAGTACCAAACTTTTGGAAAATGTACACCTCATGAGAAATATTTGGAGCAACATGTGTCCTAGAAATACTATTGGAAACAAACCTAAGCATAATATGAGAATAATCATACATATGAGATTGAGAAGCACAATTCAAGGAAGAAGACTTACGCATTGGTGGTATCCAATGTGAGTAGTAGCTCTGCTTCCTTCTCCTTTGGCACCTCAATGAATTGACATCATACACAAATATGGAATTGAGCATTATTGGAGTACTCTACAATTGAAAATCAAATAACATAAGAATAGGATACATATATTCAATGCCTACATGTATAATGGGCAAAGTATAAATGATTACTTACTTTCTTTGATGCATATCCACTATATTTTTAGCCTATGGTTTCCATCCCAAGCTAGGAACTTCTTGCCCCCAAGATCTTGCCATTCTCTCCCAAGAGCCCTCTCAAACTCCTCATTTCTTTGATGCCAATCGGATCCCAATCATTTAGATTATTTGTTGTCACAGGTATGGTCTCCCCTCTAGGACTTACAATTGACACAAGGAAGTGTCCCATAGTCTCTAGATAGCCAGTAGAATCAAAGGAATGGATCAACCGCTGAGCATCATCTATGGAAAATCTGAGTGCCTCATGAGCCACCAATCTATAAAGAGGCATGGTAGGAGGAGGCAAAGTCCTCTTCTTGACATAAAGCTAGCTTAGTACATCCTTCATTAAGCCTAGAGAGACTTTCTTACCCAAGTTCCTTGAGTGCTTTTGTTGTTTTTTCCATCCTTGGCCTCCCCTTGAGCATTATCACCACTCATCTTTTCATTATCATCTAGATCCTTGTGGTGCACATTGATCTCTATAAACACAAACATTAACAAACAATAATAAAAAACAATAGTAGCAAAGCAACTATATATATAACAATAAACAACAATGAGTAATAATAAGCAACGGTGATATATAAATGAAACAAATATATAAGTGACTACCTCTCTACTCAACAATCTCGTCCATGGTATTGGAGTCCCCATCTACTTGTGCTTTGTCATCAATGAACACACATCTTTTTGTTGGACCACATCCTTTCTTCTTTGGAGGAGTGTCCAAAGGTCTCACATGTGATGATGCTTCCGCCTGGGAGCACATCCTGACTTGACAATTACTATGACGTGAGACATATTCCTTTCTCTTACCAAGCACTCTTTTTGGTGCCATAATATACAACCTGAGCATAAACCACAAAGAAAATTAAAATTCATGATGCCATTATTTACTGCTTATTAATATTTTTGAAATCCTCTTTTAGCATAGCCACAAAGTGAGCACACCCACACAACTCTTGTCGATATTTTGCATGTGTCAGCATGTGGACATATAGGCATACACATATTTTAAGATACACCTTCTCTCTCATGTATACACATAAAAAATTACACAAAAACTCCATATAGATATACACATACATGTCCACATGTGTCAACATGTGGGCATATAAACATACACATATATGCTAAGATACACTTCTCTCTTGTGGATACACATGAAAAATCACACAACAATTCCCTCTCATATCCACATCTATCCTCTCTCTCTCTCTCTCTCTCTCTCCAACTACCTCTCATATCCACATCCATCCTACAGTTGCTCACTCCCATCTTTGTCTCCATCTCCTCCTCTACCTAGTGGCATGTTGTCTTGGCTACTTTTAATCATGACTAGGATCTACCTCTCCCATCATTCTAAAAGACGATGTATCAAGCAACTTATCACATGCACATCTTGGGACAAGGTCCACTTGGGGTTGACTATTATCCTACAAACAAAGAACTATGTTACGAGCCCAAATTAGTATTTGTCTAAGTAGCTTGGGCATCATAAGTAGCTTCATTTTGGTAGTAAAACCTAGGATACATGCACTTTGGACAAAGAACTTGCAATATCCTAGATTGGACATCATAAGTAGTAAAACCTAGGATATGTACACTCATCTTTTTTATGTGAACATTGAGCCTTGGGGCCTACTATCAAGCTTGGGCTTTTTTCTCTTCCAATAACATCATTGAGAGCTGAGAGGGTAAGGGATGAGTGTAGATCCTAAAGAATATGACAATGAGAAAGAGGAGAGTCTATACACTTGTATGTGTTGATGTATTTATGTTATGCTTTATGGCCTCTTGTGCATAGAAAGTGTGACTGTTATATATATATATATATATATATATATATATATATATGTTTGAGAGTGTTTATATGTACACTAAGGCCTTATATATAAATATGTACAAGTTAGTGAGCATAATGTGCTTCTATATGTATCTTTATGTGCGTGTGGTTTTGTGCATATCTATGTGTGCCTATATGTCCCTATGAGTATGTGTTTGTACTTGTGCTTCTATTATGCCTATTGTATGTGAACACGCAACTAAATGTAATGGGAGCTCATGCTCAACCGCCAAGACCCACTGACCGCTTATTCTTTCAAGCGTTTCAAACAAGCACAAATGGCTATCTCTCACCTAGCCGACATGCCTTTGATCCTATGGGGGTGTAGTGAGCTTACCTTGATGCCCGAACAAGTAGCCTCCTCCCTCAAGCAACCCGGTAGCTCCATGATTCTAGATGCAAGCTCAAACAACCTCAAGCCTCCACCTTCAAGCTCCATCCTCCATAGCCATGCACGCGACAAGAAAAGAGAAGAGAAGAGAATAAGAGAGGATACAATGGAGAGCTTCTTCTCCTAGATCCCTCACCCTCACACACTCACTCCCTCACACTCTCACACTCCCTCTCTCAAGCACACACAAGGAAGCAAGAAGGAGAGATCATGTTTGCCACACACCAAAGAATGAGCTTCTCATTCACTTTTTGAGTTTATATACAAAACCCTAATCCATTTTGGGCGGTCATCCCCTTTTTTACATGGCCTAGGCCCTCTTTCCTATTGTCCTCTTATCTTCTTAGTTTCCTTTCTACCGTTCGTCTATCCTTACAATTTGCACAGAGGGAGTCTGGCGCTCTTTTGCAAAAGTTTCAAGGGCATCTTGCATTTAAAAATGTGCTTTTTCCTTTGACTTATCTTTTGAGGTTGCCCTTGCACTTTCGGCCATTTCCCTTCCTGCTTTTTCCATTGTGTCTAATTTCCTTCTAAGCCGCTTCTTTCAGCTCCTGACTTGCACTTGTCCACTTTTTCTACTTTTTGGCATGCTGAGGTTAAAACTAAAGTAGCTACTGCTCATGCAATAACGAAGCAAATCTCCGCTACTACTTAGGTAATCTATGCTATCGCTACTACTCAAGTAATC
This sequence comes from Lygodium microphyllum, assembly GCF_053477565.2. Classification (NCBI taxonomy): domain Eukaryota; kingdom Viridiplantae; phylum Streptophyta; class Polypodiopsida; order Schizaeales; family Lygodiaceae; genus Lygodium; species Lygodium microphyllum. The sequence continues at coordinate 110,179,888 of NC_141164.1, forward strand.
TCTGCTCTACTACTCGGGTAATCTCCGCATCATGTAATCTCTGCTACTATTGCTCAAGTTATCAAGAATGCATTAATATTTGTTATTGCTCAGGCAATCTTTGCTATTGCTCAAGTAATCTCCGCATCATGTAATCTTCGCTATGACCTCTTGCAACTCCCTAGACATAGCTCATCTTGCAGTGCAAACAAATGCCTCCTTCCTCTTTTGCTGACCCTGTTGCTCCTATTACATCACCACTACATGTGCCTTTGTACCAATGCTAGCACTTCTTTCTACATATCCCTATGCATTCCCATACCCCGCAACGATTTTCTAAGTCTCGACATGCTTTTCTAAGTTTACATCAACCTTTGCATTCCCATTCCCATCGCCTAAAATCCTGACCTACTTGTGATATCTCGTTTGACCTCTGGTAAAAGCTTGCATAGGATGGGACAAGAGCTGAGATTACCTTATGCGTGCAAGGAGTTGAGATCACCTATGGTTTGCATCCGTGCAGATGATTTGGCAACTCCTGTTACACGTGCTTCTACACAATCTCTCACAAGAATCGAAAAATCAAAAGCCCTTGCCTTTCAAAAGTTGGCCCAACAAATAATAAGGCCTTAGGGCCTACCCACACTCATGAGGCTATAGGTTCATGTCAATTTGGATGAGGTATTAAGTGACAATGCTATTGATGATTTGGAAGGCCATATAGGTTGGTAGTTGGCCATTTGAGGCCCCAAGGCCTCAAGAAGGCTAATGTGCAATCATATTCAACCCATTACGATTTCATTACCTACAATCAGCCGTGTGCCTTTCCCTTCCAAATTCATTTGATTATCCATCGTGTTAGAAATTTTCTTGATTGTCCATATCCTAAAGTCCATCAAGGCCATTAAATTTGGCAATTCTCCAAATGCAATTTTCCAATTGGAATTCATCCAAATTTTTATAATGAAAAATATCCAACTGACATCACATTGGAAAATTCATCTGGTTTAAGATCACTAGATTCACCGAATTGTGATTCATCTCATTGTCCATGGCCTGCAATTTTGTGCAATCATGATGTCATGTCTTGAATTTGTTAACGGCCTTTAAATTTGACTGATTGATATTGTGATTGGCATTTCATCTAGGTCAAAATTCATTCAATCTATGTCACATCTTGAAATTCATGAAATTTACAACCTCTAAATTCGTTCGATCATCCGATTTGACAATTCCCAAATGCAATGATTTGATTTCTCTTACCCTTGACCATTAAATGACCAAGTAGGGACTGAAGGATTAGGAAATACACATTTGTCCCAGACTACTCAAGTTCATGCATAGCAACAAAATGAAGGGTCTTCCAACATGAGATATTATAATCTAAACCTTCATATAACCATTTAAGGTAAAACTCTAAGGAACCAACCACCCTCTAAGGAAGGGTCTTTTTTTGCTTTTGTGCATGCTCTCTTCCTTAGAAGAATGAATAATTATTTTTTATTGATAACTACCTTGAAATTTTTTTTTGGGATACTCCCTGACCCTTGCACTTCCTTTCACAACCATCCTTGGGGTTGATGTTTCTACTTCTTTGTCTGTCACTTTTCTTCTCATAGGCAGCATTGTGGCACTTTTTGTTTTCACCGTGACCTTTGCATCCAGTTTCTTTCTCCCTCTCCTATGGATCCTCTTTCCGATTGAGGTCGCATCTAAGTTGTTAGGCTCTAGTAAGGATATGCTAGGCTACTTTGTCAGTGTGTGGGTCATGACATGCAATGGGATAGACGTAGCCTCCCCATCGAGTGTCTCGATACCGAATAACCCTAATAGAGCCGATGGCTCATTCTTGAGTTAGAGGAGGGTTTCCGTCTAGAGCAATCAACAAAGAGGTGCGTGATTCCATATTCAACGCATCTCTAATGGGCCTTGTCTAGATTTTCTCTCTCTTGTTCAAGGCAACATGAAGAGATATGTCTTGGGTGATCGCAAGCATGTGATTGGTTCTTCACTCTGCCCTCCTAAGCCCCTACCTCTCCTCTACCTAATAACATCACTAGTACTGGTCACTATTCATAAGGACTACATTGCCCTCTTCATCGTACGAGACGTAAGGGTGTACATAATGCTCTTTGTCGTTTGGCTCCTCCACACAGTGGATTGGGAGCGTCACTTGGTGGGTGGGTCAGGTAGGGTCCAGGTGGTGTGGCTATGTCTGTACAGTTTATCTCCATCTTACGAATGACTGACTTGGCATCATTAGGTGTCGGGAGAGCCAATGGGGCTCCCCTTATGAAGAAGTTTGGCAGCCTATTTACTAGGTAAAGTTGGTTGTATGGTTGCGAGTATGGAAGTCTCCGAGCAAGAGTCTATAATGCATGGTATCATGAAACACCTACTGCAATTCGTACAAGGTCGGGACCTAGGGTCCTGACACTCAACTGGCAAGTGGTTTTTTCCGCAAAATATGTATTGGACGCGAGGGCATGTCAGCCATCTCATTACTTCTTGTAATCTAGCTATCCCCATCTTCATCTCAGCTAGCTCCTAGCTTGAGTTAGTGCTCTTGTCTTTATCCTGAGCACTTGGGCCTGCTCTTTCACTTGTCGTCAAAGCTCTCTGGGAATTCCTAAAGGTATTTTCTTCTTGATTCAAGCTACTCAAATTTCTCTCCTTGAGTTGGTTGTCCACTCTAATGGCCTCTTCAAAGACCCTCGTTAGTGTGTCTCGCTGCAAGCTCGAGTTACCGACCAAGGCCTTGTAGAGCTCTTCACTTCGTATTCCATTACTGAATACTGTGGACACTGCTTTCTCGGTTGGTCACTTACCCAGTAGGGATTCTCTTGAAGAGACTCCTCACATAGATCACGTAATCCTAGATATCCTCCTTATCCCTCTATTGACATTTCATCAGCCACACTATCAGGTTGTCAGAGTATCCAGGCTTAGAGAATCTCTTAATGAAGAGGCTCTTGAGGTTGTTAAAGTTAGTTCTCTCGGTAATGTCTAGACTCATGTACCAAGTCCTACCCTTATCTCCTAAGCATAGACCAAAATCTTGTGAGCGCAAAGTAAGATCAGTAAGGCCATTGGCCTCGCAGACTTGCTAGAACTGCTCTACAAAGCTATATGAGTCATCGTTAGGCTAGTACTTGTCTAGTTGCTTCATGACTATCAGGATTTTAGAGTGGCTCTTGGATCCCTGAGTAACTCCTAATCTTGCAAGCAATGAGGTTGCCATTGCAGTGACACTTCACTCGATAGAAGCATTGTCTAACAGTCGCTTAATGAGAAGCTCCCTCAACGTAAGATCTCCCTCTAGCACTCTTTCCCTCTCGGAGGTGGATTTAATGCTAGAGAGGGCAAGAGTACATTTAAAGCCTTTAATAAGAGACTACACCCAATCATGCCTACTCATATAAATTTCTCTATTACAACAAGAATATGGATAAGGCCAAGAACTCCCCCCTACATCTTTATGTGGAGAATTGAGTAGGATGTGGGAGCATGGAAACATTCATACCACTTGTGGGATAGTCTATTTAAAAAACTGCAAATTCCTTCTCTCTATAAGGTGCATGTACTCCCAATCACATAAAAGAAGTTATACCACAAACTGGCCATACCATAAAAGAACATGTACCACTTATAGTTGGTGTGTGCAACAAAGGAGTCTATTCTCCGTAGCAAAACAAGACTACTCACACGTGCACACACACACACACACACATACATACACTCTTTCTCATATCATGGCCTATGCGCCGATTGTCTCACCTAAAATGGTTATATGATAATAATGTGCAAAAAAAGGGAGCTTGGAAACCCCCATCCTCCGCATGCACACATATGATGGGGGATTTGTTTCCCACCTTTTTTCTTAGTGTAGGTAGGAAGCATAGGCAAAGGACAAGATTCTAACTGAGTTCACATGTACAGATCCCTTGTGATCTGTGTGTGTGCAATCAACTTGACTACTTTGCAATCTTGAGGATGATGACTTGTGGTTCAATGAACCAATGCTTCACGATCTTTAGTGAGAGAGAAAGATATACACAGAGGTTGAGAGAGAGAGAGAGAGAGAGAGAGAGAGAGAGAGAGAGAGAGAGAGAGAGAGAGAGAGAGAGAGAGAGAGAGAGAGAGAGAGAGAGAGAGAGAGAGAGAGAGAGAGAGAGAGAGAGAGAGAAGGAGGGAGGGAGGGAGGTGGGGAGAGTGTCTCTTGGCTTGAATCAATCAAGGTTAGAGAGAGAGAGGAGACACAAAGGTTTGTGAGAGCGAGAGCGAGAGTAAGACATTGAAAAAATCAAGAGTTCATGTTGAAAGATGTCTTCTTTGGGAAGGCAACGTTCTTAAGTAGGATTATATCGGGCTCTTGCCACCAAGGTAGCTGGTGGTGACTTTGGAGATTATATTACTAGGCCTGGAGGGTCATACTAATGTGTGTGTAAAATATCCTAGCAAACAGCCCAAATGTCCTTCCGTGTCACTTTTTTTACATCTCTCATGCAAGTCTCTCACTCAACCTAATGATGTTTTAGAGTTATTGAGTTGTCACTACTAAACATTCTCTATGATGTATCATAAATGGACCTTCTGTGGCTCTTAAATTTTGATGATTCTGCTAATTCATTATTTAGTCTTCTCAAGTTGCAATCACTGCTATCCACTATAGCTTTTACGTTATTCAAACCCTCTCGAGACTTCCTCTGTGGTGACGCCCTTTTTCCTTTGCACTTTAATCAATTTGAGAGCTATTTCCTTCTCTTTAATAAATCCAAATTGTAAGCTCAATATTGAGTTGTCTTATTTTTCATCAATTTTCAACTCAACAAAGAGCACAACATGTCAAGTTTTGCCATTTTGTCATGGAGAATAGCTAGTGATTACATCGAGCACATGGTTTTATTAAGAAATGGAGAGCTTGTTTTGAGTGAGAACTACTTGCAAAAACTATTTCCTCCAACACAAAAATTTCAGGGGTTGCAAGCTGTCATAGAGCATGAAGGTGGAGCAAACAAGGTCAATGTGTCTCCAAGATGAGATCATGAAGGGCACATGTGCACTACATGATTAGTAGCACACTATCAACCACCTACTCCATCATGCACTCAAACGATTGTGTGTATGTATCTGATAGTATTGAGTCAGTAAAAGGTGGTACTAGTAGCAAGTCAACTCCAGTATAACTTGGTATACACTCAGATGATAGCAAGGATGCTGACCAAGCGATAATGTCAAAAGTTGAATATAATGACAGAGGTGCGCACACAGGGATGCATGACACAAATATTGAGGAGGAGTTGCATGTGGGTAGCCAAAGAAAGGATGTGTCATCCTATGATAAGTCCATTGTGGCCTTCATTGAGGAGAAAGCTAGGCTAGGTAGATTGAAAAAATTACTAGCACTTCGTGGATCTCCATAAAAAGTGGATGAGCTCCCAAGTGAGTATAACTTTTGAGCTTCTAGTTACACATGGTAAGAAATGAATGATGGGTATGGAACATAAATATAATGGTCACCTTTGGTCACAGCCCTCACAAACAAATATGGCAATAGAGTGCACAGTGTGTTTGAGCTATTGTCTTGGAAGTTTTCATGTCCTAGGGTAACTTGTCCTTACTACATAACTGAGAGAAGATACAATGATGTTTTTTCCATGGTCATTTAGATAGATAGGTGAGCATGGGCTATCGTATGATGAGTGAGGGAAACTCCAAGATAACATGTCATTATTGTCAAAAGGTTGTTAGTTGTATAGCCATTTGTAGATGCTCAATCTATGATGTGTTGCCACTAGACTCTACAATGACATACTTGGTGATCCATGTTGGGGAGCATGATCATGATGTTCAACAGGGCACAAAGAGGACAATCATTGAGAAGCCGTGTCAACACAGTCCTAAAAATTGAAAAGGGAGGCCCAAAAAAAATACAAATGCTAGTTGCTCGGCAGATGTTGTTTGAATCTTTGACAAAAGATGATGAATCAGAGGCGAATGAGGTGGATCTTAATAAATTTTTAGAAGAAATGATGCCATTGGTGAAGAATAAAGGGCAAGCTTGTGTATCATTACTTTGTACTAATGTTGTATGCCTTACATTTGAAATAACCATCTAGCAAACACACAGGTTCAAAGGTATTATTTCACAAGAGAAAGCTAATCAAGTTGAGGTAATTGATGATGGGTATGACAACATACTTCTTTTGGAAAAATGTTGTGTCTTTCCATTTTTCCATGGAAGTAGATTTTGTAGGCAAGGTGATGCCAAGGAGAAGTGCTTCTTGTTTAAAATGTCCACTAAGGGACCATCATTAGGAGTAGACTTAGTGAATCGTATAAGGCAAATAGAAATTGGAGATCTACGAAGTGTATGGGTGCACTTCAATCACACCCATAGGGTTGATGGATAGACAACAATTTCTTGTTTTGTTTATGATCCTGGATATGTGGTAACATTATTATAGCTTACATTAAAATTTAATTGTTGCTAGCAAATACTATGCTAATGTATCAATCATCAACTAGCATGAGAGCATTGCAAGTGATTGCAATATGCGAATTTAAAGAGGAGGATGAAGAGTCTCAAATCTTGTTTTGAAAAAAGCTGAATTTAGTCATGGTTCGATGTGGCCATGATCCTCTTGACTTTGTTCCAATGAGGCAAGTGCAAATTGGTTGGCATTAAGGGTTGTATACAATGGAGGATCACATAGCATAATGGAAGGGAGGGAAGGGAGGGAGTGCTCTTGTCTTTTTCATTGGGAGCAAAGTTTACAAAGGCATACCAAGAAATTAGTCATTATAGATAAACAAATGCATCACATTGAAATGTGTGAAGTATGGAGGCTATCAATGACAAGTCAACATGCATCACTTCATGCCTCTACTATCCAAGATCGGTGGGCACAAAATGTAAACAAGGATAACATTAAGGCTTTGGATAGATGGTTAAAGTGGTGGCTGCAAAGAATTACCCATTGGGGAGGAATTGAATCTCATGTAGGTCTACTGTTTTTCTTAGCTCATTAAAAGAATTGCTACATAATGTACTAATGGAGAGAGCTACTAACTTTGTTCTTGGATTTGACTCTATAGGATAAGAAAAGTCCCTAGGAATGTGCTCAGATTCCAAGCATAAACTTGTTGCAAAGCATCCATGTTATAGCTGGTTAGCAGGTGAAGGTGGAAAACGAAAGATATCACTCTATTATGCGTGTGTTAGTGATGTTTTGAATGCATATATCCAATGTGCAAAGAGATTGGGCTATATCACGGGTAGGTATATTGGATCTGGGCCTTCAATGGACTCTTTGATGGCTAATGTTAGCAAAAGGGAATCCCTAAATCCTGCCTTTGTTGCGTGTGCATTGCAAGGTGTTGTAGCTAGTAGTCCTTTGTATGAGGAGCCCATAGTGCAAGGTGATAGGGAGACTGTGCATAGAAAAAAGAAGGGAAGTGGAGTAGCTACAAGTTCCCACAAGCTAGGATAAGTGATTGAGTCAAGGCAATGGAAAAATACGGGCAATCCACAAAGTATGAAGTTTGATGATGGTGAGTTGGAAGAGATATATAATCAAGATGTTGTGAGGAGAATGAAGAGATTCCAATCAAGCCCTTGGAAAGTGGAGTAAATGTGCCAAATGCATGAACATCAACTTATGTAGAAGAGGTAGAAGTGGCACGAGAAGAGTGGGCTTTACGAAGGATGCCACCTAACTGTGTGAGAAAATGTTTTGGTACGGAGGATAGAAAGAGTTGTAGCAATAAGTTACAAAGTCGGTAAGTGGGACTAGTCGCACTCCATGCTTTTGGTCCGAGAGAGTCTATAAGGACAAGACCATTGCACAATGGATATGGTTTTGCAATCATGATGTCACACATACAAATGTTGTGTAGAAACAAGTGATAATATCACCAATAGTTCCTTCTTTGTGGCCAATTAATACAGGGACAAATATATCAAAGAAAGAGTGTAGCATTCTAAAACATGCTGGTTTCAAGTTTTCCTGCTTTGCAACAAGATCAAAGTATGAGAAGAGAAAACCTCCTACTTATACAAATGGTGGTTCAAGTGGGAGGAGACACAAACTGGAGGCATGGAATTTCCAAAGACGCACAAAAGAGAATAGAGGCAGTTGCTTGCATGGTTGCAACCTTCTTGGAGGAGATAGTAAACCTTGAGAGACAACATTCAATATTTTGAGCCTTGATAGAGAGTTGTTATGATGTGCACATCAAAGAAGAGCCTAGGTGCACTTGTCTTGATTTTCAAAGAAGATAATCTACCCAAAACACATTTCTTGTTTGCAAACATATGTATTATGTGTATGTGCACATACTTGGCCTTCGACTTAAGGAGCACATGGTTATAAATCAGCCTGCACTAACTCCCACCGACCTTGCCTTTGTGTTAGGGAAATCACGTAAGATATGTCGTGTCATGTGGAAAGCCCAAAAATAAGCACAACTTGTTCATTGTTTTGTCCCACTTGCCATCATGCTCACATCAGTAGGGTGTGGCATGCCCTTTTTTATTGCAAGAAGATGAGGGTGTAGCAATCTTGGAAAATTTCTAGATATTGTACTCTTTTTGGGAGATACAAGCGTTCTCCATTGCTCATTGGAGGAAGGTTGCCCATACTCTTTCTAGATATATGTACTCTTTTTGGGTGATGCAAAAGTTTTGGGTGTAGCAATCTTCGAAAATTTCTAGAATTTTGTATCGCAGCTTCCTCAATTCTAGATAGTACACGTCTTGTTGCAAGCTTGAAAAAGCTCGAAAAATCAATTTCAATTACAAAAGCAAAAATTCAAAAGCTCGCAAAAATAACACACTTCATATAAACAAGGCTAATGGAAAAAACATTTTTTGAGGATCTACAAATGATTTAAGGGTGTGTAACATCAACAACTAGTTGACACATTAGCATAGCCTTTCCACTCATACAAGAAGCGAGGTCAAACTAATGATATAACATCCTAACCAAAAGTTGAAAATGATAAAGTACACAAAAAAATTAAATCAAAACTACTCAAAGCATAATTTAAAGATTAGTTATTCATGGTAGATCAATATGATCATGCATCAAGTTTTTTTAAAAAAATTGCACAAGTTTAGAAACTCTTATATAGTAAATGCAACAATGTATTTCTAGATAGTCGTATTTTCTGATGCCTTTAAGGGTTTCCTAAGAAGGAACCACTTGTGCACCATTCAATGTTATAATACATACTTTAAAATGGGGCTAGACCCTTTACTAGATAGCAACTAATAGGGCTATTTTAAAATAGGGCTAGTCCCTTCACTAGACAATAGATAGCACTATCTTTGTGTTAATAGTTATAACACACTTTTTAAACTAGGGGCTAGTCCCTAAGCTAGGAAAGTAGCACTATGTCTACATTGTGTATATAATTTCTCTTTCCCACATTTGCCACTCACAAGTACATATGGTTTTTAAGTGTATGGATAGTCATGCTTCTAGAGAGTGAGCCAGCCACCCATTTGCTAGCTCCCTTATTTTGTAAATAGGTTAAGGCTAACTCACTAGAATCCTTATATATATGAGGTGATACAAATTGTAAACCTTAAAGGGGAAAGGATTTATCCTTAGAGTAGTCACTCTAGGAGTAAATGTTTAAAGCTACTATTTTTATCTTAACAAGAAAGTTGAATTTTAATATCCATACTAGAGTTTGGAGTTATTAAATGCTATCGTACTAAAGTTTGTGTAGCTAATGAATAGTACATAAGAATAGGTTTACGATGACTTTTTACCCTTTCTAATAATCGAGCATATTTTTTCTTCTTTGAATTTCCAATGGGTGGAATGGAGAAACTAATGATTGTGGACACTAGTCCAATAATTGTTTGGACGTATTACACACCATCCATTCTCTTCACATGTGGAGGAGGGCACACTTAATGATCAAAGTTGGGGAAAATTCAATGTTTTCACTAGGCTGCTTCGTAATAATATTTCTCTCTCGGCATCTTATGCATTTGACCAAGTGCGGCACACCTACATCCTTTTAAGTTTGCAAGTCCAAGATTGTGTGGGCACTCTTTCCATGTTTGTTTAAGAAGAGGCAGATTATGTGTACGAGGTTGATTCAAAATATGCAATACGATCTCCTACATAGGAATGTTGGAAATTGTGGCCTTGCGCTTGTGATTGACGTGTGGTCTGGAGGGCTAAGTTGGTTTTGGAAAGTGTCACAGTGTGTCTGGAGTAGGCATGACAATTAGGGCAGCTTTGCGCCAACGGCCTGGTTCCAACGTTATGTGTAGTTTTAATGATTGCCTATCATCACAACATGCTGGACTTGTGAGTGGGAATCGCATCGTGATGTTGCCCGCTTGGTGGACTGCAAACAATGATGCTGCTGTTCACACAGCTTGATTAGCAAGCAATTTCAAACCATCGTTACAATCAGTTGCCAACTCCGTAAGCCTAGCTTACCGTCGTGATTGGTATTGATGTGCAAATGGTGGGAACGACAGATAAGAAAGTAGATAAAATAGCTCTAACGTTACGTCACTTACTCCGATCAAATAAGCAGGGACATTTAGGCGCTTATGATGGTGGTGTGGGGAAAGCGTGCGATAATGGGTGAGAGCGAGTGGCCCCTGGGCCTGTGAGAGGAGCAGACAAAAGGTGACAGCGGAGATGGGAGAGGGAGGGCGATCTTTTACAGTGTGACAGGCGAAAAAGCAATACGGGGAAGGACTCGCCTAATGAACATCGATAAGACGCAAAGAAGTGACAACAGTGTGCCAGAACGGGTGGCCGAAGCGCAATATAACACATCAGATCAAAGGCTGAAAAGCGCGCGGTCCACCCTCTCAAACGGGGAAGTCAGGCAGCAGCAGTAGCAGCAGCAGCAGTGGTGCTGGTAGCGATGGCAGCAGCAAGTTGCAATAGATTAGCGAGGGAAGAAGAGGGCGATCCATTATCAGCTCGGGGAGATTAGCTGCACAGTCTGGATATTGATACTCAAGGAAGCGCGTGGAGGGGGGGAGGGATTGATTTGGAAGGGGTTTATTCTCTCTCTCTCGCTCCCTCTCTGTGCTCCTCCTCGTTTGTGCGTGCCGCATGCGTGAGTGTGAGTGGGTGGGGGTGGGTGTGTTTATGGTAGGGAGAAGAGAATGACGATGGCTGCATTTGATGTGGTGGCGCTGCCGCCGCTGGTCCTGCTTCTTGTCGCAGCTGCAATCTCGACACAACTGCCCGGTCCTTGCGCCGCTCTCACCGCCGACGGCCTCGCACTCCTCGCCTTTCTGGACACTTTCCCCGCGGGAGCCGCCCGGGACGCCCTCTCACGCTCCTGGCGGCCCGCTGACGCGACCCCCTGCGCCTGGGTAGGCGTGTCGTGCGATGATCGGCCCCCCGCAGGCTCCGATCTCCGCGTCGTCCACCTCAACCTCTCTTCTTCTTCTGCTGCGGGTTCTTCTACTCCTCTCCTGATCGGCAGCGGTGGCCGCCTGCCCCCGCAGCTGGGCCTCCTCACCGCCCTCCAGACCCTCTCCCTCCCCTCGCTCAACCTCACCGGGCCCATACCCCCCGACCTGGCCAACTGCACCAGTCTCCGGGCTATCGACCTCTCAAATAACAACCTCACGGGCCCTATCCCGCCGGATCTCCTGGCCCGGCTGCCCAGCCTGCAAGAGCTTCGCCTCGAGTTCAACCAGCTCGAAGGCCCCATTCCCGCCCAGATCGGCTGCGCCTCCCGCCTCCAGGTCCTCAGCCTCCACGACAACAAGCTCAGCGGTCCCCTCCCGCCCGAGCTCGGCCTCCTCTCGGAGCTCCAGGTTTTCCGTGCTGGCGGCAATGTCTTGCTGTCGGGACCCGTGCCGCCCCAGATCGGCAACTGCAGCAATCTCTGGCAGCTTGGCCTCGCCGTCACCGGCATCTCCGGTTCCCTGCCCCGCGAGATAGGCCGTCTCCGCCAGCTGTCTGTTCTAATGATATTCCTGACCGGCCTCTCCGGGCCGATCCCGCTGGAGCTCGCCAATTGCACGGAGCTCAGGTACGTCCATCTATTCCAGAACCGCTTGTCGGGCCCCCTCCCGCGCCAGCTGGGCAGCCTCCCCAACCTTGTCGAGCTCAATCTCTGGCAGAACTCCCTCTCCGGTTCCATCCCTGCCGACCTCGGCTCCGGCCTCTCACGCACCCTGCTCGTCCTGGACCTCTCCCAGAACAACTTCTCCGGCAGCATCCCGCCTTCGTTGGGTCAACTGGCCGCGGTAGCTAAGCTCTATCTCAGCGTCAACCTCCTGTCTGGAGCCATCCCGCCCGAGCTCGGCAACTGCAGCAGCCTGATCGACCTCCAACTCGACCGCAATCAGTTGACAGGCTCCATCCCGCCTCAGCTTGGCACCCTATCGCAGCTCATTCAGCTCTTCTTGTGGAACAACTCCCTGGTGGGTACCATCCCCAGTACTTTGGGCAACTGCAAACAGCTTCAGTTCCTCGACTTCTCGTGGAATCATTTGACGGGTCCGCTGCCTGAGGGCCTCTTCGACATGCGATCGCTACAAAAGCTACTCGTCCTGGCAAATCAACTGTCGGGAGAGATACCAGCAACCATAGGGCGGTGCACGTCTCTGTACAGATTGCGGCTCGACAGGAACAATTTCTCAGGCATAATTCCTCGGGAGGTGGGTGAGCTACAAAATCTCACCTTCATCGACATATCCAGCAATCGCTTCTCGGGCTTTATCCCACCCTCCATTGGCAGTTGCAAAGCTCTGCAGCTGCTAGATGCCCATGGCAACAGCCTGACAGGCGCCATTCCAGGAGAGCTGGGTTCCCTTCCGAACTTGCAATCGCTGGACCTTTCAAATAACCAGCTCATGGGGCCGATACCGCCTGACCTGGGCACCTTGTACCATCTGACGAAGCTCAACTTGATGGGCAATTCTCTATCAGGTACCATCCCGGCAGAGCTGGGTGGATGCACGCAGCTCACCATGCTCGACCTGAGCTCCAATATGCTGTCGGGGCCCATTCCCTCCACCCTGGGCCGGATCAAAACCCTGAGCGTGGCATTGAATATGAGTTGGAATAATCTGTCGGGATCCATTCCCGACGAGTTTGCTGATTTATTTGCACTGGGGGACCTGGATATATCACACAACCAATTAAACGGCAGCCTGGATGTTCTCGGAGGCATGGGCAGTCTAGTGACTTTGAACATCTCGTACAACCTCTTCTCGGGCCCCCTGCCCTACACCTACATTTTCACCTCAATGCCCCGCAGCAATTATGCAGGCAATCCGGGCATATGCGTGCCGTCCTGCTTTCTGAATGACAGCTCGGGGGATCAGGGGGATAGCCATCACGCGAGGAAGGGGATGCTATCGAGCCAGGGGAGAGTGATCGTGGGGTTCCTCTTCGGGAGCGTGGGCCTCATGTTGGCAGTAGGGTCGGTGTTCCTGTGGATGATGGTGCGCAGCATGGGAGGGGTGAGGGTGCAGGAGCCGGACGACATGCAGGCGTGGCCTTGGCTGATGACGCCGTTCCAGAAGGTGTGCTTCACGGTGGATGACGTGCTGGAGGGGCTGGTGGAAGCCAACATAATAGGGAAGGGCTGCTCGGGGGTGGTGTACAGGGCAGAGATGCCCGGGGGGGAGGTGATAGCGGTGAAGAAAGTGGTGAGGCTCAGTGACGAATACATGCAGATCAACAATAACGTGTCCTCGACGTGCCCTGATCATCATCATCATCAGATGCATAACAACGGCGCCGGCACTAGGCGCACCAGGTCCAGGGATGTATTTGCTGCAGAGGTAGAGACCCTGCGGGCCGTCCGCCACGTCAACATCGTGCGGCTGCTGGGCTACTGCACCAACCGCCACGTCAACCTCCTGCTCTACGACTACATGCCCAACGGCAGCCTCGGCGAGGTCCTCCACGAGAAGCGCCGCTTCATGGACTGGGACACCCGCTACCGCATCGCCCTTGGCGCCGCCCAGGCCCTGGCCTACCTCCACCACGACTGCCTGCCCCCCATCCTCCATCGCGACATCAAGGCCAACAACATCCTCCTGGGCGCCCGCCTCGAGCCCTACCTCGCCGACTTTGGCCTTGCCAAGCCCGTCCTCGGCTCCCCCTCCGCCACCCAGAGTGTCGTTGCTGGCTCCTACGGCTACATTGCACCAGGTAATCTCACCGCTTGCTTCTCATTTGTTTTTCTTTTTTATTTAAAAGATATTTCCGTTCATTACGAGTAGGAGGATAAGAAGAAATTATCATCCATCCAGTCTTTTAAACAATATTCACACACTGTCATCAATAGAATCCCGATTCCCGCACCTCCTTGGCTAGAGCCTAGACGTATAGCGCCGTACAAGACGTATCGAAGAACTTTCTCTCTAACTGCATCAGTGGATCTTTAATAATCTACTACGATCTTGTTCTCTGCATTCGCGTTGACACCATTCACTCCTGGTATTAGTTTAATCAAAGGAATTCTTTGTGGCAACCTCATGCACAGGTGACCGCGTCACCAACCCCGCGCCCTTACAGATAACAACAAAGAGCAGCTTTTTTGGGCGGATTCTTTCTTTCTTTCTTGAGATTGTATGAAATGATACTGCCTGCACATTCAGAGCTGTTGTAGGTGGTGCTTGCAAGTTGCTCATTCAAATATAAGATAATAATAAAACAATGGGAGCGCCTACGGCCCCTCTGGTATACATGGTCACATGCCAGGTACCTATCCGTAAAAGCCATGAAATCAACCACAGTAGATCTTATGATGAGGACGAGAATTGATGGTTTATCTTCCATCTCTCACGCAGCGTGTGCAGCAGTCAAATTCGAGAAGGCACATGCAATAGTGAGCACTTGAAGGTTATAGCTTGTATCTCACGCATCGTGTAGCAGTTAAAAGTCAGAAGGCACATGCAGGGAAGCCCCATAGGGACAGAGAATCCGGGAAGGACACTTCCCACCCTGCTCTCTACTTGCACAGGCACCTTTTCTCGCTTTTTCGTGCCATTTGTTTGCTCCGTTGGGGCCAGATGGAGAGAAGTCTGCAGAACCTGAGCTAGCTTATCTGTGGTTGTCTTTTACGCTTTTGATGTTTGCCTTTTGTTGTTGTTTTTACCCTCATTATGGTTTTTGTTGCAATGGTTTTGACGTTGTGAATTGAATCATATGTACTGTGGATGTCTTGGCGGATGATGATGATGGCGTGTGCATTGCAGAGTATGCGTACACACTGAACATCAGTGACAAGAGCGACGTGTACAGCTATGGGGTGGTTCTGCTGGAGATGCTGACGGGGCGGAGGCCGGTGGAGGAGGCGACGGGCAGGCACCTCACGGATTGGGTGCGCGAGATGCGGCTGTGCCACCACGACGTGACGGAGACCCTGGACCCGCGCCTGCGTGGCATGCCCGACCCCTTCGTCCACGAGATGCTGCAGGCCCTCGGCCTCGCCATGGACTGCGTCCACCCGGTGCCCGAGGAGCGCCCCAGCATGCGCCACGTGGCCAGCCTCCTGGTCGGGATCCGGCACGAGCCCGAGGAGTATGCCAAGCTGGACGTCCTGGCGGCCGCGGGAGGACCAGTGAAGAATAATAATAGTACTATTATCAATCACACTGCCTGCACTATCGACACAAGTGCAACTAATACTAATAATAATAATAGTAACAACAACAACACTGCTAGCTCTCGTGCTAGTGTTACTTCGAATACCAATTTTAATGCTGCTGTTGATGAGAACGTTGACTATAACCATATGTTGGTGGCCTCTGATTGCCATCTCATGGCTGCTCTGAGCCCTAAACATCCCTCTCATCACTTCATCAGCTCTAACTCCGGCCATATATCCTCCTCCTCCTCCTCCTCCTCCTGTATCTCCTTCACGCCCTCATACACTAGATCCGCATGATGCGCCGCATCTTATCCACACCCTTTCTATATTCACTCCTCTGTGTGCATACAATGAAGCATTCCGTACCTTAGATTTTAAGCCGGGATATTTAGAGCAAAACGAAGAGCTTTCTTATAGGCACAAAGAGAGGACGCACTCGTTTGTAAAATCCAACCAAAATTGAACAATTCACGTAGCTGAGTTTATTCCTTACTCCTTACATTGTACAGGATCGCTCCCTAATGCCACATGTAAAGGGTCTAGCTTATAGCTTGCGAGCATCGTCTACATTGAGAGAGAGAGAGAGAGAGGGAGAGAGAGCCGTTTTCTCCTTTTTGGTTCATTTGCATGCACTCGACATCAATATTACTCTCTCACAAGAGTCTCGTCATAGCAACCATTATCATGTCTAAAAAGGTTCATAAATGCAATGTTTGTATGAATCATGGGTTTAATGTTTGCCTTGCAAATAAGGACATGCGAGTACAAAAGCGCAATTTGCATGTCGATAGATCTGTGAACTAATAATCCTCATCGGCTAACCGATCGAGAGAGAGACAGACAGAGAGAGAGGGGCCTCTACTAGTCATTCTCGGCGAGAAAGATGAATTCAGTATTATTAATTTATTGGCTATTGGGCTTGAAGAGGATTTTAAATAAAGTATATTGATATATTGATACTCGACTCGAAGCGGTTTTATAGTTGACTTGTGTCTGCTGGTAGTTAACCCGCAGGAGGTAAAGAGAAATTAAAAAATTCATTTCATTGACATCCATTTTACTCGTCAGTCGAGAGACGAGAGACTCAAGCCATCACCTTCAAAACAGTACAAGTATTTGTAGTCGTGGTGCACTCTGCAAAAGTTGAACACACAGAGAGTCGAGCACTTTTGAAATTTGCTTCTCGGTATCAGCATAAGCACCCCAAGAGAGGGAGGAGTCGTGCATAATGCAAGTGAAATCCCAACTTACTAGCTGGTCCATACTTTGCATGGAATTACTTGCTTAAGCAAATGTGAACTTGCTTCGATTAGCGCACGAATGAATCGACCAATCTAGTGGTTGTTATAATACATTGAATATGGAATGTTAATGTTATCATGGAGTTGAGATATTGTCAAAACTGTTGCTTTGCCGCTTCTCTTGCGGACTCTCCAATGGTGTTTTTTTTGTCCCCCTTAGTGCGAGCCAATATATCGGCTATTATTAATACGTCATGGAGTAACAAGATTTTCGCCCACGACCATATGCTCCATATATCTACATTCTAAAGCTCGCCTGGACGTATGTTTGTAGTTAAAAGATGTGATAGGTTCCTAAATACAATATCGCTAGTCGGCAAGCGGGAAAAAGATCTTCCACCTTTGATTGTGGGTTAACACCTGTCATGGGGCTACTGTTGCCATCATCGATGAGGCATCACAGATCCTAATGGCCGACGCGATCCAGAAATTGTTGCCACATCATGAAAGACTCTTATTATCGATCTGGTTTAACACAAATTGTTGCCACACGTATGCTGCGTCTGGTTGTGTGTGGAGACAACGGCATCATATTGATGGGCATTATTTTCCGACCTCGTCGTCCTAATGCCCCGATCACAAATGACAGGTGTAGGCATCGTTGCCACCCGCCATCGTTTAGGTAAGTCATTGTGTGTGGTGCAGAGGAGCGGGGTTTGTCTCAGAGGCATGTACACTTATTTTTATAATGCGTGATACGTAAACAGCCCTCCGCCGAGCCTCGAGCGTATGCATACATGTGACGACATCGGCAAAGGAATGTTATTACAAGGCAGAGGAATGCTAATACAAGTGTCGCTTCCGGGCGGAGCCGAGAGGTCAAAAGGATTCGGATAAAGGTCGCTCGGCTAAGCCAATAAAGACGCGTGGCCTCGCCCAAAGTTAGCACAGATCTCCCCACCCGAGTCCCGACTGTGCTTGAAAAGCACCGCCATTATCCAAACAAGCCTTTTTAATTATCGGGCCCTGCTCAAATGCATACTATATAATAACACCCCTTCCGGCTTCCGCACTTTTGGAAAATATCGAGCGCTTTCCTTCCCGTAGAAAATGCAAGCAAAAAGGACTTTGGGAATCTGATGCAAGCACAACTAAAAAGTTTGCACAATCCTAGTAAGGGGAAAGCATTTACCTTATTATACCCAAGCATCCGTCAATCAACGTCATCAGCTTTGCATCTAGCATCTATGTAGCAAATACATAGATTAGTCTGAAATTCAAAGTGCAAAGATGTGCTTTCAAAGATGGCATCTCTCGTTATTTCCCCATAAGTGCTCGATATTTGATCTATTGATAGATAGTTCGTATCAAAACCTTGCCCTTTATATGTTTTATGGCTAACTCATGCTTACAATCTCCACATTTTGTATATTCTAAAGGCAATAAAATTCAAGACAAACCAACATCCACAAATGCTTTGTCTAGCTCCAATCAGGAAACACTCCTTTATACTACTACAGCAACTTCAAATCCATCATAAGATTGAAGGGGAAAAGCTGGCCTCATCAAGCAATAATGGGGAAACAACAGAGTCATGTACAAGTGTCATTCATTTGTCAAAGAGCTAAAATTTTGAAGCTTCTTTGAACAAGCATCTAACATTTTCTTTCACTTGTTTGCATCGCTCAATAATATTCCCTCTATCCTCTTAGTGATTGTGACATGTCCAAACCGCTTTATATTAAGAAAGAAAGATGATGATCACATATATTATTCCTATCAAGGGCATATATATTTGACAAATAGAATTTTGCATCGAAGATGACTCCACTACGAAAAGTATAGGATAATAAGTGTGATGCCTAGGAGAAAACAAAGTGGATATCTTTTCCATAATGAGATAAATTCCATACATAAAATTTGATAGCTCTTATGCCCCACAACCTCTATACTTATTTCATGTTTTATGTGCTTGCATCTAGCCCTTGTCAATGACTCGTAATTTGCATGTTCATGACTATTTATTTAGACTTCAAAACTGTTATATCGTTCAAAAAGACAAGCAAATATTGTAGATTAGTTCACATTGTTTATGTAAATCTAGGTTTCCATATATTCATTGAGGGGAACATGAATGCAACGTGTCCTTAATCTATATCTAAAGCTAAATAACACTTTGAAATAGGATCTTTAAGTGCATTTAATGAAGATGTAGTACTAGTAACAGAGAGTGTCCATTGAATGCATGTAATAACACGTTCATTGGGGTCACATAAAAGGATATATGGTTCATAGTGGCCAACTTTCTACATATCCCTCTTCTTGAAATTACTCAATCACATCAAATTTTAGGATAATGCCCTAGAGTATGCTCCTTCATTAGGTCCATACACACTTTGACAAAAGAGGTACTACAAATAGTTATTTCACATATGTTTTAGATAAGATAGAATTGCACATGGACTTATATGAGCATTAAAGCATATCTTCAATCTACATGGATCTTGTTGTAAGGTAGATCCATTCTTTAAGCACTAATATAAGCACCACTTTAGATTCCATATATACACCCATACACTCTTCTCATTATATAATATGAGAGATGTTAGATTAGAGTACTATAAGTCCAAGAGAATAAAGACATCTCATGCTACTAGTTATTCTTTCATGCTAGTAAAAGCTATATTAGAAAAAGATGTAGATCTATATTTGTGACATCCTCATAGGGATGTGGCCAGCTTCTCAATAGACCAAATAATTAGTACCATGCCTTGCATGCCACTACATGATTGGTTAGCCGAACACGATTTCAAACAAGTTGAGAAAAATCACAAAGGCATACCTTTATATCCAAGCAAATGGATATTAGGCTAAGATTATATGCTTCATTAATGTAGATACTTTAAGAGACAAAGTTTGAAGTTTTCTAGTTGAAAATTGTTTTATTACCATCCAAGTAGTACTAAAAGAATGTCAAGGGAATGTAGTAAATTGTAAAGAAATAACTTCCTAAAGCATCCAATTGTTTGCAAGCACACAAACTGCATAATGCGTGATTAGTCAACCGTCTAAGCCAACTAGTGTTGTGTAAATCGAGTATATTACTTTTATAATGTTGTTTATTTTTTCCTATGATGCTTAGAGTCTAGATCTTATATAGTACAAAGAGCTTTGTGCTTTGTTATCTTTAGAGATATTTTGTAATGACAAAAAGGGATGTTGGCTTCTTCTAGAGAGCTTGCACATACATACATACATACATACATACATACATACATACATACATACATACATACATACATCTAAGTATTCAACATCTAAGTGCTTTTTCATCATCACAATATTATCCTTGGAGTTATTTTGTAATTGTAAGAAGAAAGTCTAATTCTTCTACTTCTTCTATAGACTTTATACATAAACTAATCTTAGTACTCATCATTTAAGTAGTTTCCATCATATTATATATTGGACTTGGTCTCAAACAAGGGGTTTTAAAAATTACTTTTCATTTTCAAATAATAATAAATTAGTGTTCTTACTTTGAAGCAAAGCTTGAAGCTTGTAACTTTTTCTTAATTTGAGTACAATATTATGTAGAAAGTTGTAAGATTTACCATAATTTATTCAAATTTAAGGCATTATGAGATGTGTTAAGTAATAACTTTTTATTTTCTTGTGATATATTACTTCCTAAATTTCTATTATTGTAGTGCACGAGCCTAGACGGCATCACGATAATGAAATAGATGTAGGATGACTAGCCACCTTAGTCTCAACTCAAGATCATTACCTCATCGACTCTTGATGAGACAAAACCCTAACATGTGGCATACCTTCAAGGCATGGGCTGAGGGATAGAGTCAACTAGCATAGGTTGAAGACCTAAATGATGGAACTCACATGTCTAGTGTAACACTTACCCTAGTATCACACTCCCTATAAGTGGAATAGTGGACATTGTATCAGGAGTAAGGATTTTAAGCTTTCTAGTGTTGCAAGCTTAGGGAAGTCACCTTGTGGAGATTGCTCATTTCAATGTAACTTTGGCCAATGGCTCTAAAGCTAGACCCTTGGGAGTCTTAAAAGATTGGCCAATCAAGATCGCATGCATCTAGTTTTGGTAAACTGCATATTTATGAAGAGAGTAGGCTATGACACCTTGGATGAGAAGTGCTTGAGCAATTGAAGACTGGGGCAATGGGTTGATGTTCTTTGGAAACCAAATAGAAGTAGTTCATATGGATATGGACTCATTATTGGCAATCAACCTAGATGCTATTTCTATAGTTCTGAAAGGAGATTCACATAGCAAACCCAACTATGGACCTTTCACCAAGTACATCCCATGTCCAAAGGATGAGCGTGATTGGATGCATGTTCTTAGAACTATCGATTATAATTTCTCTGAGGACAAAGATGACTATAAAAGTATTCGAGAAAGTAAGTACCCCATGAAAGGATTATGGATAGAAATATCACGAGAGACAAGAACTTGCCCTCTATACCACTTTGCATGATGGCTAGAATCTCAAGGAAGGGATCTCCCAATATGATCTACCATGTTCCTATGAACACATTAGAGCTAGTCAAAATACTTGAGTATTTAAAAAGTGCATGAGCAAAGGAACCTATAGTGATCCTAAAGCCTTTGGAAGATCTCATGGAATCCTTGAGATGGAAGTGGACCAAGATACATGATCTGAACCTTCTATACAATAATTGGGCCCTTCTAAGAGATGACAAATTCCTTTGAATTCATCTTTAAAGACTCGACATTGGGCCGAGAATATAGTTTACTTGTGTGTGGACATTGAGAGGGGATATTATATATGCTCAATACCGCACCCTCCTACGGTGCCACCAATAATCCGTGATGGTACTCTAAGTTATAAGGCCCCCATTATGAGGAGAAGCCATGTGTAAGCATAGACATTGGGTGGGTCTTGACTTGTATCTCAGATAAGGTCTATGTGACTAAGAGGCAAAAAGGTAACCTTTGTGGATCTAGCCTTCGGGTTAGATAGAGTAGTTATGATGGTAGCAAGTCAAGGGACAATGGATTGAGTTGCGGGGTGTAAAAGTTATCAAAGACCCCTATTTTGGGATTGAAGGGTCATGAAAGCGGCCCCTAGTGGCTAGAGGGTCTCAGAGGGGCCAACGACCCCTTTCTTGGTCAACTAGAGAAGTTTCATAACATAGATTGTCAACCAGACTACCTTCTTAGGCTTCGTAAGAGCTTTGGTGAAGATATCTGCTTCATTCTCCTGCTCTACTATCCCATCCTTGATCAAGTCACGCAAATAGTGATACTTGATTTCTACATGTTTGGTGCGTGCATGAAAAACTAGATTTCATATTGTCACATCTTGTTGAGATATTTGCAATCACACCTAGCTTAGCCTCTTTTTATGGAGTAGTGTGGGCTCAGGATGTAGAATCCCATATGTACAGTAGTGGAAAGTACAGCCTAGTCTATTTCTATAAAGCATTATACTTGATATCACTTTTACAATGAGTAACTTTCCTCTTTCAGTTTAGTGTCATTGTCATTGTCAGCCCATTACACAAGATTGTATGAGTCCAACCTTCTAACTTGGAACCTAATTCACTTGTGTAACATTTGTCTACTCATTGTCTATAACAACATGATTCTAGAATTCATCTTCCATCCACCATAGCTCTTGTCATGCTCTAGATTCGACATTTTAACATGGTATCAGAGCTCTGTTGGGCATGGCATAACTCTCTCCTCTACTTTCTCAGTCCCTCTTCATCTCAATCCAGTTCTGTTTGAATTTAAGACTCCCATTCTGCACTTAAATCTCCTAGTCACCTTGTGGTAGCCATAGCCAAACCGTACCTACCTCCATTAGAGCTCTCAGATGATCTCCCTCTACAAGCCACATATCCACAAGGTCCTTCTAGGCATATCTTCCTAGACTTTCTATGCTCCTCTCTAGCACGTCAATTGGTAACATTGCTACTCCTTGCCTTCGGCATTACTGAAATTCATCGCGTTGCCCTGAACTACGCCTACAACCTGTCATACATTGTGATCTCTCTCCACACAGCACAATTCCTCTTGTGAGCTTAGAGTAATTGAAGGTCCATATATGAGCTACCTCCCACATAAATCTTTTCTCATATGATCCATTGACTCAACAAAGCTTCTACCACTCAGATCTAAAGGTCCCAACATCAAATCAAGAAGGGAAAGAATTGGATTTGGAAGAACTTGAAGGATTTTGCAGATTCGGAAGACTCAAAGAAGAAACATAGTGTCCCATAGACACTCATCTAGTGCTCTTAGCACTTGTATCCTTTGACACATCTCAATCTGATAATTATTTGAGTTGATTTGTTTCTATCTCTGCCACTGCAACACGGGCAAAGACTCTCCAACTCTTTGATTCAATGGAGTCACGTTTCACACCTAGCAAACCTACATCAAACTCATCCTGATGAAGAAGGGCCTATGGGCTATTACCAATGGACAAGAAAAGAAGCCTTGGGATGCAACTCTTGTAGCTACTTGACAAAATAATGATGACAAAGCATAGGCCATCATCAAATTGGAGTTGGATGATAGCTACATCCATCATGTGGATGCTTGTGACACGTCCCATGACACTTGGGATAGATTAGATACATTGTTTGGTGCACAATCCAAGTCCTCAAAGTATGGTTTACTGATTGAATTCTTTCGACTTGATATGAAACCTTATACATCCCTGTCATCTCATCTGAACTACATGGAAAGTCTCCTAACCCAGCTTGCAGTGATTAATCTCAATATGGATGAAGATATTTGTATTGGTGTGTTGTTAAAAAGCATGCCTCCTAGCTATAATAATGTGTCAACTACATTAATCAACATGACTAGTCCTATACTGGTTGACATTAAGGCCCCCTTGCTAGAAGAAGAAAAGAAGATAAAATCCAAAGAAGAACCAAGCATCTCTCTAGATCCAACATTTTAACACATTTTAGCACTCTTGAATCTTTATTCTGTACTCCCATATTCTATATGATCCTCCTTAACCATACTACTTCATGTGCAACAAAGCAAGCTACCTTGTACTCTACTTTAATAGAAGACAATGCCATAGTTGGTTGCTTCTTACTGATTTAGGAGAAAATTCCTAAATCTAAAGAGAAACAATATCCAAAAGTTGATTTCTTGAAATCGTTGTCACCTACCCAATCCAAGTGTTAGAGCTCCCCAAAAGAGCACTTTTGGAACTGTATGTTACCATCATCAAGAGTTTCCTTCAAGTATCTAAGCACTAGCATCCCAACTTTCCAAAGAATTTCTCATGGTTTGTTTGAAAACTTTCTCAAAACACCAACAACAAAATAGATAACTGGGGCCTGGTGTTACACAAGTAGATGAGGCTACTAATTGACCTCTTATACCTTCCAATGTTTGCCCTAGTAGTGATGTATCCTCATCAATGGATAACTTCACATCAACATCCATAGGTGTAGCTATCTCCTTACACTCAGTCATGCCAGATGCTTTTAAGATCTCCCATGCATACTTCTTTTGAGAGACATAGATTTTGCCAAGGCAAACTTTGATCCCCAAACAATAGTGCAACAAGCCCAAGTTTGTCATTTCAAACTCAGAGCTGAAAGCCTTTCGAGTCAATGGATCATATCTTCATATTCACCGGTAATAAGAAGGTCGTCCACATATAGGACTATCATTACAGTTTTTCACCATATCTGTAAACATATAAGTTAGCATTTGAGGCACATCTCTAAGCACTGGCCGGGCCTCTCTATACTCAAAGAACACAACCCCTAGGCCTCATAGCTAGGAGAGTCTAAGGGACACATTGCCCTAAAACACCATATTGGGGAATATGGGAATTTCCCATAAGTTTGGGGCACATGGTCAAATCTTTGGATTTGTCATAACTTGAACACTATAACTCCAAATCGAGCGCTCTATAGCTCAATAGATTCTATTTTTCAAGTGCTTTCCAATGATAGGTCACATCATATAATTTTGAGAAAATTATGGACATGTTATCTTGGTGCCACCTTTTTAGTATTTAAAAATGGGAATTGGGAGACTCCAAAACTCACTAATATTGTGTTCTAACTTCTGTCGTACATTTCATGTTTGTTTTGGATTATAGTCCAATGGTTAAGGCTTCCCCACACTCCTCATAGGGAGTCCCTACACATATATTGATGTAAAAACACCTCGTAAGCACAGGCAGAAGGAGACACCCCTCGGCTAAATGTTGTGGCCCCACTGCGGCTCTCCTACACCTTGGGGATTGGCTCCTTGATGTGCCACTAACACAAATAGCACATACGTCACAAACTCCACTCTGATTTTAAAATGTTCCATGAGATATAGATATTTTCCTCACTAAATAGTCCCCAAAGAAATCGATCGTCTAAACCTATGGCTTAGGTATCTCACAACTTAGCATAGGTCATATGTATGAATACAATTGCAATGCATCCAGGAATGACACCATGAGTTGCGTGCAATGAAATTGTGCATGAACCATCATAATCAATCATTTTATGATTTAGAAATCAGCATTGTGAGGTGCAAATACATTTCTTTCAATGATTTTAGCCTGCACGTAAAGCTGCCTTGTTAAGGGTCAGCACTAAGCCTTCTCCTATTTCTCGACCCTCTAAAACTTAAATTATAAACGTCCTATATGGTATGCACAAGTAAATAGATCATAATTTTGAATGTTATCAGTAACTAATCACCCTCAAAACCCCTCCTTCTCCCTACCGTTTAGGTTATGCATGGGTTGATAGGTGTAGGAGACACTTTTTCATGTGTTTTTCTTGTAAAACCAGTAAAAACTGTACTTCAACACAAAGACAAGGCTTGTCCCTCTCCGCATTGGGTCATGTCCTATTTTAGTTAGCAAGTGCTAAGACGCACTGGACATCTCACTTTTCTATTTCTTTCCTTAGCTTTTGAGCTCATTGTTCCTCATTATAAGCAATTATGCCGCCTTGCAACGCTTTCCTTGCAATTTTCACTCTTCCTCAAAGTTAGCTATGATGTCCTCAACTAGCCTATCGTGATGCTCCATCTTGGTTTGCAAGTCATATCAATTAATCATGAATGAATACACTTGAGAGAAATTTTAAATCTATTGTAGATTGCAAACCATGCAAAATTTGTTAAATCTAATATATATATTTACAAGCTATAGAGTCTTGATCTATCTTACATATAAATTTTCATTCTGTCCTAGTGTCACATCCCTCATTAACAAATTGAATAACATGATCATATGTTAGTCTCTTCATTGAAATCATGGCCTTTGATATTCTTATCTCAATATTACAAAAGAAGTCTTAGAAATCTCCCACATCAAGCTCTTCATTTTTGCAATTGATACTAGCACTAGACATGTCAATTGTTTCCTGAGACTCGAGAGCCACACATTAAGGTATCGATTAGACAATGTCAATTCCCTAATGGTGTTGTTCCTCTTTTCCTCCAAGCGGTTTGGCTCCTTGAGTCTCCTACTTGAAAGTTTGGGGTCTTCTCCTAATGGTGGGTTTCTTCACTTTACATTATCTTGTATGAGTTTCTTGTAATTCCAAATAGTCCTCTAATCAAAGCAAATCCCTTCTGAATAGTGCTCAGACTGTGCATCATGTGAAATCAGGCTTTCAACTTTTCATATGCATTTCAAGTGATTACAAATTGTAATGTGCGAATGCAGCAAATTCAATGCAAGTCTCACTCCCCCCCTTCTTGTTTGGTTTCGGCCCAATGTGGCTCTAAGGGATGGTTGGTCTACTTAGGGTTTGCATTAGATGCAATTAGCGGTCGCAGTCACTCTTGGTCTATTGAGTGCCAAGTGATTGGAAGAATCCACTCTTTGTCCTATCTACTTACCTGGGAGTGCACTGGGGTGTCCTATGGCAAGGGTTTGTCCTCTATCTAGGTTTGGTTAGGTCAGAGCAAGTCAAATTTTGTATTCTATTTATTTGTTCAACTTTGATAGTTTCAATCCACCGATTCCCAGAATCGGGCTTCCAATTTCAGATTTTCGATTTTCAATTTTTGACTTCAATTCTAATTTTTGATTTTGGAGCATCTAATCCGATTCTAATTATTGATTTTCCATTTCCGATTTTGGTGTTTGATTTCAATTTTGATTCCGATTTTTGATTTTTGTACAGATGTTCAATCGGACAGATGGCCTGATCCAATTTCGATTTGAAAATTGGATATTCCTGATTATCGGATTAGATTGTTAAATTCTAGGAATCGAACCATCTGATCCCGTTAGTGCAAACACACAATGCGACACTAAATCTATGTGTTTGGTTTTGATTCTCAACCTAGGGACTTGCAAACTCTAGACACAATCTATGATATATAAACAATTAAGATAGCGCAATTGTAGGCGTTGTATGCAGCGGAATCGTACGAATCAATGGGATCTCCACTCCCTTGGTCTTCCACAGTAACCTGTCAGCTCTCTCTCTCTCTCTCAAATTTTGCATGTGAAAATGAGCTCTCTCCCTTCCTTAGGGTCTTAAATCCCCTTTCCAACACTCCTTTGATGCCCCTTTCTCTTTCTTCCTAGATTCCAACCCGTTTTTCTCTTTTGCACCCTAATTTAGGCCTATTACTATAGCAAAATCCTAATGTGTTTTTCTTTTTTCTTCCCTTAATTCTCCTATCTAAATGTCTACAAATCACAAGTAAATATTGATGCTAATCAAACAGACCTATCTAAACTTCAAGAATCCAAAACACTTACTTGCAATGAAGATTAAATGCCCTTTCTTTCTACCTTTCCACCTCAAGCATTGATTTGGAGGAAACCCTACTCCAATGCTCGATTAAAGCACACAAGCACTCAAGGCTTGAATCTATCGATCCTGGCAATGGAACCAAAATGTGGGAGCTTTCGTTCGACTACCAAGACCCACACAGACCGCTTATTGCTCAAGTGTTTCGAGTCAAAAGCTAATGGCTATCTCTAACATAGTCGTATGCACCCTCTACTCTATGAGTGTAGTGAGGTTACTTCCATGCTCGATCGAGTATCCTTCTCTCTAAAACCTTCTGGTAGCTCTACAATGTGAGATGTGAACTCAAGCAACCTCAATCCTCCACCTTCAAGCTCCATGCTCCATAGTCGGGTGAGACAAGAGATGAGAAGAGAAAGGGAAGAAGAAGAAGATCCCACCACAGTCCCTCACCCTTATACCCTCACTTCCTCACCCTCTCACACTCCCTCACTCACTCTCTCAAGCACAAGGAAGAATAAGAAGAAGAGAAGAAGAGAAGAATAAGAGGAGAGCCACTTTTTGCCACACACCAAGAATGAGCTTCTCTATTCACTTTTTGGATTTTATACATGTCCTAATCCCTTTTGGACACCCATCCCGTTTCTTACATGACCGACAATCTTGTCTAGGTCCTCTTTTCCTATTCCCTTATATTTACACTGTCTCTTCACCTATGCACATCTACATATTACAAATTGCATAGGATGGAGCCTTGCACTCTTTTACAAAAATTTAGGGGTGCTTTTGCATTTTAAAATGCGTCTTTTCCCTTTTGCATTTTAAAATGTGTCTTTTCCCTTTTGCATTTTCCTTGAACTTTTAAGGTTGCCCTTGTGCTTTTGGCCTTTTATCCTCTTATTCATTCTGTCGGGCCACCTTTTTCCATATTTTCAAATTTTATTCATTTATTTATTTATTTTTGTCTTGTACTGGGGTTAACAGAAGCAAAAAATAGCCAAGAGTAAGACAAGCTCAATGCATATACATCATAACATTTGAAAGGTTGATAATGCTAAATAATGTATCCATGAAGAGCATACAAATGATATAAATATCTAATGATCCTAGAAGTAGTAAAGCACTGACAATGCAACCAATACCAAGTATGAATGTAAAGGAGCTTAAAATCAAAGCTCAAATCTCAAGCTAGAGCACATTCAACATAGCTAGTAGTGGTAAGAATGCACTTGATCTAAGAGTATTTCGAATATCATAAAAGGATATATTTCATTGATATTCAATACATAAGTGCACTATACACTATTTATGATAGAAACAAATCTTTCAATGGCTAAGTAAAACAAGCTCTTATCGATTAGGAGAGTCCTCATGAGCATTAATACATCATCCCAGCAGTATTGAATCTTCAATGCATAAACCTTTAAGATTTTTCTACCCAAACTATGAATAGTAAGTCTCTCCACGATAGTAAATCAATGGTAATCATCTCAACCTAGAATGATTCCCAAAATGGAGTCCAAGAAGCTAAATGAACCCCCAAAGACTGAGCAAGGAGCATGAGGAACACTTGAGCCAATGGCCAATGCAAACAGTGCAGGGACAACCCCTAAAAATGCAATGCAAATTACGTGATGTTCCCTTGGGCTTATCCCTCCTATGGGTGACGACCTAGGGTGTTTTGGTACACTAACAAGAGGTCCTATTAGAGCTAGAAAACAAGTTGGGTAGGGGGTGGAGTGAAGGAGAGGAAGCTAATGCGTATCTCAATTGGAAGAAGGTGTGGCTACCATGGAAATTTGATTGAAGCTCTCTTTCATGGGTTGAAGAAGAATGGTTGAAGCTCCTCGAATGTTTGCTCTGATACCAATTGAAAGGGTGAGAAAGAGTGGAAGTGAGAGAGAAGCACAAAAGAAAATGCAAGAGAGAAATGTCTATGGAGGTTTAAACTCAAGAGAGCAAGACTAGTATGTGGAAACTTTGACAATCACAATGTGCGACCTACCTTCTATTTATTATTTCATAGTTACCAATAAATAATAAACATAATAATGATAGGTGGCCATCTCCTACAAAGTATAGGTGTATAGGCACAAGTATAGAATAAATATAGATGGTTAGGCACATGGAGTCTTTAACCCCCAACATGCTAAAGATATCGTAGGACATGCTTGAGGAGATAGTGTTATATGCTTACTTTTCCTAGGGGATTCAGTATACATGTATCCTCTATATCATCTGTATTCAAGGTCTATTTATAAATACCCTTATCTGTGAATTTTTTTGAATAAAATATAACCATTTTCTATTAAATTTTTAAATAAAATCTTTATATGACACTCTTCTCTGTGTAGAAAATGTATAAAGTATTTAAAATCTCCATATTTTGAACCCACATGATACACACATATATTCATGGGTGACTCCCCCCCTCCCTCCTCGAGCTGCTTCTAGGAAGCTAATTTTCCCTTACTGAAAAGCCATTAAGATTTTTGTGTTAGCAAGGGCCAAGTATATATATAAGACATCATAGTTGATTGTGCATTTGGTTTATTGCTTGAATGTTCTTGTTGATAGTGTCTCCCTTTCCACTTCCTTTACGCTTTAAAGTATACATAAAAATTTATGGGAAGGCTTCAATCTCAATAGTTAACATGACCTTGCATTTACCTAGTAATGTATAAGGTATTCCTCCATATGGGTTGATTCCTTGGGGGGGTGCACCTATAAGAAATAATCTATATAATGTGTGTTCAAAGGGTATTAATAAATACCCTTTCTTTACATGTTATAAGGCCATTAAAAATGATCCCTTTTACTTTACCAAACTTATGGCCGGCGGGCTTTTATGAAATTATACTTAAAAACCTCTTTTTTAAATATAATCTTGTAAATTTTACTAAATGAAATACCCTATCCTTTGAATGCATGTGGTATCTTACATGTTCAATAAGGTGGACTCCCCAAGGTTGATTCTAGCCATGATTGGGATTAGTTGTTGTAATTATCCTATCATTGTATGATCTTCATATGTAAGAATATTGTGGTCTATTCCTTCTTGACCAAGGCATCAAGTATATATTCCTTTTTTGCAATTATATTAACTCTCAGATAGGCCAGTGGTATCAGTTTCTCATCTTGAGAGTCAATCTTTGTGATGCTCATAGCGCACACGGCAATGGATGTTAGTAACATTGGTGGCTCACTTAGTGGGTGAGTGGAAAGGTAGTATTTCTTGATGCAGCTTCCATTGAATAACCCAATCCCTTCATCCACTAATGTTTCCATCTCAAAATTGTTGGTTCTATAACACTATATTAGGGAATTTGAGAATTTCCATGCACTTTGGGAACCCCTGATACCCTTATTATTTGACCACATGGTCAATCTTATTGTCTTACTTAAAGGTGGAGTCTACCGTAAATGCTATATAAGCTACCTTTCCAAATCCAACTTTCAAATATGGATCAAGATCTAGCCATGTGGTCAAATATTTATAATTTATTTGAAATTGGGACTTGGGAAATTTCAAAGTTCTCTAATATGGTGTTCTATTGATTTAGTGTACATTAGGAAGGGCCTAAATCCCCTTAACTTCATTTTTTTCTTGTGACATTTGATGGAATATAGTGACACAAGTTCACCCTCTCCAAACTCTCTTTGCTTAACATGTTTGTTATGCGAGGTCTTCCTTCATGCCTTTTCACATATCAATGCATGTGTAGCTATAAATCGAGTTTTTGAAAGATGTTCTACCTCAACTAGATGCTTTCTCCAAGCTTTGTACCCCTCCCAACAATCATGTATAGCAATTCATAGACTAGGAACAAATAACGCAACCGGTAGGATTGCCTCTATTGTTCCATAGCTTAATTTTAAGGGAGCCTATCTTGTTGTTGTTTTATAGGTCATTCAATATGCACACAATGCTGCCATTAATTTGTTACCCTAGTCACTTTGAGAGACTGAAACTATCTTTGTCAACACACTAATCACGATTTTGTTTATTGATTCAACTTGGTCATTAGCTAGTGATGATTTTCAATGAATGACCAAGAAAGTGGACAACGAATGTGCTATTACCTCATTGATGAAATGCATGCCACTCACCATTTCAATGGGACAATCAAATCTAAAAATCATTTTCTCATAATGAAACTTGGCTATTGTCCTAGCATCATTCTTTCATGTGGCCTTACTTCAACCCATTTCGTCTAAGTTGATCCTTTTGATTAGGCAGTTGGTATCATTGAATTTTGGAATGAGTTGTCTAAGTTAAGCCATTTTATTAGACAATTTTAAATTCCTTTTTCAAGGATTTCAACTATATCATCAGCTCAATATGGCATGAGGTCTACACAATTCTTCTTCACTAGAGATTCAAAAACAATTGTGAGTCTGTTAGATTATCCATGATGCCCTTTTCTACAAAAATTACTCATGGTTATTCAAGACATATGATCTGCCATGTAATGTTGTTAGCCTTTGTGCACCACTATTGAGAAGTCAAACACTAGCAAGAGTAACAATTATCTGGCAATTTTTCTTACCGCACATGGTTGTTGACAAGGTATAGCCATGCCTAGTGATTTGCAAAGAAGGTGAATCGTATTGCTAGAAGATAATGCCAAAACTTTTTAATAGCAAAAACACAATTGCTAAACCTTCCCTTTTGGTCCTAGAGAAATTTATTTCAACATTAGTGAGTTGTCTACTCATATAACTCACTGAACTTATGTTCTCTAGACTAGCACAATATTTCTCCCATGGCGAACTTTGATGCATTCATGTGCACATGGAAGGTTATTAAACAACTTTAGGCTCGTAAGATGGATGTTGTGGTAAGAGCCTTCTTCAATGTCTTTCATGGTTACTGGTGTTCTTTGGTTCACTCAAAGATAATTAAAAATTTATACAAGGATCGAGCAATCAATGCATAATTCAACACAAATAATCACTAATATCATAAGTGGCCAAGGAAGCACAGAGTAACTTTGTAGTTTGTCAATCATGGAAGAAGTCAGTAGTAGCAATGTTGTTTCTTAATATAACATACCCAATTATATATTCATGGTTCACTTAAAACTAGAACTTCAAGGAGTTTATTGAGAGATCTTATGACCTCCATCTTTTAAAGACTACGTGAAGTTTCTCTAAGTGTTCCTTCCAGCTGGTATGAATAGAGAGATTGTCTACAAACACTTCACTCCACTTTCAAAGTATGTCTTTGAAGATCACACATATGAGTGACTGAAAGGTGTAAAGGCATTGATCAAACTAAAGGGCCTGATTTTTTAGATATGCTCAATGACCCACCCTCGTAATGTGTCACCAATGATCCATGGTGCTCTAAGTTGTAAGGCCCCCCATTATGAGGAGAAAATATGTGTGAGAATGGACATTGGGTGGGTCATGATGTGTAAGCTAGATGAGGTCTATGTGATCGGATAACTAAAAGATGATATTTGTGGATCTATCCTTTGGGTTAGATAGAGTAGTTATGCTAATAGCAACTCAAGGCATGATGCATCAAGTTGTGGGGTGTGGGAATTATGAAGGGCCCTCATTTTGGGTCATTCAAGAGGGCCGCAAAAGCGGCCCTTGGTTGGGGGGTCTCAATGGGGCTAGTGGGCCCCTTGATGAGGGTCTGGATATAGTGTCCCCAGGCCAATGGTAAAGAAAATATTCCTTGGTGGACTAGTAAGGGTTCATAATATGACTAGACTACCTTCTCAAGCTATAAAAGGAAGATCCCTCTAAAGCCTTCATCAATCTATATTTTACCCCATCAAAGTTCTTCTAGCTATTCTAAGCTCTTTGCCTATCATCTCTTTGGATCGCCATCTAAGCTTCACAGTGGAAGTGCTACACGAGTAGATAGATCCATCTTTGTATCAATTTGTTTGAAATTAAAGCATCACTATTCTTCTCATATTTGTTGTGTATTCTCTGCTTCTTACTCAGATTCTATTCATTGTGTTGTGTAATTTTTACATGGTATCAGAGCCTTGGGAGATTTGAGGAGTGAAGAGTATGCAAGAGGCAAGGGCTTCAGTAGCAAAGAGAAAAAATGTCATCTGCTATATCAAGTAGGGGTAGTGGTGCATCCGCTGGTGCTCTTATTGTACCAACAATTCAAACATTAAGGATTCATCTACGAACCTTTAGCAAAGGAAAGTTAGATGGTACAAACTATACTTTGTGGAAGTTTAAAATCACAACTATCCTTGATTCTTATGAGCATCTAGAGATGGTGTTGGGGACTGACCCAAAACCACAATCCACCCCCGATCCATCAAATTCAAGTGTTATGATCCTTCCAAATGCAAATCTTCTACGAGCTTAGAAGTGAAGGAATGTAGATGCAATATGTGTCTTAGTTACAAGCTAGTATAATAGTGTTTTGATCTTGATTTAGCATACAACCAAAGCATCAGAGGCTTGGAATATACTGAGGATGTCAAGAATCGCGTGGTGGGGGGACTTGCTTAAGCTGTTGCACTGCCAAACATGCACTGTATACATAAGAGAAAGCTCACTCAAGAATGCAAGAAGAGAGATGGCGGCCAAAATGTTTTCTTGCTAGTTTTTTCTTCTTCTTCAACACTCAATACAATATACATAAAGTATTGATAAGATACAACATAAAGGAAAGTGGACTACTAATTCAAACAATGCATAATTGACTACACTAGTCGAATGACACTATATATATGCCAGCTGATGTAAGTAGGTGTAACAAACTAAATATAATAAGTGATAACTCATTGGCTAGACGTGTAGACCCATCTAGCTAGGCGGTCCATCATGAATGTCCGCACGTGTTGAGCTAGCCATCTCAACACTCCCCCTCAAGCTCAACTCTATCTATGCAACTCCAAGTAAGCTTCAGAACTTTCAAAGCTTCTCTACACCCAATGCCTTGTGATAGCCATGTAAATCAAAGGCATTGGGTGTAGAGAAGCTTCCAAAGTTCCGAAGCTAGGCAAATAACATAGCTCAAGTCTGGCCTTGTGATAGTCATATAAATCAAATTACCTACTATCCTCTCTTGAACATAGTGGGGTCTTTTATCTCATCCCCAATGTTAGCACTCAACTTCACATTTTGCTCCAATGGTACTAAAAGAGGCTTACATGTTATCATACCATACTTGGATAACATATCCAAGTATGGTATGACAAAAGAGGCTTACATGTTGTCATATCATACTTGGATAAGATATCCAAGCCATATTTCCTTTGGGATACCCATATACCATCATCACAGAGGCTTACATGTTGTCAAATATCTCAGCTCACCTAAATCCTTCATCTCAAACTTCTTCTTTAAGAAGTCCTTAACTTCAGCAATCCCATTGTCACTGTCACTTGTAATAATCAAGTCATCCACATAGAGGACTATGATGACCAAACCTGCATCTCCCCTTCTCACATAAAGTGAGTGATCAACATCTCTGACCTTGTCAAACCATGCTTTAGGTGCTTGCTTCAATCCCATAGAGTACCTTCTTTAACATGCACACATACGTGGGATGCTGTAAATCCTCACCATGCAAGAAAGGCATTCTCAACATCCATTTGCTGCAAACTCCAACCTTTGACTAGTGCCAAGGCAATCATGTATCTAATAGTTTCCATCCTAGCAATTGGACTAAATGTCTCTTTATAATCTATGCCATATATTTGAGCATAGCCTTTTGCAACTAGCCTAGCCTCCTTATACTTGCTAACCGAACCATCTACATTATGCTTAACTTTGTAGACCCACTTACATCCAATAGCTTTCTTTTCCTTAGGCAAGGGTACCAAATCCCAAGTCTTATTGGCTTGTGATGCAACCATCTCCTCATCCACTGCTACATTGGAATGAGCATGACCAATAGCATCCTCAATACAAGTGGGCTCAACACCCTTAACTACCTTCACCATATAATCATAATGGTGAGTTGCATAACCTTCAAAACCAAATCTTTTAACAGGGTATCTAACCCCACTAGACTTGTGTACCACTAGATCGCTTAGTGAAGCCTTTACATTACTATGTGCTCTCTATACATCTAGTGTCCTAATAGAAGAAATACCAAGCTTATCATCCAAACTCTCTGAACCACTAGAGTCTCCATCAAATCTCAAATGACTAGTAGATGCATCATTATCATCCAACACTTTCTTCTTTCCTTTGTCTTTGCCTACAATACTTGTAGATCCACCTGAAGATGTGGGGCTATTCCTTAGACTAAGGGCTCACTATAGGTGTAGTATCAAGATGATGTTTTTGGTCCACTAAGACTCTGTGATTCTTACTTTTCTTTATACACATAGCTATCATGATCATTATCATAATCTAATACATCACCAACAGGCTCATACCAACTGTCCATCTCATAAAAAAATAACATCCCTTCTCACTCTAAACTCACCTATGGACAGGGTTATAATAATGATACCCTTTCTGTTCTAAAGAGTATTCAATAAAAAAACATTTTTCAATCCTTAAAACAAGCTTCTTTCGCAACTCATTTGGCACATGAACATATGCAATGCAACCAAACAATTTTAAGTATAACACATCAAACTTCTTGCTTATAAAACATTCTTCAAGGGTCATCCCATGAACTACAGTTGTGGGAGTTCTATTCATAATATAGACATCAGTATGAACACCTTCAGACCAAAAATATTTTGGCATATTCTTTTCAACCCCATCAATACCCGTGCAACTTCTGCAATATGCCTATTTTTTCTTTCTATAACCCCATTTTGCTGTGGGATATACCTACAAATAAATTACCTCTTTATCCTATGAGACCTCAAGAAGCCACTAAACTCATTAGAGAGGTACTCTCCCTTCCATCTAATCTCAAGCACTTAAATTTTAAACATGTTTCGTTTCAACAACTTCCTTTGAAAGATTTGAAGTGCTCAAATACATCACTCTTTTTCTTCATGAAATATACCCAAATCTTCCTTGAACAACATCAATAAGTGTGACAAAGTATTTGCTTCCACAAAGGGATATATTCTGTGTAGGCTCTCAAACATCTGTATGCACAACATCAAGTATATTTTTACTCACTTCTCTGTCATGTGAAAAGGGTTGTCTTGTTTGCTTACCAAATTGATATGCTTCACACACTTTATGAAATTATGCAACTCTAAAAGAAGGCAACCCTATAACCAATCCTTTGGACTTTATTAATTTCAGTCTTTGCACATTTGCATGTCCAATACGTTTATGCCATATTTCAATGTTTGCAACCACTCCTTTTTCTTTAGCATACATAGCAGCATCCATTGTTGGAATTGCAACATCTAAAGTGAACATGTGGCCAACTCTACTTCCTTTTGCGACCAACCTATACTTATCATTAAATTCTTCTACAAAATAACATTTTGCATTGAATCAAACCTGCAACCCTTGCCCTACCATTTGGCCAACAGATACTAAATTCTTTGTGATTGATGGCATATGTAATATATCTATCAGACTCTTTGTTTTGCCATCATGTAAGGACAACGGAACCTTTCCAATGTGCAAAATTGGGTGGTATGAATCATCACTCGTCTGCACATAACCTGAATTTTGTATGTCATGCATCTCTCCAAACCATTCAACATGATTGGTCATATGATTAGATGCAACTGAATCCACATACCATACATCATTATGTGTCCCCTTTCTTGTATCTGCATTAATCATATGTTGCGTAACAAACAAACACTCATTTTTGTCTTCATTTTGTTGTGAAGACAATGCATAGTTTTCTTGCTGCAATTTACCACTGCAAATATTATTCCCCTTAGCATAACAATGGGCTGAAATATATTTTGTTTTTCCACAATAATGACAAACAATAACATAACTTTCAAAACCTTTGTTTTGCCATCCACCTCTTCCTCTAGAGCCCCCCCTACCTCTAAAGTTTTCTCGGCCTCCTAAAACCTATATTTCACCAAATTGTTGCTTTAACATATTTACTCGTTATCACCATCACGTCCCATACCATGGCCTCTCGAAGAGGATTTGCCACATCCTCTTCTTGAACTTGAGTAGAATGCTTGGACCTGTTCACCATTTCTTTCAAATGAGTCACCCTGCATATTGATCTCTTTGGCAATCATGAGAGAGACAAACTCATCAAAATTTGAAAATGACTTTCATATATATATAAAAGTGACAAATGATTTTCAAGCCTTCCATTATTAAGGCCACCTAAAGTAGATGAGACTAAATTATCATAATTAGGCATTGCATCAAACGGTGCTAAAGAATATGCAATGATTCTCACCTTTAAAACATACTCATTGATAGACATTTTCCCTTTCTTCAACATATTCAACTCTTGCTTGAGTTGAATCTTTTGAGCCTTTGTATTTACTGAAAACATGTTCTCAAAAATTGTCCAAGCTACATGTGAAGTTTCTACATTCTTGATATGCCCCAACATAGTATTATCAATGACTGCAAATAGCCAATATATCACATTTTTATCTTTTGCATTTCATTCTTTCCATGCCTTTAATTCATATGTAGTCAAAGGGATACTCAGCTTTGGCTCTTTTTCTTCACCTGAAACAAACTTTTAAAGGCCCTTTCTAATGAGAAAGTTTGTCACACAGAACTTCCATGAAGGGTAGTTGTTCTTACCAAGTTTCTCAATGATGGAATTTCCACTCTTCTCTACCATTATCATACAAATGATATAAAATAACAAGCAAGTCTTCTACAACCTTTGAATAAGTGCACAATAATACACCAAGCAATCTTTTTCATTGATTGCTCAATAATATATATAATTTGTAACCTGTATGCAAATAAATATTATATTCGCTTCCTAGCAAACATCTCAAAAATTACAGATTCGAAATTTGCAACCTATGCAACTGTAATCTGCAAAATATACAGTGCTTTGCTTGCATACCAAATCTCACAGTAATCTCAGATTTTCACTCTACATGGTTTCTGGTACCTCCACAGGCACTATCCAAGAGAAAGAGTGGATGAATAGTAGATCTTTTACATGTTTCTTGCTTTCTCTATATCTTTTCTTCTTCTCCTTTACTTCAATCTTCAAAAATAGCCTCTCTCAATGGTGGAGCTCTAATACCATGTCAAGAATCATGTGGTGGGGGGACTTCTTTGAGCTGTTGTGCCAAACACGCACTATTATACATAAGAGGAAGCTCACTCAAGAACACAAGAAGAGAGATGGAGGCCAAAACGTTTTCTTACTGGTTTCTTCTTCTTCTTCCACACTCAATACAATATACACAAAGTATATATAAGATACAACATAAAGAAAAGTGGCTTATTAGGTCAAATGGTGCATAACTGACTACACTAGTCAACTACTATGCCAGTTGTAGGTAGGTGTAACAAAATAAATACAATACATGAATAGTCACTGGCCATGTGAGTATCATAATGACCACCAATATGCTAAGTGTAGACGTGCAGACCCATCTAGCCAAGCGGTCCATCATCATTGTTTGCACCTGTTCAACTTGCCATCTCAACAGAGGAGTCAGTATGAAATAAAAAATCAAATAAGGATTTAGAACTTGAAGAATCATCTAGTAGAAAATAAGTTTGCTGAAGAAGAGAGAAATCAAGTTTTCATCACTCGGATCAAGGATTTGCACGACTAAATGATTGGCACTAGGATACAAAAGGCTAGTGAGAAGCTAGCAGGGAGGTGTCTTTGAATTTTCCCACTAAAGTTTGATGGATTGGTAATTGCCCTAAATACTTAGGTGAGGCCCCAACCTTTGATGTTTGAGGGATTTTCTACACTATTAATGAAGGAGGGGTTAAGACCTAAATCTTGAGAAGGTAGCAATATTGGAGATGTTGCATTTTCCACCAATGTGAAAGGCAAAGGTGGTTCCTCTACCAATGGTGACAAAAAGAAGAAGGGTGGTAAGAAAGCATTTCAAGGAGGGTGCTTCTATTGTAAGAAGAAATGATATACAATTGTAGATCATCATGATAAAAATGCATAAAAAAAGAATGGCATCGTGATGAAGACTAAAATGAAGGAGATAGCTAATCGAGCTAACGTAGAGTTAGAGTTATTCATGGTGATCATTGAGAAAGTGTGTTCCTCATTTTTGCAAGAAATATCTAACATTGACTCATGGGTATTGGATAGTGGCACCTCTTGTCATATGACCAATAATATCGTGATGAAGACTAAAATGAAGGAGATAGCTAATAGAGCTAAAGTAGAGTTAGAGTTATTCATGGTGATCATTGAGAAAGTGTGTTCCTCATTTTGCAAGACATGTCTAACATTGACTCATGGGTATTGGATAGTGGCACCTCTTGTCATATGACCAATAGTAAAGGTCTATATAGTTCTATGAAGCCTCTGCAAGAATCCATCACTGTGATGGTTGGGAATGATGTCAAATGCCTTGCTGAGGGTACAAGTATTGTTTCTTTTGTATTGCAAATGTATTGTATGTTCAAGAATCTTTCAAATGTGTTGTATGTTCAAGAGATTAAGAGCAATCTGCTATATCATTTGCTTTTATAACTGATCTTGGCCATGACGTGAGATTCACTAAGACATGTGCAGAAGTTATTGATAGTGATAGCAAAGCTATCGACAAAGGTGAGAGTAGATTTTAAAGACCCTTTTTGAAGTAAAAAAGAGCTCGAGAGGCCATTAAAGACCAAATTTTCATGCAAAATGAAACATTTATGGATCAACGAACTAGAGTTTTCCTAGATGGAGTTTGATGCCAGGAATCCAATACAAGTCTCAATTCGTCGATTGGAGTTTGTTTGACCCCCCATTTAATCCTCACAAGGTTTCGTGTTATGAAGAGATTTATCTTTAGTCTTTCTCTCTCCTCTCTCCTCTTGTGGATTGTTCTTATGGATCAGTGTAAAAGAGATGAAAATGGGCTGAGATGGACGTTGTTGGTGAAATGATGATGTGAGAATGGAGTGACACGTGAATCAAAGTTGGAAGGATTGTCGTTAGTAGCCAAGAATGAGCATCAGCCGGCCTTCCAACCATGAAATACATGTCTTCAAAAGCGTGTTTCTATGTGTAAGTAATAGATTCATTTGTTTTATAATAGATGTTTGATAGAATTGTTTGGGAATGATTGCCTTTGATTAATAATGATGAAATATATCAAAAATCTTGAAGAAAATAAAAAAATTTAGTCTTTTAATAATTTATACCAAAACGCACAAAACCCGCAACTATGTGGTTTTCATAGAAATGATAAATTTTGGGGGTTTTGTTGTGATTTTGGGGTTCATATAGGTTAGAAATGACTATAAAAATGAATTCTCAGTGATTGTGATTAGTCCCAACCCACAAATCAGAAATATCAAAATTTTTATCTAAATAAATAAAGAAAAATAGTGAAAAAATGGAAAATTTTAGGTTTTTACTTTAGAAAATAAATAAAAAATATGCCTTATGTCCGTGCATGTATGACATGGCTGGAGCATGAGGGATGAGCCTTAGTTCATCCTTTTTTTCATGTTAAAGTACAATTTTTACCGGTTTTATAAGAAAAATATATGAAAAAATATCTCTTACACCTATCAACCAATGCATAACCTAAACGGTAGGGAGAAGGAGGGGTTTTGAGGATGATTAGTTGCTGATAACATTCCAAAATTCTGATCTATTTGCTTGTGCATACCATATAGGATGTTTATAAATTAAGTTTAAGAGGGTCGAGCATCACAATGTTGCATGGAATTCCGTGTAGGAGTTCGTGAAGTTGATCATCACAGGGATGCTTTGAGATGGGAGAATTTAGTGAAATAAAACTTATCCATAAGAATTTTGAATGAGAAAGAAATTTCTTGATTAAAAATATAAGCAAGTTATAGGTTAAAAAGACTTTCACATTAGATCAAAAGAGTTATGGGAAAGATAAGGATGAATTCTCAACCTGAGAGAGAAGAGTAGTAGGTGGGATATCAGATTTTATGGGAATAATTTCGAGGAAGGCGAGGAGCACCAAGCTTGAACTCAAGCCACAATCTTCATAGCAACTCATGACAATGGAAACTTCAATGTAGGCGAGGGGCTTAAAGCTCGATCTTAAGCCTTCTCTCCAAAATTCGATGGCAATCTTCAAAGAAGGCGAGGGATACAAGCTCAACCTCAAGCCTACTCTCCCAAATTTGAAGCGAGTTCTTCAGGAAGGTGAGGGATTCAAGCTCAACCTCTAGCCTCTCTCCCTTGATTTGATGTCCCATATCTCTCCAAGAGAACCGGTAGAGCCTCTCTTGTATAGATTTTCCTCCTCTTCTTCTCATGTTGTGCATTTAGCTTTTTTATAGAAAGCCTAAGGCTTTTAAAGCCTTAGCTTTTTCTTAAGGCTAAAACTCAAATGTTAAAAGCTATAATCAAATAGCTTTTCTACCCGTAATTTATGTCGCCATCCTGCCTATCAAATCTGTCATCATAGCATTTTGAATGCCATCATTATCCTGCTTTGCATTATGCTGCCATGTTCATATATGTGCTGCCACCTTTGCATATGTCGTCTGCTTTATCCATTACGAGGATCATGGTCTCGATGATGGTAGGGATCAATTTAGCACATAATTTTACAACATTGGACATCCATCTATTCATAGCTTTAGCAAAAGTTGATGGTTTTAAAGCTTTTTTATTTAAGCATTTAGGTGAGACTCCATCACCATCTCTGTTCTCATCGTCATCTTCCACTTTTGTTTCCTCTTCAAACTCATCATTGGAGCCTCCATTACTTTCATCTGCATCAAAAATCTGTTTCAAAGTTTAGAATTGGGTGTTATACTCATATTTGCAGAGAAACACATCATCGCCCTCCTTGCTTGATATGCTGCACATTCATTCAATTTCCCAAGGTTTTGGTTGTCCAATATTGCCAAAATAAGCTGCTAGTTTTCATCCAAATAATTTTGAATGATTGCTATTATTACATTTTGCAGAGGGTAGGAGCCCATGTGTGGGACTGCATCCAGTGCTATTGCATGTGTGAGTGAGAATGAGTATGCCTATATATATACCCTAGTAGCTCAAAGCATGTATATGTAAGAATGAAAGACTGTAAAGGGCCACAGATTAAACCGACATGTGAATTAGAAAAGAGACTGTGGGTCCAATGCCTGTCAATTATTTTTTATCTTAGGCAAATATTTCTAACCCTCCTTTAAAGCATAAGCATGTTTATGTTTCTCTCTTCGAAGCATCACTCCAAGTTGATTTGATGCTTTAGCCTTCCGAAGGTGTACATTAGTGTTATCACTTCTAGAGACACTAGAAGATATAGGCCTTATACCGACGTTAAAAGTGATGAAAATGTTCATAAAGAAAATTTCCCCCCATCATTGCAAAAGACATCATTATTGGTGATGCCATAGAACAGTCGTATCAACGTCGCTATTTGTGTTGGTATCAACGCCGCAAGACGATGATACCGACGCAAATAGCAATGCTGATAACGATGCTTTGGGATGC
Source organism: Lygodium microphyllum (assembly GCF_053477565.2). Lineage (NCBI taxonomy): Eukaryota > Viridiplantae > Streptophyta > Polypodiopsida > Schizaeales > Lygodiaceae > Lygodium > Lygodium microphyllum. Next base: position 110,222,971 of record NC_141164.1, read on the forward strand.
ATTTTGCGATGCTAATAGCGTCGCGTGCAGTACATTTGCGATGCTAATAGCGATGGTAACAGGGAGTTATTTTTATTTGTGGCAAGGCAGCAAGCTATCCTGCCACATATAGCAATATGTGCTTTATTTGGGCCATACAAAATAGTTTCAGTAATGTGTACAATGCTTGTGTAAATAAAGGCAAAGTGTACTTAAATCATAACACTGATACATGAAATAAATACATGATCGCATAATGAAAGCAACCGGTACAATCATGGCAAGATACTACTACTACATAGAAAATGTCTACATAGATCACGTGGCAAAAAAAGAAGGGTATGTGAGCTCCAGGGATCCAAGGGCGAGCTATAGATCCTTGCCATCCAAAACCTCGTCCTGCCGCAAAGGAGCATCGAACGGACTCTGCAAAAAAAGAAACAACTACACATTAGTCCACCATACAATAATGCATTCTAATTAAACATAGTAACTACGGACAAGAAAGATGAGTGACTTACATGGCTGTCACGTCTATACAATCGATCGATCAATACAGTGAGACCATGCCTCTCTGCATATCGAGTCTCAAGGCCAGTGGGATCGCAGTTTGTAATGGAGTGCTGTAAAGAAAACAAAATACAACTGTTAAAAACACGATTGTGAATACAAAGGATATTGCAAAAAAATAAGCAAGCAGAACAAAAGAAAAACTTACAAAGTCCTCCAGATATGTCATGTGGCCACCACTCCCAAGATGATGGACCACTCCGGCCTCTAGACGTGCCCTTGCTGCCTCCCACTGTTGTCTCCAATGTCCTAGAGAATCTGTAGCCTCCTCTGTGAGTCGGTGCCAGTCAACTATATTTAGCCACTTGGGCTTTGAAGCCCCACTCTTGAGTGCCTTGCGTGCGCCCAATCGTCTGTGTGACATGTATGTACGCATGCACTCCATCATCCAGCCCATAGAAAACCTATCTGCTGTGGCTGGTACCGGAAACTCCTCATGCAAGGATGCTACTATGTAGTCCTTGCTCCCCTCCGGTATGTTCTTTCAATGATCCAAGACGTTATGCCAAAAAAATTGTTGGCACAACTCTCTCATGCAAGCCATCACCCTCCTCCCCTCATCATTCATGATGATAGCTCCTGACCTATCATCTACAAGATAGGCATAGCCCTCTCGGGTATGCCTAAGATGGGTCCTCTCCCACTTGTGACCGCGCTCCTAGGCATAACCAGGAGACCCCTATACATCTCGTGTACCTATTGGGGTAGTATCTCTCGGAGTAGCACCCATAGGGGTGCCACCTACGGACGGCTGAGCAAAAGCCAGAGTGACTGGAGTAGACGTCCCCACAGGTGTGACAAATCCCAGAGATGATGCAACTCCAATAGAACGATGAGACAAAGACACTGCATTGGTACCTCCATAGCAACCACCTGAGCCATGCTCTCTCTAATTGCCATGAGAGCGAGGAGTAGCACTTGTATCCCGAGCCGACTGCAGGTTCGTTGCATCCAGATCTCCGCAGCATCCCCTTGAACCACTCCCTCCATCTGGCCCAAGTGATAACCAGGAAACATGTGCAAATAAAGGCACAAAAATGTGCTAAATATGGAAACATCCTTAGCAAAATAACATTTTTCTTTCGTACCCTTTTGTCAAAATTTCATTTATGAAGCAATGTAAAATGTGTAGTCCAAAAGGCTCACATTAAAAAAATGTTGAAAGGAAAAGGAAAGGTCAAACCCTTTTGTCTCATGTTAAAAATGAAAGGTCCTTAGACCTTAGTCCATGTATGCAAATTTGAATTTTATAATTCAAGAAAGGAAAAGGACGTGGTTGCATCTGTGGGATTTGGGGAGGTGGGACGTTGAGGTGGTTACACCCTCTCTCTTCCTTTATCTTCTCTTGTCACGGTTCATTTCCTTTCTCTCATTTTGGCACAACTCTCATCTTTCTTGTTCTTGCTCATTTCTCTTATGCTGCATTGCCAAATCTAATGGAGAGTGAGGAAGAGGAAGAGGGCGAGGATGGAAGAATTTCTCTCAATTTCTTGTGTGCCATTTCCTTGTGTGATTGGAGAGCATTGTTCTTGGTGAGAAGAAGGAGAGTTTTCTTGCAAGTTTTCATGGCCAACAATGTATTTGAAGCCTCTACTTGGCCGGTTCGTAGTTCTCATGGTGCCATGGCAGGGTGCTCTTCATTTGGTGCACTGGCCGGGAAAAGAGGTGGCTATGGAGCTTGCAAGAAAACAAGGTTTTTGAGGTTGGCCATGAAAGGTTTCAGAAATTTTCTCTTATGTTTAGGAAGAAAGGGAAGAAGATGATGAAGTGCACGATGATTGACTTCTTCCAAAATGCAATCTGCTCATTCTGCGTACCATGCCAAATCCTCCAAGCCCCCTGTGTGGCATTGCAATTGGGAGTGTTAGTGCTAGTGTGAACCACCTTTAGAACTACAACACACCCTAGGATTTTGACGTGCATGTTCCCCACAAGGACCCCATGGCCTATTTGGAGATGCATTACGTCGTCCATGAGAAGTGGGTTGTTGCTGTGAGAGGGCTAAGATCGTCCATTTCTTCCTTATCTGCCACATGCTTCTCTTGGAGCCTCAGCAACCCCCGCGAGCCCATCTTCGTCGACCCCATGTCCTAGCCCTCCCAGGGCTTTCTCATCCGCCTCCACCTTCTACCCACATGGCTTGTGCCTCTCTTGCGAAGCTTTTGCATGAGATCATCGTCGAGAGAAGGAACCATCCGCTTGTCCAAAGCTACCCGTAGTGGTGGCATTGCTACCTGTGCTAATGATGATGATGATCGTAGCTATAGTCATTGGGCATACATGGACGAGCAGGCAATGTGAAGGCATGAAGATTGACTTTCGTCTCTCTCTGTCTCTGCCAGAGATCAAGAGATGTCTGACTTCTTGTCAGTACCTCGCCCTCACCAGAAACGTGAAATGCATGCCTTCAAAACGGTGATGTTGCCTTCTGTCATGGCGCCAGCCCCTCATCCATCCTCCACGTGGCTTCAACGAATCGACGTCTTCTTCTTCTCCCTTATCATGATGTGGCCAATCAGAAGACCTTGAAAACCAATACAAGAAACCTTAATCTTTAATCTTTTCTACAGATAGATTCATATGCGTATTATCCATACCCTTAATTCAACCCTTCTTACACCAAGATTGTCCTCCATTGCACATAGGAATTTCTATACCTTTTGTTTTTATCAATCTTTGTTTTTCTTGCATCATGAAACTTATCTCTCTTTTCCTTTCAACCGGGTGGTAGAACTCCAATGTTTTATCTTTTGCAGGGGTGTGCATCACGGTTATATCTTCTTTGGGTTTATTTAATGAGCTTCATGGTGTGGTTGTCCTTCAATCCGAATCCGTGGTTGAGTGTATTGCTGTTTTTGTGTGTGGAGGCTAGACAAGTCCTCATCAAAGACAAACTTTGAATCACACAATTTTGGCAGCCACAAGGCAATCTCAGAACACAGTCAATAAAGTCTGCCTGAGCTGAAGCAATTGCACAAAGCTCTAAGCTTCTGTGTATAGTATTGGCCACAGAAGAATCCACAGACTGTGTGCTTTCTGTTAACCTATGGCACTCCTCTTTTAGCATATTCTGCTCCTGCAAAGACTTTTCTCTTGCTAATCTTTCACAATCAAGCAATGTGGTGCTCCTATTCCCAGATCCTACTGTTCCACTGCTAACGCTTCTTTGCTGGCCCCCAAGTCTGTGGCCACATTTCCAGCAAAGTGTTCCCTCAAACCAACCTTCTTTTCCCAAAGTTCTATTCTTCTATGGATACCCCAAAATCATAGAGCAGTTGAGAATGAACTTGCAGTCAATCTGTGATCTCTTAAATCATGCCATTCTTTTGACTGTTGCTAGACTATAGAACTATTTTCATAGATGCCAATAGGAGGAGCAGGGAGGGAATCATTCGCTAGCACAAGAGTCGACAAGCGTGCTTTTCCAACAAGGTAAATATTGATGCAGAGTGTGAAGGCACAGCAGCGGGTGCTACACTGGAGCATAATGGAATTACTTGGGCTTAAGCCCCCTATGATATCTATGTCTCTTCTTTTGTCACAAGATTGCTTTAATGGATGAGACCGGTCGCACATGAGATGTGTCAGAAGTGCTCCTCCGGTTCACAATAAAATGCACGAATGAACTGTGTCATCAAAGAAAATCCCCAACTGGTTACAGAAGTTGCAAAATGCTCTATCTAAGACAATCGGCAGCCATCGTCAGAAGCTTCTTCATAAGGAAGTTGTTGATCATTTTGAGACTTAGTATGGTTATCTTTAACAAACTAGAGCAGGATCAAAGAATTTGGTCTTGGTCGCTTGCTTCGGATAGGTTCCACCGAAGATAACATCATCTAATCATCCGTCTAATCTTGGCTACTTCTCTCTGGTAACAAGGTAAAGAATTCCACACATGAAGCATCTTTGTCACAGAAGCATGTAATTGCCAGATCTTTTTCTTCTTCGCCAGATTTGATCACCCCCCCATTCAAGGTCCAAAAACATCTCCTGATTGATCGCTCCCCTTCTACTAAATATACTGCGCTTTTCTTCCCTTTCGTTGATGATGATCTCGTGTCTTTGCTAAAGACAAGATTGGCATGTCTGTATATTTTGGGAGTTCGTCAAGCTTTCTTTCTAAAAAAGCTTAGGCCCATTTTTTATGTCGCCATCTTGTACCTAGCCTGCCATGCCTTACGTGCTGCATCAACCATCTTGCTATCTGACTGACATGTTTCCCCCACAATGAACTCGTTAACCTTGTTATTGACCTCTATCCAGGCCATGCTAGGCTTTTCACCTACATCAGCAGTTCTCCTCAGAAATTGAACTGCATCAGTATCTTCCCATATGTGCACATCTGTATAGATTCTTGATATAAGTAGATAATCAACAGAATCATTAGGATCTAGTCGAGCAGCTTCATCAAAGCATCACTGTCAAGAATCCTGTGGTGGGGGGACTTGCTCAAGATGCTGCGCCAAATACACATAGAATGCACAAGGAGAAGCTCACTCAAGAGAGAAGAAGAGAGATGGAGGCCAAAAACGTCTTCTTGCTGGTTTCTTCTTCTTCTTCCACACTCTTTACAATGTACACAAAGTATAAATAAGATACAACATAAAGGAAAGTGGCCTACTAAGTCAAACAATGTATAACTGACTACACTAGTCAACTGGCGCTATAACTATTCCAGCTGTAAATAGGTGTAACAACCTGAATATAATAAGTAACGAGTTAGTGGCCATGTGAGAGTCATAATGACCACCGGTGTGCTAAGTGTAGACGTGTGGACCCATCTAACCAGGTGGTCCATCATCAATATCTGCATGTGTTGAGCTTGTCATCTCAACATTCCCCCTCAAGCTCAATTGTATCTCTGCAACTCCAAGTAAGCTTCGAAACTTTTGAAGCTTCTCTGTACCCAATGCCTTCGTGAAGATGTTAGCTATCTGATCCTGTGTGTTGACATACACAAGTCAATCTCACCTGCTAGTACCTTCTCTCTCACAAAGTGGTAGTGTATCTCAATATGTTTTGTCCTGGCATGGAACACAGGGTTCCTAGCCAACTGTATACTGCTCATGTTGTCACAATAAATAACAATTGGACCTTCCACTTGCACATCCAAATCAGCCATTAACTTTTGTAGCCATACTACCTCACATGCTGCAACAACAGCACCTCTATACTCAGCCTCTGTACTCGACAAAGTAACTGTAGATTGCTTTTTGCTACTCCAAGCAACTACTGCACTACCAAGAGAGAACATGTATCCGCTGGTAGATCTTCTATCAGACATACTACCAGCCCAATCTGCATCCGTGTATCCAAACACCTGTACATCTGTACCTACCTTATAGAAAAGTCCATAATGTAATGTGGACTTCACATATCTCAATATGCGTCTGACTGCATCCAAATGTGGCTTTCTAGGTACTTGCATAAACTGACTCACAAGACCAACAGCGTAGCTCAAGTCTGGCCTTGTAATGGTCATGTAGATCAAACTCCCCACTATCCTCCTGAACATAGTAGGGTCTTCTATCTCATCCCCAACATCAGCACTCAACTTTACATTCTGCCCCAACGGGACTGAAAGTGGTTTGCATGCTGTCATACCATACTTGGACAACATATTCAAGCCATACTATCTTTGGGACAACCATATACCATCATCACATCTGATCATCTCAATGCCAAGGAAGTACCTTAGCTCACCTAAATCCTTCATCTCAAACTTCTTCTTCAAATTGCCCTTGACTTCAGCAATCCCACTATCACTATCACCTGTAATAATCAAGTCATCCACATAGATGACTATGATGACCAAACCTGCATCTCCCTTTCTCACATAAAGTGAGTGATCAGCATCAGAAACATAAAAGCCAATATTGACAAGATACTCTCTGATCTTGTCAGACCATGCTCTAGGTGCTTGCTTGAGCCCATAGAGTGTCTTTTTCAACCTGCACACATACGTGGGATGCTCTAAATATTCATAACCTGCTGGCTAATCCATATACACTTCTTCCTGCAAATCACCATGCAAGAAGGCATTCTTCACATCCATTTGCTGCAACCTCCAACCTTTGGCTGCTGCCAAAGCAATCACACATCTGGCAGTTGCCATCCTAGCAACTAGATTGAAGGTTTCATTATAATCTATGCCATTTGCAACCAGCCTAGCTTTGTACCTACTAATAGAACCATCTGCATTGTGCTTAATCTTATAAACCCACTTGCATCCAATAGCTTTCTTTCCCTTCGGCAATGATACTAGATCCCAAGTCTTATTGGCCTCTAATGCAGCCATCTCCTCATCCATTGCTGCATCCCAATGAGTATGACCAACAGCATCCTCAAAACAAGTGGGCTCAACATCCTCAACTAGTTTCACCATATAAGCATAATGGTGAGCTGCATAACCTTCAAAACCAAATCTTTTAACAGGGTATCTGACCCTGCTAGATCTGTGTACCACCGGATCACTCAATGGAGCCTTTACATTATTATGAGCTCTCTGTACACCTGGTGTCTTCATAGAAGGAATACCAAGCTCATCATCTAAGCTCTTTGAGCCATTGGAGTCTCCATCAAGGATTGCGTCAATGCCATCTGACACTTTATTCTTTCCTTTGTCTTTACCTATAGTGCTACTAGATGCACCTGAAGATGTAGAGGTACTCCTTAGTCTCCCAGACCAAGGACTACCAGATGATGTCTCTGGTCCACTAAGAGTTCGTGATTCTTGCTTTTTAGCCTGCACATGAGTGTCATGATCATCATCATCATGCAATGCATCACCACTAGATGCATACCAACTGCTCATTTCATCAAAGATGACATCCCTGCTCACTTTGAACTTACATGTGACAGGGTTATAATAGCGATACCCTTTCTGCTCTGAAGAGTATCCAATAAAGACACACTTTTCAGCCTTTGGATCCAGTTTCTTCCGCAACTCATCTGGCACATGAACATACGCAATGCAGCCAAACACTTTCAAGTGTGAGACATCAGGCTTCTTACCTGTAAAACATTCTTCGAGGGTCATACCATGAACTGCAGCTGTGGGAGTTTTGTTCATAATATAAATAGCAGTATGAACAACCTCAGACAAAAAATGCTTAGGCATATTCTTTTCAGCCCATCAAGGCACGTGCAACTTCTGTAATATGCCTATTTTTCCTTTCTGCAACCCCATTTTGTTGTGGGGTATACCTGCATGTGAACTGTCTCTTTATCCCATGAGACCTCAGAAAATCACTGAACTCATTCCAGAGGTACTCTTCCCCTCCATCTACCTCAACCACTTTACTTTCAAGCCTGTTTCTCTTTCAACTACAGCCTTGAAAGCTCTAAAGTGCTCAAACGCTTCACTCTTTTCCTTCATAAAATATACCCACAGCTTTCTAGAACAATCATCAATGAATGTGACAAAGTATGAACTACCTCCAAGAGACACATTTTGTGCAGGCTCCCAAATGTTTGTATGCACAACATCAAGGATATTTCTGCTTACATCTCTGTCATGTGAAAAGGGTTTTCTTGCCTGCTTACCAAACTGACATGCTTCGCATACCTTATGAAATTCTGCAACTCTAAATGTAGGCAAACCTGTAACCAACCCTTTGGACTGCATTAATTTCAGCCTTTGTACATTTGCATGTCCTATGCGTTTGTGCCAAATTTCAATATCTGCAACAACACCTTTTCCTTTAGCATACATAGCAGCATTCATAGTAGGAATTCCAGCATCTAGAGTAAACATACACCCAACTCTACTTCCCTTTGCAACTAACCTGCACTTGTCATTGAAGTCTTCTACAAAGCAGCCCTTTGCATTAAATCTGACTTGCAGCCCTTGCTCTACCATCTGACCCACTGACACCAAGTTCTTTGTAATAGATGGCACATGTAATACATCTGAAAGACTCTTTGTCTTACCATCATGCAAGGTCAAGGGAACTTTTCCAAGTGTGAAATTGGGTGGCATGAATCATCACCCGTCTGCACATAACTTGCATTTTGCAAATTCTGCATCTCTCAAAACCATTCTGCATGGCTGGTCATATGACTGGATGCACCTGAATCAACATACCAAACATCATCATGTGTTCCGTTTCCTGTAATAGCATTCAGCATATGTTGCATAACAAACAGATGTTCATTTTTGTCTTCATTCTGTTGTGAAGACGATGCATAGTTTCCTTGCTGCAACTTATCACTGCGAATATCATCTTTCTTAGCATAACATTGGGCTGCAATATGACCTGTTTTGCCACAATAGTGACACAAAATACCAGAGTTTTTAGAACCTCTGTTCTGCCATCCACCTCTTCCTCTAACGCTCCCCCTGCCTCTAAAGTTACCATGACCTCCTGAAACCTGCATATCGCCAAATTGCTGATTCAATCTGTTTTGCTGGTTGTCACTACCACGTCCTGTACCATGGCCTCTTGAAGAGAACCTGCCACGTCCCCTTCCTGAACTGGAGTAGAAAGCTTGGACCTATTCACCACTTCTTTCAAATGTCTCACTCTGCATGTTGATCTCTTCAGTGATCATAAGGGAGACCAACTCATCGAAATCTGGGAATGGCTTTCTAACATATATGGAAGTTACAAAAGACTTCCAAGCCTTTTCATTGTTAAGTCCACCCAAGGTAGACGACACCAAATCATCATCATCGGGCATTGCATCAATCGCTGCCAAGGCATCTGCAATGCTCCTTACCTTCAGTGCATACTCATTGATAGAAATCTTCCCTTTCTTCAATGTATTCAACTCTTGCTTGAGTTGAATCTTTCGTGCCTTTGTATTTACAGAAAACATACTTTCAAGTATGGTCCAAGCTGCATATGAGCTCTGCATTTCTAATATGTCCCAGCATATTATTATCAATTACTGCAGACAGCCAATACATGACCTTTTTATCTTTTGCATTCCATTCCTTCTGTGCCTTTGTCTCTTCTACAATTGGAGGATCACTCATCTCCAGCTCCTTTTCTTCACCTGAAACAAACTCATAGAGGCCTTTTCCAATAAGGAAGTTCGTGACACGGAACTTCTATGATGGGTAGTTGTTCTTGTTGAGCTTCTCAATGATGGGGCTTCCACTGTTCTCTGCCATTATCACAAAACTGATACCAAACAGCAAGCAAATCTTCTGCAACCTTCGACCTGTAGTGCACAGTAATACACCAGACAGCCTTTTTCACTGTCTGCTCAACAATACATATAATCTGCAACCTGTTTGCAGATAAAACTTATGTTTGCTTCCTGCAAACACCTCAAGAATTACAGATTCGCAATCTGTAACCTGCGCATCCACTTTCGGTCAAAACAGCCGAAATCACAGTGTACCCTGAAACTACTGTCCACAATCTTGCGACTCTAAAACGGGGCCTGAAACGGTCTCAGATGCCCAAAATAATTGTGGACAAGCCCTAAAGGGCTTATCTGCAGAATACACAGTGCTCTTCGTGCACACCAAATCTCACTGCAATCTGAGATTTTTGCTCGACCCTGCTTCTGGTGCCTCCACAGGCTCTATTCGAGAGAGAGAGAGTGGAAGAATGGGAGAGCTTCTTACCCGTGGCTTGCTTGCTCAAACCTTGCTTCTTCTCCTTCGCTTCAACCTTCGAAATCAGCCTCTCTCAGTGGTGCGGCTCTGATACCATGTTAAGAATCGCGTGGTGGGGGGACTTGCTCAAGATGCTGCGCCGAACACACACAGAATGCACAAGGAGAAGCTCACTCAAGAGATAAGAAGAGAGATGGAGGCCAAAAACTTTTTCTTTCTGGTTTCTTCTTCTTCTTCTACACTCTTTACAATGTACACAAAGTATAAATAAGATACAACATAAAGGAAAGTGGCCTACTAAGTCAAACAATGCATAACTGACTACACTAGTCGACTGGCGCTATAACTATGCCAGCTCTGTAAATAAGTGTAACAACCTGAATATAATAAGTAATGAGTTAGTGGCCATGTGAGAGTCATAATGACCACTGACATGCTAAGTGTAGATGTGTGGACCCATCTAACCAGGCAGTCCATCATCAATATCCGCACGTGTTGAGCTTGTCATCTCAACAGTCGATGTCCAAGATCCATATTCCCATGTGTTTTACAACTGGTTAATAGGAACTTCCACCCAATTATATCTGGAGATGCTGGCATTGTTTGCAGCAATGCTTTTTCTTTAGACAAACAACCTAAACGGCTAAGAAGATCAATGATGCAGTTATAGTGCGTTGTACTTGGAACTATCTTGCCATCTTCAACCATGGTCCTCAAATGCCAAAAACCCTTCTTAAAGTAGCCAGCATGACTACAAGCAGTAAGAATACTAGTTAAGATAACAGCATCTGGCTTTGTTCCTTCCTTTTGCATGTCCTGAAGGAATTCTACCACCTACTAATAATCACTATAGTGAGCATACCCTCCAAACAGTGCACCCCATGATACAACATCTTGCTTTGGCATAATATAAAACATCTTTTGCAAATGCTCCAAGCTTTCGCAATTTGCATACATGTCCAGTAGAGCACTTTCCACAATCTGTGTTTGATGATCTAGCCATGTATCAACCTGCCCTTCAGCAGAGCTCCTACATTCCCACAAGCTTTCAAGATGAACAAAAAGACAACCCTGTTGAGAGACACACCTTCATGTTCCATCCGTCCATAAAGTTCTACTGGCTAGATCATGACCTTGTAGAGAAACACCAGCAATCATTGCACCCCATGATCCTACAGCTGGATTTGCCAGCTCATTGAACACTTCATATGCTTCAGCAAGTTCTCCATGTTTGGAGTACATATCAATGAGTGCATTTCCTACTTCTACATCAAAATCGGATTCTGTCCTGATTATCTGATCGTGTATCATTCTACCATGCCTTACAGTCCCAATGCTACTATAAGATTTTAGAACACATGTCAATATGAACTTGTTTGGCACAGTGCCCTCATGCTGCATAATATCATACAAATGGAGATCCCTCTCTCTCTATACTACCCATACAGAACAAAATGCAAACACAACGACTAAGTATGTACAAAGTAACAAATGTCACACACATAACTTTTTGGTGGATTCCACACCTTGGCCATATTCACGCAGATGCATCTATGAATGTTGTGGGAGTAGTTTTATGCTAGAAGATGATAATAAGGTGGATCATTCGATTTATTACGCAAGCCTTTATTTAAGTGATGCGGAAAAAAATTATACTACCATTGAGAAAGAATGCTTATCAATGGTATTTGCGGTGGAAAAATGTTGTCCATATTTACTAGGGAATAAATTTACTATTTATGTTTATCATGAAGCGATGAAGTATTTGCTTAATAAAGCAGAACTTTTGGGACGTGTAATTTGTTGGATGTTATTATTCTAGGAGTTTGATTTTCAAATAGTTACTCATCTTGGTAGAGCTCATATTCTAGCAAATCATATTTCATGATTATTAACATCTAATAAGGAAGAAGGTGTGGAGGATGATTTACCAGATGCATCACTTTTTATTGTGGAGACGCAAGCTCTATGATATGCTAATATTGCAAATTTTCTTACCATAACTCATTATCCACTGGTGTTGATAAACAATGAAAGCAAAAAATTTTAATGCAAGCACGCTCCTATGGTTTGTTAGGGGGCTACCTTTTTAAAACTTTTCCAAGGGAAGGTATCTATCGGCGATGTGTACGAGAAGATGAAGTCCGTGTAGTTCTTAAGGCATTGGATGATGAGCCATGTGGTGGCCATTTTGCCGATGAATTAATCACAAGGAAATTTCTTTTAGCTGGTTATTGGTCGCCTACCGTATTTAAATATGCTTATTATGCCTTTGATACCTATATTGGCACTAGCATCTTTTGAGAAGTGGCGGATTGATTTTGTGGGCCCAATTGATCCACCTACCAGATATCGATCTAATCATTGTATATTGGTTTGTACTAATTATATCACCAAATGGGTGGAAGCGAAAGCACTTAAAATAGATAAAGCCATTGAGGTGGCTAAATTTATGTATGAGAATATCATTACCTGTCTTGGGTGCCCACTGGAATTAGTAAGTGATCGAGGTTCTCATTTTTTGAATGGTCTTATTAGCGAGTTAACAAAACTATATCAAATTAAGCATCATAAATCAACGCCTTATTATCCTAGAGCTAATGGCTAGGTTGAAGTAACCAATTGCATTATTTGCGGGATTTTAACTAAAACAGTGGCTTCTCATAGACGAGATTGGGATGAGTGTCTGTATGAGGCACTATGGGCCTATAGAACCACTTATAAAGTGAACGTGCAAAATACACCCTTCAATTTAGTTTATGAACTAATGCTATTTTTCCAATTGAGCAAGATTTTCCTACTCTAGGGACAACCCTCTCATTATGATTAGGTGAGGATGAATCATTGAAGCAAAGGATTTTACAATTAGTGAAGTTGGATGAGGAACGACTGTTAGCTTTACAGAGCTTAGAAGCAATGCAGAAACATCGTAAGGCATGGCATGATCAGAACATTGAAATACGAGAGTTTAAAGAAGATGATTTAGTTTTATTATATGATAATCGATACTACAAATTTCCTAGGAAGCTAAATTTTTTTTGGTTAGGACCTTTTAAGGTTGTTAAAGTTTATGATAATGGGTCTCTAGATGTGTAGGATATTAATGTTGAAAATGAGATATTTAGAGTTAATGGCCTCCGCCTTAAACATGTTATGACTTATTTTAGTTAGGTATAGTTAGCTAAGTGGTTAGAATAACCCTTAACTAATCTACATTTGGATTATTTTCTTTTGGGGGTTCTTAATGGGATGCATATATGGATTTTCTGTGGATGGATGTGCTTTACCCTCATCTTGATGCTGATAGTTTTGATGGCTTATAGTATTCCGCATTTTCAAACGCATAACAGGTTTTTATATGCACTGAGGGGAGAGGCCTGTTGCAGTTCTTCTTTAGTGATCATTTTTTGTTTACAATACCATCCACCCTTTGGTTGTAGACCGTGTCAGCGGCATATTTATGTGTATGCACAGCTCTTGTGTTGGTAGTGTCGCACATACTTTCGACGTTATGGTACACTATAATGCATGATGCTATAGGTTACGCTTATTAGCGCTATGATTATGATAGTGTATTCTCACATGAGCATGGTTTTGCTCAATATAGGGTGGATAGAGAGCAGCAAGAATTTTCCTGGTATCAAGCTGTTGTTTATCATTTTACTTCATATCCCGATGATCAAGTCACTATTAGTTGTCCCTATTGGGATTATGTATGTTGATATATGGATACGATTGAGGGATACTCTTTATGATATTTACCAGTGGCACCTATACCCTATAATGATGATGTAGTCGCAGCTCCGCTTCATGATGTGATGGAGGTTTTTAGCGATACACTTGATAGTAGGTCTAGTGCCTATGCTAGAGGCTATTCATGAGCATTCTATATTTGATAGTTTAGTTGATAGTTTTGACTTAGATAGTGTGGATGATTTTGGCTTAGGGTTATTGTTTGCAATTGAAGATCTTAAGGAGTTTGAATATTTTAGTTTAGATCTTTTTTTTCCTTAGTCTTTTGGGTTTTTACTTTCTTCCATATTTAAAAAAAAAATCCTTGAAAAAAAAAACTTTCCAAGTAGATGCCTTTTTACTTTAGGATTTAGCACACTTTAGCTTAGTTAGTCTCCACATGGTTAGGTAGTAAGTTGCACACACGGTTGGGATATTCCTTCAGTGCTAGGAGCTCATTACAAGGAAGTTTGACTAGATGGCCAGTTTCCAAAGGAGTCTCACTCTTTATTGATCTAACATATTAATGGTTTAGTGGTTAGTGGTTGAGTTCTATGCAGGTTTGATGATTATTGCAATTAGGAAACCAGCATGTATTTATCTTTGCCTTATCTTGGAGTTGCAATATCCACATACATAACAGGTTGTTTCATATCTAATTTATCTATTTATATTTGTTTGAAATTAAAAAAAGTAAAAAATACTAACTTGATTGAAGTCATTTAGAAACTTTCAAGCCTAAGTACCTACAGAAGAAACACAAAACTCAATTTTTCAAACACACATACACCGAAAGATACATAAACAATTTAGTCTATATGAGAGTCCACCCACATGGGATGGGACTTAGCACCAAGGAGTGGTTGAAAGGGGGTGATGTGTGTGCATGACGTAGTGAATTTCATTGTATGGAAGTCTGATTAGGAATCCAATAGAGTTTTCCCTTGACTTTTTTGTCGTTTTTTAAGAGCGATGTGGTGGTAGCTGAATAACAAGGTTCTCTCCACAAAATTTTGACTAAGAGTAGCGTGGAAGGGAGATGTTGAGCCGATGGGTCTCTTTGTCCTTTCATTCGCCCAGGCAAGTGGCTAGTATTATGTGCTAGATTAGATTCCTCGAGCAAAGTTGTTGAGCTGAAATGTTTGACCGTTCAATTAAGTGATGCATTCTTAGCCTTCTAGTTGATCTTTTATTATAAAATATAAAAACACAAAAACACTTAAATTCCAATCTAAATAAAAAAAGTTCGAAAGAGTCTACATATTTATTTTTTGAAAGGCAAGGAAAAATTTTAAAAATGCCATGAGACTACAGGGTTAAAGAAAAAAGGGAAAAAAAACACCAAAAGAAGAAAACCATCGCCTCTAAGGTCCTCGTAGGCTGTAGGGACCTTGACGGGTGCCATGTGTTTGATGCCTTGAACCTCTTTGGGGAGAGACCTTTTGGGAAGAAGAATAAATGTATATACTCTTTTAGCATTAAAAGAAATCCACTACTATATATATATATATTGTTAACACTCCAGACAGTTGGAAATTAGGGACCATTGACTAGTTGTTCTAGTAGAACATGGAGCCTGGTTAGCAACTAAACCATAGGAGTCATATTTGGTATTGTAATATTAGCTTGCTTTGTTTCGGTTCTTTGGTAGACATGGACATTATCAATGAGGCTATTTCAAAAGCAATATTCCTACTGGGATAGTAGTGTGGCATTTTCTTGCCTAGAGGAATTATTCTTGTTTAGCGGCTCTAGAAAGCTTCCTAGTTGGTATATTCTATGCACTCAATGAAGCTCTATTATGCACTTAAGTGGGGAGAGTGGAAAAGGAGAATGTTAGTATGTAATTTTTTTAAATAAATTAATTGAAATATTTGTCTTACTGGATTTATAATATGATACTAGTAAATATTTTCCTATCTTTTCAGTACCTACTAGTTTTCTATGTGCAGTTTTGCAAATGTTGTAGCTATGCTCGCAAGGACGCTTTGCAATTAAGTGAGAGAGAGTATATTTTTTCTTTTGAGGATGTGTAGCAGTGCTCGTTGTATTTGTGTTTGTGATGCTGGATGTCTGTGATGTTTCTGCTAGCTATGCTCGTAAGGACACTTCGCAATTAAGTGGGGGAGAATGACAACACCTAGAAACATATCAATACTTACCAACTTTTTTGATAACATTGTATACATTTGAGATACTATTACCATCTTTTTATATTAATTATATGCAGAAACAATCAAAATTTTGTCCTTGTTGGAGGATGGTCTTTGTAGTTTGGCGAGGAGATTTTGGTGCAAGGAAGTTTTTGTATGGGAGAAAGGTGGTCTTATAGACAAAATCTGATAGACTTTCTTAGTGAGTCTTAGCCATGGCCGTTTTAAATTTTCTCATAAGGATTGTTATCACCTAGAGAAGATAAGACCTTGTTATAAATTAGAGGTTTTGCGGGGATTTTTAGATTTGGAAAGGTCTTGGCAGGTTGAGATGATGATGTTAGAAGTGCAATTTTAAGGTTTGAAGCTAGGATATATTGCTATTAATCTAAAGGGGGGGGGATTTTATAAGTTATGCTACCTTCCAAGGAAATTATTAAATCATCATGATCCTACCTATGGAGACATTTTACAATATGGAAATGTTGTCAAGACTTGTCAGGAGTTGCGAATCCAATCTCTTGTCAGTATTTCCAAGTCCCTTGGGGGATTCAGCTGATGGCTCTTTTGAAAGAAGGGATACACATGCTGCTATATTCCAGGACAACTCTCTGTTCCATGAGGACGAGATTAAAAATATTCACACAAATACTATGGTTGCATTGCAGACTATAAGGAACATCAGCAAGGCACGTGAAGATGACGGTGATTCAGGCTCAGTTGTGGAAGAGGGCTAATTTGTACATTTCTATTTGATTGTTTTAATGTCCATTCTAAGAGTTAGGGGGGATGGGGGGGGGGGGGGGGGGAGGAAATGAATTGAAGGAAAAAATGAAAATTAGAAGGGGGAGAAAGAGGCCATTAAAACGAATCGGGAAGAAGAAGAGGGAGCGTTGGATTTTGGAGGATGCCTGCTGATGGTGATGTATGGAAAGAAGAGGAAGATTATGGCAAAGGTGCCATTTTTTTTTATCAAGACAAAAGAAGAGGGAGAGAATGCAATGATTATCCTAATCATCGCCATGACTAGGAGTATGAATCATCATTGCCATCTTCTAAATCACTACCATTCGCATTCTGCATCTACACATTCAAGTATGGAGAGAGAGATAACGATTTTCAATACCATCACCAGGAGTCATCATCACCAACATTAGGAGGGTAGCACCTCTCAATTCTCATTTTCTCTCCATCATCTCATCCTTCTTCTTCATCATCACCACTCTATCCATTTAAAATATGGGTATATAATTTACCACCTCCCATATGAATCATCACTCCCCACCTCCTTTTGATAAAGGTGATCCATCATGTAGTAAGGTGTCATCAATTGGTAGCATTTCAGAATCATGGCTATCCAATCTAATCCATGAACAAGCACAAAAAGGATTCTTCTCTTCCTTTCCAACCTAGATTAATAATAGTTAAATTAAAAGAAATCACAAAGCCTAGTTTACACGTGGAGAATGCAAGATCATAGTAGCGGCTTTGGGAACATAACTTCAGATTGGAAAATCAAGAGGATGCTATGAGGAGCATTAGCAAACCCCACTTCCTAGCTACGGGACATGTACTTCGAAGGACAAAATCTCGACTTGTGTGTTTTCAAGTAAGTGTCTAATCCGTTTAATACAAATAAGTAGTATGAAATTATAATTTTATTGGTTCATAAATTTTGTCTAACATCTCAAAACCTTATTTTCAACTCTAAATAGTTTCTACCATTTATGTATATGTGATTGTATATTTTAAAAATAAAAATTTGCAAGAAACACTTTAAAATGGCTTTAAATGACATAGATCAAATTTTTAAAATATTTGATTAAACAATTATGGAATAAAATATTTTTATCACAAAATTTATACTACTAAGAATATTCTCAAAATTTTCTAAAATTTTTGAAAGATGTTTAGTATGTCTTAAAAACCAAAAATAGTTATTTTGAATGAAAATTACAGTATTCATTGATAAAAACACCATTTTTGTAACTCAACAAAAATCAGGATATTTTATAGAAAAATTAAAAATATAGTTTCGGATGTTTTGTGAAAATTTTATCGAGTTAAAGAAAAATAAAATTAATTTGATGTTGTTACTTTGAAACACTATTAGTATCAAAATATAGTGTTTCCAACTTCATGCAAATTAAGAGTATTCACAAAGTATTAAGTTATACCATATGGGACAATGGAAACATTTAAAAGGGAAATT
This sequence comes from Lygodium microphyllum, assembly GCF_053477565.2. Taxonomy (NCBI): domain Eukaryota; kingdom Viridiplantae; phylum Streptophyta; class Polypodiopsida; order Schizaeales; family Lygodiaceae; genus Lygodium; species Lygodium microphyllum. Next base: position 110,241,188 of record NC_141164.1, read on the forward strand.
AAATTTTATGGGTTTGTGGAATGTTAGTTGATTGTTTTGAATGTTTTCTAATTAGTAAATAATAAAAGAAATTTACTATATAAGGACAGAGAAGAAATAATTTAAAAAGAGCTTAAATCGAGATGTGTAGATAGATCCATTGGATCAATGCCCTGAAACTAATTCCCTAAGGGATAAACATCCTAGGCTTAGCATTCTAGTGTCTAGTGTAGAGACATAGCGCTGTGAAGGATTAAAACAAAAATGAAGTGCAAGACTAAGTAGGCTTACTAAAGTCTAGGTATTCTCATAAGAATAGTTGGACTACTACAAATGAGTTGCATAAATATTAGAGAAGGCTAGACAAAGTTATTGGAGTTAGTGTACTCAACAATCATCTATTTGGTGCAATAACTTGTAAGAGTTGGCTTGGCAACCTAGTTAAAAGTGGCTTGGCAGTCACCAATATCACGTACTATGATACGATATTATGGCATGGTTGAAGCTTGAAATACCCTATCAAGTACATGAATATACACTTATGAGAATAAACCATCAGATTCCAAGATTTTGATAAGGAATGGGTGCCATGTAATCTCTTGAAGTACAATAAATGGCATGGAGGCATTTCGAAAATTACTAGGCCATTTTGTGCAAATCTCAACCCTACCTACTTCAAGGAACTCACTTCTCAGCAAGCTAGGGAATATGGCTTTGATAAGCATGTTATTGACTATCTCTCATTGACTGCCACTTTCATTTCGTTACTCAATATGGAGGTAAGGACCCACCTGCCGTCATATTGGATGTTGAAGAGCATGTGGGAGGCTTACTATGAAGGATGTCCCTAATCTAAAGCCTTTACCAATAGACAATACTAGAGAGAAAGTAGAAGCTACAAAGGAGGCAAAAGCTCTAGATCTTATGGTTGCTAGAGCTATAATTTCTATGGATAACACCTTAAGAGGTGGCTAAGGTGAGTAGGAGGCTATCCCCATCTACCGTTGATGCATATTGCTGCTTAGATAGCATGAGCGAAGTCTTCATTGATGAGTAAGAATTCGTGTTTCTCCATGATGTGGATAAATTTTTGAAGTGAGGGAGGATAAGGCATTGTCAATGCTAGCAATTGCCAACGACTTCCTTCTCATGTTTGATGATCTACCTATAAAGTGTAGCAACCCAAAGTTAGAAGACATAGATAGCACACTCATAACTCTTGGTGATGTTGTGGACGTGGTGGAGCATGCTATGGTTGGCACTCAAGAGTTTGAGATCAGGCTAGATTGTTGGTAGGGCAGGTGCCCTTGGAAGAGCTATAAGCTCTCCTAATCAATGAGTCCAAGCTAAGTGTGGACTTGATCAAACTCTCAAAGGTTGTTGCTTCCATACTATTTTGAGCTAAGTTCATGTCAATGTAGGTTGTGCTTAACATTGATGATTTTCCAAGTCACTAGAAGGGTCGAGGAGCATTCAGGAAGGAGGCCTCCATAGGACACCACATTGATAGGATGCCCATTGCTAACATAGCTATTTTCCATGCCACCTTCATCCCAAAAGGATGGGCTTAGCTCTCTATCTTGACGGCCCTTTCAAAAGTACTATGTACATCCACCATCACCTCGATTGAGCACAAGATCATTCTTGTCGAGGAGTTCGTGAAGCACATATTTGGTACACGCCTATGTAGAAGGATATTGTAGGCCATGGAGATTGGAAAAGCTATAGGAGATAGCTAGCCCACCATCATGTAGAAGAGTATCAAGATAGGGTTGCTACCAGAGACCAAGAAGAGGCGAGAGCAGGCCAATGAGAAAATCAAGTGCCTCAAGATGGCCTAAAACTGTATTGAGCTCCAGGATTCTAAGCATGGTCCTATAAAGTAGAAGCCCTTTGTACTTTGCACTATAATCCAAATATATTTTTATTACAATCTATCTACTAGCATTCAATTGTGATGAGATTGAAGGATTTTACAAATTGACATCATGTGATACGGATGTGTATATTTTCAAAGTATGATAAAGGCACAAAGTATAATAAAGAATTTTATCAGTAAAACTTTTGTGGTTCAATAGACCAATCCACTTAGTTTTGTTTAAAAATGCCCAAAAATGGCATAATTTTTTTTATTTAGGAAGCCCTAGATGGTATCGAGCATGAATGGGTAGGATGATACTAACTATCTAGAAAGCCTTGGATGACTGTCCAGAAAGTCTTGGATGGTATAGAGCATGAATGGGCTATCTAGGAGTCCCTGATGGCTGTCTAGGAAAGCACTCGATGGAAAGGAGCATGAATGGGTAGGATGAGAGTGTCCTCCTACCCATTCATACTCCATACCGTCCAGAGCTTCTTAGATAGATTGGATCGAAATTCTGATGCCATTTTTGGGCATTCTGGACCAAAACTAAGCCGATTGACTTCTCAAAATACAATTTTCTTAATTGAAAAATTTTAAAATTTTCCCATGTACTTCATCGCTTATATGATGCATGTCAACTTATCATTCGGCAAAGCAGAAGGGTTAACTAAGCCATTGGCTTGATAATCGATTTTTCATTCTACTTAATTATCAAGTTTTCAATTCACATTGCAAATTTAATCATTACACCATCACACACAAATAGAATATGAGACATTTGAGGCACAATAAAAAGAAAAGGTTTTTCATTACATGTCAAAGTTCATAAAGTATATTGCATTGTAGTGTGTTACAAAAAGTATAGGCCCTTAGCAGCTCTAATATTTCTCTCCTTTTATTCTTCTAGCTAATTGCATATCTCTCTGTATGATGGTCACCTGCTTGGCATGAATTGCACAGAGATATGCATCTTAAAAAAGGGTGACAAGGTATGCTTTCTGTAGCTTCATGGATATCTTCCACTACAATCCCTTTCATGCAAAATTGATATCCATAAGAGTGAAGGATTCTCTTCACTAAACATGCAAAGGGCACTTTCCCAATCGGTACGTCCATGCTCTTCTGATACTTGTGGATCTCCATAAGAGAAACTAGGTGAGAGTTCTTCATCTGCTTTAGCCTTTGCTCTAGGACTTGTCTCACTGGGCCTCACCGTACTTGCCGCTCTTGTGCTTGTTAGGATTTGGATTGGGGCTTGGATGTGGGTTCTAGACCAACAAGGAGGGGTACAAAAGGAGAAGGAGAAAGTTTGTCTACCTTGCTTTCTTTTTTCCTTGGAGCATCACATGGGACCCATACCGCCTATATCGAGTACCCGTCGGTTGCATCTGCACTAGCCTCTAGCCATTCCATCTTGTCCTAAGGCCTATTGATGTTATCATCAATGTTGCTCTCATCATCCACTATTTCCACCTTCCTCATTCATAGAGGCATCACCCTCATTGTTCTCCAGCTTGTTGTTGTCAACTTCCACATCCTCACTTGCTTCTTCCTCTTTGGAAGAATCTTCTTGATCGCGAGCTCTTTTCAAAGACTCCAAGGCCAATTGAGGGAGACTCTTCGAGACTTTGGGTGGACTGGGGGTGAGGGGGAGAGGAGGAAAGGACATGGAGACAATGAGGTTTTGCTGTTATTGGAGTCATCCTATTGGGTGAAATTGAGGATCTCTTTGCCTTGCCATGGTCGAGAAGTGAAAACTTGTTGGCCTAGTAGTGGATATTGTTGTTTGTGTAGGCCATGAGGTGGATTAGAACAGAAGAAGAGAAGACAACAATAGAAGTATGAAATAGAAAATGAACTAAAAGAGCTCTATTTATATGAAACCTAGTATTAGGGTTTAAGGGGGGTTCACACGTGGTTTTAGATACTTGCCCATTTTAACCATGCCCTTTGCCTTCTCATGTGCCATGTTGCATGTATATTCACTACAAATGTGTTTCGTCACTTTTTCTTATTACACATGTGGATTTGTTGCCTGAAAAAGTTAGCCAAAGCTGTAGCCTTAGCATTCTCCAATGTGATTGAGTGACTAAAGTTGCATCTATGAAATCAGTCGAATATTTCTACAAGGTAGCTTCTCTTGATGTGACCACCTCCGTGCCAAGTATTCTTGAAATATGCACCATGAACTTGGTAATGAGACTTTTCTATACCTTGGATGATCCACATTTTCGAATATCCATATTTCTTGAAAAAATAGGATCCATGAGCATATAATATGTACTGCAAAGGTATGGATTGAGAACTAGCTTTGTTAAATCATTGATCACTATATGAAATTTAACTTGCGTGAAACAATATGTTGATGGTTTTAGTAATATACACAATAGCTTATCAAAAGAATGCCAAAATTTTGTCTAAGCATTCCTAAGGATGCAAAACTTGCATTCTTAAGACTATGGTCTCTTTTCCATCTGTATTACATTTGCATAAATCTTTCCATAGCTCCCACTTTAACTTTGATGGCTTGCCATTCATATTGGTTAGGAATCTCTTCACCTTCGTTCCACTCATTGATATTTTCTGTGATATGTCATAAGTTAGGCCTGATTTTTCTAGCCCTTTGTAATCTTTACCTTATCTCCATGTAGACCTAATGAATTTAATAGCTTCTTGACTTTCTCAATAGCTATTTCACATCTAGAGAGAGGCTTCATTGTGTATACATAATTGATATGAAACTTCAATAATTTTTCAAATATGTGCATGAGCTAGTGCAAAGTGTAAAAGTGGACATTCTCAATGTTAACTGGAAGTATGGCTTTTTGATTCTCACTAAGACATAACCTATTTGGTGGTGCCTTTCTATTTTGGGCAAGTGATGATCCCTTCCTCCATGCAACATTATCTATGGTCTTTGAAGATGAGATCAATGAGTTATCCAGTGTAAGCACGCCGTGGTGCGCAGATCGGTCGCAGTATGCTCACGTAGTGAATCCCGGAAGGTCCCCAAGAACAATGAACTCTACCTTTTTGCACAAAAAACAATGTAAAAAGCATGAACGACAAGAGCAAGAGACCAATTGGGTTCAATCTCCCCCCGTGCCTTGTGTGAGCGCTTCACAAAGCATGTATTTTATGTATATTTCCATCTTCATGCTCAATAATAGCCCAATTTACAAAAATATGACAAGCTTTTAGCTTTTGAGTTTGCCTTTTACAAAAATAGGAAATAAAGCTAATGGACAGTGCCCATAGAGTCTGGCACGCCCAACACAATGTCCCAAATAGAAATAACATATCCCTGCGCATAGGCGCATACAAAATAATAATCAATAATCAATGCCTCAATAGACATGACAAAATATAGGCGTGGCGCCTATCAAAATATAATCCATAGGTCGAATACTCGCTAGACTCCAATGCTTTCCTCCGCCACTGCTGCTATCTCTACACATCAACTGAAGGATTCACAATCGTTAGTAAAATAATACAATTAAACCAACAAAAGTGAATACCTAGCAGTCTTTAGCTACATAAATAAATCAACTGGTTAGAAATAAATACTAACCTTAATTTATTACGAGTGCGCACTCTAAACTCATAAACGTTTATTAATTTAATATGTATTTTGCGGAATCACCCGCTATGGAATCACCCATGTACACATAAATTAATGAAACGCCCGAAAAGGACAGGCATCCCCATCAACTTCTCGCACAAAGAATCCACTTTGTGTATGAGCCTCGGTCATCAAAGTTTACGGAATCCACCGTAAAACCTCACGGAATCCACCGTGGAATATGCCTCCTGGCATCATACCCCCGGGGTGGGATAGCAATTGACCTCAATTGCTATTAGCTCAATGTGGAGCTAACAGAGTGGGGAAAGCATTTAAGTCTCTAGCGTGCATCCATTGTGCTTCCTCTACAGGATGGTTCTTAAATTTAACTAGATATCTAGAATACCTTCGGCCAGTCCTAGTGGTCATAAAGTCAGTGTCTATGATGGCTTCTGGTTCAAGTATTTTAGTCTCTTCCTCTAATAAAGGTGGATTTTCATAAACAGGGTGGATAGGTAATTGGCCTCTAAATGGTCTCAATAAATTAATGTGAAATGTATTGTGAATTTTCCAATGAGATGGTAATTCTAACTTGAATGCATTATCATTAATTTTATGAATGATTCTAAATGGTCCATAGAATCTAGGAGCTAATTTGACAACTGGATGTCTATCTACACTTTGCAGTCTACGTTTTTCTATTCTCAGCCAAATATAATCATCAACTTTGAAATTCATGGCTTGTCTTTTCTTGTTGGCTTGTTTGGTATATGATTGCTGGGCTTTAGCAATCATATCTTTAACCTCATCAAAAATACTATTATGCATACTAGCAATATCATCAGCACTCTGAATTCTATTAGACAAAGATGCAACAGGTGTAGATAACATATATCCATAAATGACTTCAAAAGGTGCTTTCTTTGTAGATGTGTGCGGTGTATTGTTATATGCAAACTGTAATAAATGCAAATGAGTGTCCCATGTTTGAGGTTTAGAGATAGTATATGCACGTAAAAGATCTAGAATGGTGAAAAGTAATATCCTAGTGATATGTATCTTTCATAGCAATCAAAGAATCAAAAGATATGACAGAAATATTATGAATTGCAGGTCTTCTACTCAATGCATCAGCAACTACATTTTCTTTTCCAGGTTGGTATCGAATGATAGGATGAAAACTTTGAATAAAGGAAGCCCATTTGATATGACGGTCAGAGATTTGGGGTTGGCTAAGTAAATGTCTAATGCTTTGCTGGTCGGTCTTTATCATGAATTCTGAACCCATTAAGTAGTGTTTCCACTGTCTTAATGCTTGTACAATTGCTAATAGTTCTTTGTTATAGGTGGAATATTTCAGCTCAGAGGGTTTCAGCTTACAACTAGAATATGCTATAGGATGATTGTCTTACATTAGTACGGTTCCTATTCCTGATCCGCTAGCATCAGTCACAACTAGAAAGAATGGTCTATTAAAGTCAGGCAACTGTAAAACAGGGGCATTGGTTAATGCATGTTTCAGTAAGTCAAAGGATTTCTGTTGATTTTCAGTCCATTGATAAACAATTCCTTTCTTGAAAAGTTTTGTTAATGGTAAAGCAAGAAATGAAAAATTACGTACAAACTTCCTATAGAAACTAGCAAGACCAAGGAATGAGCGTAACTCATGCACGTTTTTAGGAACATGCCAATGCAATATTGCATCAATTTTCTTAGGATCAACTTTAATTCCTTCAGATGATACAATATGACCTAAATACTCAATTTCTGTCTTAAAGAATTCATATTTTCAGGATTTGCAAACAGTTGATTTTCTTTCAATAATTGAAAAACTAATGACAAATGCTCATAATGCTCTTTCTCATTTTGACTAAACACCAAAATATCATCAAAGAAAACAATCACACAGTACTGATATCTCAAAAAGATACGGTTCATCATTCTACTGAAGGTGGCAGGTGCATTAGTCAATCCGAATGGCATGACTAAGAATTCGTAATGGCCAAATTGTGTTCTGAATGCAGTCTTAAATATGTCAGATTTATCTAGCCTCACCTGATGATATCCAGAATTAAGATTAATTTTACTAAATATAGAAGATCCTTGCAGTTTGTCCATAAGGTCATCAACTTTAGGAATAGGATACCTATTCTTTACAGTGATCTTATTTAAAGCTCGGTAGTCAATACACATACGATAAGTATTATTCTTTTTCTTGACTAAGAGTACAGGTGCACCGAATGGAGAACTGCTAGGTCGTATTAAACCTCTATTTAGTAATTCTTCAACTTGACTCTGGATTTCTTTTTGCTCTATCTGATTGTGCCTATATGGTGCTTTGCAAGGTGGTTGTGTGCCAGGGATCAAATCAATCTTATGGTCTTCTGGACGTGAAGGAGGTAAACCTGGTGGTAGGTCTTCTGCAAAACAGTCCTTAAAATATGCAAGAAATTCCTTATGCCTAGGATGCATATGATTTTCCTTTGCTTGCAATTCATTCACCCAAATGAGATATGATTTAGTACTCTTGCGTAATGCACGTTTAGCTTGAGTATGCGAAAGCAATGGAAAAACATTAGATGCATGCATACCATATAATGTAATAGATTTTCCTTGAAAATTAATATTCATTGTGTGTGTGGAATAATCTATATCTAGATTATGCTGGTGTCGCCAAGGCATTCCTAAAATAATGTCACTCGACTGTAATGGAACAACTAAGAAATTTCTTCTTTCAGTGTATGAACCAATTTGAATCTCTAAATCTTGGACTTCTTGTGTACCATTATACCTAGTACCTAAAAATGCAGCTTTTATGCGATAATGCGTAGGTTCAGTCTGTAATTTCAATTCCTTTACCAATTTTGTTGAAATAAAGTCATGAGTACTACCGTCATCATGCAAGATAGTCCTTTCCTTTCCATGCACCAAACATTTCATAGTCAATAATGAATGTGGAGTAGGCATACCTGGTAAAGTGTCGGAAGTAGTAGTAGTGTCATCCTCATCTTCAGTGAAATCAGGCATATCCTCATGCTCGTCTTCGTCCATGGCTCCAAGATAGTTGATATGAGCTGGTGGCTTCTTTGAATGACAATTTGCTGCGAGATGTCCAGGCTGGTGACATTTATAGCATACTATTGGCTTGGCTTTGGTTACATTATTTGCAATGGCTGGAAGTCTGGGTACATTTGGAATTGCTTGTGGAATAGGCTTAGGATTTGGATTGACATTGGATGGTAATGCAGGAGGTTTAGCCCAATTCTTGCGAAAAGATGATGAAGAGAAACGACCTGGATTAAATCTTCTAAAATTGGAATTGAATTGTTTAGATCCATAATTACCATTGGCTTGGAATTGCTGTGGTCGTCTGTCTCTACCACGTAGCTTATCTTCAGTGTCGTGAGCTAGGGAAATGGTGTCTTCAAGGGTAGCAGGCTTGAACATGTTCACTTCAGCGTAGTAATGTCCAAGAAGTCTAGACATATACTTCCGCTTATGTGTCGTCTCTGGTACGTCTTCAAGCATGCGTAGCTATAGGAGTGCATTCCAAAAACGCTCTGTATACTGAGGTATAGGCTCACGATCCCGTTGTTGAAGTAGATCCCATTGCTTGATAGCCTTCTCATGAAATTGCGGTGGAAGGAAATTCTGCATGAACTTCTTATTGAAATCTTCCCAAGTAGCAGGACATTCTATGCTCTTGCGTACTACAGTCCACCAAAGTGATGCTCTGTCTACCAAATGATTAGTAACACACTTGATTTTATCTTTTTCTGGATAGGTTTCCTCATGGAAATAGTCATCAAACTGGCTAATGAATGATAAAACAGTCTTTTCTTCTCGTATGCCATTGAAAGTGCGAAATTTGAAACTTCGTTTACTTATCTTTGATTCCTTGCAAATGGTTTGAGCTTCAAGAGTGGCATCGATGGTACGTCGAATCAAATCTTCAGCTTGAGGTTCTTCTTTGTCGGTAGACGCTCTTTGTAATTTTGTCAATTGCGCTTGCAATGCTTGCCTAGCCCTTCGTTCTTCTTCCAATTGCATCATGATTAGATCCAGCTTTTGTTCCATGGTAGGCTCAGGTAGGTCGTCTTCAGCCATAGGATCATCCATATGTGGTTCCGTCATCCTGTAAAACTCAAAAGACCTTTCTTACTCAAAATCAGGTTAACAGGATGAGCGTAGCTCAAATTCGGGGTCACAAGGCTATGTGTTTTTGGGTATTTCTTTCTCAATTTTTAGAAAATCTGCGATATTTCCTTCTTCGTATGCTGAAAATACTTCAGCGAATCTGCGTATGGATAGAATACCTTGCCACGAACAACTTTGCAGTTTGAAGTTTCTGCGTAGGAACAACCCTTCTAGGAGTGTTGAGCACTAGTCAGTTCTGACTCCAGTTGACTAATCTGACTTGCAGAGTTGCAGACTTAGCCGACTTGCAGAGTTGCAGACTTAGCCGACTTAGTGAACTTGTAGGACTTAATTACAGTCGACTTGCAGAACTTGATTTCTGGTGCGCAGGACCTGAAGTTTGTTGACTTGCTAGAGTTAAGAGCTTTGAATGACTTAGCTTAGTTATGGAACTTATGGCTTACTAAGCCAAATCTGATTTTCTGGTATCGCGGTATGTTGATGACGTGATTGAACTCGGCGAGAATACACTGACGCTGCCCGAGATGAAATTTTCATGGTTAAGCTTATTAAAGCTTATTACTAAGCTTTAATACTTTTGATTCTTAAGCTTTTAGGCTTGTAGTGATGAAACTTAGCTCTGTTTTTCGACGACTTGATGGAGGAGATGAATGAGTGGTCCTCCGCCTGTACGGCCTGGTCCTTCGCGATCTGAGAGTAGAAACAGGGGTTCTTGATCGCCAGAAGTCTGCCTGTATCGACGGTTCCCGACGAGATTGACTGTAGAGCCCGATCGTTCCAGGAGCTCCGCCTTCGCACGAGATGGGTAGCGATTGGAAGCTCTTGATCTCAGCTCCGCTCTGATACCACTGGTGCGCAGATCGGTCGCAGTATGCTCACGTAGTGAATCCCGGAAGGTCCCCAAGAACAAAGTACTCTACCTTTTTGCACAAAAAACAATGTAAAAAGCATGAACGACAAGAGCAAGAGACCAATTGGATTCAATCTTCCCCCATGCCTTGTGTGAGCGCTTCACAAAGCATGTATTTTATGTATATTTCCATCTTCATGCTCAATAATAGCCCAATTTACAAAAATATGACAAGCTTTTAGCTTTTGAGTTTGCCTTTTACAAAAATAGGAAATAAAGCTAATGGACGGTGCCCATAGAGTCTGGCACGCCCAACACAATGTCCCAAATAGAAATAACATATCCGTGCGCATAGGCGCATACAAAATAATAATCAATAATCAATGCCTCAATAGACATGACAAAATATAGGCGTGGCGCCTATCAAAATATAATCCATAGGTCGAATACTTGCTAGACTCCAATGCTTTCCTCCGCCACTGCTGCTATCTCTACACATCAACTGAAGCATTCACAATCGTTAGTAAAATAATACAATTAAACCGACAAAAGTGAATACCTAGCAGTCTTCAGCTACATAAATAAATCAACTGGTTAGAAATAAATCCTAACCTTAATTTATTACGAGTGTGCACTCTAAACTCATAAACGTTTATTAATTTAATATGTATTTTGCGGAATCACCCGCTATGGAATCACCCATGTACACATAAATTAATGAAACGCCCGAAAAGGACTGGCGTCCCCATCAACTTCTCGCACAAAGAATCCACTTTGTGTATGAGCCCCGGTCATCAAAGTTTACGGAAACCACCGTAAAACCTCACGGAATCCACCGTGGAATATGCCTCCTAGCATCACGCCGGTCTCACGAACATGCATAAACTTAAGAGATGCATCTGCACCTCACGTAGAACCACAAAGACAAGGCATAGATGCCACTGGTAGGCAAGCTACCCAAGAATAGTGGAAAAAGAGTGTAGGGCATGACGAAAAGCAAGCTACCCAAGAATAGTGGAAAAAGAGTGTAGGGCATGACGAAAAGCAAGCAACTAATGGCTTGCTTAAGACATTGCTATCGACTCCTGTAACATTTCCAATGGGAGATCTACTTAGGTAAAGCCCTTCATTATGGCAAGAATTGAAGCAATCGATAGAGGGGTCTAACAAGCCAGGAGTAGCCGATTTGCATGGGAATGATGTAGCCACATAGATACCCAACCTTGCATGTGAATGATTTTTAGGAAGGCACGGAGATGCATGCAGTCGTGCCAGTGGTAGCAACATTAGGAGATGTCACGAGAAAGGGGATTGTAGACACAGGAGTAGGAGTTAGTGTACTTAGCCATGTAGTTCTCCAGGTTTGGGTTAACCCCCAGTGGAAACCACAAGGTTTAATGTCACATTGGCTAATGGTATGAAAGTTAAGCCATTTGGAGTGTTGAAGGACTGCCTTTGAAGATAGTAGGCATCCATTTCTAAGTGAACTTCATTGTTATGAAGGGAGTTGTTGAGATTGAGAGAGGCAGAGACAGAGTGAGGAGCTAGCATGCTCTCATCTTCTTCATTCATTCATTCTCACTTAACCACGCACAAAGAGTAAGTGTATACAATAGTACTAAGGTCTGTATGACCATTCACACTGGGTCTAAGACCACCGACTTATTTAATGTCCCACACTTGTTGATACAGCTGGACAAGGCTAATGCCGGTCATACATACTAACAGGAGAATAGTATGAGCTTGATATTCTAACACTCCCCCTCAAGCTCAAATCATCTCATGAACTCCAAGTAGCTGTCTAAAACTACTAAACTTATCTTTACCCAAAGACTTGGTAAAGATATCTACAACCTGCTCATCAGTCTTCACATGCATAAGATCTACTCTCCATGCAAGAACCATCTCTTTGATAAAATGGTAGTGTACCTCTATGTGTTTTGTCCTAGCATGATATATTGGATTCGTTGTGAGGAGTACACTACTGAGATTGTCACATAATAAGGTCACTAGAGCATCCACCTGAATATCCAAATCAGCCATAAGCTTGAGCAGCCATGAAATCTCACATGCTACCAATGCAGCACCCCTGTACTCTGCCTCAGTACTAGACAATGCAACCATTGGTTGCTTCTTGCTGCTCTAGCTGATCATGCCACTTCCAAAGCCAAAAGCATGACCACTCGTAGATCTGCGATAATATGAGCATCCTGCCCAATCCGCATCTGTGTATCCAACTAGTTTCAAGGGCTTATCTCTCATATAGAGCAACCCATAATCTACAGTGGACTTAACATATCTCATAATCTGCCTAACAGCATCCAAATGTGGCTTCCTAGGCTTTTGCATAAACTGACTTATGAGCCCAACTGCATAACTCAAATCTGGCCTAATGATGGTCAAATAGATCAGACTTCCAACCATCTGCCTGTACATAGTCATATCCTGAATTTCAGCTCCAGCGCTAATGTCCAACTTGACATTTTGATCAAGGGGTGTATCCAATGGTTTGCATTAAGCCATGCCATACTTCTTCAGCATTTCCATGGCATAATGTTTTTGCATCAGCCATAAACCATTTTCAGCCTGGATTACCTCAACACCCAAAAAGTACTTCAACTCACCGAGATCTTTCATGTCAAGTTTAGATTTTAGCATCTTCATTACATGCTGTATGCCCAAGTCATCATCATGAGTGATTATCAAATCATCAACATATATGACCAGCACTACCAAGCCACTGTCAGTATTCTTTGTAAATAGGCTGTGATTAGCCCTACCAACAGTAAATCCCAATCTCTGCAAGTAGTTACTGATCCTAGCATGCCAAGCTCTTGGAGCCTACTTCAGCCCATACAGTGCCTTTTTCAGCTTGCATACATAATGCTGAAAATCAGGGTGAACATACCCTTCTGGCTAAACCATATACATCCTCTGCTAAGTCACCATTAAGAAATGCATTCTTAACGTCCATTTGTTGTAATTTCCAGTCTCTAGCAGCAGCCAAGGCAATCACAGTGCGTATGGTTGCCATCTTGGCAACATGGCAGAATGTTTCCTCATAATCAAGTCCATACTGTTGGGCATACCCCTTTGCAACCAGCCTGGCTTTGTACCTTTCCACACTACCATCCGACTTACATTTGATTTTGTAGACCCATTTGCAGCCAATGGTCTTTTTCCCTTCAGGTAGTGGCACAAGTTCCCATGTCTTATTTTCAGCCAAGGCATTCATTTCTTCATCCATGGCTGCACACCAGTTCTCATTTTCCACTGCTTCAGCATAGGTACCTAGTTCTTTGATCTCCATCACTTTTGTCATGTAAGCATAATGCTTTGCAGTGTAGCCACTATATGTCAACCTGTCAATAGGGTATCTGACCCTTTGTGAGTGTCTAAGCTGTGGTGCACTGCTCGATTCCCCTCTCATGAGGCAGAATGTACCTGTTTTGCCTTGCGCCAGGCGTATAGACCAAGTTCACTATCTAAAGTGTCAGTAGAATCATATCCAGAAGTCATTCTACTAGGTGTCATCATCCCAGATACATCCTCAGTAACTTTTTTTTTTCCTTTGTCTGGGACATCATATCTCCCCCTCACTGACATACTGGTGTCAGTGGACGGTGAGCTCCTCAATCTCCCTATCCATGGGGATGCTGTCTAACTACTAGGTCCTATCATATCAATGCTCTGTTGCATATCAAATGTGGATATATGAGTAGAAGGCATATCTGATGGCACTGTAGCTGGTGATACATACCAAGAACCCATCTCATAAAAAATAACATCCCTACTCACCAAGGTCTCCCTGGTAGAGGGATCATAGCATTTGTATGCCTTCTTCTCCTGCGAATATCCAATGAAGACATACTTATGCGCTTTTGGATCCAACTTCTTCCTTTTTTCATCTAGAATATGCATATAAGCAAGACAGCCAAAGACTTTCATGTGACTTACCTCCAGCTTATAGCCATACAGCTTCTCAAACGGTGTCATCTCATGAATACCTGCAGTGGGAGTCTGATTCAGGATATACATGGCTGTCATAATAGCCTCAGCCCAATAATAGAGCGGCATCTTCTTCTCATTCATCATGGCACGAGCAGCTTCCATCAAGACCATGTTCTTTCTTTCAGCTACCCCATTCTGCTGAGGAGTGTAGCTACAAGTAAGCTGCCTACGTATGCCATTTTGAGCCAAAAAGTTGTCAAACTCATTTAATACATACTCCCCACCGCTATCTGATCTCAAGCAAGAGATATAACAGTCAAATTCCTTTTCAACCTGCTTTTTAAACTGCTGAAAAACAACAAACACCTCATCCTTTGTCTTCAGAATGTAAACCCAAGTATAGCAACTGTAATCATCAATGAATGTCACATAATACTTCGAGCCTCCCATGGATGCATTATGGGCTGGCCCCCAAACATCAGAGTGCACTGATTGCAACAGATGTGTACTCTGCCTTACATGCCTGACAAATGGCAACCTTGACTGCTTACCAAACTGGCAAGCATCACATACATGACCAATATCTGAATATTGGAACTTGGGTAAACCTATAACAAGCTGTTTTTTTTGCATAATTTTCAGCCTTTGCAAATTTACATGCCCCACTCTCTTATGCCAAATTTCCAAGTCTTTGATAGTGCCAAAACCATGGGCAAACATGGCTGAATTCAGCTCTGGCAAGGTAGCATCAAGAGTAAACATTCTGCCATTCCTGTGACCATGAGCTATCAACTTGCATCCATTGACAAACTCTTTAATAAAGCAACCAAGCTTGTTGAATCTAACCTGCAAGTTTTGCTACATCATCTGACCAACAAACAATAGGTTCTTTGTAAATCGAAGGAACATGCAATACATCATGCAAATTTTTCTTTTTGCCATCATGAACCACAAGAGGCACTTTGCCTTTATGCTCAATGCTATGCTGTGTGTCATCACCTGTACAGACATAGCCATTTTTTTCAGCCACCATATCAGTGAACAAATCACCATGAGGAGTCATATGGTTTGATGCCCCTGAATCAATGTACCAAACTGCATCATCAGTGCATTTTCAGCAACTCTGTCTTTTGCATACTGCATGGCCAAACAATCTATCTCCTGAAGTATCATCTGCCTGACTAGATGTAGCAAAATGCCCATGTTGTTTGCCTTTTTGATTGCCCTGCTTCTTCCAACAGTCCTTGGCAATATGCCCATACTTCCCGCAGTAATGACAATCCTTATCCTTGTTCGGATTGTCAGATGGACGCTGCTGTTGCCAGGAGCCTCTACCTCTAGGGCTAGATCTCCCCGTACCTCTAAAGTTTCCACCGCTTCTTGCATTCGATACCTGCTGGTTGTTATTGCCATAGGATGCATTTTGTTGGCCTCCTCTGCCAAATCCATAGCCTCTACCACAGTTTCCACGGCCGTGTTGATTAGAATAGAAAACTGCATCCTTGTTTCTAGAACTGCTAGATCCTGTAGCCAGGCCAAGCTTAACCTCTTCATGGATAAGCAATGCAACCAGCTCATTGAAATCAGGCATTTCAGCCGGCATAGACATAGAGGTGTCAAAAGACTTATACTCAGGCCCAAGCCATTCAATGTCACAGCAACCATGTCTTCATCTTCAACTTGTGAACCAACAGATGCCAACTGATCTGCAATGGTCTTAACTCTGTGACATAATCTTGTATAGATCTGCTCTTCCTCTCCATGTTGTTGAACTTATGCTTCAACTGTATCTTCCTGGCACTTGTGGTTGTGCCATAATACTTGACCAAAATGTCCCATGCATCCTTAGAAGAGCTGCAATTCATTATCTACATTACCATGGCATCTGAGATACATAAAGAGAGCTAGTGCAAAACTCTACGAGCTCTTTCTATCCAAGCTCGGTATAATCATCTCTGATCCGTCATAGGTCGATCTAGGAGCTCAGGTTCAGCTTCCTCTCCAGTCACCAACTCCCAATAGCCTTTCCCTATTAAGAAGTTCTCCATGCAGAACTTCCATATGGCATAATTGTTACTATCAAGCTTTTCCCCCACTATCTAGGTTATGTTGTCAGTCCTCTCTGCATTAGCCATGTTGTACCAGACACTGCCTGACTTCCTGCAAGCCAACAAGTATGACTCACCAAGTTCAATCCTCAACTGTTTATGACAGTTTTCTACAATTAATTATATTAAAAAACCAGCATATTTCAGCTCAATGATAGCTCAAAATAGTCCACAAACCAGTGGTCTAACTCATAAGTATAACAATCAAGACATATGCTTTGGAGTTGCTTCAGCTTAAACTCCTGCAACCTCACTGCCAGGATAAATACATATAGTCTAAAAATTGTAAACTGTTAGTGATCAGCAACTTATTCAAAGCCAAAACTGAGTCATATACATGTCATCCATGTCCCAAACCTTCATAGACAGCTGCTACTACATGTAGCAGTCCAAGCATAACCATACGGGCACAAAACAATGCAGATCCAGCAAGTACAAGTGACATAAATCTACTTACAGATTGTATACAACCAATAAACTGTCAAACAAGGATGTATTTCAGCCCAAGAGATCCTCAAACCACTTCATATATATGCCACTGTGTGTACAAGTCAATACATAACCAAACAAGCATCCGCACACACTCTATCTGTAAGAGGCAATGTCATATAATGCATTCACTATTTATGACCAGCCAATACCCTACGAATACATTTGTTTCCAGATTCAGACTTTAGTTTTTAAGAGCTTCCAATGCTCATATAAATGCCTATAGCATTCAACATTCATATCCTGTACCATACAACTCCCTATAGGTAACAAAAAACCTATACTTCTTCAAGGCACTGACTATATGATGATGACAGTTTTATGACAGTTTTCAGCCTGTCATTAGCTTCCCAAAACTGAGCATTTCAGTCAATAACTTCAGTCCACAACCATGTCAGACAATGCATATGGTTCCTAGAGCATGTATATGCTTCAACAAGTTCTCCTGAGCATGCCAAGAAGCTCAAAGCTCTTGAATAGAATCAAGTGTATGCTGTATACTCCCTGATTACAGCATATCTTCACTGTTTTCAGATCTGTGGTCAATTGTCACAACTCATAGATGAGCTCTACATAAAGTGTTAGCATTCCATGACCATAAACCATCTTCCCATGATGATTTAGCAAGCATTTAAGTGCTCCATTCCCTTCCAATGTGCTTATCCAGCCACAGCATATGCATATCAGAAAACTGGCACAGTTTGTGTGGACAGATCTAGACTTCTCCTTCTTCCACACTGATGATCACTTCACTGTAGATCCACTCAATGATGATCAACCAAGCCTTTACAAGGCTCCAGACAAGTCACAGGTCCTCCTTCAAGCAATGACAAGTCACAATGATAATGCCTAGCTTGTATTAGAGCAATGGAGGAAAATGACAGTTAATCCTTTGTTCTCTTCAACCCTGTCAGTTCAATCTTCAGGTCTTCTTCCCGTATGCACTCCACAGAGCCCAGTCATGGGAGCTCTGATACCATTTTGAGATTGAGAGAGGCAGACACAGAGTGAGGAGCTAGCATGCTCTCATCTTCTTCATTCATTCATTCTCACTTAACCACACACAAAGAGTAAGTGTATACAATAGTACTAAGGTCCGTAGGACCATTCACACTGGGTCTAAGACCACCGACTTATTTAGTGTCCCACACTAGCTGGACAAGGCTAATGTCGGTCATACATACTAACACGAGAATAGTATGAGCTTGATATTCTAAAAGGAGTAGACTACAACATCTTGCTAGGATGACCATGGATGAGGAACACATGAGTAATCAAAGACTGGGATAATGGCCTCATATTCCTAGGCAAGAGATAGGAGGCAGTAAGGGTTGAGATGGATACCTAGATGACCATGACTATCAACTTAGATACCATCTTCTCTATCTTGAAAAGGAGACACCCAAGCGAGGAATTCATGTGGATGCTTGACAATGTGCATTCCCTACCTCAAAGATGTTGAGATGGCAAGCTCAACACATGTGGACATGGATGATGGACCGCCTGGTTAGATGGGTCCACACGTCTACACTTAGCACGTCGGTGGTCATTATGACTCTCACATGGCCACTGACTCATTACTTATTATATTCAGGTTGTTACACCTATTTACAGCTGGCATAGTTATAGCGCCAGTCGACTAGTGTAGTCGGTTATGCATTGTTTGACTTAGTAGGCCACTTTCCTTTTATGTTGTATCTTATCTATACTTTGTGTACATTGTAAAGAGTGTGAAAGAAGAAGAAGAAATCAGCAAGAAAACGTTTTGGCCTCCATCTCTCTTCTTGTCTCTTAAGTGAGATTCTCCTTGTGCATTCTGTGTGTGTTCGGCGCAGCATCTTGAGCAACCCCCTCCACCACGCGATTTTTGACATGGTATCAGAGCCGCGCCATTGAGAGAGGCTGATTTCGAAGGTTGAAGCAAAGGAGAAGAAGCAAGGTTCGAGCAAGCAAGCTACGGGTAAGAATCTCTCCCATTCTTCCACTCCTTCTCTTGGATAGTGCCTGTGGAGGCACCGGAAGCAGGGCAGAGCAAAAATCTCAGATTGCAGTGAGATTTGGTGTGCGCGAAGAGCGCTGTATATTCTGCAGATTAGCCCTTTAGGGCTATCTCGCAGTGATTTTGGCCATTTGAGGCCGTTTCAAGGCCCGTTTTAGAGCCGCAAGGTTGCGGACAACAGTTTCGGGGTACACTGTGACTTCGACTGTATTGACCGAACGTGGGTGCGCAGGTTACAGATTTCAGATCTGTAAGTTCAAAAGTATTTACCAGTGAGTAAACACAAGGTTTATCTGCAAAAAAGTTGCAGATTGCATGTATTGTTGAGCAGACAGTTAAAAAGGCTGTCTGGTGTATTGCTGTGCACTATAGGTCCAGGGTTGCAGAAGATTTACTTGCTGTTGGTATTAATTTTGTGATAATGGCAGAGAACAGTGGAAGCCCTATCATTGAGAAGCTCGACAAGAACAACTACCCTTCATGGAAGTTCCGTGTCACGAACTTCCTTATTGGAAAAGGCCTCTACGAGTTTGTTTCAGGTGAAGAAAAGGAACCGGAGATGAGTGATCCTCCAACTGCAGAAGAGACAAAGGCACGGAAGGAATGGAATGCAAAGGATAAAAAGGTCATGTATTGGTTGTCTGCAGTAATTGACAATAATATGCTGGGACACATTAGAAATGCAGAGAATTCATATGCAGCTTGGACCATACTTGAAAGTATGTTTTCTGTAAATACAAAGGCACGAAAGATTCAACTCAAGCAAGAGTTGAATACATTGAAGAAAGGGAAGATGTCTATCAATGAGTATGCACTGAAGGTAAGAAGCATTGCAGATGCATTGGCAGCGATTGATGCAATGCCCGATGATGATGATTTGGTGTCGTCTACCTTGGGTGGACTTAACAATGAAAAGGCTTGGAAGTCTTTTGTAACTTCTGTATATGTCAGAAAGCCATTTCCAGATTTCGATGAGTTGGTCTCCCTTATGATCACTGAAGAGATCAACATGCAGAGTGAGACACCTGAAAGAAGTGGTGAACAGGTCCAAGCTTTCTACTCCAGTTCAGGAAGGGGACGTGGCAGGTTCTCTTCAAGAGGCCGTGGTACAGGACGTAGTAGTGACAACCAGCAAAACAGATTGAATCAGCAATTTGGCGATATGCAGGTTTCAGGAGGTCGTGGTAACTTTAGAGGCAGGGGGAGCTTTAGAGGAAGAGGTGGATGGCAGAACAGAGGTTCTAACAACTCTGGTATTGTGTGCCACTACTGTGGCAAAACAGGTCATATTTCAGCCCAATGTTATGCTAAGAGAGATGATATCCGCAGTGGTAAGTTGCAGCAAGGAAACTATGCATCGTCCTCACGACAGAATGAAGATAAAAATGAACGTTTGTTCGTTATGCAGCATATGCTGAATGCTGTTACAGGAAAGGGAACACATGAAGATGTTTGGTATGTTGATTCAGGTGCATCCAATCATATGACCAGCCATGCAGAATGGTTTGGGGAGATGTAGGATTTGCAGAATGCAGGCTATGTGCAGACGGGTGATGACTCATGCCACCCAATTTCACACATTGGAAAAGTTCCCTTGTCCTTGCATGATGGTAAGACAAAGAGTCTTTCAGATGTATTGCATGTGCCATCTATTACAAAGAACTTGGTGTCAGTCGGTCAAATGGTAGAGCAAGGGCTGCAAGTCAGATTTAATGCAAAGGGCTGCTTTGTAGAAGACTTCAATGACAAGTGCAGGTTGGTAGCAAAGGGAAGTAGAGTTGGACGTATGTTCACTCTAGATGCTAGAATTCCTACTATGAATGCTGCTATGTATGCCAAAGGAAAAGGTGTTGTTGCAGACATTGAAATTTGGCACAAACGCATTGGACATGCAAATGTACAAAGGCTGAAATTAATGCAGTCCAAAGGGTTGGTTACAGGTTTGCCTACATTTAAAGTTGCAGAATTTCAGAAGGTATGTGAAGCATGTCAGTTTGGTAAGCAGGCAAGACAACCCTTTTTACATGACAGAGATGTAAGCAGAAATATCCTTGATGTTGTGCATACAGACATTTGGGGGCCTACACAAAATGTATCTCTTGGAGGCAGTTCATACTTTGTCACATTCATTGATGATTGTTCTAGAAAGCTGTGGGTATATTTTATGAAGGAAAAGAGTGAAGCTTTTGAGCACTTTAGAACTTTCAAGGCTGCAGTTGAAAGAGAAACAAGCTTGAAAGTAAAGTGCCTGAGGTCAGATGGAGGGGGAGAGTACCTCTCAAATGAGTTCAGTGATTTTCTGAGGTCTCATGGGATAAAGAGACAGTTCACATGCAGGTATACCCCACAGCAAAATGGGGTTGCAGAAAGGAAAAACAGGCATATTGCAGAAGTTGCACGCGCCTTGATGGCTGAAAAGAATATGCCTAAGCATTTTTGGTCTGAGGCTGTTCATACTGCTGTTTATATTATGAACAGAACTCCCACAGCTACAGTTCATGGTATGACCCCCGAAGAATGTTTTACAGGTAAGAAGACTGATGTTTCACACTTGAAAGTATTTGGCTGCATTGCGTATGTTCATGTGCCAGATGAGTTGCGGAAGAAACTGGATCCAAAGGCTGAAAAGTGTATCTTTATTGGATACTCTTTAGAGCAGAAAGGGTATCGCTGTTACAACCCTGTCACATGTAAGTTCAGAGTGAGCAGGGATGTCATCTTTGATGAAATGAGCACTTGGTATGCATCTAGTGGTGATGCATTGGATGTTGATGATGATCATGACACTCATGTGCAGGCTGAAAGGCAAGAATCACGGACTCTTAGTGGACCAGAGACATCATCCGGTAGTCCTTGGTCTGGGAGACTAAGGAGTACCTCTACATCTTCGAGTGCATCTAGTAGCACTACATGTAAAGACAAAGGAAAGAATAAAGTGTCAGAAGGCATTGATGCAGTTCTTGATGGAGACTCCAGTGGCTCAGAGAGCTTGGATGATGAGCTTGGCATTCCTTTAGTGAGGACTCCAGGTGTGCAGAGAGCATGTGTTAATGCAAAGACTCCATTGAGTGATCCAGTGGTACGCAGGTCTAGCAGGGTGAGATACCCTGTTAAAAGATTTGGTTTTGAGGGTTATGCAGCTCACCATTATGCTTATATGGTGAAACTAGTTGAGGATGTTGAGCCCACATGTTTTGAGGAGGCTGTTGGTCATGCTCATTGGGATGCAGCAATGGATGAGGAGATGGCTGCATTAGAGGCCAATAAGACTTGGGATCTAGTATCATTGCCAAAGGGAAAGAAAGCTATTGGATGTAAGTGGGTTTATAAGATTAAGCACAATGCAGATGGTTCTATTAGCAGGTACAAAGCTAGGCTGGTTGCAAAAGGCTATGCCCAAACATATGGCATAGATTATGATGAAACCTTCAGTCCAGTTGCTAGGATGGCAACTGTCAGATGTGTGATTGCTTTGGCAGCAGCCAAAGGTTGGAGGTTGCAGCAAATGGATGTAAAGAATGCCTTCTTGCATGGTGATTTGCAGGAAGAAGTGTATATGGATCAGCCAGCAGGTTATGAAGATTTAGAGCATCCCACGTATGTGTGCAAGTTGAAGAAGGCACTCTATGGGCTCAAGCAAGCACCAAGAGCATGGTCTGACAAGATCAGAGAGTATCTTGTCAATATTGGCTTTTATATTTCTGATGCTGATCACTCACTTTATGTGAGAAAGGGAGATGCAGGTTTGGTCATCATAGTCATCTATGTGGATGACTTGATTATTACAGGTGATAGTGATAGTGGGATTGCTGAAGTCAAGGGCTATTTGAAGATGAAGTTTGAGATGAAGGATTTAGGTGAGCTAAGGTACTTCCTTGGCATTGAGGTGATCAGATGTGATGATGGTATATGGCTGTTCCAAAGACAGTATGGCTTGGATATGTTGTCCAAGTATGGTATGACTGCATGCAAACCACTTTCAGTCTCGTTGGAGCAGAATGTAAAGCTGAGTGCTGATGTTGGGGATGAGATAGAAGACCCTACTATGTTCAGGAGGATAGTGGGGAGTTTGATCTACATGACCATTACAAGGCCAGACTTGAGCTATGCTGTTGGTCTTGTGAGTCAGTTTATGCAAGTACCTAGAAAGCCACATTTGGATGCAGTCAGACGCATATTGAGATATGTGAAGTCCACATTACATTATGGACTTTTCTATGAGGCAGGTACAGATGTACAGGTGTTTGGATACACAGATGCAGATTGGGCTGGTAGTATGTCTGATAGAAGATCTACCAGCGGATACATGTTCTCTCTTGGTAGTGCAGCAGTTGCATGGAGCAGCAAAAAGCAATCTACAATTGCTTTGTCGAGTACAGAGGCTGAGTATAGAGGTGCTGCTGTTGCAGCATGTGAGGTAGTATGGCTGCAAAAGCTATTGGCTGATTTGGATATCCAGGTGGAAGGTCCAGTTGTCATTTATTGTGACAACATGAGCAGTATACAGTTGGCTAGGAACCCTGTGTTCCATGCCAGGACAAAACATATTGAGGTACACTACCACTTTGTGAGAGAGAAGGTACTAGCAGGTGAGATTGACTTGGTGTATGTCAGCACACAGGATCAGATAGCTGATATCTTCACGAAGGCATTGGGTACAGAGAAGCTTCAAAAGTTTCGAAGCTTACTTGGAGTTGCAGAGATGCAGTTGAGCTTGAGGGGGAGTGTTGAGATGGCAAGCTCAACACATGTGGACATGGATGATGGACCGCCTGGTTAGATGGGTCCACACGTCTACACTTAGCACGTCGGTGGTCATTATGACTCTCACATGGCCACTGACTCATTACTTATTATATTCAGGTTGTTACACCTATTTACAGCTGGCATAGTTATAGCGCCAGTCGACTAGTGTAGTCGGTTATGCATTGTTTGACTTAGTAGGCCACTTTCCTTTTATGTTGTATCTTATCTATACTTTGTGTACATTGTAAAGAGTGTGAAAGAAGAAGAAGAAATCAGCAAGAAAACGTTTTGGCCTCCATCTCTCTTCTTGTCTCTTAAGTGAGATTCTCCTTGTGCATTCTGTGTGTGTTCGGCGCAGCATCTTGAGCAACCCCCTCCACCACACGATTTTTGACAAAAGATGAGTGAGATTGGATGCACATGTTAGCCACCATTGACTTGCCAATTTTGAATGAGGAAGAAGATTATAAATAGTCTACAACAAGGACAGTCGGTGACTCCCATAAAGCCATCGCACCTCAGATTCCAAGGGGTAAGACCCTACCATCAGTGCCACTTTTTATGATGGCCAAAAACCCTAGCATGCAACAAATACCCACCCCTTTCCATATTTGGAGACTTGAACTCCAAGGGACTCTTGAGTATCTAGCAAGGGAGTTAGCTGGTTACCCAGCTGTTAATGTCAAACTACTCTAAGATCTCATGAATGAATCAAAATGGCAATGGACCAAAGTGCACTAGGACCTAAACCTTAGATACAATTGGGAATTGATCAAGAATGAAGAGAGAGTGGAGAATGGAGACCTTGATGATGACGAGCAATTAGAGGGTAGTAATTTAAATGATGAGTATGAGGACTACTATTCCTTGAATAAAAGTAGTAAAGAAGAGGCCAATATGATAGAGTAGAACACTGATGGCCGAGTGATCGAACAAATAAAAGTAGACTCCAAGCCACATAGAGCCAATGCATTCATAACTAAAAGAGGAGTCCACAAAACAACGAAATGTGATCGCACTTAGTTGGATCCCTTAGGTGTGATGGACTACAAACAAGTAGGCTAGTTCAGCCAAGTGTCATGCCTCTCTTTAGGATGGAGTCAACTTCAGAGCTGCCACCACTGGGAGAAACTCCATCCTATAACAAGGGTTGTGATTTCAACTCGGAATTAGAGATAAGCTCTGAGAGGGATCTAGAGATACCTCGACCACCTAGAACCAGACACACCAAAGGGGACTTGTCGGTCCACCTAAGGTGTAGATGGTTGAAGGAGGGAAAGGGAAGACAACCAAAAGGGATGAAAACCAAACATCAAAAGAAACCGCAAGACCTACCAAAGCGCTTCACTAAATTCAAGAAAGGGGATAGGATAATGATCTTGTTGGGTGCAAAAAGACAAGGAAAAGCAAGTGAACCAATAGAAGGGCTTGCCAAAGTCAAGGAACTCGACTTAACAAGAAAAGGAAAGAAGCCTCATCCCATGTCTATAGCTGAGGACCTGACTAAGAAAGAAGAGATTGATCTTATTACTCTTTTGCAAGAGTATATGGATGTGCTTGATTGATCCTCGAACTCAAAGGAGTCAGTCCAAGGGTTGTAACACATAACATCCCAATGACTCCTGACACAACGCCAGCAAAGCAATAACCTTACTCGATGAGTCCAAATGATGCTCACACTGTAAAGGAAGAGATGAACAAGATATTGAAGGTAGGATTCATCTATGAGATCACATAGATTGGGTGTCACTCATTGTGATCATCTTGAAGACAAACAGAAAAATCCAAGTGTGTGTGAACTACAAGAAATTCAATGCCGCGACTAAGAGAGATAATTATCCATTGCCTTACATGGAGCACATACTTGAGAGAGTAGCAAGAAAAGAGGCCTAGAGTTTCCTAGATGGCTTCTCAAATTACAACCAAGTTCAAGTACACCTTGACGATAGGCATAAGATAGTGTTTGCCATGGAGTGGGGTGTATTCACGTATATAGTCATGCCATTTGGCTTATGAATGCTCATGCTACCTTTCAATGTCTAATGTGCACCATCTTCAAGGACATGCCTAGGCAAGAGCTAGAAGTATTTATTGATAATTTGTGCATGCACTTTAGCTGGAAAGAACACGTAGATAAGCTTTGCGCAATCTTTGAACAATGTAGACTCTATAGTCTCTCTTTGAACCCCTTGAAGTGCCAATTTTGGGTGAAACATAAATGTTTCTTAGGGAATGTGGTGTCCAAGAATAGCATTTCCACTAAATTCTCTAAGATTAGGATTATTGTTGACTTGCCACCACCAACCAACTATAAGGAATTTTAGTGCTTTCTAGGAACTATCTACGCTTTGTTCTGAACTATGCATTCATTGCTAGATCACTCTACGAGTTCGTGATTGTATTCCATTGGACCAACAAGTGTCAATGCACTTATGAGGAGTTGAAAAAGACTCTCAAAATTGCTCAATTTTATGAGCCCTAGATTGGAACATAATATTCGATGTGCATATTGATGCATCAAAGTTTGCCACCGTTGGAGCCGTTTTGTACCAACCTAGCGAGCACAACCTTGAATATCCAGTGAGCTTTGCTAGTAGATAACTCACGGATACAAAGATGAACTACTCCACAATGGAGAGGGAGGGTTTGATCATGGTGTTTTCTAGAAAGAAATTTCGGTATTATCTTTTGTCTATGCCCTTTATCTTCTTTGTTGACCATCAAGCCTAACTTTATCTTGTCACCAAACCTTCTACTATATGCATAGCTCAATGGTTACTAATACTTTTAGAGTTTGATTTTTCTATGGTTGTATGCAAGGGCAAGCAACACTACATGGCACATCACATGTCCCGCATACCCATAGGAGAGGCCGCTGGACAAGGCATTAAGATGACCTACCCAATGCTTACCTTTTTAGTGTGTCCAGAGTGAGAAGCATTTATTCAGAGCTAATTTGATGCCTTATTTGGCTGATGGCATAGTCGAGATCCTAGAGCACAAACCACCAGAGAGACCTATTGTGAAGGCTATGCCAAGGCACCTTATCCATAAGATTCAACCCTATCAATTGATCACTTGCCAACTCTATAGGTTAGGGCATGATGGCCTATTGTGGAGATGTATACGTGAGCATGATGTGCTGACTGAAGTGCATAATGGAATTGCTAGAGGACACTTCAGAGAAGATACTATGACTCGCAAGGTGCTTATCTTAATTGTAGTGGCCCATCCTATTCTGCAATGCTACTAAATTTGTAAAGCATTGTGACGAGTGTTAAAGGACTAAGGATCCTATTTGAAACGATAGGATGGATTTAACCCCAATTATAGCATACCAACCATTCAAAAAATGGGGCATTGACTTAATTGGGCAAATTAATCCCACAGTAGAGTACTCCCAAGCCAAATACATCATTGTGGCAATGGACTACCTTAAAAATTTGGGCCAAAGCTCAAGCCACGAGAAAGAATGATACTAGAACCATGGCTAAGTTCCTCTGGGAGCAAGTGATCTCAAGATTCGGCTACTCCATCGAACTAGTTAGTGACCAATGCACTCACTTCATTAATAATGAAGTAATTGCCCACTTATTGTCCACCTTCCTAATCATCTATAGGAAATCATCACCTTAATACCCTCAAGCTAACTATCAGGAGGAGTCCACGAACAAGATCCTAGTGAATGTCCTGACCAAGGAAGTCTTTTCCTTGTGCAATGACTAGGATAACAAACTTATGGCAGTACTATGGGCCTATAGGATAGCCTATAAGACTACAATTGGGCAAACACCCTTCAAGCTAAACTATGGAACCAAAGCAATTCTCTCAGTAGAGTTTTTGGTCCCTAGCTTGAGAGTAGCATAGCAAGAGTGATGGGATGGAAAAGAAGCATGGACCATATGCTTAGTGGAGCTAGAACATCTCTTCGAGATGTGATTCCTAGCTACTCATGTGCTAATATGTGAGAAGGCAAGCTACAAGGGTTGGTTCAACGAGAATGTCAAATAGCGTGACCTCAAGCAAGTTGAGCTAGTATTGCTATACTCACTGCTGAAGGACAAAAGCAAAAGATGAAATTCAAGGATTAGGGTCTTTCAAAGTTTGTCATATTAGTCAAACAAGAAATGTGGAGCTTGAAATCTTAGAGGAAGAGGGCATAGGATTCTTTAACAAAAGTCACCTCAAGTACTATCCCCCAACCCATCCATTGCACAAGTAGCCTATTTTGTAGGCGCCTATCAATGTGAGAGTAGTCTATGAAACAGAGTCGTTGCTCAAAAGATAGGCACTTTTGATGCACTCATTGATGAGGGAGATGACTTCAATATTCTTACTCATGAGTATTGGACTCTCATTGGTTAGCCCCATCTACAACCCATGAATGCTAAGCTCAACTTGTTTGGGGGATAGTCCTACCCTTTGCTAGTAGGGAAATGAAATATAGCAGTCTCTATGACAAGATGGTTGAAAGGCTACCCATGATTCTATGTGCTACCTAGGAATCGCTGCTAGGACGCTCTTTCAAGAAGCAGCACATTGCCATGTCGACTACGACTCATATCGCATTCACCTTGCCATTGGCACAGTGAGGATAGTAATGACTTTCAGTAAGGGTAGTGTGGCTCCATCCAAGCTCGTAGTGCCACATCGATAGTAGTACTAAAGAAGGGGGCCATGACTTGTCCCGCCCTACCAAGTCTGCTGGCCAATCACAACCCAAGGTAAATGCAACCAAGACCATTGAACAATAGCTAAAATGGGTATCCAAATGCCAACCACTGCCACCAAATGGCATGGACCCATAACTCCTGACCATCATGCCCTAAGCATACGAGACACATTGGTGTTCTAGAGCTCAATGAACAATCAAGCCATGATGGGTATCTACGGTCGTATTATTCGCACAAGGCTACTATGAGGGCAACAACTGGATTTGTGTGCTTAAGACCAAGAGTAGCACATGTTCCCCTTAGTCAACTTTGCTATTAACCCATCTCCAAATATTGATGAACCACCTAAACATGCTAAACCACGTGAGTCAAAAACCAAACCCATCAAACCACAATAGGTCTACCGACTAAAACCAAACCCACTCAAGCTCACGGTGCTAGCGCCCTAACAGCTTCACAACTAGCAAGCAACACAACCTCTGAGTCCCGAACTATGCCCTTTTACACAAGTGGCTAATCCACATCCTAAGGATGAGCCAAAGTGGCAAACACTGCTCGTTGAGCTATCTAGCCCAATCAAACCCCAACCTTCTGCAAGCCTTAAACCCTCTTATAAGTGGAGATCTATAATTACATTGGCCTTTGATCTAGTTGAGAATACGGGGAATGACTCGGTCACATGTATTAGATGCTTGGATGCTACCTTCACAATGCTTGCTAAAAGCTATGAATGGTTGGACCTAGGCCTCCTAGATGACCCCTTACACAACTTATGTACAGATTCTAAATGCCACTCTTGTGGTTCCAAGTGTTGGACCATGTATCTTTCTGGAAGGACTATAGCAATGTCAAAGACATCTTTGATGTGAACTAATGTAATTAGTGTTAAGGAGGAACCTGCAAAATTAAGATTAATAAGGGGAGATATGGGTCATCAAATCAAGTGAGAAAGGCTAGAGGTTGAGCTTGTATCCCTTGGCTCTTCGAAGATTGCAAACAAACTTGGGACAGAAGGCTTGAGGTCAAAGCTTTAAGCCCCTCACCTACATTGAAGTTTCTGTCACATCGAGTCACTTATGAAGGTGGCTTGAGACATGCTTTAAGCTTCTTGCCTACTTTGAAGATTGTCTTCCAGTTCCATGGAGTGGTTTGGAGTTGATGCTATGAGCTCCTTGCCCTCTTCAAAGTTTTCATCGTCAAATTCTACAAGAGTAACTTGAGTTTGGGCTTGGTGCTCCTCCTCTTCCTTAAAGATCTTTCCATAAATCTTGACATTCCACCTTCTTCTCTTCTCTCTCAGTTTGAGATTTCGACCTTATCTTCCTCGAGATTTTTTTATCAAATCGAAAAGAGTTTTGAACCTATATCTTGTCTATATCTTATATCAAAGAGTTTGTTTTCTCATTTTTTTTGAATCTAAAATTCTTCCAAAAAATTATTTTACATTGAGTTCTCCCATCTTAAAGCATCCCTACGGTGGTGAGTGACTTTCAGGAACCCCCGCGCAAACATCCTGCGACATCTGGTGAGCTCGACATGAAAGCGTCGCTTCTGATCATCAAGTTGGCAAATCCACCTTCAACATCAACTGCTTCTTTCTTTTTGACCGATGAGATGAAAACTTTATTACAAACTCTTTCTTCAGCTATTATGATGCAAAATCAGTAGATGCAATTATTTATGCAGCAAGAATAGTTATATTAGCAGTAGTAGTTGGATCAACAATGACTGTTGCATCAAGAACAAGAGCATACACATGGTGCAACCAAGGTGATTGACGCTGTAATTAGTGAGCAAAAATTATTTGATGGGTGGAATGTTTCAGCCTAAATTAAAGCCTTTTAAAGCCAGATGCGCTTCTTTGGAGTTCCAACCAAGTGGAGCAACTATTTCTTATAGCTTGTCACGCTTGCTTTGCGGGTTAGAGTGACTGATTTGTTTGTGCAAGATTCTAATTGGAATATTTTCAAGAAAGCACTTAAATATGAGTATTTTTTGGAGGATTATGGTATTGCTACATAAAAGAAATTTAGAGAGTGGGTTTATTGGCCCAACAAAAAACTTGTTGCTTTTTAATTGTTGTGGGAATTTGAAGAGCGATACAACCAGTTGCATGCACTAGAGCAAATATCTTTGAACTTAGAAAAACTGGAGTTATTCTTCTAGGTGGCTGATACTGCACTTCAAGATGAGTTGGGAGAGCTACTAGAGGACTATACATGGCCTATGGGATTGAAGATGGATTGGGAGGATGTTGTCAATGCAGTTTCTACACTGATAAAGAAGAGGAGATGGAAGGCTCGCTTGAAGAATAAGATGCAGTCACCATTAGCGATGTCTTCTCCTACCTCGACCTCTTCTACTTCTCCTATTGTAGCATCCACTACTTCTCCTATTTCTCAGCATGTGTTTATTCCTATGCATATTCTTGTTGCAGTTGTTAGACCAACTACAAATCTGACTATCAAAGATATGATGGAGGGAATTATAAAGAACTTAAAAGACCTACAAATGAAGATGACTAGAAGGGAGTAGCAGCTGCTTAGTCCAGCTTCAGTTTTAGCCCCAACTTCATCTACCCTGCCAATTCTTGCAGGATGGTTAAATCTCAAGGAGTCGAAGCGCTTGTTGAGGAGAAGAAAAAAAGAGATAATGAACATCTTGAAGATTCAAAGAGGGTGACTAGGAGGAATGATCTAGTTTCTCAGCCTTCTTCTTCAGGACCAGAGTAGATTATGACTAATGTTCAGAAGTTGAAAGTACAAGAAGATAAAAAAGCCCCGGAGATAAAGAATCCAAAGACAAAAAAGCAACTTGGATTCAAGCTGCTTTTTGACATAGAGACAACTACAAACTTGAAGAAGATCGAGGAGATTGATTCTAATGGTTGGAGGATCTTTCAACATTGTTGAAAACTAAAAATCAAGAGTTGTCATATGTCTTGCAGGACCATTCTTTGGTGAAGAATCGCAAAATTATTGATTTCATGCTGCAAGAAAAATTGGGTGCTGAGGATTCTTAGCAAACAATGTTCTTTGCTGAAATATTTCAACAAAAAGATTTCTAGAGTGTCGATTTATAACAACAAACAGGATTTACAACTGAAGTAAGCTGTGAGCCTTCACTATTGGGCTATTTATATGCAATTGGAAAAATATATGGCTGATTTTTGTCAGTCAAAAGAGTTGGGTGCTATTTATACACATCAAAATTTGTGTTTATTGAGGTATTTATAACAAAAGTTGAATTTTGTAGGTTGTAGCAAAGAAGGGAGAGTACAGAGACAATATAAGCCACTTGATCTAAATGTCAGATTACCTTTGGACAATGATGAGGATTCGCCTATGATGGATATGGATATAAATGTCAATGTGGACAAGGTACAAACAAGACTTGTTCCATTGAGGGAGAAAAGAGAGTTTGGAGTGACGAAATTTTGTCTAAAGTTCAACCAACCAAAGAAGATCTGGATGTTAAGCAAAAGATTTTTGTAGGAGAGAAGACCAAGCCATTAGATGCTGTGAAGATCTACAAAAACATATCTACTTTGATTCATCCATATGATCCAGGAGGATGTTGTGATAACCTATGTCAACTTACCTACTTGTCATATTACCCAAATGATTACCCATATGATCTTGGTGGGAACAATGTTGCAAGTAGTAAACAAGTTGGCACATACGAGAGGATGTGTAGGTTTGGAGAGGGCAAACGTTGTGATGCTACGCATCCACAACTGCAAATCCGAGGGCAGAGTTTTTTGCTAGGAATTTTAACTCATTAGTTAGCATCATTAGGAATTTATTTTCCATTGTGTGTGTCTTTTTGTGCATGTCCTCTTCAAATCATGAGTGGATGAGCATGAAGTTCTATTTCGTAACATATTTTTAACAGGGCACATCGTATTCTAACACTTATTGAAGTGATCAACCCAAAGCAAGGTCATGGATCTCGAAGACAGGAAGCATAGAAATTCTTGTCATGAGAATTGTGGAATGTTTTCTCTACCAATAAATCATGTCAGCCTAAACATCAAAGCTTTTAAGATTGAAGTTGGAAGATGATGAAGGCCGTATTGTTTTGAGGGGATGTAAAAGAGTGTACTATCATTGGGAATATGGATTCAAAACAAAGCAATAGTTAGCATGGGATAAATTTGTTTATCTGAGTATACAAACTTATTGCAAAGCTTTATGGAGGGTCTAATAGGGAAAGGATGTATACCACGATGAGAGTCAATTGAAAATATCTTTGTGGAAACAAATGAAGGGCTAAAGCAACAACGAATTGGAATTATTGATATTGTGGTGGTGGCACACATTCTAAATGCCACTCTTATGATTCCAAGTGTTCGACCATGTATCTTTCTGGAAGGATAGTAGCAATGTCAAGGACATATTTGATGTGAACTGATGTGAACTGAGAAACCTACAAAATTAAGATTAAACAGGGGAGTTATGGGCCATCAAATCAAGTGAGAAAGGCTAGAGGTTGAGCTTGTATCCCTCACCTTCTTCAAAGATTTCAAATGAATGAGGGAGAGAAGGCTTGCGATCGAGCTTTAAGCCCCTTGCCTACATTGAAGTTTCCATCATCGAGTTACTTATGAAGGTGGCTTGAGACAAGCTTTAAGCTTCTTGCCTACTTTGAAGATTGTCTTCAAGTTTCATGGAGTGGTTTTGAGTCCTCCTTCGAAGTTTTCATCATCAAAATCTATGAGAGTGGCTTATGTTCGAGCTTGGTGCTCCTCACCTTCCTTAAAGATCTTTCCATAAATTCTGACATTCCACCTTCTTCTCTTCTCTCTCAATTTGAGATTTTGACCTTGTCTTATGCGAGATTTTTTTATCAAATCCGAAAATCTTTTGAACCTATATCTTGTCTGTATCTTAAATCAAAGAATTTGTTTTCTCATTTATTTTGAATCTAAAATTCTTCTGTAAAATTATTTTACATTGAGTTCTCCCATCTTAAAGCGTCATTCTGGCGGTGTTTGACTTTCACGAACCCCCGCACAAATTCTGTGCAACAACGTAACCAAAATAGGGTCTAGAGGTCACCTATGATTTTCCCTTGCATCATGTCTTTGACAAAGATCACAATGCTTAACATAACTAAAAAGCATCCTGGAAAATCAATGGCCACCAATAGCCACTATGGAGAGATTTTTGGGTGGTAAGCTAGCTAGTGAAATGTCCCCTACTAGCACTCAAGAATGAATGGTACCTGATCATGTACTATACAATGATGCTAAATATCATCTAGATCTCTCTGATACAAAACACTTGCTATAATAAAAAAGTGTAATGCTTGTTGTTTAATCTTTCTCTTTTCAGAATTTGATAAAGCAGCCCCAAATCCCCCTGTAGATAGATAATGCATTATAGCCACATACCAAGAAGGAATGGAAGTTGTATCGATCTTAACTAGACCTTCAATATCACTTCCTTTAACCAAAATTACCTTTGGCTCCCTGAAATCCACAAGACATTCCACAATACCCTGCAGATTTGGTCACTTGCTCCTAATCTCATAATCAAACTTTTGCAAAGTGATTAACCACTTTGCCAAATGTTTAGGTGAGTGCAACTTATTCATCAACAAACTAAGTCCTTCCACCTTCGTAAAGAGTACTACCTTCTCATAGAGAATATGGTTCCTAAGTTTCTTTGTCACAAAAACCATTCCAAGGCACAATTCCTCATGTACATATAATTGAATTCAGATATCCCCAATTTCTTGCTAGCAAAGGTAATTGGATGATACCATTTTTCTTCCCAAATTTGGGCTAAATAATAGCTGATAATATGCATTGTGGCTGCTGAAAAGATATAGAAAACTTCACCTCTTTTGGGTGCTTTTAGGATTGTCACTTTTTCACATCCTCAAAGGATACTTGACAAGCTTCATTTCACTCACATAGACAATTAAAAGAGAGAAGGTTCGTCAATGGAAATGCTCTTTCTAGTAGTGCGTTAATAAATTTCTAATAGTATCGCACTAATGACAAAAAGTTGTGTGCCTATTTTGGAGTCCACGGTGGGCTCATAGCAACTATAACCTTTATCTTTTTCAGAGTTAGCAGCCGAGCCAACCACATGGCCTAGTAATAACCCATAGGGCACCCCAAAGGTACACTTCCTAGGATTAAGAGCAATGCAAAATTGTCTACAATGCTCAAATAATTACCTTATAATAATTAGTTGCCTTTCCCTTGTGGTGGCTAACCCCAGATCATCAATGAAGATTTTTAACTCCTCTAACAAGATGTCACCAAAAGTTTTATCAGTTGTTTGTTGCTAAGAACCAGGCGCATTGCATAACTGAAAAGCCATCACATGATATGCAAAGGTACTTAAGATAGTAATAAATGTCATTTTCAATTTGTCTTTCTTTGCAATATCCATTTGGTTGTATCCAGTAAAGCAATCCATAAACAAATAGATTTTTGTACTTGCTAATTGATCCAAAATCTTATCAATGAATGGCAATGGATAGTAATCCTTAACCGTCTGCTTATTAAGATCCCTAAAATCTATGCAAAGTTGAATCTAATAGTTCTTCTTCTTCTTGAACCGAAAATATCAACCCAACTTTCTGTAGCTTTGTTAGTTCTTTGAATAGCCAATCCCTTAGTTCAAAAGGCATATGCCAAACTTTCTCTCACATAGGGCAGTTGCCTTCCTTAGGGGATAGTATGAATAGCCAAGCTAGGAGGAATACTTCTCAACTCATTATAATTCCAAGCAAAGATGTTGCAGAATTCATGAATCAAGTACACATAGTCCTTCATTTCTTTCAAATTGAGCATGGACCCTAATTTAATTGGTCGTGAATCATTCAATGTACCAAGCTCTAACTCAATCACATTTGCATCCCTTATCTTGTCGTAAGCCTCTATTCACTCATTCAAAGTTACTTGGCAGATATCCTCTGTAGTGGACCCCTCGTTGGATTTGTCACTCGATGATGTCTCACTAGTAGGTGGAGCATCTAATGTGTTTAACTCTGACAAGGATAAAGTAACTCTCTCACTTTGAGGAGATTCAGGATACACATCTACTACTACACATTTGGCACCTATGCTAAAGATCAACTGACCAGTGGAATGGCAGGTATATCAACATGATAGTTTGCTTGTAAAATCCATGGCCTGCCTAGGAATACTTGATGACTAGGTCATCTTGCAAACCTAATGACCCTAAAGTTTGGAATGTGTTCCACATTGGCAATGATCACATGGACTTTAGTAATGCAACATTCATGTTGTCTTAAACTGTCATTAGCCATTCTTGGAGAATCGTGGAGGCATCTTTTTTTATTTCTAATCCTAGCCTCTCCATCAATTCTGACCTCATAATATTGACAGAGGATTCTGTGTCCACAGTAATATGGTCCACCAATATTATATCAACATATGCCGCTACTCTTGGACAATTCATGCTTTTCAGCATGTTCAAACCAATCGTCTCCCACTCATGATGTTCCCAATGGCTCATTAGCTCGTGCAAAGAATCTTCTTAAATTCTTTATACACTCTTGGAGACAACTTAATTAACTATAGGATGTTTACATCCAACCTAACTTCACAAAGAGAACTCCCTGAATCAACTTCATGATAGCTAGCAAGGGCTCTCTTTTCTTGCCAGACCATTCTTGCCTTTGGTCTTTGAACTGGTTTTGGTGCCTCTTTCTTGGATTTTCCCTTCTTCTTTAGAAACTTCTTATCCTTCTTGGGGTCTACCCCTAACAACAATCTAATGCCCACCAAAGAAAGACTACTTTGCGATCAATCAAAGGTAGGAGTGAGGTTAACACCACACTTGGTTCAAAGAGAGTGAGAGATGGGGGAGAGTGTAACTTGATCCCCCTACCCATAAGGTAAAATCTCATCTCTAACCCTCAAAAATGGTGTTAAACATAGTAACTAATCCTTTCAATATTGGGAGGGCCATGATTTAATAAGCCCTATCTAAGTGTCGAAAAGTTATTGGACTTATCGGGTCCACCCAGCCATAGGCGTCCAATCATCAGGATCGAAGCCTCCCACTTTCCTCGATAGGGTTTGCTTAGTTTTCTAATTGCAAAGCATACTAACACACTGTTTGGACATATAAAATCAGCTTCCTTTTATTACTCCGTTAAACATATAAAATCAGCTTCCTTTTATTACTCCATTAAACTGGGTCTGTTAAACTCAATATTTAGCACATAACAAACAATTCGAAAGATCAAATAATTTATTCCATAATAACATCCAGAATCATCACTTCGCAGAGTGGTACAAAATCGTCTTTCCGCAGAAAGACACCGTCCAGCCTAGGATAGGACCTTCCAATCCCTTGAGATTGGGTTGTATGCGATCGCACTCCATCCACGATCAACAGGGAATTTACTGGCTTAGAGTCCCTCTAAGCTTCCTTGAGCCTCCAATGCCATCCTACATAATAGGGGCACTTACCACTCAGCCATTTTCCCTCTCAGGTGCTTGAGTGATCAAAAAGCAAAAACACCTATCTCCCTCAGGAGCATAGGAACCCCACCCGTAGGTGAGTTATTTTGCACTCTGTAGAGTGTCAAGGAACATTGGGTTGGGGACCCCAACGTCCCGAACCACCATAATCCTCAACTCATCCATCTGTACAAGCACAGAATCATAAGAACCATAATTCATCATTCACAAATCCAAAAGCAATCATAACCATAAGACATTTTAACACAATTGTCAATGTGATGCATGGAATCTATCCCCTCCATCAATCTATGTGTTCCTTCCTAAAAAACAATTGATAATACTAATATATTTTTGTAACTTTAAGTACAGTTTAACTGATCGTAATCTATATAATGGACTAGCTTATCCCTCATTAGAAAATTGTAAAATTAATAGCTTAAAAAGTAATCATTCTTTTATGCACTAAACTTGATCATCTCCATTCGGCCATCCATCATGCTTATGACTTATGGCCGCATCCTCAATTTGCTATGGGACAGTTGGTTCTTCGATTTGAATGGGTTGGGGGTTAACCTCCGCTTGCGTTTCAATATCATGTTGAGTTTTCTTAGCAACAGCCACTTTCTCATGTTGGGAAGCTCTCTGAGTGTAACCTCGCTCAGCATCTCGATGTCTCTTGGGAGCCATGGAAGAAGCTGATGGATTTGAGCCATGCTCTTGCATAGGTGTGGAGAGAGAGAGGTTCACCTGGTTGCAGCAGAGCTTCGTCGCATCAACTAGTAGAGAGACTTCTACATGGGTCGTTGTTATGTCTATGTGTTCCTGACGTATCGCTCTACCCCTGTTTATATAGTACCCAGGATAGGGGGTAAAAGGAGGATGCTTGATTTTTAATGTTTTTGATGATGTCATCGATGATAAATAGAAAACACTTTCTTTTAACGTTTTTGACGACGTCATTCATGATGTCAGGGAGAGGCTCCATTTTTGTAGTGCGAGGATATGAATTTAACAAATATATGGGCAAGCACCACACGTCTCGTCATCGGGTGGCATCACTCCAAACATCATTGATGACGTCAGGGAGGGTCTCCATTTTTGTAGTGCAAGGATACCAATTTAATGAATATATGGGTGAGCACCGCACATCTCATCGTCGAGCGATGTCACTCCAAACGTCATTGATGATGTCAGGGAGGGACTCCATTTTTGTAGCACGAGGATACCAATTTAACGAATATATGGATGAGCACCGCATGTCTCGTTGTCGGGTGGCATCACTCTAAGGCTCAGACTACAGTGGCGACTAAGGTGGCAACCAAGGCATAGACTTTGGCATGTTGGCATTGGCATACTTGGCAGTGGGCTATGAAGGCTTCATTGGCATTGTTGGTTGCGTGTGAGAAGCTCCCACTAGCTTGTAAGAAAATCTTCACGGGAGGTCACCTATCTCGACAATGTTGTCACCCAAGTGCACTTAACTGCCAAGTGACTATCCACTAGGCTATTTCTTTTCATTGTGCTATACTACAAACATAGTCTTAATAATCTAATCTTGGGAGCATTTGCCAAGTCTTGCTTCCATTAACTGGCATATAATACCTCATCAATAATAACAATGATCTTCATAATGAGATTTCATAATTAGAGTTAATTTTTAAAAATGTGCAACATAAATCAATTTTCTTTGGAATGTATATGCACATTAAAATAAACTAAGTAATGGGGACATTACATTCTTTCCTCCTTTTAGGATAATCCTTCCATTTTACTAGGTGTTCTCTTAGGATTCGACTTCTTAAAGGTTTCTTCCTTGTACCTAGAATCTTCTCGGGTTGCATTTCAAGAATTCCTTGGACATACATAACTATTTGTTTGTCATTAAGCACATGATCGAGGTTTGGTACATAAGGTTTCAATAGGCTTACATGAAATACATTGTGAATCTTGAGATGGGGTGGCAATTTAAGCTTGTAGGCCTACCTTTCCATTACTTTGATTACTTCATATGGTCCACAGTACCTTGGATTAAGCTTTTTGTATTTCCTTAAGGATAATGAGCTCTTGTCGAGCCTTACCCTTAGAAACACCATGTCACCTTCCTTGAATATTCTTATGGATCTTTCAAGATCTCCATAGGACTTTTGCCAATCTTGAGTAGCTTGGATGTCATGTCACATCAATTGGATTTGTTGGTCCATCTCTTCAAGCATAGCCTTAGAAGCCTCTATCTTGAGAGTGGGATCTGAGAAGTTTAGAGGTGTACGACATTATTGCCCATATAAGGATTGAAATGGTGACATCTTGATTGCTTGTTGAAAGGCACTATTCATGGGGGACTCACTAGTAGTAATAAGGAGACGTCACCTGCGTGCAAGAAATATATGAAAATACCCCTTATCTACCCCCTATTTATGGGACCTTACCTCATAAAATTTACCTTCCTTCCCTTAAATAACCCCCCACCCTTACACTCACATGGTACCATATGGTCAACCCTACTGGACCCCCTGGGGCAGTATTATAAGAAAACTCAACCAAAGATAAATGTTCAATCCACCATTTCCATTATTTGCCACAATAAGACCTTAGAATATCTTCAATGGTCTTGTTCACCCTCTCAGTTTGGCCATCAACTTGAGGATGATAAGCACTATTGAGGCATATCTGTATTCCAATTGCTTAGAATAGGCAAGTCCAAAACTTAGAGGTGACCTTGGAGTCTTGGTCACTAATTATGCTCTTTGGCAATCCATGTAACCTAAATACTTCTTTGATAAAGACTCGAGCAATGTCAGATGACTTATAGATTGCTTTGGCTGGGATCAAGTGTACAACTTTTGTCAACCTATCAACCATTACCATGATGGAATCATATCCACTAGTAGCAGTAGGTAATCCAACAACAAAGTCCATACTTATTGACTCCCCTTTCATTTGTGGAATGTCCAAGAGTTGTAACAAACTAGGCATCTTGATCCTTTCCGCCTTGACTCTTTGACAAGTCAAGCAGTGAGTTACATACTTTAATACATCCCTTTTTAATCGTGGACAGTGATAGCTCTTATGAACTGCATTAAGTGTCTTGACATACCCTAGATGTCCTGAAATGGGGATATCATGTGCTTCCCATAAGATCTTGGTCTTCACTTCGGGTCCTTTTAGGACACAAAGGTGATCATGGTAATATAGACAACCATTGCTAGCACAATAATGCTTAATTTTAGACCTTTCTTTGTCAAATCTTTCTCCTTGAAGTACCTTATCTATGAGTCCTTCATATTCCTTGCCCTGAGAAATAGCTTGGCGTACAAGCTCAAGTACAGGGTTATCAAGTATGGATATGATTCTTAAGCTTTGAACTTCTACAATGTTGTTAAGAAAGGCTTTTCGGCTTATTTCATCTAACAAAACATTGTCCTTCCCTGGATGTTTTTAATTTTAAAATCAAACTCTTATAGCATCTCCATCCATCTTCTCTACGTCATATTTAGGTTAGCTTGGGTGAAGATCCACTTAAGACTTTTATGATATGTCACTAAAGTGAATTCCCTTCTCAATAGATAGTGTCTCTACAATTTCAAGGCATGGATTATTGTGAGTAACTCAAGGTCCTGAGTGGCATAGTTGGACTCGTAGGGTTTTAATTTTTTGGAAGTATAGGCCACTAGTCTTCCTTCTTGTACTAGCACCCCACCAATTGCAAGTCCACTTGCATAAGTGATCACTTCAAATGGTTGATTGAAGTCAGGGAGTTTTAATACACGTGCAGTGGTTACAGCTTCTTTGAGCTTATCAAAGCTTTCTTTATGCTCATTGGTCCAAATGATTACTGTGTTTTTCTTCAAAAGATTTTTCAAGGGTGTAGCAATGAGGGAATAATCCTTGATGATGATTTGCTACCATCCTGCCAGTCCCAAAAATCCTCGGATTTCTTTTACTGTCTTAGGTATTGGTCATTTTAGGATATCTTTCACTTTGGTAGGGTCTACAAAGATTCCATTAGTGGAAACAATGTATCCAAGATATTCAATCCTATCAGTGAGAAATACGCATTTACTCATCTTGGCATAGAGGTGATTTTTACAGTGTTACTAGGGCGATCTTTAAGTGACCTTCATGTTCCTCTATTGATTTGGAGTATACTAGTATATTGTCAAAGAAAACTAGCACAAAATCATGTAGATATGGTAAAAAGATGTCTTGCATTAGAAGATTGAATGTAGTTGTGGCATTAGTCAATCCGAATGGCATGACTAAATTTTCATAATGACCATACCTAGTGCTTAAGGCAGTCTTTGGGATATCTTGTTCCTTGATTCAAATTTGATAGTATCCAGACCTAGATCAATCTTGGAAAAAACCTTGGCTCCGTGTAGGGGATCTTAAAGTTCATCTATCATGGGTATGGGATACTTGTTTTTTACCGATGTCGTGATGTTATGAGGACCCAGTGTGAAAAAGTATGGAATGCATCATCATCCAACTTCTCTATTGATCTAGATAGTCAATGTGATCTGAGCCATTAGTACTAGTGTGAGTTGCATGGATTATCCGAAAATACTAGATTTTTGGATAATTTTAGTCTATTTTTTATATTATTTATTGTAAAAATCCGAAAAAGTTAGAAAAAGATTCTAGATTAGGATGGCATGCAAAAAGCTAGTTGTTTTTTCAGCCAATCAAGAGATTTTTCATAAAAAAGACAGATTGATGAAATCGCACACATTGCAATCACTGTAAACAGGCTAAAAACTGCAGATTGAACTGAAAGAAGAAGAAGGAGTGATCTAGGAGATGCGTGACCAGGTGTCCTTTGTCCTGCGGTTTTACCCCCCTTTCGGAGCCAACGGAGCCATCAGATTTGGGTTCCGGGCAGCAGAGAAAGAGCTGATTTTTCCGATCCACGTTTTTGGTCTACGAAGGAGCTCCAGGAGAATTAATGCTTGGAGATTGCTTTTGAGTAGTGCAAAGATTCCAGGTTCTTTCAATACATATTGATTCAATTCATTGTGATTTGTTTTTGTCCTGTTTACCACTTGGGTATTCTCTATCTTCTCTTCCATCTCCTATCTCTACTTCCTTCTACTTCTGATCCCCGGTAGATTTGACCTTTCGACAAAAACCCCTCTGATATTGGTGAACCCGACGTGAAAGGTCGTCAGAAGAAGGAAAGACAAGATGCGAGAATCTTCGAATACATTCTCCAGTGATGTTTTGCAACAGTTGGTGCAAAATATGAATATCCTTATGCAGGTACAACAACAACAACAGGTGATGCAAGCTTCAGCTCAAACAGAAAGTGTTGTAATGAATGCTTTGCAAGCAGTTGAGCGTGAGGTGAAGTTATTCAATGTCAGGAATGTATCTGCATATGTACATACCTATGCTCAAAAGATCGAATTCTTTGGAGTGGCTCAATCTGCATGGAACCGGTATTTTGTACTGTTACTATTCATGAACTAAAAGCACGGATTACTGAATTATACTTGCAGGATGCAAACTCTGTAGCCTTCAAGAAGACACTCAGGGAAGAATTTTACATTGAGGACACCAGTTTGATTACGTGCAAGACTTTTCAGGAGTGGGTTACACAACCCAATAAGGGTCTTGTGGCTACGGAATTGTTAAGAGAATTTGAAAGTCAATTTGAGCAGTTTGATCTTGCAGAACAGCAAGCTCTTGCAAGTCAAAAAATTGAATTATTTCTATAGGCAGCTGATCCTGAGCTTTAAGAGAAGCTTGATGATTTGCTGGAGGATCAGACTATAGAGACAGGTTTGAAAATAGAGTGGAGACATGTCAAGGAAGCTGTTATTGCACTTGTGAAGAAGCATACAAGAAGAGAAAGATTGCATGTCTCTAGCTTGCCCACTGTTACGGGTAAGACAATTGATGTATCCAGTAAGCCACCTACTTCTGTGGCTAACCCTATAGTTGTACCTGCTATTGTTGCCTTTGTTAGGGAAGATGTCTTGGATGAATTGGTCAAAGGAATGCGAGATCTTCAATTGAAGGTTGCAAAATTGGATGAAAAAGGACAAGAGAAAAGGGGACGGGCAGTAGCCCCTTGTTAGATATGATCAATACCCCACCCTCATTAGGTACTACTAATGATCCATGGTGCTCAAAGTTGTAAGGCCCCCATTATGAGGTGTTGAGTGTTGAAATGACTTGTTTTTTGGCTGATTTTTGTTGTTTTTGAGAGCTGAATGGTTGATTTTATGAGATGATTGATTGGTTTGGAAGTGGTTTGAGAGTGTTTTGGATGATATTGATTGTGTTTTAGAAGTTCATGATGTTTATCAGTGGAGATATGAGGTTCTGTGATGTTCTGATAGGTTCTGATTGGTTATGTATACCTTCTGTATAGCTTCTATTTTGTTCTGTTTTGTTCTAATTATCTTCTGTAAGGAGGGATGGAGTATTGATTGATGAAGATTGAGATCTTGTGAAAGCTTATTGAATGGTTTTTGAGAGTTTGGAATGGTTTGAGTATGAGTTATGTGGTTTTGATGACCTTCTGTAACCTTCTGTAGGTCTTCTGTAGAGCTTATGTTTCTGTTCTGTTCTGTACTGTAGCTGTTATGGTACTGTTCTGTGACTGTTCTGTATGCTTCTGTATATGTTCTGTTGGATGAGAGTGTAGCTTGGGAAAGTTTTCTAGCCTTGGAAAGAGGTGAATATAAGTGCAAAAGAGCTGAAAGAAGTGAAAGAAGTAGCTGTTGAAGACTCAAGTAAAGACTGGAGTGAAGTGACAGTAGTGAGCTATGAAAGGACACTGTAGTGGCTCTGGTGACTCTTCATATCAGACATACCTCTTGGGAGGGGTATCCACGACCTAAGAAGGATTATTGAGAGTGATTTTGAGAGATTGTAGTGAGGATATGATGTATTATTGATAGAGAGAGAGAGAGAGAGAGAGTCAGAGATAGCCAATTTTACTGAAACAGAGTGATTGTATGTGAGAGATTGAGAGAGAAGACTATGAAGATATTGAAGATGAATACTATGTGATGTATTTTCCATTCAAAGATGGTGTATTCCTTTGCTTTCTTTGTTATATTGATGGATTTTGTGAAGATATTGAAGAATATGGTTGATTCTATCAAATCCGTGGGAGATCTACATGATGCTGCATGAAGATTTGTTGTGCCTAGTGTTCTTTTCTTCATTGTGATCATATGAAACATAATAAACAAGCTTGTTGATGTTACAAGATAGATTTTCTTGCAAGAGAATTCTCTTTTCCTTGGTGTTCCTCTTGGGGCTCCATGAGGAGAAGCCAAATGTGAGCCTGGACATTGGTTTGAGTCCTGACTTGTATATCAGATGAGGTCTATGTGACCAAATGGCAAAGAGGTGACCATTGTGGGTCTAATCTTTGGGTTAGACGGAG
The DNA here is from genome assembly GCF_053477565.2 of Lygodium microphyllum. Taxonomy (NCBI): domain Eukaryota; kingdom Viridiplantae; phylum Streptophyta; class Polypodiopsida; order Schizaeales; family Lygodiaceae; genus Lygodium; species Lygodium microphyllum. The sequence goes on from NC_141164.1 coordinate 110,285,421, forward strand.
TGGTTAAGCTCGTAGCAACTCGAGGTGCATTGCATTGAGTTGCAGGGTAAGGGAGTTAAAAGGGGCCCCTATTTTGGGGTCCGGGGGCCACGGAAGCGGCCCTCGACTGGGGGGTCCAAGGCCCGATGGTAAAGGGAATATTCCTTGGCCGACTAGTGGAGGCTCAAATGGTAGGTCGGTCAGGCCGACCTAACGGCCTTCACGAGCTATAAAAGTTAAATCCCTTCACAGCCATCCATCATTCATCTTTCACCCAATCAAAGTTGTTGTTCCAGCTAGCCTTAAGCTCTTCACCTATCTTCTGTCTAGATTGCCATCTAAGCTTCACATAGTGGAAGCACACGGGTGGACAGAGCCATGTTTGTATCAGTTATTTAGAGCTAAAGAATTTACTGACTCTCCTCTTATCTGTTGTGTACTCTCTATCTCTTTCTCAAATTCTGTTCACTGCGCCGTGTAATTTTTACATGGTATCAGAGCCCAGGAGGCTCTAGAGATCGAAGAGTGTGCAAGAGGCAAAGGCTTCAATAGCAAAGAGAAACTATGTCGACTTCTGGAAGCGGTTCTAGCGCATCAGGAAGTGGTGTAGGAGGTGGTGCTGCTGTACCGGCTATTCAAGCACTGAGGATTCGTCCACCAACCTTCAGTGAAGGCAAGTTAGATGGCACACGCTACACCTTGTGGAAGTTCAAAATTACAACTATCCTTGATTCTTATGAGCTTTTGGAGAGACTGTGCTGGGGACTCACGCAGAACCATAGCCTACCCCCGACCCATCAAATTCTAGTGTGATGATTCCTCTGAATGCAAATCTTCTACGAGCTTGGAAACGAAGGAATGCAAATGCATTATGTGCCTTAGTTATAAGCTATTCTGACAGTGTTCTGACTTTGATTCAGCATAGAACCAAAGCATCAGAGGCTTGGAATGTACTAGGGAGTCAGTATGAAACACGAAACCAAACAAGGATTCAAAACTTGGAGAATCAACTAGCAGCGGAGAAGTTTGCTGAGGGAGAGACAGTTGAAGCATTCATCACTCGGATTAAGAATCTGCGCGACCAGATGGCTGGCGCTGGGATACAAAAGACTAGAGAAAAGCTAGCTCGGAGGTGTCTTTCGATTTGTCCACAAAAGTTTGATGGACTAGTAACTGCCCTTAACTCAAGTGAGACCTCAAGCTTTGACTTTTGAGAAGTTTTGTGCATTATTGATGGAGGAGGAGTTGAGACTGAAAGCCCGAGAAGGAAGCAACAATGGAGATGCTGCATTCTCTGCCAATGCAAAAGGCAAAGGTGGTTCCTCCACCAAAAATGATGGTGACAAAAAGAAGGTGGCAAGAAGAAGTTTCAAGGAGAGTGCTTCTGCTGCAAGAAGAAAGGACATGCAATTGCAGATTGTCGTGTCAAGAAGGCAGATGAAAAGAATGGTACCCTTAAAAGTAAAGGGAAAGAGACAGCAATACGGCTGAAGCAGAGTTGGAATTATTCATGGCGACCATTGAGAAAGTGTGCTCCTCGACGCAAGAAGAATCTACCATTGACTCATGGGTGTTGTATAGTGGGACCTCCCGTCACATGACCAACAAGAAAGGTCTATACAGTTCTATGCAGCCTCTAAAAGAATCCATCACTGTGATGGTTGGAAATGATGCTAAATGCCCTACTGCGGGCGTAGGTACTATTTCTTTTGTTGCTGCAAATGGTGAAGTCAAAAAGCTTTCAAATGTGTTGTATATTCCCAAAATCAGGAGAAATCTGTTATCAGTTGCCATAATTGATCTTGGTCATGAAGTGAGGTTCAAGAAGACACATGCAGAAATTCTTGATAGTGCTGGCACAATTCTTGGCAAAGGAGAAAGAAGGAACAACCTGTATGAGCTAAGTGCTCTTATAGCCACCGCTAGAGTGGGCACAAGTAAGCGTTGGCATGAAAGGTTTGGACACATCGGATTTGCAGTGTTGAAGGAGATGCAAAAGCAAGGTATGGTTGGTCACCTACCTACAATAACTGAATTGAAGGAACAATGTGAAGCTTGTATGATGGGCAAGCAACAGAGAAAGCCATTTCCACAAGAAAGCAAGAATAGAGGACAGGCTCCTCTAGAGTTGGTGCATGCTGACTTGTGTGGTAAGATGCCTACACAGGCCTTGGGGGGATCTTCTTATTTGATGTTGATTGTCGACGACTACAGTAGGAAGATGTGGGTATACTTCCTTCGTGACAAGGCTCAAGCTTTTGGTAAGTTTAAAGAATGGCTAAAACTTGTTGAGAATGAAACATGGAAAAGTGTGAAGAAATTTAGAACAGATGATGGTGGTGAGTTCAACTCAAAGGAGTTTAAAGACTTTTGCAAGAGCAAAGGGATCAAGCGTCAATTGACGACGCCTCACACACCTCAGCAGAATGGTGTTGTGGAACGCAGGAATCACAACATTGTGGAGATGGCAAGATGCATACTAAAGGGCAAGGGATTGCCTAACCATTTTTGGGCTGAAGCTGTTAATAATGCAGTCTACATTCTAAATCGGAGCTACACAAAGGCTCTTAAGGGAAAAACACCTCATGAGGCTTACACTGGTAAGAAACCATCTATCTCACATTTCAGAACTTTTGGATGTGAATGTTATGCACATGTTCCAAATGAGAAGAGAAACAAGTTAAAACCAAAAAGTAGAAAATGTATCTTCTTGGGTTATAGTGATGAGCAGAAGGCTTACAAATTATATGACCAAGAGGCAAAGAAGATCATTGTGAGCCGTGATGTGGTGTTCAAGGAGGAGCCGCATACAGTGGAGGAGGAGAAGGAAAGTTCTTCCACTTTATCATCAAGCAAAGAAGTAGTCCACTATGAACCTGTCCCGAGAGCTATCCCTATCCTTAAGGAGGAGGAAGCATCATCTTCAGATGATGAGGAAAAAGTTCACCAACCTGACATCATGCCACCAGAAAAGCCATTGCCATGCTGGGTGAAGCAGCTCTATGACCACAATAATCCTATGCCTGCATCTATTGAAGAGAAGGCAGATGGACCAAGGAGGTCTTAGAGAATAGAGAAGCAAAGGAGGGCTTCTACTCACATAGTCAATATGGCCTTGATGTTTGAGTTTATTAGAGAAGTAAAGGAGCCAATTAACTTAGAAGAAGCACTTGCAGATCCATCATGGAAGGCTGCTATGCAAGCAGAGTATGATAGCATAATGAAGAATGACACTTGGGAGCTAGTTGATTGACCAGAAAAGCGGAAGGTTATTGGCACCAAGTGGATTTGGAAGGTAAAGTACAAGGCTGATGGTACCTTAGAAAAGTACAAAGCTAGACTGGTTTCTTAAGAATTTTCACAAGTTGAAGGGTTTAATTTTCAAGAGTCATTTGCCCCAATTGCCAGAATGACCACTATTTGCGCGGTACTTGCAGTGGCTGCCCACAAGAAATGGCCAGTGTACCAAATGGATGTTAAGTCAGCATTCTTAAATGGTGACCTCAAGGAGGAGGTGTACATGGCTGAGCCACCAGGGTTTGAGGCCCCTCATTCAGAGAACAAAGTGTGTAAGCTGAAGAAGGCATTGTATGGGCTGAAACAAGCCCCCAAAGCATGGTACTAGCGGATAGATAAGTTTTTTTTAAACCTAAACTTCAAAAGATGTGCCTTAGATGCTAACTTGTATGTTTAGAGGGATGGTAAAAAGTCTGTAGTGATTGTCCTATATGTGGATGACCTTCTTAGTACAGGTAACTATGAAGATATGATCAACCAAACTCGAAAGGCTTTGAGTTCTGAGTTTGAAATGATAGACTTGGGCTTGCTGCACTATTTTTTGGGGATTGAAGTCTGGCAAGAGCTTGGCAAGAGCCAGGAAAGATCTTCATCTCTCAGAAGAAGTATGCATGGGAGATCTTGAAGGCATTTGGCATGACCGAGTGCAAGGAGATAGCTACACCTATGGAGGTGAATGCAAAGGTATCCGTCGAGGATACATCAGCACTAGTAGACATTGGGAGGTATAGGAGGTTGGTCAGCAGTCTGATCTACTTGTGTAACACCAGACCAGATATCAGTTTTGTTGTTAGTGTTTTGAGCAGGTTCGCAAACAAACCTCATTGACTAGTGGAGGCTCATATGGTAGGTCGGTCAGGCCGACCTAACGGCCTTCGTGAGCTATAAAAGTTAAAACCTTTCACAGCCATTCATCATTCATCTTTTACCCAGTCAAAGTTGTTGTTCTAGCTAGCCTTAAGCTCTTCACCTATCTTCTGTCTAGATCGCCATCTAAGCTTCACACAGTAGAAGCGCACAGGTGGACAGAGCCATCTTTGTATCAGTTATTTGGAGCTAAAGAATTTAATGACTCTCCTCTTATATGTTGTGTACTCTCTATCTCTTTCTCAGATTCTGTTCGTTGTGTCGTGTAATTTTTACACCCCTAAGCTTGGAAAAAGATGTATGTGGTGTGACAATTTGCAGCATGAGAGAAAGGATTGTGTTGCCTATCAGGAGGCCTTGGCACAACACCTTATCTTTTGGAAATATTTCAAGATCCATGCACAAGAAACGGGATTGCCTCTTCCTTTGAATTTTGGAAAGGGAGGTATGCAGAAGTTGTTGGAAGACTTGGCTGTCCCAAATGCTTATGCAGCGGTATATGCTTCTACTTTTGGTCTACAGTTGGATAGAATGCATGGCCAAGTGATGGTTGGTCCAAAGGTTGAAATATGGACACATGCTTTACATGCAGCTGAAAAGAGAAAGGTCAATGATAGTAAAATGTCTCATGCAGGGGCAAGACATTCGTGGCATAACTGGTTGGGAATCACGGGTAGATGCATATTCAGTGTATGAATATTTAGCAAAGGTACAAAACATGGATGTACTTGTGGAAGAAAAACAAAAAAGAGATGAAGATATTGCAGGGAAATCTAAAAGAATGGCAAGAAGAAGTGTGGATTAGCCTAAAGCTGCAAATCAACCACCTCCCGAGCATGTTATGGAAGAGGTCAATCGAGAGCAAAACAGGATAACAAACAAGAGGGAAAAAACAAGGGCAAGTAGCTAGGATATAAGTTTCAATCTGACATTGAGACAGCCATAGATCTTAAGAAGGTTCTTGAAGAATGGATCTTAAACAGTCGGTTGGAATTTACCTTGGGAGAGGTACTTGGCATTGCCAAGAGAGAATTTCATGATGAGATCATTGACATAATTAAAAGGAAGCATTAGTTTCTTAGTGATACCACTAGTGCATTGCTGCAATTTGAAGAGGAAACTGGTTTGTTGGGTATTCGGGCTGAATATGAGCATGAAGTAAGTACATGATTGTCTATGCATGATGCTACTAATCAATGGACAGCATGTGGAAAAGAGAAGAAAGTGGTTGAAAATGCATTGTCTCGTAGCAATATGCATGGTGGAGTAAGGCAAATGCAACAATATGGAGAAGAGACTCTACGATCTATTCCTCGCAGTCACTACACAAGAAATCATTGGGCTAGAGCTACCACTAAAACGGTAGTGAAATTAGGGGAACGTGAAACTCCTTGTGTTGCTTTACTTGACCATGGGTCTGAGATAAATGTCATTGAATGGGGATTGTATGAAAATGGTGCATGGTCTGTAGACACTGATCATGGTTGGCGAATGAGGGCTGCAAATAATTCTTCAGGGGAGCTCTATGCTACATGTCCTAATGTAAAAGTGACAATTGGTTATGTACAGGAAGAACGACACTTCTTTGTTCAAGATAATTCCTCATATGCAGTGATTTTGGGACAGCCCTATATTACAAGTGTGCGTATGGAAACAAAGGTGCTTGATGATGGATCTGCTTATGCAAGAGTCAGAAGCAAGGATGGGAGAAAAGCAGTCCAATTTCTTACTGTTTGTGTTAATCATCCTACAAATCATGATACGCTTCGAGAGTCTCCTTTGGTTCCAAATGCAAGGGAATTCAAAGACCTGGATTTTCATTAAGCACTGCTGTAATGCGGGGCTACAGTAGTGCTGTTCAGTAGGTGTGCTCGCCTCTTGATGAAATGAAGCATGTATTTACTATTGGTAATACTTAGTTTACAGCAAACAGTTCATGTTGGTTTAAGCCTATGGAAGCTATGTGTAGGGCGGAACGCATATCTATGAAATGGGCTATTAAGAAACTAAGAGCATTGGGGTTGTTAGCTGAAAGTGATGGCATTTCAGGAATCTTTTATGGGCTGAATATTAATGACACTATGGCTGAAATTTCAGCAACTATACATGCAGAAAATGAGGCTGAAAATAGAGTGTTGTCAATATGTTCTTTGGATATGTATGATGTTATAGCATTGTTTTCTCAGCAGGAAGGATTACAATGGGCTGAAGCACTTGTGGAGACAAAGTACAAGATAGTTGACAAAAAGGTGAAACCAATTGCTTTGCCACTTCCACCAGAGAGTGAGGGTTTGTATGAAAAAGTGTCAAGACATTCGAGCTTACGAGATCCTAAAGATATAGGTCATCAGTTTACATCTAAAACATTACAGGAATTCAAAGTTGGTACAGAAGAGTTTCTTTTTCCTACTGAGAGAAATTGTTTTATGCAGATGTTGGCTAGACATGGGAAGGCATTTGCATTTCAGCCAAGTGAAATAGGTTGTGTGGATCCAAATGTTGTCTCTCCTATGGTCATATTTACTGTGCCACATGTACAATGGAACTTGAGGCCTATTCCAGTGCCTAAAGCTTACTTGCCAAAGCTGATGGATTTGCTAAATGAAAAGATTTGCATGAAGATCTTGGAGCCTTCTTCAGCCCCATACTCAAATTGTTGGTTTACTATACCCAAAAAGAATGGGGCTTTGAGATTTATTCAAGATATGCACCCGGTCAATAAAGTGACCATAAGAAATGTGGGTGCAGGTCCTGTGGTTGATGAATTTGCAGAGGCTTTTGCAGGCAGAGCAATCTATTCTTTGGGTGATCTTTACTCAGGTTATGATCAGTTTCAGCTTGCAATTGAAAGCAAGGATATCACAACCATGAAGACTCCTTTGGGGTTAGTACGGATGTGTACTCTCCCACAGGGTGCAACAAACTTAGTGGCACACATGACAAATGCTATGAATAGGGTACTCAAGGATTTTATACCACAATTGACTATGCCCTTCTTGGATGATGTTCCAATCAAAGGGTGTGCACTGGATGAAAAGAATGAAGAGATGGATGCTCATGGATGTAGACAATATGTTGCACATCATATTGTGGATTGTGAGAGGATTTTGACACATCTAGAAGAGGTGCATTTAACTCTTTCTGGACAAAAGTCAGTCTTTGGAGTTGAAGAGGTTTTGATTGTTGGGCATCCGTGTGGGCCTTATGGGCGAAGGCCATCACAAGCAAAAATAGATGGGATTGATAGAATGCAAGATGTATGCATGACTGTATCAGAGGTGAGTAGATTCTTGGGTGCCTGTGTGTTTTATTTGATATGGATTCCTCACTTTGCACATGTAGCCGATGTTCTTTATCAGCTTCTAAGAAAAGGTCAGAAATTTCAATAGGAAAGGAAGCATCAGAAAGCAATGAAGAAATTGAACCAACTCTTAAAATCTGCTCCTATGTTGAGAAAGGCTAACTATTCACATGGAAAGTCTATCATTATTACTGTTGATACAATCCCAATCAGGATTGGATGGGCAATTGGGCAAGATGATGAGGAAGGGTAAAGATATGCAATACGCTTTGGTGCAAAAGTATTGACTGAACAATAGAGATTAGTCATTGAGACTGATTGTTTGCCAGTATTGGGTATGATTACTAGTTGTGCTACTCGAACATTGCTATACTCTGGTGGATTGCATACATCAAATCTTTGAACCTTGATTTTCAACATATTGCAGGAAGAGATAACCTAGTGGTGGCAGACATGTTATCTCAAGCACGCTATGAGAATGAAGATGGGATGATAGATGAGGAGAAAAAAGATAACTTTCTTATGGCTGAAAATGATGTTGTAAGAGTGAATTTAGTAATGCAAGGTGTTGCTACAACATTAACAGAAGCTTGGACAACAAAGAGAAGACACTTTAGATGTTTTGTATCTTGTGTAGAAGTGTTTCTGGAAGACAAATATGCAGGAGTGGGTAAGAATTGGTCAATACCTCAGTACATTAACAAAGAGAGATGAATGGTCAGATGAGGAGTTTAAGAAGATCAAGAGGAAAGCCTATGAATTTTTCTTAAAAGATGGATACTTATGGAAACATGCTAAAAAGAAACAGGGTATGCCATTGCGAGTTTTGGGTGATAGAGCTTCACAGGATTCCTGGCAGTCAAGAACCTCTGTCTACAGCCTCCGATCGCGAAGGACCGGCCTGAGGAAGCGGAGGATCACTCCTACATCTCTCACTACAAGTCGTTTTTTTTTTCACAGTCACAGTAAGCCTCTTCCATAACTAAAAGTTATTAAGCTTTAAAATAAAGCTTAGTAAGCTTTATAAGAAGCTTCAATTTAAAAATCGGCGGCAACAACGGCTTCTTAGCATGATTTTCGGCGACGAAAATGCCCCCCTCCCCCTCAAATTTCATCGATAGGCAGTCAGCTTACTTTCAAGCTTAGTCATCTAAGCTATAAGTCACTAATCTTCCTAATCTATTAAGTCCTGCAAGTTTTATTACTCTGCAAGTTCACCAAGTCCACAGAGATCACAATCAACTTATCTCAATTACTCCCATAAGGACTATTCCTGCACAGAAGCACAGAACTACAAAATTGTTCCCTGGAAAACTCTGTTCGCAAACGCAGACTTATTGAACCATTTTCAGCACACGTAGAAGGTCATACACAGTTTCTACGAAAATTACGAACACCGCAACCACAAAAGGATGAAGACCGTAAAAGCCAAAGAAAAATCTATAAGCCTTGTATACCCGACTTTGAGCTACGCTCATCCCGCTAATCATATTTTGAGAGAATTATGTCTTTTGGATTTTTACAGGATGAGGGAACAAAATATGGATGACTTAATGGCTGAAGGCGATCTTCCTGAACCTACGATGGAACAAAAATTGGATTTAATTATGATGCAGCTTGATGAAGAACGAAGAGCCCGACAAGCTTTGCAAGTTCAATTGGCCAATTTGCAACGATCTACTACCGACAAAGATGGACACAACCCGAAGATCTTATCCGATGTACCATCGATGTGACGCTCAAAGCTCAATCCATCCACAAAGAAACAAAGATAAGTAAAAGAAATTTCAAATTCCGTACTTTCAATGGAACTCGAGATGGAAAGACTGTACTTGCATTTATCAGTCAGTTTGATGATTACTTTCATGAAGAGACATATGCTGAAAAAGACAAAATTAAATGTGTCACTAATCATTTAGTTGATCGAGCCTCTCTTTGGCGGACTGTGGTTTGCAAGACCATTGATTGTCCCACTACCTGGGAGAGTTTCAAAAAGAAGTTTCTGCAGAATTTCCTTCCTCCCCAATTCCATGAAAAAGCCATAAAGCAATGGGATCTTCTATAGCAAAGAGATCGTGAGCCTATTTCCCAATACACCGAACGTTTTTGGAATGCACTACTGCAACTCCGCATGCTCGAAGATGTACCAAAAGCGACTCACAAACGCAAGTTTATGTCTGGCTTACTTGGACATTACTATGCTGAAGTCAATATGTTCAAGCCTACAACCCTTGAAGATGCAATTTCTTTGGCTCATGACACTGAAGACAAGATTCGAGGAAGAGACAAGCGTCCACAACAATTTCAAGCTAATGATAACTATGGTTCCAAGAAATTCAATTCAAATTTTAGAAGATTCAATCAAAGCTCCTTCATTATTTTTCCATAAGTCTTGGACAAAACCACTTGCTTTGCCATCAAATACCAATCCAAACCCTAAGCCATCTTCACAGCCAAATCCCAATATTCCTAGACTTCCTGCCATTGCCAACAATGAATCTAAAGCTAAGCCTATAGTTTGTTATAAATACCATCAACCTGGACATCTAGCAACCAATTGCCAATCGAAGAAGCCACCTGTCCATGTCAATTATCTTGGAGCAATAGAAGATGAAGAACATGAGGAAATGCCTAACTTTACGAAAGATGAGGACGACATTGCTACTCCTTCGGATACTTTACCAAGTATGCCAACTCCACATTCTTTGTTGACAATGAAATGTTTAGTGCATGGAAAAGAAAAGATTATTTTGCATGATGATGGTAATACATATGATTTTATTTCTGCAAAGTTAGTAAAAGAATTGAAATTACAAACTGTTTCTACACATTATCGCATTAAAGCAGCATTCTTAGGCACAAGGTATAATGGAACACAAGAGGTGCATGACTTAGAAATTAAAATTGGTGAATACACTGAACAAAGGAATTTTCTAGTTGTACCTTTACAGTCAAGTGATATTATCCTAGGTATGCCTTGGCATCATCAGCATAATCTTGACATAGATTATTCCACGCATTCAATTAAAATTTATTTTCAAGGAAAAAAATTACATTGTATGGTATGCACGCATCTAATAATTTTCCACTGCTTACTCATACTCAAGCTAAACATGCATTACGTAAAAGTAGTAAATCTTACTTAATTTGGGTGAATGAACTTCAAGCTAAAGAAAAACATATGCATCCTAGGCATAAACAATTTCTTGCACAATTTAAAGATTGTTTTGCTGAAGATTTACCACCTGGACTACCTCCTTCACATCCTGAAGATCACAAAATAGATTTAATTCCTAGTACACAACCACCATGTAAAGCACCATATAGGGATAACCAGATTGAATAGAAAGAAATTCAAAATCAAGTAGAAGAATTGTTAAACAAAGGATTAATTAGACCTAGTAGTTCTCCATTTGGCGCACCTGTTTTATTGGTAAAGAAGAAGAATAATACTTATCACATGTGCATAGATTATCGTGCCCTGAATAAAATTACTGTAAAGAATAGATATCCAATTCCTAGGGTAGATGATCTTATGGATAAACTACAAGGTTCTGGCATATTTAGTAAGATAGATCTTAAATCTGATTATCATCAAGTGAGATTAGATAAATCTGATATATTCAAAACTGCATTTAGAACACAATTTAGACATTATGAATTTTTAGTGATGCCTTTTGGATTAACTAATGCACCTGCTACATTTAGCCAAATGATGAATCACATATTTTTGAAATATCAGCATTGTGTTATAGTATTCTTTGATGATATCTTAGTATTCAGTAAAAATGAGAAAGAGCATTATGAACATCTGTCTTTAGTTTTCAAGTTGTTGAAAGATAATCAATTGTATCCTAATCCAGAAAAGAGTAAATTCTTTCAGTTAGAAATTGAATATCTAGGTCATATTGTGTCATCGGAAGGTATTAAGGTTGACCCTAAAAAAATAGAAGCAATATTGAATTGGCCCATACCTAAAAATGTACATGAGTTACGTTCTTTTCTAGGTCTTGCTAGTTTTTACAAGAAGTTTGTGTGAAATTTTTCATTACTTGCCTTGCCTTTGACTAAACTTTTAAAGAAAGGTATTATTTATCATTGGTCTGATAATCAACAAAAATCTTTTGATTGATTGAAACATGCATTAACCCATACTCCTGTATTACAACTACCTGATTTCAATAGACCATTTTTTTTTAGTAGTTACTGATGCTAGCGGATCTGGAATAGGAGCTATACTTATGCAAGATAATCATCCCATAGCCTACTCTAGCTGTAAACTGAAACCATCCGAGCTTAAATATTCTACTTATGATAAAGAATTGTTAGCTGTAGTACAAGCCTTACGACAATGGAAACATTATTTAATGGGTTCTGAGTTTATGATTAAAACTTACCAACAAAGTATTAGACACCTCCTTAGTCAACCTCAAATATCTGACCGACATATCAAATGGGCAGCTTTCATTAAGAGTTTTCATCCCCTTATCCAATATCAACCAGGAAAAGAGAATGTAGTAGCCGATGCTTTAAGTAGAAGACCGACCATTCATAATATTTATGTGATATCATTTGATTCTCTTACTCCTATGAATGATACTTATTATCAGGATATTACTTTTCAAGCTGATTGGAATAAATTAGTTGGAAATAACTGGATTCCTATTGATTCACTGTCTTACAATGATGGATTCATGTTTTATGAAAAGAGATTATGTGTTACAGTTCCATTTAGATCATTTGTTTTGAATGAGATTCATTGTCCTCCATATCAAGGTCATAGAGGTATTATATCTACTTTGCGTATATTGACTGAAGATTTTTATTGGCCACATATGGACACTCATGTATCTAACTATGTTTCTGAATGTTTAGTTTGTTAAAGAGTTAAGAGACATCATGGTAAACAATATGGTTTACTTATGCCTTTATCTATTCCATCAAGACCATGGGAACAGATTTCTATGGATTTTATTACTGGTTTACCTAACACTAAAGCTAACCATGATATGATTTGGACTGTTGTAGACAGGTTTAGTAAATAAGCATATTTCATTCCATGCAAGAAAACTTTAATAGCATCTCAAGCAGCTCAGTTGTTTTTGAAAACTGTGTTTACTAATCATGGTTTACCAAAAGTTATTATTTCTGATCGTGATTCTAGATTTTGTAATAATTTTTAGATTACTTTGTTTGCTAACTTAGGAATAAAGATTGATTTTTCATCTGCATTTCATCCTGAAACTAATGGTCAAACAGAAGCTACTAACAGTACTATTTTAGATATTTTACGTGCATACACTATTTCTTAACCACATACATGGGATACACATCTACATTTACTTTAGTTTGCATATAACAATACACCACACACAACTACAAAGAAAGCATCATTTGAAGTGATTTATGGTTATAAATTGTCTACACCTGTTGCATCTTTATCAAATAAGATTCAGAGTGTTGATGATATTGCTAACATGCACGCTACTATTTTTAATGAAGTTAAAGATATGATTGCCAAAGCCCAGCAATCATATACAAAGCAAGTAAATAAGAATAGATAGGCCATGAATTTTAAAGTTGATGACTATGTTTGGTTAAGAATAGAAAAACGTAGATTACAAAGTGTAGATAAACATCCAGTTGTGAAATTAGCACCTAGATTCTATGGACCATTTAAAATCATTCACAAAATCAATGACAATGCATTTAAGTTAAAACTACCACCATGCCAGGAGGCATATTTCACGATGGATTCTATGCCACGGTGGATTCCGTGAGGTTTTATGGTGGATTCCGTAAACTTTGATTATCGGGGCTCATACACAAAGTGGATTCTTTGTGCAAAAAGTTGATGGGGACGCCTATCCTTTTCGGGCGTTTCATTAATTTAGTGTGTACATGGCTGATTCCATAGCGGGTGATTCCTCAAAATACATATTAAATTAATAAACATTTATGAGTTTAGAGTGCACACTCCTGAAAAATTAAGGTTAGGATTGATTTCTAACCAATTGATTTATTTATGTAGCTGAAAACTGCTAGCTATTCACTTTTGTCGGTTTAATTTTATTATTTTACTAACGATTGTGAATGCTTCAGTTAATGTGTAGAGATAGCAGCAGTGCCAGAAGAAAGCATTGGAGGATAGCGTGTATTCGAGTTATCATCTATATTTTGATGGGCGCATACCTTAGGCATGACGCCTATATTTTGTCGCACCTATTTATTAAGTCGTTGGATATTTATTTATTATTTTTGTATGCGCATGGGCGCACAATTATGATATTTGTATTTGGACATTGTATTGGGTATGCTTGACTTCTTGGGCACCTGCCCATTAGCTTTATTTCTATTTATCACTAAAGCAAACTCAAAAGCCAAATTTGGGCTATTATTTGAGCTTGAAGATGATTAATACATAAAATACATGCTTTGTGGAGCGCTCACACAAGGCATGGGGGGACATTGCACCCAATTGGTCTCTTGTTCATGTCGTGCATGCTTTCTACCTTGAGTTTTGTGCAAAAAGTAGAGTTCTTTTGTTCTTGGGGACCTTTTGATACTCACTACGCGCGCTTACGGCATCCGATCTGTGCACCACTGCCACCACGGGGTGATCTCCCCTTGCCTCTAAAGCCGCCAAATCCATGCTGGCCCTATGTATTCGTGCCATGCCAATTACTCTGTTGCTGCTGTACATAGGTATTTGGAGTGTCTGCAACACGACCTCAAAAAGATCCATGGCCTCTACCGCCTCTGCTACGCTGGCTAGAATAAAGGATAGTGTCTTTCCTTTGAGATGCACTAGAACCTGTGTTCAACCCAAGCTTCACTTCTTCGTATAACAATAGGGAAAGCAACTCATCGCATTTAGGGGGTTCGACTCTAATAGAAATAGAAGTGTCAAATGCTTTATACTCTTTGCCAAGTCTAATTAGAGTGATTGCTATCATATCATCTTCAGACACTGTAGATCTAGGTCCTCTATGGTATTAATCTCCGTCGTGTAGGCCTAGATGCTTTTGCCATTCCTAGATATGTTGTTAAATTGTTGCTTTAACTATATCTTCATGGCATGTGTTGCATTTTCATAGTTCTTTATGAGTATGTCCCAAGAATCTTTTGGGGAATCACATCCAATGATCTATATTGCCATAGCATCAGATATACATAGGAAAACCAATGTAGCACTTTGCATGCTCTCTCTGTCAATTCAGGTTTAGCTTCATCACCAGTGCATAGATCCTAGTAACCTCTGCCGACCAAGAAGTTCTTCATATGAAACTTCCACAATGAAAAAATATTGTTATCGAGATTTTCACCAACAATGTGTGTAATGTTATTAGTGCCCTATGCATTTGCGATGTTGCAACAGACTATGCCTGATCAATGCCTAGACTTCCTGCAAGACAACAAGTCTGACTGACTAACTATAGCATTTGATTGTTTATGACGGTTTTCTACAACAATTTCACTACTAAAAACATGGTATTTCAGTCCATTAACATCTCATTACCATCCACAAACATGTGGCATCACCTGTAGGTACATTCGTCAATACATAGACGATATAGTTTTTGTATACTTTATATCATGCAACCTTACTATCAGAGTACGTACATGCAATCTAAAATTTAAACTATCAGTGTGACTAGTAGTTGATTCAAAGCCAAAACGGAGGTGTATACAAGTCATACATGCTCCAAAACTTCATAGGCATCTACTAGTACATGTAGCAATCCAAATATGACCATATAGGTACAAATCAATGCATAACCAACAAGTACAAGTGTCAAAACTCATTTTTAGAGGTTGTAATCAGCAAATGTTTATCAAAACAAAAGGTATCTTAGTCCAAAACCTCCTCAAGATTTCATGTACATATGCCACCATACATGAGAATCAATATATAAACCTATCAGCTCCCAACAGTGTCTCTGTTCAAAGTTGAGAGAGAGAGAGAGAGACAAGGAAACTCCATTGTCATGAGCCTTCAGGCTCTCAAAGTCATTTCTTCATGTTCCACACACACAAACTGAAAAGCACACACTATACAAAGATAAAGTGACCTAGTATAAGTGTAGACTAGACAGACTAACTCTAGTCAGGTCACTAACTGACTACTAACACGACTTATTTAATATAGTCACATGTAGATAGCTGCACACTCTAGCTGTCATAGATGTCGGTCATAGATAAAGAAACACTGACGGTGAGCTTGATTTCTAACACTCCCCCTCTAGCTCAAAACAAAACTCAAATCATCTGCATCACTCCAAGTAGCTGTCTAAAGTGAATGAACTTATCTTTACCAAGTGATTTGGTAAAGATGTCTGCTACCTGGTCTTCAGTCTTCACATACTCCAAGTCAATCTGATCTGCTTAAACCATTTCCTTGATGAAATGGTAGTGAACCTCAATGTGTTTCAATCTTGCATGATAAACACGATTGCTTGCTAACATGACACTGCTCAAATTGTCACAGTGCAGCTTGACTTTGCTGTCCAAGTGTACTCCCAAGTCATTCAGCAACTTCTGTAACCACTTAGCTTCACAGGCCACTAAGGCCGCACCATGATACTCTGCTTCCGTACTGGACAATGCAACTTTAGGCTGTTTCTTACTATGCCAACTGATGCCATTGTTGAATTTTTTTGTGACCCAAAACGGTCCCTCCCACTGGTAGAGAAACTTGCCATCCTTTCTTTTATCAAAGCGATTGTCATATCGAAGCACTAAAGATCCCTCCTTGATGTTTTTATCTGTTAGCTTCTTGTTGAAATTTTCTCTACACTTCTCAGCTTCCTGGGAGTAGTGGTTGATGGCTTCTTCACGATCCAATTGTAGCCTCTCTAGGTTCAGTAATCTTTGATGTAACTTCTCCTTTTGAGAGCCTACTGTGCCACCTAATACCCGAAGGCTAGCTAATTTCACCTCAATAGGAAAAAGAGCCTCTTGTCCATAAACTAGATGAAAAGGTGTGAACCCTAACATGGTTTTGAAGGAGGTTCTATAAGCCCATAGAGCTCCACTAAGGTGCTTGTCCATATCCTGGGGCCTTGAATGTACCTGTTTGCTGATGATTTTACAAATCATTCCATTTACCTTTTCCACCAATCCATTGCATTGAGGGTAGTAAGGGGTAGAGTGTCGTCGTTGAATATTTAGCTTTTGCATGAGTTCACCCACCACATTAGCTCTAAACCCTGGTCCTCTATCTGATAGTATTTCAAGAGGGGTACCAAACCTACAACAAATGTGGTCAAAGATGAATTTACTCACTTCCTTAGCAGTGATTCTTCTAGTTGGCATAGCCTCGGCCCATCTAGTCATGTAATCTACCCCCATGATAATATACTCTTTTCCTGATGGAGTGCGTGGTAGAGGCCCTATGGCATCAATTCCCCACTTCTCAAAGGGTCCGTAGACCTTGATTGGGGTTTGGGGTTCTGCTATGAGGGCCGTCGTGGTCCTGATTTCTGACATTCTTCACATGTTTGACACCAATATTTGACATGTCGGTGTAGACTGGGCCAAGTAAAGCCAGCTTGTAGAACCTTTCTACTTATGATGTCGTGTGCAAAGTGGCCTCCACACACATCATCATGGCAAGCTTTTAAGATTTCTTCAATTTCCCATTTTGATGGCACTTTCCTAAGCACACCATCCTTACCAAGACAATACAAACTGTCATTTACTATGCTATATCTTGTAGCCTTCCGAGCTAGCCACTGTCTTTCTCCCTTAGTCAGGTGTTTGGGAGCTTCTCCTTTTTCTAAGAGATGTAGAATATCTTCTAAGTCTTCCTTGCCTTGTCGAAGTGGGGGTTTGATAGCCACTGCTCCCACCATTGACTCATTGAGCTTTGATGATGCTAGATGGTCAGCATCTTTGTTCTGGTCTCTTGGCACATGATGTACTTGTGCCTCCCTAAATCTTCTCATAAGAGATTTGGCCTCTCTCATTTTACTAGAGAGGTTTGTATTTTTGCATGCCCATGTACCTTGCATCTGCCTTACCAATAGCATGGAGTCTCCAAAAGCATTCAATCTCTCGATTGAATTACTAAGACACCAACAAAGACCATGAATTAAAGATTGATATTCTGCCTCATTGTTAGAGTGGACACCTTCCAAGATGATTCCTTCACCATAGATTTTCTCTCCTAAAGGAGAGAAAACAACGATGCCTGCGACTACCTTATCCTTAGTTCTCTTGTATGCACCATCAAAGTAGAGGCTATAAGCATCTACAAGAGTTTTTATGGATGGGGGTGGTGGAAGGTTCTTTCTTTTCACCATGAGATTTTTCTCATAGCACATATTTGTCAAAATATCAGCCAAGCATGCCCGAGTTGTTTTTTCAACCTGCACTGTATAGTCAAACTCTTGAAGTCGGACCACCCACTTTGCTATTCTGTCAAAGATTTCCATATGTTGTAGTGCATAGGGAAACATATCCTCCACAGTGATGATCACAAACCTCTTTGGAAGTATATATGGCCAAAATTTGGTTACTGCAAACATGAGGGCCAACACTAGTTGTTCCATGGAGGTGTAAGCCTTCTCTGAGGCTTTCATGAGGCGGCTGGCAAAATACATAGGCCTCATGAAGGACGTTTTTGGATCTTTTTGTAGGAGAGCAGCACCAATGGCCTCTTCTCCCACACTAGGGTTTACAAAGAATGTTTCTTCCCAACAAGGCTGGAGGATTATAGGAAGTGACCCCAACATTTTCTTTGTCTCCTTAAAATGTCCACTTTGTTCACTCCATACAAGTGTTTCTTGGTGTGTCAGTTGCTGCAGGGGGTATATGGCCTGAGAGAGTAAGTGTATAAATCTACCCAAATATCTTAGCTTTTGTAAGAAGGAGACTAATTGTTTGATGGAGGTTGGGGAAGGTAGAGCTAGCAATGTTTCTACCTTATTTGGATCTACCTCAATTCCTTCAATTGACACTACATGCCCTAGTAGTGTAACCTTGCTTTCCCCAATGTGACATTTATCCTTATTTAGTTGTCCACCCAACCTAGCTAAGCGAGTAAATCCTTCATCAACCTTGCGTAGATGTATGTTCCTTGAGCTGTAAATACAAAAGTCATCTATGAAAACCCTTATGGACATACCAAAGTAAGGTTGAAAGGTTGGTGGGGCATTTGTGAGACCAAAGGGCATGACCCGAAAGGCAAAACAGCCCCATGGTGTGATGAAAGTGGTCTTCTTTTGATCCTCCTCTGCAATGCGAATCTGGAAGTAGCCAAAGTAGCCATCACACACCGTATACCACTCATGTCCCGCTACTTCATTCAAGATTTCATCCTGAAATGGGAGAGGGAAGTGGTCCCTCTTTGTTGCAGCATTTAGTGGCTTGTAATCTATGCATACTTGCCACTTACCATTTTTCTTTGGCCTCACTACTACTGGGGAGACCCATTCTGAATCTTTCACTGGGTATATGAATCCTGCATTCAAGAGTCTCTTCACCTCCATCAACAGTGCATCTTGTTGCACAACTCCTAGTCTTCTCAATCTTTGTACTACAGGTTTGCTTCCTTCTTTGAGTTGGATGTGATGCTTCACTGCAGTGACACCTGTAATGTGAGTATAATAAAAAATAAACAATAATGCATGATTCTTGAGAACATTCACATAACCCTCCCTTTCTTCATCCTTTATATCCTTGGATATCATCTTCTCTAGGCTAACATCCCACACATCTTCTCCTTGGATTCTTGGGTTGTCTTTTGATGAGGTAGGTTCCTTTAAGGTGACGCCCATAACTTCGAGAGTGCTATCACTCTCTCTACTTGAACTCTCTTCCTCTTCTACCGATGAGGAATATCCACTTGAGCTCCATTCATCGGCAGACATTTCTAGTTCAAGGTTCTCTTGACGCCCACTCTTCAAGTTGTAAACCACCTTTTGATGGTGGCCACCCACCTTACGTGGCCTCAACTCCAGATCTCCTGTTGCCCAATCTTGCCTAGCTCCGATGCCCATAAGCCAAGGTTTCCCTAGGATGACGGGATATTCTTCCCCCTTTACTGGCATCACATAAACATCCACTGCTGCAGTGATTCCAAAAACAAAAACTCTCAAAGCTTTCACTATACCCACACATGTGACCGCATCATTGTTGGCCATCTTTGCCCTAAAGGTTGAGGATTCCATTACTTCTAAACCTAATTGATGCATAAGTTTTTCTGTCATGACACAAACCTCTGCTCCACTATCGATGTATGTTTTTCAAATCCGTTGACCTTTAATTTGAGCCTCCACTATAGGCACTATATCTTTGAGTCCATATGCCTTGATTGCACTAACCATTTTACCTTGCCTTGCCCTTGTGCTTACCATTTTTTACCATTGTCGTCGTAGCTTTGGAGAGGCATGAAGTAGTTGTGGCCAAGTAATTTTTGGCCCTTGAGATCTCACGTCTGCTACCAGATCATAAGGTTGTGTCCGAGAACCCAAAGGGAAGTCAGAGATATCAATTTTAGACCTAGTTCGAGTCTTTCTCTTCTTCCCTTCATCTCTAGGTGCCCGTGATGTACTTACCTCATTGGTTGCTTCCTTGCTTGTCTCAGTCTGGACACGTACCCGCTTGATAGGCATGGTCTCTACTACATCTATCTTCATCTTACCTCTTGCTATTTCTTCTTGGAGCCTTCTATCCCTGACCACCTCCTCTATTTTTATGACATTAACATTTGGTTGAACAGCAAGGGTTTCAGCTTGAACATAAGGTGGTTGTAAAATTGCAGTCGTGACTGCTCTTGCTCTTGAGTCCTAGCACGAGGACTTACTTGTTGTCGAGGACCTCTGGCAGGGTGATCATATCTTCTAGGGTGAGGACAATTGTACATGCCATGTCCATTTTCTCCATAGTTGTAACACAACATCTCCCTTGCTTGTCGCCGCATTTGTGGTCGATTTCCACCATTCCCCTCGATAGGTCTTCTTGCACCTTGCACAATATTCACTCTCAAACCCTCTAGTTGATTAGTAAGATTATTTATTTGTTGGATCATGTCTTCTTGACCTCTAACAAGGCCTGGTTCATTAGATACATTTGGGGAAACTTGAGAGGCCTCCATAGTTGTGATGTTGTTTCCCAAACCTGCTTGGCTAGCTTGGGCTTGGTACAGAATCTTTCGATTCTTTTCCCTAGTGATTCTCAAAGCATCTTCAAAAGTGTTTGGAAATTTCACCTTTACCTTCTCCCTGAGCAAGGGATACAAACCTGAAATAAATCGATCCTTTTGAAGGCAGTTTGGAGCTCTCTCTCCAGGGTTCAGTGAGTCTGACCACTGCCCCCAAAGCTTCAAAAACCCTTCCTCATAAGTTGCATAACCATAAGGATCACTTTGATGGAGGGCCAAAAGCCATTGCCATAACTCTTCAGCTGAGTTAGTTTGTTGAAATCTCTGCAAGAAAGCTGCCTTCAATCCTTCCCATTCAGCTCTTTGGGCCGGATTTAGAGTTTGGAACCAAATTCTAGCTTCTTCCTTGAGCACCAAAGGAAAAGCCCTCAACTTTAATGCTTCATCATCCCTCCCAGAGACAAGGAAGGCCATCTCAAGGTTGTCCAAAAAATCCAATGCATTTTCTCCATTGCGCCCAAAGAAGCTTGGAAATGCCATGTTGCCTTAGTAGAGTACAAAGATGAACATGTCTAGACTTAAGTTGTATTTTATGAGGGAAGGATGAATGGGTTTACAGATGCATTGATTTCAGCAAGACGTCTAGGCCCCAATATGCTTCTCATAATGCCTTGGAATCTAAGCTTTGTGCTGGCTACAATATGCACAGTTTGCATAGCAAGTGGACAGATAGGTCCATACAACTCGTTGTGATTCATGAGAAACTATTATAATAGGATAAAGACATGTACATTGAAGGATGCATTGTAGTCTAGCATTGGGAAGATTATAGGTTCTGGTGATACAAGAATCTCCCTTAATCTTTCAGCCCCAAAGTACATGACAAGACGCTGTTGGAAGAAAATCTTCCTATTGATGCATATATTAACTTGGATGTTTTATACAAAGTGGAAGGTGTAGAAATTCGGGCCATTATTACTATTCATGAGTAGAAACTACTTAAGGGAGTAGAGGGAATGCACTTTCTTGAATTATGAAAGATTTTTCCCAGAATGTTTCTTTTTGGATCTCACCAACTTTGCTATATGGAAAATTTGCTCACCAATGATTGTTCTTGCCTTAGTGTGTCCATCCTTGGCGACATATATTTCATAAGGTGTCACTACAAGATATAGACCTTATAGCGACGTTTAAAGCGACGAAAATACAAACAACAAAATTTTCCCCCGTCGTTGCAAAAAGCGTCGTTATTGACGACGCCATAGAATCGTCGCTATATGCGTCGGTATATGCGTCGCTATCTACGTCGCAAATGCGACGCATATAGCGACGCTGAAAGTGACGCATATAGCGACGGTTACAGATATTTGCGACGCTAATAGCGACGACAATAGTGACACGAGCAGTAAATTTGCGACGCAAATAGCGAGGGTAACAGAGAAAAAAAAAATTGTGGCAGGGCAGCACTGTGTGCTGTATGAGAGCCATACAAAATAGTTTCTGCACTGCTGCATACAAAGCGTTTGCAAACAAAAAGAATGTATACTGAAATCATAAAACTGATAGATGAAATAAATACATGATATCGCATAAAATGCGATTGGTACAATTATAAAACAATATCACTAATACATAGAAAATGTCTACATAGATCGGACGACTAAAAACTAAAGGTATGTGAGCGCTAAGGATCCAAGGGCGAGCTACAAATCGTCGTCCCCCGAAAGCTCTTCCCGCTGTAAAGGAGCATCAAACGGATTCTGCAGAAAAAGAAACAACATATCAATCCACCATACAATAATGCATTCAAATATCTCATGGTAACTACGGACAAGAAAGATGAGTGACTTACTGGGCCGCCGCGTCTGTACAATCGGTCGATCAATGATCTGAGACCGTGCCTCTCTGCATATCGAGTCTCAAGGCCTTGCGGATCGCGATTTGTAATGGAGTGCTGCAAAGAAAACAAAATGCTAACTGTTAGAAACATGATTGTCAGTACAAATAATATCTCAAAAAAACAAATAAGCAAAACAAAAGAAAAACTTACAAAGTCCTCCAAATATGTCCTGTGGCCGCCACTCCCAAGATGATGTACCGATCCGGCCTCGATTCGTGCCCTCGCCGCCTCCCGCTGCTGACTCCAACGTCCTGGCGAATTTGTAGCCTCCTCCCTCAGTCGACGCCAGTCATCTGCATCTAACCACTCGGGCTTTGGAGCCCCACTCTTAAATACGTATACCATTATCAATACGTATATTATCTTAAATTTCCTTCCCTTCCCTCTCCCTCTCTTTCTCTCCCTCTCCCTCTCTTCCTCTCTTTCTCTCACCCTCTCCCTCACCCTCTCGTTCTCTTTCTCTCCCTCTCTCATTTCCACCCTCCTCCTCCCTCTCCCTCTCCCTCCCTCTTTCTCCCTCTTTCTCCCTCTCCCTCTCCCTTGCTCCCTCTCCCTCCCCCTCCCTCTTTCTCTCCCTCTCTCATTTCCTTCCCCTCCCCCTCCCTCTCCCTCTCCCTCTCCCTCTCTTTCTCTTTTTCTCCCTCTCCCTCTCTATCTCTCTTTCTCTCTCATTTCCTAAACAAGCAAAAAATAAAGTGATTTAAACATCCTCCAAGCAAAAGGGAGAGGGAGAGATACAATGCACTCTCCCTCTCTTTCTCTTTCTATCCCTCTCTCATTTCCTTCCCCTTCCTCTCCCTCTCACTCTCTTTCTCTCTCATTTCCTCTCCTAAACAAGCAAAAAATAAAGTGATTCAAACATTAAACAAGCAAAAGGGAGAGGGAGGGAGAGAGAGAATGCACTCTCCCTCCTTCTCCCTCTTTTTCTCTTTCTCTCCCTCTCCTATTTCCTCCCCCTCCCTCTCCCTCTCCCTCTATTTCTCTTTCTCTTTCTTTCTCTTTCTTTCCCTCTCCCTCTCCCTCTCCCTCTCTTTCTCTCTTACTCTCTCGTTTCCTCTCCTAAACAAGCAAAAGGGAGAGAGAGAGAGAGAATGCACTCTCACTCTCTTTCTCTCCCTCTCCCTCTCTTTCTCTCCCTCTCTCTCCCTCTCCCTCTCCTTCTCTTTCTTTTCCTCTCCTAAACAAACAAAAGAGAACAATTTAAACCTTCAACAAGTAAAAGAAAGAGAGAGGGAGACTCACCAATGAGATATGGCGAGCGTGGGCGGCTTCTCTTTGCAACGAGGGCTCCTCCTCTCCTTTGCAAACAACGACGGTGGCGGTGGCGGCGGCGGCGGTGGCAGCAAGTCTCTTCCTCCTCTTCTCTCACAAAGCCTTGGCTCTCTCCCTCGCTCTCGCTCTCAAAATGCAAAGAAAAGAAAATGAAAACGGTGCTCTGGTTTCGGCCGCGCTTTTTTTCCCTGCGGCGTCGCAATTGGCGTCGCTATTTGCGACGCGACGCCAATTGCGACACCAATAGCGACCCCTATAGCGATGCTGATATCCGCCGTCGCTAATCGGCATCGCTATTGCCCCATTCCCTTGTAGTGTGTGATGGCCACCTTTTCAACCACACCCAACCTTCGAGCTAACAACAGTTGAAGGTAGTCTTCATACTTTGCACTTCTACAAAACTCCACACCGTTCATGCATAGTTGTCCTCCTTTGATGTCGATTAGGCTAGAGAGAGAGAGGGACTTGATGATTTGGAGACAAGGATCTCCCGGAAGGGCCTTTACTTTGTTTGCAAAACACTCACCACAATTATGAGAACCTAGCAATTGATGGCAACATGATTTTTTCCATTGTGAGAGAATGGAATTTTTAAGGTGAACACCTTTTACCCGCATACGTGCCGTCATCCGATAGGCATACTTCCTTTCTTGGGCTTCCTTGGGAGACCATTTTGGGAGTCGTGGACTTCGACCAGCTTCAAAAAGAGTTAGTGAAGGCGTTGGAGAAGAGCCACTTCGAGTACTTGTTGTAGAGGATACACCACCATGTGTTGTATCGTCCCACATGGATGAGAATGTGCTCAGCGAGGGCACCAATTTATGATGAAGGAAATTTGGTATGGCAGTCTCTATACTATACCAAACTCCCTTTTACCACAAAGTGAATGAGGTAAGGGCACCACCTAGTCATGGAAGAGCGGACTAGGATGCTATGTAAGAGGGAGAGGAGATTGTGAGGGAGAAGAGATGAAAACTAAGAGAGGGAGAGAGTGTGTGTGTGTGAGAGAGAGAGAACTACGAAAAAATAAGTGAATCAATAGACTTAAGAGATGGAGAACCCTCGGGACATAACCAATATACACAATATGGACATCAATATCATGGGCTTATTACATTGTAGAGCATACATAAGCTATAGTAAGAGAAGGAATTTCATAAGCTCATGAGGGAGAATGGGGAAGGCTCAATAGGGCTGAAGGAGGCCTCTTTGCTCTCTCTCTTCTTACAAATTACAAAGGAGAAGGCCTCTTTATATAGGCCTTGAGGGTGTTTAGGGAGGAGGTTAAGATGTAATAGGAATTAACACCACCAAAGCTGCATTAAGGCAGTTCCACCAATGTGGAAGCTCCATCTAGATGTTTTGTTGACCAATTTGTACTTAATCAAGCTCCATCATAGGTGAGTTGTCTCCATTCTCCCCCCCATAGCTTGAGTCCAAGAGCTCTCCTATAAAAAAATATAGAGAATCTTCATAAAATAAGATCATATCTAGCAATAATAGAGAGAGAGTAATGAGAGTTCATACATTACTACTACAATTAAGGATGATTTGAGGGTGATTTAGGAGGGGAATTCTAATGGTTTATTAGCTTGAGAGAGAGGAGAAGAGAGGGGAAAGGGTTGGGGGTCTAATGAATGATATTTTATGGAAGTGTTAAGTGTGGGGAAGAAAGTATGGATGTGTATTAAATTGGGAGGTGGTCTCCACTGCAGTTGGAAAAAGTTGGCATCCACCACTTTGGCCATATCTCCTGACTCGTAGCTCCAAAAAATTATAAAAACATACCAGCAAAAACTTCAGCTCACGTGCTACAACTTTCATGGTGAAAAGTTTTTTTGGATCGGAGTGGAAGTATTTTTAAAAAATCTTGCAAAATCATGTGCCTGATTTTTCTTCCACTAATGCTTCCAAGAAGGGTCCCATTTGGTTGAATTGTCATAAGGCTCCAAAGTCATGACATTATGAGCCTCACATGCCCTTTGGATGGTCCAAATCCATTTCATATCTTTCCTTTTCACATTATACATTTTCCCTTCACCTTCCTCCATTGATCTTTACTCTTCACCCCCCCTTGGTAAACCGGTCCATGAAATATTTTCATCCAGTGATTTCTTGGATTTCTCAAGAGGTTGTTCCCACCCTCTTCTTTATTTCAAAGCTCCAAATGTACAAAAAATCAACAAAGTGTTAGACAAATATTTTTTTTGTGATTTTCTTGGATCAATTTGCAATGTATAAAAACAACTTGCTAAGAATGCATAGACATCTTATGTTCTTTTTTTCGTTCATTTCATTGAAAGAAATACAAATGAATGATCCTCAATTGTGAGTTATTTCCTTTAAAATAGACAATGTATTTCAATTGCAAAAGTGCACCTTATCAAACTAGGTGGATTTGACAAGCATAATCGCAACCTAATTCCATGAATTAACCATGCATGTTTGTAATACTTCGACATAAATCAAGAAATAGGAAGAAAACCTGGACTTGTGGGTTCGGTGAAATGTCCACATGAATGTTAAGAGATGATTCTCCTACGGTTGCGCCTTGTGCCTTTTTAGGGGCCATCGTGAATTCGACCTTCTTGATTTGGCCGCAATCTTATGATCTTAGCTTGTCTCCCTCGTATGCGAAATTCCCTTTGCGGTACGGCTTCCTTGACTGAAGCATTGTCTTGCAGAATTGGGCTTTGGAAGGCCTTAGGGTTTGGAGCTTGGGCCTTCTTTGTTTAAAAATCTCGGGGGTTTAAGGAAATTATGGGGAAAATTGAGTGGGAAGAGCTTTGTAGCTCCCTCTCCTTCAAAGCCTTGGAAAGGCGTATTAGGGAACTAGTGGGAAGGCCTTATAGGCTTCCTCCTCGAAGCTCAGAGGAAAAAAAAGTTATTTTTAGGAGGGTTCAATGGGAAAGCCCTTAAACCCGGCAAGGAGATTGGCCTTGTGATGGATGTAATGAAAAAGGCCTTTAAATTCCAGGTTACAATGGACTTAATAGGGACTCCACGGGTAGGACTTTACAACCGGGAAAAAATGGCTTTTGGGGGATGCAAGGGAAAGGGGACTTGAAAATTCCGGATATAAAATGGCCTTCACGGAAAGAGATAAAATGGCTTTAAAGGACTTGTGTGGGAAGGGGTTTAAAAGGAAACCGGGGGCCAAAAAGGCTTTGTGAAAATGCTATGGAAAGGGGCTTTAAAAACCCAAGCTAAGGTGGCTTTTGGGGAATGCAAGGGGGGAAAGGGGGCTTAAAGAGCCCCCTTAGAAGCTTCTAAGGCTTCTGGGCGCTGCAGCACGTGGTGGTCTGGAGCCTTGATGACGGCGGCCAAACGAGGCTTTATTGAAGAATACGGTAATGACTGCAAATTAATTGCTAGAGGTAGATGAGATGGTAGGAGGTTTAGCTTGGACGCATCCATTCCAGAACATAAGATAGCCATGTTTGAACATGATGGGGTGCTATATGAGATGTTGAGATTTGGCATAAGAGGATTGGCCATGTTAATGTTCAAATTCTGAAATCTTTGTAGTTGAAGGAAGTGGTACTTGGATTGCCCAAATTCAAGTATAATGACTTTGGCCATGTATGTCTTGCATATCAATCTAGAAAGCAGGTCAGATTTCCCTTTATGAAGCATGTCAAGAATAGTTTGAGACCTTTGCAGTTAGTGCACTTTGATGTTTGGGGTTTGTCACATAATGCTTCATTGGTGGTGCTCATTATTATGTCTCCTTCATTGATGATTTTAGTAGGTACACTTGGCTATAGATATTGAAACATAAAGATGAAGTGTTTGATGCATTTAGAGATTTCAAGAAGCATGTTTAAAATGAGTTGGGATACTATATTGTCCTAGGTTAGATGGAGGCAAAGAATATGTCTCATGGGAGTTGGATAAATATCTTTCAAAGTATGGGATCAGAAGACATCTTACTTGCAGCTATACACCACAGGAAAATAGTGTAGTAGAGAGGAAAAATAGGGTACTGATGGAGTCAGCTAGAGCTATGCTGAATGAAAAGTGTTTGCCTAATGCTTACTTGACTGAAACAGCGGTGACTATTGTATTTGTGCTGAATAGAATCCATGAGACATTGTATGGTCATAAGACTTACATTAGGCACTCAAAGGTATTTGGCTGCATTGCGTAGATGCATATTCTCGATGAAAAGAGGAAGAAATTGTATCCCAAAGCTATCAAGAGCATGTTTTTGGGTTATGCACAAGACATGAAAGCTTATAAATGCTATGTATTGTCTACTCATGAGAGTTGATAAGTAGAGATGTTTTTGACACGCTGGCTTCATGGTATGGGAATCCTATTTCAGTGGCTACAGATGGATCAGCCAACACTAGTAATGTTGAAAATACCCCTGCAGTTAGTTAATCTATGGGAATTGGTTCAGTTGCTTGAAGGCAAAGTCCCCATTGGCTACAAATGGGTATACAAGGTTAAATGCAGCCCTATGGCTAAAATGGAAATTGCTAGAAGAATCATTGCATTGGCAGCATCTAAAGGCTAGAAGTTATGGAAAATGGATGTGAAAAATGCCTTTCTAAACTGTGATTTTCAGGAAGAAGTTTATATGGAGCAGCTTGGAGGCTATGTGCATCGAACTATCCCACACATGCATGCAAATTGAAAAAGGCATTATATGGGCTGAAATAGGCACCTAGAGCATGGAATCTTGAATTAGCAACTATTTACAGCAGCATGGATTTAATTTGGGTGATGTAGATCATAGTTTATTTGTGAAGAAGATAGATCATAGCTATGTGTTTCTGGTTGTTTATGTAGATGATCTACTTATCAGTAGAGATGATGAGAATGGGATCGCTAAAATTAAATCATTGTTGCAGACTGAATTCAAAGTCAAAGATCTTGGTGAGCTGAAATATTTTTTGGGAATTGAGATAGTGTCTATGCCTCAAAGTATATGGCTATTACAGAAGCAATATGCTTATGACATGTTAAAGAAGTATGGTATGATGAATGTAAGGCTATGGATACACCCCTAAAACAAAATGTCAAGCTCTAGATTGATGTTGGGATAGAAATTGAGAATGTAACCATGTATAGACAGATGTTGGGCAACTTGATCTACTTGATTATTACTCAACCTAACTTGAGTTATGCTGTGGGGCTGATCAATTAGTTCATGCAGAAGCCTTGCAAGCCGCATTTGGATGCAGTTAGGAGGATCATGAGATGTGGAAAGGGTACTACAGATTATGGGCTATTTTATGCATATGGAAAACCCCTTGACTTGATAGGGTATATCGACACTGACTGGGCTAGTTATGCCTATGATAGGAGGTCAAATAGTAGCTATACATTTGGATTGGGTAGTAGCATTATCAGCAGGCAAAGTAAAAAACAACTTATAGTTGCATTGTCTAGTACAAAAGTTGAGTATAGGGGTGTGGCCTTAGCAGCCTGTGAAGCTCTTTGGTTGGTGAAGTTATTGAATGACTTGAGGATACACTTGGAAAACAAAGTGAAGGTGCATTGTGATAATCTTAGCACTATGATTCTTGCAAGAAATCCAGTCTACCATGCAAGATCTAAACACATTGAAGTTCATTACCATTTCATTAGAGAAATGGTATTAGCAGAGCAAATTGACTTGAGGCATGTGAAGACTGAAGACCAGGTAGCGAATATCTTTATCAGATCACTTGGTAAAGAAAAGTTCATCTATTTTAGGTGTAATGAAAGAAGCTAAGAGGAGAGAGAAGAAGAGCTGAAGAGAGAGGAAGAGAGCAAGAAGAAGAAGGGAGAAGACTAGAAGAGGAGAGAAGGGAGGAGGAAGCCATGGAAGCTAGAGATGAAGGTGAAGAGTATGATCTTGATAATAACTAGTTGCCCTAATCTAGGGATCTTACACCTTATATACCCTGGTCAGTGTGAGTGGGTGTCTAAACCCTAGTCGGTGTGTATCCCGCTTGTTACAATCCATCCCCACTCTGAAGGTTTTTGCCCTAAAAAACAAGGAGAAATAGAGGGGAGTGATGGGTGGGCTAAGGGAGGGTTGCAGAGTACTACTTTGAGCCCTTTGACAATGAAAGTTGGGTGGGTAGAGACTAGGGACAGCATGCAGTCCAGGACCGGCCTACTAAAATAAACAGGTCATAACATTTGATAGGCTGCTCCAAATAGGGCGTACCACATGTGAAAACGAAGCTTATGACGAGTACTTTCAATTTATGTAGAATTAACATGCCAAATATTTGAATAAGTACAAAACTTTTCTAAAATAGTGTGTAGTCTGTAAGGCAAAGGTGGTCAATTGGGGCATGATCGGTTAGTCTTTCAACCGTTGGGCCTCACGGAGGTAGGGAAACTCTTTGATGATGGTTGCTAGGTAAGAGGCTTCTTCAAGGGTAGGCCTTGCCATTTGATGAGGTATTCTTTAATGAATTGAGACCATAAGTGCTTATCTCGCTGGCCAATGATTGCTTCAGGGATATATTGAGTGATGCCTTCTTCTATGGGGGGAAGTTATTGCACATAGTCCATGAGGAGCCTACAAAGGGTTTCAACTAGCTGACATGAAACACATTGTGGATTTTGGTGGTAGGGGTGAGTTCTAAGAAGTAGGCCAAGTCACCAACTCTCTTAAATATTCGGTATGGGCCATAGAAGTGGTGGGCTAGCTTGTTACTGTTGCCCTCTTTAAGAGTTAAGTAGCAAGACTTAGGCACTTTCAAAAGGACCAATTCCCCTTCTTGGAATTCCAAATTCCTTCATTTCTCATCACCATAGAGTTTTATGTGTGTTTGGGCCTTTTGAAGGTTCATTTTACATTACTAAAGTAAAGCTTGCATGCGATCCAACTCAGCCTCACTCTGAGGATTGATCTTATCATTAAATAAGACTGTGGGAAGGGGAACCTTATACCCATATAAGGTCTCAAAAGGGAAAACTCCAATTCTAGAGTGTGTGGAGTTATTATATGCAAACTCAACCAAGTGAAGCCACGTATCCAAAACGAGTTGTACATCATGGCAAAAGTGCCTCAAATATGTCTCAAGCCATTTGTTCACTCTTTCAGTCTGGCCATTAGTCTGAGGGTGGTATGCAGTGGACGGAGCAAGCTTGGTCCCCATGGAGGTGAAAACTATCTGCCAGAAGTTACTCATAAACTTTGCATCCCGATCATGTACTATGACTTGTGCCAAGCCATGCAACTTGAAGACATTTTCTAGAAACTGAGTGGCCACCTGAGAGACAGTGTATTGGATCTTAGTGGGGATAAAGTGGGTAGCTTTGGTGAGGAGATCAATGACCAGATAGATACTGCTCCACCCTTTCTTAGTCGCAGGAAGGCCAGTGATAAAGTCCATTGTGATGTGAGTCCATTTCCCTTGACAGATGATTTTTTATGCCGAGAAATGCTTAAAAATAGCCAAAATTTACGAATATCAGGGGAAAAATAGACTTTGTCGAAGGCGGCGGTGGCAATCACTACAATTTTAAGCGGAAAGTCCCTAAAGCTCTAATGCTAATTTTCATGGAAAATCAAATGATGGCGGATGGCCAAGCTAGAGTTTTCCTAGATGCAAAACGACATCATGAATCCAACGCAAGTTTCAAATCTCAATTCCAAGGTCGTTTGATTCCCCATTTAATCCCCGCAAGGTTCAGGGTTGTGAAGCGGCTACTAGATGATCTGGAAGTTGAGAACAGGGTGATGGGGCCTAGCTTTGTAGATTTCGATGCCACGGAACCACCCGTCCAAATAGATCTCAAATCTGATGTTGTTTGCCCCTCCAAAACCGGAAAAACCACTTGCAATAGTCTGAAACTAACAAGCTAGAACTAGTTTTTTTAAAGGTTTAAAGCTTAAGCTAATAATGAAGGAGGAAAAAACGTTTTTTGCATACGACAGGGGGGGGACATAAATTTTTTTTGTGCCCCATCAAATCGATTGATGCCTCCTGGAGGATGGGGGATGAAGAGAGAGAAGGGGAGATTGCTGATCTACTCCCTGATAGAAATATGATGTCTCCAATCCTGCAGAATATGGTGGAGAATTGAAGAAACTAGTTTTTAGTCTTTCCCTCTCCTCCCTCTCTCTCCTGCATAGAGGCCATTCATGTGCAAGAAATCAAGAAGAAGAGGGGCTGAAGGATGCTTGTCCGACTGTGATCTAATTGCTTCAAGATGAAGAGGAGGCTGAGCAAAGAGGTTTAGCATTGAAGAATGGTTGCAGGTCAGTCTGTGGGGTGCCCAAAATAATTACTAAAAAACCCGCAATACGCAAGACCGCGGTATGCTCTAATTTTACAAAGAAATTTGATTGTTTTTGTTGTTTCATGGTCCAAATGTTGTTCATATGCAATGAATGTTTGTTTGAACCTTGTTTGCATCATGTTTGAGGGATGATATTATAAAAATACAGAACCCATAATGATTTAGAGCCGTTATTCATTTGTTAAAACACGCAAAATGTCATTTTTCAATGGAAATTAGTGGTTTTTTTTTATTTTGAGTTGGGAAAAAGGAATGAAAATGGGATAAACTCAGAGAAAATGTTAAGTCTCAGTCAAAATAGTAAGACAACACAAATAAATCTAAAATTACCTATTTTTATGAGTAATAAATAGAAAAAAATAGTGAAAATAAAAAAATTTGGGATTTTCACGCTCAAAAAATATGGAAAAATAATATTTATGTACGTAAATGTTTGGCGAGGTTAAAGCATGAGTCAAGCCTCAGTTTTGCCTCGTCCTTTGTGTTATATTACGTGTTTATTGTTTTTTACATACAAAAATGTTACAAAACAACCATTTACACCTATGCAACGTAGCAACACCTAAACGGTAAGGGGGGGATAAAGTTTGTACGATGATCTGATTGCTGAAAAGATAAAAATTCTGATTTTCTTTTTTGTGCATAGCATTTAGGGATCGTTCCATAATTAAATATAGGTGACTAGTAGCACGGAAGTTTCGATGCTAGTCCCTAAAGCAGCACACCACGTAATGCTTGGTTAAAATTCATGAAAGAGCTGTTTTTTGCACCTCACATGGCTGGTTTTTTAATCATAAAATGATTGTGCACAATCGTCATACACCTTGCATCAAGCATGTCACGTGGTATCTCCTGGAATGCATTGCACTTGTTTGATAAACTTTGACCAACGCTGAGAGGACATGAAACCCAAGCTGTATGTTTAGACGGGTGCTTCCGTTGGGGAAAGTTTTGTGAGGCAAATCAAAATCTCGTGGAACACTGAATTATGAAAGAGTGGAGTTTGTGCGAATGTTATATGTGTTAGCGACACATCTGGGGGCCAATCCTCGAGGTGTAGGAGAGTCGCAGTGGAGTTGCGGCAATCAGGTGAAAGGTGCTTCCCTATGTGTGTATTACGAGGCATTATGCCTATATGTTATGGGATCTCCCTCTGAGGAGAATGGAATGTGAACGTTGGACTACATACTGGATACAAATGCAAAATCATCATAAGCATTTATTGCAAAGTGAGTTTTAGATGCTCCTGGCCCGCAAGGCCGTGTGGTGGGGTTGTTTGTCGTATGCATGAGGTCCGGCTAGTGCCATAGCTAGTGCCGGCCCATTTTAGGTCCCATGAGTAGTGCATCTGGCAGGAGCCGCCAACAAGTGGTGGTTCTCGAATCTAGGGTTTTTAGAGACCAACTAGTTAGTTTATGTCCTCTGACAAGGACCGTCAAGTCGAAATATAAAAAGCAGAACATGCTGAGAGGGCTAGACCGCGGTTGGAGATTGTAAGATGCTATTCTCCTCAAAGGAGCAACCCGTTACGCATAAGTGGAAGTGGTTCTAGTAACCTAGGTGTTACGAGTAGCTCTTCGAGTGCAAGTGGAAGTCTTAGTACTTTCCTATTTCCAGTTAATCAACCCACAACAAATGGGGGTGTAGTGTTGCCTACACAAACTCCTATTGTCATCCGGTGGTAGCCATGGGACAACTTATTGCAATTCTAGCAGCTGGTACACCGGATTTATCGACATTAGGAGCACAGTTGCCCATTTTCCATGGGTTAGCAAAAGAAGATGGAGAACTCCACATTAAGGATTTTCAAACGCTCATGTTCAACTATCGAATCCAAGACAAAGGACACCTAATGATGTTCTTCAACATGATGTTAAAAGAAAGAGTAGCAATGTGGTATCACGGTCTAGAAGCCGGAACCATAACTAGCAGTGCCCAATTCTTTACGGCTTTCCGTTAGGTAGTTTGCCCCTGAGAAGGGTGGACAATATTGGTTGTGTATTCTGAACGTAACACGCCAAGAGCCAAATGAGTAACACGCTAAATGCATTGAAGGTCTATGCTGGGGTTAATTTGAGACCTGCAAGAGAGCTTAAATTGGTTGATGGGACAATTAATCCCTTATTTGGAGCACCCATATCTCAAACAAAGATATCATCAGGGGAGGCTTATCTGGTGGAGCAAGGGATTAAAGTGATTGATCAAGAAGACGGTACCTTTGTGTGGGAAATTTAAGTTTTCTGCCATCACTATTTACAAATCTTGACAAGCATCCCTGTTGAGTTTAATGAAGAAGGTGCGATGGAGCCATCAGTCCATCCTGTAAATATGTTGAACTTTGACTATCATAATTACGAATAGGGGAGTTCTTGATGGCTGGCTGTGTAAACCCATTATGGACGTATACATTATACTTTGATGGAGCGTCCTAGGGCCCTAATAGAAAAGGAAGTGTTGGAGTAGTTATCCGAGATCCTCGACGTAGAGTTACAATGAAATTAGCTGCTTACCTCGGGGTAGGATTCACTAACAACATGGCGGAGTATAAAGCCTTGATTATGGGACTGAATATTGCCAAGAAAGGTGGCATTAGGCGGTTGTTAATAAAAGGGGATTTCCAGCTGATCTTGAATCAACTCAATGGGACATATACAGTTCAGAATCCTCTCCTTTGTATGTATCATCAAACTGCTATAACCCTACTTGATGAATTTGAGAGCATATCTCTTCAGCTGATTCCACGTTATTGGAATCAGTTTGCGGATTCCTTAGCTAATTTTGCTTATGAAGAGGAACTCTTTTTCAACTGTGGTCCTAGTTCAGACGTTGTTATTGACACTGAGACATGACCTGGTCACTTGTGGGGGATGTTATCAGACCACGTATTATATGGCAGGCGATGGTTGATATGGATAATGCAAAGAGTAGCTGAGACCCATCTACC
Organism: Lygodium microphyllum; assembly: GCF_053477565.2. Classification (NCBI taxonomy): domain Eukaryota; kingdom Viridiplantae; phylum Streptophyta; class Polypodiopsida; order Schizaeales; family Lygodiaceae; genus Lygodium; species Lygodium microphyllum. The sequence goes on from NC_141164.1 coordinate 110,320,342, forward strand.
ACTATTATCTCGCACCCATAGGTTGATAAGAAGACATGTTATGCGTAAGCCTCTTGCTATATATGTAGGAGGTATGGGCCATAATTTGATGCATTTAGTTTAGGGCTGAGAGCCCTATTTTTCCCCTTGGAATAGAGCGTATTTGCGTATATCTACCTTCTTCCAAGGAGGGATCTCTATGAGCTATTTTGTTTGATTCCATTAGGCCAAGAGGGCCAATTGCTTTGAGTAGTTAATGTTTGATTCCGTTAGGCCAAGAGGGCCAGTTGCTTTAAGTAGTTAATATTTGATTTCTTTAGGCCAAGAGGGCTAGTTGTTTTAGGGTTTTAATAATCTATCTCTTTAGGCCAAGAGGGCCAGTTAGTTTGCAGTGAAATGTACTATTTCTTTAGGCCAAGAGGGCCCTATCTCTGTTTGGTGCAGGTGCATTTAAGGCTTTGTTGTCTTAGTGATTGCACCATACAGGATGATGAAGTCACTCGAGGGAGCCTTTGCTGCGAAGAAGCTTCTTGTGGCCATTCCAGGTGGTTTCGTTCTCTTTTCAAGTTTTTTCCTTAAGCAATTAATAATATGTGTGCGGGTGAGGGTTTTATTTCTTGTTGGGGACCGGCAATCAAGGCATGAAGTCCCAAGTTTAGGTTAGGTATGTCTGGGGGAGTTCTGAGTAGTCATTGCCTCCTGTAAGGCATTGTCAGGCATTGAAAGACCTATTTTAGATGGAAGTTCTAGGGACCCTGTTCTGCTGACCTACTAGGCGGTGGTTCTAAGAGTTCATGTTAGTTGTGAGGCAGTTAGAGAAGCCTACTAAAATAATGATGGAAAGAGAAAAAACCCTAAAGATCTGAAAGACAATATATGAATATACGGAGGTGTGTAAAAAGGGGTTTTAACCCCTATAACAATAGAAAAGCAAGAAAAATTCTTGAGCAGTCGTTCATCACCTTGCGAAGGCTTGGTAGGTTTCTGGGGACGAGTAAGACCCAAGGCCGATGCCTTGTCTTCCTTGGGGTAATATCTTGCCATAAAATAAAGAAAATAAAAGAAGGTTGGAGCGAAAATAAAAGTGAGCATTAGAAAAGGATTAAGTGTCACCTTGCGAGGGCTTGGTAGGTTCTTAGGTACCGAGACAGGACCTGAGGCCGTGCCCTGTTCTCCTTGGGTCACTACGCTCAGCTCCCTTCTTTTTACACACCCGAGTATGGAAAAATAAAAGCCTAAAAGAAGAAAAACTATTCAAAAAAACAATATTTCTTGCTCAGGCTATAGGAGTCCTCGCCTAGTAGGAGCTCCTGGTTGAGTTTTCCTTAGTTAGGTAGGTAGTTCAGACCACCACTTAGGATGACCTCTTTGATTGTTCTTTTTAGATTGGCTATGTTGGAGCAGTTGGTTAGTGACTGGCTTCAGACTTTCTGTTAGATTATGCTAGGCCTACTCCTCATGGATTTCATGCCTTGGTTTTGACAAGGGGTAGGGTATGAGCTGTGATGTGTTGTGTTGTGTATTTTTTGTATCATCTTGATGCTCCATTTTGTTGTTTATCTGTAGATCTCTTCGTGGGATTCGACGAGCTCAATCGCCCTATCTCGTGGTTGCCAATGACAGATGATTTTTTATGTCGAGAAGTGCTTAAAAATAGCCAAAATTTACGAATATAAGGGGAAAAATAGACTTTGTTGAAGGCGGCGGTGGCAATTAGTACGATTTTAAGCGGCAAGTCCCTAAAGCGCCTATGCCAATTTTCATGGAAAATCAAATGATGGCGGATGATGGATCTAGAGTTTTCCTAGATGCAAAACGATGTCAGGAATCCAACGCAAGTCTGAGATCTAAATTCCGAGGTCGTTTGATTCCCCATTTAATCCCCACAAGGTTCGGGGTTGTGAAGGGGCTACTGGATCTGGAAGTCAAGAAGAGGGTGACGGGCCCCAGCTTTGTAGATTTTGATGCCATGGAACCACCCGTCCAGATGGAGCTCAAATCCGATGTCGTTTGCCTCTCCAAAATTGGAAAAACCACTTGCAGTAGTGTGAAACCAACAAGCTAGAACTAGGTTTTTTAAATGTTTAAAGCTTAAGCTAATAATGAAGGAGGAAAACTCATTTTTTTTCATAAGACACTGGGGGGGGGGGGGGGGGAGGGGAGCGCAAAATTTTTTTGCGCCCCCTCAAATCCACGATTGATGCCTCCTCGAGGATGGGGGATGAAGAGAGAGAAGGGGAGATTGCTGATCTACTCCTTGAGAGAAATATGATGTCTCCAATCTTGCAGAATATGGTGGAGAATTGAAGAAACTGGTTTTTAGTCTTTCCCTCTCCTCCCTCTCTCTCCTGCATAGAGGCCATTCATGTGCAAGAAATCAAGAAGAAGAGAGGCTGAAGGATGCTTGTCCGACTGTGATCTGATTGCTTCAAGATGAAGAGGAGGCTGAGCAAAGAGGTTCAGCATTGAAGAATGGTTGTTGGTCAGTCCGTGGGCTGCCCAAAATAATTATTAAAAAACCCCGCAACACGCAAGACCGCGGTATGCTCTAATTTTACAAATAAATTTGATTGTTTTTATTGCTTCATGGTCCAAATGTTGTTCATATGCGATGAATGTTTGTTTGAACCTTGTTTGCATCATGTTTGAGGGCTGATACTACAAAAATATAGGACCTGTAATGATTTAGAGCCGTTATAAATTTGTTAAAACCTGCAAAATGTCATTTGTCAATGGAAATTAGTGGTTTTTTCGATTTTGAGTTGGGAAAAAGGAATGAAAATAGGATAAACTTAGAGAAAATTTTAAGTCTCAGTCAAAATAATAAGCCAACAAAAATAAATAAAAAATTACCTATTTTTTATGAGTAATAAATAGGAAAAAATAGTGAAAAATAAAGAAAATTGGGGTTTTTGAGCTTAAAAAATATAAAAAAATAAGATGTATGTACATGAATGTTTGGCGAGGTTAAAGCATGAGGTCAAGCCTCATTTTGGCCTCGTCCTTTGTATTATAGTATGTGTTTATTATTTTTTACATACAAAAATGATACAAAACAACCATTTACACATATGCACGCAGCAATATCTGAACGGTAAGGGGGGGGATAAAGTTTTTATGGCGATCTAATTGCTGAAAAGATACAAATTATGATGTCTCTTTTTGTGCATAGCATTTAGGGATCATTCCATAATTAAATATAGGCGACTAGTAGCACGGAAGTCCCTAAAGTAGTGCAGTATGTAACACTTAGTTAAAATTCATGAACGGGCTATTTTTCACACCTCACATGGCTCATTTTTTAATCCTAAAATGGTTGTGCACAATAGACATACACCTTCCATCAAGCATGTCACATGGTATCTCGTGGAATGCATTGCACTTGTTTGATAAACTTTGACCAATGCTGAGAGGACAAGAAACCCAAGCTGTAGGTTTAGACGAGTGCTTCCATTGGGGAAAGTTTTGTGAGGCAAATCAAAATCTTCTGGAATGCTAAATTATGAAAGAGTGGAGTTTGTGTGAATGTTATATGTGTTAGCGACACATCTTGGGGCCAATCCCTGAGGTGTAGGAGAGTCGCAAGGGAGCCGCGGCAATCAGTCGAGAGGTGCTTCCCTATGTGTGTATTACGAGGCATTATGCCTATATGTTATGGGATCTCCCTCTGAGGACAAGGGAAGGTGAACGTTGGACTACATAGTGGATACAAACGCAAAATCATCATAAGCATTTAGTGCAAAGTGAGTTTTAGACACTCCTAGCCCACGAGGCCATGTGGTGGGGTTGTCTGTCATATGCATGAGGTCCGGCTAGTGCCATAGCCAATGCCGGCCCATTTTAGGTCCCATCATCCCTTTAGGGATAGGGAGAGGCTGCAAGAGGCCAGCAAGCCTGAGTGTACTATCCTTGTTCTGTTGGCATGGAGCACATTTGATCACAAAGTCCCTAGCATCCCTCCATAAGCCTTTCCAATGAAAGCTCTTGGCAATCTTGTCATACATTTCGAAAACACCCAAATGATAAGCAGTGGGGCAAGAATACATCTCTTCCATGAACTTATGGGTGAAGGGGAAAGTGTGGGGGATGACAATCTTACCACAGGACCAAATAAGGCCATGCTTGAGCTGATATTGGGAGTTTTCAGCCATGACCCCATGCTGTAATTTTTGAAATGTGTGGCTAAAGTGATCATCTAACAAGTAAGCCTCTTGAAGCTCTTCAACCCAATCACTTGTAATTCTGAGATAGAGGACACTCTGCATGCCCACATTTAAGAGAGTGAATTAGCCACAATATTATCCTTTCCTCGAATGTGTGAAATATCAAAGTCATAGTTCTGTAAGGTTGCCACCCATTGCCTTTGCTTAGGAGTCAAAGTAGACTGAGTCAAGAAGTACTAGAGGACTTAGTGGTCACTTTTTACTTGGAAGCAATTGCCATACAAATAGTGGTGCCATTTCTTGATGGCATGGAGGATGGCCAACATCTCCTGGTCATATACATTCATTTGCATCTCCTTCTCATCAAGCTTGTGGCTCTCAAATGCAATCACACCATGCTCTTGCAACAATACTACACCAATACCCCAGCCACTCGCATCACAATGAATGATAAAGAGCTTAGATAAGTCAGTGCAAACAAGGATGGGGGCTGAAGTAAGTGCGTCCTTTAACTATTTGAAGCTATGATCCGCATTGGCATCCCAAAATAATGACTCCTTTTTCAAGCGGTCAGTCAAAGGTGCTACAATGGTGGCATAGTGCTTAATGAAGCATCGGTAGAATGAAGAGAGACCAATGAAGCCAGCAAAGAAGTGATGGTGGAGGGAGTGGGCCAGCAATCTTAACACATTGCACCTTCTTCGGGTTAGCATGTATACCATTTTTGCTCACAATGTGTCCCAAGTACTCCACAGATGTTTGCATGAATATGCATTTTCTCTCCTTAGCAAAGAGTTGATGCTCTCTCAATATGTCAAACACCCTCCGAACATGTGTCAAGTGCTCTCTGGATGACTTGCTGTAAATGAGGATGTCATCAAAGAAATCAAGCACAAACTTGAACAGAAAGGGTTGTGGGATTTTGTTCATGAGTCTTTGAAAGGTGGTGAGGGCATTAGTCAACCCAAAAGGCATCACTAGAAAATGATAAAGTCCATGATCAGTCCTGAAGGCCATTTTGACCTCATCTCCTGCTGTCCGCATACAAATTTGATGGTAGCCAGAGTGCAAGTCAATCTTAATGAAAAAGCATGCCCTTTCAACTCATCCAGCAAATCATTAATCCGTGGGATGGGGTAGCGGTTCTTCACTGTAACTTTGTTCAAATCTCTGTAGTCAATGCACATGGGAAAGGAGCCATCTTTCTTTTTGACTAAGAGGACGGGGGGTGCATAGGGAAAAGAACTCGGTTCAATGAAACCCATTTGTAACAGCTCCTTGATTTTCTTTGAAACCTCTTCATGCTCACACTTGGAGAGTCTGTAAGGGGGTTTATTCACTGGCTTGAAATGGGGCTCAAGGTCAAGTGGGTGGTCCACTTGTCTCTTGGGAGGAAGGAATGTAGGCATATGGCTACTGGATCCATGGGAAGGTGATGCAATGGACTGTTTATTTTTAGCATGCTTATTCTCAGTGTTAGAGTGCAACGCTGTCCCAAAAGTGCTCATTTATCTTTCAACATGGAAGGTGGGGTAAGTAGGTATATTGGGGTTGTTATTGGTCATAGAAGTGCCTCGAAAACCACCTCTGTATGGGGCTGATCGTGAAGGAGTGCACGGCTGTCCAACACCTTGCTAAAAATGTTCATTCTTACGGTACTTTCTTGCATATCTCCCAGCTAGTTCAATTGCATCAAACAGTGTGGTAGGTTTTTGGGCCATGACATCTGTTGATAGGCTTAGTTCCAACCCATAGATATACTTGTGCAATTTAGCATCATCTCTAATGCTCTCCACATACATGGTCAAGTTCATGAACTGATTTGTGTATTCATGTACAATGCAGTTACGTTGTTCAAGAGTGTATCATCGTCTTGCCAACCACTCTTTTCCCACAGGTGACACAAAAACTTGGACCATATGCATTTTTAAATCTTCCCAATCAATGAACAATTGAATCTCTCAATTGATATAGCACCACCATGTGTGGGCAAATCCTTCCAAGTGGAGAGAAGAAAAAAGTATTGTTTGATTGTCAATGCAGGGGTAGATATTGAAGTAGGACTCCAACTTGGACATCCATTCCTCCAAATCAGATGGTGAGGGGGATTTTCCATTGTACTTTGTTTGGAGATCATTGGGGCCATGCTGCCCATGAAATCCTTGCTGTCCATACATCCCGTGGCAACCATACCTGCCTTGCTGTCCATATATCCCATGTGGTGCATTAAGACCATGTTGTCCATTATAACCATATTGTCCATGATTTCCAGGCTCACCATTTGTACCATATTCTCCTTGATGGGGCTAATTTGTATGGGATGCATGGGGGCTCCTAGGGAGAGTGGGGAAAATTCGACTAAGGGTGGGAGAAGGCCTCAAATGGATGTTGACTACATGGTGGACGGGGAAATTCAATAGGGGCTCATCATGCGCATGAGAGGGTTCACCAATCTCATAGGTAGAAGGGGAAATTTCCTTAGTGCCAAGTATACCCTATGGCATGCAACGATTCCTAATGTGGAGGACGTCTAGACTCATGCCTAGAGTCATTGGTTTTCTCTTGGGATGAAGTGGTCGCTAATTGAGAAACAAGAGTAGTGCAAGGTTTGTTGAGTATTCGAGTTTGAGAGATCCATGTGCTCAATTGCTTCATCAAACTTGGACATCATTTGGTGGTGGTTGGTGACCATATCATTATGTTGTTCCATATGACGAAGCTCATGTGGACAGAGGGTGTGGTCGAGAAGGGTGTATAGGTCCGTTTCAAGAATTTCCACCTGCATGTCACCATGGTAATCCTGTGTTGAGCTTGGTTCCTCATTCATGGAGGTCCGGGAGTCTCTAATCTCCCTCTGGAGTTCCTCTTGGGCCTTGCTTTTGCCTTTCTGGCCAGCCATCTCAAGGTGAGCTATAGGGTTCACTCCCAGATTCAAAAAAGAAATTTCCACAATAGGATCTTCTTGATTGTCCTGCAGGACTATGACCAAAAGCATTGTGTGTCCCTTATTTCCAAGGCCTTACATTGATAGAGCATAGTTCAAGGAGCCTAATTAGCAACATCAGTAGCATACTGAGCATACTGAGCATGATCCCAAGCGTTAGAGCATACCCATTGGCTCTGCCATTAATGCATAAGTACATTCATTGCCATACATCTCTCTTGACTACATGCATTTCAAGTGTCATACATGGGGGCCATTGGCATTGTGGGGTGTCCAAGAGGGATCATTGGGTCAAGGGGAGTGGAGCTCATGGAAGTACTTGCACCTGCATACAAGTATCGGGCTCTGGATCACTAGGAGGTGGGCAAAGTCTCCCCTGGTCCAGGTTGTGCATCCCTTCAGGATCTTAAGTGGTAAGGGAGGGTCACCTCTCTTTTTCCTTACCACCTTGCTTGGCATCGGTCTTTTTCCTCAGTCAGAGTATACATGGCAGACATTTTTATTGAGCTATCAGCATGAAATGCATTGGAAAGAAGACATTTGGTCTTTTCATGCGATGCAAGGAATGACAAAGGTTGGGGGTAGGGGTTACCTTAGTAGTCTAGTGACTCACTGACTGCTACTTACCCAATTTAAATGGCTATTCTTCATTTTGGGCTCATCCAAGATCACAAGAAAAAATGGGGGTTAATGTCAGTCATTACATTAAATTTTAGGAAGACGTATGATGCATGCACACGAAGAGGATTGAACTATTAAATGTATGCAATCTTGAATCTCTCCAACAATGGATTAAGCCCTTAGCAAGTGGCTAAATTGAGAGATTAAGATCATATTGGCATACCTCTTTAATACTTGGGGGGACCGTTGAAGTATGAATCATCGATCAAGTCCGGTTAGTTGGGGCATCCGTGGAAGAATACTTCAGCATTTGAATGCTCCTACTAATGAGGAAGTCTCCCATGCTTGTCACTGAGCTTAAGCTTCAAAGATGGGAAACTTCAAGTGAAGCTTTTGTGGTTGCCCACAAAGCTTCCATGCATGCTAAAATCCATTTCTTCATCCGGGAAAGAGATATCATTCATGGGCTAAAGGACTTGTGGTGTTTGAGCTCTTCAAGTTAGAGATGGCCTCAGCTTGAAGAATTTATGGTTGCCCCAAACTATCCAGCTCTGCTGTCCACCTCAGAGGTTGAATCCCAGGGCAAGATTATCAAGGATGAAGAGGTCAATGTGATGATCAGGAGCCTAGAGTGGCAGAGGGCAACATGGAAGGAAGGTTGGAGTAGGGCGGGTATGAAGAGCAAAAAACATCAACGCAAAATGTGCCGCAAATTGTGGGCTATTCTCTAGAACACAATATTAGTGAGTTTGGGAATCTCCCAATTTCCATTTTTTGAATACTAAAAAGGTGGCACCCAGATAGCATGCCCATAAGTTTCTCAAAACCATATGATGTGACCTATCATTGGAAAGTGCTCGAAAAATGGAATCTACTGAGCTATAGAACGCTCGATTTGGAGTTATAGTGTTCAAGTTATGACAAATCCAAAGATTTGACCACATGTCCCAAACTTATGGGAAATTCTCATATTCCCCAATATGGTGTTTTGGGGTCTCTCCTAGCCTATGAACCTTCTCAAGGGTATGTCCCGTGGTTAGGGGGAAGTGGGAACGGCTCTTAGGGCTTCAGATTTGCACTCCCATGACTGCTTTAGGGAAAGAAAAGGGAGTCCTCTTTGTTGTGTGGCTATGGTAGCTTGCCTAGGAGGAGAGAGAAAGTGGCTGAGTTTTTATCCTCCTCTAACCCTTGAGACTCAAAAATTAACTTGGGACCCTTAAAATCTACATGAAAAGAAGTGATGACCTTCTATTTTAACCGTTTTATCTCCACATATGTCTGAGTCTATAGCCATAGCTCCTGCTTGCTCCAAAAAGCTAAAGTTAACTACAGTCCTTCTTGATGTACCAGTACCTATAAGCTGAGTAACTAGGGTTTTTGGGATTTGAAAAGGAAGAAAGGGGAAAGGAGAAAATGACCAAAAACTAAAGCTCTGATACCACGTGTAATGAAAGAAGCTAAAGGAGAGAGAAGAAGAAATGAAGAAAGAGGAAGAGAGCAAGAAGAAGGGAGAAGACTAGAAGAGGAGAGAGAAAGACAGAAAAGAGGAGAGAAGGGAGGAGAAAGCCATGGAAGCTGGAGATGAAGGTGAAGAGTATGATCTTGATAATAACTGATTGCCCTAATCTGGGGCTCTTACACCTTGTATAACCTGATACTGTGACTGGGTGTCTAAGCCCTTGTCAGTGTGTATCTCGCTTATTACATTAGGCAGCTACTTGGAGTATTGCAAATGGTTTGAGCTTGAGGGAGAGTGTTGGAAATCAAGCTAAACCCCATCTCTCTTTATGTCTATGTGGCTTACCGACATTAGTTGGATACAACTGTACATGTGTGTGTCATTGAATAAGTTGGTAGACTTGACCTAACCATAGTTACATGATGGTTAGTCAAACCTAGTGTAACTCTCTCTTTCAATGTGTGACTAAGTGGATGAATAATAAGAAGATAATGAAGATGAGCTGAAGGCTCATGGTTTCTCTCCACTCTTTGTCTCTCCCTCTCTTCCAATAGGCACAAGAGGCAGATGTTAACGAGGGCTCTTGTAGATATTGAAGAGGTATTTCATAGGCTACAAGGAAAGGGATAGACTCATCGTTGGCTCTGGATGCAACTATGAAGGGAAACACAATGGTGAAGGCCTTGAAGCATGAGGTTTTCAAACTAGAGACAACTAACTCAATTGTCATGCATGAGCATTATGATTTGCACACTGCAAAGAATCCAACATGTAATTGCCGAGATTTCATGGATCGTGCCGCAAAAGGAAAAGTGTATTTGGCATGCAAGTACCTATACTATGTGTACCTCCAAGTGTTTGGGATGGATGCAAATGACAACATGTTTATACACCAACCCACACTCACTGAAGAAAACTTGCACATTGTATTTGGAAGAAGAAGAACTTTTCCAACACCACCTATATAGTGACCAGCAATGCAATGCCAACACTACCTCTCAGCATAACCGCATTTTATTTTGTTGAGAAGTAACTGTTATACAATCCATTTGGATGGCAAGCCTTTGGTGAACTTGTCTCTCTTAATTTGACAAGCAAAAGCATGTTTCCGAGAGTTAACACAATATAAATGTACATTTGGGTTGCTTGTATGAACTGTCTTATATCATATCTATTGGGGAGAGGAGGGGAAGGGAGAGAGAGGGGGAGGGGAGGGAGCTATCAATGCATTGAAATTAAATTTCTAAAAACATCAAGTGGCTACCCAAGCATTCACATTGTGTGTGTGTGTGTGTGTCATTGTTGAGATGAACTAGATGGTTAGGGGCAAGCATACCTTGTCCCCTCAATTCTATGAGTTTTTTTGTAATACTTTGAAGGTCATGCTTGAAATATCAAAGATCGTAGCATGCTAGAAGCTATTCAATGTGTCCTAGAAGTCATCAAAACTTCTTGTTGAGTTATCCAAAGTGCTTATGATGATCCTTGCGGTCTTCAAACTAACTAGGTTGATGATGTGTTTAATGAGCTCACACATGCATGTTTTCTAAGTCAAGACCTTGGGGAAGTTACTATATATATATCCTCTATATCATGTGCATTCAAGGCCTATTTATAAATATTCTTATCTATGAATTTTTCTTGAATAAAACATAACCCTTTTTTATTCAATCTATAAATAATCCATTTATATTACACACTTTTGTATGTAAAAAATGTATAAAATGGTATTTTAAAATAATTTATTTTGAACCCACATGATGCACACATATATTCATGAGTATCTTACCCGAGGTCAAGACTATGACTAGGACCTAGATCCTTGTTGATATGTAGAGTATGAAGCTCACAACCACTTCTCAAGTGCATGCACCCTTGCACAAATCCTAGTCTATGGGTTATGATGGTGTCAATACGTTTTTCTACTTTGTGATTTTTATGTTTTCTTTCTAGTTTTGTTTGTTTGGGAGGGGCTTTAAATGGAGCTTTGTCTCAGAACCTTGATGTGCAATGTGCAAGTGTACTGATGGGTGTTGTGCAAAATATGAGTGCATATGAATGGATCCTAAGTGTGAGAAGGGATGTAAGTGCTTAATGTATACTAGTGCAATACATGTGCAGTTGTACACTTGTGTGTACTCAAATGCATACAAGTATTTTCATACATGTATAAATGCGGCTAAGGTGTGCTAGGTAAGGAGAGAGCACAAGGTTTTGTGGGCACTAAAACAATGTAAATGTAATGATACATGTAACTAAGACATGGGGGTGGATGTAGGAGTGTTGTTGTATGTATGCATGCACGATGCACCATGTGGTGCTTGCTAAGTGCAATGCATAAGTGTACATGTGACACTAACTTGTAGTCATGCCAATGTAGTCATAATCATTTGCAAGTATGGTGTGTGATATGCTTATGTGTGAGATTGGTGTCTGTCTATACAATGGTCTACGTGGTGTGCAAGTGCACATGCACATGTACATATAAATGCCACACACGCACATGCACGACATGTTCACACATGTTATGCATGTGCATTTGCACATGCACAACATGTTCACATGTGCATATGCACATGTGAGAACATGTTGTGTAATGTCTTAAGCGCAAGTGCTTAACTACAATGACCTATGTGCACATGTACAAGTGTGCGCACATATTGGTGTAAGTACAAGGGATTGTATTTCAGGAGCTTTGTGTATGTACATGTGTACATTTGTGCACATCTACATGTGTAAGAATATATCACCACAAGGGAATGGGGCAATAGCGACGCCGATTTGCAACATAAAATAGTGGTCTTGCTGTAAGCATCGCTATATGTGTCACTATAAGCGTTGCAAATTCCATTTTCACTACAAGATAATGGAGCGATAGTGATGGCAATTTGTAATGCAAAATACTGGCCTCACTATTCACATCACTATAGGTGTCACTATAGGTGTTTCTATTAGCATTGCAAATTTCGATTTGCAATGCCAATACCGATGCTTATAATGATACATATAGCAATGCAAAGCAACATGGAGCGACACTGATAATGACGTGGAGGAACACTGATAATGACACTTAGTGATGCTAATTGTGAAGCAAATAGTGATGCCGCTTTGAAAAAAAAGTGTCGAAAACCCGAGCATGGTATTTGTTGCAAACATTTGTGAGAGAGATCGAGAGAGATCACCGCTTTGAGAGAGAGAGAGAGAGAGAGAGAGAGAGAGAGAGAGAGAGAGAGAGAGAGAGAGAGAGAGAGAGAGAGAGAGAGAAGGAGAGCATATCACCACCATTGCTACCACTAACGTCATATGTGAAGAAGAGGGAGAAGTGTGCAAGGGAGAAAGAAGAAAAGTCGTGAAGAGGAGGCACAAAAGAATTCATCTTTGGGCCTTTGAGATAGGTACATTGCCTCTTCTTGATTTGTTTTTATGTTTTTATGTTTTTTTTTTTTGTAATGAAATGCATTGAAAGAGAGGGAGAAAGAAAGGAAGGGAGGAAGGAAAAGGAAGGGAGAGGAAGAAATAATGAGGGAGTGAAAGGGGGGAAAGGTTATCCAAAACAAAGAGAAAGAGAGAAACAAGATATAAAGGAAGGGAGAGATGAGAATGAGTGAGAGAAACAACAAGCGAGAGAGGGAGGAGAGGAACAAAGAGAGAGGAAAGAAAGAGAGAGAGAGAGAAAAAGAGGGACGGGAGAAAGAGAGAGGAAGATAGAAGGAGGTAGAAAACAAGGATGAGGTAAAGAGATGAAGAAGAGTAAAAAGAAGAGAGAGGGGGGAGAAAAAGAGATAGAAAGAGATAGAAAGAGAGAGAAAAAGAGAGATAGAGAGAAAAATAGAGAGGGAGAGAGAAATGGGGAAACAATGAGAGAATTAGAGAGAAGAGAAAGATACACAAGTAAAGGGGGAGGGGAAAGAGAAAGACAAAGAGAGGTGGGGAGAGAGCGTCTTTTAATGGCTGCATGTGAGTAGCTTGGTTGCATAAGCTACTTTATGATATGCATCAGCCTACAGATGGGCCAGTTGTCCTTTATTGTGACAACATGAGTAGTATACACTTCGCAAATAACCCAGTCTATCATGCTAGAACAAAGCACATTGAGGTGCATTATCACTATGTGCGAGAGAGGGTTTTACTAGGTCTTATTGATCTAGTTTATGTTAGCACAGAGGATCAGGTAGCTGACATATTTACGAAGGCATTGGGCACAGAGAAGCTACACAAATTCAGAGACCTGCTTGGTGTGCAGGAATTGGAATTGAGCTCGAGGGGGAGTGTTGAGATATCGATCTCCACTCGTGATATGCCAGGGTGACCGTTGTGCACTTATGTCACCACTTGTCAGTTGTTGCAAATGCGGTTGGTATACCGCCCATGAATAATAGCTAGACGATAGCTATCCTTATCTACTCTAGTTCGTGGCTCAGTTAGTATGCCACCTTAGTTATTGAGTTTGGTTTGAGACCCATATATAGGGTTCTTCTATTTCTTTGTATTAGAGTTCTTTTTGGCTTACACAACTAAGAAGAGGAAAACTGTTTTTAGCCTCCACCTCTGTGTGTATTCCCCCATTGTGCAAGCAAGAAAGCTACAAGTGAGACTCCTTCCTTCTCTCCCACAATCTTGACACTCGTTACCTCTGATTATCATGCATGTCCATTGTGTGGGCCAGAGTTAGTATATTCTCAAAGGTCACAGACTATGAAAAAGATGGTATATCAAGGACACATTGATTTCTTGCTAGATGATCATAAATTGAGGGAAGGTTTTCTTAGATGACCTGAATTGATGCCAGGAGGCATATTCCACGGTGGATTCTGTGCCACGGTGGATTCCGTGAGGCTTTACGGTGGATTCCGTAAACTTAGATGATCGGGGCTCATACACAAAGAGGATTCTTTGTGCGAGAAGTTGATGGGGACGCCTGTCCTTTTCGGGCTTTTCATTAATTTAGTGTGTACATGGGTGATTCCGCAAAATGCATATTAAATTAATAAACGTTTATGAGTTTAGAGTGCGCACTCGTAATAAATTAAGGTTAGGATTTATTTCTAACCACTTGATTTATTTATGTAGCTGAAGACTGCTAGGTATTCACTTTTGTCGGTTTAATTGTATTATTTTACTAACGATTATGAATGCTTCAGTTGATGTGTAGAGATAGCAGTAGTGGCGGAGGAAAGCATTGGAGTTTAGCGAGTATTCGACCTTTGGACTATATTTTGATAGGCGCCACGCCTATATTTTGTTATGTCTATTGAGACATCGATTATTGATTATTATTTTGTATGCGCCTATGCGCCCGGATATGCTATTTCTATTTGGACATTGAGATTGGGCGTGCCAGACTCTATGGGCACCGTCCATTAGCTTTATTTTCCTATTTTTGTAGAAAGCAAACTCAAAAGCTAAAAGCTTGTCATATTTTTGTAATTGGGCTATTATTGAGCATGAAGATTGGAAATATACATTAAATACATGCTTTGTGAAGCGCTCACACAAGGCATGGGGGAGATTGAACCCAATTTGTCTCTTGTCTCTTGTCGTGCATGCTTTTACATTCTTTTTTGTGTAAAAAGGTAGAGTTCATTGTTCTTGGGACCTTCAGGGATTCACTATGTGAGCTATCTGCGACCGATCTGCGCACCAGTGGTATTAGAGCGGAGCAGAGATCAAGAGCTTCCAATCGCTACCAATCTCGGGCGAAGGCGGAGCTCCAGGAACAAACGGGCTCTACAGTCAATCTCATCGCGAACCGTCGATACAAGCAAACTTCTGGCGATCAAGAACCCCTGTTTCTACTGTCAGATCGCGAAGGACCAGGCTCTGCAGGCGGAGGACCACGCATACATCTCCATCATCAAGTCGTGGAGTTACAGAGATAAGCTTCATTAATTTTATCATTACTTCATTGCAAAAGCTTAAGAGAAAGCTTAAGAAGCTTAAAAGCTTCTTATTTTTTTCATCGTGGCCTCAGAGGAGGTCCGAATTTTTCGGGCGGCGAAAAAAACGGAACCCCCCCCTCACGAAATCGACGACGGCTGCCATTAAGCTATTAAGCTTAACTTCTTTAAGTTAAGCCAAGTTCTGCAAATCACACAGGACAAGGAAGTCCACAAACTTCAGGTCTTGCGCTGCCAAAGTCAAGTTCAGCAAGTCAATTGAAATCAAGTTCTGCAAGTTCTACAAGTCGGCCTAAGTCTACTAAGTCTGCAACTCTGCAAGTCAAACTAAATCAGAACTGACTAGTGCTTAAAACTCATAGAAGACTTGTTCGTATGCAAAAACTCTGAGCTGGAAAGTTGTTCGCAGCAAGCTGTTCTACCTATCTACAAGTTCGTTGAAGTACTTTCAGCAAACGGATACAAAAATATTGCAGATTTTCTGAAGATATACAAAGAAATACCCAAAAATACATAGCCTTGTAACCCCGAATTTGAGCTACGCTCATCCCGCTAACCTGATTTTGAGTGAGAAAGGTTTGTTGAGTTTTACAGGATGACTACCCCACATATGGATGATCCATTGGCTGAAGAGGACTTACCTGAGCCTACCATGGAACAAAAGCTGGATCTAATCATGCTACAATTGGAAGAAGAGCGAAGGGCTAGGCAAGCATTGCAAGCGCAATTGACAAAACTTCAAAGAGCGTCCACCGACAAAGAAGAACCTCAAGCTGAAGATTTGATTCGCCGTACCATCGACGTCACTCTTGAAGCACAAACCATTCGCAAGGAATCCAAGATAAGTAAACGAAGTTTCAAGTTTTGCACTTTCAATGGTATACGAGAAGGAAAGACTGTTTTATCATTCATTAGCCAGTTTGATGACTATTTCCATGAGGAAACTTATCCCGAAAAAGATAAAATCAAGTGTGTTACTAATCATCTGATAGACAGAGCATCACTTTGGTGGACTGTAGTCCGCAAGAGCATAGAATGTCCTGCTACATGGGAAGATTTCAAGAAGAAGTTCATGCAGAATTTCCTTCCACCGCAATTTCATGAGAAGGCTATCAAGCAATGGGATTTACTTCAACAGCGAGATCGTGAGCCTATTCCACAGTATACAGAGCGTTTTTGGAATGCACTCCTACAGCTACGCATGCTTGAAGACGTACCAGAGACGACATATAAGCGGAAGTATATGTCTGGACTTCTTGGACATTACTATGCTGAAATGAACATGTTCAAGCCTGCTACCCTTGAAGACGCTATCTCCTTAGCTCACGACACTGAAGATAAGTTACGCGAAAGAGATAGACGACCACAACAATTCCAAGCCAACGGTAATTATGGATCTAAACAATTCAATTCCAATTTTAGAAGGTTTAATCCAGGTCGTTTCTCATCACCATCTTTCCGCAAGAATTGGCCTAAACCACCTGCATTACCATCCACTGTCAATCCAAATCCTAAACCTATTCCACAAGCAAATCTAAATGTACCCAAACTTCCAGCCATTGCAAATAATGTAACCAAAACCAAGCCAATAGTATGCTACAAGTGTCACCAGCCAGGGCATCTCGCAGCAAATTGTCATTCAAAGAAGCCACCAGCACATATCAACTACCTTGGAGCCATGGACGAAGACGAACATGAGGATATGCCAGATTTCACTGAAGATGAGGATGATCCTACTACTACTTCCGACACTTTACCAGGTATGCCTACTCCACATTCATTATTGACTATGAAATGTATGGTGCATGGAAAGGAAAGAACTATCTTGCATGATGACGGTAGTACCCATGACTTTATTTCAGCAAAATTGGTAAAGGAATTGAAATTGCATACAGTACCTACGCATTATCGCATAAAAGCTGCATTTTTAGGCACTAGGTACAATGGCACACAAGAAGTACAAGATTTAGAAATTCAAATTGGTGCATACATTGAAAGAAGAAATTTCTTAGTTGTCCCATTACAGTCAAGCGACATTATTTTAGGAATGCCATGGAGACACCAGCATAATCCAAATATAGATTATTCCACACACACAATGAATATTAATTTTCAAGGAAAATCTATTACATTATATGGTATGCATGCACCTCATATTTTTCCACTGCTTTCGCATACTCAAGCAAAACGTGCACTACGCAAGAATACTAAATCATATCTCATTTGGGTGAATGAATTGCACGCAAAGGAAAATCATATGCACCCTAGGCATAAGGAATTTCTTGCATATTTTAAGGATTGTTTTGCAGAAGACCTACCACCAGGTTTACCACCTTCACGTCCAGAAGACCATAAGATTGATCTAATACCTGGCACACAACCACCTTGCAAAGCACCATATAGGCACAATCAAATAGAGCAAAAAGAAATCCAGAGTCAAGTTGAAGAATTACTAAATAGAGGCTTAATTCGACCTAGCAGTTCTCCATTCGGTGCACCTGTACTCTTAGTCAAGAAAAAGAATAATACCTATCGTATGTGTATTGATTACCGAGCATTAAATAAGATCACTGTAAAGAATAGGTATCCTATACCTAGAGTTGATGACCTTATGGACAAACTGCAAGGATCTTCTATATTTAGTAAAATTGACCTTAAGTCTGGATATCATCAGGTGAGGCTAGATAGATCCGACATATTTAAGACTGCATTCAGAACACAGTTTGGCCATTACGAATTCTTAGTCATGCCATTCGGATTGACCAATGCACCTGCTAGTTTCAGTAGAATGATGAACCGTATCTTTCTGAAATATCAATATTGTGTGATTGTTTTCTTTGATGATATTTTGGTGTTTAGTCAAAGTGAAAAAGAGCATTATGAGCATTTATCATTAGTTTTTCAATTATTGAAAGAAAATCAATTGTTTGCAAATCCTGAAAAGAGTGAATTCTTTAAGACGGAAATTGAATATTTAGGACATATTGTATCAAAAGAAGGAATTAAAGTTGATCCTAAGAAAATTGATGCAATATTGCATTGGCCTGTTCCTAAAAATGTACATGAATTACGCTCATTCCTTGGTCTTGCTAGTTTCTATAGGAAGTTTGTACGTAATTTCTCATTACTTGCTTTACCATTAACCAAACTTCTTAAGAAAGGAATTGTTTATCAATGGACTGAAACTCAGCAGAAATCCTTTGATTTACTCAAACGTGCATTAACCAATGCCCCTGTTCTACAGTTGCCTGACTTTAATAGACCATTCTTTCTAGTTGTGACCGATGCTAGCGGATCAGGAATAGGAGCCGTACTAATGCAAGACAACCATCCAATAGCATATTCTAGTTCTAAACTGAAACCCTCTGAGCTCAAATATTCCACTTATGACAAAGAACTATTAGCAGTTGTACAAGCATTAAAACAATGGAAGCATTATTTAATGGGTTCAGAATTCATGATAAAGACTGACCAACAAAGCATTAGACATCTACTTAGCCAACCCCAAATCTCTGACCGTCATATCAAATGGGCTTCCTTCATTCAAAGTTTTCATCCTATCATTCAATACCAACCTGGAAAAGAAAATGTAGTTGCTGATGCATTGAGTAGAAGACCTGCAATTCATAATATTTCTATCATATCTTTTGATTCTTTGATTGCTATGAAAGACACATATCACCAGGATATTACTTTTCATTCTGATTGGCAAAAATTAGTTCAAAATAATTTCATTCCTGTTGATTCATTGTCATATAATGATGGATTTATGTTTTTTGAAAAGAGACTGTGTGCTACTATTCCATTCCGATCTTTTGTTTTGAATGAAATTCATTGTCCCCCATATCAAGGTCATAGAGGTATCATTTCTACATTACGCATGTTAACTGAAGATTTTTATTGGTCGCATATGGATGCAGATGTATCTAATTTCGTTTCTGAATGTTTGATTTGTCAAAGAATAAAGAGACATCATGGTAAACAGTATGGATTATTAATGCCTTTGTCTATTCCATCTAAACCTTGGGAACATATATCTATGGATTTCATTACTGGTTTGCCAAATACTAAATCTAACCATGACATGATTTGGACAATTGTAGATAGATTTAGTAAGCAAGCATATTTCATTGCATGTGAGAAAACTTTAACAGCATCACAAGCAGCACAATTATTTTTGAAAACTGTTTTTACTAACCATGGATTGCCAAAAGTGATTATTTCAGATCGTGATTCTAGATTTTGTAATAATTTCTAGATTACACTGTTTGCAAATCTAGGCACAAAGATTGATTTCTCATCTGCATTTCATCCAGAAACAAATGGACAAACAGAAGCCACAAATAGTACCATTCTAGATCTTTTACGTGCATACACTATCTCTAAACCTCAGACATGGGATATTCATTTACATTTATTACAGTTTGCATACAACAATACACCGCACACATCTACAAAGAAAGCACCTTTTGAAGTCATTTATGGATATAGATTATCTACACCTATTGCATCTTTGTCTAATAGAATTCAAAGTGCTGATGATATTGCTGTTATGCATAATAGTATTTTTGATGAGGTTAAGGATATGATTGCTAAAGCCCAACAATCATATACCAAACAAGCCAACAAGAAAAGACAAGCCATGAATTTCAAAGTTGATGATTATGTTTGGCTTAGAATAGAAAAGCGTAGATTGCAAAGTGTAGATAGACATCCAGTTGTCAAATTAGCTCCTAGATTCTATGGACCATTTAGAATTATTCATAATATTAATGACAATGCCTTCAAGTTAGAATTGCCATCTCATTGGAAAATTCATAATACATTTCACATTAGTTTATTGAGACCATTTAGAGGCCAATTACCTATTCACCCTGTTTATGAAAACCCACCTTTATTAGAAGAAGAGACTGAAATACTTGAACCAGAAGCCATCATAGACACTGACTACATGACCACTAGAACTGGCCGAAGGTATTCTAGATATCTAGTAAAATTCAAGAACCATCCTGTAGAGGAAGCACAATGGATGCACGCTAGAGACTTAAATGCTTTCCCCACTCTGTTAGCTCCACATTGAGCTAATAGCAATTGAGGTCAATTGCTATCCCACCCCGGGGGTATGATGCCAGGAGGCATATTCCACGGTGGATTCCGTGAGGTTTTACGGTGGATTCCGTAAACTTAGATGACCGGGGCTCATACACAAAGAGGATTCTTTGTGCGAGAAGTTGATGGGGATGCCTGTCTTTTTCGAGCGTTTCATTAATTTAGTGTGTACATGGGTGATTCCATAGCGGGTGATTCCGCAAAATGCATATTAAATTAATAAACGTTTATGAGTTTAGAGTGCGCACTCGTAATAAATTAAGGTTAGGATTTATTTCTAACCAGTTGATTTATTTATGTAGCTGAAGACTGCTAGGTATTCACTTTTGTCGGTTTAATTGTATTATTTTACTAACGATTGTGAATGCTTCAGTTGATGTGTAGAGATAGCAGTAGTGGCGGAGGAAAGCATTGGAGTTTAGCGAGTATTCGACCTTTGGACTATATTTTGATAGGCGCCACGCCTATATTTTGTTATGTCTATTGAGACATCGATTATTGATTATTATTTTGTATGCACCTATGCGCCCGGATATGTTATTTCTATTTGGACATTGAGATTGGGCGTGCCAGACTCTATGGGCACCATCCATTAGCTTTATTTTCCTATTTTTGTAGAAAGCAAACTCAAAAGCTAAAAGCTTGTCATATTTTTGTAATTGGGCTATTATTGAGCATGAAGATTGGAAATATACATTAAATACATGCTTTGTGAAGTGCTCACACAAGGCATGGGGGAGATTGAACCCAATTTGTCTCTTGTCTCTTGTCGTGCATGCTTTTACATTGTTTTTTGTGCAAAAAGGTAGAGTTCATTGTTCTTGGGGACCTTCAGGGATTCACTACGTGAGCTATCTGCGACCGATCTACGCACCATGAATGCCCAAAGCTGGTACGAGTTGAAAATGGCCCATAAGGAGTCACATCCAAGCGGAATGTAATAGTTCTTAGTTCTCTACAAGTTGCCATATTGGACTCACTTATAGATCAATCATTTTTTAGATCCAATACATATTTTTAAGAATGTGGGAAGCATTTTTTTTAACCATATCACAACAAAGAGAGACATTGTAGGCTCACGAGTGGATGTGAATGAGGTAGGCAAGATGAAGACACTTAGTCAAGCTCTAATGGTCAGTTGCACCTACCTCGTGCTCCTTGGATCCTCTCCAACTAAAGAAGAGTGCATTCTGAAGAAAATTGTTAGGTCTATCCATATCTTGATGGATATGATGTGTTCCCTCAAGCCTTCTTTTTCTAAAGATGACTAGCTATTAGGATTGAAATCCCATGATTGACACAAGATATGCCAGGTTTGTCCTGACCTTGATAGCAAGTAACCTCATTATTTCACTATTTAGTATCTATTCGATGTTCATAATGCTTCAAATTTTTTTTAGTTTGTACTATCAATCGCGATTGCAAGGTGTGTCACTCTAGAAATATGCTTGGAAATTTATAAGTTGTCAAATTTAGTACAATGGATCTCAGAGAAGGAGATTAAGATATCTTCTATTAAATCTGCAAGGTGGGGAGTAGTGGAGTTGATCTGTCTCTTTGAGAAGTACCTATCCACGAGCATGCTCACGATACAAACTCACCTCCTGGTACATCTCATAGATGAAGTGGAGATTGTGGGACCTGTCCATACATGATGGATGTTCTTCTTAGAGCACTTCATGAAACCTTAAAGGGATTTATGTGGCAACGAGCTCAGCCAGAAGGTAGCATGACCAAAGGTTGGCTAGTGTCGAAGGCACTAGTGCATATCTCTAAGTGGCTACCAATGATGGATTCAGACAACTGTATGATGTGGTCATTGAAGGACAATGATAGACTGTCCTGGTTGGAAATGGAATAGAAAAAAGAATAAATGGTGCCATGAGGAGAAAGTGAATCGTTCTTGTATGTTGCATTATGCATCCATGGAAAAGTGACTCGGTAGATACGAGCATGTGCCAGAAGAGAGTGCGATGGAGTGCGATTAGAATTTTGATGCAATACATGATTCCATTCGGCTGGTCCAATATGCCAAGGGCATGAAGGAGATGTTGCGGTTTATGTCTATGTGGTGGTTGCATGAATCTTTGATCACAAATTCACGCCAAGGGATAGATGTCTCTACCAAGGAGTGGGAGTTCTCGAGGGGATATAGTCCAAAGTTGACGGCATGCTTTATTTGTTGTTATATCAAAATTTTATGTGCAGCAACTAATCTAACTATTGCGGTGTATAGTACAAAACCTACACTGGAGCATGGTTACGTGAGTGATATTTTTTATGTGAGCGCATCAACAAAATACACTACACAAAAGATTATGGTTTCATGGCAAAGTTAAGCAAGAGAGTCGATGGCATGCCATTGATCCGAATACCATAATAGATGAGATGGAGTATTTTAGCAACTTACAAAGTGTTATCTTAGTGGATTGCCATAGCTTCTCCATGATCATATTTGATGTTGTACAATGATTTAAACTAATATTAGAAGGAGCTAAAGCAATCGTTTTGTGAAGTCCATCTAGATTTCTAGAGATAGACTTTGAGAAAAGATGGATGTATCTATGTGCAACATGTTTGTCCATTAGGTCATTATGAATAGGTGCATGATCTTTTTTATTAAATTTTCCATGACAGAAATAGTCACAAATATCGATTCACTCTTATATGTCATATCGAATAGGTAATCTTCTATCCAAATCCCTGACAACCTCGATGGTAGTATGTTATGCCATCAACACCTTAGAGTGTAAGCAAGTGTATAATGAAAGTAATGTTCGCAGCGTGGATGAGAAGAGTATGCAAGTAGTGGGGTCAATGTTGCGGAGGTTGTGGACAGCAAAGAGGGCTTGGAACATGCAGAGGAGACATGTACAGGTAATGTAGATAAAGAGACAATAAGCCAGTAACTTTTGGAGAATAAAGTGGACTCCTTTTTCTGTGGTGACCTATGTAAAGATCTTCTAGTGTATGCGGAGCTATGTCAAGAGCTTGACATGGAGCCATAGGCCAAGTCATATTTTCATCCTCTTGCTCAATTCATTGATAATTCGCTTTTAATGATCTATAGAGTCAATATATGCATCACTATTGTATTGCTATCTTCATCGCTATTGTCATTGCTATCTGTGTTGCTATTAGCGTCACTTTTATGATGTCATTAATAACGAATTTGTAGAGATGCCTATACCAACGCTTTTAGCAATGGGGAGGGGGGGTAATTTGTTCTGTGAATATTTTGATCGCTTTAAACATCAATAATGTGGTATGTATCTTGTAGTGCGTGTGTTAACCCTCAAACGAACAAGGGTGGAAAATCCAGAAAAGCTAAAGCAGAAGACAAAGACAAAGGCCAAGGCAAAGAGGAACGGAAGACAAAGGCGCACAAGGAAAAGCGCAAGTCCAAAATTTTGTAAAAGAGCGCAAGCGCATCATGGTTTAATTCAAGGAGCGCCGGGCTCTCACCCGTGCAATTTGTAAATGTAGACGGGCGGTGGAAAGAAAGCTAGGAAGATAGAAGGACAATGGGAAAAAGGGCCTAGGCTATGGCTGGCCATGTAAAAAAAGGAAAAAAGGGGATGACCGCCCAAAAGGGATTTAGGGTTTTGTATATAAAGTTGAAAAGTGAATGAGAAGCTCATTCTTGTGTGTAGCCAAAAGTAGCTCTCCTCTTCTTCTTCTTCTTCTTCTTCTTGCTTGCTCGAGCTTGTGCTTGAGAGAGGGAGTGTGAGAGTGTGAGGGAGTGAGTGTGTGAGGGTGAAGGACCGAGGAGGAGAAGCTCTCAATCTTCTCCTCTCTTCTTCTCTTCTCTTCTCTTCTCTTGTCTTGCTCGCGGCAATGGAGCTTGGAGCTTGGAGCGGGAGGATCGAGTTTTCTTGAAGCTTGCACTTGGATTGTGGAGCCACCGGAGTGCGCGGGAGAGGAGGTAACTCGAACAGCACAGAGGTAAGCTCACTACACCCGTAGCTATGGATGGCGCGTCGGTTATGTGAGAGGTAGCCATTAGTGCTCGACTTGAAACGCTTGAAATAATCAGCGGTCCGTGGGTCTTGGCAGTTGAGTGAGAGCTCCACATTTTGGTTCCGTTGCCAGGACAAACAGATTCAAGCCTTGAGTGCTTGCGCGCTTTGAATCGAGCATCAAAGTAAGGGTTTCCCCGAATCGATGCTTGAGATAGGTAGGAAGCGAGGGGGTTGAAGATGGTATTCGATCTCCTTGGCAATTAGGTTTTTTGCTTTCTTGAGATTTATGTTGTGGAATGAAGTAGTGTAGGTATTTACTTTGTGATTTGGGTGCATTAGGGTAGGAAAAAACAAAGAAAAATAAGAAAAACAAGCATTAGGGTTTCTGCTGTCATAACAGGGCATGAGGGTTTGATTCATTTGCTGATTTGCATTTTGGAGTTTATTGGCTATCCCAGGTATATAGATCTCTTTCCCATCACTCCAACATCATTCCTGTGGAATCTTGTAGCTTACAATAAGCAATACCTTAAGATTTTGGACGATTTCATTCTCGAAAGGGCGTTCGGGTTGGCGGAATCGGACACCCGATTCAGTGTCCGAGTCTTAGAATCGAACGTCTGATTTTGAAAATCGGACGCTCGGCCGTCCAATCGGACCAATCCGTCCGACTCCGACACTCAGACACTCGGACCACTCGAACCACTCGGACGCTCGGACAACCGTCCAATCGGACCATCTTGTCCGATCGGACCACTCGAACTAACCCGTCCGATTTTGGAAATCGGACTACTCAGACCACTCAGACTCGGACCAACCTGTCCGATCAAACACCTCGTCCGATCGAGAAAATCGGACCCACCCCTGTTAGAATCGGACCAGTCAGAATCGGACCACCGTGTCCGATCCAATTCCCAGAATCGGACGTGACCAAAATCGGACCAGGCCGTCAAGTTCCAGAATCGGACTCGGACCAGTCAAAATCGAACTTGGACTAGTCAAAATCGGACCAGTCTAGAATCAGAGCACCCTGTCCGATCCGATTTCCAGAATCAAACGTGACCAAAATCGGACCAGTGAGCCGATCGGACCAACCCAAAATCGCACGTCTGATTTTGATAATCGGACTCCTGAAAATCGGACATCTCAGAATTGAGCAGAAAACTGTCAAAATCGAACACGTATCTAGAACACAAATTTTGACACATCTAAACCCCGAGATTGACCCCAAAGGTTACATAGAGCTAAAGGCACATCACAAATCCATCACTGGGCTAAAATTTAGAGCACGTAGTTTAAAATTTGGCTATAAACGGTCCTCCAAATTGTGCATGGCTTTTACCGTAACGGCCCTGCGGGCCGGGGGGACTGCCCCCCCAGACCCCTGCAGAGGGGGCTCTGCCCCCTCCACACCTCCCCCAAGTAGGTTGGAGAGAAAACACGCGCAGTGATAGGTCCTCCAAATTGGACCCTAGTGTAGTAATGGCTCTACACGAGCATGGATTCTCACTTGCAAAAGAGCAACCAAAAGCCCATACCCAAACAGAGAGAAACATAGACCCTAAAACATCAATGGGCCAATCTAGCCATCAAGGGCAAAAAGGCCACACCACGAGAACACAAAGACATTGTGTTCAGACCATGTCTAGTCAGAGCGAAATGCAACATCAGCAAGCTACAAATGCCAAGATGACGAGACATGACACTCTTGACAAGAGATGTACCTTGAATAGCACTGCACTGACGATCCAAGATAGCAGTGGAGAATCCACATCTGTTCGTGCAGTCGAGAACTCAAGGGCATCTGTTAGAAGGCTTAAATTTACAAGCCAAGACCCGGAAGATGAAGACGTAGTACCACCTGCTTATCTCAGGGTCAAACTCACCGCGAAAAGAGAGCATACTATTGATGCTCTAATTGATGAAGGAGCAGATTTTAATATCTTGACCTATGAATCATGGACCCTACTAGGCCAACTAGAGCTCACACCGACTGATGCAACTCTTAATCCTTACGGGGAACACCCACAAGCACTTCTAGGGAAGTGCAGAATCCTTGTAACTATTGAAACAGAAAGCTTGCCACTCCTATTCTATGTTCCTCCCAATAGCGAGAATTGTGGAAAGGAAATCCTCCTAGGAAGGCCCTTCAAAAAGGCTACCAAGTGTGAGGCTGACTAGGTAGCTCAGAGGATACACTTGACACTACCGAGTGTGAGGATAGTCACGACCTTTAGCAAGGGTGACCTCAACAAACCTCAAGGGAAAGGCAAGGAAGGTGCTGACATAATAGTCAAGCCTACTAACGAGAGCAAGGACTTGTTAGAAAAACTGATACAATCACAGGTCGAACAACGAGAACCAGTGAGTGAGGCCAGGCGTGAAAAAAAAGAAGGTCAAGAGACAATGCCAAGGACGGGCTTTGGACTTACAAATATCGTAGAAGACCCCAAAAGAAGCCCAAGCCTTATAGACGCAGGCATCGATGGAGGGTTAGCACAATGCCGCGATGGATATCCAAAGTGTTGCTACGTGCTCAAGGGTATTACATAGGAAACCGATGGATTTGGGTGCCAAAATTCCCTACTACTCCACCTCTATCAGCTGAAGGCCAGAGTGCATCAAAAGCAACGAAGCACATGAGGAAATCTAAGAGAAACTCTAGGTCTCGAGGCAAGAAACCAAACATGAGTGTTCGAAAGAAAGAGCCTCAACCTAGCATGCTTAATAAGCAGATGTCATATGTAACCATTGAGTGTGCACAAAAGCCATTAGTGCCCAATGAGCCTTTGATTTCCCAAGGGGAGAACAAACATCATAGGCACAACATTGCTCATGGCAAGGCTACTCGCTCAACAAAGCAAATGGCACAATCGTCTAATAGCCTTGAGAAAATCATTCAGCTATTAGTGCCACATCCACCTATGAGTCCTAGATCTCCTACACCCTCTTCTCCCAAACAGACACAGGAAGCACTATAGCAGTTGTCAAGGGCGACTGCTCAATTCCAATCTCTATCTCCATCTAAGCTTCCAACCATCCAAGAGGTGGGACAAGATGCCATCTGTAGCTCTCGACCCAAGGATATGCCTGAGCCACCTAATGTGACTAGATCAACTCATGTTGATCTACATAGATGAGTGCTCAAAGGCCAACAGAAGCCACAACCACTTCTGATCGCCCTAGGGACTTGACACCGCAATCCACCAAGGGTAGCCAGCCCACTAAACTAGCTGCTACTACTTCCAATCAGGGATCACAATAGTCACAGTCCTTGGCTGTGACAATGCCCCTTGTGGAACATGTCCTTAGAAGTTTACCTGTGGAGGAGGTGTCACAACCAACTTCCTCGACAACTCCAGCACTTTCAAAGTGCCTAAAGCCTAGGCTAGAGGAGTTACACACAAGGGAGTTGGCTGAAGAGCTAGACTCTCCGAAAAGGGAGGCAGTTGTGCTCTCACAACCTAGCGGGGCTATTTAGCAGGCCACGGTCATGTCCCATGAGGACACACCAGAGAGAAGGGGAAAGTTGAGGCCCAACCAAGCACATCAACTGTTGACCTAGTCCAGGGTCCTGAGTCATTGAGAGATGCACCTTCACTGACCAGGAAAAAGAGGAGAAAACAACGAAGACAACGGTAATCACAGGTGATTGTGGACCCCAAGAGCATTGAGACCAAGAGCGATGGAGAGCTGGGGAAAAAAGCATCAAGTCCATCCACCAATGAACCCATTGATGTCTCTCCTAATAGCGGTGAAACCTCAGTCACATCCGTGTGCTTTGAAAAATCAAAGCAGCCGTTGCCATCAACAGTTGCTTTCAACACTCAATCCACAGACAATAGAACTCACATCGACCAATCAAGAGTGGATACGACGTCATCACAACAGGGTGACAAATCTATACCAGTCACATCCAAGAAGAACCATGACAAAATAGCAGCAAACCCTTAGGAGAAACGTGAGAACCCCAAGAGCATAAGAAATCCTAGCGTTGACCAATCTTGCTCATCTAAGCCTGAGCCCCAGCTATGCTAAAGCCTAAGGAAACTCTTAGAACTTTTCATGAGATAGAAACCGAGCAAGCCCTCATTGAACATAGAAGTGTCACGGAATGCTTAACTGAGTTGGATGCTAAGCTCAAAGTGTTCGCACGTATCTACATCCTTGCGGACGTGGGCACAATCCCCAAGGAGAAGCTTGGAGATTACTTGCCATTCCCCTTATCTTGGGAAGAGCAAGAACATCTTGACAAGCACTATAACGAGCTCTTACGTAAATGCATGCGACTCATCTCTGACAAGGAGGCTGACGAACTGCGCTTAACCATCACATTCAATGAAGTGCTCTGCCGACCGAATCTCGTAGACATAGAGCAACTAAAGCGACTGCCAGCAGGCCAAGTCAATTTGAGCAGCGTTGGTGCGAAAGCCACGTTGTAATGGCCGAACTAGGGGCTCAGATCATGACAGTCTCTGAGGAGCGATTGGCCAAATGGCGATCCCAAAGGGACCCAACCTATGTGGCACCAACTTCCCTTCGAGTGCGGACTGGCATTCGAGGTACGGACTTAGCTGGAACTAGCCAAGAGAACGCTCTGTTTGATAAGGTTCTCACTGAGGAGGAGTTACATATTGCTAGTAGACTCGGAAAAGGTTCCATGCTACTCGATGTGGCAAAATATCTATCGGTATTGAGTAAGCTGCCACGAATACTAGATGCGTGTGCCACGCTCCAGTACAATCCTGAGTTCTACAATTGGTTTCTATTCTCGTGAGGTGACATGGATTCGTATATGTATAGATGTATATATAAACAATGATTTTTGTGTCATCCTGTATAGATACTATCAACACACACAAGCAATGATAATCAAGCGCAAGGAGAAGAGTTGGGTTTGACAGGCTATGCTCCTCAGGTCCCCCTCTCATCACGCTTTTAAAAGCCGTGTGACCATCCCCACCTCCAAGTGAAGGGCATGCAACCCACATTACCACCATAGGAAGCCTTGACCAATAACTCTGATGGTGTAGACAGGGTATAGTCCCTTTCTATACACCTTCTTCCCTTTCCGGTCTATCCTTCCGAGGAGGAGCCCTGCCTGTTGAGATGACAAGCTCAACACATGCGGACATTGATGATGGACCGCCTGGTTAGATGGGTCCACACGTCTACACTTAGCACGTCGGTGGTCATTATGCATCTCACATGGCCACTAACTCATTACTTATTATATTCAGGTCGTTACACCTATTTACAGCTGGCATAGTTATAGCGCCAATCGACTAGTGTAGTCAGTTATGCATTGTTTGACTTAGTAGGCCACTTTCCTTTTATGTTGTATCTTATCTATACTTTGTGTACATTGTAAAGTGTGTGGAAGAAGAAGAAGAAATCAGCAAGAAAACGTTTTGGCCTCCATCTCTCTTCTTGTCTCTTGAGTGAGCTTCTTCTTGTGCATTCTGTGTGTGTTCGGTGCAGCATCTTGAGCAACCCCCTCCACCACGCGATTCTTGACACTGTCTAAATCCATCACGGGGGCCATCCCTGCCTAACTCGGCATGAACCAAGATCTGTTAATGGCAGGAGGCTAAATATACATCACGGGGGCCATCCCCCTACAACAAGCACTGCATGCCCTACCCCTCCCCTCCTCGTCCTATGCGCTTGATAACCCGCTCTATAATCCCTTACATATGAATGGTCTTATCATGTAACAAATCCTAATCCTTGATTCGCATCTTACAGGCCCCCCGCGAGGAAAGCATGGAGAACCAAGGGCAGCTAGCTTGCAAGGACGCTCTCCGTAGCCGACGGGAACATGCAGCACATGCCCCTCCGCCAGTGCGCTACGTGCCCACTCTTAAAAGGTACGCTAAGAAACTCGGCCCCAAGCGACACCGCCCCGGACGAAGGCTGAAGAATCCGCGGGCCAAGGGAGCGGATGCTCAAGGAGGCGCATAAAATGTGGCAATGCCAGTTGCACAGACCCCCAACGCACGCTCGGGCACCAGGTGCTCACGAAGTGACAAGGCGGCCAGGGATAGGGCAGAATTTAATGAATTGCTTAAAGACATTCTGGAAACGGTAGCGGCCCGGGACTACACCATTCATGTCTCGACCGACATGTTCCCTGCCCAACCTCACAGGAGCCCCGCACTAGCACCACCCCGGTCACCTAGTCAACCGGACTCACCGTGCCTCGTACCTATCGACTAAATCCCTATGATGTACAAGTAGCTCGACAAGTCAACATGCCAGAACATTTTGTTTTTTTATGAGTAAAGGGGCAAGATCCCCACTTGTACACTTTCCCGTTACTTCTCGTTAATGCATGTGACCTTAACATGCAATGAAATAGGCATCCCAATAGACATCATAGAATTCAGAAAAATTATGTATTATCATGATTGCATTTGTTTGATGCACTTAATACAAGCGAGCATATACTCTCACGACGTGACAAGTGGATGTAGATAATACAGGTCCTTGTGCGAAAGTGTTCAATGCCCGATCACCACAAGACCATCGACCCCACAAAGAGCCGCGACAAAGCCATGCTGTCGAAAGCAAAAATCACCCTTGCCGACCGCCCACATCGCATAGCCCAAAGCATATTCATGGGCTACTCTCTCTTTCTGGATCAAGTTCTATAGTTGGCTCACGGCAGTCATTACCTCAATTGTACCAACATCGCGTGTGTCCCAAGGAGGTTTGCAATATCTCAAGTGTATCTCCCCATCTCAACAACTGCTTCTCTAACAATGAGGCTAGGGCACAATCATCACTGTAATATCCATTTCTTGAGCCTTCGAAGCTTGACATTTTCCAACCCACTGAAAGGCTGATAGCCTCAATATATTGCAATGGTTGTACTCAGGCAAGTCAAAAAAAAAAGAAAAAAAAAAGAAAAAAAGGAGAAGAGAAAGAAAGAAAGAAAGCAAGAAAAAAGCACAAGAAAAAGAAACAAAAAAGAAAACCAAAAAAAAGAAAAAAAAAGAGAAAAAAGAGAGAAAAGAAATGAACAAAAAGAAGCACCCACAATCACAGCACAGTACCTAGGGATCCTCAAATTAGGTACATCCAGTGACCTTGATCAACTGGCTTCGTCCCTAGTCCCCTACCCCTTTAGCATCACCCACAATTGTTCAGGGCATATCAAAGGCAGGACATACCTAGGGAGCTTGTCTCGCCTATGGTTAGACCTGGTCACCTTGACCCAGTTGCAAGGATGGCAATCGTAAGAGCATTCATTACTATGGCTGCATCAAAGGGATAGTCTTTACATCAGATGGATGTAAAGAATGCCTTCTTGCATGGTGATTTGCAAGAAGAGGTCTATATGGAGCAGCCACCAGGTTATGTGCATGTTGTTCATCCTGAGTTTGTTTGCACGTTGAAGAAAGCCTTGTATGGCTTGAAGCAAGCACCTAGAGCATGGTCTAACAAGATAGGATAGTATCTTGTCACTATTGGCTTTCAGATTTCCAAGGCAGATTTCTCACTTTATGTGAGAAAAACAGAGAAAGATATTATACTACTTGTCATTTATGTTGATGATTTGATTATCACAGGTGATAGTGATGAAGATATCCTTCATGTGAAAATGCTATTGAAGCAGAAGTTTGAGATGAAGGATTTGGGAGAGCTACGTTATTTCTTGGGCATTGAGGTGATTAGATCACCAAGTGGGATATGGCTCTTGCAGAGGCAGTATGGATTGGACATGCTATCCAAATATGGGATGACAGGCTGTAAGCCTATTTCAGTTCCTCTGAATGTGAAGTTGAGTGCAGATGCAGGTGAGCTTCTCGAAGACCCTACTATGTACAGACGCATAGTAGAAAGTTTGATTTATATGACTATTACCAGGCTAGATTTGAGCTATGTTGTTGGATTGGTAAGTCAGTTTATGCAGGCTCCGAGGAAACCACATTTGGATGTGGCTAGACGCATACTTAGGTATGTGAATTCCACATTGTAGTATGGACTGTTTTATGAGACTGGGGTTCAGATACAATTGCATGGATACACTGATGCTGAATGGGCTGGTAGTATTTCTGATAGACGATCTACCAGTGGATATGTGTTCTCTTTTGGGAGTGCTGCAGTCACTTGGAGCAGCAAGAAACAACCTACAATTGCCTTGTCAAGCACAGAGGCTGAGTACAAGGGTGCAGTAATGGCTGCATGTGAGGTAGCTTGGTTGCATAAGCTACTTTATGATATGCATCAGTCTACAGACGGGTCAGTTGTCATTTATTGTGACAACATGAGTAGTATACACTTGGCAAATAACCCAGTCTATCATGCTAGAACAAAGCACATTGAGGTGCATTATCACTATGTGCGGAAGAGGGTTTTACTAGGTCTTATTGATCTAGTTTACGTCAGCACAGAGAATCAGGTAGCTGACATATTCAGGAAGGCATTGGGCGCAGAGAAGCTACGCAAGTTTAAAGACCTGCTTGGTGTGCAGGAATTGGGATTGAGCTCGAGGGGGAGTGTTGAGATATCGAGCTCCACTCATGATATGCCAGGGTGACCGTTGTGCATTTATGTCACCGACTTGTTAGTTGCAAATGTGGTTGGTACACCGCCCATGAATAATAGCTAGATGACAGCTATATTTATCTACTCTAGTTCGTGGTTCAGTTAGTATGCCATCTTAGTTATTTGATTTTGGTTTGAGACCCATATATAGGGTTCTTCTATTTCTTTGTATGAGAGTTCTTTTGG
This sequence comes from Lygodium microphyllum, assembly GCF_053477565.2. Taxonomy (NCBI): domain Eukaryota; kingdom Viridiplantae; phylum Streptophyta; class Polypodiopsida; order Schizaeales; family Lygodiaceae; genus Lygodium; species Lygodium microphyllum. Next base: position 110,353,215 of record NC_141164.1, read on the forward strand.
CTTACACAACTAAGAAGAGGAAAATTGTTTTCAGCTTCCACCTGTGCGTATTCCCCCATTGTGCAAGCAGGAAAGCTACAAGTGAGACTCCTTCCTTCTCTCCCACAATCTTGACAGGGCATTCCAGAAACATTCAGTGTATTGAGAAATAGATTCGTGATCTCTTTGCTGTAGAAGATCCCATTGCTTGATGGCTTTTTCATGGAACTGGGGAGGAAGAAAATTCTGCAAATTTTTTTTTTGGAAAGTCTCCCATGTAGTGGGACAATCAGCGCTTTTGCGGACCACAGTCCACCATAAGGATGCTCAATCAACTAAATAGTTAGTGACACATTTAATTTTGTCTTTCTCAATTGTTTCTTTATGGAAGTAAACATCAAATTGACTGATAAAAGCAAGTACAATCTTTCCATCTCGTGATCCATTAAAAGTACGAAATTTGAAGTTTCTTTTACTTATCTTTGTTTCTTTGCAGATGGATTGGGCTTCAAGTGTCACATCGATGGTACATCATATAAGATCTTCGAGTTTTGGTCCATCTTGGTCGGTGGTAGATCATTGCAGATTGGCCAATTGAACTTGCAAAGCTTGTCGGGCTCTTCGTTCTTCTTCGAGCTATATCATAATCAAATCCAACTTTTGCTCCATCGTTGGTTCGGGTAAATCACCTTCAGCCATAAAATCGTCCATGTGTTGTTCAGTCATCGTGTCAAACCCAAAAGACCTCACACTCTCAAAATCTTATTAGCGGGATGAGCGTAGCTCAAAGGCGGGTATACAAGGCTTGTAAATTTTGTTTGGCTTTTGTAGTCTTTCTTTTTTGCGATTGCGATATTCGTTGTCTTCGTAGAAACTGCGTATGAACTGCGTATGACCTTCTGCGTTTGCTGAAACTAGTTCAGCAAGTCTGCAAGTGTGAACTGAGTCTACCAGAGAGCAATAGACGGATTATGTGCTTCTGCGTGTGAACTGCCCCTTTGATAGTTGTTGAGTAAGACTTTTATGGACCTTTGTGACTTGCAGGAATTAGAAGACTTGGAGAACTTAGAGGATTTAGAAGCTTAAGGCTTTATGTAGCCTACATGATTTTCGGGTATCTCAGGATGTTGGTGACGGATTCGACGCCATCCAGGACATACTCTTGCCGCCGTTCGTCAAATTCGTGGAGTAAGCTTTTTAAAGCTTACTATTAAGATTAATAAGCTCTAAGTTAAAGCTTTTGAAGCTTTTGAGCTATGGAAGTTTACTGTATAAAAATGACTTGAAGAAGGAGATATCCACATGGTCCTCCGCCTACATAGGTTGGTCCTTCGTGATCAGAGGGTGCAGATGGGGGTTCTTGACCGCCAAGAACATGCTGGTATCGACCGTTTGCTACAAAACTGACTGTAGAGCTTGATCGTTCTAGGAGCCCCGCCTTCGCGCAAGATGGTAAGCGATTGGAAGCTCTTGATCTCAGCTTCGCTCTGATACCACTGGTGCACAGATCAGATACCGTAAGCGCACGTAGTGAGTATCAGAAGGTCCCCAAGAACAAAAGAACTCTACTTTTTGCACACAAATCAATGTAGAAAGCTTGCACGACATGAACAAGAGACCAATTGGGTGCAATCTCCCCCTATGCCTTGTGTGAGTGCTCCACAAAGCATGCATTTAATATATTATTCATCTTCAAGCTCAAATAATAGCCCAAATTACAAAATAGCACGCTTTAGCTTTTGAGTTTGCTTTTGTGCCAATAAAGAATTAAAGCTAATGGGCGCCCAAGAAGTCGGGCGTACCCAAATACAATGTCCAGTACAAATATCTAAATCCTGCGGCCATGCGCATACAAATATAATAAATAAATATCAAGCGCTTTGATAAATAAGCACGTCAAAATATAGGCGCCATGTCTAAGATACGCGCCCATCAAAATATTGATGATAATTTGAATACACGCTATCCTCCAATGCTTTCCACTGCCACACCGCTGCTAGCTCTACACATCAACTGAAGCATTCACAATCGTTAATAAAATAATACAATTAAACCGACAAAAGTGAATACCTAGCAGTCTTCAGCTACATAAATAAATTGGTTAGAAATCAATCCTAACCTTAATTTATCACGAGTGCGCACTCTAAACTCATAAACGTTTATTAATTTAAATATGTATTTTGCGGAATCACCCGCTATGCAATCACCCATGTACACATAAAATTAACAAAACGCTCGAAAAGGATAGGCGTCCCCATCGACTTCTCACACAAAGAATCCACTTTGTGTATGAACCCCGGTAATAAAATCTTATGGAATCCACCGTAAAACCTCACGGAATCCACCGTGGAAGATGCCTCCTGGCATCACTACGTATGCAAGAGTGAACAATATAGCCCCAAGGGCATATCCTATCTTACAATGCCCCCTTATTGTATGTATTACATTCCTAAATATTATTTTTTTGATTCAAGCCTTTCCTAGGAGAGGGAGTGGTTGCCTTTGTTTGCAAAATCAAGGTTAAGGATAAAGCATTTCTTCCTAATGAAGTTAATGCAAATAAATGTATACATGCATATGAGCATGGGATACGTAATAGTAGCACTTGAAGAAGTCATATGCATTCCATTCAAGTATATAGGCACTATTGTGCCCATAGACTTATTCAGAATGCTAAGCAACTAGTGTTCATATTCAAGTACTACAATAGTGGCCATCTACTACACTAGCAAAGTTTACTAAAAACCCATGCAATCAAACCAATAGCCAAAGATTTTATAATGACATCAAGGAATCTACAATAAGTACATGCTAGCATATGGCCCATTATTAGTGGCTTCCTATGTACTGTAGAATTTGTATATAACAACAAATTTTTGTACAATGACTTTCATGCATGTAATATTTTGTTACATTTTGGTGCCCAGAGCAACGCATATGTGCAAATAGAATACTAGAAGTGTGCTTCTATATATCCTACAAGTAATAATTTTTTAAAGCCCTTAGATCTAAATCCCTACATTAGAAAGGATTGGGGCGCAATGTATCACTATGTATCTCAATATCGTGTTTCTACTAGTCCCGCACCTATATTAAGTGCCAAGATATTTACATTGTCAACTATTTAATTAATAGTTAACTAGAGTATATACTTTCTAGACCCCATATTCATTTTAGTTAGCTTAGAAAATTTGAACCACTCAGTATACAATGCTTGGATAAGGATCTTTTGAAAAGAAAGACATAAGAGGAGGTACCACTTTTTTAATCCATAGCATCTTGTGTGGGCATTTCAATTGTAAAATCTAATGAGTTATGCTATAGAATTCAATTATGAAATGCTTTTCCTTATGGAATTCAATACTTTTTTATGGACCTATCTATTTATTTTAATTAATTTGACTTTTATGTCAAATAGATGTAATTTAAAATACCTTCCACTTAAAACACTAAGTCTAGAGTTGAAAATACTTTAAGTGTCCATGTATCAATTATAACATGTGTACATATGTGCACTACATATATCAATAACGTTTTTTTCATTCGAATCATTCTATGATATGCTACATGAATCAATTCTAACTTTTTCAATATATTAATTATACTAACCATCATAATCATTCTAAGGTGCGAGTAATTATCCAATACAATAGAATAATTGAAAACCTTAAATATTCTAAGAACTTATCCTTGAGTGTGAGAAAGTCTCTAACACAATAAAATAAACTCATAACGATCACAATCATTCTAAAGTTTGAGAAATTTTCTAACACAATAAAATAGTCAAACTTAAAATTTATCTACATATGCCAATCTATATGTTAATTTTTGTGTATAAATTTAACTAAATAATATGGGTTGCTTATATCCCTAACCAATCTTGGGAACAAACTTCAATTGTCTTTCTTACTAAGTTTTAGACAAAATCTTCCTATAATATTATGGTTTGGACTATTGTTGATCACTTTATAAGTAAATAATCTTGTTTTGTGCCTTGGAAGAAAACTTTGACTACTTTTTAAGCCTCTCAACTCTTTCTTATGGCTATTTTGTTCATCGTGCCTAAAATTACCAGTTCTAATCACTAAAATTGTCTTGAGTTTTCCATTTCATCTTGAAACTAATGGATCAGGTGAATCCACCAATAGCACAACTTTTTGATTGTTGTGTGTGTACATACATTCGTTTCGTTCAATTTGCATGTAGCAATATGCTATTCATTGCTACTAAAAAGTCATCATTTGAAATTGTTTACGGTAGACATATGCTAGTCACAAGTGCATTTCATTTTTCTAAGGGCATTCCAATTGTTAATGATTTGGTATATCATGAGTCCACTAATTTTAAACAAGTAAAGAAATGATCTACATTTGAACTTGACCTACATTTACATTGAAATATTCACAATATATTTTACACGCGTGTTCGTTTACACTTTATGAAGACTCTATATGCTTACTCTTTTTATGATCAACCTCATTGTTAACAAAAGATAGTAAATTTTTCCAAGTCGAAGCTACTATTGATATTGATCAAATGACCACTAAGGCTGGACATACTTATTTTAGATATTTAGTCAAATTCAAGAACCACCCAGAAGAGGAATATCAATGGATGACAACTTGTGCTTTGTGCTCTTATCCTACTCTATTCTCTACATGTCGTGTCATGGGCAATTGAGGACAGCTTCTTTTTCACCTCGAGGCTAAAGCTAGAGGAATAATGGCCTTAAATGGTTCTTCTATATGCATCAAGGCACTTTCTCAAGGGGTTGATGGCCTTAGATAGTTTTCCCTTGACCAAAAAGTTGACGAAGATGTCTAGCTTTTTTTAGCATAAAACTTGATTTTAGGGTCATCATTAAGTCACCCAAGTTTTTTAATGAGAAAGCAAAACACCTGCATTATTAGAGCCAAAAAATATTCGTTAACATTTATAGGGCTGATCTAAATAACATAAAAACACTATACGAAATCCTAAGAAAGGATCATTCTAAAGGGTAGGCATTAAGGTTAATTACACACCAAATGGCAGATGCCCACTTCACAAGTATTAACAAATAAAGTGCTTCTTTAGGGGTTGGGTGTCTACAGTCCTCCTTTACACATCGGAGAGGACATCACATGTTGTTTAGTTGGTAAATAGGTGAATTCCCTTCCCACTTTTGGACGTGGAGTCTCCCCTACCCTATTTGTAAAATGATGGACAAGGGTGCATTTTTGGTATTTGCAACCAATCGAGAAATTTATAAACATATTATTGTTTACTTTGTGTAAAATGTGTCTCTTTGTTATGTAAACGCTTTGTACCTAGGTGCATGCCTAGTTTCAAAAATTACATGTTGACGCTCCAAGCATCCATCATTTGGTGTATAACCAATCTAAGTTTATACATAGGATCGTGCTTGAGAAATACGGCTATAACTTTTTTGACATTTGTTGAATATAAGAAGCACTACTCGTGCCATTGTGGCCTGCTGACCTCAAACCTGAGTTTTTCTAAATAAACAGCGCAGGACTGGCACGGATCAGTGGTCCACTGGTCCCTTCAGGAGCTCGCGGACGAAGTACGCAGTCCACAGTACACTTCACGACCTTAATCAGGATCAATCAGGACGCCGCAGAAGAAGCACTATAATTATATATTCATAATTCGATCTCGAATTGCAATGTTCAAGATAAGTGGAAGGTCATTGAATTCTGCGCCCTCGAGAGTCGAGACGTCCCTACCAGCTTCATCATGATGTTACTGCATGTACTGGTCTACGCCAGGGTGCTCGCAGCTCTCCTCTGCGGAATATGTGATTTGTTACGTACGTAAGACCAGGGTGACCGCGTCCGCGTGCTTTCCTTTGCGTGAAGTGAACAAATCACGTCAGTGCAGGGAGTGTGATGAATTACCATCCATCCATCCATCCATCACATCGCAGCTGCTTCCGCGTCTCGGAACTACACAACGCTGGCAAAGCTTGCAAGTGGCCGTCAGATCATCAGAACTTATAAGAAGGGTTGGAAATGAAGTGGTTCCTGCATCTCTGGTCGTTTCTGGCCAATCACGTGGGCGCACTGCCCGCGTAACACATCAGAGTCCAGACTCAGGTTAAGTCTGGACCAACGGACCTCACTCAGTAGCACACCTAACTGCTCCAGAACTTGCTGTGCTAGCTAGCTTAGCAGAAAGCCGGCTTCGCTCTCAGGATCTCCGACGACTTTTAGAGCTCCAAGGATTGTAGGCCGCACAGAACATTTTCTGAAGCCGTGTAAACTCCTAATGAAAAGGTATATCCACATTGTTGGATTTTCCGGTTTCAAAAGAGTCACAATGGGGTACTTCTCAATTATATTCTCCCGAACACTAAATCATTAGTGCATTGTAATAGCTGCAGTATTGTATTTGACCTAGCTGTACGTTGATAACTCTCAACCAGGGTTGATAACTCTCAAGTTTCAACCTTCATCTCATATATATATATATATCACACCGTCATTGGACATGACAAGAATGACCAGGCTTTCAGTTCAACTAGGGTTCAAATGTTAGAAGTACTAGAGTCTAGGTATGTTCTCCATCCACGTGACACAATGTTAAATCTCTAAAAGAACCTTTAAGCACTTCTAGCTCTAAGGTTTAGGGTTGATTCACTTATTGTCTTACCAACACTACAAATCTAGAGTCCAAGTGTGTTATGCATCCATGTGACACAATGTTAAAGCTCTAAAAGAACCTTTCAACACTTCTAGCCCTAAGGTTTGGGGTTGATTCACTTATTGTACTTACCAACACTACAAATCTAGGGCCCACTTGGTGGGGACAAACCTCAAATTCACTAGAATCTTGTAAGTTGGCTTTGAAAGGTTCTTTCTTTAAAAACATGGCGATATCGAAAAAAGAAAATGTACATAATGTACATCTTATATTTCCCTATTCTCAAGTGCAAAATAATAGTCTCCTAAGCCATTTGAAAAATATGTACAAAATGTGCAGCTCACCTTTCACTGTCATTAAGAGGTTAAGATCGATCTCTTGGGTCATTTGAAAAATATGTACGAAAACTAAAACTCACCTTTCATTACTTGTAAAAAGTGGTTACGAATATCTCCTCTCGGGGGGGAGGGGGGGTTAGATGGGTTCAGTACAAGAGATTTTCTAACTATGTTTTTCACACATTTTTTAGACAAAGGAGGGTCCCATATAAAGGGATTACTCAAGCATTGAATTAAGAAAAAATTTTAATAGGCCTTGAATGCAAGTGATATAGAGGGCTTAGATGTAGTGAACCCATTGAGACTATCTTGAAAGCCATTTGAAATTACATTTCAAAGTACTGGCATAAGCATCTCTCTCTCTCTCTCTCTCATGTGACCTATAATCTTAGGGTAGTGACTGTTCAAAAACTCTCTTAATGTAGTGCATGAATGCATCCCTTATGTATTATATAGGCCATATAAAGTAAAGTATCTCACTAGCTAACTTATAGAACACATTGACAAACAGCAATAACCCTTGGGCAAACAATCCAAAAGACTTGCATGAACTAGAACTTCTATATGCCAGCCTCAATGTGGGCCATCATTGAGTGAACTATGCTTACTAAATTGGTTATCATTGATATGTGTTCCCAAACCTTGCCTGGAAATCATATAGTGTATATGTCCACATGTATAATTTCCAACTTTCATAAAACTAAAGAGATAATCGAATTCTAAAGGCATGAACAACATGTGTGCACATGTACATACATATCTAAGAATGTTCAAAGTTTGGTTAAATGAATTTCAAGATTTTAAAATGAAGTATTAGTATTATCCCAAAAACAATCAATTATAGCTTACTTGTAGTGATGAATGTGTATATTGTACTTGTACTTGTGAATGTGAAATGAATGTCCATATGTCTCTATATCACAACTAAATGATAATGCTCTATGTCTACTTTGTCTCTCTCTCTCTCTCTCATGTATGCATGTGCGTGCATCCCTTTCTTGAACTTTATAATGAAGAAAAAGTAGTTTAGTACAGAAGCAAATATGTTCTATTGCATACTATATCACTATGGTAGGCCATTAGTTAGTACAAAAGAAAATGTGTTCTATTGCATAATATATTACGATGGTATACATTATCAATATTGTACTACACATGATAACTTGTACCTCTATATTTTATATGAGGATAGATTCAATTGTAATATCGTACTTGGAAGAGAAATGTGCACTTAACAAGTTGCACATAGAATAAAAGTTCTATTGGGACAATTCATGGTTATGGAGGAGCAACTTTCAAAGAATGAAAGTGATTATTAAGAAACAATTGTGTATAATTCTGGTATTTGAGGCACTTATCAAGTATGATTCCAAATGTGTGTGGTTGGATCCTTGATCTAGACATGTGTAAAACTACACATAGAGGAAGTAAGCATGAGGTGGATCTTATCATTTGTTAGCATCTCGTTGACTAGCTCATCTCCACCCAATTCTTGTATGCACAAGAGCATGTGGAATGAGTGATGTTTTGAGGACAAGGATTTGCCTCTCTACTAATTCTTCACCCCTAACCTTTTATACTACCCTTAACACTATGGCACCTAAGGTCTCTTGTAAATGAAGAATAATCTATAGACCTTGTCATTCAAAACAAGTATCAAAGCCTAGAAAATTGGCCATCACCTATGTCAAGAATTGTGTGATGGGGGGCTTGCTTGAGTTGCTATGCCAAACACACACCATACACATAAGAGGAAGTTAACTCAAGAACAGAAGCAGAGAGATGGAGGAAAAAATGTTTTCTTATTGGTTTTTTCTTCTTCTTCCATATACAATACAATGTACACAAAGTATAGACAAGATACAACATAAAGGAAAGTGGCCTACTAAGTTAACCAATGCATAACTGTTTATAGTAATCGACTAGCGCTACAACTATGCCAAATATACATAGGTGCAACAAACTAAATATATTAAGTAATAAGTCAATGGCCATGTGAGGATCATAATGTCCACCAACATGCTCAATATAGACATTGTCACGCATTTTCACGATAGCTCAATCAATTTTTCACAAGTTGTAAACTACATTTTGATGAAGTGAAGCAATCACAATTTAGCTTATAAGTCGGACACAAGGAATTCATTTTTTTCAAAGATTTGGTAGGTCAATAATTTTGGCAAATTTTTTTGTCTTGATTGAAGAGTTAGCAATGGGCGAGTTGGCTACCCTGGTTGAGAGAGAGATTTCTTCCAATGGACAAGTCATTGGCCTTCTGATCGGGTAGCATTGACTTTTCATACCATCTATACTTTGTGGCAAGTGCAAGAAAAGCACCGAAAAACAAGGACTTTCAATTTGATGCTTTATTTTGGGAGTCAAGAAGAAGAACCTATTTATTTTGTGCCATAGGTAGCTCCATGTCATGAACTCGGAAGGAAAACGATCCAGGGGACATAAAGATAGTGAAATTGAAGTAAGGTATTCATAAGTAGGAAGGCCATGGCAGTTCATATGGGAAGAGGAATGTCATTGGGAGCTTCAAACTAGCCCAGAATCAATTTGTTTCAAGTGATTTTGCCAAAGCCAAGTTTGAGAAGTCTCGCGATGAGGATAGTGACATGTATTAGCTTATGATGGCAAGGAAGTGGTTATACTTTACAATGATAGATTTTTGGTTTTTGAGAAAGGCAATGATATTTTTTCTATTTTGCTTTGCACTATTCTTGATCTTAGAAGAGATTTTTTCTCTTTTGCTCTAGTGGCATTAAAGTATACATAAGTTTCTTATTTTAACATGTGCTTCTAAAGAGATGGTGTGTACTGTTAGACACAAACTTCTAGATAGGAAAACATTTTGTAAAAGCTACTTTTAGTCATGAATGCTTCAAGGGTTGTAGTTCCATGTCTATAGTCTGTATATTTTGATTTTTTTGTTGGGTGGTGGTGCTAAGGGAAGAAGTTTATATTGTTGAGCACTCTAACATTTTAAAGATAGGTTTTTGGATTGACAAAGTCAAATTTAAGACTCTTAGAGGATAGTACCAGGCCACAAATTTATACCACTGCTCTTTTTCCTCTTGTGACTTGGGCTGTGTGAGGGGTTTATTTCTAATCACCACCTGCAACACATCTTTTTGGTACCCCCACTGAGGAGCACTAAAAGTGGTTTGGTGTTATTCTTTGGTAGCTTTTGGTCACACGGATGGCGATTTCCATGGGAGATTGGTTGAAGATGTTCATGCTTGGGTTGATTATGTGGAACAACATATGCACATGTTTCACGTTATGGATGATGAAGATATGGTGAATTTTTCTCTGTAGGGATTTTAAGATTATGCCTTGGAAGTTGTGAGTTGTGTCCTAGATGATATTATCATCAGTTGGGAAAGCCTTTCTTTGTTTATATAGAGTTCTTTTTTTGTTTGTCCTCCTACACGTTCTAGCATGAGTGATAAGACATACAAAAAGTTTTGAGGATTGTACCAACTTCGACTCAATGATATTAGAGAGAGATCGGGTGCTATTATGAGGACTACATTGATGTATTGGATCTATTTTGGTAAAAGGTATAGGATTGGGCATATGGGGTATATCAGTAAAGCGGTGATCAGTATGTTGAAAAGAAGACTTGCATGTACACATAAGAGATGGAAAGATATATATCAGTGGATTATTCTTTACCTTTAGAGAAAGCCCAATTTTTTGCAAGTATGATAGTTTATGACAGTGATAAAGAAGAGGGGGAGGGCTTCCAAGAGTCTTCTACATCTTCCGGTGATACAAGAGGTGTTATGTATGTTGATATTGATTTGGACTCCTTGGTTTGCAAGGAGGATCTTGGTGTTTCTTTTGGATTTGGTGATGAGTTGAGTGATGTTTTTCGTCTCATCATGATGATGAGATCCATGATGATTGTGGAGATGTATTTAGTGTTGATGGTGATGAGTTGGTCTTTCAAGGAAGTAGACTAGAGCACCTATCATGTATGCTAGAGGATGATGAAATTCTTGAAAGTTACTCTTTGGGGTTGGAAGATGCTACTAGTATTGAGAAGATGCTTTTGGATAGTTTGGAAAGTGAGAATAATAAGCTTGTAGTATGTTAAGAGAGCTTATGTAAAGTGATATGCATGAAGGAGAATTTTCACATGTTATATTTTCCTCTCCTTTGGATGCAGATATGTTTTCTAATACGTACTAGCTAGGTATTTTTTTAAATAAAATTTTTAGAAATATTTTAGCAAAAAGAGTTGGATATTGCTCTTTATACACAGTAAAATTTTTCTTTACTAGGGTATTTACAACAAGGACTGAAATTTGTTGGTTGTAGCAATGAAGCCAGAGTACACACAAAATATAAGACAGTTGACAAGAAGGTGTAGAGGGGAGCTCAACCGCCAAGACTCACGGACCACTTATTGTTCAAGTGTTTCAAGTCGAGCACTAATGGCTACCTGTCACATAGCCAACACGCTATATCTCTATGAGTATAGTGAGCTTACCTCCATGCTCAATCAAGTTGCCTCCTCTCCCGAGCACTCCAGTAGCTCCACGATCCAAGTGTAAGCTTCAAGAAAGCTCGATCCTCAAGCTCCACACTCTAAGCTCCATTGACGTGAGCAAGACAAGTGAATAAAAGAGAAGAGAAGATAGAGAGCTTCTCCACCACAGTCCCTCACCCTCACACACTCACTTTCTCACACTCTCATACTCCCTCTCTCAAGCACAAGCTCAAGTAAGCAAGCAAGAAGAAGAAGAAGAAGAAAAAGAAGAAGAGAAGGAGAGCTACTTTTGGCTACACACAAGAATGAGCTTCTCATTTACTTTTTAACTGTATATACAAAACCTTAAATCCCTTTTGGGCGGTTATCCCTTTATCCCCTTTTTTACATGGGCAACCATGGCCTAGGCCCTTTTTCCCATTGTCCTCCTATCTTCCTAGTTTCCTTCCTACTGCCCGTCTATCTTTACAATTTGCACGGGTAAGAGCCCGACGCTCTTGAAATAAATCATGGTGCACCTTGTGATCTTTTACAAAAGTACTGACTTGTGCTTTTTCTTGTGCATCTTTCTCCTTGATTTAGGACTTTTCTACACTTCTTGTGTTTTCATATTATTCTTGGCACGCCTTCGTCTTCCATTTCACTTTTGCATTGGCCTTGTCTTTTGCTTTAGATTTTTGGAATTTTTCATCTTTTTTGTCTGAGGGTTAACATTACCTCCCTCCTAGAAGAGTGTGAGTCCCATGGCACTCTCCGTCGTAGGTAGTAGGCTTTGGCATGCACCGAAGATGTGGTTGAAAGGGACTGTTGCGGTTTGCCATGGAGGAGTTGTGGTGGTGGTTTGGATAAAGGTCATTGGGGGTACTTTATTGGTAGGATTTGATGGTGATAGGGTTGTTGTAGTTGGAGATAGGTTTTTTCTTTGTTGGGAGTTGCACTCATAGCTGTCACAGGTGTTGGTGCACTACAAGATACAGGCTTTATACCGACGTTTAAAGCAACGAGAATGTTCATAAAGAAATTTACCCCCGTCGTCACAAAAAACGTCACTATTGGCGATGCCATAGAACAGTCGATATCAGTGTCGCTATTTGCATCCATATTGTCAAGAATCACGTGATGGGGGGATTTGCTTGAGTTGCTGCACCAAACACACACTATATACACAAGAGAAAGCTCACTCAAGAACACAAGAAGAAAGATGAAGGCCAAAACTTTTTCTTGCTGATTTTTTCTTCTTCTACACCCACTATACAAAATACACAAAGTATAGATAAGATACAACATAAAGGAAAGGGGCATTCTAGTAAGTCAAACAATGCATAACCGACTATACTAATCAACTGACGTTATATCTTTGCCAGGTGTAGGTAGGTGTAACAAACTAAATATAATAAGTGATAAGTCAGTGGCCATGTGAGTATCATAATGACCACCAACGTGCTAAGTGTAGATGTGCAGACTCATCTAGCTAAGCGGTCCATCATCAATGTCCGCACATGTTGAGCTTGCCATCTCAACACTCCCCCTCAAGCTCAATTCTATCTCTCAACTCCAAGTAAGCTTCGAAACTTTCGAAGCTTCTCTGCACCCAATGCCTTTGTGAAAATGTCAGCTATTTGATCTTGTGTGCTGACATATACCAAGTCAATCTCTCATGCAAATATCTTCTCTCTTACAAAGTGGTAGTGCACCTCAATGTGTTTTGTCCTAGCATGGAACATTGGATTCCTAGCTAGCTGTACGCTACTCATGTTGTCACAATGAATGACAACTAGACCATCTCCCTGCACATCCAAATCACCTACTAACTTTTGCAGCCATACCACCTCACATGCTGCCATAACAGCACCCCTATACTCAACCTCCTCTATACTCGATAAAGCAACTGTAGGTTGCTTTTTGCTGCTCCATGTAATGTTGCACTACCAAGCAAAAAACATAAATCCACTAGTAGATCCTCTATCTGACATGCTACTAGCCCAATCTGCATCTGTGTATCCAAAGACCTATACGTCCTTACCTGCCTCATAAAAAAGTCCATAATGTAAAGTGGACTTTACATATCTCAATATACGTCTAACCGCATCCAAATGAGGCTTTCTAGGCATAAACATAAACTAACTAACAAGGCCAATAGCATAGCTCAAGTCTGGCCTTGTGATAGTCATGTAAATCAAAGTCCCTACTATCCTCCTGAACATAGTAGGGTCTTCTATCTCATCCCCAAAGTTGGCACTCAACTTCACATTTTGCTCCAATGGTACTAAAAGAGGCTTACATGCTATCATACCTGATGGGACCTACAATGGGCCGGCACTGGCTATGGCACTAGCCGGACCTCATGCATACGACAGACAACCCCACCACATGGCCTCGCGGGCTAGAAGCATCTAAAACTCACTTTGCACTAAATGCTTATGACGATTTTGCATTTGTATCCAATATGTAGTCCAACGTTCACCTTCCCTTCTCCTCAGACGGAGATCCCATAACATACAGGCATAATGTCTTGTAATACACACATAGGGAAGCACCTCTCAGCGGATTGCCACGGCTCCACTGCGACTCTCCTACACCTCAAAGGATTAGCCCCAAGATGCGTCGCTAATACATATGACATTCGCACAAACTCCACTCTTTCATAATTCAGCGTTCCAGGAGATTTTTATTTGCCTCACAAGTCTTTCCCCAACGGAAGCCTCTCAGCATTGGTCAAAGTTTATCAAACAAGTGCAATGCGTTCCAGGAGATACCACTTGGCATGCTTGATGCAAGGTGTATGACAATTGTGCACAACCATTTTATGATTAAAAACAGCTTTGTGAGGTGCAAAAAACAACCCTTTCATGAATTTTAACTAAGCGCTACATGCTACGCTGCTTTAGGGACTAGCATCGGAACTTCCGTGCTACTAGTCACCTATATTTAATTATGAAATGATCCCTGAATGCTATGCACAAAGAGGGAAATCAGAATTTATATCTTTCTAGCAATTAGATCATCGTACAAATTGTATCCCCCCCTCACCGTTTAGGTGTTGCTGCGGTGCATAGGTATAAATGGTTGTTTTTTATCATTTTTGTATGTAAAAAGTAATAAACACAGACTATAACATAAAATATAAGGCCAAGATGAGGCTTGACCTCATTCTTTAACCTTGCCAAACATTCACACACATAAATCTTATTTTTTCATATTTTTTAGTGCAAAAAACCCAAAATTTTCCCTTTTTTGCTATTTTTCTCTATTTATTATTCATGAAAAATAGGTATTTTCTGATGTATTTTTATTGGCTTATTGTTTTAATTAAAACTTAACATTTTCTTTGATTTTATCCTATTTCCATTCCTTTTCTCCAACTCAAAATCGAAAAAAACCACTAATTTCGATTAAAAATGACATTTTACGGGTTTTAAAGAATTAATAACGGCTCTAAATCAACAAGGTTCAAACAAAATTTCATTTTATATGAACAACGTTTGGACCATGAAACAACAAAAACAATCCAATTTCTTTGTAAAATTGAAGCATACCGTGCGTCTTGTATGTTGTGGGTTTTTTAATGATTATTCTGAGCTACCCATGGACCGAATAGCAACCATTCTTCAGTGCTGAACCTCTTTCCTCAGCCTTCTCTTCATCTTGAAGTAATCCGATCACAGCCGGTCAAGCATTCTTCAGCCCCTCTTCTTCTTAACTTCTTGCACACAAATTCCATCTATGTAGGAGAGAGAGAGAGAGGAGAGAGAAATACTAGTTTTTGTACTCCACAACCAAGCAGCCAATGGAGGAGCGGTATGGAGTGATGGAGAGCGAAGATAGAATGTAGATTAAGGCCAAGATCAGTTGGGGACCATTTTTGCTCATAAAAATGGACCATAACAGTGGGCTGTCTTGTTTATGACTGGTTATTCCAGCCCATAATAGCCCATAAGTCTTCAATATCCTCGTGCATAAGAGCAAGCTGAATACTCTTCTCTCAGATTTTCCTCTTTTATAGACTGTTTCAACATGCATTTTCATCAGATCAAAGAGACAGAGAAGTGGAGCTCTCACCATGTTTACATCTTCAGTAGTTGGGCCTGTTGATCTTCAATTTGCATGCTCCATTTCATGCACCATAGCTCCAGCTCTCTCCAATTTTCTTCAGACAGTGCATCCCGCATTTTGCACCGAAAAACGCGGGCTGCTCCCTACTCAGTCCCTGGTCACTTTTTGACCAGCCTAGGTCACTTGCTGGTCACTTAAGTCTGTTACTCCTGGTCCCATGTGGACGTAGTGGACTTTTGGCAGTTTTTGGCATCTTTCTTGGGTTCTGACCATATTTTTGTACCTGAATTAATGTGATTTATCCTGCAGACTTTCAATTCCTTCAGATGACCAAGTTGTAGGTTCCTATACACTTATTTTTCATAAATATACATGGTATAACTGAAAATTATATGCTAAATACAAAAGAACTTGTATAACTAAGGTCGTTATTGGATAACAATGTCTGAATTTTGTATGCAAATTTCTCATATAACTTCTAGTGAAGCTCTTCTGTGTTCATAAGAATCTCATGATTTATATTATGAATAGTAAACTCTTTGACATTCACCCCCTCCTAACCTGCACATCCTCCTGCATGTGCCATTTCTTAAGATTACAGGTCAAGGAGGGTCTTCTTCTTCATCTTCATTCTCTAAGTCTTTTTCTTCCTGCATGTCTTCAAGTAGAGGGCTTATATTTAAGTCATCAAGTTCATAAGTTGAAGATTCTCTTCGTTTCCCAGCTATTGGAATCTTTATTATGGTCCCATCCATTTCAGCCAAAGAGTAAGTAGCATTATTATTTACTACTTTTACAACATATGGTCCAAACCATCGCTTGGCTAACTTCCTATGAGCACTATATTGATTGTCCAGGCTGCTATCATAGACAAGAACCCAATCATTCTCTTGAATAGCTCTTGGACGGAGTCGATGATGCTTGTCAAACCTCTTCTTATTCTTTAGTCTTGCTGTTTTTAGCCTTTCAATGGTTGTTTTGACATCTTCTGGCCTTCTTTCAAGTTGCCTTATGCGTAAAGGCAACAATTCTTCTCTATTCATGCCTTCATCCCAAGGCAAAATACTCCATGTGACAATGGATTCCTCAATAGGCATAACGGGTGGCTATCCATACATGAGTTCAGCTGGCATATATCCTGTTATTGCACTATGGGTAGTTCTATCAGCCCATAATGCGAATGGTAGCATTTTAGGCCATTCCCTCAACTTTCCTTTGCATGATTTCGCTAAAGCTTTAAGAATTGGTTGATGGCCTCTTTCACTCTTACCATTGCCTTCAGGATTGTAGGCTCAGGTAAGAGATAGTTTAATTCCCAATTGAGCAAAGAAATGGCGAGCCTCATTGGCATCCAATTCTCCTCTATCAGCAGTTACTTTAGCAACACATCCATACCTGCAAAATACTTCTTCAAGTAAAAATCTACAAACAGTATGAGTGGACTTTGTCAAGGCTTTTCCTTCCACTTGATTTGTGAGATCTTCTCTAGCAAGTACTAGATATTTCATGTTCCAAATTCCTGTAGGCATGGTTACTAAATCAATTACCCAACTATAGTGAATGGATAAAGAACAGGTAGGCTGAAGCCCATCTCTATGCTTTACCATAGAATACATTTGACAAACATGACAAGACTCAACAAAATGCTCAATGTCTTTATACATATTTTGCCACCAAAATTTTTCTTTTATTTTGGCAAAAGTGCCCCATATGCCTCTATGACCAGCCAATAGGCTTTCATGGAATTCTTGCATGACCTGTCTTTGTGTCTTTTTATCTCCTAAGACACGAACATGCGCCCTTCCTTTCTTTTTCGCATGCCTCCAGAGGTATCCATCTTTAAGAAAAAAACCATAGGCTTTTCTCTTAATTCTCTTGAACTCTTCATTAGTCAATTCTTCCTTCTTTGCCATAGTGCTCAAAAATTGGCCAATTTTTAGCCAATCATCTGCATAATATTCTTCTTTAAAGTGTGAACAAACCATAACAAAACATTGAATATGCTGTTTACTAGTTGTCCATTGTCCTTCTTTGGTTGATTCATCCTTCCTTGCTGCTGAACCTATTGTATTTGCTGTAATTTTTGTTGTACCAGCCTTTTTGACTGCTGAATCAATATTAGATTCAGCTTTACTTGATGTTTTCAGATTTATACCTGCATTAACAGCATCATTTATAAACTCTGATTCTTCTTCATCCATCATTTCTTCTTTATCCATATATCTGGCACGTGAAAGCATGTCAGCAAATCGGGATTTAAGGATTTAATATAGGCTATCCATCTTAGCATGGCTATGTCAGGAGTGGAACAGTTGGCGATCATGCCCAAGAGTGGAAGGCAATCTGTCTCAACTATAACATGCGCGCCCATGAAGTACTCCCTGTCACATTTTAATGCAGTTACTACTCCCCAAAGCTCTCTTTTAATTTGAGCATACCTTCTTTGTCGTTCATTAAGAACCTTTGCTCCAAAACGAATTACATATCTGTTGCCTTCAAGGTCGTCTTGTCCAACTGCCCATCCTATTCCAATAGGACTTGTGTCCACTGTGAGTATAATGGGCTGTCCATTAGAGTAGTTATCCCTCTTTAAAGTGGGGGCTGAAATCAGCATTTTCTTGAGTTTCCGAATAGCCTGAGTGTGTTCTTTTGTCCATAGAAACCTTTGGCCCTTTCTTAGAAGCTGATAAAGACTTTTAGCAACATGGGCAAAATGTGCAATCCAAATAAGGTAGAAGACACATGCACCAAGAAATCTTCTCACCTCTGAAACATTTGTACATTCTTCTTGCATTTTGCCGATTGCATCTATTTTGGATGGAGAAGGCTTTCGGCCATATGGACCACACATATGTCTGACCACAAGGACTTCTTCGGCTCCAAAAATAGATTTAGCTCCTGAAAGAGTAAGATGGACTTCTTCCAATTTAGACAAGATTTGAGCACAATCATTAATATGATCAGAGACAAACTTTCGACATCCAAGTTCATTGAGTTCTTCATTTTTCTCATGAACTTCACATCCTTTGATTTGTAGCCCCTTGAGGTAGAGTACACATGCGGACTAGGCCAAGAGGCGTCTTCATTGTGGTAATGTCACGGCTTTCCAAAGCAAGCTGAAATTGGTCATAGCCTGAATATAAGTCTCCCATGGAATAGATTGCCCTACCTGCAAAAGCTTCAGCAAACTCATCCACAATTGGTCCTGATCCAACATTTCTAATAGTGACTTTATTGACGGGTTGTAAATCTTGAATGAATCATAAAGATCCATTCTTCTTAGGTACGGTAAACCAACGGTTGGAATATGGAGCTGAAGATGGCTCCAATATTCGCATTTTAATCTTTTCATTTAAAAGTTCCAATAACTTAGGCAAATGAGCCCTTGGAACTCTAATTGGTTTAAGTTTCCAAGGTACATGTGGGACCGTAAAAATTACCATTGGTGCCACAATGCTCGGATCCACATAGCCAATTTCATGTGGCTGAAATGAAAAGGCTTTACCATGGCTCTTTAATATCTGCATGAAGATTTGCTTTTCAGTCGGCAAGAGAAAAGAGTCTTCACCAATTTTCAGCTTTTGTAGACTTTCTGCTGTAAACTGGTGACCAATATCTTTAGGATCACGAAGGCTTGGTTGTTTGGATACCCTTTCTGCTAGTCCTTCGCTTTCAGGTGGTAGAGGAGTAGCTACCAGCTTGACCTTCTTAACAACTGTTTTATACTTTGTTTCTACTCTTACTTCATCCTTGTTTGGCCGTCCAAAAGTTTCATAATCTGCAAATTCTTGAATTATGTCATACATATCCAATGTACATGCCTGTATGGACTGATTTTCAGCTTGATTTTCTGCATGAGCGGCTGTATAAATTTCAGCCATTGTATCATTATAATTCAGCCCACAAAATAGTCTAGAAATTTCTTCATCTTTAGGTAAAACATCAGTTTGCTTCACCTCTTGCTCCATATGACTTAAATACTTTCTTTCAGCCCTGTTCGTGGCTAAAAACTATTTATAACAACCCACACCATTGGCTGAAAAAACCTGCAAATCAGCTTTTGACCTTGCCTCCTTCATATGTGGAGGCAATTTTTTGTGACATGATGCACTGCCATAGCCTGCACTTATAGCAGCGCTACCCGAAAACCCTTAAATTCTTGGGTATTAGGAGGAATAGGATGATCTCTCAATCGATCCCTATTTTGATGGTGATTAACACATACAGTTAGGATTTGAACAACTTTATCATTATCCTTGCTTCTTATCCGAGCATATGATGAACCATCATCAAGAGCCTTTGTCTCTAAACGAGACTCGGAAATAAATGGTTGTCCAAGAATGATAGGATAACTGCATGAATCTTGAACAAAGAAATGAAATTCATCTTTTACATTACCAATAGTAACTTGTACATAAGGACACGCTGCATAAAGATCGCCAGAAGAGTTATTAGCTGCCTTCATGCGCCATCCTGGGTCCACATCAATGGGCCATCCACTATTCGCATAGAGACTTCTTGATATAACATTAATTTCCGAACCATGGTCTATAAGGGCAATGCATAGAGTTTCTTTCTCACCGATTTTAACAATAGTTTCAGTAGTCGCCCTTGCCCAATGGGTACGGGAATAGTGACTACTAGGAAAAAAGCGAGTTTTACTTTCTTCTTGCATATTGTGAAGAAGAGTCTCTTTATTATGCATAGGCTGTACTTTAGATTGAGAAGAACCCACCATTATGGCTTCTTCAGCTTCAGCTTCATAAATGTCTTCATCTTTGGCTTCTATGGCTGCAATCAATTCTTTGATTGCCTCCAATCGAATCCCTTGAGTTTTCAGCTTCTCTTCATCCTGCAAATACATATGAAGTACTTGCAATAAATCATGTACAGATTCTTCAGTTTCCTCACCAACATATTGTCTTTTTCGTTTAATTACATCAATTATTACATCATGAAATCCTCGTTTTGCAATACTGAGAATTTTACCTAATGTAAATTCAATTCTACTTCCAAGAATCCTTTCTTCTAGGATCCATTTAAGATCCGTTGCGGTCTCTATGTCAAACTGCAACTTGTAACTGGGATGTTTGCTTTTTCTTTTTCCTTCTGTCTTCTTTGCTTGAGGGGCATCTTCCATGTCATATTTTGGTGGCGGTGGATTTTCAGCAGTCTTTTGTTGGTCTAGTTTACTTCTTGTTATGCGTTTAGTCGGTCCTGAAGAAGAAGGACCGGCAACATCTTCATTTCTTCTTCTCTTTTCTTCTATCATGGCTTCTTGATTATTACTTTCAGTTAGGCAGGCAAAAGCTGAAAATGAATCCACAGGCTCGGACCATCCGGTTCTCCCTCGAATACATTGACTGGCAATGGTTAAATCATCCTTAGTTGCCTTGCCTTGCTCCATGCGTTCCAAGGCCTGCATCCACACTTTAGATTTTTCATTAGTTTTACATGCTTTAACAATTTCATTAGTTGGCTCAATTTGCAACCCATAAGTTGCAGCATCAACAGTTGCATAGGCCGTTCTTGTTGCCAAATCCTCCAATCTTTTCTTCATGCCACCGTTGCCGAAGTTTGGCTCAAGAGGAAGCCCGGTTTCGGTTGCATGAATTTTACCATCCTTCCAAAAGACTAATTTTTGTGCTTCAGCTTCACGGAATGCACCGCACTCCCTCTTGTCATGCTGAAGACTATCACACCAAATGCTGCGTCTTTTGAAGCCTTCTCGTGCAGGTCTTTGGGCAGTTGACCGACCCCTTTCTTCTACTTTTACATCAAGCCTTTCTACTTTAGAATTAATTTCTGTTAAATTAAGATGGAGATCCCGCATGCTTTTAATTAGCTCGTCCATGACATCCTTCTTTGGAGAAGGAACAGCAGAATTTCTTGATTGCTCGGTCATAGAGACAGGAGGACGAGAAACTGGAACAGGCTCCTTCATAGATTCAGTTGTTGGGGGGGTTGATCCCCATCTTAGATGCAATTGCTCTCTTCGAGCAATCATATTAACTGCTTCAGTGACATCACTCCAAGCAGTCTTCAATCCCGACTCAGAGTCAGGGTCTTCAAGTCGGTCAGTCAATTTCTCCTGAAGAGAAGAATCTGCAGCCTTTAAAAATAATTCAATCTTTTGACTTTCCATACCTTGTTGGTCATCAGGATTTAGTTGGGCAAATTTGCTTTCAAATTCTCGATGAAGAGCAGTAGCGGTTAGACCCTTATTGGGCCTTTCGACCCATTCGGTGAAGACTTTCTTTGTCATAAGGCCAGAGTCTTCAAGGAAAAATTCTTCTCGAAGAGCCTTCTTGAACATAGTCCATCCAGCATCTTTTTGAAAAAGACCATGAATTCGGTCCTGGAGACCATGCACAGCCAGGCGAGCAAAGTAACGGCTCCAGGTATGTTGAGGAACTCCAAAGAAGACCATCTTGTCAATGTAGAGGCGGATAAAAGAGGACACATTTTATCCATTAAATTGCTTGAGCTCATGCCCAACTGCTTCTAAGGCCTTAATGGCAACAACATCAATCCGCTCTTCTTCTTGTCTCCGTTGTTGTTGCAATTGCAACTGCTGTTGAAATTGCAGTTGTTGTTGTTGGCTCTCTTGCATTGGACGAACCAATTGTTGCAAAGCATCGCCTCCCGAACTTGATGATTCTCCCATTGGACTTCTTCTTCCGCAGCGGACCTTCACGTCGGGTTCACCACTGTCATCGCATTAAGAGTTGAAGGTCTACCATCAGGGCTTTTAGTGCAGAAGAAGAGTTTAGGATTCAAGATTTGGGAAGGGAAAATAGATTGGGGTTTAATAAGATCCGGGATTTAGAAATGATTTAGGTATGGAGGAAGAGTTCAAGCCTTTTCATTATGTACTTAGTCATTCTATCTAGATTACATCAAATGCCTCTGGATACATACATCATATCATAAAGGCTATTTTCAGATTCTCAATTCATTTATGAATGTCAAATGCAAGTTGTAATGACATTTATTTCAAGTACATAGATGGATTTCAACCCTTTGGATCAAGTATATTGTTGATAGATTCAAATGCATCCAAGATTTGGGCCAAAGATACATGAAATGAATTGAAAAAGTATAATTTTAGCTTCATCCCTATTTTAAAATAGAAAATTCCAGCCCATAATCAAGTTCAAAATGAGTGCATAAACTCAAGAAGAAGCACTTCTAATCATTCATGAACAATGTCTGGAAGAAAAGAGGTCATTTCCTTCCATTGCAACCATAAAAATCCCATTTTTGCTCATAAAAATGGACCATAACAGTGGACTGCCCTGTTTATGACTGGTTATTCCAGCCCATAAGTCTTCTATATCCTCACCCTTTGCTTGCCCCAAAGTCACTCAAGTACTTGGGTACAAGTCGGGCTTCATTGGACCAAGAATAAGGTAATCAAAATGAGAGAAGTCGTGCATAAGACCAGGCTGAATACTCTTCTCTCAGAATTCCCTCTTTTATAGACAGAGAAGTGGAGCTCTCACCATGTTTACATCTTCAGTAGTTGGGCTTGTTGATCTTCAGTTTGTATGCTCCATTTCATGCACCATAGCTCTAGCTCTCTCCAGTTTGCCTCAGATAGTGCAGCTTGCATTTTGTGCCAAAAAATGCAGGCTGCTCCTTGCTCAGTCCCTGGTCACTTTTTGACCAGCCTAGGTCACTTGCTGGTCACTTAAGTCTGTTACTCCTGGTCCCATGTGGACCTAGTGGACTTTTGGCAGTTTTTGGCATCTTTCTTGGGTTCTGACCATACTTTTGTACCTGAATTAATGTGATTTATCCTATAGACTGTCAATTCCTTCCAGATGACCAAGTTGTAGGTTCCTATAGACTTATTTTTCATAAATATACATGGTATAACTGAAAATTATATGCTAAATACAAAAGAACTTGTATAACTAAGGTGGTTATTGGATAACAATGTCTGAATTTTGTATGCAAATTTCTCATATAACTTCCAGTGAAGCTCTTCTGTGTTCATAAGAATCCCATGATTTATATTATGAACAGTAAACTCTTTGACAATATGAAAAAAAAAACACAACCTCCCCCCACCCACGTTTTGTCAAATTTTGGGCTCCCCAAAGGGTCACACCCTTTGGGCTCTCCTAAAGTCCATTTCGACACTATCGGGCATCTCCCAGGGTCTTGTCTCGCACACCAAAAAATTATGAAAATTCTCAGACCGCCATCTAGTGGCTCTTTTAAGCATTTCTAGGGCATTGCCGCTTAAAATTGTACTAATTGCCACTACCGTCTTCGATGAAGTCTATTTTTCCCTGAATATTTGTAATTTTTGGCTATTTTTAAGCACTTATTGGCGTAAAAAATCATCTGTCATTGGCAACCACAGAATAGGGCGACTCAGCTCGTCAAATCCCACAAATAGATTTGCAGAGAAACAATAAAAAGGAGCATCAAACTGATACAAGAATACACAACACAACACATCACAACTCATACCCTACCCCCTGACAAAACCAAGGCATGAAATCCAGAGGAGTAGGCCCAACATAATCTGATAGAAGACCCGAAGCTAGTCACTAACTAACTATTGCAACACAGCCAAACTATAAAAACTATCAAAGAGGTTGTCCTAAGTGGTGGTCTGAACTACCTACCTAACTAAGGACAACTCAACTAGGAGCTTCGACTAGGTGAGAACTCCTATAGCCTGATTAAGAAATAGTTTCTTTTAGCACATTACTCTTTTAACCTCTCATTTTTCATAATCGGGCATGTAAAAAGGAAGGAGCTGAGCGTAGTGACCCAAGAAGAACAGGGCATCGGCCTCAGGTCCTATCTCGGTACCCAAGAACCTACCAAGCCCTCACAAGGCGACACTTAATCCTTTTCTAACGCTCACTTTTATTTTCGCTCCAACCTTCTTTTATTTTCTTTATTTTTCAGCTAGATGCCACCCCTAGGAAGACAAGGCATCAGCCCTAGGGTCGTACTCGTCCCCAGGAACCTACCATGCCTTCGCAAGGTGATAAACAACAGCTCAAGGATTTTTCTTTCTTTCATTTTCTATTTTTATAGGGGTCAAACCCCTTTTTACACATCTCCGTATATTCATATATTGTCTTTCATATCTTTAGGGTTTTGTCTCTTTCCATCATTATTTTAGTAGGCTTCTCTAACTGCCGCACAACTAGCAGGAACTCCTAGAACAGTTGCCTAGTAGGCTGGCAAAACACGGTCACTAGAACTCCCATCTAAAACAAGTCTTTCATTGCCTAACAATGCCTTGCAGGAGGCAATGACTACTTAGACCTCCCCCCGACATACCTAACCTAAACTTGGGACTTCATGCCTTGATTTCCGGTCTCCAACAAGAAAGAAAACCCCCTTCAAGTACACAGATACATATAACATGAAAGAACAGGCACTCGTAAAGGAGAGGTATCACCTGGATAGGGCCATGAGAAGCTTCCTCATAGCAAAGGTTCCCTCCAGCAACTTCTTTGAACCTGTCTAGCATAGGTTTAAAACAAGAAACCATTAATTGCACCCGTACTAAATAGACAAAAGGCCCTCTTGGCCTAAAGAAATAAAGCATTTCACTACAAAAACTAACTGGCCCTCTTGGCCTAAAATGGATAGTTCATTCTAATCCATGCTATATATGATCTCCTTGGCATATACAGCACATCCTATCAAACTAATAAGGATACCAAGGATAGCATAAAATAGGAGGACTAGCCTCATGCTACTCATGCAAGTCAGCTAAAGCTTGATCCATACTCTTTGTAGATCCACTATCCCAAGCCTTTCTACTGATATCTCAGTAATAATGGCCATCTCTTCTTGGGTTCTATGAGCTAAATGAATGACATCATTAGGTTGATATATCTCATCCCCTTGGTCATCATTCAAACGGATTGCTTGTCCCAACTTTCCAGTAACTCCCCCAACAGGGAGAATCATGGATTTATGATCATTCAACTCTTCTCTAATTGGACCATTCCATATGTCAATGATACGATCCAAACTAGACAGAGCTTTAAGCCTAGACCCATCACATAGATGCATCTCAGGGCAGTGGTCCCTATTGTCAGATGTCGCATTATGGCCTTTGGCCGCGTCCTCTTGGGAATCCATCAAAGCTTGTCCACATGCAATTCCTGGCCCTTAATTTGACACACCAATACTATTTTTAGGGGTTTTGGGCCTCCAAACCCATCTCATATTCCTTTTCATATTCTTAGACTGCCTCATTTGCCCACATTGGTCCAATGGACTCACTGTGGATTTATCACCATTACCAGATGGCCTCACAGCCTTATGGCTTCTATTTAGTACAGGTGGACCTTGGGCATACTGCATCTTCTTCATATGAGATGTCTTTACTTGCCTTTTTCCACTTTGCACTACTTAGCCATAGGAACCATGCTTTTACTAAAAGGAATAGCATCTACTCGAAAGCATGATTCATCTATAAATTGAAAAGGTCTCTCAAGAGCCTTACTAGGAGCACAACTAGAACCACTCATAGAACGCTCATCTAAGCTTGTAGACCTAATGGGTCTATTAATTCCACTGTCACAACTACCTCTCATGGAAGTGTTGCAAGCCTTGATGGGACTTACTGGGATTGGAATCTTTTTATCCCCAGGGGGTATATTATCCCTACTATTGCCATTTTTTGCTTAGAGATTTTTGCTGCGAAGGTTCCTCTCATAAGCTGCTTTGGTATCAACAAGTGAGTTGTCTCCTTGTAGAAATGGTTGGAAGCTAGGATGCACTTGTACTGAGTGAGAAAAACTCCAAAAGTTTTCCCAACATCTCTGAATATGTCCCTCATAATCAATGGCATGCATCTTTGCTTCCTTTAACGACTTAGCATTCCGCATTCCCACTTGGATTTTCATGTTAATCTCTAAGCCACTCAAAAAGAGCTCACATAGCACATCACCTGGCAATGCAGTAGCTCTTCTTGGCCAAAGCCTCAGAATATCATCAAAGGCTCTAGCATATTCTTTAATAGAAGGATAGGACTCTTGCCTAATCTGCATTAGTTGCCCTAAAACTTGGGTCATAGGCACCTTCTTTTCATATTCATCTAAAAATTGATCACTCAACTCCTCAAGGGATTTAATAGACCCCCGAAAGCCATGGAGGGATGTTGTAGTTGACAAGCACTATAGGCCACACATTGTAAGAAGTCGAGCACAGATCGAATGGGTTCACACCATCCATGGCGAGATCGAGCCGAAGATTCCTTGGCTCTCGCGCAAAGCCTGGGAAGGTAGAGTCAATGTGGCTCCATGCACGCGAATCCCCTGATATTCGTTGAACTCCATCCGTGGACCTATTCTGCACATGCCACGTTATCAAGCTTGCCATGCCAGACGTGCGAAACATGTGGTTTATGCGGGGGATGAGCGGAAAGTGTCTGAGAACTTTTTAAGAGATGGTTTGCCCTTGCAAGTCTTGTTGATACCTGTGAGCACCACACTTTGGACATGTCTCCATAGTCTCGTATTCATCTCGAAACAGTATGCAGTCGTTGATACATGCATGGATGTTATTGTAGTCCATGCCAAGCTTCCGTAAAACATGTCGTGCATCATCACGAGACTCAGGCATGGTATTTGCAGGTGGTAATATATGATATTTCAATAACCTGAAAAAAATCATAAAACACGTTGAAAAAGCACAAATGTTTGTAATAATACTGTAAAAAATAAAAATCAATGAAGCCTATGTGCAAGGTACCTGAATAACTCAGTCACACTCGTATCGCTCCAACCGTATTTTGCTTGCACACTTAAGAGTGCAAGCAATGTCTTCAACCGAGATACTCGGTACCCATCATATAATGGTATGGATGCTTCCTCTCTAAGCGGGTCAGATGTCTCAACATCCATGGGAATCAATGCATCGATCATTTCCTCCATCTCACGCTCCAAGATTGTAGGTAGATCGGGAAGGTTGTCTGTCTCCTCTAGCATTGATGGTATAGATGGGCCTTGCAAGTGGTGGATTGGCTCCTACAATCCATCCATCGCACATCCACGAACTCTTCTAATTGGCCGCAAAGGGTGCACTCCCCCTTGGGTCGATTCATCACCCCCCTGGATAGAAAATTTGCCAACAAGACCCAATCTTATTGTGTATGGTTTTCAATTAGCTTGCGAGTACAATGCATGATTAATATTAACTTCAAATTACCATTTGCTGAAAATCCGCAATCGGCTGATCAATGATCTCAGATTGAAACTCGCCAAATCGTCGTACGTGTTCTATAGACAATCAGCGTTTTCGTCTAATTGCCAACTTGCATTGAGAGCAAGGACATGGGACACGCTGATTAAGATACATCTCGCGATCTTGAACAATAAGACCTTCTTCGTTTTCCATCTTATCTACATTACAGCAAATGAGGCTTAAATGGATAGCTTTATGGAGATGTACGTCAAGTTGCATTGTATATAGTAGTTGAGAGATTTTTTGATGTTATATCTCGGCCTTGTATCATGCTCAAGGATTTGTTTGTCCCGGTAGATAATTATTCGTTATTGTAAAAAACTGCACTAGAGGGCTTTGAGTATAAATAATCCATTTATGAGCATCATTGAGGATCTCTTAGTCTAACAATCAGTCTCAACAAAAAGCATCTTAGAAATGTGGTTTTTTTGTCCTAGGATCGCGTATTAAAATTAATGCCATCTATGAAATTTATTAACTATAGTAATAAAATTTATTTCAATCAATTCTACTCATAGTCATAAGACCTGAGAGAAAATATCCTATACTCAATTTAAGGTATTCTTCTTCTATAACAATACTTTTGGGTTCATTTTGATGAAGTACCGTAATGACCATTAGCTAGGGTATCATTTTCTTTTAGTCCTTTCGTTGACTAGTTGGCATGATTTCTAATTTGTTATGCCTATAAAGTTAATACAAAAATAATGAATTATGCATATCACAATTAGATCCCCTACTTGGACATTATGAAGGACATGACCAATTTTAAGCCATCTTAAAGAGTCACCAATGTACGTGGCCCGTGGCAAAGCACATTGCATACCATTATCGATAAGTCTATTGTCGTGCATCTTAAATCTCCTAATTAGACTTTATAAACGATATGACTAATTTTTAGCCCCCTTAAGGAGTCGATGTAATGGTACCCATAAAAAAAGTAAAGTGGATACCATTACCATAATCATGGATATGCTATCATTCCAATATATGTTATCTTTCTCTTTCTCTCCCTCTCCCTCCCTCTCTTTCTCTTTCTCTCGTATTTCCTCTCCCTCTCACAATATATCTTAACACTCTCCAAAATCAAAAGGGAGAGGGAGAGAGAGAATGCACTCTCCCTCCCTCTCCCTCTCCCTCTCCCTCTCACTCTCTCTCTTTCTCTCCCTCTCTCATTTCCTTCCCCTCCCTTTCCCTCTCTTTCTCTCCCTCTCTCTCCCTCTCCCTCTCTTTCTCTCTTTCTCTCTCATTTCCTCTCCTAAACAAGCAAAAAATAAAGTGATTCAAACATTAAACAAGCAAGAGGGAGAGTGAGAGAGAGAATGCACTCTCCCTCCCTCTCCCTCTCCCTCTCCCTCTCTTTCTCTTTCTCTCCCTCTCTCATTTCCTTCCCCTCCCTCTCCCTCTCTTTCTCTCCCTCTCTTTCTCTCTTTCTCTCTCATTTCCTAAACAAGAAAAAAATAAAGTGATTAAACATTAAACAAGCAAAAGGGAGAGGGAGAGAGACAATGCACTCTCCCTCTCTTTCTCTTTCTCTCCCTCTCTCATTTCCTTCCCCTCCCTCTCTTTCTCTCCCTCTCTTTCTCTCCCTCTCTTTCTCTCTCATTTCCTCTCCTAAACAAGCAAAAAATAAAGTGATTTAAACATTAAAAAAGCAAAAGGGAGAGGGAGAGAGAGAATGCACTCTCCCTCCCTCTCCCTCTCTTTCTCTTTCTCTCCCTCTCTCATTTCCTCCCCCTCCCTCTCCCTCTCCCTCTCTTTCTCTTTTTCTTTCTCTTTCTCTCCCTCTCCCTCTCCCTCTCCCTCTCCCTCTCCCTCTCCCTCTCTTTCTCTCTTACTCTCTCGTTTCCTCTCCTAAACAAGCAAAAAAGAAAGTGATTTAAACATTAAACAAGCAAAAGGGAGAGGGAGAGAGAGAATGCACTCTCCCTTTCCCTCCCTCTCCCTCTCTTTCTCTTTCTCTCACTCTCTCATTTCCTCCCCCTCCCTCTCCCTCTCCCTCTCCCTTTCTTTCTCTTTCTCTCCCTCTCTCTCCCTCTCCCTCTCTTTCTCTCTCATTTCCTCTCCTAAACAAGAAAAAGAGAGTGATTTAAACCTTAAACAAGCAAAAGAAAGAGAGAGGGAGATTCACCGATGAGATATGGCGAGTGTGGGGCGGCTCCTCTTCACGATGAAGGCTCCTCCTCTCCTTCGCGAACAACGGTGGCGACGGCGGTGGCGGCAGCAAGTCTTCTTCCTCTCCTTCTCTCACGACGGTCGCTCTCTCCCTCACTCTCACTCTCAAAACTCACAAGCCGCAAACGCGAAATGAAAACGGCGCTCGGTTTCGGCCGCTTTTTTTCCCTGTGGAGTGTCGCTATTTGCGTCGCAAATGCAACACAAATAGCGACGCAAATAGCGACACTATTAGCGATGTCAATAGTGACGCCGCTATCCGGCGTCGCTGCTAGCTCAAATCCTTGTAGTGTCATGGAAGAGTGGACTAGGACGCTATGCAAGAGGGAGAGGAGATTGACAGGGAGAAGAGAGGAAAACTAAGAGAGAGAGAGAGAGAGAGAGAGAGAGAACTATAAAAAAATAAATGAATCAATAAACTTAAGAGATGGAGAACCCTCGGGACATAACCAATATACACAATATGGACACTAATAGCATGGGCTTATTACATTGTATAGCATGCATAAGCTATAGTAAGGGAATGAATTGCATAAGCTCATGAGAGAGAATGGGAAAGGCTCAATAGGGCTGAAGAAGGCCTCTTGGCTCTCATTCTTCTTGCAAATTACAAAGGAGAATGCCTCTTTATATAGGCCTTGAGGGTATTTAGGGAGGAGGTTAAGATATAATAGGAATTAACACCATCAAAGTTGCATTAAGGTGGTTCCACCAATGTGGAAGCTCCATCTAGATGTTTTGTTGACCAATTTGTACTTAATCAAACTCCATCGTAGGTGAGTTGTCTCCATTCTCCCCCCATAGCTTGAGTCCAAGAGCTCTCCTATATTTTTTTAAAAAAAGAGAATCTTCATAAAATAAGATCATATCTAGCAATAATAGAGAGAGAGTAGTGAGAGTTCATACATTACTACTACAATTAAGGATGATTTGAGGATGATTTAGGAGGAGAATTCTAATGGTTTATTAGCTTGAGTGAGAGAAGAAGAGAGGGGAAAGGGTTGGGAGTCTAATGAATGATGTTTTATGGAAGTGTTAAGTGTAGGGAAGAAAGTATGGATGTGTATAAAATTGGGAGGTGGTCTCCACCACAGTTGGAAAAAGTTGGCATCCACCATTTTGGCCATATCTCCCGATTCATAGCTCCAAAAAATTATAAAAAAATACCAGTCGAAACTTCAACTCACGGATATAATTTTCATGTTGAGAATTTTTTTTGGATTGGAGTGAAAGTATTTTTAAAAAATCTTACAAAATCATGTGCCTGATTTTTCTTCCACTAATGCTTCCAAGAAGGGTCCGATTTGGTTGAATTATCATAAAGCTCCAAAGTCATGAAATTATGAGCCTCACATGCCCTTTGGATGGCTCCAAATCCATTTCATATCTTTTCTTTTCACATTATACATTTTTCCTTCACCTTCCTCCATTGATCTTTACTCTTCACCTCCCCTTAGTAAACCAGTCCATGAAATATTTTCATCCAGTGATTTCTTGGATTTCCCAAGAGGTTGTTCCCACCCTCTTCTTTATTTCAAAGCTCCAAATGTACAAAAAATCAACGAAGTGTTAGACAAAGAGTGTTTTGTGATTTTCTCGGATCATATAGCCCCCCAACCTGGCTAGAGGTATTTATGCCTCTAGACACTCTTTGGTATCTTGAGCTAACCCCACCCTGATGTGATAGGGTTTTAAGTGCCATCCATTTACCCTGGTCTTGTGCACTTTTTCCTCAATGTCTTGAAGTTTGTAGGAGCCATTGTTGAATTTTTTTGTGACCCAAAATGGTCCCTCCCACCGGTAGAGAAACTTGCCATCCTTTCTTTTATCAAAGCGATTGTCATATCGAAGCACTAAAGATCCCTCCTTGATGTTTTTATCTGTTAGCTTCTTGTTGAACTTTTCTCTACCCTTCTCAGCTTCCTGGGAGTAGTGGTTGATGGTTTCTTCACGATCCAATTGTAGCCTCTCTAGGTCCAGTAATCTTTGATGTAACTTCTCCTTTTGAGAGCCTACTGTGCCACCTAATACCCGAAGGCTAGCTAATTTTATCTCAATAGGCAAAAGAGCCTCTTGTCCATAAACTAGATGAACATGGTTATGAAGGAGGTTCTGTAAGCCCATAGAGCTCCACTAAGGTGCTTGTCCCAATCCCGGGGCCCTGATTGTACCTGTTTGCTTATGATTTTACAAATCATTCCATTTACCTTTTCCACCAATCTATTGCATTGAGGGTAGTAAGGGGTAGAGTGTTGTCGTTGAATATTTAGCTTTTGCATGAGTTCACCCACCACATTAGCTCTAAACCCTAGTCCTCTATCTGATAGTATTTCAAGAGGGGTACCAAACCTACAACAAATATGGTCAAATATGAATTTACTCACTTCCTTAGTAGTGATTCTTCTAGTTGGTATAGCCTCGGCCCATCTAGTCATGTAAGCTACCTCCATCATAATATACTCTTTTCCTGATGGAGTGCATGGTAGAGGCCCTATGGCATCAATTTCCCACTTCTCAAAGGGTCCATATACCTTGATTGGGGTTTGGGGTTCTGCTATGAGCCATCATGGTCCTGATTTTTTACATTCTTCACATGTTTGACACCAATATTTGACATCTCGGTGTAGACTGGGCCAAGTAAAGCCAGCTTGTAGAACCTTTCTACTTGTGATGTCGTGTGCAAAGTGGCCTCCACACACATCATCATGGCAAGATTTTAAGATTTTTTCAATTTCCCATTTTGAAGGCACTTTCCTAAGCACACCATCCATACCAAGACAATACAAACTATCATTTACCATGCGATATCTTGTAGCCTTCCGAGCTAGCCACTGTCTTTCTCCCTTAGTTAGGTGTTTGGGAGCTTCTCCTTGCTCTAAGAGATGTAGAATAGCTTCCAAGTCTTCCTTGCCTTCTCGAAGTGGGGTTTGATAGCCACTGCTCCCACCATTAACTCATTCATCTTTGATGATGCTAGATGGTCAACATCTTTGTTCTAGTCTCTTTGCACATGATGTACTTGTGCCTCCCTAAATCTTCTCATAAGATATTCAACCTCTCTCATTTTACTAGAGAGGTTTGTATTTTTGCATGCCCATGTACCTTGCATCTGCCTTACCAATAGCATGGAGTCTCCAAAAGCATTCAACCTCTCGATTGAATTACTAAGACACCAACAAAGACCATGAATTAAAGCTTGATATTCTATCTCATTGTTAGAGTGGACACCTTCCAAGATGATTCCTTCAACATAGATTTTCTCTCCTAAAGGAGAGAAAACAACAATGCCCGCGGCGGCTGCCTTATCCTTAGTTCTCTTGTATGCACCATCAAAGTAGAGGCTATAAGCATCTACAAGAGTTTTTATGGATGGGGGTGGTGGAAGGTTCTTTCTTTTCACCCTGAGATTTTTCTCATAGCACCTGTTTGTCAAAATATCAGCCAAGCATGCTCGAGTTGTTTTTTCAACCTGCACTGTATAATCAAAATCTTGAAGTCGGACCACCCACTTTGTTATTTTGTCAGAGATTTCCATATATTGTAGTGCATAGGGAAACATATCCTCCACAGTGATGATCACAAACCTCTTTGGAAGCAAATATGGCCGAAATTTGGTTACTGCAAACATGAGGGCCAACACTAGTTGTTTCATGGAGGTGTAAGCCTTCTATGAGGCTTTCATGAGGCGGCTGGCAAAATACACAGGCCTCATGAATGATGTTTTTGGATCTTTTTGTAGGAGAGCAGCACCAATGGCCTCTTCTCCCACATTAGGGTTTACAAAGAATGTTTCTTCCCAATAAGGTTGGAGGATTATAGGAAGTGACCCCAACATTTTCTTTATCTCCTTAAAATGTCCTTCACTTTGTTCACTCCATACAAGTGTTTCTTGGCGTGTCATGCTGCTAGGGATATATGGCCTGAGAGAGTAAGTGTATAAATCTACCCAAATATCTTAGCTTTTGTAAGAAGGAG
This sequence comes from Lygodium microphyllum, assembly GCF_053477565.2. Lineage (NCBI taxonomy): Eukaryota > Viridiplantae > Streptophyta > Polypodiopsida > Schizaeales > Lygodiaceae > Lygodium > Lygodium microphyllum. Next base: position 110,387,118 of record NC_141164.1, read on the forward strand.
ACTAATTGTTTTGGGGAAGGTAGAGCTAGCAATGTTTCTACCTTTTTTTGGATCTACCTCAATTCCTTCAATTGACACCATATGCCCTAGTAGTGTAACCTTGCTTTTCCCAATGTGACATTTATCCTTATTTAGTTGTCCACCCAACCTAGCTAAGCGAGTAAATCCTTCATCAACCTTGTGTAGATGTATGTTCCTTGAGCTGTAAATACAAAAGTCATCTATGAAAACCCTTATGGACTTACCAAAGTAAGGTTGGAATACCCTATTCATGAATCGTTGAAAGGTTTGCTGGGGAATTTGTGAGACCAAAGGTCATGACCCGAAAGGCAAAACAACCCCATGGTGTGATGAAAGTGGTCTTCTTTTGATCTTCCTCTACAATGCAAATCTGGAAGTAGCCAGAGTAGCCATCACACACCATATACCGCTCATGTCCTGCTACTTCATTCAAGATTTCATCCTGAAATGGGAGAGAGAAGTGGTCCCTCTTTGTTGCAGTATTTAATGGCTTGTAATCTATGCATACTCGCCACTTACCAGTTTTCTTTGGCCTCACTACTACTGGGGAGACCCATTCTAAATCTTCCACTGGATATATGAATCATGCATTCAAGAGTCTCTTCACCTCCCTCAACAGTGCATCCTGTTGCACAACTCCTAGTCTTCTCAATCTTTGTACTACATGTTTGCTTCCTTCTTTGAGTTGGATGTGATGCTTCACTACAGTGACACCTGTAATGTGAGTATAATCAGAAATAAACAATGATGCATGCTTCTTGAGAACATTCACATAACCCTCCCTTTCTTCATCCTTTATATCATTGGATATCATCTTCTCTAGGCTAGCATCCCACACATCTTCTCCTTGGATTCTTGGGTTGTCTTCTGATGAGGTAGGTTCCTTTAAGGTCACGCCCATAACTTCGAGAGTGCTAACACTCTCTCCACTTGAACTCTCTTCCTCTTCTACCGATGAGGAACATCCACTTGAGCTCCACTCATCGGCAAATGTTTCTAGTTCAAGGTTCTCTCGAGCCCACTCTTCAAGTTGCAAACCACCTTTTGATCGTGGCCACCCACCTTACGTGGCCTCAACTCCAGATCTCCTGTTGCCCAATCTTGCCTAGCTCCGATGCCCATAAGCCAAGGTCTCCCTAGGATGAGGGGATATCCTTCTCCCTTTACTGGCATCACATAAACATCCACTGTTGCAGTGATTCCAAAAATAGAAACTCTCAAAGCTTTCACTACACCCACACATGTGACTGCATCATTGTTGGCCATCTTTGCCCTAAAGGTTGAGGATTCCATTACTTCTAAGCCTAATTGATACATAAGCTTTTCTATCATGACGAAAACCTCTGCTCCACTATCGATGTATGTTTTTTGAATCCGTTGACCTTTTATTTGAGCCTCTACTAAAGCACTATATCTTTGAGGCCATATGCCTTGATTGCATTAACCATTTTACCTTGCCTTGCCCTTGTGCTTACCATTTTTGACCATTGTCGTCGTAGCTTTGAAGAGGCATGAAGTAGTTATGGCCAAGTAATTTTTGTCCCTTGAGAGCTCACATCTACTACCAGATCATAAGCTTGTGTCCGAGAACCCAAAGGGAAGTCGGAGATATCAATTTTAGACCTAGCTCGAGTCTTTCTCTTCTTCCCTTCATCTCTAGGTGCCTGTGATGTACTTGCCTCATTGATTGCTTCCTTGCTTGCCTCAGTTTGGACACATACCCGGTTGATAGGCATGGTCTCTATTACATCTACCTTCATGGAGCCTTCTATCCCTGACCACCTCCTCTATTTTTATGACATTAACATTTGGTTGAACAGTAGGGGTTTCAGCTTGAACATAAGGTGGTTGTAAAATTGCAGGTCGAGACTACTCTTGCTCTTGAGTCCTAGCATGAGGAGGGCTTACTTATTGTCGAGGACCTCTGGCAAGGTGATCATATCTTCTAGGATGAGGACAATTGTACATGCCATGTCCATTTTCTCCACAGTTGTAACACAACATCTCGCTTGCTTGTCGCTACATTTGTGGTCGATTCCCACCATTTCCCTCAATAGGTCTTCTTTCACCTTGCACAAGATTCACTCTCAAACCATCTATTAGTAAGATTGTTTATTTATTGGATCATGTCTTCTTGACCTCTAACAAGGCTTGGTGCATTAGATACATTGGGGGAACTTGAGAGGCCTCCATAGTTGTGATGTTGTTTTCCAAAACTGCTTGGCTAGCTTGGGCTTGGTAGAGAATCTTTCGATTCTTTTCCCTAGTGATTCTCAAAGCATCTTCAAAAGTGTTTGGAAATTTCACCTTTACCTTCTCCCTGAGCAAGGGATACAAACCTGAAATAAAGCGATCCATTTGAAGTTTGGAGCTCTCTCTCCAGGGTTCAGTGAGTCTGACCACTGCCCCCAAAGCTTCAAAAATCCTTCCTCATAAGTTGCATAACCATAAGGATCACTTTGATGGAGGGCCAAAAGCCATTGCCATAACTCTTTAGCTGAGTTAGTTTGTTGAAATCTCTGTAAGAAAGCTGCCTTGAATCCTTCCCATTCAGCTCTTTGGGCCGGATTTAGAGTTTGGAACCACATTCTAGCTTCTTCCTTGAGCACCAAAGGAAAATCCCTCAACTTCAATGCTTCATCATCCCTCCCAGAGACAAGGAATACCATCTCAAGGTTGTCCAAAAAATCCACTGCATTTTCCCCATTGCACCCAAAGAAGCTTGGAAATGCCATGTTGCCTTAGTAGAGTACAAAGATGAACACGTCTAGACTTAAGTTGTATTTTATGAGGGGAAGGATGAATGGGTTCATAGATGCATTGATTTCAGCAAGACGTCTAGGTCCCAGTATGCTTCTAATAATGCCTTGGAATCTAAGCTTTTTGCTGGCTACAAGATGCACAGTTTGCATAGCAAGTGGACGGATAGGTCCATACAATTTGTGTTGATTCATGAGAAACTATTATAATAAGATAAAGACATGTACGTTGAAGGATGCATTGTAGTCTAGCATTGGGAAGATTATAGGTTTTGATGATACAAGAATCTCCCTTAATCTTTCAGCCCCAAAGTACATGACAAGACGCTGCTGGAAGAAAATCTTCCTACTGATGCATACATTAACTTGGATGTTTTGTACAAAGTGGAAGGTGTAGAAATTCGAACCATTATTATTATTCATGAGTGGAGACTACTTAAGGGATTAGAGGGAATGCACTTTCTTGAATTATGAAGGATTTTCCCCAGAGTGTCTCTTTCTGGAACCCACCAACTTTGCTATATGGAGAATTTGCTCACCAGTGATTGTTCTTGCCTTAGTGTGTCCATCCTCGGCAACATATATTTCATAAGGTGTGATGGCCACCTTTTCAACCACACCCAAACTTTGAGCTAATAACAATTGAAGGTAGTCTCCATACTTTGCACCTCTACAAAACTCCACACCATTCATGCATAGTTGTCCTCCTTTGATGTGGATTAGGCCACAGAGAGAGAGAGATTTGATGATTTGGAGACGAGGACCTCCCGAAAGGGCCTTCACTTTGTTTGCAAAACACTCACCACAATTATGAGAACCTAGCAATTGATGGCAACATGATTTTTTCCATTGTGAGAGAATGGAATTTCTAAGGTGAACACCTTTTACCCACATATGTGCCATCATCCGATAGGCATACTTCCTTTCTTGGGCTTCCTTGGGAGACCATTGTGGGAGTCGTGGACTTCGACCAGCTTCAAAAAGAGTTGGTGAAGGCGTTGGAGAAGAGTCACTTGGAGCACTTGTTGTAGAGGATGCACCACCATGTGTTGTATTGTCATACATGGATGAGAATGTCCTCAACAGGGGCACCAATTTATGACAAAGGAAATTTGGTATGGCAGCCTCTATACTATGTCAAACTCCCTTCTGTCACAAAGTGAATGAGATAAGGGCACCACCTAGTCATGGAAGAGTGGACTAGGACGGTATGCAAGAGGGAGAGGAGATTGTCAGGGAGAAGAGAGGAAAACTAAGAGAGAGAGAGAGAGAGAGAGAGAGAGAGAGAGAAAACTACAAAAAAATAGATGAATCAATAAACCTAAGAGATGGAGAACCCTCGGGACATAGCCAATATACACAGTATGGACACTAATAGCATGGGCTTATTACATTGTATAGCATGCATAAGCTATAGTAAGGGAATGAATTGCATAAGCTCATGAGAGAGAATGGGGAAGGCTCAATAGGGCTGAAGAAGGCCTCTTGGCTCTCACTCTTCTTGCAAATTACAAAGAAGAAGGCCTCTTTATATAGGCCTTGAGGGTGTTTAGGGAGGAGATTAAGATATAATATGAATTAACACCACCAAAGCTGCATTAAGGCGGTTCCACCAATGTGGAAGCTCCATCTAGATGTTTTGTTGACCAATTTGTACTTAATCAAGCTCCATCATAGGTGAGTTGTCTCCATTCTCCCCCCTATAGCTTGAGTCCAAGGGCTCTCCTATAAAAAAAATATAGACAATCTTCATAAAATAAGATCATATCTAGCAATAATAGAGAGAGAGTAGTGAGAGTTCATACATTACTACTACAATTAAGGATGATTTGAGGGTGATTTAGGAGGGGAATTCTAATGGTTTATTAGCTTGAGTGAGAGGATAAGAGAGGGGAAAAGGTTGGGATTCTAATGAATGATGTTTTATGGAAGTATTAAGTGTGGGGAAGAAAGTATGGGTGTGTATAAAATTGGAAGGTGGTCTCCACCGTAGTTGGAAAAAGTTAGCATCCACCATTTTGGCCATATCTCCCGACTTGTAGCTCTAAAAAATTATTAAAAAATATCAGCCAAATCTTCAGCTCACGCGCTACAACTTTCATGTTGAAAAGTTTTTTTGGATTGGAGTGGAAGTATTTTTAAAAAATCTTACAAAATCATATGCCTGATTTTTCTTCCATTAATGCTTACAAGAAGGGTCCCATTTGGCTGAATTATCATAAGGCTCCAAAGTCATGACATTATGAGCCTCACATGCTCTTTGGATGGCTCCAAATACATTTCATATCTTTTCTTTTCACATTATACATTTTCCCTTCACCTTTCTCCATTGATCTTTAGTCTTCACCCCCCTTAGTAAACCGATCCATGAAATATTTTCATCCAGTGATTTATTGGATTTCCCAAGAGGTTGTTCCCACCCTCTTCTTTATTTCAAAGCTCCAAATGTACAAAAAAACAACAAAGTGTTAGACAAATATTTTTTTGTGATTTTCTCAGATCAGGAGTACCCGTAGGCCAAGGCCCAAAAACAAATCAAGTGTAAAAGGACTTGAGAGCCAAGGGGGGTGACCCTTGGGCTCTCCCACACCCCAAAATGTCATGAGAGTGGGGGGGGGGGGGGGGTTGGTTTTCATGAAGGTGTGGAGGAGGAAAACAATGGTGATGATTTTTTGGGAGGGGGGCTATGGAGCTTCAACATAAGCCTATGATGTGATCTTACTAGCCTAATGCACTCTTTTTTCACCTTCCATCGCCACTCTCTGCTCATCTAATGGTTGCCCGATTGTTTGCTGAGATCAAAAACTAGTATTTCTCTCTCCTCCCTCTCTCTCCCCTCTATAGGCTGTTCATGCGCATTATCTTGAAGGAAGAATTGAAAAGAAGATTGGAGAAAATGATGATGGAGATTAATGGAGATACTAAAGATTGATGTGCAGCATGGAATTGAGAGCAATGGAGGTTCTGTTCGTTGATCACACAATCATTCAATGCGTCTCAGGCTTCGTAGAAACACGGTGTGACTATTTTTAATGAAAAAAATGAAGGTTTTTTTATATTTTATGATGGAAATGATATTCTTATGCGATGAAAATTTTTGAGTGCTGGTTGTATCATTTTTAATTGCTGTCTATTAGAGAATTTCGATTTTATAATGATTTACATGCACTTTTTAAATCACGTAAAACCCGAAATGCAATTTTGAAGGGAAAAATGATGGTTTTGTCGTTTCGAGTGGGTGAAATCTGTTCCTATGGGAGAAAATAAAAAATTAAATTAAATTTTGGTATGTTAAAATGATTGGTATAAAAAAATAAAAAAATAGTTATTATTCTCAAATAAATTTAAAAAATAAAAAAATAAGGCAAAAATAGAAATCTTCTTCATAAAAATAAGAAAAAATATAATAAGTGTTTGTGAATGTATGGTAGTGGTGGAGCATGAGGTTTAGCCTTATTTTTTCCTATCTCTTTGTCAAAGTTTGTGATTTATCACTTTTTATACATCAAAACAAGACAAAATGAATCCCTACACCTATGCAACGGAAGCACTACCTAAAAGTAGGAGGTAGGGTGTTTGAATGATGTAATTTGGGTGTTGTTTATTACTGATTTTGCTTATGCATATCATGATATAGGATTAATAGTATTTTAATTGAGAAAATAGTAGCATGAGTGTTGTCTTGGTACTATCCTTACATCGCTGCAACGAGTTAGTAAATGAGCATTAGAAAGCCTAGTTATGCATGACACATTTTTTATTGAAAATTATGTTTGAGCGTATTAGGATCATCCACTTTTGCATGTGTATATCAACAATGATATCGCAATATGAAGAACTGGATGCATAGCACCTGTTTTCCATTATGATAACCTATGCTTGAGTGTGTCAAACAACCTAATCTATAGGCTAGTCAATCGTTTTTGGGAATGGTTTGGTAAAAACACATGGTATCTCCTGGAAGACATTCAAAATGAAAGAGTGGATCTTGTATCGTGTGTACTTTATGTTGGAGTGATGCATCTTGGGGCCAATCCCCGAGGTATAGGAGAGTCGCAGTGGAGCCACGGCAATCAGTAAGGGGTGCTTCCCTATGTTTGTGCTATGAGGTATTATGCCTATATGTTATGGAATATCCCTCTGAGAAGAAGGAATGGTAAACGTTGGACTATGACCTATTACAAATGTAGAATCAATATTAGCGTTTTGTGGAGAATGAGTCTTAGATGCTCCTGGCCGCAAGGCCGTGTGGTGTGGTTGTTTGTTATGTTCAAGAGGTCCGACTAGTGCCATAGCCACAGTGCCGGCCCATTTTAGGTCCCATCATTGGTGCATTTTTTGGGAGCCACCAATAAGTGGTGGTTCCAAATCTAGGGTTTCTAGGGACCAAATAGCCGGTTTATGTCCTCTGCCAAGAACCGTCAAGTCAAAAGACAAAAAGAAGAATGTGCTGAGAGGGCTAGACGACTGTTGGAGATTCTAATGTCAAGAATCGCATGGTGGGAGACTTTGCTTGAGCTATTGCGCCAAACACACACTGTATACACAAGAGGAAGCTCACTCAATGTCAAAAATCTCATGGTGGGGGAACTTGCTCAATATGCTGTGCCGAATACACACAGAATGCACAAGGAAAAGCTCATTCAAGAGACAAGAAGAGAGATGGAGGCTAAAACATTTTCTTGATGATTTCTTCTTCTTCTTTCACACACTTTATAATGTACACAAAGTATAGATAAGATACAACATAAAGAAAAGTGGCTTACTAAGTCAAACAATGCATAACCGACTACACTAGTCAACTAGCGCTATAACTATGCCAACTGTAAATAGGTGTAATAACCTGAATATAATAATTAATGAGTCAGTGGCCATCTAAGAGTCATAATGACCACTGACGTGCTAAGTGTAGATGTGTGGACCCATCTAACCAGGCAGTCCAGCATTAATGTCCACATGTGTTGAGCTTGTCATCTCAACACTCCCCCTCAAGCTCAAGTGCATCTCTGCAACTCCAAGTAAGCTTCGAAACTTTTGAAGCTTCTCTGTATCCAATGCCTTCGTGAAGATATCAACTATCTGATCCTGTGTGCTGACATACACCAAGTCAATCTCACCTGCTAGTACCTTCTCTCTCACAAAGTGGTAGTATACCTCAATATGTTTTGTCCTGGCATGGAACACAGGGTTCCTAGCCAACTGTATATTGCTCATGTTGTCACAATAAATGACAACTGGACCTTCCACCTGCACATCTAAATCAACCAATAACTTTGGTAGCCATACTACCTCACATGCTGCAACAACAATACCTCTATACTCAGCCTCTGTACTACTCGACAAAGCAACTGTAGATTACTTTTTTTTGCTCCAAGTAACTCCTGCACTACCAAGAGAGAATATGTATCCGCTGGTAGATCTTCTATCAGACCTACTACTAGACCAATCTACATCTTTATATCCAAACACATGTACATCTGTACCTGCCTCATAGAAAAGTCCATAATGTAACGTGGACTTCACATATCTCAATATGCGTCTGACTGCATCCAAATGTGGCTTTCTAGGTACTTGCATAAACTGACTCACAAGACCAAGAACGTAGCTCAAGTCTGGCCTTGTAATGGTCATGTAGATCAAACTCCCCACTATCCTCTTGAACATAGTAGGGTCTTCTATCTCATACCCAACATCAGCATTCAACTTTACATTCTGCTCCAACGGGATTGAAAGTGGTTTACATGCTGTCATACCATACTTGGACAACATATCCAAGCCATACTGTCTTTGGCACAACCATATACCATCATTACATTTTATCACCTCAATGCCAAGGAAGTACCTTAGCTCACCTAAATCCTTCATCTCAAACTTCTTCTTCAAAAATTCCTTGACTTCAGCAATCCCACTATCATTATCACCTGTAATAATCAAGTCATCCACATAGATGACTGTGATGACCAAACCTGCATCTCCCTTTCTCACATAAAGTGAGTGATCAACATCAGAAACATAAAAGCCAATATTGACAAGATACTTTGTAATCTTGTAAGACCATGCTCTAGGTGCTTGCTTGAGCCCATAGAGTGCCTTCTTCATCCTGCACACATATGTGGGATGCTCTAAATCTTCGTAACCTGCTGGCTGATCCATATACACTTCTTCCTGCAAATCACCATGCAAGAAGGCATTCTTCACATCCATTTGCTACAACCTCCAACCTTTGGCTGCTGCCAAAGCAATCACACATCTGACAGTTGCCATCCTAGCAACTGGACACTGAAGGTTTCATCACAATCTATGCCATATGTCTGGGCATAGCCTTTTGCAACCAGCCTAGCTTTGTACCTACTAATAGAACCATCTGCATTGTGCTTAATCTTATAAACCCACTTACATCCAATAGCTTTCTTGCCCTTCGACAATGATACTAGATCCCAAGTCTTATTGGCCTCTAATGTAGCCATCTTCTCATCCATTTCTGCATCGCAATGAGTATGACCAACAGCATCCTCAAAACAAGTCGACTCAATATCCTCAACTAGTTTCACCATATAAGCATAATGGTGAGCTACATAACCTTCAAAACCAAATATTTTAATAGGGTATCTGACCTTGCTAGATCTACGTACCACCAGATCACTCAATGGAGCCTTTACATTACTATGAGCTCTCTGTACACTTGGTGTCTTGACAGAAGGAATACCAAGCTCATCATCCAAGCTCTTTGAGCCACTGGAGTCTCCATCAAGAACTGCATCAATGCCATCTGACACTTTATTCTTTCCTTTGTCTTTACCTGTAGTGCTACTAGATGCACTTGAAGATGTAGAGCTACTCCTTAGTCTCCCAGACCAAGGACTACCAAATGATGTCTCTTGTCCACTAAGAGTCCGTGATTCTTGCTTTTCAACCTGCACATGAGTGTCATGATCATGATCATCATCTAATGCATTACCACTAGATGCATACCAACTTCTCATTTCATCAAAGATGACATCCCTGCTCACTCTAAACTTACATATGACAAGGTTATAACAATGATACCCTTTGTGCTCTAAAGAGTATCCAATAAAGACACATTTTTCTGCCTTTGGATCAAGCTTATTCTGTAGCTCATTTGGCACATAAACATATGCAGCACAGCCAAATACCTTAAAGTGCGATACATCACGCTTCTTGCCAGTAAAGCATTCTTCAGGAGTCATCCCATGAACTGCAGCTGTGGGAGTTCTGTTCATAATATAGATAGTAGTATGAACAGCCTCAAACAAAAAATGCTTAGGCATATTCTTTTCAGCCATCAAGGCGAGTGCAACTTCTGCAATATGCATGTTTTTCCTTTCTAGAACCCCATTTTGTTGTGGGGTATAGCTGCATGTGAACTGTCTCTTTATCCCATGAGACCTCAGAAAATCACTGAACCCATTCGAGAGGTACTCTCCCCCTCCGTCTGACCTCAAGCACTTTACTTTCAAGCATGTTTCTCTTTCAACTGTAGCCTTGAAAGTTCTAAAGTGCACAAACGCTTCACTCTTTTCCTTCATAAAATATACCCATAGATTTCTAGAACAATCATCAATGAATGTGACAAAGTATGAACTGCCTCCAAGAGACACATTTTGTGTAGGCCCCCAAATATATGTATGCACTGTTACAACTATATATATCATCTCTCACTTGACTTGGGTCTCACCTATATATACTAACTCTACATCAATATGAATCATTCTTTGGGAGCATGTCTTGTGTATCTCTCTCGTACTCTCTCTCTCTCTCAACATGGTATCAGAGCTATGGATGCGTAGCAACAACAAGGAAGATAAGTTGTTTCATTGTTTATACTTGATTGAATTCTTTGCATAAGTGATGATTTGATACATGAACTTGTTCAAATTAGAAGTATTAGTTAATTTTGTCTTTAAAAACAAAACCAGGTCCAACTGCGTAGCTCTCATCGTGCTCTCAAATCCTGTCAAAACCGCTTGTCAATCAGAGTTCTGGATCAAAAGTTATGACAGTTCAGGATTCAAGACAGCAATTCTGCTCGAATCTACGATTCTTTATTTAAAATTGTATTTCTAATTACAGTTCTTTAATCCCCAATTATAGTTTATTAATCGCTCGTCTTCGTTAATGATGTTGATTACGACAAGCAAACATCTTGCTATTTTTAGCGATGTTTTATTCATCATATCAATAGGTTGAACTGGGCAAGACAAGTCGCCCAAAACAATATCAAATAATTCGTCACCTTCAAGAATTAGCATCATCTTTGCTTTCCACCCAAGAAAGCCTTGTCCTTCAAAGAAGAGAACCGAACGTTGGCCAAACGGATATCCGTTAACAATTACGCAATTGGCCATACCTGTATGTCGAGAGAAAACAAATAAGATGAGATCGCAGAATCTGCAAACCATGATCAAGACGAGCGTAGTTGAGACGCATGACAATCAAAATAGGGATATGCACATAAGAACGACGAAAAGTATTGAGTGACTAAAAAGAAAGCCCGAAATAGAGAGGCGTAACGTGCAAGACGAGATGACGCATATAAGAAAAGTGCGCTCCACAATTGTTCGTATGATTTTGGCTTTTGCAATACTATTTGATCTAGAAATTCACCAAATGGATGTTAAAACGGCTTTTCTCAATGGAGATCTTGAAGAAGAAATCTATATGGAGCAACCTGAAGGTTTTATGATTGCAGGAAAGGAGCATCTTGTATGTTAGCTTCATCGTGCATTATATGGATTGAAGCAAGCCTCCCATGCTTGGTATATTAAGATTGATCAGTTCCTCACATCTAAAGGTTTTGTTGCATGTTTTGCTGACCCAAATCTTTACATCAAAAGGGAGGACAAATATTTTATTATTCTTGCTCTATATATTGATGATACTATTCTTGTGTCAAATAATATTGCTTTCTTGGATGCTATGAAGAAGCTTTTATCGACTGCATTTGAAATGGTGGATCTTGGTGAGATACATTCTTGTTTGGGTATTCAAGTTCAACGACACTGACAACAAGGCATTCTTCTTCTTCGCCAAACAAAGTTTATTAATGATATTGTTAAGAAGTTTGGGTTGACAAATGCGCACTCTGCTAACACTCCCATTCTTTCAAGCTCTACCAAGGGTACATCTACAACACGCAATGGAGAATCAGCCATTCATCAACCTTTTGCTAATCTTGTTGGTTGTCTTCAATTTATTGGTTTAAACACAAGACCAGATATTTTATTTGCAGCTAACTTTTTGGGACAGTATCTTTCTTCCCCTTCCACTATTCATTGGAGTGCTGCAAAACGTATTCTTAAGTACCTCAAGGGTACTAAGGAATTTGTTCTTATTTATCGTCATCGAGAGGATTCTTCTTTATCTTCTTCAACTTCTCTTGACCTTATTGGATATACAGACGCTGATTGGGCAAGTTCACACTTATCCATGCGATCTACAAGTGGAAATTGTTTCTTTGTAAATGGATGTTTGGTTTCTTGGTCCAGCAAGAAACAACGATGTGTTGCGGTTTCTACAACTAAAGCCGAATATGTTGCTGCATCATTAGCAGCTCGCAAGCTAATTTGGCTTCGACAACTACTTGCAGATTTGGGACATCCTTCATCATCTAGTACACCTCTTCGATGCGATAACCAAAGTGCTATTAGTCTTACCAAAGACTATATACAACATAGTAAATCAAAGCATATTGCTATTCATTATCATTATGTTCGACATGAAGTCAAGAAAGGTTCCATTATGGTGGAGCATTATCCCAGTGATCAAATGGTTACAGACATCTTCACAAAAGCTCTTAGTGAAGCTCGCTTTAGCTCATTAAGACATGAACTTGGTATTGTTCCAAGTTCTTGTCTCACTGATTGAGGCATGTATCATTGTATTCAAGAAAACTTTATAGTAAATCATTTTTGTATCGTAGGTATGTGTAGGGGCTCGGGTTTTTCCCTTGTTCTCCCCAAGGGTTTTTTCACTCGCAGCCAAAGACCTTTGTTTGAGTGGGGATGTTACAACTATATATATCATCTCTCACTTGACTTGGGTCTCACCTATATATACTAACTCTACATCAATATGAATCATTCTTTGGGAGCATGTCTTGTGTATCTCTCTCGTACTCTCTCTCTCTCTCAACATGCACAACATCAAGGATATTTTTGCTTACATCTTTGTCATGTGAAAAGGGTTTTCTTGCCTGCTTACCAAACTGACATGCTTCACATACCTTATAAAATTCTGCAACTCTAAATGTAGGCAAACATGTAACCAACCCTTTGGACTGCATTAATTTTAGACTTTGTACATTTGCATGTCCAATGCGTTTGTGCCAAATTTTATTATCTGCAACAACACCTTTTCCTTTAGATACATAGCAGCATTCATAGTAGGAATTCTAGCATCCAGAGTAAACATACATTCAACTCTACTTCCCTTTGCAACCAACCTGCACTTGTCATTGAAGTTTTCTACAAAGCAGCCCTTTGCTTTAAATTTGACTTGCAGCCCTTGCTCTACCATCTAACCGACTGACACCAAGTTATTTGTAATAGATGGCACATGTAATACATCTGAAAGACTCTTTGTCTTACCATCATGCAAGGACAAGGGAAATTTTCCAGTGTGTGAAATTGGGTGGCATGAATCATCACCTGTTTGCACATAACCTGTATTTTGCAAATCTTGCATCTCTCCAAACCATTCTGCATGGCTGGTCATATGATTGGATGCACCTGAATCAACATACCAAACATCATCATGTGTTCCCTTTCTTATAATAGAATTCAGCATATGCTGCATAACAAACAGACGTTCATTTTTGTCTTCATTCTATTGTGAAGACGATGCATAGTTTCCTTACTACAACTTACCACTGTGAATATCATCTTTCTTAGCATAACATTGGGCTACAATATTACCTGTTTTGCCACAGTAGTGGCACACAATACCAGAGTTGTTAGAACCTCTATTCTACCATCCACCTCTTCCTCTAAAGCTACCCCTGCCTCTAAAGTTACCACGACCTCCTGAAACCTGCATATCGCCAAATTGCTAATTCAATCTATTTTGCTAGTTGTCACTACCACGTCCTATACCACGGCCTCTTGAAGAGGACCTACCATGTCCCCTTCCTAAATTGGAGTAGAAAGCTTGGACCTGTTCACCACTTTTTCAGATGTCTCACTCTGCATGTTGATCTCTTTAGTGATCATAAGGGAGACCAACTTATCAAAATTTGAAAATGGCTTTCTGACATATACGAAAGTTACAAAAGACTTCCAAGCCTTTTCATTGTTAAGTCCACCCAAGGTAGATGACACCAAATCATCATCATCGGGCATTGCATCAATCGCTCCCAACGCATCTGCAATGCTCCTTACCTTCAGTGCATACTCATTGATAGAAATCTTCCATTTCTTTAATGTATTCAACTCTTGCTTGAGTTAAATCTTTTGTTCCTTTGTATTTACGAAAAACATACTTTCAAGTATGGTCCAAGCTGCATATGAATTCTCTACATTTCTAATATGTCCCAACATATTATTGTCATTTACTGCAGACAGCCAATACATGACCTTTTTGTCTTTTGTATTCCATTCCTTCCGTGCCTTTGTCTCTTCTGCAAATGGAGGATCACTCACCGCCGGCTCCTTTTCTTCACCTAAAACAAACTCGTAGAGGCCTTTTCCAATAAGGAAGTTCGTGACACGGAACTTCCATGAAGGGTAGTTGTTCTTGTCGAGCTTCTTAATGATGGGGTTTCCACTGTTCTGTGCCATTATCACAAAACTAATACCAAACAACAAGCAAATCTTTTGCAACCCTCGACCTGTAGTGCACAATAATACACCAGACAACCTTTTTCACTATCTACTCAACAATACATGCAATCTGCAACCAATTTGCAGATAAACCTTGTGTTTATTTGCTGGTAAACACCTTCGAACTTATAGATCTAAAATATGTAACCTGTGCACCTGTATACGGCAGACACAGCTGAAATTGCAGGATACCTCGAACTACTGGTCTGCAACCTTGCGAGTCTAAAACGGGGCCTGAAATGACCTCGGATGGCCAAAATAGCAGCAATAAGCCTTGAAGGGATTATCTACAGAATACATTGCGCTCTTTGCGCACACCAAATCTCACTGCAATCTGAGATTTTTGCTCTGCCCTGCTTTCGGTGCCTCCACAGGCACTGTCCAAGAGAAGAAGTAGAGAATGGAAGAGCTTCTTACCCATTGCTTGCTTGCTCTAATCCTTGGCTTCTCTCCTTCACTTTAGCCTTAAAAACCAGCCTCAATCAATAGTGCAGCTCTAATACCATGTCAAGAATTGCATGGTGGGGGGACTTGCTCAATATGCTGCACCGAACACACACAGAATGCACAAGGAGAAGCTCACTCAAGAGACAAGAAGAGAGATGGAGGCCAAAACGTTTTCTTGCTAGTTTTTTCTTCTTCTTTCACATACTTTACAATGTACACAAAGTATAGATAAGATACAACATTAAAAAAAGTGGCCTACTAAGTCAAACAATGCATAACCGACTGCACTAGTCGACTGGCGCTATAACTATGCCAGCTGTAAATAGGTGTAACAACCTGAATATATTAAGTAATGAGTTAGTGGCCATGTGAGAGTCATAATGACCACCGACATGCTAAGTGTAGATGTTTGGACCCATCTAACCTGGCGGTCCATCATTAATGTCCGCATGTGTTGAGCTTGTCATCTCAAAACTCAAAAACACAAGAAGAGAGATGGAGGCAAAACGTTTTCTTACTGATTTTTTATTCTTCTTCCACACACTATACAATGTACACAAAGTATAGATAAGATATAACATAAAGTAAAGTGGCCTTCTAAGTTAAACAGTGCATAACCAACTATACTAATCGACTGGCATTATATCTTTGCCAGCTGTAGGTAGATGTAATACTTTAAATATAATAAGTGATAATTCAATGGCCATGTGAGTGTCATAATGACCACCAACGTGCTAAGTGAAGACATGCGGACCCATCTAGCCAGGTGGTCCATCATCAATGTCTACACATGTTGAGCTTGCCATCTCAACATCTAAGGTGTTATTCTCCTCGAAGGAGTAGCCTATTACGCATAAGCGGCAGTGGTTCTAATAACCTAGGTGTCATAAGCAGCCCTTTGAGTGCAAGAGCAAGTCTTAACACTTCCCCTCTTCCAGTCAATCAACCCACTTCAAGTAGGGGTGTAGTTTTACCTATACAAACTCTTGTTGTCAATCTGGTTGTAGCCATGGCACAACCCATCGCAATTCCAGTAGGGACACTGGATTTATCAGCATTAGAAGCACCTTTTTCCATCTTCCATGGGTTAGCAGAACTGTGGAACAGAGCGCTACTGCCCTAGCCACCGCCCTACTATCGGGATTGGGAGTCACACAAGGGGCTAAGGGGCAGGCTAGAATCCCCATAGTAGCAAAACAACTAGCTAGATACGAACCTAGTAGTGACCCGTACAGCTTCATGGAGCAGTTCAAGCAAGTATGTGAGGAAAATGGTCTTACTGACCCTGCACAGCGAGCTCAAGCTTTCGGCCTATGCTTAGGCGATAAGGGGAGGACCTGGTATTCTAGTCTGCTGGATGACGCAAAATGTATGAACTTTGCTCGCCTTAAGGGTCTATTCATCAAAAGGTTTTCAGAGGCTGGGTATTTGGACAAGCTCATCATTAGGTTGATGAATATCAGTCAAATGGAGAAGGAGGACGTTAGGGATTACGTCACTCAGGTGCATAGCCTCTACAAGAGAATCCCTGCCAATGAGAAACCTACCGAGAGGGCAGTGTCTACAGTGTTCATGAATGGGATTCGGAGCGAGGAGCTCTACAAGGCTTTGGCCAGTAACTCCACCTTGCAACAAGACATGCTAGCTAGAGTTTTCGAGGAGTCAATACGCGTAGATGACCAACTCAGAGAATGCAGCATGAGGACTACCAATCGAGAAAGTGCAAGCCAGAGGGACCCTGAGAGATCAACCACTTCGGGGGGAAAAGCAACTGCTAGTGTGCAAGATAAGGGAAAGAGCATAAATCATGACTAAGGGATGGCAGAGATGAGAATGGAGATTGCACGGTTGCAAGAGCTCGTGAGGAAGCCTGTGAGATCGCATGTATAATGTATATACTGCGGCAGCAATCACCTCCCAGTCGAGTGCCAAGATCCTAGATCTCGGTTGTGCTCAAATTGCGGTAGATTCGGGCATGATGCAATGCATTGCAGAATGCCGAGGAGATTCCCATATGCACAGCAGTACAACCCTCCATACTTAGGTAATAGGCCATCCAATTTCTTTGGGAGGGGAGCCCAATTATCTCTTCCGGCACTGATTGACTTAAGACCTGTCGTGCCTAGGCTGGAGATGAAGCCAACTGGTATACCCAGGCCACCAGGGCCTTTTGTAACCCACCCATCTAGCGATGCTCCTGTTCACTTTGTGGAGGAGCCTAATGAGGAAGAAACATACGTCAACCCGTACATATCCTATGACGAGGAGGGCAACCCAATCCTAATGGACTATCGGCCAGTGCCAGTGATAGCTTTAGGAAGAGGAAGAGGTAGAGGCTTTGGAGGGACTAGCCAGGATCCAATCACATGCTGGACTTGCGGCCACCCAGGCCACATTTCATCACGCTACCTAGAACAAGAACAAGCTAACAAGGACAAAGCGGATCTCTGATGCACAGAGTGTGGAATCACACATTTGTTCCCTGACTGTCCTAGGCGGAAGCCATCAACCAGCTCTACCAACATGCCATCGGTGCCTTTGGGGCTCTTTGGAGTGGAAACCTTTGGTAGTGAGGATATGCCCATCCCACTACATGCCATGAGGCGAGCTCAAACAAAGCAGGCACGCATATCCTTGCCAAGGCCAAGTAACCTTGACGCAACCTCAATAGGGAAGAAAAGCCGGAGGAGACGGAAAAAGAGAACCGATGCAAAGATAACCCTTAAAACCGAGGAAGTGACTACGTTAGTAATGGGAAAGAAGGTCACAAACGCAGAGGCGGAGACCTTAGCTCCTAAGACAGCTGAGCTAGGGAGTGCCAAGGTAGGGGAATATCCCCATCCCAAACAGCAACTCGAGGCTATAGCCAAGGTCAAGGAGTGGGTCAAGGATGCCCAAAAGCACCTCGAGGATGCTGAACCCATATTAGAAGATCCTATGGACAACTTCTCCAGTGTGAGCACACCAGTCTCACCTTCAAAACCACAAGCTGCGAGCATACCTGCACCACTGGGAGCGACTCAACAGCAAGGCCAGGGGGAAACTTGCCAGGGCAGACCGAATGCATGGCCTAGAAATGCTAGCCTCAGGGGAAGACAAGAGCCCAGTAACCTCCTCACAACCTTGTTGTCTACTCCAGTAACTCTAAGCTTGGAAGATCTGCTTAGGAAAAATCATTCCTTGTGGTAGGAGTTAAAATACTTGATCGAGGGACACACAGGACTTGTCGTTGCTGATCCGCAAGATCATGATGCAGTTACACAGATCCCAAGTCTAACTCTACACTCAAATCCTAAGTCTTTGCACATCAATGCTTTTTGGGAAGGCACTGAAATGCACGCAGTTTTGCCCGTCCTAGCCTTAGGAGATATGACGCGAAAAGGAATCAATGTAGACATAGGTGCAGGTGTTAGCGTACTAAACCATGCAGTCTTAGAGGCATGGGGAAACCCTCCTGTAGAGACTGCCAGGTTTAATGTCACGTTAGTAAATGGAATGAAGGTAAGACCATTCGGGGTCTTAAAGAATTGGCCAGTAAAGATTGTCAGTGTGCAATTTTCAGTAAACTTCATTGTCATGAAGGGAGTGGATTACGACATACTATTAGGCCGACCTTGGATGAGGAATGCGCATGTCATAGAGGACTGGGGCAATGGGTTGATTTTCCTAGGGAACAGAACTAGTGCAATAAGGGTAGAGATGGACACTTGGAAGACGACCCCTGTTGACCTAGCTGCCATCTCGGCTATGCTGAAAGGCGATACTCAAACGACCAAACCCTATGGATCACTCGCTCAATATGTTCCTTGCCCTGAGGATGAGAGGGATTGGATGCACGTTTTGGCAACCATTGACCTGCCATTCTTGGATGAGGAAGAACCATATCGGCAGGCTGCTAAAGCCGCAACCATGCCAATTGAGGAGCCAATTGTGCCACTCTGCATGATGGTAGGGAGCTCACTCAACCGGGGCAAACTAGCCTCGTTCCACATCCCCAACAACAAACTAGAGCTTCAGGAAAGCGTAGAGTATCTGACCAAGAAACTGGAAGGCAATTTGGCTGCTAACTTAAAACCTCTACGTGATCTTTTAGCTAAGCCAGAATGGAAATGGACCAAGGTCCACGACCTGAATTTGTTATATAACTGGGCTTTAGTTACTGATGAGGAGTTTGGGAATCTTAGTTACTGGGCCTTATTGGATGATGAGCAATCTGAAGGATAGGACTCGGATGATGAGGAGTATGAGGACTGTCACTCTACAAGAGAAGAGAGTAAAGAACAGATAGATACAATAGAGCATGACACGGAAGGAAAAGCGATAGAACAAATCAGGGTAGACTCGAGGCCTAGGAAAGGAAGGACTAGTCAGAATGAAAAAGGAGTCATGCAGATGGAGTGTGGCAGATCCTTGCTAGAACGCATAGGAGCCGTGGATTACGAGCAAGCCGGAGTGGCACAACCATGGGTAATCCCAGTGCTCAAGACAGATGCACCTATGGAACTACCACCCCCTAGGGAAACACCTTCCTCAAGTGAGGGGTGCGAGTAACTCAGAGTCAGAAGTCAGCACTGAGAGTGATCCCGAGATACCACAACCTTCTAAAGTCAAATGCACCAAGGGAGACTTGCCAGTCCACCTAAGGCGCAGGAGGCTAAAAGAGGAGACCAGGAAGCAAGCAAAGGACTCAGAAGCAGAAAGGTAGAAGAAATAGCAGGATCTACCCAAACGGTTTACAAAATTTAAAAAGGGTGACAAAGTGGTGATTCTGCTAGGTGCGAAAAGACAAGGCCAAACTAGTGAACCGATTGAGGGACCCGCCAAAGTCAAGGAAGTTAACTTGGCTGGGGAAGGTGAAAAGCCAAGACCAGTGTTCATTGCAGATGACTTGACGGAGGATGAGGAGACCAAACTCGTTGCGCTCTTGCAAGAGTACATTGATGTATTTGCATGGACATTGGACGAGCTTAAGGGAGTCAACCCTAGGGTTGTGACTCATAATATCCCAATGGTCCCTGATGCAGTGCCAACGAAACAACGACCTTATCCCATGAATCCCAAACACACCCATGCCATAAAAGACGAGATTGATAAACTCATGAGGGCAGGATTCATATATGAGATCGAGCACACGGACTGGGTATCACCTATCGTGATTGTCATGAAGAAAAATGGAAAAATTCGAGTGTGTGTGAACTACAAGAAAGTGAATGCCACTACGAAGAGCGATAACTATCCTTTACCCTACACCGAGCACATGCTTGAGAGGGTAGCAAGTAAAGAAGCCTACAGTTTTCTGGATGGTTTCTCGGGCTATAATCAAGTGCAAGTGCACCCCGATGGTAGGCACAAGACTGCCTTTGCCACGAAATGGGGTGTATTTGCCTACATTGTCATGCCTTTTGGGCTAATGAACGCACCTGCAACTTTTCAATGCCTAATGTGCACTATCTTTAAGGACATGCTTAGGCGCAAACTGGAAGTGTTTGTAGACGACTTATGCTTACACTCTAGTTGGGCCGAACACTTAGAGAAATTGAGAGCTGTCTTTGAAAGGTGTAGGTTGTACCACCTCTCATTGAACCCCTTAAAGTGCCAGTTCTGGGTGAAACACGGATGCATCTTAGGGCACGTAGTGTCAAGGAACGGCATTTCCACTGACTTTTCCAAAGTCAGAGTCATTGTTGACTTACCGCCACCTGATAACTACAAGGGAGTTCAATGCTTCTTAGGACACATTGGATATTATCGATGGTTTGTACTAAATTATGCACTAATTGCTAGACCATTGTACAAGCTGCTAATAGTGTTCAAGTGGACGGAGGAATGCCAGCGCGCATATGAGGAGTTGAAAAAGGCTCTTATGACTGCATCAATCTTACAAGCTCCAGACTGGAACATAACGTTTCATGTACACATAGACGCCTCTAAGTTTTCTATTGGATCCGTGCTATGTCAGCCTGGTGAACATAACTTAGATTACCCGGTGAGTTTTGCCAGCAGGCAGCTCACAGAGACCAAGATGAACTATTCCACGACAGAAAGGGAGGGGTTGGCCATGGTATTTGTGGTAAAGAAATTTAGGCATTACCTGTTGGCCACTTCCTTTGTCTTCTTTGTTGACCATCAGGCCTTGTTGTATCTTGTGAACAAGCCTTGCGCTATGGGATGCATAGCTAGATGTTTACTCCTTCTATTGGAGTTTGACTTCTCTGTGGTTGTACGCAAAGGAAAGCAGCATTACATGGCTGACCACATGTCCCGCATACCCACAGGAGAAGCCGCTAGACAAGGCATACCTGACGATTTACCGGACGCTCATCTCTTCAACCTGTCTAGTGAGAGAGAATTATTTAAAGCTAATCTGATGCCGTATTGGGCCGATGACATAGTGCAAGTGCTAGAAAATGGACTACCTGCGCGACCCATTGAGAAGGCCAGGTTGAGAACACTTATCCTGAAAATTCAGCCATACCAACTGATAGTCGGCCAGCTCTATAGGTTGGGACAAGACGGTTTATTGCGCAGATGCGTATGTGAGCACGAGATGCACGATGCATTGAACGAAGCATATGGCGAAATCGCTGGAGGACACTTTAGCGGAGACACAATAGCTCGAAAGGTGCTACAATCTCAACTATGGTAGCCCACCCTCTTTTCAATGCAGCTAAATTCGTAAAGCATTGCGATGAGTGCCAAAGGACCAAAGTGCCTGTGCGGAAAGACAAGATGGAGTTGACCCCTGTCATAGCCCGACAACCCTTTGAAAAATGGGGCATCGATTTTATTGGACCTATCAGTCCTGCGACACAATATTCCCAAGCTTGCTATATCATAGTGGCAATCGATTATCTAACAAAGTGGGTAGAGGCACGAGCCACGAGGAAGAATGATGCTAGAACCACTACAAAGTTCTTGTGGGAGCAGGACATTTCACGGTTTGGCTGTCCACTCGAACTTGTAAGCGACCAAGGCACGCACTTCATTAATGAGGTGATTGCCCACCTGCTCTCTACCTTCCTAATAATTCATCGGAAGTCCTCTCCCTATTACCCTCAGGCTAATGGCCAAGCCGAGTCCACAAATAAAATCTTAGTCAACGTGCTTACAAAGGTCGGGTCTACTTCAAGAAGTGACTGGGACAACAAGCTAATGGTGGCCATGTGGGCCTATCACACAGCTTATAAAACAGCTGTAGGACAGACGCCTTTTAGGCTGACGTACGGAACTGAAGCCATTTTGCCCTTAGAATTCCTCATCCCTAGCTTAAGGCTAGCAGTCCAAGAGCGTTGGGAGGGAAGAGAGGCTTGGACCAATCGCTTAGTGGAGCTAGAGCACCTAACGGAGACCCGACTCCTCGCCACTCACTCTTTGATTTGTGAGAAGGCTCGACGAAAGATGTGGTTTGACAAGCATGTCAAACAGCGAGACTTCGAACAAGGGGACCTTGTTCTGCTATACTTTGTAAAATGACATAAACAGAAGATGAAGTTTTGGGGGCTAGGGCCTTTCAGAGTACGCATGATTGGTAGAACAAGGAATGTTGAGTTGGAGACACTTGAAGGTGAAGGAATAGGCTTTTTTAACGGTAGCTGCATAAAGAAGTACTATCCTCCTTCCCATCCATTACATGAGCCACCCATGCTAGAACCCCGAATGAACATCTGCATGGCTACTATAACCGACCTTACAGATCAAGATGAAGAAGCAGTGGCACCAGCGTATCTACGAATCACAGTTGCAGCAGGAGCGATGTATTCTTTTGATGCCTTGATTGATGAAGGGCGACTACAACATCTTGACGCATGACCATTGGACATGCATTGGTCAACCAAAGCTACAGCCCACTAATTCCAAACTCACCTCGTTTGGGGGTACTGCTTATTCACTCCTAGGGAAGTGCAAGTCGTTTCCCTTGAGTCTGAAAGTTTACCAGCTTTTTTCCATGTGTTGCCTGACACTAAAGGAGCCGATAATGTGTCACTATTGGGTCGCACTTTCAAGAAGCAAACAAACTGTAATGTAGATTACAACCTAAACCGCATTCATCTTGCTATCGGCAATGTGCGTATAGTGACGACTTTCAGCAAGGGTTGTTATGATTCCTTCACCATTCCGAAGCCCTCGGTAGAAACCCCTACGACCACGCTCTAGCCCAAGTCTAAACAGAAGAAAACTACGGCCTCATGCCAGGCTCTCGACCCCAGGCCCAAACCCACCAAGAGTGCTCACAAGGCCAAGGAGTCCAAGCTTATATGGGTGCCAAAACAGCAAAAACCACATCCTAGTAGACCACCCAAACGTGATCCTAAACACCAAAATCATCAGCCGTCAGGGCCTAAGAGGCAGTCTAGATGCTATCGACGTAGACACACAACCACGCCTCGATGGATTCCCAAAGATCTCTTGCGAGCACAAGGATGCTACGAGGGCAACCCTTGGATTTGGGTGCCTAAAAATGGCCAGCTAAAAAGCTCATCTACAAGCAATCTCACCCCAGTGAGGGAGGCTTGCACACGTGGTGCCCAGAACATAGTTTGCACACCATCGCCAGTTGTGGCTAGTAAGCCCCAGCTCATCTATCGACCAAAGCAAATGCCACAAGCCTTAAACTTGCCTAATCCAGAGAACTTAAAAACCCCTATGACTGCTCACTCAGAACCCAGCACAACTCCCATGCCCCCAGAGCTTCCTACAGCACCTCAAAGTGCTTCAGAGTGCAAAGCCCAACCTGTGACACCGATGATGGAGTCACCACTATCCAGTCCAGTTGCACCATCCCCACCAACAGGTCTTAAACCTTCCTACGCGATACGACCTTTCCTCTCCTTGGCTAAGGACCTCGCCGCGACTTTTGGGGATGACTTAATAACCTGCATCAAGATGTTGGACGAAACTTTCACTACATTCGCTAGAAGTTATGAGAGGCTAGACCTAGGCCTTCTTGACAAAACACTTGCTTCGGATGTTCGTGCATTACCATGCACTTGGGAAGAATATGAACTTATGACCACTAAATTCCCCAAAATTGCTGTGGAACTGATAGCAAATGACGAAATCTCAAAGGAGCAAGCTGCCCTCAGAAGACTAATCACTTCATATCGTGTTCAGGACCTCACTTCTGACGTTCTTGCAGCAATGGTTTGCTCTGAGAATCCAATGGGAGAAAAAAGGTTGCCGGATAATGACCATGACCAATGTTGAGCAATGCAAGGCAGTTAAAACCATCGAATATGACCCTACTTATGTGGCACCTATCTCATTTAGGGTTTTGGCCATCACTCGCAATCAGCATTTAGACGACCATGTGCTCGCTCACCCCTACATTGACCAATTCCTCACGGAAGAGGAATTACATGTTGCCAGCCGCCTTAATACTGGAGATCTCTTTCATGATGTCTTGACTACATCTCCCAAGTCTCCATCCAACCATCTGCTCTTGATTTTCATGCTCAACTGGAATACAATCCAAAATTCTACATGTGGCTTCTTCACACGTGAACTCCTAGCCCAACACACCCAAACCCCTTCACCTTTTAACCCCCAATCCTAGGAAGGATTCTTTTCTAAGTCGGAAGAGGAGGGGGTATGTGGGTATGTGGTGAAGGTGAAAAGAATCAGATAGGAAATGAATAAAAAGGGGGTACAGTAAAGTAAAGGTAGTGAAAAGCATAAGCATATAGTATGAGAAAAATGGCTTCCTAAAAAATTCAATCAAGAGTTTTTATTCTTGCATAAATAGCAAAGTGATATGTGGAAAATGCTAACGAAAGTTACGAATTATGGCAGGAGCAGAAAATGTCGCAGCAAGACCATGCCCATCGACTCCTGTTCACATACAAGGAAAGAGAGCAGTATCGCATCCATTTAGAGAACCGCGCCTTCGGCCAGCTCAAGTTCCGAACCATCCACAACATCGAAGTCATGGTGGCCAAGGAGGAGGCAACCAGGAGGGTAGTGGAATAGTGCAACCTTACAAAGTATATTGAGAAATTCTCGCAAGAGCTGGATCACTTAAAATGCATAGAATTCCTCAGAACATACAATCCGGACCAAGAAGGTGGCATTGTAACAGTGGGCCGAGGAGAGGGTGCAAAGCAGGTGCAAGTCCAGTTGGATCCAGCCTTGGTGGAAAAGGCTTTGGGATTGGTACCAAGGACAGAAAGGAGACAAAAAAGGGATGTTTATGCCTTGCTGAAAATGAAGAAGGAAGAGGTGCTCACGAACGATGGCATAAGCATCCAGAACATCTCTGACACAGAAGCCAGGTTGCAAGCCAAGTTTGTGCACGTGCTCTTCTCCAGCCAATGTTACAATTCCTTAATGCATCGAATTAGCGTGCCAATGCTGGAGAATGTAGCAGCCCACACCCTAGATGAGGTGGATTGGAATGGCTACGTGCAAAAGACGATTGATCAAGCGGCCAAGGCGCTAGCCCTGGGAAGTGCACCAACAGGAGGAGAATCTCCGGCTTCTAAGGTAACGGAAAGGAAGAAAGCCTCCTCCAAGGCCTCTTTCATCAGATACGAAGGAATCTTGACTGCCCTCATTCAAGAGGCAGTAAAGGCAGCACAGGAGGTGCAGGAGGGAGAAGGAGAAATGCCGGAGAGGTCGCCTCCTTGCCAGGACAAAGACAGTTCCACCGACAGAATAGAAACAGAAGAAGAAGGGGAGGGACAAACTAGTAAGAAGACAATCAGGACAACGAAGAAGAAGGCGGCGCAGAGGAAGAAGAAGAATGACGAAGGCAGGAAGAAGGAAAGGGAAGACTTGGAAAGGGCAAAGAAGGAATCCCTGAAAGAAGCAAAGGAGAGAGAGAGAACAAAGAGACAGAAGGAGGAGAGGGAAAAAGAGGAGTTACAGAAAGCAAAGGAGGCATCAAAACAAGAAACTGAAGAGGAGAAAAGGAGGGAAAGAGAACAGAAAGGGAAAAAGAAGAAGGAGCAAAAGAAAAGGGAGGAGGAAAGGAAGAGAAAAGTGGATGAGGAAGAGGAGGAGCTACGAAGAAAGGAGGAAGAGGACCTCGCGAAGGCCACCCGCCGGTCCATTGAACAACAGTGCCAAGCAGATGAACTAAGGAACCTGAGCTGCGCAGGGAAGAGGGGCCAGGGTCTAGCACGCAGGTGACCAAGTTCATGCCACCTCCAATCCGAGAAGGCAAGGGCAAGGCCCCACTCCATCCAATCCCTACCCTCCTGGTGCCTTCCACGGAACTCACCACCATCGCCCCCAGCATCCCCACTAGCGCAGATGTGTCAAACTTCGTGGCGTGGATGCAGTATTTCATCAACAAGGAGATAGGCAAGGGGCAGAGCACGGAGACTACGACCATAGGACAGAAGAGGCCAGCCACGAATGCAGAGTCCAGGAAAGAGCCCAAAAAGTGAAAAGTCGAAGCCTCAACCTCACCCATTCACACAATGATGACGCCACCAGCTAATTACAATGAATACGTCGCCGAGCTGCTCTCCCAATTGGAGAGAGCGAAGGAGGAACGCAAGATAGTCGTCGCTGAGTCGGCAGCTGAGAAGGAAACCGTGGCCGCCTTCTAGCTGGACAAGACAAGAATGATAGCCTTGCAGTAGCGCGAGATTGCAGATCTGAGACAAGAACTGAAGGCTAGGGAGGAGAGGGAGGAACACTGGAGGCTGCTGCTCAAAAATGAGACTCAAGAGTTAGTAAACATGCAAAGAGAGCACAAGCTCTTAATAGTGCAGTATCAAGAGCTTGCTGCGCAATCTACTCAGATTGATGCACTCGTGACGGAGCTGAATGCCAGGGATGAAGAAAGAAAATGAGGCATGGAGGAGCAGCAGGAGGAACTCAAGCGCCTGACAGATCAGCTAACCTCTGAAAGAGGAGAACAAGAGAGGCTAGTCACGGATCTAGAGGATTATGAGCAGAAAATCATGATGTTGACCTTAACACAGGGAAAGGGCTTGGAAGTAATGAACAAAAAGGCAGAGGAGTGGGCTACGCACAACGAGAAGAGGATGAAGACATTGGTGCGCCGCCTTGCTCTGATAGAAAAGGAAAAAATCATCGCGGAGAGCAAGGCGAAGGCAGCCCAAGTGGCCTTCAACACTCAACTGAAGGCCTTCCTCGACACTATCCTAGATGCCACGCACGCAGCGCAAGGAGAGCCACTAGAGGCAATGCAAAGAAAGCTCGACATGGCAAGAAGAGTCCTACATGCAGGACTACAGATGCCACCATTACCTACAGAGGTTAGGCTGAGTCTGGATGAACAGCGAAAATACCTAATGCTGGCCGGCCTAACCCCCCAGGAGATAGACAGCCTAGGATTTGAGGAAGAAGCAGCACACGCAGAATGGTAGGGGAAAGAAGCAAAGCTGAAAATCGATGTGAAACGATTCAGGGAAGACGTAGTCCCACAACCCCCCTCGCCGGCAGGCCCAAGACCTGCCACAAGAAGACCCCGCAGCAGAAAGAAAAGCCGTCTCTAAAGAGAGATGCAAAAATCTGGTGGAGGAGGCTAGACAAAAACTGAGAGCCAAGCCAACCATGCTACCGTTCGCGCCTCTCCCTCCGTGCCCAGATGACTGCAGGATTCCACACAGAACTGGTGGTGTGGGAGGTACAGGAACTAGGAAAGGATCCACTCTCCTTCAGTTTCCTCCTACCCAACAGTCTGTGGAGGGTCCTGCCACTCAAAGTGATGGACGAGGTGATCGCGGTCGGTGGCCAGTTGGGGAAAAAATGGCTGGAGGAGCGGGAAAAGACCCCAAGCTCTTGGGCCATCGAAGCGGCCAACTACTGGCAAGATAAGGTTTTTGAAATCCCCCACACTGTACAAAACTACAAGAGCCAACCCCTGTGGAGGAGGCGAGTATGCAACATAAGCATGCTCACCTGGATGGCTTTTTGTAATACCCTGCCGTTCGAGCGGAACGACCCTACCTACATGGCATACCCTCGAAGGGTAGGGGTAGATTTTGATGCCACCCTCCACGGGCGGTATGACTTTCCCGTTATTTATAACTCCACTGTAGTTTCCTTTGAGAACACCCTTCTTTTTACCGCAGAAAGCCTAGACGATTCTATGATGCGCTTCCTTGTGGACTTTTCCTCATGTCATGATCCCGCTTTTATAACCACTTGTAATTATCTTAGGTTACTTAGGCTACTTCTTAAGCAGGACCCGACTCCACAAGAGCGCGGCCTGCCTCCCCTATTCTTTGACCCTAACGCTATAGACAACTGCGCCATGGCTCGTCTCCTGATGAGGGCTAGTCTCCTTCCCTCTTTTTGCCTAGCCCTCCTAGAGGACATGAATGACAGCCAATTCACTAGATGCAACCACCCCTTTCTCTCTACCACCTCCCTTCATATCCTCATGAATCTAAAAGATTACATGCAAAGTCACCAATTTTTTAGCAAGTCTCTCTGACCCCCTTCTCCTCCTCATTCCGCCTATGTATCATTTCAATCAAAAAAAAAAAGATAAAAAGAAAAGAAAAGAAAAGAAAAGCAAGAAAGAAAGCACCACAGTCACTGCACCTAGGGTTCTCCCTAGCCCCCTCCCCCACTTCACGTTTAGGGCACATCAAGGGCAGGACTTTCAGACCTGTCACCCTAAGGTTCACAACGCACCTCCAACGAAGCACAAGCTGGGTCCTCAAGTATGGAATGTTACCAAGGGCTTGCCCAAGGTTACACCCATCTCCTAGTTTCACTGCCACAAGCACCACACACTACACAGCAAGTAGACACACCCCTTAGGGAGTGCATAACTTTTCTTGCAGGTTATGTTCGACTCTCAAGAAATGGCTATCCACGGAAGAGGATCACCCAGGGCACCCTTTAATGACCCAAATGTGCTGGCATCCAGCTATCTGCTTGCTGATGGCCACCATGATCGAACCAGGTCAAGGTAGAACTGCCATTGGCATAGATCTTGGAACCGCATCGTCCAAAGATCCATGCCCAACGCCTCAAGATCCACGAATCACTTATTGATTCCACAAGCCTGAAGACCTTCAACTCAAAACTGAAGACCTTCAACTCAAAGACAAGGATCTTAAATCAAAGCCATGGGTTTTCAAGACAAACAGTGTTCGAGGGGTTTCTCCAGAATAAATCCCTCCAATACCATCATCGTAAGGGATTGCTTATTGCTTCAAGCATTTCTATACTCAAAAGACGACCGGCTACATAACCAGAGCCACAACCGTGTGACATATGCCGAGTATCTTCATGGAGCCTAAAGCATGCCGGAATCTCCCCAACCTCCATCACCTATCATTCCCCCAACCACCCACCTACCTGTTCCGCCTAACAGCCGACCTAACTAGCCACTAGGTCCCACCGTAGTGCCATGGGACTGGCACTTGGCTAGGAGGGGGTAATGTTACCGTGTTCCCGCAACACAGAGGAGTGAAAAATGGAAAAAGTTGAAATAGCAAAAAAGGCGTAGGATAAAAGCAAAAAAAGGTGCCTTGACTGGTAGCCAATCCCTGAAAAATTCAAATGTTCGGGCACGACCCTCAGAGAGCTTCGATGTCGGGCTGAGGCAACAAAAGAATTAAAATGCGAAAACACCCCCGAATCTTTGTAAAAGAGTACCAGGCTCGCTCCTGTGCAAAGTGTATGCATTAGCCGAGAATAGGATAAATTAGAATGGTGGGAAATGGGAAAAAGAGCCTAGGCTACGGCCGGCCATGTAAAAGAGGGAAAAGGGGATGACCACCCAAAAAGGATTTAGGGCTTTGTATATAAAGTTGAAAAGTGAATGAGAAGCTCATTCTTTGGTGTGTGGCAAAAAGAGTCTTCTTCTTCCTCTCTTCTTCTCCCCTTCTTGCTTGTGCATGCTCTTGAGAGAGAGAGTGTGAGAGTGTGAGGGAGTGAGTGTGTGTGAGAGTGAGGGATCAAGAGGGTGAAGCTCTTCACCATCTCCTCTTCTCTTCTTCTCTTCTCTTCTCTTCCCTTCTTTTGAGTGCGCGGCTATGGAGGATGAAACTTGGAGATGGAGGAGGCTTGAGGATGCTTGAGCTAGCATCAAGAATCGTGGACCTACCAGAGTGCAAGAGAGAGGAGGGTACTCGATCAGGCATCAAGGTAAGCTCACTACACTTGTAGGATCGACAGTGCGTCGGCTAGGTGAGAGATAGCCATTAGAGCTCGCTTGGAATGCTTGAAACAATAAACGGTCCGTGGGTCTTGGCGGTTGAGCGAAAGCTCCCACATATGACTATCATAATTACGAATAGGGGAGTTCTTGATGGCTGGCTGTGTAAATGCATTGTGGACGTACACATTATACTTTGATGGGGTATCCATTATAAAAAAGGGAGCATTGGAGTAGTTATATGAGATCCTCGACATAGAGTTAGAATAAAATTAGTTGTTTATCTCGGGGTAGGATTCACTAACAACATGGCAAAGTATAAAGCCTTGATTATGGAACTGAATATTACTAAGAAAGGTAGTATTGGGCAGTTTTTAGTAAAAGGGAATTTCCAAAGGTGATCTTAAATCAACTAAATGAGACATACATAGTCCAAAATCCTATCCTTCTCGCAAGTATTATCAAACTACTATAACCCTACTTAATGAATGTTGAGAGTGGAAAAAGACTGAATTTTTGACTGATTTTTGTTGTTTTTTAGGTCTGAATGATTGATTTTTTATGGATTTAAAGTGATGTATGGTTGTTAATGGAAGTGTTTGAGAATGTTTTGGATGATATTAATTATGTTTTGGAAGATCATGATGATTTTTAGTGGAGATATGAAGCTCTGTGATGTTCTAATAGGTTTTGTTGAGGTTCTGATTGGTTCTGATACCTTCTATATAGCTCCTATTTTGTTCTGATTTTCTTCTGTATGGAGCATGGATTGATGATTGATGAAGGTTGAAATATTTTGAGAGCTTATTGAATAGTGTTTGATAGTTTGGAATGGTTTTAGTATGAATTATGAGGATTTGATGTTCTCTGATGACCTTTTGTAACCCTCTGTAGAGCCTCTGTCTTTGTTCTGTACTGTTCTGTAGGTCTTCTATAAGTGTTCTGTAGAATGTATGTGTGACTTTGGGAAAGTTTTCTAACTTTTGGAAAGGATGAATCTAAGTTCAAAAGCGCTAAAACAAATGGAAGAAGCAGCTGTTGAAGACTGAAGAGAAGACTGGAGTGACAGTGATAGTAGTGAGCTATGAAGAGACATTGTAGTGGCTCTGGTGCCTCTTCACATCAGACATACCTCTTGGCAGATGCATCCACAATCTAAGAAGTATTATTAAGAGTCATTATTGAGCATTTTATCGAGGATATGATGCACTATTGAGAGAGAGAGAGAGAGAGAGACTCAGAGATAGCCAATTCTATCAAAACAGTGTATCTGTATATGAGAGATTGAGAGAGAAAACTATGAAGACATTGAAGATGAATACTATGTGATTTATTTCCATTCAAAAATGGTGTATTCTTTTATGTTCATTGTTCTATTGATGGATTCTATGAAGAAGTTGAAGATTATGGTTAATTCTATCAAATCCGTGGGAGATATCTACTACGATGTTGCGTGAAGACTTGTTGTTTTCTTTGTTTTGGTCATCAAAAGAATAAAATAAAAGATTGTTGATGTTACAAGATAGATTTTCTTGCAGTAGAATCCCCTTTTCCTTGGTGTTCCTCTTGGGGCTCCATTTTTTTGGTGCGCAGCCAGGGAAACATGCCATCAAGAAGCATCAGAAGAGGCTGAAAATGAAGGAAATGGCATTGCGAAGAAAAGAAGAATTCAATGGATGCTTGCAAAGTTCCTTCTTCCACTAAAGAGTTGAAGATTCTTATTGCCAAAGCCACTTTCCACAAGAAGTTCATCCCACAATGGCGAAAACATATTACCATCATGATGCATGCTCTATGTGGTGGACTATTTCCTCTTCCTGTTGAGGCAACAGAAACTTACATCTTGGTGAAAATTTGTTTGGGAACAAACTAAAGAGCAAAAGCAGAGAGAATGACTATCTATGGAATATTTGGTATTCATTGAGGAGTTTCCAGACATCATCAAGTGGGATATTGTGAAGATGCTTCAGGAGTCGTGGTCTATGGAGGTTCACAAAAACAAGAAGAAAAAGAGTTGGGATTTTTTCGTGGATGCTCAATAGCAAGATACGTGGGATGGTTTGTGTTCTAACAATCTTCTGTTTGTCCAATTAGCAACCCACTGGAAGTTGGTAGACAAAGTGATTTTCACAATATACACTGTTGAAACCCTCAAAAGCTGGCATTATTATAATGGCACAACAATTATCCTAAGAATAATGAGTTTTGATACTTTCAAAATGGAATATCTCCCCCTCTGTAGTGGTTTGAAAGCCGAATTCAGAGATGTTGAAAAGAAGGAAGTAGAGGAGATGTTGGCCAGAGAATCCCCCAGAGACTGAAGCCCCTCTCTAATTCTCTTATGTTGAGTACTGAACAACTAGTTGGAGTCAACCCCCTGATGAATGACGCAATCAAGAGGCAAGCATTAGAATGAGTCCAAAGGTATGTGAGAAGAGAGAATGCAAAAATCAAAGCTAAGAATGAGCTCGCTGAAGCAGAAGCCTCCTTTGACGCCCTAAAAGCACTCTTTATAGAAGTCCCCGTGGCAACTCAAGGTCCCCTTCCTAGTCAGATTCATCCCAGAAATATTGATGACAGGCCAGCAAATGTAGTCCCATTGCCATTTTGTAAGGGAGAGTACAATGAAGACCCCGATTTTCATGTAGCAGAGTTTATGATAGCATGTGCAGCTAACAATGCCAGAACCCCTGAGTATTGGTTAGCAATATTTCCCGCCACTTTCAAGGCGTGGCGTTTCAGTTGTATGAGAGACAAGAAGCAAGAACTTTTGCCACATGGGATGAAAGTTGGACTTTCTCACTAAATTTAGGCGTGAATATTTTGAAGAGCGGATGCAAGAGGAGTTCATGAACTTGAGTTAGTCCTATGGAGAAAGAGTAGAAGCTTATGTCTCGTGAATGGAATCCATCCTGAAGAGATGGACTAACCATCATTTGGAGAAAGGTATCCAGAAAGGAGTGTTTCTTAGAGGCCTACAACCAGAAGTTTGCAAGTTCGTGGAATTGAGAAGATTAGCTAATCTGCAAGCTGCAATGGAAGGTGCAAGATTGTATGATGAAGTTGAAGCAAGGTTGTCAATGACTCCAAGAAGAGGAGTCTTACCTCCTCCCATGCTAGGAATGGTATACCCACCAAATGTAGTCCCAGTGATAGTTCCCTACCCCTATCCCCAGATGCAAACAATGTCGCAGTGTAATGCACCTAATCCATTGTGGTCACCACAGACGACAGTGCCTCAAATGATGGTTCAACCACAACAACAGTGGCCTCAAACAGTTCTCCAATGGCGACTCAACAACAGTTGAACCCTACCAATTGGAACCAACAATCCCAAGTCTCAGCAGGAGCTCTGAATCAAAACCAGAATAGAGGACCTTCTGGATCGACCCAACCAGTGTATGCAGTAATTACAAAAGCTTCCCAAAATCCTACTACAAGCACTTCAGGAGGTAAAAATCTAAAGGACTACTTATCCAACTTAGTTGCAAGTATTAAGAAAGAGCTTATGGATGTGATTACAGAGCAGTTACAAACACTGAAGGTAAATACCGCCAATATATCCACCCCTATGGAAGCTAGGAGAGATGTGATGCACTCTAATACATGGTGCAAAAAGTGTTATCAAGCGGGACATTTAGCCATTGAATGTACCCAAAAACCAACCATTCCTGGAGCCTTCTGTTCATACTGTTTACGAAAGAACCATACAGAGGATATTTGCTCTTTGAAAGAGATGCAGGAACGAAGACAGAAGGATGAAAATGCAAGATTCAACTTGCTAGAATCCAAAATGACAACACAGGATATTGGACCAAATGTTGAGATATCGAGCTCCACTCGTGATACGTCAGGGTGATCGTTGTGTATTTATGTCACCGACTTGTCAGTTGCAGACGCAGTTGGTACATCGCCCATGAATAATAGCTACATGATAGCTATCCTTATCTACTCTAGTTCGTGGCTCAGTTAGTATGCCACCTTAGTTAGTTGAGTTTGGTTTGAGACCCATATATAGGGTTCTTCTATTTCTATGTACTAGAGTTATTTTGGCTTACACAACTAAGAAGAGGAAAACTATTTTCAGCCTCCACCCTTGTGTGTATTCCCCCATTGTGCAAGCAAGAAAGCTTCAAGTGAGACTCCTTCCTTCTCTCCCACAATCTTGACATGGTATCAGAGCCTTTTTCGTGGTAAGGAGCTCAAGAAAGCAAGCCAAGCTCGCGGTATTCTGGTAAGAGGAGCAGTGTTGCTTTCATTTTCTATTTTGGGAGCAGATCTCTGCAGGTAACACAGCCGGAAAGTGCAGGAGTGCATTGTCTCAGGTTGAGACGCCCTTCACGGTGAAGCAAGAGGGCAGTATATGCTGCGGGTAAGGGCTTTAGCCCTTGGCGACCTTGGTTTTTTTGATTTGAGGCCATTTCGAGGCCTGTTTTGGAAGCGGAAGTTTTCTGCACGCACTCAGGAAAAGGCCCAGTTTTATGCTGTGCAGCCACTGTTCTACACGTCGGTAAAAAGTTACTGTAGAAATTGCATCGTATGCTTGTGC
Source organism: Lygodium microphyllum (assembly GCF_053477565.2). Lineage (NCBI taxonomy): Eukaryota > Viridiplantae > Streptophyta > Polypodiopsida > Schizaeales > Lygodiaceae > Lygodium > Lygodium microphyllum. The sequence goes on from NC_141164.1 coordinate 110,421,819, forward strand.
GCAGAGACATTGGGAGTTACAAAATCATCCTTGTTGCCTGTTGATGCAAAATCGTCACTAGGAAGTGACTATGTGGTCAAATACCACTTTCGCCAGTTTTGCAGATTTGCCTTTGTGAGGTTGAAGCTGTGTTCTTTGCAGTGACAGAATTTTTTGCAGTGTTCTGTAATGGCGTCTAATTCTCTCTCACAGATTGTCACTGAAAAGCTTTACAAGAACAACTTCCAAGCATGGAAGTTTAGAATGACGAATTTCCTTATGGGAAAGGGATATTGGGAATTTGTTGCAGGAAATGAAGAAGAACTAGTTCTTCCTGATGTTCCCAATCAACAGCAAATGCAGGCATTTAAAGCATGGCATGAGAAAGCCAGGAAAGTTATGTACTGGCTGTCTATCAACATTTCAGACTCTATGATTGTGCATATTCAAGATGCAAGTACGCCAAAGGAGGCATGGGATACTTTGTCAAAAATGTATAGCACAAATACGCAAGCCAGGAAAATGCAGCTCAAGCAAGAGTTGCATAATGTGCAAAGAGAAAATATGAGCATCAATGACTACCACATGAAGGTGAAGAAGATTGCAGATGCACTTGCTTCCATTGGGTCGCCAGTGGAAGATGATGATTTAGTTTCTGTGACCTTGAATGGTCTAAGAAAGGATTATGCACAGTTTCGAACATCCATTTCCGTCCGTGAAAGATTTCCTGATTTTGAGGAGTTGATTGCTCTTCTAATTTCTGAGGAGTAGAGAAATGGTAGTGCATCTTCTTCAGGAGGAACTTCAAAAGAAGGTGTCTTCTACTCAAATGCTGGAAGAGGTAGAGGCAGAGGTAGAGGAGGCCGATATGGAGGCCGTGGTAGAAATCAGAATATGCAGCAAACTCAAGAAAACCAGTCCTATGGAGGAGGACGTGGTAATTCTAGAGGCAGGGGGAGCCAAAGAGGTCGTGGTGGATGGCAAAGAGGCCAAAATACAAACAGTAATGTTGAATACTACTACTATGGTAAAATGGGTCATATGGCTAAAGACTACTATAAAAAGCAGAATGACATCATGAATGGAAAACTGCAACGAGGGAATTATGCATCTTCTAGTAGACAACGTGATGACAGAAATGAGCACTTGTTTATGGTGCAGCACATGAACAATTCTGTGACAAGTGCAGAAGAAAGCAATGATGTATGGTATGTTGACTCAGGTGCATCAAACCACATGACAGGTCATGCAGAATGGATGGAGGATGCAAGAAAAATGGAAAAACCAAGATTTGTGGAGACTGGTGATGATACTACACATCCTATTGTGCAGATTGAAAAAATTCATTTGTCTATGTAGGATGGGAAAAAGAAATACCTGTCTGATGTATTTCATGTCCCGAATATCACCAAGAATCTGGTTTCTGTTGGTCAAATGGTTGAGCAAGGCTTGCAGGTCAGATTTAATCCTCATGGATGCTTTGTTGAGGATATGAAAAATAAAGGTCGCTTGATAGCAAAAGGAAAGAAGAAGGGCAGAATGTTTACATTGGATGCAGACATGTCTGAATTGAGTGCAGCAATGTTTGCACATGGGACCGGTGTAGTTGCAGATATTGATATCTGGCATAAACGCATTGGTCATGTTAATGTACAGCGACTTAAATCAATGCAGGCCTAAAATATTGTTGAACGTTTGCCTAAATTCAAGGTTGCAGAAATGCATAAGGTATGTGAAGCCTGTCAGTTTGGAAAACAAGCAAGGAAACCATTTCCTAGACATGTTCAAGAGAGTGAGAAGCCATTGGAATTAATCCACTCTGATGTGTGGACTACTAAAGCTGCATCTCTTGGAGGCTGTCATTATTTTGTCACTTTTATTGATGACTATAGCAGAAAAGTTTGGGTGTATTTTATGAAAAAGAAAAGTGAAGTTTTTGGGCATTTCAAAACCCTTAAAGCTATGGTTGAAAAAGAAACAGGCCTGCAAATAAAATGCCTAAGGTCAGATGGAGGGGGAGAGTACCTCTCAAATGAGTTTGCAAGGTTCTTGCAGGAGCATGGCATAAAGCAGCAATATTCATGCAGTCATACCCCACAGCAAAATGGAATTGTAGAAAGAAAAAACAGGCATATTGGAGAGGTATCTCGTGCCATGCTCAATGAAAAAGACTTGCTAGATTTTTACTGGGCTGAAGCAGTTGCTACAACAGTCTACATAATGAATAGGACTCCCAATGCAGCAATACATGGGATGACTCCAGAGGAGAGGTATACTGGTAGGAAACCAGATATTTCTCATTTGAAAATTTTTGGTTGCATTGCCTATGTACATGTGCTAGATGAGTTGAGATCCAAGTTGGATCCAAAAGCTGAGAAGTGCATCTTTATTGGTTACTCTCTACAGCAAAAAGGGTATAGATACTATAACCCTTCTACTCGTAAGTTTACAGTGAGCAGAGATGTTGTTTTTGATGAGATGAGCAACTGGTATAAACCAGTAAATGTGATTGATGATGTAGATGCACAAAATGGTAATGCTGCACAGAATTCACAGCAGCAGTCACAAAATGTTAGTGGACCTGGAGCGTCCTCTAGCAGTGGTTCACATTCTTCGCCATGGACAGGTAGATTGAGATCAGGAGAATCTTCTCAAAGCAATGCAGATAGTGGTATGTAGGTATCACAAAAAGGAAAAGAGAAGGTTGATCAGCCCATGTTTGATGTGAATGCAGGTCACTCTTATGTGGATGGTGAATCCAGTGGCTCAGAACAGAGCATTGATGATGAGTTGGGTATTCCTTCTATTGTTACACCTGGAGTAAGGAAGACCAGGGATGTTTTGAGAGCACCTGGGAGTGAACCTACTTTGCGCAGGTCTATCAGAGCTAGGTATCCTATGGATAGGCTGAAATATGATGGATTTATAGCCATTCATTATGCATATATGGTTAAAGTGATACAGGAACCAGAACCCACTTCTTTTGAGGAAGCCATGGGAAAAGAAAAATGGGGGAAAGCTATGGATGAAGAAATGGATGCCTTGGAAGCAAATGCTACATGGGAATTGGTACCTTTGCCTAAAGGTAAGAATTCAATTGGCTCTAAGTGGGTTTATAAGGTGAAGCACAATGCAGATGGTTCTGTGAATAGATACAAGGCAAGATTAGTAGTCAAGGGATATGCACAAACATATGGCATTGACTATGAAGAAACATTCAGTCCGGTTGCAAGGATGGCAACCGTAAGAGTAGTCATTGCTATGGCTGCATCAAAGGGATGGTCTTTACATCAGATGGATGTAAAGAATGCCTTCTTACATGGTGATTTGCAAGAAGAGGTCTATATGGAGCAGCCACCAGGTTATGTGCATGCTGTTCATCCTGAGTTTGTTTGCAGGTTGAAGAAAGCCTTGTATGGCTTGAAGCAAGCACCTAGAGCATGGTCTGACAAGATAGGACAGTATCGTCACTATTGGCTTTCAGATTTCCAAGGCAGATTTCTCACTTTATGTGAGAAAAACAGAGAAAGGTATTATGCTACTTGTCATTTATGTTGATGTTTGATTATGATAGGTGACAGTGATGAGGATATCCTTCATGTGAAAATGCTATTGAAGCAAAAGTTTGAAATGAAGGATTTGGGAGAGCTGCGTTATTTCTTGGGCATTGAGGTGATTAGATCACCAAGTGGGATACAGCTCTTGCAGAGGCAGTATGGATTGGACATGCTGTCCAAATATGGGATGACTGAATGTAAGCCTATTTCAGTTCCTTTGGAGCAGAATGTGAAGCTGAGCACAGATGCAGGTGGGCTTCTAGAAGACCCTACTATGTACAGACGCATAGTAGGAAGCTTGATTTATATGACTATTACCAGGCCAGATTTGAGCTATGCTGTTGGATTCGTAAGTCAGTTTATGCAGGCTCCAAGGAAACCACATTTGGATGCGGCTAGATGCATACTCAGGTATGTGAAGTCCACATTGCAGTATGGACTATTTTATGAGACTGGGGTTCAGATACAGTTGCATGGATACACTGATGCTGATTGGGCTGGTAGTATTTCTAATAGACGATCTACCAGTGGATATGTGTTCTCTTTTGGGAGTGCTGCAGTCACTTGGAGCAGCAAGAAACAGCCTACAGTTGCCTTGTCGAGCACAGAGGCTGAGTACAGGGGTGCAGCAATGGCTACATGTGAGGTAGCTTGGTTGCATAAGCTACTTTATGATATGCATCAGTCTACAAATGGGCCAGTTGTCATTTATTGTGACAACATGAGTAGTATACACTTGGCAAATAACCCAGTCTATCATGCTAGAACAAAGCACATTGAGGTGCATTATCACTATGTGCAAGAGAGGGTTTTACTAGGTCTTATTGATCTAGTTTATGTCAGCACAGAGGATCAGGTAGCTGACATATTCACGAAGGCATTGGGTGCAGAGAAGCTGCGTAAGTTCAGAGACCTGCTTGGTGTGCAGGAATTGGGATTGAGCTCGAGGGGGAGTGTTGAGATATCGAGCTCCACTCGTGATACGTCAGGGTGACCGTTGTGTATTTATGTCACCGACTTGTCAGTTGCAGACGCGGTTGGTACACCGCCCATGAATAATAGCTACATGATAGCTATCCTTATCTACTCTAGTTCGTGGTTCAGTTAGTATGCCACCTTAGTTAGTTGAGTTTGGTTTGAGACCCATATATAGGGTTCTTCTATTTCTATGTACTAGAGTTCTTTTGGCTTACACAACTAAGAAGAGGAAAACTATTTTCAGCCTCCACCCTTGTGTGTATTCCCCCATTGTGCAAGCAAGAAAGCTTCAAGTGAGACTCCTTCCTTCTCTCCCACAATCTTGACACCAAAGCCTAGGGAATTTGGTCCTAATTTTGGTCCAAGGAGGTTTCCCTCTCAAAGTTACAGAGGACGACAGTCTGGCGGTGGTCAGAGATCAGAGGTGGAATGTTATAGGTGTGGAGAAAAGGGTCATATCTCCCCGAATTGTCCAAACCCTAGATGATTTGTGGATTACAAGCCCTTTTGCAGTCGATGCAAAGGTGAAGGCCACACTGCAAAGGATTGCCCAAGTCCAGCCCCTGTAAAGGCCAATGGCACTTATAGCCAACAGAAGGCACAAGAGCTTGCCTCCAATTTGGTAGAGTTGGAAGTTATTGTTGTCACACGCACCAAGAAGAAGGAACCAGTTGTTTAGAATGAAATTAATTATCATGCCAAGACTGTGAAGTTTAACCTGTCAACAGAGGGACAGAGCAGTACATGACAGAACAGTGTAGTGCAGAGCACTGCAGTGCCACAGAGAGTCACAGAGACAGTCCTAGAAACAGGACCAAAGGTCCAGGAGATAGATTATACAAAAGCACTTCTAGAAATAGAGAAAGTGCCAATGCTACCATTGTTAGAAGAAAAAGGAAAGTTGAAAATGGGTGTAGCCCCATTCCCCAGTAGGCTGGAGAAGCGTGTGGATCCTATCAAAGATTATGACTTGGTAAAAGATCTAGACACTTTTAAACCAAACTTAACATTCTGACAGTTACTGATGTTTTCTCCCAATTTTGAAAGAAATTAAAAAGCATCTTCACAAGAAGACAGAGATTAAGGATTGTTCTTCAACAGTAACCAAGACCAATAAGGCCCCGGAGCCTGTAAAGGAAGTAGACGTGGCTAACACCTTCCTAGATCCTGGAACCCCAGAGATTATTGTATGGATTGAAGGATGCTTTATTTCAGATGCATTGATTGATGGAGGCTCATCAGTAAACATAATGACGGATGTGACAATGAAGGACTTAGGGTTGCAAGGAGTTCAGCCTACATAGTGGCTTATCAGATTGGCAAACCAAACCAGAATTAAACCGTTGGGCATCCTCCCATACGTAAAAACAACCCTTGTAGGAAGAGACTATTGGCCGACATACTTGGTGGTCAAACCAAAGTTTTATGGGACTTCATACCCTCTGATGTTGGGAAGACCTTGGCTTTTTGAAGCAAGAGCCTTTCATTCAGAGTGTTGGCCATGAGACGCAACTTACACTTAGATGATCCAGTGCTGGCCCATCCGTACATTGACCGGTTCCTCATAGAAGAGGAGTTGCACATTGCTAGTTGGCTCAACTCAGGGGACATCTTTCATGACGTCTTGACCTACATCACTCAAGCTTCCCTACAGCCATGCGAACTTGATCATCATGCCCAGTTTGAGTACAACCTTAACCTTTATACCTGGCTGTTGGCCAAGTAGCTCGCCCCACACAGCCCATGCGAGCCCTCTCCCTTCCCCCACAAATCCTGAAAAGGATCTCGTACCACTTAGGAAAAAGGGGGGAAGAGCAAGTGACAACCAAGGGACTAACCAAGTGATGTAGCAAGAAGTGTAAAGGCTGAAAGTGCTCAACTAAATCCAAACAGGAAAGAAAGTAAGGAGGAAGTAGATGTTGGTTGTGAATTATTTCTAAAGTTTCATCCCTTTGAATCCGCCCCGCAAACTATCACACACATTTTTTCTTGGGGTTTGCTAGGAATGAATCAAGTTGTAACTCTAACGTTGACTTGGGTAATGACAGGCACCTACCATGGCAGGACAGGGTAGACTTCCATTTACGGAAGTGGAGCTGATGAAATATGGAATCAGCATCGAGACACGGGGATTCAACCAATTCACATTCAAGCATACCATGAACCTAGACGAAGCCATCTCAGAGGAGCCGATCGTGAGGGAGCTAGTGAACAAATGTAGCATCCAAAAGTACTTAGAGAAGGTCAGGCAGGAATTTTGATGAAGGATGAAGCTGTGGCACAGTCACGGTGAGGGCAGGTGATTAAGAAAGAAGGGTACAGGTGCCCCTTAACGCAGTCATTGTCAAGAGAGCCCTGGGACTTGTGCCCAAAAAAGAAAGACACCCAAAAAGAGATGTGTACGCCATGCTGGAAGTCAGAAAAGAGGATGTGCACACCGTCAATGGAATTAGTTTAGCTGACATTCTAGATCCTGCGACAAGGATGCAGGCTAAGATGATCCATTCTCTCTTCTTCAGCCTAGATACAACACATTCATGAATAGAATCAGCGTGCCACTGCTGGAAAGCATTGCGGCAGGAGTCCCGAAGGAGGTGGACTGGAACGGCTTTGTCTAGAAGACTATAAAGAGTTCAACCACCCTTCTATCTCCAGCCATTGCACCAGTCAGTGGGGATCTTCGGCCTCCACCGCACAATCCACAAGGAAGAAACCTGCCATCAAAGCCTCTACGATCAAGTACGGAGGTATCCTCACAGCAATCATTGACGAGGCTATCAAGGATGCTGGCATGGAGGGAGAGCAAGTTAACCACCAAGGCTCACCACATCGTGAGGAGGAAGGCTCGAGCGAAAGGACAGCTAGGGATGAAGGAGAGCCTGAAGTACCACCCACTCAAACGGTCGAGCCTCAGAAGCAAATGAAGAATGGAAAGAGCCAAAAGAAGGGAAAGAGACTGAGCAAAGAGGAGCGGGCTGAGGTGAAGAGGGCTTGAAAAGAGTCAGGTAGGTTGGAAGAACAACTACAGAAGGAGGAGGAGGAAGAACTCGAAAGAGTTAAAGAGGAGTCAAAAAAGGCAAAAGAGGACAAGTTGAAAGAACAACTACAGAAGGAGGAGGAGAAAGAACTCGAAAGAGTTAAAGAGGAGTCAAAAAAGGCAAAGAAGGGTGGAGGAGGAAGCCCACGAGCTGAGGATGAAGGAACTGGCTGAGTTGGCAGAGGCTACTCGCAGGTATGTTGAAGAAACTCATGGAAAAGGAGAAATCAACCCCTATAGTCCTCACCATGAGGCTAAGGCAAGTGGCAGCTCAAGGGCAGCCCCGATAATCATAGGCAAGGGGAAGTCGCTATTACACCCCCTGCCTCCCTCCTTCATGCTGGCACCAACAGACACCCCAACTGCCCCACAACCCACACCCTCTCTGGACACGGCCCAGCTAATGAGCATGATGCAGATGCTCATCAGTAAAGTGGCTGAGATTGTCCCAGAACCTGGACCAAAAAGACATGCCCCTACAGATGCTGAGTCCAAGAAAGACCCGAAATAGTAAAAGCTTGAAGCATCAACCACCACAGCTCCTATTCCCATGCCACCTGGTACAAACTGCGATGCCTACGTGGCTGAGCTCCTATTCCCATGCCACCTAGTACAAACTACGTGGCTGAGCTCCTAACACAATTGGATAAGGCAAAGGAAGAAAAAAAGGTGGCCCTGTTGGAGCTGGAAAAGGAAAGGGAAACTTTGGCAGCCCTGAGGCTCAAAGTCTCAAGGCAAGGAGCTAATCGGCAAAGGGAGCTCAAGGCACTGCAAGATCAGCTAGAGGCAAAAAAGAAAGAGGCCCAAGATAACGAAAACCGCCTAATACAGAGGCTCGAGGACGAAGAACAAAACCTGGTGGCCGAGCAGTGTAGCGTAAAGTTGCTAGTGCAGCAATATGCTAACCTAGAACAGAGAATGGCTAGACTGGAGGGGTATGGACCATTGGCAACTCAAGAGGGTGAGCCAAGCACGTGGCAAGAGAATACCACGGCAAAACTTCAGTATGAACTCGAGGAACAAAATAGGTTGGAGAGAGAGATAGAGTTCCTAGCTCAGGAACGGCCGGCAACCCTCACAGCAGAAGCACAAGAACGACAATAGGAGGCATGACGGCTGCAAGGTGCATTGGAAGTTGCCAAGGAAGACACAGAGGCCCTCATGGCCATGGCCTTCATGCAACAAAGACTGCACCTTGTAGAGATCCAGAGCAACAAGCAGCTAGCGCAGGAAAGGTCAAAACTAATTGCTGAAGCAGAACAAAAATTTAGTATCACAAATCAAGCGAAAGAAATAGCCGAAGAATAGCTGGCTCAGAAGTCCAGGGAGTGGCACCAACTCTGGGCCTTAACGAGCGAACAGCAACAACAGATGGTAACCACACTAGCAAGTGAGCTAGAAGAAGGAAGAAGAAAGATGGATGAAAGGGCCAACGCATGGGAAGCAAACAACTTTGAAAGAATCACGCAATTAACGGAGCACTTGGCGGTGGTGGCAGAGTGTGAGAGAGTGCTTGCCGAATCCAAGGCTGAAGCAGTCGATGTATGCACCAACGCACAAAGGAAAGCCTTTCTTAGCACCGTGCTACATGTTACCCAAGCACAGGGCGATGATTCAGTGGAGAGGGTGAGAAAGAAACTGGAGTTGACTACCCAGGCACTAAGATATGGCCTTCAGGAATGGGAGCTCCCCACCGGCACGGGACTCACCAAGGAGCAGCAATTCCACTATATGTGTTGTGCCAGCCTCTCCACCGTTGAGCTCAAGGAATTGGGGTTCGAAGAACAGGAGCATCCCGCACCACCACCACAAACGACCCCAATAGTGGCCGAACAAGATACCGAGGAGGGCCCGGACTTGGAGCAGGAGGCCGAAGAAGAACAATAAAAAATGCCCAATCCCCCTCTACCAGACCTCCCGCCAGACGAGCCTGAAGATGCCCACATGCCTGAGCGCATTGTGGCAGCCAGAAGAAGGAGGCAGGAGCTAGCAGAGGACGCACAATGCAGAGCACGGTCACTATCCAGACAATTCTTTGACGAGCCGGTACCACTACGAGGGGACCCCAACCCTATCGATTGGCCTCAAAAGTTGATCATCTGGCATGATCAGGAGTTCCATATGAGACCATTTGAGCTGTCATTTTCCTATCCACCCTCGTTGGACTGTGTGTTGCCTCTAAGCATCCTATCCAAGATCAAGGACCTAGCCAATGACCTAGCAAACAGATGGATGGAAGAGAGGAGCCTAATTATAACTAGGTGGAGGCAAGAGCCCACAGATTACTGGCAAGACAAGGTAAACCGAATTTCCAAATCCGTCCAAGGCTACGAGGTGCAGCCGAAGTGGCAGAGGAGGATTTGGGATGCCAATTTTGATGCCTGCACCGCCTTCTGCAGCTCACTCTCCAAGGAACGAAATGACCCCACCTACATGCCCTACCCCCGCCAGCATGGAGTGGATTATGACCGCACTATTCATGGGGATTTTGATTTTCCTAGAATATATAATGTAAATGCACAAACTCCCAAGAAATGCTTAGTTTTTAGAGTAGAGGATATCCTTACATCCATCAACCGCTTCCTCGCGGACTTCCCTGTGTTGAGAATCAGCAATCACACTCACTAAACAGCCTCTTTGTATGGAGCTTCAGGGCCAAGGACATACAGGCTAACCTATCCCATATGCACAGTGGTGTCTACTGCAGTTTCCTACTTTCCTATAAAGCATTGTACTTGCTTCCTTTTTCTTAATGAAATGATAGTACTCTTTTCTTTTCAGTGAAGTGTCAGTGTCATTTTCCACATACATAAGATTGTGTTTATGAGTCCAAGTCTCAATCTTGGAACCTAATTCACTTGTGTAACAAACAGTGTCTTTGTCTTCTCCATCATGAGTTCACACTTCTCCTTCCATCCACCATAACTCACTGCCATGCTCTAGATCCCGCATGTTTCTCAACATGGTATCAGAGCCCAGTCGGGCATGGCTCAGCTCGGCTTAGCTCTCCTCTATCCTCTCTCAGCTCATGTTAATCTCTGGTCAGCTTAGTTCCATCCCATGACTTCATCTCCCAACTCTACCCTCACTGAAGCTTCCATGGCAGCCATAGCCAGCAGCACCCTGTCAGATTGAGCTGCTTATATCTCACTCCATAGTTCAAATCTCTTGGAGCTTCCTTCTGGAAAAGTATTCCCCAACTCACAAAGCTTCCATGTATCACATCAATCCATGACATTCGGCTATCTGAAGCTCAGCATTGTGAAAATTCCCAGTCACTGCCATAGTCTTCAACTGTGATCTGCAGGACATACCCTCCATGGAGCCTTCATATCTCTCTCTGTAGAGCATATCTTGATGAACTTTCTTCTAGACATATCTTCCTCTACTTAGGGCGCTCCCTTCTGGCCATGAATAATAGCTAGATGACAGCTATCCTTATCTACTCTAGTTCATGGCTCAGTTAGTATGCCACCTTAGTTAGTTGAGTTTGGTTTGAGACCCATATATAGGGTTCTTCTATTTCTATGGACTTGAGGTCTTTTTGGCTTACACAACTAAGAAGAGAAAAACTATTTTTCAGCCTCCACCTTTGTGTGTATTCCCCCATTGTGCAAGCAAGAAAGCTACAAGTGAGACTCCTTCCTTCTCTCCCACAATCTTGACATGGTATCAGAGCCTTGTTCGTTGTAAGGAGCTCAAGAAAGCAAACCAAGTTCGCGGTGTTCTAGTAAGAGGACCAGTGTTGCTTTCATTTTTCTATTTTGGGAGCAAGTCTCTGCAGGTAGCACAGCCGAAAAGTGCAAGAGTGCATTGTCTCAGATTGAGACGCCCTTCGCGGTGTAGCAAGAGGGCAATATATGCTGCGAGAGAGGGCTTTAGCCCATGGTTGCTCTGTTTTTTTTATTTGAGGCCATTTCGGGGCCTGTTTTGGAGGTGGAAGTTTTTTGCACGCACTCAAGGAAAGGCCCAGTTTTATGCTGTGCGACCACTGTTCTACACGTCGGTAAAAAGTTACTGTAGAAATTGCATCGTATGCCTATGCGCAGAGACATTGGGAGTTATAGAATCATCCTTGTTGCCTGTTGATGCAAAATCGTCACTAGGAAGTGACTGTGTGGTCAAATACCACTTTCGTCAATTTTGTAGATTTGTCCTTGTGAGGCTAAAGCTGTGTTCTTTGCAGTGATACAATTTTTTGCAGTGTTTTGTAATGGCGTCTGATTCTCTTTCAGAGATTGTCACTGAAAAGCTTGACAAGAACAACCCAAGCATGGAAGTTTAGAATGACGAATTTCCTTATGGAAAAAGGATATTGGGAATTTGTTGCAAGAAATGAAGAAGAACCAGTTCTTCCTGATGTTCCCAATCAACAGCAAATGCAGGCATTTAAAGCATGGCATGAGAGAGCTAGGAAAGTTATGTGCTGGTTGTCTATCAGCATTTCAGACTCTATGATTGTGCATATTCAAGATGCAAGTACGCCAAAGAAGGCATGGGATACTTTGTCAAACATGTATAGCACAAATACGCAAGCCAGGAAAATGCAGCTCAAGCAAGAGTTTTATAATGTGCAAAGAGAAAATATGAGCATCAATGACTACCACATGAAGGTGAAGAAGATTGCAGATGCACTTGCTTCCATTGGGTTGCCAGTGGAAGATGATGATTTAGTTTCTGTGACCTTGAATGGTCTAGGAAAGGATTATGCACAGTTCCGAACATCCATTTCCGTCCGTGAAAGATTTCCTGATTTTGAGGAGTTGATTGCTTTTCTAATTTCTGAGGAGCAGAGAAATGGTGGTGCATCTTCTTTAGGAGGAACTTCAAAAGAAGCTGTCTTCTACTCAAATGCTGGAAGAGGTAGAGGCAGAGGTAGAGGAGGCACATCCTATTGTGCAGATTGGAAAATTTCCTTTGTCTATGCAAGATGGGAAAAAGAAATACCTGTCCGATGTATTTCATGTCTTGAATATCACCAAGAATCTGGTTTCTGTTGGTCAAATGGTTGAGCAGGGCTTGCAGGTCAGATTTAATCCTCATGGATGCTTTGTTGAGGATATGAAAAATAAAGGTCGCTTGATAGTAAAAGGAAAGAAGAAGGGCAGAATGTTTACATTGGATGCAGACATGTCTGAATTGAGTGCAGCAATGTTTGCACATGGGACCGGTGTAGTTGCAGATATTGATATCTAGCATAAACGCATTGGTCATGTTAATGTACAACGACTTAAATCAATGCAGGCCCAAAATATTGTTGTAGGATTGCCTAAATTCAAGGTTACAGAAATGCATAAGGTATGTGAAGCCTTTCAATTTGGAAAATAGGCAAGGAAACCATTTCCTAGACATGTTCAAGAGAGTAAGAAGCCATTGGAATTAATCCACTCTAATGTGTGGACTATTAAAGTTGCATCTCTTGGAGGTTGTCATTATTTTGTCACTTTTATTGATGACTATAGCAGAAAAGTTTGGGTGTATTTTATGAAAAAGAAAAGTGAAGTTTTTGGCCATTTCAAAACTCTTAAAGCTATGGTTGAAAAAGAAACAGGCCTACAAATAAAATGCCTAAGGTCAGATGGAGGGGGAGAGTACCTCTCAAATGAGTTTGCAAGGTTCCTGCAGGAGCATGGCATAAAGCAGCAATATTCATGCAGTCATACCCCACAACAAAATGGAATTCCAGAAAGGAAAAACAAGCATATTGGAGAGGTATCTCGTGCCATGCTCAACGAAAAAGACTTGCCAGATTTTTACTGGGCTGAAGCAGTTGCTACAGCAATCTACATAATGAACAGGACTCCCACTGCAGCAATACATGGGATGACTCCAGAGGAGAGGTATACTGGTAGAAAATCAGATATTTCTCATTTGAAGATTTTTGGTTGCATTGCCTATGTTCATGTACCAGATGAGTTGAGATCCAAGTTGGATCCAAAAGCTTAGAAGTGCATCTTTATTGGTTACTCTCTGCAGGCAGAAAGGGTATAGATGCTATAACCCTTCTACTCATAAGTTTACAGTGAGTAGAGATGTTGTTTTTTTATGAGATGAGTAGCTTGTATAAACCAGCAAATGTGATTGATGCTGTAGATGCACAAAATGGTAATGCTGCAAGAATTCACAGCAGCAGTCACAAAATATTAGTGGACCTGGAACGTCCTCTAGCAGTGGTTCACATTCTTCGCCATGGACAGGCAGATTGAGATCAGGAGAATCTTCTCAAAGCAATGCAGATAGTGGTATTCAGGTATCACGAAAAGGAAAAGAGAAGGTAGATCAGCCCATGTTTGATGTGAATGCAGGTCACTCTTATGTGGATGGTGAATCCAGTGGCTCAGAACAGAGCATTGATGATGAGTTGGGTATTCCTTCTATTGTTATACCTGGAGTAAGGAAGACTAGGGATGTTTTGAGAGCACCTGGGAGTGAACCTACTTTGCTCAGGTCTACCAGAGCTATGTATCCTGTGGATAGGCTGAAATATGATGGATTTACAGCCATTCACTATGCCTATATGGTCAAAGTGATACAGGAACCAGAACCCACTTCTTTTTAGCAAGCTATGGAAAAAGAAAAATGGGAGAAAGCCATGGATGAAGAAATGGATGCCTTGGAAGCAAATGCTACATAGGAAGTGGTACCTTTGCCTAAAGGTAAGAATGCAATTGGCTGTAAGTGGGTTTATAGGGTGAAGCACAATGCAAATGGTTCTGTGAACAGATACAAGGCAAGATTAGTAGTCAAGGGGTATACACAAACATATGGCATTGACTATGAAGAAACATTCAGTCCGGTTGCAAGGATGGCAACCGTAAGAGCAGTCATTGCTATGGCTGCATCAAAGGAATGGCCTTTACATCAGATGGATGTAAAGAATGCCTTCTTGCATGGTAATTTGCAAGAAGAGGTATATATGGAGCAGCCACCAGGTTATGTGCATGTTGTTCATCCTGAGTTTGTTTGCAGGTTGAAGAAACCATTGTATGGCTTGAAGCAAGCACCTAGAGCATGGTCTGACAAGATAGGACAGTATATTGTCACTATTGGCTTTCAAATTTCCAAGGCAGATTTCTCACTTTATGTGAGAAAAACAGAGAAAGGTATTATGCTACTTGTCATTTATGTTGATGATTTGATTATGACAGGTGACAGTGATGAACATATCCTTCATATGAAAATGCTATTGAAGTAGAAGTTTGAGATGAAGGATTTGGGAGAGCTGCCTTATTTCTTGTGCATTGAGGTGATTAGATCACCAAGTGGGATACGGCTCTTGCAGAGGCAGTATGGATTGGACATGCTGAGCGCAGATGCAGGTGAGCTTTTGGAAGACCCTACTATGTACAGACGCATAGTAGGAAGTTTGATTTATATGACTATTACCAGGCCGGATTTGAGCTATGATGTTGGATTGGTAAGTTAGTTTATGCAGGCTCTAAGGAAACCACATTTGGATGCGGCTAGACGCATACTCAGGTATGTGAAGTCCACATTGCAGTATGGACTACTTTATGAGACTAGGGTTCAGATACAGTTGCATGGATACACTGATGCTGATTAGGCTGGTAGTATTTCTGATAGATGATCTACCAGTGGATATGTGTTCTCTTTTGGGAGTGCTGCAGTCACTTGGAGCAGCAAGAAACAGCCTACAATTGCCTTGTCAAGCACAGAGGCTGAGTACAGGGGCGCAGCAATGGCTGCATGTGAGGTAGCTTGGTTGCATAAGCTACTTTATGATATGCATCAGCCTAAGATGGGCCAGTTGTCATTTATTGTGACAACATGAGTAGTATACACTTGGCAAATAACCCAGTCTATCATGCTAGAACAAAGCACATTGAGGTGCATTATCACTATGTGCGGGAGAGTGTTTTACTAGGTCTTATTGATCTAGTTTATGTCAGCACAGAGGATCAGGTAGCTGACGTATTTACGAAGGCATTGGGCGCAGAGAAGTTGCGCAAGTTCAGAGACCTACTTGGTGTGCAGGAATTGGGATTGAGCTCGAGGGGGAGTGTTGAGATATCGATCTCCACTCGTGAGGGTGACTGCCGTTGTGCATTTATGTCACCGACTTGTTAGTTGGCAGATGCGATTGGTACACTGCCCATGAATAATAGCTAGATGACAGCTATCCTTATCTACTCTAGTTCATGGCTCAGTTAGTATGTCACCTTAGTTAGTTGAGTTTGGTTTGAGACCCATATATAGGGTTCTTCTATTTCTATGTACTTGAGTTCTTTTTGGCTTACACAACTAAGAAGAGAAAAACTATTTTTTAGCCTCCACCTTTGTGTGTATTCCCCCATTGTGCAAGCAAGAAAGCTACAAGTGAGACTCCTTCCTTCTCTCGCACAATCTTGACAAAGAATACCTCCAAAGCTGTGCCTTTCTATCCCAATGCCTGCAACCACACCGTGCTTCGGCTAACGGTGATAGGCACTAGCCAAACGCCTTCTATGTAGAAAGTCTCAAAAAAAAATACAAAGAAAAGGAAATAACGGAAAGAAAAGTAAGCAAGACAAGAGCACGAAGCCTCACTTTTCTCACCGCACCTAGGGTCCATCCCTAGCCCCTCTCCCCACTTCACGCTTAGGGCACATCAAGGGTAGGACTTCCAGACCTGTCACCCTAAGCTCTGCGCTGCACCTCCAACAACACACGAACTGGGTCCTCAAGTGTGGGACATTACCGAGGGCTTGCCCAAGGACCCAACTCCCAGTTCCACTGCACATGCACTTACACCTCACTAGGAGACAGACACACCCCTTAGGGAGTGCACGTCCTTCTCTTGCAGGCTATTCGTAACTCAGTCGGGCCTCGCCATTAGCATAAATCTTGAAACCACATGTTCTTCCACTACTTACGAAGCCCTAATTTTGACAGTCGTCGCCAACGACAAATTCCAACTGGGTAACAAAGGCCGAGCACCCCCATGAAGATCAAAGCAAGCCAAAACCTCTCCCAATCATCGGGAATCAATACCCCATCATGTCTCTTTCACAACACCACCTTTTTTATCGTGGCCATCTGCCCGCCAATTCCACTTAGCACCAATCCCAACTTTGCTACCGCTCCCCACCCCAACACCATGGGATTGGCACTCCCCTAGGAGGGGGGTAATCTTTACGCAGCACAGAGGAACGGAAAATGGAGCAGAAGTGCGGAAAAAATGGAATCCTAAAAATTTGAATGATTTGAATGATGGTGTCGCCTCGAGAAAAGAAAAGAGTAAAAGCGTGCCATTAAATATGAAGGCGCTCTCAAATTCTTGTAAAAAGAGCGTCGGCTCACTCCTGTGCAAATTGTATGCATTAGTGGGAATGGGATAAGTTGGAAGGGTGGGAAATAGGAAAAGAGAGCCTAGGCTAATGGCCAGCCATGTAAAAAGTGTGGATGGCTACCCAAAAGGTAGGGCATGTATATAAAGTTGAAAAGTGAATAAGAAGCTCATTCTTGGGTATGGCTAAAGCTTCTTCTTCCTCTTCTCTTGCTTCTTACTTTCTTGCTTGTGCTTGAGTGAGGGATTGAGGGAGTGTGAGGGAGTGAGGGAGTGAGTGTGTGAGAGTGAGAGATCGTGGAGAAGAAGCTCCCCATCTTCTCTCTTCATCTTTCCTTCCCTTCTTCTCTTCTCTCGTCTCACGCAGCTATGGAGGATGGAGGTTGACGAAGAGGGCTTGAGGTTGCTTGAACTTGCCACAAGGATCGTGGAGCTACCGGAGTGTGAGAGAGAGGAGGGAACTCGATCGAGCATCAAGGTAAGCTCACTACACTCACAAGGTAGGCATTGCGCGTCGGCTATGTGAGAGGTAGCCATGGCCGCTCGGCTTGAAACGCTTGATCAATAAGCAGTCCGTAGGTCTCAAGGTAGAGATCCGTAGCTCCCCTACATCAACTCTAAGCAACCCTACTCTAGCTAGAGAGGCTTGCACATATGGAGCCCTGGCTGCAAAGCAAGCTGGACTAGCACCAGTTGTGACTAATGAATCCCAACTCATTTATCGTCCAAAGCTAGAAGCCCCAGAATTATCCAAGTCAGAGGAGGCGATCACCCCCATGCCGACTCAGATAGAATGCAGTACACCTCCTATGCCACTGGAGCACCCTACATCATCTCAAAGTGCTTCTGAGTGCAAAGTCCCATTTGTGACACCAGCAATGGAGTCACTGTCCAGCCCAATTGCACCATCACCACCAGCAGTTCTTAGGCCTTCGTATGAAAGATTATCTTTCCTTTCAGTGGCCAAGAATCTTACTGAGACCTTAGGAGATGACGTAGTGACATGCATCAAGGAGTTAGATAACACCTTCACCACATATGCTAGGAGCTATGAGAGGCTTGAGCTAAGACTTCTTAATGAACCCCTTGCTTCTAATGTTCGTGCGTTGCCATGCACTTGGGAAGACTACGAGTTTATGATCGTCAAATTCCCCAAAATTTCCACCGAATTAATCACTAATGGAGAAATCTCAAAGGAGAAAGCCCTTCTCAGAAGACTAATTACCTCGTACCGCAAGCCTGCTCGCTCTACACCTGAACAAGCACTAGAGGAGCTCACACAGCTTTCCAGCTCTGCTTCTTCGTTCTTACAACTGTGGTATGCCTTGCGACTCTAATGGGAGAAAAAAGGTTGTCGTATCATGACCAATGCCGAGCAAAGAAGGGCAATCAAAACAATTGAACACGACCCTACTTATGTGGCACCTCTTTCGTTTAGGGTTTTGGCCATTACATGCAACATACACTTAGATGACCATGTGTTGGCCCACCCTTACATTGACCAATTCCTTATGGAAGAGGAGTTGCACGTTGCTAGTTGCCTCAACTCCGAGGACATCTTTCATGATGTATTGACCTATATCACCCAAGCTTCCATACGACCATGCGAACTTGATCGTCATGCCCAGCTTGAATATAACCCTAATCTCTACTGTTGGCCAAGTAACTCGCCCCAGAAAGTCCATGTGAGCCCTCCTTCTCCCCTTGCTAATCCTAAGAAGGATTCCTTTAAAACTTAAGGAAAGGGGGGGGAGAAAAGTGAGAGCCAAGTGATGTAGCAAGATGTATAATGGATGAAAAAGGTCAATTGAATTCAAATAGGGAAGAATGCAAGGAGGAAATAGATGTTGCTTTTGAATTATTTCCAAGTTTCATGCCTTTGAAGCAGCACGGCAAATTGTCACACGCATTCTTTCTTGGGTTTTTGTTAGTGATGAGTCAATTCATAATGCTAATGATGGCATGGTATAATGACAGGCACCTACCATGGTAGGACAGGGTAAACTTCCATTCGCTGAAGAGGAGCTGACAAAGTATGGAATCAGTGTTGAGACACGTGGATTTAGCTAGTTCACGTTCAAACATACCATGAATTTAGACGAAGCCATCCTGGAAGAGCCGGCAGTGAAGGAGTTGGTGGAAAAATGCAACCTCCAAAAGTACGTGGAAAAGGTCAGATAGGCTGTAGATTACAGCATGTGCGTTGACTTCTTAAGGAGCTTTGATGAAGGTAGGAGCTGTGGCACGGTCACAGTTAGGACTAGTGACCAAGAAAGAAGGGTGCAAGTGCCCCTTAATGCAGCTATTGTCGAGAAAGCCCTGGGGCTTGTGTCCAAGAAGGAGAGGCGCCCAAAAGAGATGTGTATACCATGCTGGGAGTCAAAAAAGAGGACCTGCACACGGTGGATGGAATCAGTTTGGCTGATATTCCAGATCCCGCAACAAGGATGCAAGCTAAAATGGTCCACGCCCTTTTCTCAAGACACAGATACAATGCCTTAGTGAACAAAATTGGGGTGCCATTGCTAGAAAGCATCGCTGCAGGAGTTCCAGAGGAGGTGGATTGGAACGGCTTTGTTCTGAAAACTAACAAGAGTTTAGCTGCGCTCCTAGCTCCAACCGCAGCACCAGCTGGTGGGGAATCTCCTACTTCTACTGCATGATCCGCAAGGAAAAATCCTACCTCGAAATCCTCCACAATCACATACAAAGGTGTCCTGATGGCAATCATCGATGAGGCTATCAAGGATGCCGGTATAGATGAAGAGCAAGCTGTGCACCAAAGCTCACCTCACCACAAGGAAGAAGGCTCGAGTGAAAAGACAATAAGCGACAAAGGAGAGCTGGAGGTACCACCCACTCAAGCGGCTAAACCACGAAAGCAAAAGAAGACTGACAAGAGCTAGAAGAAGAAGGAAGAAATACTGAGCAAAGAAGAGCGAGCCGAGATGAAGAGGGCTCAAAGAGAGTCAAGGAGGGTGGAGGAGGAACGGAGGAAAAAAGAAGAGAAAGAACGCAAAAGAATTAGAGAAGAATCAAAGAGGGCAGAAGAAGAGAGGCAAAGAAGGGCAGAGGAGGAAGCCAACGAGCTAAGAATGAAAGAACTTGCTGAGCTGGCAGAGGCCACTCATAGATCTGTCAAAGAAACCCATGGGGGAGGAGTGATTGACCCTCCCTTCCATGAGGTTGAAGCAAGTAGGCAATGTGGAAGCAGCCCCAGTGGTTGTAGGCAAGGGCAAGTCCCTACTGCACCCTTGCCTTCCTCCTTCGTGCCAGTGCCAATCGACACCACAACCACAACCACCCCACAATCCACACCCTCTCTAGACACAGCCCAACTGATGAGTATGATGCAGCTACTTGTCAGTAAAGTGGTTGAGATTGTACCGGAAGCCGAAGCAAAAAGGCCTACTGCCACAGATGCCGAGTCCAGGAAAGATCCAAAACGACAAAAGCTAGAGGCATCAACCACTACAACCCCTACTCCCATGCCACCTAGTGTTGACTATGACACTTATGTGGCTGAGCTTCTAGCACAATTGGACAAGGCAAAAGAATAAAAGAAGGTGGCCCTGGTGGAGCTAGAGAAAGAAAAGGAAACTTCGGCAGCCTTAAGGCTAGAAGTTTCAAAGTAAGGAGTGAACTGAAGAAGGGAGGTGAAAGCACTACAAGATCAGCTGGAAGCAAAAACCAAGGAAGCCCAGGACAATGAGAGCCGCCTAAGACAAAGGCTGGAAGATGAAGAGCAAAACCTGGTGGCAGAGCAGCAGAGCTTAAAGTTACTAGTGCAGCAGTATGCTGACTTGGAATAGAGAACTGCCAAAATGGAAAGGTGGTACGGACAGATAGCAGCTCAAGAGGGTGAGCCAAGTGAGCGACAAGAGGATGCCATAGCTTCTCGGCTATGGTATGGACTTGAAGAACAAGACAGATTGGAGAGAGAGATAGAGTTTCTAGAATAGGAAAGGCCAGCAATCCCCGCCGCTGAAGCACAAAGGCTGCAAAATGAGGCACAATGAATGCAAGGTGCATTGGAGATTGCCAAGGGAGACATAGAGGCCCTCATGGCCACGTCCTTCACCCAAAGAAGATTGCACCTTGCAGAGATCCAAAGTCACGAGCAGCTTGTGCAAGAAAATTCAAAACTAATTGCGCAGGTAGAAAAGAGACTCAGCATTGAAAATCAGGCAAAAGAAATTGCTGAAGAATAGGTGTGGCTAGGAAATCTAGAAAAAGGAACCAACTCTGGTTCTTAACAAATAAGCAGCAGGTTGTGACGACCTTGGCAAGTGAGCTGGAGGAGGAAAGAAAGAAGATGGATGAGAGATCCAACGAGTGGGAAATGAATAATTTTGAAAGAGTTAGGCATTTAACAGAACGCTTGGTGGTGGCTGAGTGTAAGAGAGTGTTTGCCAAGTCCAGGGCAGAAGCTACTGATGTATACACCAACGCACAAAGGCAAGCCTTCCTCAGCATAGTACTACATGTCATCCAAGCGGAGGGCAATGATTCAGTGGAGAAGGTAAGAAGGAAGCTAGAACTGACCATCCGAGCACTAAGGTATGGCTTTGAAGAACGGGAGCTTCCAACAGGCACAAGAATCACAGAAGAGCAACAATTTCACTACCTATGCCGTGCCGACCTCTCCACTGTTGAGCTTAAGGAACTTGGGTTCGAAGAGTATGAGCAGCCACCACCACCACAAGCCGCCCCAGCAGTGTGCCGAGCAAAATGTTAAAGAGGGTCCGGACTTTGAGCAAGATACTGAAGAAGAGCAACAAAGAATGTCCACTTCGCCTCTACTAGACCGCCCACCTAAAGAGCCCAAAGATGCCCACATGCCCGAGCACATTGTGGCAGCCAAAAGAAGAAGACAGGAACTAGCAGAGGAAGCCCAATGTAGAGCACGATCACTACCAAGACAATTCCCTAAAGAGCCGGTGCCACTACGGGGGGATCCCCATCCTATCAATTGGCCTTAGGAATTGGTCATATGGCGTGAACGGGAGTTCCACACGAGGACATTTGAACTTTCATTTGCTTAATTACCCACACTCTCTGGACCATGCATTGCCTCTAGGCATTCTATCCAAGATCAAGGATCTGGCTAATGATCTTGCAAACAGGTGGATAGAGGAAAGAAGCCTCATAATAACCAGATGGAGACAAGAGCCTGCAGACTACTAGCAAGACAAGGTAAACAGGGTTCCCAAAATCGTCCAAGGCTACGAGGCACAGCCGAAGTGGTGGAGGAGGATTTGGGATACCAATTTTGATGCCTGGACCACCTTCTGCAGCACGCTCCCTGAAGAATGCAATGACCCCATCTACATGCCCTACCCCCGTAGGCATGGAGTGGACTATGATCGAAACATTCATGGGGATTTTGACTTTCCTAAGATATATAATGTTAATGCCCGGAGCCCCGAGGAATGCCTAGCCTTTAGGTTAGAGGATCTCCTCCCATCTATCAACTGCTTCCTCGCGGATTTTTCTTCTTGCCCAAATCCAGCCTTCTTAACCACCTGTAATTATCTTAGGCTTATCAAGTTCCTACTAATGCAGAGACCCATAGCTGAGGAAGCCCACCTCCCTCCACTCTTTTTTTACATCAACCTAGGGATAGATAGTAGAGCCATGACTAGATTAATGATGAGGGCAACCTTGCTTCCCTTCTTTTTCCTAGAAAACTTAGAGGATATGAGTGACACCTACTTCACGAGGTGCAATCATCATTTCTTGTCATCCACACCTCTGAAGGCCTGGGCCACTATTAAAGAATATCTACAAAGTTGCGCATTCCTATCCCAATGCTTGCGACCACCTCATAATCTGGCTGAAGGTAATAGGCATTAGCCAGGACATCTTCCACGTATGCAATTCTTCAAAAAAAAAAAGCACGAGGGCTCACTATACCTAGGGTTCACACATAGCCACTCCCCCACTTCACGCTTAGGGCACATCAAGGGCAGGACTTCCAGACCTGTCACCCTAAGTTTTGCACTGCACCTTCAACAACACACAAACTGGGTCCTCAAGTGTGGGACATTACCAAGGGCTTACCCAAGGTTAGACCCATCTCCCAGTTCCACTACACATGCACTTACACCACACCGTGAGACAGACACCCCCTTTAGGGAGTGCACAAATTTCTCTTACAGGCTATGATCGTGACTCAGTGAATGGCTACCGAGCTAAAGAATATCATCCATGACATCCGCTACTGGCCAAGAGTATTTCCTTGAGTTGGATAGGACACGGTTACAACAATTTCAGGAACTTTTGCATACTCCGATGATTGGATGGACCAACATGCTTGATGCAGCTGACCATCTGCCTGTTGATGGCTACCATGACTAAACCAAATCAAGCAGAAGGAAAACTCAGTGATGGACCCACCATTGGCATAGATTTTGGAACCTCATATTCTCCAAATGATTAAAGGTGCCCGTGCAAAACCTTTATCAGCCGTCGTAGAATGGAAGCTACAACTGTGTGAGAAATGTCGAGTATCTTCATGAAGTCTAAAGCACACCAAAATCTCTCCCGGTCATTGTTAATCAAACTCCATGACCTCCCATTCACAAGAGTACCTTTTGATTGTGGTCATCTACCCACCAGTTCCACTTAGCAACAACCCCAACTATCCCACTACTCCCCATCACAGTGCCATCGGACTGCCACTCAGCTAGGAGGGGGGTAACGTTTACCGCAACACAGAGGAGTGGGAAAATGGAAGAAGGAGATAACCGAAAGGGCACAGGGAAAAGGAAGGAAAAGGCGCCCCGGATGGAAGTCAGACCCTGAAAATTTTGAATGACGACCTCTCTCCAGAAGGCCTCAATGTCGCCTCGAGAAAAGAAAATAGTAAAAGTGCACAATTAATTGTGAAAGCGCTCCCGAATCCTTGTAAAAGAGTGCCAGGCTCACTCCTATGCAAATTATATGCACTAATTGGGAATGGGATAAGTTAGAACGGTGGGAAATATAAAAAGAGGGCCTAGGCTAATGGCGGGCCATGTAAAAAGTGGGGATGATTGCCCAAAAAGTAGGGCATGTATATAAAGTTCAAAAGTGAATGAGAAGCTCATTTTTTTGTGTAGCCAAAGCTTCTTCTTCTTCTTCTCTTGTTTCTTGCCTTCTTGCTTGTGCTTGAGTGAGGGATTGATGGAGTGTGAGGGAGTGAGTGTGTGAGAGTGAGGGATCATGGAGAAGAAGCTCCCCATCTTCTCTCTACATCTTTCCTTCCCTTCTTCTCTTCTCTCATCTCGCACGGCTATGGAGGATGGAGCTTGATGGAGGGAGCTTGAGGTTGCTTGAACTTGCCACAACGATCGTGGAGCTACCAGAGTGTGAGAGAGAGGAGAGAACTCAATCGAGCATCAAGATAAGCTCACTATACCCGCAAGGTGAGCCTTGTGCATTGGCTATGTGAGAGGTAGCCATGGCCACTCAGCTTGAAACGCTTGATCAATAAGCGGTTCGTAGGTCTCGAGGTAGAGCTCTATAGCTCCCCTCCAACACGTCGGCTGGTCATTTGATCTTTGGTAGATATGCCAAACAAGTTATACTTGACTTTTACTTGAAATCACCTCAAAATGAGAGAGCATCCATATCCTCAACAAAATTGAATGTGTCAGAGGAGCCTTCTAGTAGTGAGACTTCATCAAGCGAATCTATAGTGTTGAGATGGCAAGCTCAACACGTGCGGACATTAATGATGGACCACCTAGCTAGATGGGTCCACACATCTACACTTAGCACGTTGGTGGTCATTATGATACTCACATGGCCACTAATTTATCACTTATTACATTTAGTTTGTTACACCTACCTACAGTTGGCAAAGACATAGCGCCAGTCGATTAGTGTAGTCGGTTATGCACTATTTGACTTAGTAGGCCACTTTCCTTTATGTTGTATCTTATCTATACTTTGTGTACATTGTATAGTGTGTGGAAGAAGAAGAAAAAACCAGCAAGAAAACGTTTTGGCCTCCATCTCTCTTCTTGTGTTCTTGAGTGAGCTTCCTCTTGTGTATATAGTGTGTGTTTGGCACAACAGCTCAAGCAAGTCCCCCCACCACATGACTCTTGACATGATATCAGAGCCGTGCCACTGAGAGAGGTTTATTTCGAAGGCTAAAGTGAAAGAGAAGAAGTAAGGTTCGAGTAAGCAAGCAACAAGTAAAAAGCTCTCCCATTCTTCCACTCTCTCTCTCTCTTGGATAGTGCCTATGGAGGCACCGGAAGCAAGGTCAAGCAAAAATCTCAGATTGTTGTGAGATTTAGTGTGCAAGTAGATCACTGTATATTTTGCACGTATGCCCTTTAGGGCTTTTCTGCAGTTATTTTGGGCGTCTGAGGCCGTTTCAGGCCCTGTTTTAGTGCCGCAAGGTTGCGGACAGCAGTTTCAGGGTACACTGTGATTTCGGCTATATTGACCGAAAGTGGATGCAGAGGTTACAGATTGCGAATCTGTAATTTTTGAGATGTTTGTAGGAAGCAAACATAAGGTTTATCTGCAAACAGGTTGCAGATTGCATATACTATTGAGCAATCAATGAAAAAGGTAGCTTGGTGTAGTACTATGCACATGTTCTGAAAGATTGTAGAAGACTAGCTTGCTGTGTTGTATCCTTGTTTGTGATAATGGCAGATAACAGTGGAAATCCCATTATTGAGAAGCTCGACAAGAACAACTACCCTTCATGGAAGTTCCGTGTGACGAACTTTCTCATAGAAAAGGGCCTTTATGAGTTTGTTTCAGGTGAAGAAAAGGAGTCAGAGCTGGATATCCCTCCGACTGCAGATGAGTTAAAAGCATGAAAAGAGTAGAATGTGAAAGACAAAAAGGTGATGTACTGGCTATCTGCAGCTATTGATAATACTATGTTGGGACATATCAGGAATGCAGAAACTTCACATGCAGCTTGGACAATTTTTGAGAGCATGTTTTCAGTAAATACAAAGGCACGAAAGATTCAACTCAAGCAAGAGTTGAATGCCTTGAAGAAAAGAAAAATGTCTGTCAATGAGTATGTGTTGAAGGTGAGGAGCATTGCAAATGCCTTAGTAGCGATTGATGCAATGCCGGATGATGATGATTTGGTTTCATCCATTCTAAGTGGCCTTAACAATGAGAACGCATGGAAATCATTTATTACTTCAGTATATGTACGGAAGCCAAATTCCAGATTTTGATGAGTTGATCTCTCTCATGATTACTGAAGAGATCAATATGCAGGGTGATTCGTCTGAAAGAAATGGTGAGCATATCCAAGCATCTTACTCGAGTTCAATAATGGGACGTGGAAGATCCTCTTCGAGAGGCCCTGGTATGGGACGTGTGCTGGCAATAACCAGCAAAACAAGTTCAATCAACAGTTTGGTGAAATGCAGGTTTCTGGAGGCAGAGGAAACTTTAGAGGCAAGGGGAGCTCTAGAGGAAGAGGTGGATGGCAGAATAGAGGTTCTGGAAATTCTGCTATTGTTTGCCATTATTGTGCCAAAACAGGCCATATTGCAGCCCATTGCTATGCAAAGGAGGATGATATTCGCAATGGTAAATTGCAGCAAGGAAACTATGCATCGTCTTCACGATAGAATGAAGACAAAAATGAGCATTTGTTTGTTATGTAGCATATGATGAATGCAATTACAAGAAAGGGGACACATGATGATGTACGATATGTCGATTCAGGTGCATCTAATTGTATGACCAGTCATGTTGAATGGTTTAGAGAGATGCAGGACTTACAAAACCCAGGTTATGTGCAGACGGGTGATGATTCATGCCACCCAATTTCACACATTGGAAAGGTTCCCTTATCCTTATATGATGGCGAGACAAAGAGTCTGACAGATGTATTACATGTGCCATCAATTACAAAGAATCTAGTATTTGTTGGCCAAATGGTAGAGCAAGGGTTGCAGGTCCGATTCAATGCAAAAGGTTGTTTTGTAGAAGACTTTAATGATAAGTGCAGGTTGGTCACAAAAGGAAGTAGAGTTGGTCGAATGTTCACCTTAGATGCTGGAATTCCTGTAATGGATGCTGCTATGTATGCTAAAGGAAAAGGAGTAGTTGCAGTTATTGAAATATGGCATAAACGTATTGGACATGCAAATGTGCAAAGGCTGAAATTAATGCAGTCCAGAGGATTGGTTGAAGGCAACCTGGCTTCTTGAGGACTCATGGGATAAAGAGGCAATTTACTTGAGGTATACCCCACAGCAAAATGGTGTTGCAGAAAGAAAAATCAGGCATATTGCAAAAGTTGCACGGGCATTAATGGCTGAAAAGAATATGCCCAAACATTTTTTGTCTGAGGCTGTGCATACTGCTGTCTACATTATGAACAGAACTCCCACAGCTGCAGTTCATGGGATGACTCCTAAAGAATACTTTACTGGAAAGAAGCCCGATGTATCGCACTTGAAGGTATTTGGCTGTGTTGCATATGTTCATGTGCCAGATGAGCTACGGGAAGAAGCTTGATCCTGTAATATTTCCGTTTGAAATATTACTAGACCAACCTCCCGCACATCGTAAAATTGTGAAAAGGTTATCTCCATTTCCGGTAGCTGATTTATGATCGTACGCGAGGAAAGGAGTACTCCGCATTGGTAAATCGGGACCGAAGAATCATGACCTCTCCACTGGCAAAACGGGACCAAGGGTTAAATAAACCGCATAACCATAGGTGAACTCCCTCTTGGGAAGAGGTCAAGAGGATAATGTTGGGACAAAATTGTTGAAATTTTTTTTATTTTCCTTCCCCCAGCCGATGCGTGGCTGAGGGAAGAGGATGGGCTATTATGGAAATTTAAGAGGTGGAGGGGAAGAGGCCATGCGAGGGGCCACGTAGGGGGAGGTTCTCTCTCCCCCCCAAACTATAAGAACACCTTCTAAGGTGTTGAAGGGGGAGGGGGGGGGGGGGGAAAAAGAAGGCCATGCTGCAGCCGCTGCTGCCGCCTTATAACGCCACGCAGGCCACCTTCGTCGCCGCTATGAGGACCGCCAGGCTGCCGCCTGTTGCCGCCGCCCATCCCACCGCCATCATCATCAATTCCTCTCCTTCCATCATTACTCCCCCCTCCACGTCATTCTGTCCAGAAGCAGAAGCTTCTTGGAATCTTCCTTAGAAGCTTCTAAGGATAAGGCTCCCATAAGCCTTGTGCACACGATTTTTCCCCCGGGTTCTTAAAACCCACACCCTGTAAAGGGGCATTCCTGCGCAAGGGAGAACTAGATAGATTTTAAGGTTGTCTTTCCAAGCTTGGAAGGAGTTCAGAGATCACATAAAGGTAAGGACAAACCGCGGAGTCCAAATTCCACAACATCAACAATGGCTCCAAAACAAAAGATGCAAGGCGCAAGCGCGGAAGTTTCTTCCCCAAGTATACACATGGACATCCCTACGAGCCCTCAAGCTCAGGTTCTTAAAAGGATGATTCCACATTTAAGCGATGCATTAGGCACGTTAAATTTCATGGGAAGAATGCATTTACGCATGTTTCGATTTCACATAGTCTAGCTAAAATACATTTGGGAAATTATCTCCTTGAACGATTTACAAGGGTTAGTGCATGCCATGCAAGTAGGGTTGCTTGCATTTCCAAGTTGAAATTCCTAAGTGCATATTGCTTAGGGTTAAAAGATGAAATTTTTTAAATGCATCTTTGATTGGCCGCGGAAAGAACAAGCGTATATTGCATTTAGGCAATAACTTTCTTGTTGTGATTCGCATGAGAAAGTCGTTAACATCCGTAGATATTGTCCAAAGAACTGCAAGGCATGAAAATGAAACCATGGACTTGCATGTTGCATGCGAAGATGCTTGTAGAATGGATTAAGTCAACATTAGCCTTATTATATTCGTCATACATGAACTTCATTCATCGAAGTTTTATCTAGAAAAGGTTGCATGTTACATATTCGTCATGCATGAATTTCATTCATCGAAGTTTTATCTAGAAAAGGTTGCATGTTACATATTCGTCATGCATGAATTTCATTCATCGAAGTTTTATCTAGAAAAGGTTGCATGTTACATATTCGTCATGCATGAATTTCATTCATCGAAGTTTTATCTAGAAAAGGTTGCATGTTACATATTCGTCATGCATGAATTTCATTCATCGAAGTTGTATCTAGAAAAGGTTGCATATCATATTAAAGCCTAAAATTCAGTTGCATTAAACAAAGGGTTGTAGGCATAGCTCCTTGATGTAAATCTTTGTATCTTTTATGCAAGTTATTCTCCAAATTGTCATTTGTCATGACTTTAACAAGAAAAGTTAGGGTTATTGTGAATTTAGGGGTACGTAGAAGCAATGAATCACGCGTTTAGGTGAATCGTGAGATGTTACAACTAGCTTTCTCCTTTAAGGTCAAGTTAACATCTCTAGGGAATGGTTCGTCCTTGTCGCAAGACAAGTAGATCGAATTATCTAAATCGCCTAACCCGCAAGGGATTTACATAGGATGGCTCAACCGATAGGATAAATAACCCAAGTGCTAACTAGGGTTGCACGTCAAGGACTTGACCTAGTTTCACGCACCTGTTACCAAGACGAACCCTTAAAACAAAGGTCCTACCCACATTCACGGAATGTAGGGTACAATTAGACGCTCATGCATAAAACGATCTAAGGTTTCTACCCTAAGGATCACTCGTTCAAATGATGAAACTCGGATTGAGTTGGAATTCCTAGGACCGAACGTTGTTAGCCTAATATAATTAGGAATGGGTTGGGTAAGAAGACACCCTAAACCCTGGAGGTAATTCCGTGACCAGAAAACGCCATTCAATGGGTGAAATGATACCGTGGAATAGATGCAACACATGTGCAAAAAGTTGCAACATCGCATAGACTTGTGATTTGTCCACGAGAGAGTTTTGACATTTCTTGAAATGAGGTTGGCAAGTTCTTGCGCAAGTTTAACTTACAAGAGGATGAGTAGTCATCCTGTTATATCACCTTTCTTGGGAAAAATTACCAAGTAAAGGAAAGTTAGGTATTTGCTTGGAAGCAAATGATCAATCAATAAATTGGAGCGACATGGTCGCCAGGATTTACTGTTAATAAAACATAAGGTATTGATTAAGTTAGGTTAACAGGGTATGGCCCTAACCCAAGGACAAAAGGGTGAACAAACAAACCCTTGGGGATCTTGCCAAGTCGCAATTGATCCCGGATCGAATGCTGGATGCATTCGGAGAGAAGGATTCACTCCTTAACAGTTGGCCAAATAAACGACCACCGGAAATTGATTGTGCTTGTAATAGTTTAGAAAGCAATGTTTGCATTGTTTGCTCAAGGAACTAAAGGATGAAAAGATATTTAAATGCTTCAGGTTGAAGGCCTGAAGGGAGAGGCAGCTTCAGTTACCCCCGACTGCCTGCCTGACCCTAACCAAGGGGGTTGTTGACCGCGCCGGGAACGTGGACCGAACCCGCCGCGAGAGGTCTTTCCGTTGAGCTCTACTTGGAGCAGGAGGACGCTTGGGTGCCAGGGGGGGCTCTGGCCGTAAATCCCTCGCCTTCCGGGTCCTGCACAAGAGACTAACGTGACTCGGGATTGGATCTCGAGGCCCGCATACTAGTCTACGGGCAAAAGCTTGGAATAGTGATCCCTAGCGGATTACTGGATAGCCTTCGGGCAGATTATGGACAAGCCTACGGGCGGAACTCCTTGTATTTCAAAGATAAATGATGATATGATAATAAAGAAGTTGTTTGATATTGTTTTTCTATGTCACGTGATAAAATTACGTGAAGGAACCAGTGCCTAACAGGACTAATTAAAGAAGCTGATTGTTATATGTCAAATTAATGTGTTAGATAATTACATAACTAAAACAAACCGAGGAAAGTGCGGAGGATGGACCATGGGTCCGTCCTATGGATGGGTGGTCCCGGTTAGCCGAGAACTTTTCTCAAAAGTCTTGAAAAACAACAGGATGATCATCATCATCAAAACAAATAACGGGAACGATGATCTAGAAGTACATCTTACCCGATTTACGCTGTTTTAGGGGAACGGAATGGGACTATGCCTTATGGCAGAGAGGTTGAGCCTTGCATCCCTCTCGTTTCCCATTCTCCTTGAACCAAGTGCAACGTGAATCCGCTTCGGACTTAGCATTTCTGCGTAAAGTAATTCGCTCGGGTCTGACGCTAGTTGCTGCTAGCTAATGACCAAACAAGAAAACCCAAATTCAGGTCGATCCTAAGTGGGAACGGCCAGGATACTTCCGCTACGGGGCAGACACGGAAAGACCTAGATTGCAAAACCCGTAACATTCCATGGGAGTGCCGGGCGGAGTTTTCTAGACATCCTTTCCGATGGACTGCTAATACGTGTCCTGGATGATCCTAGTGGACACGTTACAGATCCAAAGGCAAAAAAATGTGTTTTTATTGGATACTCTTTAGAGCAGAAAGGGTATCGTTGTTATAACCCTATCACAAGTGAGTTCAGAGTGAGCAGGGATGTTATCTTTGATGAGATGGGAAGTTAGTATACACCTGCTGGTGATGTTTTGCATGATGATAATGATCAGGACAGCTATGTGCATAAAGATAAACAAGAATCACGGAGTCTTAGTGGACCAGAGACATCATCTGTTACTACACCTACAGTGAGCCCTTGGTCTGGGAGACTAAGGAGTAGCCCCACATCTTCAAGTGGATCTATAAGTGCTGCAATGAAGGACAAAGGAAAGAAGAAAGTGCTGGATGGTAATGATGCATCTACTAGTCATTTGGGATTTGATGGAGATTCCAGTGATTCAGAGAGTTTGGATGATGAGCTTGGTATTCCTTCAATCAGGACACCAGGTGTACAGAGAGCTCATAGTAATGTAAGGCTCCATTCAATGATCCGGTGGTACGCAGATATAGAAGAATCATATACCATGTTAAAAGATTTAGTTTTGAAGGTTATGCAACTCACCATTATGCTTATATGGTGAAACTAGTTGAGGATGTTGAGTCCACTTGTTTTGAGGATGTTGTTGGTCATGCTCATTGGGATGCAGCAATGGATGAGGAGATGGATGCAGTAGAAGCCAATAAGACTTGGGATTTGGTACCCTTACCTAAGGGTAAGAAAGCTATTGGTTGTAAGTGGGTTTACAAAGTCAAGCATAATGCAACTAGTTCAGTTAGCAAGTATAAGGCTGGGCTGGTTGCAAAAGGCTATACTCAAACATATGGCATAGATTATGAAGAGACATTCAGTCCAGTTGCTAGGATGGCAACCCACATATGTGTGCAGGTTAAAGAAGGTACTCTATGGGCTCAAGCAAGCACCTAGAGTATGGTCTGACAAGATTGGAGAGTATCTTGTAAATACTGGATTTTGTATTTCTGATGCTGATCACTCACTTTATGTGAGAAAGGGAGATGCAGGTTTGCTCATCATAGTCATCTATGTGGATGACTTGATTATTACATGTGACAGTGACAACGGGATTACTGAAGTTAAGGACTTCTTGAAGAAGAAGTTTGAGATGAAAGATTTGGGTGAGCTGAGATACTTTCTTGGTATTGAAGTGATCAGATGTGATGATGGTATATGGCTATCCCAAAGGCAGTATGGCTTGGATATGTTATCCAAGTATAGTTTGACAGCATGTAAGCCTCTTTCGATACCATTGGAGCAAAATGTGAAGCTGAGTACTGATGTTGGGGATGAGATAGAAGATCCTACTATGTTCAGAAGGATAGTAGGGAGTTTGATTTACATGACTATCACAAGGCCAGACTTGAGCTATGATGTTGGTCTTGTCAGTCAGTTTATGCAGATGCTTAGAAAGCCTCATTTGGATGCAGTTAGACGTATATTGAGGTATGTGAAGTCCACTTTACATTATGGACTTTTTTATGAGGCAGGTAAGGATGTACAGGACTTTGGATACACAAATGCAGATTGGGCTGGTAGCATGTTCGACAGAAGATCTACAAGTGGATTCATGTTTTCCCTTGGTAGTGTAGCAATTACATGGAGCAGCAAAAAGCAACCTTCAGTTGCTTTATCGAGTACAGAGGCTGAGTAGAGAGGTGCTGCTATGGCAACATGTGAGATGGTATGGCTGCAAAAGTTATTAGGTGATTTTGACGTGCACGGAGATGGTCCAGTTGTCATTCATTGTGACAACATGAGCAGCATACAGCTAGCTAGGAATCTAGTGTTCCATGCTAGGACAAAACACATTGAGATGCACTACCACTTTGTGAGAGAGAAGGTACTTGCATGAGAGATTGTCTTGCTATATGTCAGAACACAGGATCAAATAGCTAACATTTTCACAAAGGCATTGGGTGCAAAGAAGCTTCGAAAGTTTCGAAGCTTACTTGGAGTTGTAGAGATAGAGTTGATCTTGAGGGGCAGTGTTGAGATACCAAGCTCAACACGTGCGGACATTGATGATGGACCACCCGGCTAGATGGGTCTGCATGTCTACACTTAGCATGTTGGTGGTCATTATGATACTCACATGGCCACTGACTTATCACTTATTACATTTAGTTTGTTACACATACCTGTAGCTGGCAAAGACATAGCGCCAATCGATTAGTGTGATCGGCTATGCACTGTTTGACTTAGTATGCCACTTTTCTTTATGTTGTATCTTATCTATACTTTGTGTACATTGTATAGTGTGTGGAAGAAGAAGAAAAAACTAGCAAAAAACGTTTTGGCCTCCATCTCTCTTCTTGTGTTCTTGAGTGAGCTTCCTCTTGTGTATACAGCGTGTGTTTGACGCAGCAGCTCAAGCAAGTCCCCCCACCACGCGATTCTTGACATATAGAAGCTCAAGTTAGAGCCAAAGATGTTGGATCACATTATCTTGAAACATGCACAGATCTATATAAGGCATACTTGAAAAAGGTAAGCTATCACAAGGTGTTTATAATTACATTAAAGGAGACTTGGCAATAGCACCCAAAGTTTCTATGCAAAATGCTACTATAGAATAAGTGAAGGGCAGAAAAGATTGGGAGCACACACAAAGTAAAGTCATTTGTTAATCATTTTTCAGTATCACAGATAGCATTGATTCGGGTTTTTTACAAACCAGATTTCTACCACAAAATTTTACCAAAACCCCTATCGAGAGCCTTACCCATAACTTAAACCTTACATCTTATCACTTTAGGGTTACTCTTCAAGCACTAGATATGCTACATTGCTTCTCAGTTATGATAACTCTAGCAAGTGGGGAAAATTTTTCTTAGGAGGGATGTCAATATAAAGGGTAAAAGAGATGGGTTATCTTAGTGATGATGGAAATGGATTACACCTAGGGGTTGAGTGAGTGCATAGATTTTTTTCAAAGGACTAACCTCCAACTACACTTGGGTTACACCTGCATCACCAAGATTTGGGATCTATCACTATCATGAGAGGAAACCTCACCTTGTAAACAAGTCAATGTCCACATTATGGTGTCATTTGGATCTTACACAAAAGCTTACCAACATGGCCCCCTCTGTCACATGCTTATATATATTTATATATATATAAGGAATTAAAGTCAAAGCAGGTTTTAGAAGATATTTTTAATAATTTTAATAAATCACACGAAAAATTGAATTTCAAAAAAATTCTCACTCAGCTCGACCGACTTTGACTTGATCTACAAAGTTGCAAAAGAAGTTTTTTTCATATTCTTCACTGATTTGAAGTTACAAAGGCGCAGATTGCTGGCTGCAAGTAATTTTTTTCTCTCTTTCACCCTTGTCACATTAACTTTCCATTTTATCCTTCTTGTAAATATATTATAATAATGTGCTTCAGGCACCCACCTCTTGTAATCTAGTTCTCTTTCTCTAGCTTGTTCCACCCTTGGCTTCTTGCATGATGACCAAAGTGAGAACTTGTCCCATCCACTATTCTCCATATTATCAAAGATACCATATATCATCTAGGATTATGTTAATCAAGAATATTAGCTATATAATTTTTCCATGGATATGTAAAGACACACAATCACAAGCACATGAAACCACTCTAGATCACCAAGCCCAAAGGGGAGCCACTAAGAGCACATTATGCAACACCCTCATGCAAGTTCATCTCTTTGAGGGAAGCTATGAGTGAGTCTCTTTTTTTATACGGCATTCCATGAATACATAATGGCAAGCTTCCTCTACCTCTTCTCCTCTTGTCTCCCTCTCTTCTCATCTCTCTCCCTCTCTCTCATATTATAATATGACATCTAGATCATATGGTGTCCAGATCATATTTACTCTATTCTAATTCTCCCTCTATATTCATACTTAAACTTATTAAGTAAGACTTGCCATATGCTCTATTGGTGGGAAATCTTTATTTTCTCATGTTATATATATATTCATAGGAGAAATTAGAAGCCATCACCTCTCTTAACCTTCTATCATCTTCATTTCTCTTAAGATGGGCTACAAATTCTCTCTTGTGAAGTTGTGTTTTGGTTCTTTCCATTCACTTAGGAAAGGGATGTCCTAGCCCATCCTTCCTTTGGCTAGGTGGTGCCCTTCTTTAGCTCTCTCAGTGAGGATTGGAGGCTGGGTGGGTAAGAGGTAACCCACTCATCTTTTCAGCTCTCAGCATGAAGGGCTATTTTCAAGAGTTTTATACCCCTATTATTGCATGGAAGAATTTGGCAAGGCTGTTTGAAATAAACATTGTAACGTGTCCACCTGTTATCTTCAGGACACGTCTTAGCAGTCCATCGGAAAGTATATCTAGAAGGCTCTACCCACCACTCCCATGGAAAGTTACGGGGTTTGCGATCTAGGACTCTCCGTGTCTGCCACGTAGAGGAAGTATTCCAACCATTCCCACTTAGGACCGACCTGAATTAGGGTTTTCCTATTGGTCATTTCCTAACGACAACTAACGTCGAACCCAAGAGAATTACTTTACGCAGAAACGTTAGGTTCGAAGAGGATTCACGCTGCACTTGGTTCAAGGAGAATGGAAAACGAAAGGGATGTGAAGCTCAACCTCTCTGCCATAAGGCATAGTCCCATTCCATTCCCCTAAAATAGCGTAAATCGGGATCAATCATAACTCTACGTCAACGCTTTTGTTGTTCGTGTTCTTTGACAATCTTCCAGCTGTCCATCGTGTTTTGAGAAAAGTTCCTAGCCAACTGAGACCACCCATCCATAGGACGGACCTATGGCCACATCCACCACACTTTCCTCAGTTGTTTTAGTTATTTAATTACCTAGCATATTTTAGTTGGACATGTATCAATCAGCTGTCTTAATTAGCCCGTTAGGCACTGGTTCCTTCACGTAATCATATCACTAACATAGAAAAGCAATGTCAAACAAGTTCCTTATTAACAGGTTATCATATTTATCTTTGAAATACAAAAAGTCTAGCCTGTAGGCTTATCCATAATGTGCCCGAAGGCTATCCAACAATACATAGAGATCACTAATCCAAGTTTCCGCCTGTAGACTAGTATGCGGGCCTCGAGATCCAATCCCGAGTCACGTTAGCCTCTTGTGCAGGGCCCAAAAGGCAAGGGATTTACGGCCAGAGCTCCCCCTAGCACCCAAGCGTCCTCCTGCTCCAAGTAGCGCTCAACGGAGAGACCTCTCGTGGCGGGTTCGGTCCACTTTCCCGACGCGGTTAACAACCCCCTTGGTTAGGGTCAGGCAGGCAGTTGGGGATAACTGAAGCTGTCTCTCCCTTTAGGCCTTCAACCTGAAGCACTAGATATCCATTTATCCTTTAATTCATTGATCAAACAAAGCAAGTGAGATGTCCACGTGGATGCTAGGAGACAATCCTCCTACGGTTGCGCCTTGGGCTTTCTTAGGAGGCATCGCGAATGCAGCCTTTCCGTCGTGGATGCAGCTTTGCAACTCCTTTTTGAAATTCCACCGTACTTTATGAGTCTTCTGTTCTTTCCTTTCGTAGAAGCTCTTTGAAGGGATACTTGTGAAGGAGGGGAGAAACCACGAAAAGGGTTCAAAACCCGAAAAGGGGGTATTTAAAATCCTCTGTGAGTAGGGCTCATTAAATCCATGGGGAAGGCTTAATGGTCTTTTAATGATTTACAAGAAAAGGGAAAAAGAAAAGTGTAAAAGACCCTTACGAGGGCTTTTGCTATGGGGAAAGAAGGTGTTACAAAAACGACCCTTAACACCCTCTTTTCTTTTACATGTTGGGGGGGGGGGGGGGGGGGGGGGGGGAGGGGGGGGAACAAGGTATGAAAGGTCCTAAAAGGGGTATTTTTGCATGGGGAAAAGAATAAGGGGGCTAAGGGGGCCCTTAGGGGGATTTGAGATACGAGGGAGAAAAAGGGCTTTTAGGGTAAAAGTTTTTGGGAGGAAAGGGCCTAAGGGAGCCCTTAGGGAGGAATTTTGAGGGGGTGGGAAAGGGCCTAAGGGAGCCCTTAGAGGAAATTTTCAAGGGGGGAAAAAGGGCCTTAAAGACCACTTAAGGCCTTTCAAGGGAACTTTGGGTAAAACCCTTTTTTTGGGGGGAAAGGGGGCTTTAGAAAGCTCCAAGGGGGAAATTCCAGGGAGGGAAAGGGTAGTTTTAAAGGTTATAAGAAAGGGGGCTTCTTAGAACCTTAGAAGCTTCCCCCCAAGAAGCTTCTAAAGATTCTGGGCCATGTGGGGGAGATTCTGGGCCATGTGGGGGGGAAAGCAGACACCGATTCGGTGGCGTGCTGATGGATGGGGGCGCGGACTGCGATGGCAGATGGCGTTGATATCCTGGCTCACGGCGGCAATCAGCACCTCCACTCCACCTGTCCCTCTCATCAGCGGCGTGCGGCATGGCGATGTCGTCAAGCTCTCCCTCACGGCTACTGTCAACAGCACGGCGTAATAATCCTCTCTCTCTCTCCTATGATAGGCGGTAGCACTCCGTTTCTATCCCGCTTGCACCCCCCCATTTATATAGGTAAGGGGAGGGGGATCCTCCCTCCCCTGCATGTCAACGGGCATGGCCACTTCACTCACTAAGTTTTATCTGAAGAATTATCCTTACAAAGAAGAGGGTTCATGCGCTGTTGGAAGTTCGATATGTCACAAACATAAAGGCTACAAAGTTGCAGTTCAAGTTAGAGATGAACCAAGTAAAAAGGAAAAACTTATGCTTAAAAATCAACAATATTGTGGAAGCTCTTACATCGCTCAATGTGGTAGTTGATGATGATGATGTTGTGTGTGCACGCTTAGATGGACTTAGAGATTAATACAAGAGCTTTAGGTCATCTATGAATACAAGGGATGATATCCTTACTTTTGTAGAGTTGATTTCTATGTTGATACTTGATCAAAAGACCTTTGGCTTGGATACCACGTTTTCTCAAAGAAAGAATAAGTTTGAATAGGTATTTTAGTCTACTAATAGAGGTAGAAGTCATGGTAGAGACCAAGGTGGTGGTCGTGGTCAAAGTTATGATACATAGTAAAATAGAGGAGGATAGTTTCGAGGAAGAGGGAGTCAAAGAGGCCAAGTTATAGACTCTAATAGATAATTTTGGTGATAGCACAACGAGTGCTAGCATTGTGGATAGAAATTCCACATTTCTAAAAGCTAGTTCAAAAATAAGACTAAAATTAGAAATGAAAAAAGAAACTTCCATGTTTATGAAAAAAAGAGGAGGATTGTTTACTCTTTATATAAGTCTACCTAAAATGAATACTTCCATGTTTGCATAAGGTTTGTGTATTATGGCTGATATTGAAATTTGGTATAAGAGAATTGGCCATTTGAATGTGTAATGGTAAAAATACATGCAGTCAAAATAGATTGTAGATGGTTTGCCCAAGCTTAGAGTTGATGGGATGTATAAAGTATGTGAATCATGTCAATTTGAAAAGTAAGAAAGGCATGTGTTTCCACATTAAAAGCATGTATGTAAGAAACATTTTGAATTTATACATTTTGATGTGTGGGGTCCTACAAAGACTCCAACTTTGAGTGGTTACAATTATTATATTTCGTTGATTGATGATCATACTCACAAAGTATGGGTTTACTTTATGCGTGAGAAAATTGAGGCATTTACTCACTTTAAAATCTTTAAGGCTTTGGTCGAGAAGGAGACAATGTTGCATATTAAATGCCTAAGGTCAAATGGAGGGGAGAATATCTCTCCAATGATTTTTTTAATTTTTTGTAAAAAAAAGATATACAAGGTAGTATATATGTAGATATATTCCATAGCAAAATGGATTTGTTGAGTGGAAAAACAGGCATATTATAGAGATGGTTCGTACATTGATATCAGAGAGAAACTTGCATCATTACTATTGGGCTGAAGAAATTGATATTTTTGTATACAATATGGACAAGGCACCCACTGCTATTGTACATGGTATGATACGTGAAGAAAAGTTTGCAAGTAGAAAGCCAAATCTGTCCCATCTAAAAGTATTTGGATGTATTGCTTATGTGCATATTTCTAATGAGATGCATAGTAAATCGAATACCAAAGTTTAAAAATATGTGTTTGTGGGACACTCTCTTGAGCAGAAGGGATACATATGTTATAACTCTATTACACATGAGCTGAGAGTTAGCAAGGATGTTGTTTTTTACAAAATGAGTAGCTGGTATAGTAATGTGTGGAATATAGTTGAAGCTTATGAGCATGAGTGTATGGTTTTGCATAAAATAGATAAGCATGCACATACATTGAGTGGACCACAAGAGTTTCCTAGTCACGGTTCTATTGATAGACCTTGGAGTGGTAGATCAAGATCATAGGTTACTTCATCAAGTACGTCATAGATGTTAACAAAAGGTAAAGAGAAAGTTGGAGACTAATCTATTATAACTCACATATCATCAAGTTCCTCTCATATTGATGTTGATTTAGATGGCTCTAAGCAAATCTTGGATGAGAAATTTGGAATTCTATCTATTAAAATACCTGGTGTATGAAAGTCACAAGAGGATACTAAATCAGCTTGTAGTGATCCATATCCATGTAGGTCAAGTAAAATAAGAAAGCCAATGTAGCAATTGACATATGATAGCTATAGCTCATTACTATGTATACATATCTAAGGTTATGGAGGATGTGAAATTATGCATTTTGAGGATGTAGTGTGGGTAATGAGTATTGGGATCATGCTATGAATGAATAAATGGCTACACTTAAGGATAATGACACATGGGAGTTAGTGTCTTTACTTGAAGACAAGAAAGTTATTGGCTGCAAATGAATTCAAAAGGTCAATGGATCTATTGAGTGCTATAAGGCATGACTGCTTACCAAAGGGTATGCGCAATCTCATGGTATTGATTATGAGGAGACTTTTAATCCCTTAACTAAAATGGCCACTATTGAGTGCTATAAGGTATGAGTGATTTCCAAAGGGTATGCACAACCTCATGGTATTGATTATGAGGAGACTTTAACTCCATTGGATAAATGGCTACTATAAGGGCTATTATAGAGCAATGGTTGCATCAAAGGGTTGGATCATGCATTGAATGGATGTAAATAATGCTTGTTTGCAAGGGGAGTTGCAAGAGAAAGTTTATGTGTAGAGCAGCAACGTGGTTATGTAGATGAGAGTCATCCAGATTATGTATGTAGGCTTTGTAAGGACTTGTATGGGCTAAAGTAAGTACCTATGGCATGGCATGATAGGATTACAAAATACCTTATTAGCATTGGATTTTTTAGAGCACATGTTGATCACTTACTCTATGTATGTGAGAGTGACATGGGTATTGTGGTCATTACTATATATATGGATTATTTGATCATTATGAATGATAGTGAAACTAAGATTGAGAATGTGAAGGGTCTCCTTAAGACTAAATTTGAGATGCAAGATTTCGGAAAGCTACACTATTTTCTCAGTGTAGAGATAATCAAGACTCCAAAGGGTAAATGGTTTTCATAGAGATAGTATGCATTGGATATATTAAAGAAGTATGGTATGCATGATTGCAAGCCTATTTCTATACGTTTGGATGTTAATACTAAGCTTAGTGCACACAATGGTGACTTGATTGAGGATGTCATTATGTATCAGAAGATTGTGGGTAGCCTTATCTATTTGATAATAACTAGGCCAAAACCGAAACTACACATTTAGTTTGGAGAGTTTATTTATGTGGCTTCCACAGAAGCCACATTTGGATGCAATATAGTGCACACTATACTATGTCAAGTCCACATTGGACCATGCCTTATTCTATGGTGCAGGCATATCACTAGACTTGCATGGTTACACAAATGCAGATTGGGCTAGTAGTATTTCAAATAGGAGATCTACCAGTGGTTTTATGTTTTTCTTTGGAAGTGCTATTATTACTTAAAGCAGTAAGAAATAGTTGTTAGTTGCCTTATCTAGTGCAAAGGTAGAGTATAGAGATGTTACAATTGTAACATGTGAGATAGCGTGGTTACGTAAGATACTTACTGATTTGGGGACATAGGTGGACAAGAAGGTTATCATATACAGTGATAACCTTAGTAGCATTCAATTGGGCAAGAACCCAGTGTACCATGCATGGGCCAAATACATAGAGGCCCATTACCATTCCATTTAGGAGTGGGTTCTAGTAGGTGATATTGACTTGGTTTGTGTCAATACAAAGGATCAAATTGCTAATATTTTCACCAAGACCTTGGAAGCTGAGAAGCTTCAACACTTCAAGACTATACTTGGAGTTCACGAGCTCATGTTAAGCTCGAGGGGGAGTATTGAGATGTCGATAGCTCTATATGAGCTAGTATCCACTATATGCCTTAATGATGTGGCAGGATATTACTCACTGACATATTAGGTGATTGACATGAGGATACACCAAGAATACACCAGTGATTCTATTGCTAGACTATATCCATCTAGACCACCCTTGGTTATGGTACATTTATTATGCCACCTCTTCTTTTCTTATTAGTGGTTTACACTTAGTGACCATATGTAGATATGTTGTGGTACTTTCATAATTAGTATTTTATCATGTTGTAGACTTAGTTCTTTTGTATGGAAGAACGAGAAAGAAGAAGAAGAAAAAGAAGATTTTTTGTGTTATTTCTCTATTTTCTCAAGTCTCCATTGCTTTTGTGTGTGTGATCTTGGATTCTTCACTTCTCTCCCCTCTTGTCTATTTTCAAGAACCAATCTCTACCAAGTAAAAGTAGCAAAGATCAAGATTACATTAAAGAATTTGGAAAGTCCAAGGATATCACAAATATATCCGAGAGTATAGGTGTCCAACGGAGCTTTAATATTTGTGGGTGAGTAAGCACAATAGCTCAAAGAAAATAACCAAACTCCAAGTACATCAAATGTAGCTCAAATCTAAGTACCAAATTATGTCATAACCATATTTGGGCTCATATATCAACTCTAGATATCATCATAGATATGTAGCATACCAAAAATACCATGTAGGCACAATCGGTTTTCCAAGCATAAAGACTATTGTATATTGCTATCCAAACTATTATTACAACAATAAACACTTCAACAATTGATTTGATCAAGCTCCAACTAGTCCAAAAAATTTCTAGAGTATCAATGGATCATTAGACATTGTAAATATTCGCCATAAGCATTAGTAGAGCATAAATCAATCAAATCCTTATTGTCCAACCTAGAATTTTCTATTTTGTATAAAAAAAAGAAGTGAAAGCTACAAAAATAAACTTTATGAGTACTCAGATTAGTAGCTCTCTTTGTGCTCTTTATTTCTAGCTATAGAATACCTAAATCCAATATCATATACAAACATTATGGCCAAAATACTAAAGTGATATCAAGCTATCATAGTTATGTCAAGATTGTGGGAGAGAACGAAGGAGTCTCACTAGAAGCTTTCTTGCTTGCACAATGGGGGAATACACACAGAGATGGAGGCTGAAAACAATTTTCCTCTTCTTAGTTGTGTAAGCCAAAAAGAACTCACGTACATAAAAATAGAAGAACCCTATATATGGGTCTCAAACCAAACTCAACTAACTAAGGTGGCGTACTAACTGAGCCATGAACTAGAGTAGATAAGGATAGCTGTCAT
Organism: Lygodium microphyllum; assembly: GCF_053477565.2. Taxonomy (NCBI): domain Eukaryota; kingdom Viridiplantae; phylum Streptophyta; class Polypodiopsida; order Schizaeales; family Lygodiaceae; genus Lygodium; species Lygodium microphyllum. The sequence continues at coordinate 110,464,674 of NC_141164.1, forward strand.
CTAGCTATTATTCATGGGCAGTGTACCAACCGCATCTGCAACTGACAAGTCGGTGATATAAATAAAACAACGGTCACCCTGGCGTATCACGAGTGGAGCTCGATATCTCAACACTCCCCCTCGAGCTCAATCCCAATTCCTGCACACCAAGCAGGTCTCTGAACTTGCGCAGCTTCTCTGCGCCCAATGCCTTCGTGAATATGTCAGCTACCTGATCCTCTCTGCTGACATAAACTAGATCAATAAGACCTAGTAAAACCCTCTCTCGCACATAGTGATAATGCACCTCAATGTGCTTTGTTCTACCATGATAGACTGGGTTATTTGCCAAGTGTATACTACTCACGTTGTCACAATAAATGACAACTGGCCCATCTGTAGGCTGATGCATATCATAAAGTAGCTTATGCAACCAAGCTACCTCACATGCAGCCATTGCTGCGCCCCTATACTCAGCCTCTATGCTAGATAAGGCAACTGTAGGCTGTTTCTTGCTGCTCCAAGTGACTGCAACACTCCCAAAGGAGAACACATATCCACTGGTAGATCGTCTATCAGAAATGCTACCAGCCCAATCAGCATTAGTGTATCCATGCAACTGTATCTGAACCCCAGTCTCATAAAATAGTCCATACTGCAATGTGGACTTCACATACCTGAGTATGCATCTAGCCGCATCCAAATGTGGTTTCCTTGGAGCCTGCATAAACTGACTTACCAATCCAACAGCATAGCTCAAATCTGACCTAGTAATAGTCATATAAATCAAGCTTCCTACTATGCGTCTTTACATAGTAGGATCTTCTAGAAGCTCACCTGCATCTGCTCTCAGCTTCACATTCTGCTCCAAAGGAACTGAAATAGGCTTATAGCCAGTCATCCCATATTTGGATAGCATGTCCAATCCATACTGCCTCTGCAAGAGCTGTATCCCACTTGGTGATCTAATCACCTCAATGCCCAAGAAATAACGCAGCTCTCCCAAATCCTTCATCTCAAACTTCTGCTTCAATAGCATTTTCACATGAAGGATATCTTCATCACTATCACCTGTCATAATCAAATCATCAACATAAATGACAAGTAGCATAATACATTTCTCTGTTTTTCTCACATAAAGTGAGAAATCTGCCTTGGAAATCTGAAAGCCAATAGTGACAAGATGCTGTCCTATCTTGTCAGACCATGCTCTAGGTGCTTGCTTCAAGCCATACAAGGCTTTCTTCAACCTGCAAACAAAATCAGGATGAACAGCATACACATAACCTGGTGGCTGCTCCATATAGACCTCTTCTTGCAAATCACCATGCAAGAATGCATTTTTTACATCCATCTGATGTAAAGACCATTCCTTTGATGCAGCCATAGCAATGACTGCTCTTATGGTTGCCATCCTTGCAACCAGACTGAATGTTTCTTCATAGTCAATGCCATATGTTTGTGCATACCCCTTGACTATTAATCTTGCCTTGTATCTGTTCACAGAACCATCTGCATTGTGCTTCACCTTATAAACCCACTTATAGCCAATTGCATTCTTACCTTTAGGCAAAGGTACTAACTCCCATGTAGCATTTTCTTCCAAGGCATCCATTTCTTCATCCATGGCTTTCTCCCATTTTTCTTTTCCCATGGCTTGCTCAAAAGAATTGGGTTCTGGTTCCTGTATCACTTTGACCATATATGTATAGTGAATGGCTGTAAATCCATCATATTTCAGGCTATCCACAGGATACCTAGCTCTCGTAGACCTGCGCAAAATAGGTTCACTCCTAGGTGCCCTCAAAACATCCCTGGTCTTCCTTACTCCAGGTGTAACAATAGAAGGAATACCCAACTCATCATCAATGCTCTGTTCTGAGCCACTGGATTCACCATCCACATAAGAGCGACCTGCATTCACATCAAACATGGACTGATCAACCTTCTCTTTTCCTTTTCGTGATACCTGCATACCAGTATCTGCATTGCTTTGAGAAGATTCTCCTGATCTCAATCTGCCTGTCCATGGCGAAGAATGTGAACCACTGCTAGAGGACGCTCCAGGTCCACTAATATTTTGTGACTGTTGATGTGAATTCTGTGCAGCATTACCATTTTGTGCATCTACATCATCAATCACATTTACTGGTTTATACCAGCTACTCATCTCATCAAAAACAACATCTCTGCTAATTGTAAACTTACGAGTAGAAGGGTTATAGCATCTATACCCTTTTTGCTGCAGAGAGTAACCAATAAAGATGCACTTCTCAGCTTTTGGATCCAACTTGGATCTCAACTCATCTGGCACATGTACAAAGGCAATGCAACCAAAAATTTTCAAATGAGAAATATTTGGTTTCCTACCAGTATACCTCTCCTCTGGAGTCATCCCATGTATTGCTGTACTGGGAGTCCTGTTCATTATATAGACTGCTGTAGCAACTGCTTCAACCCAGTAAAAATCTGGCAAGTCTTTTTCGTTGAGCATGGCACGAGATACCTCTCCAATATGCCTGTTTTTCCTTTCTGCAATTCCATTTTGTTGTGGGGTATGACTGCATGAATATTGCTGCTTTATGCCATGCTCCTACAGGAACCTTGCAAACTCATTTGAGAGGTACTCTCCCACTCCATCTGACCTTAGGCATTTTATTTGCAGGCCTGTTTCTTTTTCAACCATAGCTTTAAGAGTTTTGAAATGCCCAAAAACTTCACTTTTCTTTTTCATAAAATACACCCAAACTTTTCTGCTATAGTCATCAATAAAAGTGACAAAATAATGACAGCCTCCAAGAGATGCAGCTTTAGTAGTCCACACATCAGAGTGAATTAATTCCAATGGCTTCTTACTCTCTTGAACATGTCTAGGAAATGGTTTCCTTGCCTGTTTTCCAAATTGACAGGCTTCACATACCTTATGCATTTCTGCAACATTGAATTTAGGCAATCCTGCAACAATATTTTGGGCCTGCATTGATTTAAGTCACTGTACATTAACATGACCAATGCATTTATGCCAGATATCAATATCTGCAACTACACCGGTCCCATGTGCAAACATTGCTGCACTCAATTCAGGCATGTCTGCATCCAACGTAAACATTCTGCCCTTCTTCTTTCCTTTTGCTATCAAGCGACCTTTATTTTTCATATCCTCAAAAAAGCATCCATGAGGATTAAATTTGATCTGCAAGCCCTACTCAACCATTTGACCAACAGAAACCAGATTCTTGGTGATATTCGAGACATGAAATACATCGGACAGGTATTTCTTTTTCCCATCCTGCATAGACAAAGGAATTTTCCCAATCTGCACAATAGGATGTGCAGTATCATCACCAGTCTCCACAAATCCTGGTTTTTCCATTTTTCTTGCATCCTCTATCCAATCTGCATGACCTGTCATGTGGTTTGATGCACCTGAGTCAACATACAACACATATTTGCTTTCTTCTGCACTTGTCACAGAATTGTTCATGTGCTGCACCATAAACAAATGCTCATTTCTGTCATCACCATGTCTACTAGAAGATGCATAATTCCCTTGTTGCAATTTCCCATTCATGATGTCATTCTACTTTTTATAGCAGTCTTTAGTCATATGACCCATTTTACCACAGTAGTAGCATTCAACATTGATGTTTGCATTTTGGCCTCTTTGCCATCCACCACGACCTCTTTGGCTCCCCCTGCCTCTAGAGTTACCACGTCCTCCTCCATAGGATTGGTTTTCTTGAGTTTGCTGCATATTCTGATTTCTACCACGGCCTCCAGATCGGCCTCGTCTACCTCTGCCTCTACCTCTTCCAGCATTTGAGTAGAAGACAGCTTCTTTTGAAGTTCCTCCTGAAGAAGATGCACCACCATTTCTCTGCTCCTCAGAAATTAGAAGAACAATCAACTCCTCAAAATCAGAAAATCTTTCATGAACTGAAATGGATGTCCGAAACTGTGCATAATCCTTTTCTAGACCATTCAAGGTCACAGAAACTAAATCATCATCTTCCACTGGCGACCCAATGGAAACAAGTGCATCTGCAATCTTCTTCAGCTTCATGTGGTAGTCGTTGATGCTCATATTTTCTCTTTGCAGAATGTGCAACTCTTGCTTGAGCTGCATTTTCCTGGCTTGTGTATTTGTGCTATACATTTTTGACAAAGTATCCCATGCCTCCTTTGGCATACTTGCATCTTGAATATGCACAATCATAGAGTCTGAAATGCTGATAGACAGCTAGTACATAACTTTCCTGGCTCTCTCATGCCATGCTTTAAATGCCTGCATTTGCTGTTGATTGGGAACATCAGGAAGAACTGGTTCTTCTTCATTTCTTGCAACAAATTCCCAATATCCTTTTTCCATAAGGAAATTCGTCATTCTAAACTTCCATGCTTGGAAGTTGTTCTTGTCAAGGTTTTCAGTGACAATCTGTGAAAGAGAATTAGACGCCATTACAGAACACTGCAAGAAATTCTGTCACTGCAAAGAACACTGCTTCAGTCTCACAAGGGCAAATCTGCAAAACTGACGAAAGTGGTATTTAACCACACAGTCACTTCCTAGTGACGATTTTGCATCAACAGGCAACAAGGATGATTCTGTAACTCCCAATGTCTCTACGCACAGGCATACGATGCAATTTCTACAGTAACTTTTCACCGACCCGTAGAACAGTGGTCGCACAGCATAAAACAGGGCCTTTTCCTGAGTGTGTGCAGAAAACTTCCGCCTCCAAAACACGCCCCGAAATGGCCTCAAATCAAAAAAACAGGGTCCTCTGCCCTCTTGCTTCACCGCAAAGGGCGTCTCAACCTGAGACAATGCACTCTTGCAATTTCCGACTGTGCTACCTGCAAAGATCTGCTCCCAAAATAGAAAATGAAAGCAACACTACTCCTCTTACCAGAACACCGCGAGCTTGGCTTGCTTTCTTGAGCTCCTTACCACGAACAAGGCTCTGATACCATGTCAAGATTGTGGGAGAGAAGAAAGGAGTCTCACTTGAAGCTTTCTTGCTTGCACAATGGGGGAATACACACAGAGATGGAGGCTGAAAACAGTTTTCCTCTTCTTAGTTGTGTAAGCCAAAAAGAACTCACGTACATAAAAATAGAAGAACCCTATATATGGGTCTCAAACCAAACTCAACTAACTAAGGTGGCGTACTAACTGAGCCACGAACTAGAGTAGATAAGGATAGTTGTCATCTAGCTATTATTCATGGGCGGTGTACCAACCGCATCTGCAACAACTGACAAGTCGGTGACATAAATACACAACGGTCACCCTAGCGTATCACGAGTGGAGCTCAATATCTCAGCAAGTTATCCACAACTTCTATAGTATACTTTGTTCACTTAAAATAGATAGAATAACTTCTTCTTAGCTAAGTGAGCTCTCAAGAAGCCTTAAGTATGCCTTAGAAAGCTTCTTAACAAGCCAACAACAAGCTAGAACAAGTCTGGAGAAGGAAAGACTCAATGCATACCTTGGGAGGAAAAAACAATGGCTGCCATGAAACCTTGAGTTGAAGCTTCTTCATGGGCTGAAGCAAATGATCAGCAAAGCTCCTCTAGTCCAAGCTCTAATACTAGTTGAAAGGTAGAGCCCAAGTGAAAGCACACAAGTAGAAGCAATATTGGAGCCTAATATATATTGATAGTCTCTCACTATAGAATCTCTTAGTGGTATCCACGGCCAAGCAAAAATGTGTGTTGTATAGAATAATGCTTACTTTTTGGTTTATTTTTTATTTTATTTTATTGTATTTTTTACTAACATGTTTTCATTTATAGTGCCAGCAGGCTCGTGGTTACCTTTTTGGACACCACATATGAGGATATTGCTGATCCTCAAAAACCATATAGTTTCTCCAAAAAGAAGTGTCGTTGCAAAATGATGAAAATTCTTGTGGATGGAGAGTGATTTCAAATGTGTGTAGGACAATAGATTCAAAGATTCTTAAGATAGATGGGGTTAATGTAAGTATTTTTCACATTGTTTTTTGAGCAACATGTCTTTGAGTTTTCTAACTTATTACAATTTTTCCTCGCAGTGCCAAGATTATCCTGATTCATACACATGGCGGATAAGGGAGAGATGTATTGAGTTTATTTTGGATAGGGCAATCATGCCAGTCAACCCCAATGCCCCTCTACTAAAATCCTCAACTAAGAGTAAGGGTAAGGTGAAGGGCAAGTCATTTGGAAAGGCAAGTATGGTAAACTCCAAAAAGAAATAAATGCCAACACTTTCTCATCCATCTCCTCATCAGCCTGAAGAGAAGAGGTCCCATGTCCAAGACAAATTCTTTGAGCAACTAAAGAAAAAAGCCACTATAAGGAGATTAGATATCTTTTCAGAAAGTGATGAAGAAGTTACAAAGCTAAAAGAAGAAAAATAGATGCAAACGAAGCAAGATCCTTGTATATTTACACTTCAATTTTGTAGCTCTTGTTTCAATGAAAAGTTTTATGTCAAATGTAAATGTAATCAATATTTTCATATTTATGGCTCGAAGCTTACAATTGTGGGAGGCAAGCAACTCATAAAAGAGAAAGAGTGTTCATCTCTTTTCCCAATTGTTTTAGCATTTACTTTAAACTTATATTTAGGGAATGTACTATCTAGCATCTCCAAGGTATCCCTTACATCTTTTAGACTCCAATTGTTGGAAGTGATATTTACCTCCTTTTCTATAACTTGCACCTTAAGTTTGAAGGGCATGCAATCTGTATCAGAATCCAAGGGAATCGAGATGCCTAGTTTAATTTTGTATCTCCTATAATCAAAGCCCAAAGCAAGAGTTTGTTGTGAGATATTATAACACAAAGATAAGGATTGGGTGCATACAATACACCTCATGGTATCGCCCTTATGGTCAACCTCTCTAGATTTCCAAAGCCTTCCTATAATGTTATCTAGTTCTACTTCTACAAAATTTCTACTTAGCCAAGATACTTTTGTTCTTTGTAAGTTTACTATTTTGAAGTAGCCCACAAAGATATGTAAGGGGATAAACCATGATAGGCGTATTCTTCTTGAGATCCTTCCAGCTATCATGGGCTTTTGAATATCTTGACATATTTTAAATTTAAAACTATTTATCATTGCCTTATCATCAAGAACCTTCTAAATTAGAGATGAGAGACTTGGCAATGGAAAATCCTCGATATGTCCATATGTACCCTCTCTAGATGGAACCACATATTGTGCATAATATATAAAATTTATTCTCTCACTAAAAGAATCGACGGTCTCATCAACATAGATAATGTCTACAAATGCCTTATGAATCGCATTGAAAGTTTCACTCAAACTCTCCACAGGTTGCCCTTCACTACTTGTTGACAAAAATATATCTACAACCAAGAATTTGATATTAATACTTGCTTAAATGAAAAAAATATCACATATGTTATCAACTTAAGACTTACAATGTGTCTACTGTCAAACACGTTCGTTAGGAGATAAGTGCATATCCTTGGCCATGTAAACATGTTGCACTTTGACCAACCACCCTTCATGCGTAATTTTGAAAGCAATGATACATCCCTTCCAGTGATGTTTTATATCCTCTGTTTTTCTTCTTTTCACATTGTAAGAGCCCTTGTAAGAGGGAAACATGGTAACATAGTCGTTTATGCAAAAGGTTTTGGGCTCCCAATTTTTGTCTACTTCTTGGCTATAGATAGTGCACGAGTTTATTAAATGAGAAGGGTGCCTTTTGGATGCCATACTTAGATTGAATTCGTAGAGAAATGGCTCACTGTGAGAAAGGCAAATGAGCAGAGAAAGAAGCTCACCGAGAAAGGTGAATGAACTTAAAAGGCATATTAAGAAGACTAATAAAGATATAGTGGGGATGCCAAAAGCTCCCAACTTTCAAAAAAGTCATTATTAACTTCACAATATCTTTATCATGTCCTTTGTCATATTTTATAAGTAAATAAAGACTTCGGGACCACCAAAACATGTCGATTGGAGATTTTGGCTAAAAGAGAGGAGAGAATCACGAAGTGGACTTTACTATCTCCAAAAAGGAGGAGACAAGAATACCATATTCTTGCACATGTGGCAAACTCTCTTTGGCCCTTTCCTTAATCTCATGATTAACAAAAGTGTATTTTTTGAAGCCTTTTTGGCCGTAATGGAACATTCAAGCCCAAGTGGGATGGCCCTATAAATTGTATTTATAGGAAAGAATGGCTATGTAGCCCTTCTAACAAAATTAATTTCAATAATTATGCCCTACTATGTATAGGGGGTGATATAAAGCTTTTTGCCTTTGCATGTATTTAATGCCACAACACAAACATATAGAGAGTACCAAGGTTGTTGAATGGGTCGACTAATTTTGGATATGGAGTATCTATACTTAGAAAAATGCTATCACCAAGTAAGATTCATTTGGTGGAGTAAGGGTTATCACATACTAAGTGGCTAGATGGTTATTTCACATGGGATATCAAGGTCTATTTCCACCATTGGTAGCATATCTTTCTTAGTATCTGTATTGAGTTTAGTGAGGGGAAAGGCATTGTCCTAGTGATGCATCCCCTATCACTATTAGATTTTTATTACTATAACAACAAGTATCTTGATCTATATGATGTGTTATATCTAGTAGACACATTTCATTTTGACGAAACCTTTAGAGAGCTAGGTAGGTATATAAGTGTTAGGGTTATCATAAAAGACCCTCATCATTGAGTCATTATAAAGATTTGTGTTTATTTAGGCACTACTTTCACTAATAATATGTGAGAATAAAAGGCCTTAACACCATAGTAGAGAATTTGGAAATCTCCCAAGTCCCACTTTTAAATAAGGGGTAAAGATTTGGCCATGTGTCTAAATCTTAACCCATGCTTCAAAGTGGGACTTGGAAAGACAATGTATATAGTAATTAGGGTAGACTCCACTTTGAAGTAAGGGGACGAGATTTGATCATGTGGCTAAATATTAAATATATTGGGAATTTTCAAACTATATGAGAATTTCCAAATCCCTAATATAGTATTCCTTATTGATGGGGCTAAATATTGCTAAATGTGGTGGTATTCATCATTTGTTTATGAAAGGTGACTTGCAACTAGTCATCAATTAGTTGAATGGGACTTATATTATCTATATTCCCATTTATTAGTTAAACGTGACTTGCAATTAGTCATCAATCAGTTGAATGGGACTTATAGTATCTATATTCCCATTCTACATATGTATCATCATGTTTTTTTGGATATGTTTGAAATTTTTGAGCTAGTAACATGCCTTGTTAATCCCTCATCAATGAAACCACTTTGCAATTCGTTAGCAAATTATGTGTTAATTACAAGGAGAAAAAGGACCTATAAATTTTTTAATGGTTTTTGAAATTTATTCCATCATTTTGTTGAGATCTAGACTTCCTCCCATGCAAATGGTATCAGTTAACTAGAACTTGAAATTATTGCTTATATTAGCCAAAATTTTAAGGTTGATAGCCATGTCACGAGTCATCACCCACACTAACTTCAAACAACCAAAGAATGATATTTTAACAAGTAACTCCCAAAGTAGCCACACACTGATATCATCAAATAAGCTCAAAAGGCCATCGAGACCACACTTAAAATATATATCTTTAACAAAGCCTAATGTCGCCATCTATGAGCTTGCCATTGGTACCATTGGATATGCTCTTATTGTCTCAAGAGGTTTGATACATGATTAGCTCTCATCTAGACTAATTACTTGGCAATGCCATATTAGTGATGGAAGAATATGCTTACCTATACTTACCTCATCATAGTTGTAAAATCAACTCATCTCGTTCCCAATCCAAGTGCATGCTCCTTTGGCTTTAACCTCGCTATCTTGTTGCCATGATGGAGAGGAGACACCTGTAATGAGCTCAAAGAGATAAAGAGAAAAAGAAGATTTCTCATTCCACATCCCTCACCCTGTCGCACTCTCAACTCACATGCTCTCACCCATCACAAAGGCAATCATCATGATGGTATGGAGAAGGGGAAAATATTATACAAGAGCTTCATACTGCCATGCCCCTCAGTCCACATGCTCTTAGACTCCCTCTCCTTCACTCTCACTCTCGAGGAAATTTAAGATTGCAATAAATCAAGAGAGCTAAGTTTGCACATAGATGGATAGCTTCTTGCATTAATTTTCATCATATTTCTACATAAAATGTAGGGTTAGGGTGTCGGGGGTAAGTACCCATGTGCCTAGCCACCCACATTTACTCATCATACATTGTACCCACATGCATGTATATTGTAGGTGGTGGGCATCCATCACTATCACTTCATTATTTATTCCTTTAGTGACTATTGAATAAGGGATGGCTAGTTACACATTGTGATTGTTAGAGTTTCCACATATGGTGTCTATCCTCTAAAAAGTGAAATGTTAGTAAGAAATGCATACAACAAAGAAGTATACATTAAGCCCTTTGCAAATTTGCATACCTTTTGACGTAAGGAAAAAAATATGATAGTTTGTGATTGGATCAAATGTTTTGAAAAATATTTCTATGTTTGAATGAGATCTTGAAAACAATTCCACTGATAATAGTGGATCAACAATAAATATAGTTTAGAGATTTCTTGCTTGAGAGAAGTAATCAACACCCTAAAAACAATAGCAAAAACAAAGGAATGTCATTTTCAATGAACAAAACCATCATTCCATATAGTAAAAATTTTGTGGCAAAATGCCTTACCTTATGCAACAAAAGACTATAGAATCTAACAATTGAATATCTTTCTTAACAAGCATGGATTTGTCCTTAGGGGATATACTTAGATAGTCCTCTTCTAAAGAAGTGCAAGAGATTCGCTGTCGTATCTGCCAAAATCACGTCGTGTTTGGCCCATCTGAGTGACGGCAATCCCAAAATTGCCCCTCGGCCCCCTCATATGTTCGCCATTTGGCCCACTACCATTTGGAAATTCACCACTTCGCCCAATCCAACTCAGACTCAGCCTTGCTGGCCAAATCAAGCATTCGGACCAACTTGGCATTTGACCCACCTGACTCGGCCCTCGGCCATTCGACCATTCAACCCTCAAACAACTACATTTGGATAGTCTGAATTTGACATTCAAAATGGTTGCATTCAACCCTTTCTCATTCAGCCCTTGTCCATTTGGATGGGCTAAATCAAACATTCAGCCCCTACAATTCAGACCTGCTAGGCCGAATTTGGATTTTTCCAAATTTTTAACATGTAGACCTTGTTTGACCAAGTCCACTGCCATGCAAACCCCCGAAGGCCATACAGACACTCAAAACACCTTTTTGGTACGAGAAAAACATGGAATTAGAAGCGACTCTAAGCAGATTAGCCAAGTCGCTAATAGCACCAGACTAAGTCATAGATCCCCAAATAGATCTCGATCAAGATAAACAACATAGCATAGACCCTAGGGCCAGTGAGAACGCTAAGAGACTGAAATCACCGCCTATCAAGCCAAATTTGTAAATGAGAGTGCAAAATCCACATAGTCACTTTACCCTACCACTCGTACTATTTTCGAGCTCTTGAAGTACACCTAAGAAAAGTCAAAATCCTGATTGCGCACAGTACACGAAAGAGAGTATACACACAAACACACACACTAAGTGACTGTAAATTGAGGATTGTTTGTAATTAACAAGGGATGCACTCAGACATAACCATAAAACAAACCCACCAGTGGGAGAAGACCCTGAGACATAGTCGGGTGATCAAAACCCCAAGCGTAGGACCAAGCGGAAGACACAACAAGGAAGCCAAATGCAGCAAGGACAAACACCATTGGAGGAGTAGATCTACCTGATCTAATCAATCTCATCAACAATCTGGTGGGGAGATAGACCATTGATATAGCAGAGACAAGCATTAATCATAGAGGGGACGAAGAGCTCAACCTAGGCGGTCTCCCCCAGAGATCCAGCAGCTAGTCACTAATTATTATCTACACACCTGGATAGACCACCATGGTAGAACGCCCAAGGATATCATGGTAGACCTAGAAGAGGAGAGGAGACTAGCGCATGAAGCTTTGTAGGGCCTAGTGACCTACAATTAGGAACAACAAGCCAGGAGCTTGTGACGGGGTAGAGCATGGAAGTGCACGAGATTCAACGAGTGCATCGCTTCTAGATAGCACTTCTGTCGAGCAAAGTGCTGTGCAATGGAAATCCCGTTGCTTGCGGGATTAGGAGTTACCCAGGGCTCCAAGAGCCAATCTAAAATCCATGTAGTCGCAAAGTAGCTAGAAAAATACCACCTAGACAATTATCTTTATAGCTTTGTAGAGCAATTCGAGCAGGTCTATGAAGCCTATAGCCTCACCAATCTTGTGCAGAAATCACAAGCTTTCGGTCTATGCTTAGGCGATAAGGGAAGGACTTGGTACACCAGCCTAGATGCCGCAGAGTGCAATAACTTCAATGTACTCAGACAACCTAATCATACGACTCATGAACGTGAAATAGAGAGATAAGGAAGACATCAGAGATTATGTGACCCATGTGAGGAGTCTTTTTAATAGAGTCCCGATAAGCAAATGACCCACGAAGAGAGCGGTGTCTACAATCTTCATCAATGGGATACAAAGTGAAAAACTCTACAAGGCCTAGGCAGGCAACTCAACCTTGCAACAAGATGCACTAAAGTCTCTTTGAAGAGGCCATTAGAGTGGATGAACAGCTCAAGGAGAGAAGCTCCAGGACCTCAGGTCAAGAAGAGACTAACCCTAGAAACTCTGAGAAAACTTCAACATCAAGCGAAAGATCAGGCCCAAGTACTCAAGACAAAGGAAAGGGTGTTGACCCAAGTCAGGATCTAGTGAAGATGAAGATGGAACCAGCCAAACTATAAGAGATGATGAGACAACCAACACACCCTCACATTCAATGTGTGTACTGTGGCGAAAACCACCTATCAGCCAAGTGTCAGGACATGCTATGCATTGTAGACTGCCAAGGAGACTTCCGTATTTGCAACCTTACAATCAACCTTACCCAGCGAATAGGCCGCCAACCTTCTTCAGAAGGGGAGCCCCATTGGGTCTCTCGACACCCAATGACACTAAACTAGTCATTCCTAGGATGGAGATAAACCCCACAAGAATACCCAGACTACTTGGATCCTACATAACCCACCCACCGAGCGACACTCCAGTCCACTATGTGGAGGAGCCAAACGATGAAGAACCTTATGTGAACCCTTACGTCTCGTATGATGAAGAGGGTAATGCAATCCTTATGGATTATAGACTAATACTAGTGATGGCGTTAGGTAGAGATAGAGGTAGAGGTAGAGGCATAGGAGGGCAAACCCAAGAGCTGATCTTATGTGACTTGCAGTTACCCAAGACATATCTCATCATGCTACTACAAGAGGGAGCAAGCCAACCGCAACAAGGCAAATCTTAGATGTGCAGAGTGAGGAATCGCTCATCTCTTTGCCGATTACCCTAGATGGAAACCATCCTCTAGTTTGGAAATTGTGCCATCAGTCCCATTGGGGTTGTTTGGTGCTAAGACACTCGACAGAGAGGCCATGTCCATCCCGTTGCATGTCATGACCCATGCGAAGACGAAGCACACCAACATATCATTGCGAGGGCCTAGCAACTTAGATGCATCCTCAATCGGAAAAAAGAGTTGTAGGCAAAGGAAAAAGAAACCGGATGCAAAGGTCACGCTAAAAATAAAGAATGCCACAATACTGCCTGCTGGGAAAAAGGTGATAGACGTAAAGGAAAAAATGACAACTCTAAAGATGGCTGAGAAGGGAAGTGCGAAGGTTGGGGAGTACCCCAACCCAAAGCTCCAACTCAAAGCCATTGAAAAAGTGGTGGATGAAAGAGGCCCAAGAACACTTAAAAGACACTGAACCCATATTGGAAGATGAGATCCATGATCTCTCAAGCATGAGCATGCTAGACTCGCCACCACAACCAAAATCAAGAGACGCGATTGCACCACAAGCAGTAGCGCTTAATCAAATCTCAAATGCTACGAGCCATCAAATCAATCATCAAGGCCATTGGCCTAGAAATGTAAGATCTAGAGAAAAGCAAGCAGTTAGCAACCTCCTCACCACATTAATGACCATCCCTGTGACACTAAGCCTCGGGGACCTACTTAGGCAGCATCCGACACTGTGGTAAGAGCTGAAACAATGGGTTGAAGGGTCAATGGAGCAGGCTGTCATCGCACTAACTTGCACAAACACGACATAGAAACAAAAATATCAAGTCTAACGTTGCACTCAGTGCCCAAGTCCTTACACGTCAATGCTTTCTAGGAAGGTACGGAAATGCATGATGTCTTGTTGGTCTTAGCTCTTGGAGATGCCACAAGAAAGGGAATTGTAGACACAGGGGCAGGAGTTAGTGTGCTTAGCCATGTAGTACTCCAGGCTTGGGGTAACCGACATATTGAGAATGCTAGGTTTAATATCATGCTAGCTAACGGAATAAAGGTAATGCCATTCATAGTGCCAAAGAACTGGCCCTTGAAGATTGCAGGAGTCCAATTCTCTATTGACTTTATAGACATGAAGGGGGTGGACTATGACATCCTGTTAGGCCGGCACTGGATGTGCAATGTACGGGTCATAGCGGACTAAGGTAATGGTCTAATCTTCTTAGGCAATAGAATAGAGGCAGTGAGGGTAGAGATGGAGACTTGGAAGACAACACCAGTCAACCTAGATGCCATCTTAGCCCATGCTGAAGGGTCACACCCAAATTTGAAAATCTTACGGGCAGTTGACTAAGTATATCCCTTATCCAGAAGATGAGTGAGATTGGATGCATGTGCTAGCCACTATCGATCTGCCATTCTCAAATGGTGAGGAGTACGAGCAAGCTGCTAAAGCAGTCGGTAAGCCCAGAGATGAGCCTTCAATGCCAATTTGCATGATGGCTAAAAGCTCAAAAGAATGACCAAACCCTGTCCAATTTCATATCCCCAGTAACAAGCGAGAACTCCTTGAGATCATAGAGCATCTGACAAAAAAGCTAGCACACAACCCAGCCGCCACTGAGCATAAACCTCTCTAAGATCTCTTGGACAAATCTAAGTGGCAATGGATCAAAGTGCACAACTTAAACTTGATGTACAATTGGGCATTAGTCTCACCGATGAAAAGGAGGAGTTGTATCAAGACTTAGGAGATGATGGGCAGTTGGATGAAGATAGTGCTAATGAGGAATACAAGGATTATTGTTCCCTTAGTTACCAAAGTGAAGGAGATATGGATACCATAGTATACAACACTAAGGGACAATTGATAAAGCATATATGAGCAGACTCCAAACCAAGCAAAGAGAATTCTTTTAGGATTGAGAAAGGAGCCATGAGCATGGATTGTGACTGCGCATGGTTGAAACACATAAGAGTGGTGGATTACAAGCAAGCAGGCTTAGTCCAACCAAGTGCCACATCATTATTCAAGACGGATTCACCCTCTTAGTTGTGACCTCCAAGAGAGACTCCCTCTTCTAGCAAAGATGGAGAGTTCGATTTTGAGTCAAACATAAGCTCAGATAGTGATCCAGAAATGCCTCAACCTCCTAAGACAAGACGCACCAAAGGGGACCTACCCGTTCACCTAAGGAGCCAAAGGCTTAAGGAGGAAAGGAAGAAGCAGCCCAAGGAACCACATGCTGATGAGAGCAAAGAAAGCCGCAAGACCTACCAAAGTGATTCACAAAGTTCAAAAAAGGCTGTTGGGAGCCAAATGCTAGGGGCAAGTCAACAAACCAATAGAAGGACCCACCAAGGTCAAGGAGTTCAATTTAGCCAAGGAAGGGGGGGACACATCGACCTGTCTTTATAGCCGATGACTTGACTCAAGAAGAGGAAACAAGTCTCATTACTCTCTCATAAGAGTATATAAACGTGTTTGCTTGGTCCCTTGATGAGCTAAAAGAGGTAGATCTAAGTGTAGTGACTCACAACATACCCATGACATTCGATGCAATGGCGGACAAGAAACGATCGTGTATTCAATGAATCCCAAGCACACTTACATAGTAAAACAAGATATTGATAAGCTCTTGAGAGCAGAATTCATTTATGAGATTGAGCACATAGACTGGGCCTCACCCATAGTGATAGTGCTAAAAAAGAATTGAAAGATCAAAGTGTGCATCAACTACAAGAAGATAAACACTGATATGAATAGAGATAATTATCCATTGCCATACACTGAGCATGGCTGACAAAGAAGCCTACAGTTTCCTAAATGGCTTCTCGGGATACAATCAGGTGTGCAAGTGCATCCTAACGATAGGCATAAGACTGCATTCACTACTAGGTGGGGTGTCTTTGCCTACATAGTCATGCCCTTTGGGTTGACTAATGCACCAGCTACCTTCTAGAGGCTCATTGTGCCATCTTCAAAGACATGCTTAGGAAGGAGTTAGAGGTTTTCGTAGATGATTTGTGTGCTCACTCTACATGGAAGGAACACTTATATAAGCTCCAAGTGGTCTTTGAAGGATGCCAATTATATCGCCTCTCATGAAACCCCTTGAAGTGCCAATTTTGGGTAAAGCACGGATGCATCCTATGGCATGTGGTATCAAAGAACGGCATTGCCACAAACTTCTCGAAAGTTAGGGTTATTATTGATTTTCCACCACCATCTGATTACAAGGGATTTTAATGCTTCCTAGGCCACATGGGATATTATCGGTCCTTTGTGTTGAACTATGCATCAATTGCTAGACCTCTATACAAGTTGCTGATTACAATCAAGTGGACCAAGGAATGCCAACGTGCATATGAGGAATTGAAAAAGGTTCTAACCATTGCACTAATTCTACGAGCCCCAGACTAGACAATCGCCTTCCATGTTCACATTGATGCTTTGAAATTCATTGTGGGAGTTGTGGTTGTGCCAATCTTGGTCCATACCTTTAACCTTCTTTGTTGACCATAAGGCATTGCTTTATCTCATTAATAAACCTTGCTCTACGGAATGTATTGCTAGATGGTAACTTATGCTTTTAGAATTTGACTTCTCTATGGTCGTAGGCAAGGGAAAGCAACATACATGGCTGACCATATGTCTTGCATACCACAAGAGAAGCCGTTGGACA
Source organism: Lygodium microphyllum (assembly GCF_053477565.2). NCBI lineage: Eukaryota > Viridiplantae > Streptophyta > Polypodiopsida > Schizaeales > Lygodiaceae > Lygodium > Lygodium microphyllum. The sequence continues at coordinate 110,481,768 of NC_141164.1, forward strand.
CGGCATCCCAAATGAATTGCCAGATGCGCATTTGTTTCACTTGTCTAGCGTGAGAGATTTATTTAGGGCTGATTTGATACCATATTGGGAAAAAGACATAGTCCAAGTGCTTGAGCACAATCTCCCTGATCAACCCATCAAGAAGGCCTGACTTAGGTGACTCATTCTTAAAATCCAACCCTATTAGTTGATATAGCATGCCAACTTTATAGAGACTGGGGTAGCAATAGGTTGCTACGTAGATGTGTGTGTGAGCATGAAATGCATGATGTACTGACATAGGCACACGACAATATTGCCAGAGGACACTTCAACGGAGATACAACAACCCACAAGGTGCTGCAGTCTCAACTGTGGTGGCCTACTGTCTTTTGCGATGCAGCATGATTCATAAAAGATTAGAAAGGTAAATAGGAGGTGAGCGATCACTTCATTAATGAAGTGCATGCCTTGGTCACTAACTAGTTTGATGGAACAACCAAAAATCATGAGATCGCCTGCTCCCATAAGAACTTGGCAATGGTCCTAGCATCGGTCTTCCGAGTTGCTCGTGCTTTAGTCCACTTCATGAGATAATCCATGGTAACAATTATGTATTTGGCTTGCGAATACCGTGCTATAGGACTAATTGGCCCAATGAAGTCAATTCCTCATTTCTCAAAATACTGTCTTGAAACGATAGGGGTTAGTGCTATTTGATCCTTGTGACTCGAGACTTTGGCCCATTATCTTAGTGAATGCCTTGACCAAAGTAATATATGCTTCATGCAGCGACTAGGATAACAAATTGACTAGAGCTTTGTGGGCCTACCGCTTAGCCTATAAAACGGTTGTAGGACAGACTCCCTTTAAGTTGACCTATGGGAGTGAAGCAATTCTACCCGTAGAGTTCTTCATTCCTAGCATGAGAACTGCTCTTCAAGAGAGATGGGATGGAAAGGAGGCATGGACAAAGCACCTAATTGAGCTCGAATGCCTATCAAAAACTCCACTTCTAGCCACCCATGCCCTGATATGTGAGAAGGCAAGATGCAAAAGCTGCTTTGACAAGCATGTCAAGCAGCGAGATTTCAAACAAGAAGACTTAGTACTCTTGTACCTAGTCAAGGGTCATAAACCAAAGATGAATTTTAGAGGGCTAAGGCCTTTCAAAATCCACGCCATCAGTAGTAGAACCGGTAATGTGGAACTCAAAACCCTAGAGGGAGAGGGCATATGTTTCTTCAATAGTAGTTGCATCAAGAAGTACTCACCTCCCACGCACCCATTACATGAACCTCCAATGCTAGAGTACCGTATCAACATACGAGTGGCCACAATCATGAAGATTGAAGATGGGGATGAGGAAACATTAGAACCAGCTTACATAGGCATAACGGTCACTCCCAAGCACACGACCACCCTCAATGCACTAATCAATGAGGGAGCTAACTTTAATGTTCTAAATCATGAGCATTGGACCCAAATTAGCAAACCGCAGTTACAGCCCATTAATGCCAAACTTAGCCCATTTGGGGGCCGATCATATGCACTCTTGGGAAAGTGCAAAGTAGCAATCTCTATCCAGTCTAAGAGCATACCAATGATCTTTTATGTGTTGCCAAACACTAAAGATGCAAGTACGGAATCGATGTTGGGACACACGTTTAAAAGCAAGCTCATTACAATGTCGACTATGAGTCCCAGCATATTCACCTCACCTTAGGCAACATGCATATAGTCACCACTTTTAGCAAGGGCTGCACGACTCCTTCAAAGCCACCAGTAGAGAAACCCACCACCAATTCTAAGGAAGGGTCATGACCTTAGGCAACGTGCATATAGTCACCACTTTTAGCAAGGGCTGCACGACTCCTTCAAAGTCTACAAAGCCACCGGTAGAGAAACCCACCGCCAATTCTAAGGAGAGGGTCATGACCCGTCACAACTTGCCAAAACTCAAGATGGGAAAATCCCTAGAGCCAAAGCCTCAATGGATATCTAAACATCAAGGCGTCCCGCCACCTAGGTGCAAACTCCCACAACCCCGCAAGGCTAAGAACCCGCACTCAAAACCTAGAAGGTTGAGGGAAACTACCGACACATCGACAAACGGTCAACCCGCAATGGGACTTCAAAACCTTATTGCAAGCTCAAGGCTATTACAAGGGTAATACATGGATATGGGTACCTAAAGCCAAGATGTCTAAGGGCACTACTCAAACATCGCCCTCAAGCTTGACCACCCAAAGCATCAAGGCAAATCAGGCACACATGCCACAAGAGACTCAGGCTGCAAAACCCATAGAACCTCAAAAGCCTATGCCATCAGAGCCTAAACCGAGCTATTGAAAAAAACTACATCCCGCTACTCACAAGCTACCTCAACCTAATCCCACATGTACCCTTAAGGCCTCAGAAGCATCTAGTAGTGTGACACTCGTAGCACCAATCAAGCTCGTCAAGCCACAACCTCAAGAGCAATCCAAGCTGCAACAATCACCTGCTAAACTATCTAGTTCAATCAAACCCCAACCACCAATCAGCCTTAGATACTCTTATGAGCGGAGATCAATTCTAACTTTGGTCGCAGACTTAGCAGAAAATACGGGGGATGACTTGGTTGCTTGCCTTAGATGCTTGGATGCTACCTTTATGACACTTGCTAAAAGCTATGACACGCTGGATTTAGGTCTTTTGGACGAGCCTATAGCGACGGAAGTGCGTACACTCCCTTGTTCTTGGAAAGAATCAAAATTTGTATTCATTAAGGCTTTCGAAGTAGCTAAGGAGCTAATTGCCCCATCGAGGTCTCTAGATAACATGCACAAAACTGACGCCTCATTATGTCCTATCACAACAACACTATCCTCACCACACATACCGCGAAATCAAGGAGTTAAAATAGCTTGCTAATATCGACTCCTCCTTCTTGAGGAAACAGTATGCTCTCTGACTTTAATGGGAACTAGAAGGCTACCAAATCATGACTAACACTGAGCAACAACATGCCATCAAAACCTCGGAGTATGACCCCACTTATGTAGCTCCAACCTCCTATAGGGTGTTAACCACCATTCGTAACAGATCCCTAGAAGAGCCCTTCCTAACCCACCCACATTTAGATTGAATTCTGACTGAGGAGGAGTTACACATTGCCAGTCGAGTAAACTCTGGTGACTTCCTCACAGATGTTCTCACCTACATCATTCAAGTAGGCATCCGTCCTTTCGACATTAACCACTATGCTGATCTAGAATACAATCCGAACTTCTATGCTTGGCGCATGTAGAAGTAAAGCACCAAAAACACATGTTGAATGCCCTTAACCTCTCGACCTTTAATACTAGGAAGGATTCTTCTTATTCCCAAGGAGAGAGGGGGTAATTAGGTGAAGTAAGGTAAAACCAACATGTGAAATCAAACATGTAAGGGGAATGAAACACGCAAGGAAAAATTTAAAGTCTCAATCAACGTCCAAAGTAGATGAAAATTAACTTGTGATTGAGGAAAAGTGTCATAAATTTTGGAAACAAATAGAACTGCTCAAAGAAAATTTCTCTTTTTGTGCTTAAGCATGTTCCATAAAAATAATATCTTCTAGCAAGAAAGTGCCTTAAGAACGCTAATGGTGAACTATGGTTTCATGATAGGAGCTAAAGATGGCAGCACAACAAGATTGCATCCACCGTCTTCTGTTCACAAACAAGACAAGAGCAAAGTATGGCCTTTTCCTCAAAAATTGTGCATATAACCAGCTCAAGTTCCGAAGCATCCACAATATTGCAGAGGTGGTGGCTAAGGAGGAGACTGCAAAAAGGGTCATGAAGTAATGCAACCTAGCCAAGTACCTCAAGAAGTTTGGACAACAGCTAGACCACACCAAATGTGTGGAATTTTTTAGGACCCACAACCCCGACAAGGAATGTGGAATGGTGACTGTGGGGAGGGGAGAATGAGCTAAGCAAGTTCAAATTGAGCTCAGTAATGCCTTGATGGAGAAGGTATTGGGTCTAGAATCTAAGGTGGAAAGGAGACAGAATCGAGATGTTTATTCCATACTAAACATGAAGAAGTAGCAAGTCTTGACAAATGACGACATAAGCACATCCCTGACCTAGAAATCTGAATGCAGGTGAAAGTCATCAATGATACAACTCCCTCACACATAGAATCAGTGTGCCCATATTGGAGAGCTTAGCAGCTCACTCGTTGGATGAAATAGACTGGAACATCTACATGCAGAAAACCATTAATCAATCCACTAAGGCACTAGCCCTGGGAAGCAAACCGGCTACCTGGTGGGGAATCCCTAGCATCAAAGGGAGTTGAGAGGAAGAAACTGTCATTCGAAGTCTCATTCATCGGGTATGGGGCAATTTTGACCACTCTTATCCTAGGAATTAGTAAAGGAGGCACAAAATGGAGAGGAAGGAGCTGATGAAACAAATGGAAGGTCAGCTCTCCATCATGAATGAGAACAATCAAGCGAGAGAATGGTTAGTGAGAGGAGGAGGGAGAACCACCAGTAGAAGCCCAATCTAGTAGAAGGAAACCAAAGAAGTCCAAGAAAAAGACGACGCAAGAGAAGGCAGACTTGCAAAAAGTGAAGAAGAAGTCAAAGAAAGAGGAAGAGCAAAGGAAGAAGAAAGAGAAAGAAGAGTCTAAGAGACTAGAAGAAGAATTGAGAAAAGCTAAAGAGGAGAGAAAAAGAAAGGCTGCTGAAAAGGAGGAATCGAAGAGGAAGGAAGAGGAGGACATCGCGCTAGCCACACGCTTTTGTCCATCGAACAACAAGGCGGGCAAGACAAGCTGGGTGCCTTGAGCCCATGAAGAGATAAAGTGCACTAGGCTAAGAGGGAGGTAATGTTAACCTTAGCACAAGAAGAAAGTGAAAAAAGTGGAAAAGTGGAAGTCGAGACCTCTAAAAGAGGTGACCCAGAAGGAAATCGCATACTACGAAAAAGCAAGAGGGGAAACGGCAGAAAATGCAAGGGTGGCCTCAAAAATCATTTCAAAGAAAAAAGCACATTTTTAAATGCAAGCCACCCCTTAAACTGTTGTAAAAGAGCACCAGGCTCCCTCCTATGCAAAATTCTAAAAGGTAGGCGAGCATAGATAAAGAAATAAGATAAATTATTAGAAGAAAATGGAAAAGAGGACCTTTCCACAATGGCTGGTCATGTAAAAAAGGGATGACCACTTGAAAGGGATTTAGGGTTATGTATAAAAGCCAAAAAGTGAATAGAGAAGCTCATTCTTTAGTGTATGGCAAAAGTGGATTCTTCTTCTTCTCCTCTTCTGTTCTCTTTTCTTGTGTGTGCTTGAGAGAGGGAGTGTGAGGGAGTGAGTGTGTGAGTGTGTCAGGGCGAGGAATCTTGGAGAGGTGAAGCTCTCCATCATCTCCTCTCTTCTTATTATCTTATCTTCCCTTCTCTCGTCTCGCATGCGGCTATGGAGAATGGAGCTTGGAGGTGGAGGCTTGAGGATGCTTGACCTTACATCACGATAGGATCAAAGGCACATCGGCTAGGTAAGAGATAGCCATAGGTGCTCACTTGAAACGTTTGAACAATAAGTGGTCTGTGGGTGTTGGCAGTTGAGCATGAGCTCCCTCTAAAATTGGATACTTCAATTCTCATGATATACCCTCATCGATAATCCATCTCAGTGCTGCTCTTTATGATGGCCCTAGACTCACCAACCACAACCTTTGAAGGCTATCCTATCCCAATGGACAAGCTTAATTATGCAAAATCCTCAGTTAGTGTCAACTATTCTTTCATAATTTCACAAATACTAATTTGACCGTATCTATCAAGTTTTGAATAGCTCCACAACCTACACCAAGTCATGTTTGATTTCCATAACAACCTCTTTTCCTCATTGATGAAGATGAAAGGTAGAGCCTAAGTGGAAGCACACAAGTGGAAGCAAGAGTAAAGCAAGAGCTATGGTGAATAGAGAAAGAGAGCAAGAGAAAGAGACACCATATGTGGAAACTCCAATAGTCACAATGTGTGACTAGCCTTCCCTTATTCAAATGTCACTGAAATAATAAAGAATAAAGTGAAACTCCAATAGTCACAATGTGTGATCGGCCTTCCCTTGTTTACATGTCATTGAAAGAATAAAGAATAAAGTGGAAACTCCAATAGTCACAATGTGTGCCTAGCCTTCCCTTATTTAAATATCACTAAAAGAATAAAAAATAAAGTGACTGTGATGGATGCTCACCACATGTAGAGTACATGTGTGTGGGTATTACCAATGTAATGAGTACATGAGTAGTTAGCCACAAGTGCCTTTACCCCCAACAATCTCCCACTTAAAGGCAAATGTGCCCCTAGTGACAAGGGAATTTACAAAAAAGTGACAAATTATAAATGTACATAAAGTACAATAGGATGAGGAATAGATGTCATCTCATCCTATGCCCATCATTTTCCTAAGAAAGCAAAAAATATTCCACTAAGAAACTTTTAGTGAAGAGATCTATATTATTTTTGTCAGTCGAGATCATGACAAGATCAGTAGATTGGTCATCTACCATCTTCCTAATGAAGTGATAATGCACCTCAATGTGCTTTGTCTTCGCATGGAAGACAGTTGAATGACACTCATAGAATCTGCATGCAATTTAGAGACTATATCAGTAATACCAAGGTTTACAACCAAAAAGCCTAACCAGAGAGCCTCCTTTCAAGTCTCAATGGCTACAACATACTCTGCCTCTATAGTAGATAGGGTCATGCATTTCTACATCCTAGATATCTAAGAAATAGTACCTTTAGTAAAGGCAAAGCTAGAGATGGACTTCCTACTGCCTGTATATCTTGCATAATTAGAGTTCGTATACCCCACAATACTTATATCCTAGCCACAAGAATATATGTGTATATATCTGTGCGAATGCATGAAAGCATCTAACTTGTGGTACCATTCCCTAGGTGCCTAGTTAAGGCCATAAAGGATCTCTCTAAACTTACACACTAGGTGTTCCCTGTCTTTTTTCTCAAAGCTCTTAGGCTATTACATATATAAATCTCATCATACAAGTCTCCACGTAAGAAAACTATCTTGACATCCATGTGATAGAGGTCTAGATCAAGATGTGCAACCAAAGCCAAAACCAAGCATAGGGTAGTCATCTTGATGATAGGAGAGAAGACATCATCGAATTCAATACCATGCTCCTACTTAAAACCCTTAGCAACCAATCTAGCCTTACAGACTACTAGCTTGGGGCATCTAGGGATACTCTTCAACTTGTATAACCCACATGTATGGCAAAGCACATTTTTCATTAAGTAAAGGAATCAAATCCTGTCTATTATTTTTTAGTAGTGAGTCATACCTTGATTGTATGGCTCTCTTCCAAGAATAACTATCACCTCTGCACCTAGCATCATCATAGGTAAGAGGCTCACCAAATCCATCACCATAATCCATAGAGAGCATAAACCGCCATTTAGATCTCTCTAATAGACCGCTACACAATAGGTTGTGGGGCATGTACCTCCTATCTAACATCGTGGTCCTAGGTAACTAGAGGATTAGCTGTTGTAGGCTATCTAGTTGGCTATATAGTAATAGGAGGCTCCTCTTGAAATATCACTATGTGTACCTCAACTACCTAGTCAAGTTACTTCTTTATCTTCTCCTTATGGAAAATAACATCATGGCTATGGATGACCTTTTGAGCTTGTGGATCCTATAAGAAATAACTCATCTCACCTACACTCCCATAACCAAGAAAGATGCATTTTGTAGGATCTAGCTTACTACACTTGTCCTTGGAAACGTGGTAGAAAGCCTCACCCAAAGACATGCAAATGAGCATATGATGGAGGTTTTCTAGACCATACCTCTTGTGTAACCTGATAGTCAAGAGCAATGTATGGGAATCGATTAATCAAATATACGATACTAGTAATTGTCTCAATACAAAAGTATTGTGATAAGCCTATCTAGCTAATCACACTATAAACTCACTCTTGAATCATCCTATTCATATGCTTAGCCATACCATTCTAGGGTGGGTTATACAGAGCAATCAACTAATGCTTAATATCCCTCTCATTACAAAACTTCTCAAAGGCTTTAGGTATATACTCACCCTCATTGTTAGATCGTAGGTATCTCAGCCTATACATAGAGACTGATTCTCAACAAAAGCAAGCTAATGCTCAAAGGTAGCCAAGACTTTCAATTTCTACTTTATGGTGTATGCCCAAGCCTTATGCGAGTAATCATCAATAAAAGTAACAAAATACTTTGCACCACCTAACAAGTTGTAGGGCATAAGTCTACAAGTATCAAAAATAAACAACAACTAGAGGCTCACCCATGTGTGTAATGTTATTCTTCTTATGTGAGTTACAAGTCTACTTGCCATAAAGATAATGATCACAAGAATCAGAACACTTATAGTCAAGGGGTGGAAGATACTACAAACATATAAGCATTTCATTTCCTTTAATGACATGTGCCCAAAGTGATGATGCCATAAAAATACATGTGGTACAACAACCACTACCAAAATAGGTTCAATGGACCCATATATAAGAAATAAAGAGTGCTAGGCTTGGCACCTCATACTAGGACACCAAAAGATACAACATAACCTATATCATCCACTAGTAGGCTTTTGGTCAAAGCTAGAATATGACATACATTATGCTAAGTAAACTCCTTAAGGAAATTGCAACTAGATATCTCCAATACTAATAATATCCAAGGCCCTAATCTGAAAAATCTTATCATGCTATGATAGGATTGGAACCACTTGTGATGAGGGGTGATATGAAATAAAGCTGTTGAATCAATCAACCAATACTAAGCATAAGTAGATAAGGCATCAATCAACTGCAAAATATCAAGTGAAGAAGTTGCAAGTATATAGTCATTATTAGAATTAATCTAGTCTACATGACATTAATCTCTTCAATCTTGACATCGGACTTACTAGGGAAAAATGCTCCAATCAGCATTCTTTTCCTACACTTTGTCCTTTCTCTTTTCTTTGGATTTGTTATCACACTGTCACGCTTTTTCGTGATAGCTTGATCTATCTCATATAAGTGGAAAATTACATCTCAATGAAGTGGATCAACCACACACTAGCTTGCAAGTTGGACACAAGAAGTTTAGTTTTCAAAGATTTAGAAGGTTGAGAGTTATGGTAGGTTGTATTTACATAACTTGAAAGCATAAGTAGCCACGAGACTAATTCTATAAATGAGGTGAACTTTATTCAGAAAACATGAGAATTTGATGTGAATGGGTGTTTCAAATCAAGACATGTTCAGATATTTCCTAAATGCTTGAGCATACGAATGTATTCAAGAACTAGATGTGATCTCAATATTAATGAAATTCATTAAATACATGCAAAGAAAGCATGTAGGAAAAGCAAAGAATTTAAAGCTATAATTAACTTTAAACAAAAATCTTTGAAAACTCAAAGGTTTGAAGAAGGTTTGTAATGAAAGGAAGATGGCCATATCAAGGGAGCTGATTGGATATTTTGGGAAAAAGATTGATCGCAAGAGGAAAACAATATAGGGCTATTGTCAACAAATTCAAAGGAGTTGGATGGGAGGAGGCAGATATGCAGGGAGAGCTTACAGGGAGTCAAAGATGGTCAATATGATCTTGACAGAAGGCACGTGAGAAGCTGGACATTGTCTTGGCACTTGAGGGGAATCATCCAAGGGGATGGTTCGGTGTCAAAGGAGGAGTCAATCATCATCTACTAATTATTAAGAAATCAAAAATCAAGAAGCAAGAGGATTATGAGTGGCAATAGGGGAGATCGTCTCTGGTGATCACAGTGGATGGTGTTTATGAAGGCTTTATATGTTAAGCGTGGTCATCAAAATACTCGGGAGCATCGGAGTAGGTGTGCCTTCAAGAGGCTAATGTCATGATGCTGCACGTCCACCACTGCAAACCCGAGGGCAGAGTTTTTTTGCCAGGAATTTGAATTCATTAGTCAGTGTTTTCAATGTGTGTATCTTTTTGTTTGCAGATGCTTTTTTTTGTAGCACCCTAGAGACTATGTATCGTAAATGTGGCAGCCTTTTGAAAGCAAAAAGTGTATTTGCTCACGGATCCAACCATGATGTAGTACTATGGAGTGCTCTACTTTCGATATATGTGGAACAGGATCAGGGAGAAAAAGCTTTATGCCTCTGTAGGAAAATGGTAGAGGAAGGTGCAAGTTCAACTCTACAAACATACATACTCGTCTTGCAAGCATGTCTCACCCTTCTAGTAAAGGGGCAAACTCTGCTTAAGGACAGTTGTGATAAGCCCTTACAAACTGTGCAAGCATTACATGTTGATGCTCAAAGTAAAGGGTTTATGACAGATACTAGGATTAGTAGTGCCCTTCCAAAAAAAATTTCCAAGATTGGAGATGGGATTGCAAAGTTTTGAAAAAGAAAACCTAAATAGAGAAAGATACGTGCTTTTTTAGGGTGCTCAAGTATGCAAGAGGAAAGGGAGAAGTTTGTGATAGGTAGGACTTCATTGAAGAACTGCTACATGGATACGAGAGCTATCCCGTGATTTTGAGGGAGGAATACATGTTGAAGAAGCCAAGGGACCACAATCTTCTGGGAGAGGCGGATAGCCCCGTCGCTTTTTCATTGAGTAGGAAGCATGTTTTGTTGGTTCCCATGTTCATCATGCTACAATTTAACGGGGAGATAGTTGTCATTTTCAGGAGTCTAGTCACCATGATTTGAGGGGCTAATCACACTACTCATGAGAGGATGGCACAAATTTGTCAACTCTGCACTACTAGCTCTACTGTAGAGGCGGCACTGCTGAGGATTGGAATGTACTGGTTGTTGCTCTATATACTTGCAAGGTAATTGTGATTGGGAAAATGCTTGGAGCTCTTTGGTATTGAAGAAGGGGATCATAATAAAATTACAAGTGAAGGCCTATTATTGTAGACCGATTGCGAATACAATCCATGCAAGAATACTCTGATTGAAGGAGGCAATTAATTTCCATGTTTGAAATCCATTGCGTACCCAACATCTAGGCTGAAGCCACAAGGAGGTGGAAGAGGCTTGTGCCTCCAACTACACTTGTTTCTTTAATATATGGTTCGTTTCCATCTAACTCTACATGCTCAAAGGTGACTAAAAGGTTTCACAAACTCTATCTATGCTGAAAGAAATTAAAAGCTTACTCCCACTTGCATGAGGGAAGGCAAGTACTCCTGTGACCAGGGATATTACTCTCTAGTTTGCTGAAATTATACTATTCAACAACTTGAAGAAAGTATGCTTGATGTGTTACAATCGTGCCAATAATACTTCGAGTGACTATATCTTGTCAGAGAGCCGAGTGCAAGGACAAGGTGGTGATATTTGAATGAATGGGAACTCTTTGAATAAGCTCATTCTTTTGCTCTTAGTTTCAGAGATTTTTCTTATTCATATCTAAAAGGCATGCTTCAAGTTTAGTACTATGGGTGTACATCTAGAAAGAATCTTGAATGCAAGATTGATGCCATGTGAATTGTGAAACTATGCCAACAAAATATATTTGCACACACCTTGAACTCTTCATACCTAAACATGAACATGCTCATCTAAGCTGAAATGATGTATTGCAAAGTTTGTATTCCTTGTATCCCCACTTCATCTTACCTTGTCCACATACTCCATGTATTTTCCTTGAGTTGAGTACTCTTCATCATCCTTTGCTCCCATCTTGCAAAGCATCCCTGCAGACAACGAGTGACTTCCATGAACTCTCGTGCATTGTCAAAGCGTTTGGGGTCGAAAGTCTACCATGGCGGGGGTAAGAGACATTAGGGTGAAGGGAGATTCAAGGAGAGGATTAGACAAAAGAGAAGGAATTTAAAGAAATAGAAGATGTAGAAGAATACTCATAGAGATCAAGCCTGTCAATTTATTTCTGCATCTTGAGAAGATAAATCTCTTGTAAACTAAAAACATACATAAAACAATAGCTTTCTCTCTGTTTCTCAAACTGCCAATCTGATGCTTCCATTGGCTCCGAAAGGGGGGTAATATACCAAAATACCTGGTTAGAATTCTCCCAAATCACTCCTTCTTCTTCTCCCCATTTGGAGTGCTATTTGCTACCTATAAATTGCAATCGTGTGTCTCATGATTTCTCTAATCCTTCTTTTTTGCATAAAATCCCCCAAAAATGACTGAAAGCCACTTGCTTTTTTTTTTAACATGTCATTCTATTCTAGAATTTTTCTATAGCTTTTGGATATTTACAAGAAATAATATCTAAAATATCAAAATAGGCTAAACTTGTCCAAAAATCTAGTATTTTTGAACCATCCACACTATGAACATTGACACTAATGACTAATATGGCATTGGCTCTCTAGATCAATAAGAAAGCCGAATGACAATACACTCTAGATTTTTGCACACTGTGTTTGCATAGCAGTACGACATTATATTCCATGTGACACCAATCATCTACATCAAGCCATAAAGGTTAGCAAAATGATCCTTCATGCTAGAAATTAAGTTCTAGGGCCGACAATGACAGTGCTTCAACTGCAAATCAATAATCTTATATGCATAATTTTGGAAGGCAAGATGAAGTTCTCATGTTAGAAATATGGATTAGTTTGTCATCACAAGAGGCAGCATGAAGAAAGAAGCTTTATTTTCATCCTATTCTGCAATTTGACTAATAGATTGTAGCCTAGGTGGTGGCCTATAATCTTGATGCTAGAGAAATTGGCATGTGATGTTAGCTTGTAAGCATATTGATGTATTCCATGGAGTGTTAATGAACTACTTCATACATTCTTTTGGTGAATTGGTTGTTGCCACTTATGCTTAAGACATTGCAACTCATAAGCTTGTCAATAAGTTACATTATAATAACATTATTACAAGATAAGAGAGCTTTTAGTAGTATCTTTATTCATATTGAGAAAAATAAATTTGAAAGTCTCATTATATGCTTTTGCCAAAATGCATTCTTTTATGCTACAGATTTTCCCTATATAGGATTCTTTTTATCTTTGATGTGATATCAAAAAATTTTGAAGAGAGGCTAATACCAAGCTACAACCTATACTGGTGCTCCTTTTCCTCTTGTGTCTTGGCATTAGAGAATTTTAGTGGTCAAAAGGAGGGCAAATAGGAGGAGAGAGAAGGAGTAGCACATCCAATAGGATGGAGGCCAACATTACGTTGTATTTTCTCAAAATTTACTCAAAAATAGCAAAAAATACTTCAAACCCTTTTTTTTTAAAGGAGAATACCCTCTAAAATTCTAAATGACACTATCCATGGATAAGAAGAAGATTTGGAAAGATTTTGGAGGGAGGTTTGGGGAGGTTTTGGAAGAGAGGTTTTTCAAAAACTCCCCCCGCCTTCTCCTAGCTATTGAGACCTTCTCCTCCTTCTAGAGCTCTTTGCACTCTTTCTTTGTTGTCAATCTCTAATGGCTTCCCACCCTCATCATCTAAGTTCTCGATGTTTTGCAGTGGTCACAAACAATGCTACTCCCTTGCCTCACTAACCTTTAGTTTCTGTCTTCTCTATCTTGGTTCCCATTATCCTTGATGGGAATACATGGATAGAAGTTCTCATCTCTAAGGGATCTTGGGTGCTCATGCAGCCACAACAAGGAAAGCGCAAACATGAGGGAAGTCTCTATAAATTGGCATGGAAGGGACATGTGGTGGACTTTAAAATTCCATAGGGCAAAACAACTATAAAGGAGGTGCTCGTGCAGCACGTCTATATGCACCATCAGATTGTAATGGCATCCGGATATGAGACAAGGCTTCAACCTCACATGCCAAATTGTAGGTTTAGCTTACCCTCTTGGTTTTTATGTATCTTCATTGTCATTGCTTCAAACATTTATTTCATTATGTGTGAGAATATTGTGTGTCACTACTTCAGATATTTATCCTTCATTCTATGAGGAGTGGCAGCCCATTGAGTATTGATCCGGGTTTTTTACAAACCAGATTTCTACCACAAAATTTGGCCAAAACCCCTATCAAGAGCTTTACCATATCACTTTTGGTTTACTCTTCAAGCCAATATCCACAACACCTCACCCTAGCACACAAGCCAATATCCACAACATGATGTCATTTGGATCTTACACAAAAGCTTACAAGCATGGACCCCTTCTGTCACATGCTTATATGTATTTATATATATATGGGAGACTAAAGTCAAAGTAGCTTTTGAAAGCTATTTTTTATAATCTTAGTAACTCCCAAAGAAAAGCGAATTTCAAGAAAATTCTTGCGCCACGCGATCGGTTTCGACTTGGTCTACAAAGTTGCAGAAGAAACTTTTTTCATATTCTTCATGGATTTGAAATTACGAAGGTACAGACTGCTAGCTACATGCAATTTGCTTCTCTCTTTCACAACACCAACTTTCCATTCTATCCTTCTTGTAAATATATTATAATAATGTGCTTTGGACACCAATCTCTTGTAATCTAGCACCCTTTCTCTATTTTGTCTACCACCACCCTTGGCTTCTTGCATGATGACCAAGGTGGAAACTTATCCCATCCACTATTCTCCATATTTTCAAAGATGTTATACATCATCTAGGATTATGTTAATCAAGAATATTAGCTTAATCTAATCTCTCATGGAGGCTATATAAAGAGCCCATGGAGAATGGAGAGGGGGAGAAGGACAATGACAAGCACATGAGAGTACTCTAGAATACCCTCATGCTAGTCCATCTCTTTGAGGTGAGCTATGAGTAAGTTCTTTTATTATGTAGCATAATGACAAGCTTCCTCTACCTCTTCTCCTCTTATCTCCCTCTCTTCTCATATTCTAATTCCATGAATACATAATGGCAAGCTTTCTCTACCTCTTCTCCTCTTGTCTCCCTCCCCTCTCATCTCTCTCTCATATTCTAATAGGGTGCCTAGTACATATATTCTCTCTTGTAAATTTGTGTCTTGGTTCTTTTGATTCTCTTTGAGAAAAGGGATGTCCTAGCCCATCCTCCCTTTAGCTAGGTGGTGCCCCTCTTTAGTTCTCTTAGTGAGGATTGGAGGTTGGATGGGTAAGAGGCAATCCATTCATCATTTCAACCCTCATTTTTTGTGCCCCCGCGAAGGGGTTCTCAAGCTATGCTCTATAACTTCTATGAAGAAAGAAACATCTAAGGAGTTCTCCTCTTCTTCAATGAGTATTTGTCAAGGAATCACTAAGGAGGAATCTTGATCAAACCCTATTCAAGGGATTCACTGCTCAAGAGTACCACTATGGTCTCCAAAAGAAGCTCAAGAGAAGAAGGATCTTTATCAACAAACGGCACGTATGCGAGTAAAGCAAGTTAATTACACACACCCTTCTTTGCTTCAAGAGAAATCTTGCTCTCATCAAGTCTCTAGGTCAAGGCATTGTGTTGAGTGCTTGATGGCTAGTGTAAAGACACTCCCTAAGGAGATTCGTCTTCAAGTGGTGAAGGCGCTTTCAAATTCGGGGATTAACAAGTTTTTGGAGGGGGAGTTACACATCAATGGTGTGTGGTATTGGCGAGAGGCTACATATGGTGATGTGCTTCAATAACTACTAGCAAGAAGACTCAAAGTAATTGAGAAGATAGCTATCAAAGTCTATGAACTTTACAAGGCTGATGATGGTCACACAAAAGCTACGCTAATCAGTGGTGAGCAAATTCTTTGCATCTCTCAAATGGTGGGATCTAAGAGGCCATAGCTTCAACAACACGCTTCATGAAAGTTTGTAGTGAAAATTTGTAGTTAATGCATAAATGACTACTCCTACTTTCTACAGCTTTCAATCGGTTCAAAACATTCGGGTGGATGTGTGCATTAGTAGAAAGATACATTTTCAGCAAAGGTTGGTCTTCTATTTTGGAGCTGAGAGGTTGAGAGAGATCTTGTTGTCCCCTGATCCCATAATACTCCCTATTTTGGATTATAACATCTCCTTTAATATGCACATATTCATTCTACTCTAAGTGTATCCCATGAAACATAGAGATTTGTACGGACCTATCCGTCCACTTGCTAAACAAACCGTGCATATAATCGTTAGCACAAAGCTCAAGTTTCAAAATATTATAAGGGGCTTATTGGGCCCTCGTCGACTTGCTGAGATTAATGCATCTGTGAATCCATTTATTCTACCCTTAATAAGATATGACTTGGGCCTAGACGTGTTCATCTTTATTTTGTATTGAGCTAGATCAACATCTTTCTAGCATGACTTTTCCAAGCTTTTTTGGGCACAAAGGGGAGAAATCTCTAGACTTTTTGGATGACTTAGAAATGGCATTCCTAGTCACAGGCCGGGACGATGAAGCAACCAAAGTACGGGCCTTCTCTTTAGTTCTAAAGGGTGATGCTCGAGTGTGGTATAAAGCTCTCACGGAGGCTACAAGGGGTAATTGGGAGGATCTCAAGACCGCATTCATGCACAAGTATCAAGATATAGAGCCACCTGAAGATATTTGGAGACAAATCTTAGATCTTTACCAAACTTTACCAGGGGAGTACCAAGCATATGAAGGTATGTTTATAAAATTGTGGGATAAATGTACAACCTCCTTAGCCAAGGGAGAAAGAGTACCTGATTGCCTTAAGAAAGATTATTTTCTAGCCGGACTCCATCCTCTACTAAGGGAGAAGGTCAAAGGAAAATTTTCCACATCCTATGAAGAATCAGTCACTTATGCTAGGGAGAAAGATAGAAAATTGAAGTATCAAGCCCAGTTGAAGGGGGGAGTTGAGCCCATACAGGTTTTACCAACCATGACAAGGCCTAGAGAAATAGCAGAGGCCCCACCTAAACCGGAGATGCCACAGCAAGAGCTCCTACAACGTATTACTAATCAAATTAAAAGCCTTTCGTTAAATTTGGTGCAAGGAGTACGGCCCCCTTTCCTCATATATGAAGGCAATCGAGGTCCAAGGAGACAAGAAAGAGAGTATATTTGCTATAATTGTGGGGAGACTGGCCATGGTATATACTTTTGCCCTCATCCCAGGCGATTTTCAGAAAATGGGTTCCAACCAAGAAGGAGGGGATAACAAGTGACACCACCTAAGGAGAGGCTTGTTCCAATGAATCCAGGGCCTCCACCACCAATTCAAGTTCTCCAGCATCCTCGACCACTTGCAGAGGTGCCACCCTTGCCTGTCCAGCCGCCAGAGAATCAAGATGTCAAGATAATTAGTTTAAATGAGAGTGATGTCAAAGGGAAGGCCAAAGTAGTAGAGGTTGAAGCAAGGCCAGTGAAGAAAGCCCATAGAATTGAGAGAATGGAGCCTACACCACCAAAGGAGGTTGAAAATATGGAAGAGGAGGTAGAGTCTTCAAAGGCTGCAAAGACACGCAACAATAAAAAGAGGAGGGCTTGCTCATGCCGACACATTGAGCCAGATGATTTTTCCTTGGATAAAGGTACTAGAGCTTATGATTTGCTTGGTGATGTGAGGGATCAAGGGCCAAAAATTTCATGGCCACAATTACTACATCTATCTCCAACAGTGCGGCAACAATGGTCAAAGATGGTAAGCATTAGATCCATGAAGAATAGACATGTGAATGCAATCTAGGCTAGAAAGATGAAAGATATTGTGTCTCTAGCGGAAGCCGAAATCAATGGGCAGAGAGTGTCAAAGACATATGTGGATGGAGGTGCAGAGATTTGTGTCATGATGGAAAAGTTGATGCATCGTTTGGGATTAGAGATAAATGAAACTACTAAATTTGGGGTCAAAATGGCTAACAATGTAGTAGTAAATTGTTTGGGAGTTATAAAGAAAGTCAAGGTAAAGGTGTGTGGAGTGCAATTAGAGCTTGACATGTATGTGATGCCAGTGAAGGGGGACGGCTATCTGCTCATTCTCGGGCGACCATGGCTAATGGGAATGAAAGCCAGACAAGATTGGGAGATAGGGGTTTTAGAGCTAAGGCCACAAAAGGGGCTGCAGAAAAAATGGAAGAGCACTATCTACAACATGAAGGAGGGCAGACAGGAGGATCTTGTGTTAGAGACCACCGCTGATGAATGGAGTTCCAGCGAGGGTTGGTCATCTATGACAGAGGGAGAGTCTTCTAATGAGAAGAAAGAAAGCTCTCTAGAAGTGATGGGGATTACATTAAAAGGGCCTTCTAGTAGTGAAATTTCACAACAGCTTCCAAAGGTCGAGAAGGAGGGGTTAGAAAAAATGTTGGCTAAGGATCTATCAGTTGAGGAGAAGGCAGCCTACATGGAAGTGGTGATAAAACACTCTGCACTTTTTATTTCTGATTATGAACACATCACGGGTGTGACAGCAGTACAACATCACATTAATCTAAAAGAGGGAGCAAGGCCAATGGTGCAACGACTACGACGGTTGGGAGTAGTTCAACAAAACGCTCTACTCACTGAGGTGCAATGACTTTTGAAGGCAGGCTTCATCTATCCAATAGGGGAGGATTTGTGTGGACTATAAGCCACTAAATGCTGCAACAAAGAGAGATCACTTTCCTCTTCCCTTTTTCAGGATGAAATACTCAATGAGGTGGCCGGGCATGAGAGATACACTGTTTGTGATGGGTATTCGGGTTATTTTTAGATCTGAATAGCTGAGGAGGATCAACATAAGACCACCTTCATTACGCCTTGCGGTTGTTTTGCTTACGAAGCAATGCCATTTGGATTAACAAATGCCCCAGCTACCTTCTAACGATTCATGAATTATGTCTTCCAGCCATATTTTGCAAAATCCATCAAGGTCTTTATTGATGATTTTTGTATTTATAGTTCTAAGACTCTACATCTAGGGAAGGTGGATGAAGCTTTCAAGCGCCTCGCACAAATGGAGGGTAGTTAAACCATGAGAAGTGTCGCATTGGCGAAAGCAGTGTAACTTTGTTAGGGCATCTTGTAAGTGAGAGGGGCATTGAAGCAGATCCAAACAAAGTTAAGGCCCTATTGGCAGTGCCATCACCATCTTCTGTGAAGCAACTAACCTCTTTCATTCAGAAGGTGCGATATATGGGACGGTTCATTCAGAAGGTGCAACTAACCCACTTTGAGGAGCTCCTGTGGAGTGACAAAAGGTGAAGAAGTCTCTCAGTACCCTTCCTATAATTTTACAGCCTTGCTGGGATCAAGAGTTTTTTGTCAACCCAAGTTTTGGGGAAGATGCTCTAGGGGCAGCACTAATACAAAAGGATGCTAAAACTGGCTTGATGAGGCTAGTTTACTTTTCTAGCAGAGTAATGACATCATCAGAACAAGGTACAAGATGGTGAAGGTGATGGTTTTGTCTCTAGTGTCTGCCGTAAGAAAGTTTCGTCCTTATCTTCTCCCTAGGCTGTTCACAGTGATCACGACAGAAGAGCATTTTCCCTATGCCTTACAGCACATGGATGTTTCAGCCAGAATCGCTAAGTGGGTGATACAACTCCAAGAGTTTGACTACACCTTCAAGGTGGAGGATTCTACTCGAGCTTGCCTAGCTAATTTGTTGACCCATAGATGCTATCAAAAGAAGGAGAAAGAGAAGGGAAAGGTAAAAGAGGAGACACCTCCTCTTGAGGAGCCACCACGGGTGGAGAATGCCCATGCTCTCTACTTCGATGGGGCCTACAAGCGTATTAAAGACAGAGCGGTAGCAGGAATAGTGGTGTTCAGTCCTGAAGGTGACAAACTTTATGGAGAAGGTATCAACTTGAAGGATGTCCATTCTAACAATGAGGCAGAATATCAAGCCTTGCTTTTAGGTTTGAGGTGGTGTCTCTCACATGGTGTCACTCAACTTCATGTTTTTGGGGATTCTATGCTAATTGTTAAGCAAATGAAAGAAATCTGGGCTTGTAAAAATGATAACTTAGCAGTGAAAATGAGAGAAGCTAAAACCCTCATGAGGAAGCTACAGAAAGCCCAAATCTATTTTGTGCCAAGGCGCACAAATGGCGACGTAGATGCTCTAGTAGCTGAAAATTTGAAAGAGGTAATGGTGGGCAGCATTGCAGTAAAGCTTCCCTTGTTTCAGGGTAAGTTTCAACTACAATATGTGCTTTACTTTCTTGAGCATGGTGAGGCACCTACACATATGAGTAAGAGTGAGAAAAGGTGGCTGGCTACTAAGGCCACTAAATACCGCTTGATAAATTATGTGTTGTATTGCAAAGGAAAGGATGCAGTGCTTAGAAGGGTGCCAACAGCAAATGAGATTATGGATGTGATTAAGAGCTGCCATGAGGGGGTTTGTGGCGGACATTTTGCTCAAGAAATAACCAGCAGGAAGATTCTCCATGCCGATTTTGTGTGGCCTAGTCTACATCGAGATGTGCAACATTGGTGCTGCACTTGTGACGATTGCCAAAAGGCTGGACCAAGGAAGCTAGTGCATGAGGAACAAAATCCCATAACTACATATGGCCCATTTGAGAAATGGGGGACTGATGCAATATGGCCACTCCTAGGAACTCAGTCTGGCAAGGAATACATCATAATGGGTGTGAACTACATGACGAGGTGGGCAGAGGCTTCAGTAACTAGTAGGATCACAGCCTAAGAAGTGGAAAAATTTGTGTTTAAAAATGTTTGTTGTAGGTTTGGCACACCTTTGAAAATTATCTCTAATCGGGGTCCTAGTTTTAGGGCAAATCTAGTGGGGGAGCTAATGGAAAGGCTAAAAATCAAGCGCAGGCACTCTACTCCCTACTACCCACAGTGTAATGGTTTGGTCGAAAAAGTGAATGGGCTGATATGTAAGATAATTACCAAGCAAGTACACATGCACCCCAAGCACTAGGATAAAAAATTGAGTGCAGCTCTTTGGGCCCACAGGACTTCATTCAGAACCTCACTTGGCTATACTCCATTTCACCTCATCTATGGCCAAGAGGCTTTGCTTTCTATAGAGGTGGAACTGGCCAGTTTGCATGTTTTAGTAGCCAATCGAGAGAAGAATCAAGATAAGAAGTTAGAGGAAAGGATCTTGGATCTAGAGAGACTGGAGTTAGACAGAGAAGCAGCAGTCCAACAGTATTCCATGTAGGCTAAAGAGAGGAGGAAGACATTTAATAAAAAGCTGGCTAGAAAGCACATAAGGGAAGGATCACCTGTGCTACGCTATGATAACGGCTTTGATAACAGAAAGGATGCTAAACTTGTGTTCAAGTGGGAAGGGCCATTCATGGTCATAAGGAGATATCCAAACGGCAGCTATAAGCTAGGTGACATGGATGGGAAGGTTCACAAGAAAAGGGTAAATGGATAGCGATTGAAGCCTTATTTTTAAAGAAGTATGAACACTTTGGAGCAGTCACTCAATGAAGAGCCACCAATGAGGGGATACAGTCCTCCTTGCTCTATTAGACCATCATTAGCAAGCTAGAGGCATGAATGCCTCTAGCCTAAGGGGAGGGCTAATGATCGGGGTTTTTTACAAACCGGATTTCTACCACAAAATTTGGCCAAAACCCCTATCAAGAGCTTTAGCATGTCACTTTTGGTTTACTCTTCAAGCACTAGGTATGCTACATTGCTTCTCAATTATGATAACTCTAGCAAATGGGGGGAACAAGTTCTTAGGAGGGATGTCAATGTAAAGGGTAAAAGGGATGGTTATCTTAGTGAAGATGAAAATGGATTACACCTAGGAGTTGAGTGAGTGCATAGATTTTTCAAAGGACTAGCCTCCAACTACACATGGGTTCTCCCTGCATTACTAAGATTTGGAATCTATCACCATCATTAGAGGACACCTCACCCTAGCACACAAGCCAATATCCACAACATGGTGTCATTTGGATCTTACATAAAAGCTTACAAGCATGGACCCCTTCTGTCACATGCTTATAAGTATTTATATATATATGGGAGACTAAAGTCAAAGCAACTTTTGGAAGCCATTTTTTATAATCTCAATAACTCCCAAGGAAAAGCGAATTTCAAGAAAATTCTCGTGCCACGCGATCGGTTTCGACCTGGTCTACAAAGTTGCAGAAGAAACTTTTTTCAGATTCTTTACGGATTTGAAGTTACGAAGGCGCAGACTGCTGGCTACATGCAATTTGATTCTCTCTTTCACCACACCAACTTTCCATTCTATCCTTCTTGTAAATATATTATAACAATGTGCTTTGGGTACCCACCTCTTGTAATCTAGCTCCCTTTCTCTATTTTTTCTACCACCACCCTTGGCTTCTTGCATGATGACCAAGGTGGAAACTTGTCCCATCCACTATTCTCCATATTTTCAAAGATGCCATATATCATCTAGGATTATGTTAATCAAGAATATTAGCTTAATCTAATCCCTCATGGAGGCTATATAAAGAGCCCATGGAGAATGGAGAGGGGGAGAAGGACAATGACAAGCACATGAGAGTACTCTAGAATACCCTCATGCTAGTCCATCTCTTTGAGGTAAGCTATGAGTAAGTTCTTTTATTATGTAGCATAATGACAAGCTTCCTCTACCTCTTCTCCACTTGTCTCCCTCTCTTCTCATATTCTAATTCCATGAATACATAATGGCAAGCTTCCTCTACCTCTTCTCCTCTTGTCTCCCTCCCCTCTCATCTCTCTCTCATATTCTAATAGGGTGTCTAGTACATATATTCTCTCTTGTAAATTTGTGTCTTGGTTCTTTTGATTCTCTTTGAGAAAAGGGATGTCCTAGCCCATCCTCCCTTTGGCTAGGTGGTGCCCCTCTTTAGTTCTCTTAGTGAGAATTGGAGGTTGGATGGGTAAGAGGCAACCCGTTCATCATTTCAGTCCTCAAGTACATTGTAGGAGTCATCCATGTGCCTCATGGACATTTGGATAGTTACAGTATGAGGGAAGGACTGGGCTGGAGCCTTGCAGATGAAGGCCTCTTCTTTTATGATCATTTTTACCAACTTCAAGACCAATCTCACACGAAAGGTTACCTCCAAGCACCCCCTTTAGATACAGACAAGAATAGATTGGCATGGCCAGTGCCGAATTGCTTTGGAGTAGAGTCCACACAAAGCAAGATATACAAAGATGTGCAACGATCATTACAGGCTAGCATTCCAATGAAACTAGTGAAGATCATGCTATCTATCCTTGTCAACATTTTTGTGGAACTGTTCTAGGAGTTTGATGTTAATGTTACCAAGACAATGCTAGTTTGCATGCAAATGGACAACACATTGCTAGCAAAGATATTGCGGAGCCAATGGTTCATGAAACACGTGGGACATGTACACTATCACATTGTCCTTGATACAATTGTGGCAAAGTACATTATCACAATAACCTAGACTTTTATACTATTGTTCCAGTATTGTTGGGAGCACTATATCAATGGAACGCTTGTGCCAATGGACCAAGAGTCTAAAAGCTTGCAAGCCAACCAGGTTATATACATTGAGATGGTAGATGAGGCCTCATCTCTATTGACCATTATAAGCATAAGAGAGGAATGTGCTTTGGTCGAGCTTTGCAAAGACATCAACAATGAGGCACCCAATATGCTACCAGAAGACTTCTACTTTGTACACAATAGAAAGTGTGTATTGAAAAGAAGGGAATCACAGATGATGTGCAAGGACTTCAAGGTAGATATTAGGCCAAAGCTTAGTACTACCAACCTAAGCCGCTCTTGTAACACCCAACCTTGTAACCTGAGCTTCTCTTGCAAGATGTGCCTTGTAGCACACAACCCTTCTGTTAAGGGATCCTTTATAACACGCAAAGCTTTGATAATTTATGGATCATTTATGTCAATTTCCTCTCTACAATTAGTTGCATTATTGTTTTGGTGTATTTTTTAGTGCAAAGATGGTGTAATCGACATGATGTAATTGACGCAACAAGCTATACCTTCTAATACACAACCCTTCTTATAAGGGATGGGTCTTTTATAACACACAACCCTTTTGTTAAGCATTGGTTCTTTGTGTCATTTTTCTTTTACTATTGGTATAGCTATTGTTTTGGTGTGTTTAATAGCGCTTGTTCTCTTAGGAATACAAAGATGATGTAATTCAAACATTTTCTTAAATTCACAAGATATCAAAGAAGATACATCACAATACATTGTTCAAATGTCTTTAACAATCAAAGAATAATGTATTTCTACATTACATATTCAGTAGCACATCCTGGAAACCAATACAAGCGCAAAAGATATGGCTTCAATCTCTATAAAAAATCATCATCCTCATTGCCCTCAAAGCCAAGAGCCTTAATGAGGCTTCCAACTGGATTGTACCTTGCTTTTTCTAGTGTTTCGACAATAAACATTATATTATTAGGGTCTTTCAATGTCTATATGTGCAAAAGGTTTTGTAAATAGTCCATGGCCTCGCTCATAGGGATGCTAAATTTATGAGTCCTCATAGCACCGGGCCCTATCATAAAAGAGCTGAAGATGTTGCCCAAGATCAATTTGTATATTACGTGATAGCAGTCGGAGTATAGGAGTCAAATACCAATTCGGCATTGATGACCATATGCCTACCCAAAATCCCTTCATCAAAAAGTCTACTATAAATTGTTGAAGTCATGGTCGCAACATAACATAGTGTCCCACAATAAACCACGACCGGAGATGTGTATTTCGAAAAGGGCTTTGCCTTCTTTGCAAGAGAAACCCATTGACATCTAATATTATCAATCTCTCTACCCAAAACAAGAAAGCGTGTCACCAATTCACACATCCAAGATACTTAATGGAGAAGGTTAGATGACCAAGACCACTCAAACACAAACAAAACATTAATACTCAAAACTCAAATTGGAAATTCTACCAAACAGTTTGTTTACATGAATGGATACTGAGAAACAAAGCCTGGTACATTCAAGTAAGCGTGCTAGAGTTATATGAATGGTCATATGTAAGACTAATTCATAGAGCACAACAAGATATTGTAAAGAATTCTGCAATTACAAAAAAATTAAAAATGATATCCAAGGAAAGGCACCAAAACACCTGGAATCAATCCAGTGCAAGGGAATGTCATGAGCTATGGCGTCAATCAAGAGTCGGGAGAAGGTGGACTTGATGATGGCTTCATCATCTTTGGGGAGCACTCTTGGTCTTTCTCGTCTTCCACCTCCGGCATCAGCATCACTGTGGAGGAGCCTTCATCAGGTTGCAGTAGTGTACCCCTGCAGAGCCTTGTTTTCTTTTCCCTTATGAATCTTCTCTTCCCTTACCAAAAACTTGCAAAGCAAATTGCTTTGCTACCAATATCACCTTCTCAACATTGGTTTCCACAAGATGGCCACTTAGATACCTTGAAACTACCTTCAATGCAAAAAGAGGTAGCACCACATTGCCTGGAGAGAAATCCTTGTGAAATATTATGCTTTTTCAAGAAATAAGAAAAGAAAATATGCTAGTAAGGAAACATTGCCAAATAATATGTATATAGATATTTGTCTCTCAGTTGTGTATATGTATATGTGTACATACGACTTGTTACCTTTTTATGATTGAAACATCCCACATAGTCGGCCAACCCGGAATACTTTTTGGTCTCTTTTAAATTGGAGGAAGATGAGGATGCACTGCCTACCAACGTGCTTCCTCTGGCTCTTTTAATGAACTCATCTTTGCAAACAAGAAGCTAGAAATCAATCATATCAAAATTGAAAAATGCCATAGCAATAGCAACCACTTAACACTAAGAACAAAAGGAACACACAATACCATATGATTCCCATCCTTTTCTAGCATTCTTCTTGACCATAGCGGGATTCTCTCCCCAATGTCTTGCATTGCTTCTCTCTCTTGGATCCTACCCATGTCCAATGCTCTACAGCTTGAGGAGCCTCTATCTTAGGGGGAAACTGGATCTCTTGTGACTTAGCCTCCTCAAAAAACTGTGTGAATAGTTGTTTTCATGTCCTGCAATCCGCCTCCTTAACTTTTGAGTTGGCCAAGAAATATTTATATTCTTCATCTGCAATGAAACCAATATCAGCATCGCTGAATTCATCTAAATGCCGCAAGATAATAGTCCTCACACATATTTAGTTGCTGCATAATGTCCACTAAAAGAATAAAGTCTTCATTTTTTAGGCCCATCTTGAAGCTCAACATGCATGATAAAGGAAGGCCTTGAGGCTCATCCTCCATCTCTTTACCCTTCCCTAGGGCATCCACATCAAATCCCGACACCACAGGGTCGCTACCTGCCAAGGCTCGCTCTTCCTCTAAGTCGATGGGTATCTCTTCATCATAATCCTCATCCTTTGCTAGCTAGGCATCCTCAGAGATGGGTGTGCTTCCAGGTCATCTCGAAGCTGAAGATGCAAAAAACACAAAAACTCGTACTTGTACTGAACAAGTCGACATTTCTTTGAATGCAGGGGACAATAGTCCTAGCACACTATGCCACACGAGGAGATCTTCTCCAAATCCCTTCTAAACTTTCTTGCACTTACTTTATCCAATGACCAAAGCCCTGGATGGACATAATTCGCTCCATCCAGCACAACAACACCTGCCCCGGTCAGACTTTTAAGCTCACATTCATAGTCCTCAAAGGCTTCGAATGCTAGCGCCTGCTCTAATGGAAAATCTGTCGTAAACATATAAGAGAGCTCGTGTGCTCTAAGCATAGAACCTACTCTGTAAAAAAATTAAAAAATCTTGCCCTCTGGAAGCTCCTGGGAAATCTCTATTGAGATATCGAGCTCCACTCGTGATATGCCAGGGTGACCGTTGTGCATTTATGTCACCGACTTGTCAGTTGCAGATGCGGTTGGTACACCGCCCATGAATAATAGCTACATGATAGCTATCCTTATCTACTCTAGTTCGTGGCTCAATTAGTATGCCACCTTAGTTAGTTGAGTATGGTTTGAGACCCATATATAGGGTTCTTCTATTTCTATGTACTAGAGTTCTTTTGGCTTACACAACTAAGAAGAGAAAAACTATTTTCAGCCTCCACCTGTGTGTGTATTCCCCCATTGTGCAAGCAAGAAAACTACAAGTGAGACTCCTTCCTTCTCTCCCACAATCTTGACATGGTATCAGAGCCTTGTTCGTGGTAAGGAGCTCAAGAAAGCAAGCCAAGCTCGCGGTGTTCTGGTAAGAGGAGCAGTGTTGCTTTCATTTTCTGTTTTGGGAGCAAGTCTCTGCAGGTAGCACAGCCGAAAAGTGCAAGAGTGCATTGTCTCAGGTTGAGACGCCCTTCGCGGTGAAGCAAGAGGGCAATATATGCTGCGGGACGGGGCTTTAGCCTTTGACGATCCTATTTTTTTTATTTGAGGCCATTTTGGGGCCTATTTTAGAGGCGGAAGTTTTCTGCACGCACTCAGAAAAAGGCTCAGTTTTATGTTGTGCGACCACTGTTCTACAGGTCGGTGAAAAGTTACTGTAGAAATTGCATCATATGCCTGTGCGCAAAGACCTTGGGAGTTACAGAATCATCCCTGTTGCCTGTTGATGCAAAATCGTCACTAGGAAGTGACTGTGTGGTTAAATAGCACTTTCGTCAGTTCTACATATTTGCCCTTGTGAGGCTGAAGCTGTGTTCTCTGCAGTGACAGAATTTTTTGTAGTGTTCTGTAATGGCGTCTGATTCTCTTTCACAGATTGTCACTGAAAAGCTTGACAATAACAACTTCCAAGCATGGAAGTTTAGAATGACGAATTTCCTTATGGAAAAGGATATTGGGAATTTGTTGCAGGAAATGAAGAAGAACTAGTTCTTCCTGATGTTCCCAATCAACAGCAAATGCAGGCATTTAAAGCATGGCATGAGAGAGCCAGGAAAGTTATGTACTGGCTGTCTATTAGCATTTCAGACTCTATGATTGTGCATATTCAAGATGCAAGTACGCCAAAGGAGGCATGGGATACTTTGTCAAAAATGTATAGCACAAATACGCAAGCCAGGAAAATGCAGCTCAAGCAAGAGTTGCATAATGTGCAAAGAGAAAGTATGAGCATCAATGACTACCACATGAAGGTGAAGAAGATTGCATATGCACTTGCTTCCATTGGGTCGCCAGTGGAAGATGATGATTTAGTTTCTGTGACCTTGAATGGTCTAGAAAAGGATTATGCACAGTTTCGGACATCCATTTCAGTTCATGAAAGATTTTCTGATTTTGAGGAGTTGATTGCTCTTCTAATTTCTGAGGAGCAGAGAAATGGTGGTGCATCTTCTTCAGGAGGAACTTCAAAAGAAGTTGTCTTCTACTCAAATGCTGGAAGAGGTAGAGGCAGAGGTAGACGAGGCCGATCTGGAGGCCGTGGTAGAAATCAGAATATGCAGCAAACTCAAGAAAACCAATCCTATGGAGGAGGACGTGGTAACTCTAAAGGCAGGGGGAGCCAAAGAGGTCGTGGTGGATGGCAAAGAGGCCAAAATGCAAACAGCAATGTTGAATGCTACTACTGTGGTAAAATGGGTCATATGACTAAAGACTACTATAAAAAGTAGAATGACATCATGAATGGGAAATTGCAACAAGGGAATTATGCATCTTCTAGTAGACAGGGTGATGACAGAAATGAGCATTTGTTTATGGTGCAGCACATGAACAATTCTGTGACAAGTGCAGAAGAAAGCAAAGATGTGTTGTATGTTGACTTAGGTGCATCAAACCACATGACAGGTCATGCAGATTGGATAGAGGATGCAAGGAAAATGGAAAAACCAGGATTTGTGGAGACTGGTGATGATACTGCACATCCTATTGTGCAGATTGGGAAAATTCCTTTGTCTATGCAGGATGGGAAAAAGAAATACCTGTTCGATGTATTTCATGTCCCGAATATCACCAAGAATCTGGTTTTTGTTGGTCAAATGGTTGAGCAGGGCTTGCAGGTCAAATTTAATCCTCATGGATGCTTTGTTGAGGATATGAAAAATAAAGGTCGCTTGATAGCAAAAGGAAAGAAGAAGGGCAGAATGTTTACGTTGGATGCAGACATGCCTGAATTGAGTGCAGCAATGTTTGCACATGGGACCGGTGTAGTTGCAGATATTGATATCTGGCATAAACGCATTGGTCATGTTAATGTACAGCGACTTAAATCAATGCAGGCCCAAAATATTGTTACAGGATTGCCTAAATTCAATGTTGCAGAAATGCATAAGGTATGTGAAGCCTGTCAATTTGGAAAACGGGCAAGGAAACCATTTCCTAGACATGTTCAAGAGAGTAAGAAGCCATTGGAATTAATCCACTCTGATGTGTGGACTACTAAAGCTGCATCTCTTGGAGGCTGTCATTATTTTGTCACTTTTATTGATGACTATAGCAGAAAAGTTTGGGTGTATTTTATGAAAAAGAAAAGTGAAGTTTTTGGGCATTTCAAAACTCTTAAAGCTATGGTTGAAAAAGAAACATGCCTGCAAATAAAATGCCTAAGGTCAGATGGAGGGGGAGAGTACCTCTCAAATGAGTTTGCAAGGCTCCTGCAGGAGCATGGCATAAAGCAGCAATATTCATGCAGTCATACCCCACAACAAAATGGAATTGCAGAAAGGAAAAACAGGCATATTGGAGAGGTATCTCGTGCCATGCTCAACGAAAAATACTTGCCAGATTTTTACTGGGCTGAAGCAGTTGCTACAGCAGTCTATATAATGAACAGGACTCCCACTGCAGCAATACATGGGATGACTCCAGAGGAGAGGTATACTGGTAGGAAACCAGATATTTCTCATTTGAAAATTTTTGGTTGCATTGCCTATGTACATGTGCCAGATGAGTTGAGATCCAAGTTGGATCCAAAAGCTGAGAAGTGCATCTTTATTGGTTACTCTCTATAGCAAAAAGGGTATAGATGCTATAACCCTTCTAGTCGTAAGTTTACAGTGAGCACAGATGTTGTTTTTGATGAGATGAGTAGCTGGTATAAACCAGTAAATGTGATTGATGATATAGATGCACAAAATGGTAATGCTGCACAGAATTCACAGCAGCAGTCACAAAATATTAGTGGACTTGGAGCGTCCTCTAGCAGTGGTTCACATTCTTCGCCATGAACAGGCAAATTGAGATCAGGAGAATCTTCTCAAAGCAATGCAGATAGTGGTATGTATGTATCACGAAAAGGAAAAGAGAAGGTTGATCAGCCCATGTTTGATGTGAATGCAGGTCACTCTTATGTGGATGGTGAATCCAGTGGCTCAGAACAGAGCATTGATGATGAGTTGGGTATTCCTTCTATTGTTACACCTGGAGTAAGGAAGACCAGGGATATTTTGAGAGCACCTGGGAGTGAACCTACTTTGCACAGGTCTACAAGAGCTAGGTATCCTGTGGATAGGCTGAAATATAATGGATTTACAGCCATTCACTATGCATATATGGTCAAAGTGATACAGGAACTAGAACCCACTTCTTTTGAGCAAGCCATGGGAAAAGAAAAATGGGAGAAAGCCATGGATGAAGAAATGGATTCCTTGGAAGCAAATGCTACATGGGAATTGGTACCTTTGCCTAAAGGTAAGAATGCAATTGGCTGTAAGTGGGTTTATAAGATGAAGCACAATGGAGATGGTTCTGTGAACATATACAAGGCAAGATTAGTAGTCAAGGGGTATGCACAAACATATGGCATTGACTATGAAGAAACATTCAGTCCGGTTACAAGGATGGCAACCGTAAGAGCAGTCATTGCTATGGCTGCATCAAAGGGATGGTCTTTACATCAGATGGATGTAAAGAATGCCTTCTTGCATGGTGATTTGCAAGAAGAGGTCTATATGGAGCAGCCACCAGGTTATGTGCATGCTGTTCATCCTGAGTTTGTTTGCAGGTTGAAGAAAGTCTTGTATGGCTTGAAGCAAGCACCTAGAGCATGGTCTGACAAGATAGGACAGTATCTTGTCACTATTGGCTTTCAGATTTCCAAGGCAAATTTCTCACTTTATGTGAGAAAAACAGAGAAATGTATTATGCTACTTGTCATTTATGTTGATGATTTGATTATGACAGATGACAGTGATGAAGATATCCTTCATGTGAAAATGCTATTGAAGCAGAAGTTTGAGATGAAGGATTTGGGAGAGCTGCATTATTTCTTGGGCATTGAGGTGATTAGATCACCAAGTGGGATACAGCTCTTGCAAAGGCAGTATGGATTGGACATGCTGTCCAAATATGGGATGACAGGCTGTAAGCCTATTTCAGTTCCTTTGGAGCAGAATGTGAAGCTGAGCGCAGATGCAGGTGAGCTTCTGGAAGACCCTACTATGTACAGACGCATAGTAGGAAGCTTGATTTATATGACTATTACCAGGCCAGATTTGAGCTATGCTGTTGGATTGGTAAGTCAGTTTATGCAAGCTCCAAGGAAACCACATTTGGATGCGGCTAGACGCATACTTAGGTATGTGAAGTCCACATTGCAGTATGGACTATTTTATGAGACTCGGGTTCAGATACAGTTGCATGGATACACTGATGCTGATTGGGTTGGTAGCATTTCTGATAGACGATCTACCAGTGGATATGTGTTCTCTTTTGGGAATGCTGCAGTCACTTGGAGCAGCAAGAAACAGCCTACAATTGCCTTGTCCAGCACAGAGGCTGAGTACAGGGGCGCAGCAATGGCTGCATGTGAGGTAGCTTGGTTGCATAAGCTACTTTATGATATGCATCAGCCTACAGATGGGCCAGTTGTCATTTATTGTGACAACATGAGTAGTATACACTTGGCAAATAACCCAGTCATGCTAGAACAAAGCACATTGAGGTGCATTATCACTATGTGCGGGAGAGGGTTTTACTAGGTCTTATTGATCTAGTTTATGTCAGCACAGAGGATCAGGTAGCTGACATATTTACGAAGGCATTGGGCGCAGAGAAGCTGTGCATGTTCAAAGACCTGCTTGGTGTGTAGGAATTGGGATTGAGCTTGAGGGGGAGTGTTGAGATATCGAGCTCCACTCGTGATATGCCAGGGTGACCGTTGTGCATTTATGTCACCGACTTGTCAGTTGCAGATGCGGTTGGTACACCGCCCATGAATAATAGCTACATGATACCTATCCTTATCTACTCTAGTTCGTGGCTCAGTTAGTATGCCACCTTAGTTAGTTGAGTTTGGTTTGAGACCCATATATAGGGTTCTTCTATTTCTATGTACTAGAGTTCTTTTGGCTTACACAACTAAGAAGAGAAAAACTATTTTGAGCCTCCATCTGTGTGTGTATTCCCCCATTGTGCAAGCAAGAAAACTACAAGTGAGACTCCTTCCTTCTCTCCCACAATCTTGACAATCTCATCATCCATAAGAAAAACGACGTTGAACAGCAAACTTCGAGACATCACTTGATCACAACTCCTAAAAAAGGGGCTCAAGAAAATAGGAACCAACGATTAGTAAAAGAATCAGAAAAATAGAAACCAAAGAAAATAAATCAAGAAAATAGAAAAAAAGGAGCTTCGAGACAATGGGCCAGAATGGCGCAAGTGAGGCCCAAGGACCTTCCTAGGGGGGCTGCCATCGCACCGTTGTGACCCATGCTAATTTCGCTAGGTGTGTTGAAGGCCAATGGGCCAGAACAGCATGAGTGAGGCCCAAGGACCTTCCTAGGGGGGCCTCTATTGCACCGTTGTGGCCCATGTTGATCGAGCTAAGAGTGTTGAAGGCCAATAGGCCTGAATGGCGTGAGTGAGGCCCAAGGACTACCAATCGATCCCCTTATTGCACGAGAGATTTTTCCTAGTCCGGTGGTGTAAATGTTTTGACCTAAAGGCAAAGATCCCCCAAATGACCTAAAGACAGGACAGAGGAAAGCAGGGAAAAGATGAGAGGTGCAAGAGGGATTGCTTTTGGTTTGTGATAGGAGAAGATGAGAGGCGGCAAGAGGGACCATCGTCGTACACCATTGTGACCAGTAAGGGAAGATTAAGCATACCTTGTATGAGATGGAAAGAAAAGCAGGCAGAAAACAAGAGGTGCAAGAGGGAAAAAAGCAAGGAGAAGACTCGAGGTTCATCAAAGCCAGCCGTAGGAAAAAGATGCAAGGTTTGTCAGAGCGAACCGCAGATGACAGCGTGGAGAGGACGAACTCCAGAGGAACATGACTCATGAAACTAATTTCCTAGGAAGTTTGTTCATACTATTCACATTTAAAACAACTTGAAGTGACCTGCATCAATCTTGTTATAGGCCACGGCCTCGACGAAAGCTCATTCTTTTTTTCTTTTTTTAGAGAAACAAAATTTGATTAAAATGAAAAAAAGAATTACAAAGTGCCATGAGGAAGGTCCATGGCGAGACTCTTAGTAGCAACTCATACTAACCATGCACGCAGGCTCAGAACCAAGCACATAATAGGAATCAGAACCAATATGGAATGTGCATAATAGGCTCAAAACTAAGCACATAATAGGACAAGTTTGTAGATAAAACACAAGAAATGGACACCAAATTTGCTAATCAGCTTGAAGCTAAGGATGTGGTCATGGATGAATAGACTTTCCCTTTCTCCTTCTAAAGAGAATCAAGGAGCCCTAACTTCATAGAGGTTTAACCTAGCACTAGCGCACAAGGTAAGTTACTTCTTTGTATTGATGCATGTTCCTTGCCTCTTCGTGTTCATGTTGCTCACCTGGTTCCCCTACCTCTTCGTGTTTGTCGCCTAGTCCCCTACCGCTTCATCCTTGCATCTTTGAGTTGCTCACTGTCAGAACGCAAAGCTTCTCATCTACCAAGGTATGTTAAGCCTCTCATCTTCCAAGCCTGGTTATCTTCTTTGCAATAGGATTCCATTACTCTTTGTCTCGCTTCCTCTCTTCTTGGGCCATCATAGTGCGAGAGAGGCCCCTCAATCTGTCGACCTCGCCCCTTCACCCCGTGATGACCTCCCTTCCTAGGCCATCACAATGCAAGAGAGGCCTCTCAATCCATTGACCATGCCCCCCTTGCCTCGTGATGACCTCCCTTCTTGGGCCATCATGATTCAAGAGAGGCCCCTCAATCTGTCGACCACGCCCCCTCACCCTGTGATGACCTCCCCTCTTGGGCCATCACAGTGTGAGAGAGACCCCCCAATCTGTTGACCATGCCCCCCTCGCCCTGTGATGACCTCCCCTCCTCGGCCATCATGGTGTGAGAGAGGCCCCTCAATCAGTCGACCACGTCCCTTGGCCTTGTGATGACCTCCCTTCTTGGGCAAGCAGGGTGCAAGAGAGGCCCCTCAATCCGTCAACCGTGCCTCCCTCACCTTGTGATGACCTCCTCTCCTAGGCCATCACAATGCAAGAGAGAACCCTCAATCCATCGACCATGCCCCCCTGCCCCGTGATGACCTCCCTTCCTAGGCCATCACGTTGTGAGAGAGCCTCAATCCTCTTGTGCCCCCCTTGCCCTGTGATGACCTCCCTTCTTGGTCTAATGCAAGGCCCAAGGACTTATTATCATATGATTGCAAATGCCACGATGAAAAGGCCAACCACAACAAAGCCTTGTGTCAAACCAAGGTGATGCTACATTACAAGTTCAATCCCAGGAGACAAAGATACAATGCACACAAGGGAGTTCTTGACAAGCTTAGGCACATTTTGTGCCACATGTAGCTTGCAATCTCGAGGCTCCCTTTCTAGAGGGTTGTCAGAGATATCTGCAAGTGTCATAGAATAGGGATGTAGTGGACCACCGCCTCTTCCCTCCTTTCCCTCCAAGAGATCTGTGAAGATTTCTTCACTGAATTCATGGAGGATTCCTACATGCTTGCTGCTTATGCACACAGGGTTACTATGATGGCAAGAGACTTTGACACTAACAAGAGACTACGCTATAGATATGATCAGCTACTTCAACCTCCTCCCATCCATGACCCTCGCATGCATGACATCCTTGTGACCCCTCCTTTCCATCTAGAGCGCCATAACACAGAATCATGTCAAGCGTCTCACCCTCTCAATACAAGGTCGTAGAGAGTTCATGAATCATAGATTTTTGTTGAGAAAGTTTTGCAAGAGCAACCCCTGCCCCATCCCTAGGAGTCCCAGCCCTAGGAGTTCCAGCCCATGGCTGAGGCAGAGCCCCAACCCCAACTAGGAGGCCCAGCAGCAACTGGAGTCCCATCCCCATCCCTAGTCACAATTGGAACCCCAGCAACCGGAGCCCCAGGCCTAGCCCATGGCCGAAGTTGGAGCCCATGACCCAACCACAAAACTTAGAAGCCGACCCCTCTGAAGAGCACCAAGATAGTATTGACGGGTGCATCATTAGCATGCTCAGGGTGGAGGTGGAGGTGGAAGTTGCCTCTAGGATTACAAGAATATGCTAACCTCCACTTCAAACCTTAGAACAAACTAGAACAGATCATTATACTCAAGCAAACATCAACAAATCCATCAAAGAAATTACTTATTGCTTGGCATTTTGAAAGCCGGATGACCACAAACACAATAGTGCATGTAGCAATGCTGTAAGTATTCTATTCAATTATCTTTTATTTAATAAGTATTTGATCAAATGCTTGAGTCTTACTTGCCCAATTGTTATTATGTATAGGTTCAGTTTGGTGACTCTAGCAAAGGAACATCAAAGACAAGTTTTTATTCTTGGCCCTCTATTTTCCATTGTATTGTGCAATGATGCACAAGCATTCATTCAACAGCTTGACTAGTTCAAGCCTGTCAGGTTGAATGATGCTAAAATCATCTGTATGGTCTATAATCAAAGGTATGTTGTGACTATTAAAGAATATCTTTAAGAGGTCTTAAGTGAGCATGCTACCAATAATTATTTTTCTGTTAACTTAGTGACCATTGGAGCTTTTTGTTGTATTCAATCGAGACGAATACAATATTTTTAGCAAATTTGGGGAGATCTAGTGGATTCCATGGTCGAGTTAGATAGTAAGTAACCTCAACACTATATTCAATTATTTCATTCTATGAAAGTTCAACGCATTTGGTAACATCAAGGTGTCTTTATAGTTGTGCAAAAAAAAATTTGATGATGTGTACAAGCATTTGGTGTTGGAGTGGGCTAGCGGATGCGATGCAAATATAGCGGGTCATGGTGCCCATCCAGTCAGACGCATTCTCTTGTGGATGGAGAATCACTCTAAATGCCTCACTTTTATGCATGTAAATTCTTGATATTCCTAATGTAAGTAGAGTGACTTATTCATGTTTATTTATATGTATGCAATGTGCATTGATAGGTAAGGTGCATGTGTTGCTTTCTTTTCATGACATTCCATTGCACTGTTATAGTGACTCCACTATCACCCGGTATACCCTGGTCACTCAACAGGGTATATTGGCTAGCATTGACAGTCGATGGGCCGAGGAGGTAGCCCTACAAGAAGTTAACAAGCACCAGTAACTAGAGTGCCTTGTACAACAAGAAGAACTAAATCGTGCCGCTGCTATAAGGTATGTAGAGGCTATGTGGCAATTTGAAATAGACCAAGTAGAGGTGGAGGAGTTTATACAGGTGAGAAGGGCAGAACCAAGAGGGAGTGGGGAGAAGAATTGGAATAGGTAGCATGGGATGACATGGAGGCTGCCCAGTTGACCAAAGGGAGTGCTAGACACAACCCCCTCCACGGCGCCATGGGAGTCAACAAAGGTGGAGGCGAAGGGGGAGGGGGAGAGAATCAGCTCATTGATAACAAAAGTAGTAGACATGGACTCCAGAACATCAAATGTATTATCGTTCAAGAGCATGTATTATACATTGGGGTGATCATAGTTATCAAGTTTACAGTGTATTGTCAATTTGAGAGGTCTCCTCTTGTATTCTAACCCAATGATGATTGTGATAATATCGACCTTGCCTCCATTTTACGAGTCATTCAAGTGCATTTGAATTTTTGAATGCTTTGATCTTCTTGTCTTTATTTATCCTATCATCTTATACTGCTTGTGCAATGGTTGATGATTTTAATTCCTCTTTTCTCTGAACTATCTGCAATATCCTTCTGTAAATCCATTAGAATAGCTCACAAAGACTGTTGGCTTTTCTACTACTACCACCACCATGTTGGGTATGCCTGAAATACGCATTACGTGCATGTAATGGGACTTTTCCATGCCTTGTGTGCTCCAAATACTTGAATCTCCATACTTTTCAATGAAATATGGCATATGATTGTATATTATGTGCTGCAGATAAATGGTTAGCCTCTTAACAGTGTTTAGTAGACACAGACAATTTTATTCTAACATGTATGAAACCAAAGACTTGGCTTAACATGTAGTGTGTGAAATTGATGTCTTCCCATGCTTTTAGGAACTCTTTCTTGAATAAATCTAGAGTAATCTAAAATGTCTTTTTGTTTGTATTTGTCCACGTCTCCTTATCCAACATTTGAAATATGATATCCATAGCACGCCACACATCTGTCTTTGCATGTCTTGAAAGAGGTTTGTGATCCTTTACTGTGTTGTGCAGCCTTCTCCATTGCTTAAATGCAATTCTACTTACATGCATCCTTTTGTAGTACTTTCCACATTTGGTAAGCTTTTTGTTGCCTATTGTCAATGGGTCTCGAGAGGAATCATCTTGCCTTCACATCTCCAAGAGAAACATTTCTTGGTATGTCTATTTTGTTGTTTGACTTTTTTTTATCCTACACAATTTGTACCTCTCCTCCATGAAGCTTCATGTCTGCCAATAACATCTCAAGAGGAATCATCTTGCCTTCACATCTCCAAGAGAAACATTTCTTGGTATGTCTATTTCGTTGTTTGACTTTTTTTTATCCTACACAATTTGTACCTCTCCTCCATGAAGCTTCATGTCTGCCAATAACATCTCAAGAGCAGCAATCCCCTTCTTTCATTCTTTGTGGTTCCCTAATCTTCCAAGAAAATCCAATGTACAGGTTGACAAGCTTCTCAATCACCTGACAAAGTGCATGCATTGTACATATATGTACATTCAATAGAGATATATCAAATATTGGTTTGAAATCTTTGTCGAAATGGTGACAATTAGGCACCTTCTTCCACCACTTTTGATCAAGTGTTTTTCCATCCTCCATGCAATACGTGTAAGGAAGGGTGACTGGGCCTCTGTTACAATTATATAAGCACTTTAGAGTCTTCAAGTCTGATGCAAGATGCCAAGTAACTTGAAAGTTGCCCCTGTTTTGAACCAGTAGTGTCTTTTGTATTTTCATTTTAGCATTAATAACATCTAGTAGTGGAGTCTTCTAAAAGACCCATTCCAATGCTTCATAATTCTCTGACACGACCAAAAATTTCCCAAGCCACCATAAATTCATTTCGGACTATACACTAAAGTAATGGGGATCATCCTTTGGCATGTTTGCCATTTCCCTGTCCATCAATGTAATGGCTACCCTCTCCATCTTAACGTCTTTTAGAATAATCTAACACTCATCCATCTTTAATGTAAAGTTCAATATGCCATTTGTCCATTCATGTGAGATGTTGTAAAACTCAACCATTCGAACCTGTAGTATCTCCAAATCAATGAACATTCATCATAGACAACCATACCCTGTCCTAGGAGTATCTTTCTTTGAGGAAGAAAAATTCACCATTATTAATTAACTTAAAAATTATAGCCTACATGCTCATCAAAATTAATCAATCAAGCTCGTAGTTAGTTCTAAACCTAGGATATTTGGACCAATTTGCTATGTCAATATGACAAGTTGACTACGAGTCCTAGATTCGAAATAATCAAAAAGGACGATATAATTCTTCTTGAGAAGAATGATAGTCTATGAATTCTTAGGAAAAATACCACCTTATTTATGTATGTAATCTCTTGGAGAAATTGTGATTCTAAAAATCCGTGTAAAAGTGACCAACCTTTGATAAGGATCACAAACAAAAAAAATACATGCAAAGACATTGACAACTAAGAAGGAAGATTAATCTAAGTTTAGATCTCAAAAAAAGGGGGGGACTTAGATAAGACAAATCCAAAGGAGAACTAGGAAAAATCTAAGAGTTAGAAGAGAACCAAATTGAGAAGGATTGTCTCTAAGTTAAGATCTTGCTTCATTGCCTTTCTATTTGTTAGAAATATTACTTGAAGAAGAATTGCTTGTGCTTGTAGTAGCGATGCATACAAGTTTAACTTGATGCACTAAGGAAGTTGATTAGATAATCAAAAAATCTTAATATACTAAGCCTGTAATAGGATATAAAGGAAAGCACACTAGACCTCCCCCAACGCTAGTTGTGAGTCCCTTTTCCAAGGGGGAATAAATTACCACCTCATAGAGTTTTGGACCGTGACTCCAATGATGAGAGGTCACTGCATAGGGGAATCCTTGGGTAAGAGGGATTGAGGATACCAAGGGGACTTTGGCAACTCCTAGAAATTGTCCAAGCTCCCACGTGATTCAAGATGGACTTCCTGAGGTC
The DNA here is from genome assembly GCF_053477565.2 of Lygodium microphyllum. NCBI lineage: Eukaryota > Viridiplantae > Streptophyta > Polypodiopsida > Schizaeales > Lygodiaceae > Lygodium > Lygodium microphyllum. Next base: position 110,521,064 of record NC_141164.1, read on the forward strand.
CTTATACTAGTTAGGAGTAGAAACCTTAGAGAAATAAAGGTCTTTGTACCGTTCTTCCATATGGGTGGAAGATGAACACTTGTATAAGAATTTTCTATTAAATAAAGAAGCTATCTTCCAAAATGTTTGTTTTTATTGTGTGTGTGTTATGATTTTTATGTGAATAAACATTGTGATTAAAAGGATTAATTAAGGAAGATGATTTTATGTGTACAACTTAAATATGTTAGGTAGGTAGATAACTAAAATTATCAAACCGAGGGAATCAGAAGGGCATGATTCTTAACAAATCCGCCCTAAGGTAGGGTAGTCTTGGTAAGCCAAGAGCTTCTCACAAATTTGATGTGTTAGAGTATAGGAAAATTTGACTCTTAGAATCAATTAGGACCTTGAGTCCATATCATTTTAGAGGAATAGAATGAGACTTTGCCTTATGGGTAAAGGGGTCAGCAAACTCATATTCCGTCTCATTTTTAGTCTCCTTGAACTAGTTGCGATACGAGTTAGGTTCAATTCTTTGAGTAATCTAGTGCAAGCAGTTACTCAAAGGATGATGCTAGTTAATCTAAATAAGAGATCTTCACTTATCTAGAAATCAAAATTCAAGTTGATTTTTGTGGGAATGGCCAAGATCATCCATTGCGAAGTGGACTTGAGAGAGTTTAGGTAGCAAACCTTTAACTGGAATAAGGTGAGCAACCTTAGATAACATATCCATAATGACTAGGATTGAATTATATCCACCTTAGAGACATGATAACCCAATTACAAAATCCATATTAATGAATTCCCACTTCATTTGTGGAATGTCAAGTGGTTGGAGCTTTCTTAGCATCTTGATGCTCTCAACCTTGACCCATTGGCAGTTCAAGCATTCAGTGCTATATTTAAGTACATCTCCTTTGAGACTTTCCCAATGAAAACTTCTTTTTACAATGTTGAGAGCCTTTGCATAGCCTGGATGTCGTGAGAAAGGAGAATCATTCGCTTCCCAAATTATCTTATTCTTGAGGTCTTGACTTCTTAAAATGCACAGTCTCATCTTGAAGTAGATAAGTCCTCCTTCTATAGAGAGACTCAAATACTGGAATTTGAAGAACTTAGGGTTCATTTCTTTGGATAGGACTTATTTTATCATCTATTGATACCTTGGGTCCTTAGTTGCTTCCTCCTTAGCCATTTCTATTATTGGATTACTAGGCATTGACACCATTTTTGTTAGAGATCTTACCTTGGAGGGTTCTTTTGAAATAAGGGCATTGAGAGATGCTTTGCGGCTTAGGGTGAATACAATGGATTCTCCTTACATGGCATGTGCTTAATTTCAAAGTCATACTCTTGCAAGACTTCAATCCATCATTGTTGCCACATGTTTAGATTAGATTGAGTAAAGATCCATTTGACATTTTTATGGTCAATGACTAAGGTAAATTTGTTACCAAGCAAATAGTTTCTCCATAGTTTGAGAGCATGAATTATAGCAAGTAGCTCTAGATCATGGTTAGCATAGTTCTTCTCATGAATCTTCAACTTCCTAGAATAGTAGGCATAAGTGATAAGCCAGTGGCCATATGAGTATCATAATGACCACCAACGTGCTAAGTGTAGATGTGCAGACTCATCTAGCCAAGCCGTCCATCATCAATGTCCGCACATATTGAGCTTGCCATCTCAACACTCCCCCTCAAGCTCAATTCTATCTCTGCAACTCCAAGTAAGCTTCGGAACTTTCAAAGCTTCTCTGCACCCAATGCCTTTGTGAAAATGTCAACTATCTAATCTTATGTGTTGACATATACCAAGTCAATCTCTCCTACAAGTACCTTCTCTCTCACAAAGTGGTAGTGCACCTCAATGTGTTTTGTCCTAGCATAGAACACTGGATTTCTAGCTAGCTATATGATGCTCATGTTGTCACAATGAATGACAACTGGACCATCTCCCTGCACATCCAAATCACCTAATAATTTTTGCAGCCATACCACTTCACATGCTGCCATAGCAGCACCTCTATACTCAGCCTATGTACTCGATAAAGCAATTGTAGGTTGCTTTTTGCTGCTCCATGTAACTGCTGCACTACCAAGGAAAAACATGAATCCACTTGTAGATCTTCTGTCTGACATGCTACTAGCCCAATCTGCATCTATGTATCCAAAGACCTGTACGTCTTTACCTGCCTCATAAAAAAGTCCATAATGCAAAATAGACTTCACATACCTCAATATACATCTAATGTATCCAAATGAGGCTTTCTAGGCATCTGCATAAACTGACTGACAAGCCAACAGCATAGCTCAAGTCTGGCCTTGTGATAGTCATGTAAATCAAACTCCCTACTATCCTCTTAAACATAGTAGGGTCTTCTATCTCATCTCCAACGTCGGTACTCAACTTCACATTTTGCTCCAAAGGTACTGAAAGAGGCTTACATGCTGTCATACCATACTTGGATAACATATCCAAGCCATACTGCCTTTGGGATAGCCATATACCATCATCACATCTGATCACCTCAATACCAAGAAAATATCTCAGCTCACCCAAATCTTTCATCTCAAACTTCTTCTTCAAGAAGTCCTTAACTTAAGCAATCCCATTATCACTGTCACCTGTAATAATCAAGTCATCCACATAGATGACTATGATGACCAAACCTGCACCTCCCTTTCTCACATAAAGTAAGTGATCAACGTCAGAAATAAAAAATCCAATATTAACAAGATACTCTCAAATATTGCTTCAGCCTATAAAGCGTCTTCTTTAACCTGCACACATATGTGGGATGCTCTAAATCCTCATAACCTGCTGGTTGCTCCATATACACTTCTTCTTGCAATTTACCATGCAAGAAGGCATTCTTAACATCCATTTTTTGCAAACTCCAACCTTTGGCTACTGCCAAGGTAATCACACACCTAACAGTTACCATCCTAGCAACTGGACTGAACGTCTCTGTTGAGTGTTGAAATGACTTGTTTTTTGGCTGATTTTTGTTGTTTTTGAGAGCTGAATGGTTGATTTTATGAGATGATTGATTGGTTTGGAAGTGGTTTGAGAGTGTTTTGGATGATATTGATTGTGTTTTGGAAGTTCATGATGTTTATTAGTAGAAATATGAGGTTCTATGATATTCTGATAGGTTCTGATTAGTTCTGTATACCTTCTGTATAGCTTCTGTTTTGTTCTAATTGTCTTCTGTAAGGAGGGATGGAGTATTGATTGATGAAGATTGAGATCTTGTGAAAGCTTATTGAATGTTTTGTGAGATTTTGGAATGGTTTGAGTATGAGTTATGAGGTTTTGATGACCTTCTGTAACCTTCTATAGGTCTTCTGTAGAGCTTCTGTCTCTGTTCTGTTCTGTACTGTAGCTATTCTGGTACTGTACTGTGACTGTTCTGTATGCTTTTGTATGTGTTCTGATGGATGAAAGTGTAGCTTGGGAAATTTTTCTAGCCTTGGAAAGAGGTGAATACAAGTGCAAAAGAGCTGAAAGAAGTGAAAGAAGTAGCTGCTGAAGACTTAAGTAAAGACTAGAGTGAAGTGACAGTAGTGAGCTATGAAAGGACACTGTAGTGGCTCTGGTGACTCTTCATATCAGACATACCTCTTGGGAGGGGTATCCACGATCTAAGAAGGATTATTGAGAGTGATTTTGAGAGATTGTAGTGAGGAGATGATGTATTATTGATGGAGAGAGAGAGAGAGAGTCAGAGATAGTCAATTCTACTGAATAGAGTGATTGTATATGAGAGATTGAGAGAGAAGACTATGAAGATATTGAAGATGAATACTATGTGATGTATTTCCATTCAAAGATGGTGTATTCCTTTGCTTTCTTTGTTATATTGATGGATTTTGTGGAGATATTGAAGAATATGGTTGATTCTATCAAATCCGTTGGAGATCTACATGATGCTGCATGAAGATTTGTTGTGCCTGGTGTTCTTTTCTTCATTGTGATCATATAAAACATAATAAACAAGCTTGTTGATGTTACAAGATATATTTTCTTGCAAGAGAATTCCCTTTTTCTTGGTGTTCCTCTTGGGGCTCCATGTTTTTGGTGCGCAGCCGGGGAAACTTGCCATCAACAAGCACCAGAAGAGGCTGAAAATGAAGGAAATGGCATTGCCAAGAAGAGAAGAATTCAATGGATGTTTGTAAAGTTCCTTCTTCCACTGAAGAGCTGGAATTTCTCATAATCAAAGCCACTTTCCACAAGAAGTTCATTCCACAATGGCGGAAACACATCACCATCATGATGCATGCTCTATGTAGTGGACAGTTTCCTCTTCCTGTTGAAGCAGCAAAAACTTGCATCTTGGTGGCAAACTGTTTGGGGACAAACTGAAGAGAAGAAACAGAGAGAATGACCATACATGGAAGATTTGGCATTCATTGAGAAGTTTCCAGACATCATCAAGTGGGAGATTGTGAAGAAGCTTCAGGAGTCTTGGTCTGTAGAGGTTCACAGAGACAAGAAGGAAAAGAGTTGGAATTTGTTCGTAGATGCTCAACAGCAAGATACGTGGGATGCTTGGTGCACTGACAACCTTCTATTTGTTCAATTGGCAACCCACTGGAAGTTGGTAGATAGAGTGTTCTTCACAACATATACTGTTGAAACCATCAGAAGCTGACATTACTATGATGATGGCACCACCACAATGCTCAGACGTATGCATTTTGACACCTTCAGAACCGAATACCTTTCTCTGTGCAGTGGCATGAAAGCAGAATTTAGAGACGTTGAAAAGAAAGAAGTAAAAGAAATGTTGGCAAGAGAGTCCTCCAGAGACTGAAGCCTTCTGTTAACCCTCTGTGGAGCACTAACAACATAGTGGAACCAACCCCCTGATGGATGACGCAATAAAGAGGCAAGCATTAGAACGAGTCCAGAGGTACGTGAGAAGAGAGAAAGCAAAAATCAGAGCCGAGAACGAGCTCACAGCAGAAGCCACCTTTGACACCCTTGCGAAACTATTTATAGAAGTCTCAATGCACATCAAGCCCTTCCTCCTCCTGCTGGAGGTCCACTTCCAAGCCAGATCCGTCATGGAAATATTGATGACAGGCCAGCGAATGTAGTCCCATTACTAGTTTTTAAGGGAGAGTACAATGAAGACCCCGATCTTCATGTAGTAGAGTTTATGGTAGCATGTGTGGCTAACAATGCCAGAACCCCTGAGCATTGGTTAGCAATATTCCCCACCACTTTCAAGGGCGCAGCGTTTCAGTGGTATGAGAGACAAGCAGAAGGAACTTTTGGCACATGGGACGACCTAAAGTTGGCCTTCCTCACTAAATTCAAGCGTGAAGGTTTTGAAGAGCGGATGCGAGAGGAATTTATGAACCTAAGTCAGTCCTCTGGAGAAAGAGTAGAAGCTTATGTCTCACGAATGGAATCCATCCTGAAGAGATGGACTAACCATAATCTAGATTATGGCATTCAAAAGGGGGTGTTTTTCAGAGGATTACAACCAGAAGTCCGTAAGTTTGTGGAGTTGCAAAGACTAGCCACACTGCAAGCTGCAACAGAAGGTGCAAGACTGTACGACGAAGTGGAAGCTAGATTGGCTATGAATCTAGGAAGAGGAGTCCTACCTCCTCTGATGCCAGGAATGATGTATCCACCAAATGCAGTCCCAGGGACTGTCCCCTACCCCTACCAACAGATGCCCCCAATATCATAGTACAGTGCACCAAATCCACAGTGGCCACAATCCATGCCTCAAATGATGGTTCAACCACAACAACAATGGTATTTAGTGGAATTGGAAGTTGCTGCCATCACACGTGCAAAGAAGAAGGAACCACCTATCCAGAAAGAAAACAATCCTCCTGCCAGAACAGTGAAGTTCAATCTTCCACCAGAAGAACAGAACAGCTTGGCAGTGCCGTACAGAGCACTACAGTGCCACAGAGAGTTACAGAGACAGTTCCAGAGACAGGACCAGAGGTCCAGGAGATAGAAGAGGAGGAAGTGCCACAAGGGGTAGAAGAAGTTTCCATGATTCCTTTGTTGGAAGAAAGAGGGAAAATGAAAATGGGTATCGCCCCATTTCCTAACCGGTTAGAGAAGCCAGTGGATCCTATTAAGGAATACGTCCGACAATTATTGATGTTGTCTCCCAGTTGCCGAAAAAGGTTCAAAAGTATACTGACAAGACGACGTGGCTTAAGGATTGCTCCTCAACAGCAACAAAGTCCAATAAAGCTCCAGAGCCTGTCAAAGAAGTGAACGTAGCTAACGCCTTCCTAGATCCGGGTACCCCAGAGACTAGCGTGTGAATAGAAGGCTGCTTCATTGCAAATGCACTGATTGATGGTGGTTCATCAGTGAACATTATGACGGATGTGACAATGAAGGATCTAGGCCTACAAGGTGTGCAACCCACCCAATGGCTCATCAGACTGGCGGATCGGAGCAGAATCAAGCCTTTGGGCATTCTCCCATATGTGAAGACTACAATGGCTGGAAAAGATTATTGGCTAACCTATCTGGTGGTGAAGCCAAACTCTTATGGTACATCCTATCCCCTATTACTGGGCAGACCATGGCTTTTTGAAACCAGAGCAAGGATGGATTGGTTCAAAGGAACCTTGACCTTAGGTAGAGGACCCAACAAAGTGGTGCTGAAACTATATGGTTCTCAAAAAGGACATGGATCCACCTGCTTGGAATTATCTTCTGACTCCCCTAATGAGGCTACAGATGGAACATCAGCAGACGAAGATGCTATCAAACAGATCCTTCCCAAGAAAACAGTGGCACGTTCCTTAACAGTGGATACTGTACGCCAACTTTCAAAAGATGCAAAGCCATTGTCAATGGGTGAATACTTCCTGCCTGAACCAGGAACTATTTCCGAAATCACTTCTGACAGTGAGATAGAAGCATGGATGTACTGCTCTCCCTATTACATGGCCATAGCAGAGCCAGAGACAGAGGCAGAAGATGAAATAGAGAACCTGTTCTTCTCTTACAGAGCTCCTACAGAGACAAAGCCAGAGACAGAGACAGAAACAGAGACAGAAGCAGAGACAAAGACAGAGACAGAAGAGGATGGAGATGATATGGATGAAGAAGGTTATGAAAGTGAGCCAGAAGAGTCTATCTCATCTGCAGAGGATATATATGAAGAAGACGTTCTAGAGGCATCAGAAGCAGACGAGCTCATGCTATGGGACAGAATGGCGATGGTACCATTTGGTCTGGTAAATGGATCTTCTCATATGCAAAATCTTTATAAGAAATGGTTCAAGAAGACCAAGCCGTCTTTCAGCAGTGGCTCTTGCCATCCTCACCCATCCTTGCCAAAGAAAGATGATGATGATGCACCGTGTCAACAAGCACTAATCTTCAAGCCATCAGAAGAGGAGTCTTCAAGGCAAGAGGTAACTAATCTTGAAACCAAACCCGAAACGGCTCTAATCCCATTCCAACATCTCAAGGAGCACCCTAAGTCTCCACCAAAAGAAGAAGTTGGTTCTAGTGGGACATCAGAAGAGGACATCACTCCCTTGAAGGAGTCGGATCTATACCCAGAAGCAGTCCGTGGGACCTTCATCCGTGAAGTAAAAGGTGAAAGGCAGTTGACCTTTGTGGATGCAGAAGGCATTGAACGCCACTTGAAGGTGGGTAGCAGCCTCCCAGAAGAGGAGTTGTCAACCTTGTACAACTTGTTGAAAGAGAATTTGGACGTGTTTGCGTGGTCCTACAAAGACCTAAAGGGGATTGATCCCACAATATGTTAGCATCATATTGACTTGGAGCCTAATGCTAAGCCAGTACGGCAACGACAGAGGCGAATGAACCCGAATTACTCCACCTTGGTAAAAGCAAAGCTGCTGAAGCTTCTGGAAGCCGAGTTCATCTATCCAGTGGCAAATAGTGAATGGGTTTCACCCATCGTGGTTGTACCCAAGAAGAATGGCAAGCTTCGTATATGTGTTGACTTCCACAAGTTGAATTCCAAGACGAAGAAGGGTCACTTTCCTATCCCTTTCATAGACCAACTGTTGGACACAGTGGCAGGACATGAGCTTTATTCCCTTCTGGATGGATTCAGCGGATATAACCAAGTCCAAATCGCAGAAGAAGACCAATCCAAAACAACCTTCACCACAAAATGGGGGACCTACGCTTACCGAGTGATGTCATTTGGGCTCTGCAATGCCCTTGCTACTTTCCAGTGAGTCATGATGGCCGCCTTCCAAAATCATCTGCATGACTTTATTGAGGTATATTTGGATGACTTCTGTGTCTATAGTTTGATCCGTGAACACTGGGGACATTTGGAACAATGCTTTGACCGATGCCGGGAGTATGGGATTTCCCTCAACCCCGACAAATGCATCTTTGGGGTCTCTTCTGGAGTTCTGTTGGGCCACATTGTCTCTGCACAAGGGATATCAACAGACCTGCAAAGATCGAAAAGATCGCAGCTCTGACAGCACCCACCAACCTCAAACAGTTGAGGGGATTCCTAGGCCATGTGGGTTACTACAGAAGATTTATAGCCCATTTTGCAACAAAGGCAACCTCCTTGCACAAGCTTTTGAGGAAAGATGCAGAGTTTACTTGGACGGAAGAATGTGACAAAGCCTTCAATACTCTGAAGCAGTGTCTGATTGAGGCACCCATTCTGCAACCTCCTGATTGGACGAAGGAGTTTCATGTGCATACTGATGCATCTATTGAAGGCTTAGGTGCTGTCCTATGCCAAAAGGGCTCCTCGAAGCTAGATCAACCCATCTATTACACAAGCCGAAAAGTCACTGATAGGGAACGGAACTACACAGTGACAGAGCTGGAGTGCTTGGCAATGGTGTTTGCCCTAGAAAAGTTTTGCCACTATCTCCTATCCACCCACTTTAAATTTTATGTGGATCATGAGGCCCTATCCTTCCTGATGAACAAAGCAGATGTGAAAGGACGAATGATGAGATGGCTCCTTCTATTCTAGGAGTTCGACTTTGAGGTGATTACTAAGGTGGGTCTTTCCCATGTTCTGGCTGATCATCTGTCGCGTATCCCACAAACTGCAGACGAGGAGCAAGATGATCCAGACCTCCCTGATGCTTCCCTCTTCCTGGTAGAAACTGTAATTCCCTGGTATGCAAACATTGCCAATCTGTTGGCAACTCAATAGTACCCTCCTAGCATTTCCAGTCCAGAGAGGAAGAAGCTTATGTTAGAATCAGCCCCCTACACCCTGTTAGGCGGTGCACTGTACAAGAAATGCAAAGATGAAGTGCTCCGAAGATGTGTCACAGGAGATGAGATTGGGATTGTTTTGAAGGCTTGCCATGACGAGCCATGTGGAGGCCACTTTGCAGGAGAAGCTACGGCCAGGAAGGCTCTGCTAGCAGGATACTGGTGGCCTACCCTTCATAAGGATGCGTGTGATTACTGTAAAAGATGTGATGCTTGTCAGAGAATGGGAAAACCTACCAAGACAAGTGCCATGCCACTGTAACCTATCCTTCCCTTGAAGCCTTTCGAGAAGTGGCGCATCGACTTCGTAGGTCCAATCGATCCTCCCACCAGAAGGAAACAGAACCGATACATCCTCGTATGTACGGATTATGTCACAAAGTGGTGTGAAGCTAAAGCCCTAAAGCGGGATGATGGTAACAGCATGGCCATGTTCATGTACGAGAATATCATCACCCGTTTTGGCAGTCCCTTAGAGCTGGTAAGTGACAGAGGCACTCATTTCATTAATAAAGTCATGGAAGAGTTGACAGAGTTGTATAAGATCTGCCATCGCAAGTCCACTCCTTATTCCCCCAGAGCCAACGGCCAAGTCGAAGTCACGAATCGCATCCTCTGCTCAATTCTGACAAGAACAATTGCCGCACATCGTCGTGATTGGGATGATCGACTTACAGAGGCCCTCTGGGCGTACAGAACCTCCCATAAAGCAGCAACAAGACAGACACCCTTCCCAGCTGGTGTATGGTACAGAAGCTGTTTCCCTGTTGAATTGGAATTACCCTCTTTGAGAGTGGCTATCAAAGAGCATTTGGGGGACGATGATTCATTGCAACGCCGCTTCTGCACTTGGAATGTTTGGACGAAATTCGCAGGATGGCTCTACAATGCATGGAAGCCACGCAAGCTCGACGCAAGGCTTACCATGACAGCTTCATCAAGCACAAGGAGTTCAAAGAAGGTGATTTGGTCCTAGCCTATGATTCACGATTTGGCAAGTTTCTTGGCAAGCTCCAACAGCGGTGGATAGGCCCATATAAGGTACTTGCTGTCAACCCTAATGGCTCTGTCCAAGTGCAGACCGTTGATGCCTCTGATGATCCCTTCATGATTAATGGATATCGCCCGAAGAAGTACTTCCCTCCTTGGGGATCTTGACAATCACAGTCATCTGATCCTTTCCCTCGTTGGTGCGGCACTGTACTTCTTATGATGCTACTTCTGATAGCCGTTCTTCAACCACTTCTGATGAGGTGGACGCAACCCTCTGTCCCCTCAGCCTCATCTTCCAGCCTTGATCTCTTATCCTCTATTTTCCACCAGCGACAGTGACCAGGTTGGTTCTGATACATGGACTTTCTACCATTCCCTTGCTTAATTCAAAGAGAAAAAAAAAAGACAAAATAAATAAATAATAAATACATATCGGTCATGGGAGAAAAGGATTTAGGTCCCTGTCATGCTGCCCTATTCTTCGAGAAAAGATGGAAACACCCTCGGGAGTAGAAGAACAAGAAAAAGAAAAAGAAATAAAAAGTAAGAAAAACAAAACTATTATGGGAGAAAAGGAAAAAATTCCATGTCATAGCAGGCCTCGTTCCAAGAAAAGGTGGCAAACACCCTTGGGCGAGAAGCTGGCTGTGGAAAAGGTGGCAACACCCAGTAGTCCAGAAAGTGGATTCATTAATGGGTATCCCCAGGATCCAGTTCCGAAGCTGCCTCCCTTGGTACGCTGTGTCCTGGATCTCTCTACAGAGCGTCTAACTGTCCTCTAGCAGACGACATGTCCTATTCAACACAATGTTCGATTTGATGGCTACCTCCCTGGGTATGCCTCTTCAACAACTGATTATGCGATCTTCATCGACAAACAATCGAGTGATGCGAGCTTTCATCCTAACTGGATGGGGAAGTGAGTATGGTTGCCCTCTGTAACTATCAACAACGAGTGGGACAGAGGGTGGGGCGAGAGACCATTCTTTTCCCTTCAAATCAAATGAGAGGTGAGTAGTGTGAATGAAGTGTTGCACGCATGGGATGGGCCTCTCAATGCACAAAGCACAATTTATTTCTGTGCACTGCACCATAAGGCTCCGTGGCCTTCCTTCTCGCACCGTATGCCGGCACAGGGCGGGATGCACAGTTGCACCATCAAATGCGCACAAGGCATACAGCCTTTGCACAAGTGCCCGTGAGGATTACATCAATGGGTTTCAGGACATGGTTGCCCTCCTGTATCTATCAGTAGAGTGTGAGACAAAGGGTGGGCTGAGTGTGACTGGAGTTTCTTCAATCAATTACCGAGAGGTGAGATTGAGGGACGTTACGACATTTGGAGTCAGGTATGTTCCCGTTTCCCTATGCACCCATGGGGTGGGTCTCTACCGTCATCACAGGACACATCATCATGTTCTGTACACTGCATTGTAAGGCTCCCTTGCCTTCCTCCTTGCACTTATGCCAGACGGGTTCGACGCACTAATGCACCATCAACTGTGCACCCTGGCATACTCCTTCTGCACCATTCCCCTGTTGATTTCTAAATCGAGTATGCAATATGGGTTTCAATCCTTATTCCTCGAGTGATATTAGTCATGGGGTGCATGACGGTTTTTTCATTCCATTTGAGTGATTGTGAGTTGAGTGCAACATCCCTCATCATCGACAAATTTCCTGCGATTCCTTTAACCAGCTACCTCCCTGGGTGCTACCGCATGGTCCCTGCCATGAAGGACATGTGCCGAGAAGATGCCTTGGTACCTCCAGCAGCCAACAACAACACAGGACGTGCCATTGACAATCAACTTTGATTCTTGACAACATGGGCCAAGTTTTTCTAACCCTACACTTTCTGTTTCTCAGTGACGTTCATGTCTTAAGTGTGGGGACGTTAGTGGATAGTCTATGGCATGGTCCTAGGTCCCTGTTGTTCGGTTAACCCTATCCGTTAAGGTCTTAAGTGTGGGGACGCATCCCTGCGTGTCTACATTGCATACCCCTCTGCATATGCCTCAACCTGCTAATGCATCTATGCCATGACTTGTTTTTACCCTAGTGGGATCCCTTCCCACCCAACCATTCATTTTCCACCCACCCTTGGGGCTGTTCCCTTGCAGTTTTCCTTAATTCCCTGCTTTTGCTGTCATGCCATGTGAATGCATCTTACATTCCCCAAAGTCCAAATCTAACCTTATAGCCCTGTTCCTCCCTCTGAACTGACCATTTTTCCTTTTTACCTACCCCTATCTCGGTGCACGGTTTTCAAGTTATTAATTTTTGAAGCATTTTGCGCAAGTTAGCCAATTTTCCATATGAACGTGCTTTGCTTGATTCGGAACCATGATCTGACATCATAACTCTGCCACTCACTTTTCCCCTGACATTTTTTCTTTTTACTCCGTGTCATTTTGATGCACGATTTGTCCAATATTAATTTTCCGGTTTTTTAAGACTTTTTCGTGCTTCTTTTTGACATTTTTCCATGTGAACATGCCCTGTTTGCATCGAAATTCCAATTTGATTTGACAGTCGTGTCCTCTGTGCCTTCCCCTACCTTTTTCCTTTTTCCTCCATCCTCTTTCGCCTTCTAGATTTTTACTTATTACTTTTTAAATGTGTTTTCGGGTGTATTTTTGGTGTTTTTTGCATGTGAACCCCTCCTACTTCCATCGAAACTGTGTTTTAACATGACAACCCTGTGCCATCCCTTCTTGCGGACATTTTTCCTTCCTATTGCATGTCATTCCGGTGAACGGTTCGTCCAATATTAATTTCTGATCCCATTTTCAGGTCTGTTTTTTGGGTTTTTCTCACGTGAACGCGTCTTATCTCAGTCGAAACTATGTTTTGATGTGATAGCATTGTTGGGCACGTCTTTTTGCACATTTTTCCTTTTTCCTGAACCTCGTTTCGATGCACGGATCTCCTGATATTAATTTTTAATTGCGTTTTTTGATTCATTTTTTGTGTTTTTTGCACGTGACCGTCCTTTACTCCCTCCGGAACCTCAGTTGCATATTTTCCCTGTCTTCTCCCTGCCGTCTTGCCCACTTTTTGTCTTTACGCCATTTCGTTTTGACGATCGAATTGGGAGTTATTAATTTTTCTTTATTTTTATGTGTTTTTGCGTGCCCGGCCCGCGCGTGAACGCGTTCGTTTTTTATTTTACGCGTCTTAACGCGCCCCGGTCGCATCTGCGTGCCTCTTCCCAGCGTCCGGGCGCCCTTTCAATCCCGTCACGGCAAATTTTTTTACCCCGCCCCGCACACACGCGCGGGACGGGGGTACTCCTCCTTTTTGGGTTCTCACACTAACCCTAACCCTAACCCCTATCCCGCCCACTAACCCTAACCCCTACCCCGCCCACTAACCCTAACCACTACCCCTACCCTACCCTAACCCTTACCCCTACCCTTTCCCGGGCACCCCCACCCCCTGACCCCTACCCTTCCCAGGGGCACCCCATCCCTTGGCCACCCCCATGGGCCCCTGCCCATCCCCACACCCTTCCCTATCCCCCCCTAACTCTACCCCGACCCCTCCCCACCCTAACCGTCTCGTCCCTCCCTCTTCCCTGCATCCTCCCTTCCCTCCCCTCCTCCATTCCCTCTCCTCCATTTTCTCCTCCCTCTCCACCCTCTTCTCCATCCCCTCCTCCTCTGTTCCTCTCCTCTTCCCCTCCTCCCCTGCCCCTCGCCTGTCCTCGCCAGCCGCGCCCCCGCCCTCTCCTCTCCTGCCTCCCGTCAGGCCGCGCTGTGGCCGTCTCCTCTCCTGCCTCTCGTTGGCCCTCGTCAGCGCCACGTCGCCTGTGGTCCCGTGGGCCGCCGCCACGTCGCCAGCACCTTGACCGACAGCCCCTACCTCGTCAGCGCCATGTCGCCAGGTGCCCGCAGCCACGTTGTCAGCGCCCCCTTCGCCAGCCCCGCCACGTCGCTTGTGGTCCCGTGGGTCGCCGCCACATCGCCAGCGCCTTGACCGACAGCCCCTACCTCGTCAGCGCCATGTCGCCAGGTGCCCGCAGCCACGTCGTCAACGGCCCCTTCGCCAGCCCCGCCACGTCGCCTGTGGTCCTGTGGGCTGCCGCCACATCGCCAGCGCCTTGACCGACAGCCCCTACCTCATCAGCGCCACGTCGTCAGGTGCCCGCAGCCACATCGTCAGTGCCCTCGTCGCCAGAGCCCACGCGCCGCCACGTCGCCAGTGTCCACTCGCTGCCACGTGGAGCTGTCGTGACGCCGCTGTCGCGCCGCCAGGTCGCCTGTCACTGGCCGCCGCCCCTGCCACCTCGTCGAGCCGCCGTGTGGCCTTCCACCGCCGCCCGCGCCTCCTGCGACTGTGCCGCCCGCGCCTCCTGCGACTGTGCCTCCCACCTTCCCGCCTCCTTGCCACGTGCCACACACATTTCCCCCCCTTTTTTAAACCCCCATTCCCCCCACTAGCCTACCCCTCCTTCTAAACCCCCATTCCCCCCACTAGCCTACCCCTCCTTCTAAAACCCCATTCCCCCCACTAGCCCACCCCCCCTTCTAAACCCCCATTCCCCCCCATTACACACCTTCCCCCCATTACACACCTTCCCCCCATTGCACACCTGCACACCCCCCTTCTAAGCCCCCCTTCCCCCCAGCAAACAAACCCACCTCCCCCCACCCCCAACCAAGCCCCCCCACCCCCCATTACCCCCCACTAACCCCCCTTTCCCACCTTCCCACCATCTAACCCCCACTAATACACGCCCCTACACAAGCCCCCAGTCCCACCACTCAGACACACACACCCCTACCCTCCCCGAAGCACCCCCTTCACACTAACCCCTACCCCTACCCCGTTGTAAGCCCCTGTTCCCCCGCAGCAGCTTACCCCACCCCTCCATAAACCCCCGTCCCACCCTCGACACCCTTGTGGCCTCGACACACGTGTAGGTGTGTACGCACGCGTGGGAGCTTGAGATTGTTCGCGATTGATCGTGCGCGGGTGCGGGAGCTCGTTAGCTGGTTGCTGACACGCATCTGCCATGCAGCCTATTTCTGGGTATTTTCCCAGATTCTTCATTCAACAACCCGCAAACCCTTTTAAAAACACCCAAAAAAAAAAACTAAAAACAAAACAAAAAAACATTGAAAAATTAAACAAAATCATTTAAAATTTCTGAAAAAAAATACAAAAACATCTAGGAAAATTCCTATTATTTCTGCAACCCATGGCCATATTTTTCTCAACCTGTAAATTTCGGAAAAAACATTTTCGACCATTTTAAAATTCCCCAATCTTTTAAAAAAACCTAAACAAATGTAAAAAATTCATTAAAAATGCTAAACAATTCCAAATTAATTTCCGACTAACACTTCCATTAACATTTTTTCTTATTTTTGGCATATTTTTCTAAGCTGTCACAATATTTTATTTCACACCTAAATTCCTTAAAAATACAAAAAATTAATAACAAAAATCTTTTTCATCCAAACACTAACTAACCATCTAGGAAAAAAAATCTAGATATTTCTGAATTGAGGAGAGCGCATTCTTTGCATTTACATACACCCACTACCACGTATTTTTTCTTTTATTTGTTATTTTTTTCAGCTACCCCAAAACCCACGGTTAATTCAAAAATACAAAACAAGCAACACAAAAAAATCAAAAAAAAAAAACAAAAACAAACAAACACACAAATAATTTAAAAAATGAATCCTCAACATCACCATGGCACGCGCATTCGCACTAAACACACCATTTTTTTAATAAAAATAAACCCGCCGTTCACTTAGCACGCATTAAGTGCGCTAAAGAGGTACTTTAATATTTTTAATTAAAATGAACCAACCGTCACAAGAGCACGCACTGGCAAAAAAGAGCTCCACATCACCTTAATTTGTAATCAATGAACTTGCATTTAGAGACCCAGTCTGGGTATCGAAGTCCGGGATTCGAATTAAAGCACCGCTTTAACCTAATAATTGGTAATTAAAATTTTAAGAAGGAACTGCCGTTTTCTTGTTAAGGTTTATCACTTAATAAAACTTCACCCATTCTTAATAATTTATTAAAATGAACCTTTCATTAAATTAATTCCCCCTCACTGCACTTAATTCCCCTTTTTAATAAACCCGGTTTCGTGGGCTAGGTATGCGCAGTCTTTGGAGTTATTTCCATGGTCAAACACCGGTTTATCAAAGTTGTGGTCTTGATATGTGTAGGTTGTGGTGATATTTTGGTTTAGTGTCTTTGTTTCGGTTAAGGGTACGGTGTGTAGTTTTTTTCTTTATTGCCTGATACGGGGATTTTGGGTGTTTGCATGTTGCATAGCATGAAGCTTTCGATCGCATATGTCTAGAGGTTATGTCGAATTTTTTCTAGGCTGTGGTTTGCTTGGGGTTAGTTGGTCCAATCACGTTTTATCGTTTTGGTTGTTCTCTTATCCTTAGTTTTTTTTGTCTGTTGCTTTGCAGGCATTCTCCTTGATTGTTTGTGTTTGTGGTGTGTGTGTAACCATCTGAATGGCGCCTTCTCACGCTCCTCCCCCTATCCAGTATGTCCCACTCGTCAGTAGGGATTACTCTTCCCTACTCACTTTTGAGCCTCTCACGAAGGCGGGACTCGCTGCTTTTGTGGCTACCTCCTTTCCATTGCTTCCAGAGGATCTATCGTTGTGTGACGAGTTTTTGGCCTCCTACAACAAGAAGTCGGGACTGGTCTAGGGTATTTCTATGACTTTGACACCTCGAGGCCTAGGGAAGGCTCTTTCTCTTCCCTCCAAAGGTGAACCCTTTGTTACCACTCGGCAGATTTTCTCTAATGAAGAGATTTTGAAGCTGTTACAAAAACAGACAAGGGAATTGCTGGATGTTAAGAAGGTGATCAACTCTTCCAGAGTTTCCTTTTCCATGATCACTGATCCCGTGTGGAAGATGGTCTATCAGTTTCTCCAGGAAGGTTTATGCCTGTCAAAACGCCATCCCAGTACTTGTCCAAAGAGCTTTTCACAGCTTCAAGGATGGTGTTGAAAGGAGTCGCTATTGATTGGAGCACTTACCTCCTCACTAAAATGGATCAACATTTCGTCAAAGTCACCAGGGGTAATGTTACCAATGTCACCTATGGATCGTATTTGTCTGCCTTCTTGACCTACTCAAGTTTACAAAAGAGTGTGCCTCCACCTCCTCCATCAAATCCAGTACCTCCTCCTCCACCTTCAGATGAGTCAGAACCCATTAATATAGAGGATGATGATTCTCTGCCTCCCCTGGTCATACAGCCCAAACGCTTGAAGCGGGTAGCGGATAAAGCTCCTTCGGTTCTTCCTTTAGTGTCCATTCCTGCTACCTCTGGCAGTAATCTCCCTGGGTATCTCACATGTAATAACCTGTTCAGAGCACATAGAGAAGGTTCGTTGAACATATCAGTTCCCTCACTGAACAGTCTAGTCTCGGGAGATGCAATTCCTTTCCTTTGTAAAGACATTCAGAGTTCCATTGAATTGTCAGTGGCAGCCTGTGTTCAACAGTTGTACGCTTCCTTTTATGAAGAACTGATGCAGTCAAAGGACCAGTTGCATAAGGCAACATCCGAGTTAGCCTCTGCTAAGGATACCCTAGCAGATTTGTTTAAGCAGATGGAGCAACAAACCCAACTGGTTGCAACCCAAAGAGATGAGATATCTTCTTTGAAGATCCAGTTACTAGAGGCTCAATCAGAGGTTACTAGCCTTTCAGAGGAGAAGGAGAGGATGTCCAGAGAAGCGCAGGAGTTCCAAACTCTTTTAGATGACAAACTTTCAGCCTTACAGACTGCTAATGACACAGTGGAATCGCAAGCTTCCCAAATCAAGCAGTTGCAAGATCAACTGGCAAAGTCACGGTCTGTTCCTCCAAGCCCTAATGTTCCCTTGATTCCTTCTCTCTCACAGCAGGACATTTGAGCAGTTTCAAGAATATGTTCCACCAGACCAATTACAGAAGTTGGCCACTACCAATTACAGAAGTTGGCCTTCTACATGAAGCTGGCCTTCTTTCTTTGTCCACTACCAATTACAGAAGTTGGCCTTCTACATGAAGCTTTCCACGATGGATTTACCTCTTCCAGAGGATGGATGGAGTGGGGCTTGGTCTGCTGAGTTGCTGACAGAGGTGGTACGAATGGTGTTTGAAGATTCTGTCACGACAGATACCATGTTGATGTCCTACATGTATCTACGAGGAGACTTGTTGATTACAGATGAGGTGGATATGGCATGGTATGTGGGGGACGTGGTTCTACAAGCTGTTTTGTATGTCAACCATTTGGAGTTGCGCATAGATGACATGTTCCAGAGTTACTCCTCCAAAGTGGCTAATTGTCCTGATAATTCTTGGCATACCATGATTGATTCTGTGGTCCTGAATCAAAGACAGAACACAGTCCCTACCTATGCCCAGAGTACTAATCAACTGAGGGTGGATCTCTTAGCTTATCTTTCAAAACATAATCCGTTTGATTCTACCTTTTTTGATGCCTATCATAGAAGATCTCTCTTGGGACCTTCTGTTCCTACCCTTTTGTATTACCAACAAATGGCTCATCGATATCATATATATCTTTCCCTTTGTCAATCCAATTCCACAACTATTTTACCCCTTCCTTTCCAACCTCAATCTTTTCCTCAAATTCCCATCTTTACATACTGTTCCTTTATTGAGGATAGAGTATTTTCCCCTTCTCCACCATGTCCTTCTCCATCCATTCATGTACCTTCCACCTTTCCTATTTATCAGTTAACACCCTTTTTAACTGATTCCCTACAAATTTCAGCCACTTCTTCTTTAAATCATTCTTCCTTTTATGATTTTGCCTATCCCTTACTTCATCCACTTTTCCTTATTCCACTTCCCTCTCCTAACACTTCTATATCTCAACCACCTCAGTTGGTTAGTGACTATGACGGGTTTGATCATCAGATTTTCAGAAGAAGGGAATGGAGCTCGAATGATTCCCTTACAGGACCTCAGATAAATTGGCCAGTAATTTCAGGAGAATGGACAACTGCCATTCAAGCTTATCAGAACTATATTCATTTTGCTCAGCAGTATTCACAGTCTGCAGATCCTTCAGTGAGATTAACTGCTCATTTTGCTTGGTACCTGGCGTATATGCATAGCCACTCTCATAATGATTCCAAGCCTATTCCAAAGTTATACATGAATGTCAATGTGAGCATTGATTCCCAGCAGCTGGATATATTGTATTTTCATGCCCTTTGTTTGCCTAGCAGATACCTTGTCTTGTTGGAAAGGATGTGATGTCTTCAGTTTTTTCAGAATCCTCCCAAAACATTTGTAGATGAATCCTTGTCTATGGATCGTTTCCGAAATCATCAATCTTTCAAGAGGGATCATCTTCATTGATACCCTTTCCAATGTATGGTGGATGCTTTTTAATGAAAATCTCTCTTTTTGGAGGAGTCATTCAGATGGTTGTGTTGTGTGTAGTGTTTGTGTTGTGAGTTCATTTATGTAATACGAACGTGGTGATTACCTATTGGATTGGATTTTGTGCGAGCTACATTTTTGGAGACTTGTGGTGATGGGGTCATGGTTGGAGAGTTGAAGATGCAGAAGAAGAAGAAAAAACCTCTAATATCCTTTACAAGTTTGTTGTAATTTCTACTTTGATAAGAAGTATTAATGTATAAAGGGTTTTCCTTTCGTTGTATTTTTATATCAGATATAGGTGATAAGTTAGGGTCGTGGTTGGATGGATTGTTTTTTAAGAGATATTGAAGATCAAAGTTGAGCTTTTTGAATGAACTTGTATTCCCTTTTTCCTGGGTCGCGAGGACCCTTCCTTATTAAGTGTGGGGATATGTTGAGTGTTGAAATGACTTGTTTTTTGGCTGATTTTTGTTGTTTTTGAGAGCTGAATGGTTGATTTTATGAGATGATTGATTGGTTTGGAAGTGGTTTGAGAGTGTTTTGGATTATATTGATTGTGTTTTGGAAGTTCATGATGTTTATTAGTAGAAATATGAGGTTCTATGATGTTCTGATAGGTTCTGATTGGTTCTGTATAGCTTCTGTTTTGTTCTGTTTTGTTCTGATTGTCTTCTGTAAGGAGGGATGGAGTATTGATTGATGAAGATTGAGATCTTGTGAAAGCTTATTGAATGGTTTGTGAGAGTTTGGAATGGTTTGAGTATGAGTTATGAGGTTTTGATGACCTTCTGTAACCTTCTGTAGGTCTTCTGTAGAGCTTCTGTCTCTGTTCTGTTCTGTTCTGTACTGTAGCTGTTCTGGTACTGTACTGTGACGGTTTTGTATGCTTCTGTATGTGTTCTGATGGATGAGAGTGTAGCTTGGGAAAGTTTTCTAGCCTTGGAAAGAGGTGAATACAAGTGCAAAAGAGCTGAAAGAAGTGAAAGAAGTAGCTGCTGAAGACTTAAGTGAAGACTGGAGTGAAGTGAAAGTAGTGAGCTATGAAAGGACATTGTAGTGGCTCTGGTGACTCTTCATATCAGACATACCTCTTGGGAGGGGTATCCACGACCTAAGAAGGATTATTGAGAGTGATTTTGAGAGATTGTAGTGAGGAGATGATGTATTATTGATGGAGAGAGAGAGAGAGAGAGAGAGTCAGAGATAGTCAATTCTACTGAACAGAGTGATTGTATATGAGAGATTGAGAGAGAAGACTATGAAGATATTGAAGATGAATACTATGTGATGTATTTCCATTCAAAGATGGTGTATTCCTTTGCTTTCTTTGTTATATTGATGGATTTTGTGAAGATATTGAAGAATATGGTTGATTCTATCAAATCCGTGGGAGATCTACATGATGCTGCATGAAGATTTGTTGTGCCTAGTGTTCTTTTCTTCATTGTAATCATATAAAACATAATAAACAAGCTTGTTGATGTTACAACATAGATTTTCTTGCAAGAGAATTCCATTTTTCTTGGTGTTCCTCTTGGGGTTCCAGTCTCTTCATAATCTATGCCATATGTTTGAGCATAGCCTTTTGCAACCATCCTAGCCTTATACCTGCTAACTGAACCATCTGCATTATGCTTGACTTTGTAAACCCACTTATAGCCAATATCTTTCTTACCCTTAGGGAAGGGTACCAAATCCCAAGTCTTATTGGCTTCTAATGCAGCCATCTCCTCATCGATTGTTGCATCCCAATGAGTATGACCAACAACATCCTTAAAACAAGTGGGCTCAAGATCCTCGACTAGTTTCACCACATAAGCATAATGATGAGCTGCATAACCTTCAAAACCAAATCTTTTAACAGGGTATCTGACCCTACTAGATCTGCATATCATCGGATCACTCAATGGAGCCTTTATATTACTATGAGCTCTCTATACACCTGGAGTCCTGACTGAAGGAATACCAAGCTCATCATCCAAACTCTCTGAACCATTAGAATCTCCATCAAATCCCAAATGACTGGTAGATGCATCACTACCATCCAACACTTTCTTCTTTCCTTTGTCCTTCCCTGCAACACTTATAGATTCACTTGAAGATGTGGGGCTACTCATTAGTCTCCCAGACCAAGGGCTCACTGTAGGTATAGTACCAGATGATGTTTTTGGTCCACTAAGACTCCGTGATTCTTATTTTTCTTTCTACACATAACTATCATGATCATTATCATCATCTAATACATCACCAGCAGGTGCGTACCATCTGCCCATCTCATCGAAGATAACATCTCTGCTCACTCTGAACTTACCTGTGACAGGGTTATAACATCGATACCCTTTCTGCTCTAAAAAGTACCCAGTAAAAATATATTTTTGAGCCTTTGGATCAAGCTTCTTTTGTAGCTCATCTGGCACATGAACATATGCAACACATCCAAATACCTTCAAGTGCGATACATCGAGCTTCTTGCCAGTAAAGCACTCTTCAGGAGTCATCCCATGAACTGCAGTTGTGGGAGTTATGTTCATAATGTAGACAATAGTATGGATAGCCTCAGACCAAAAATGTTTGGGTATATTCTTTTCAGCCATTAATGCCCGTGCGACTTCTGCAATATGCCTATTTTTTCTTTCTACAATCCCATTTTGCTGTGGGGTATACTTGCAAGTAAATTGCCTCTTTATCCCATGAGTCCTCAAGAAGCCAATAAACTCATTAGAGAGGTACTCTCCCCCTCCATCTGATCTCAAGCACTTCACTTTTAAGCCTGTTTCTGTTTCAATGGCTGCCTTAAAAGATTTGAAGTGCTCAAATACATCACTCTTTTCCTTCATGAAGTATACTCATAACTTCCTTGAACAGTCATCAATAAATGCAACAAAGTATTTGCTGCCACCAAGTGATACATTCTGTGTAGGCCCCCAAACATCTGTATGCACTAAATCAAGTATTTTTCTACTCACTTCTCTGTCATGCGAGAAGGGTTGTCTTGCCTGCTTACCAAATTGGCATGCTTCACAAACTTTATGCAATTCTGCAACTCTAAAAGAAGGCAACCCTGTAACTAATCCTCTGGACTACATTAATTTCAGCCTTTGCACGTTTGCATGTCCAATACGTTTATGCCATATTTCAATATCTGCAACTACTCCTTTTTCTTTAGCATACATAGCAATATCCATTGCAGGAATTCCAGCATCTAAAGTGAACATTCGGCTAACTCTACTTGCTTTTGTGACCAACCTGCACTTATCATTAAAGTCTTCTACAAAATAACCTTTTGCATTGAATCGGACCTGCAACCCCTGCTCTACCATTTGGCCAACAGACACTAGATTCTTTGTGATTGATGGCACATGTAATACATTTGTCAGACTCTTTAGCTAGCCATCATACAAGGAGAAGGGAACCTTTCCAATATGTGAAATTGGGTGGCATGAATCATCACCCGTTTGCATATAACATGATTTTGTAAGTCCTGCATCTCTCCAAACCATTCAACATGGCTAATCATATGATTAGATGCACATGAATCGACATACCATACATCATCATGTGTCCCCTTTCCTGTAACTGCATTCATCATATGCTGCATAACAAACAGATGCTCATTTTTGTCTTCATTCTGTCGTGAAGATGATGCATAGTTTCCTTGCTGCAATTTACCACTGCAAATATCATCCTTCTTTGCATAGAAATGGGCTGCAATATGGCCTGTTTTGGCACAATAATGGAAAACAATAGCAGAATTTTCAAAACCTCTATTCTGCCATCCACCTCTTACTCTAGAGCTCCCCCTGCCTCTAAAGTTTCCTCTGCCTCCAGAAACCTACATTTCACCAAACTGTTGATTGAACCTATTTTGTTGGTTATCGCCAGCACGTCCCATACCACTGCCTCTCGAAGAGGATCTTCCACGTTCCCTTCCTGAACTTGAGTAAAATGCTTGAACATGTTCACCATTTTTTTCAGATGAGTCACCCTGCATATTGATCTCTTCGGTAATCATGAGAGAGATCAACTCATTAAAATATGGAAATGGCTTCCGTACATATACTGAAGTAACAAATGATTTCCATGCCTTCTCATTGTTAAGGCCACTCAGAGTGGATGAAACCAAATCATCATCATCCGGCATTGCATCAATCGTTGCTAAGGCATTGGCAATGCTCCTCACCTTCAACACATACTCATTGACAGACATTTTCCCTTTCTTCAAGGCATACAACTCTTGCTTGAGTTAAATCTTTCGTGCCTTTGTATTTACTGAAAACATGCTCTCAAAAATTATCCAAGCTGCATGTGAAGTTTCTGCATTCCTGATATGTCCCAGCATAGTATTATCAATAACTGCAGATAGCCAGTACATCACCTTTTTGTCTTTTGCATTCTACTCTTTTCATGCTTTTAACTCATCTACAGTCAGAGGGATACCCAGCTCTGACTCCTTTTCTTCACCTGAAACAAACTCATAAAGGCCCTTTCCTATGAGGAAGTTCGTCACATAGAACTTCCATGAAGGGTAGTTGTTCTTGTCAAGCTTCTCAATAATGGGATTTCCACTGTTCTCTGCCATTATCACAAACAAGGATACAGCACAGCAAGCTAGTCTTTTGCAATCTTTCACAACACATGCACAGCACTATACCAAGCAACCTTTTTCACTAATTGCTCAATAGTACATGTAATCTGCAACCTGTTTGCAGATAAACCTTATGTTTGGTTCCTGCAAACACCTCAAAAATTATAGATTCGAAATCTATAATTGTGTACCCACTTTCGGTCAATAGAGTCGAAGTCACAGTGTATCCTAAAACTGTTGCTCGCAACCTTGCGGCTCTAAAACAAGGTTTGAAACGGCCTTAGACACCCAAAATAACTACGATAAGCCTTAAAGGGCCTATCTGTAGAATATATAGTGCTCTGCTTGCACAGCAAATCTCACAGCAATCTAAGATTTTCGCTCTACCCTACTTTCGGTGCCTCCACAGGCACTATCCAAGAAAGAGAGTGGAAGAATGGGAGAGCTTCTTACCCGTTGCTTACTTGCTCGAACCTTGCTTCTTCTCCTTCACTTCAGCCTTCAAAATTAGCCTCCCTCAGTAGCACGGCTCTGATACCATGTCAAGAATCGCGTGATAGGGGGATTCGCTTGAGCTGCTGCACCAAATACTATATACACTATATACACAAGAGGAAGCTCACTCAAGAACACAAGAAGAGAGATGGAGACCAAAACGTTTTCTTGCTTATTTTTCTTCTTCTTCCACACACTATACAATGTACACAATGTATAGATAAGATACAACATAAAGGAAAGTGGCCTTCTAAGTCAAACAATGCATAACTGACTACATTAATTGCATGGCATTATATCTTTGCTAGCTGTAGGTAGGCGTAACAAACTAAATATAATAAGTTATAAGTTAGTGGCCATATGAGTATCATAATGACCACCAACGTGCTAAGTGTAGACATGCAGACTCATCTAGCCAGGCGGTCCATCATCAATGTCCGCACGTGTTGAGCTTGCCATCTCAACAGTATCGAGTGGCCAATCCTCTCGGTGTAGGAGAGCAGCAATGGGGCCACAGCATTCAGTCAAGGGGTTGCCTTCTATGTTTATGTTACGCAGTATATTATACCAAGATATGTGGGATCTCCCTCTGAGGAGTAAGGAAGCCCTATCGTTGGACTATATTCTACTACAAACACAATATCTACATCAGCAATTAGGGCAGTGTGTCCCTTATACGCTCTTGGTCGCGAGGCTATGTGGGGTTGTCTTGAGAGTTATAGAGGCCCGATTAGTGCCTGTAGCTAGTTTTGGGCCCATTTTAGGTCTCGACATCATTGGATCTGCACATTGCATCAATTAAACATTTGAAGCACACCAAAAAAGCCAAAGTTTGATTTCACACCATGCACTTTGAGGAGAACATCATTAGCATTTGAGTGTCCATAACATTGAGGATTGTTTTAAATAACGAGGAATTTATGCAAAATAAGATAAGCAAAATGAACCCACTAGTAGAAGGAGACTGCAGACATCAGACAGTGGCCAAGACACCAATCATCGAACACTGAGAGACTTGAATCATCAAGCCACTTTAGAAGCAACAATGACAAGCAGGATTAGGGATGCAACTCTACCCGATTTGATCAATTTGATCTATATCCTAGTTGCTCAAGAAATCGGCGATATATTAGGAGCCAACACCAACCTTGAAAATGACGAGCTTGATTTGGGAGAATTCCTAGTTGATATCTAGCAAATGATAACTCGATATGACCTACAAACCAAAATGAAGCATTACGGTAGACCAGCCAAAGACATTATAGTCGATCTTGAGGAAGAGCGAAAGTTGGCAAGGAGAGCACTGCAAAGCATAGCTACCTACAATCAAGAGCAACGAACTCAAAAGATAAGGCAATACATGGAAATGCATGAGGTCCAACGCATCCTAGTTCTCACCAACCGAAATAGAATAGGACCAAATGCTGAGCGAGAGAGAGCACTAGAAGCCAATCTTACATTGACCAAGCTTCTTACAAAGCAACTCTTAAACAACACAACTACAGAGTAGAGTGGAGCAGCCTTGGTAACTTTGTTGCTAGCAAGACTAGGAATCACCTCGAATTCTAGGAGCCAAACCAAGATATCTACAATTGCTAAGCAACTCAACAAGTATCAGCCCGAGAATGACCCATATAGCTTTGTGGAGTAGTTTGAGCAAGTATCTGAGGATAACGACATCACAGACCTTGCTCAATGCGCGCAAGCTTTTGGACTTTGCCTAGGAGACAAAGGACAAATGTAGTATACTAGTCTAGACAATGTCGAATGGAATGACTTCAATAGCATCAAGAGTCTCTTCATCAAGAGATTCTCTGAGGTGGGATACTCTAACAACCTCATCATTAGGTTTATGAACATTAGTCAAAAGGACAAGGAGGATATTTGAGACTACATCACCCATGTGCAGAGTCTCTTTAAGAGAATCCTAGCTATAGAGTGATTTGGCGAATGAGTGGTGTCCAGTGTGTTCATAAACAAAATCCAAAGTGAAGAACTTTATAAGGCCTTGGTAAACAACTCAACCCTATAAAGGGATGTGCTAGCTAGGTTCTTCAAAGAAGCCATACAAGTGGATGAACTACTTAAGGAGAGGAGCTCAAGATCCACAACCCAAGAGAACACTACCTCTAGAACCTCCGAAAGAGCTATGATCGTTAATGAAAGATCCAACCAAAACACCCAAGACAAGGGAAAGAGTGTCTCAGGGGTTAGCGAATGTGAAGTTAGAGTTGGCTAGGTTGCAAGAGATGATGAGAAGGCCCACATGACCTCACATGCAATGCGTGCACTGCGAAGCAAACCACCTTCCAACCAAGTGCATGGATCCTAAATCTAGACAGTGTGCCAATTGTGATAGTTTTTGCTATGATGCAATGCATTGCCGATTGCTGAGGTGATTGCCATACTCACAGCCATATAATCAGCCTTACTACCTAGGGAGTAGACAGCCATATTTTGGAAGGGGAGCTCCACTAGCTCTCCCAACACCCAATGATTCAAAGCTAGCTATTCCCTAGAATGGATATCAACCCCACAAGGATACCTAGACCACCTGGACCCATCAAGTCACATCCATCAAGTGACACCCCGATACATTACGTAGAGGAGCCGAATGAGGACAAAGCATGAGTGAATCCTTATGTCTCATATGATGAAAAGGATAATCCCATCTTAATGGATTTCAAACCAATGTCAATGATGGAATTGGGTAGGGGAAGAGGTAGAGGTCTAGGAGGACAGAACCAGGAACCCATCCGACTTGTGAGACTCAGGACACATCTCATCTCAATGCCTTGAAAGGGAGCAAGCCAATCAAGAGAAGGCCAACCTGAGATGCCCTGAGTGTGGGATCACACACTTGTACGTAGAGTGCCCTAGGTGGAAACCTTCCACTAGTTCGATTATCATGCCATTCATACCATTGGGATTGTTCAGAGTTGAAACACTTGATAGTAAAGCCATGTTAATTCCATTGAATGCCATGATCCAAGCATAGGCAAAGCATGCCGGTATTTCATTACCCAAACCTAGCAACCTTGACGCACTTCAATAGGAAAGAAAAACCATAGAAGAAGGAAAAAAGGGCTGAGATAAAGATTGCGCTTAAGATAGATAGTGCCACCACATTAGCAAAGGGGAAGCAACTCATGAATGTAGAAGTAGAGATATTTGCTCCTAAGATAGCAGAAAAAGGAAAGTGCCAAGGTTGGAAAATATCTGAATCCGAGGCGCCAAAATTGAAAGTGGTGGATAAGGTCAACGAGTGGGTGAGAGAAGCCCAAGCGCATGTAAAAGATGTGGAACCCATTATCGAAGACGAGATCGATGAGATCTCTAGTGTGAGCACACCGGTCTCGCCTACTCAATTCATATCAAGAGGCCCAAGCGCACCTAAAAGATGTGGAACCCATTATCGAAGACGAGATCAATGAGATCTCTAGTGTGAGCACACCGGTCTCGCCTACTCAATTCATATCAAGAGGCCCATCTGCACCCCACGTAGCACTGCATAGATAGAGACTAGATGCCACTAGTGAGATTGCCCAAGATCATTGGCAAAAGAGTGTAGAGCCTAACGAAAATCAAGCAGTTAACAACTTGCTCATGATATTGATATATCAGCTCCTGTGACCCTACCTTTGGGAGAGCTGCTAAAAAAACCCGATGCTATGGCAAGGGTTGAAGCAATGGGTAGAATGACATGACAAGCTTGGAGTGACCGACTTTCTTGACCATGACACAGTAATGCACATACCAAGCTTAACCTTGAATTCAGTACTTAAGTCTATGTACATAAATGCCTTTTGAAAAGGCATAGAGATGCATGTAGTCTTGCCTATCAATGCATTAGGAGATGCTACAAGGAAGGGAATTCTAAAAATTGGAGTTGAATTCAGCATGCTCAGCCATATAGTCCTGCAAACTTGGGGTAGCCCACCTATGGAGACCGCAAGGTTTAATGTCACGCTAGCTAATGGAATGAAGGTTAGAACATTTGGAGTGTTAAAAAGATTGGCCCTTGAAGATAGTGAGAGTCCAGTTCTCAGTGAACTTCATAGTCATGAAGGGAGTGGACTATGACATCCTGCTAGACCGACCCTGGATGCAAAACACATGATTGATAGAAGATTGGGGCAGCGGTCTAATGTTCTTAGGCAATAGATCGAAAGTTGTGAGAGTCGAGATGGATACTTGGAAGACCACTCTAGTCAACCTAGATGCCATCTCCGCTATGTTGAAAGGAAACTCATAGGTTAAGAATTCCTATGGGCCACTAACAAAGTACATCCCTTGCCCTAAGGATGAGTGGGATTGGATGCATGTGCTAGCCACCATCGATCTACCATTCTCAAATGAAGAGGAGGATTATAAACTGGCTGCCAGGGCAATCTGTGAGTCCCACAAAGTCACACCATCTTAGCTGCTGAAGAGTAGGGTCCCACCATTAGTACCATTATGCATAATGTCCAGGAGCTCTAGCAATCGACCAACACCAGCGCACCCACCACCACATGAGCCTCCAATGCTGCTAAACCTGCCTATAAATGTAAGAGTAGCAACCATCACTAAGATTGAGGATGAGGATGAGGAAGAAGTGACACGTACATAAATACGCATGTCGGTGACTTCCCAAAACACACACATCTTGGATACACTTATTGACGAGGAAGCCGACTTTAATATTCTTACACATGATCATTGGACCCTCATTGGTCAGCTCCTCCAACTATAGCCTACCAATGCTAAACTCAACCCATTTGGGGGATAATCCTACTCATTACTGGGAAAGTGCAAAATAGAGGGTTCTATCAAGATTGAAAGCCTACCTATGATCTTCTATGTGATGTCTAACACCAAGGCCGTTGGTAAGGAATAGCTACTAAGAGGACATGCATTCAAGAAACAAGCACACTACAATGCCAACTATATGTCGCAGCACATTCACCTTGCCATTGACAATGTTCGAATAGTGATGGCTTTCAACAAAGGTAGCGTGGCTCCATCGTAGCCTACAGTGCCACCGATAAAGAAACCAAGTGCAAGGTCTAAGGAGGGGGGGTCCTAACTTGTCCCATCTTGCCAAGACAAACTGATGGGTGCCCAAACGGCCACCACAATCACCTAGAAGCCAAATTGCATAAACCCATAACCACAGAACCTCATGCCCTAAGCCTAGGAGGCAAAGCTGGCACTATCAAAGTAGAAAAACAGTCAAGCCACGATGGGTGCCCAAAGACCTATTGCATGCTCAAGGCTATTACAAAGGCAACAACTAGATTTGGTTGCCCAAGACTACGAGCAACACGCATGTCCCTCAATCGAGGCCCTCCATCCCATCTTCACAAAATGGTAAGCTAGCTAGGAATGAGAAATAAATTGACTCCAAAAGCACCAAATCCATAGAACCTCAACGTGTCTATCGACTAAAACCAAAACCAGCTGCCCCTAGACCAACTCAACCTGACACTCCCAGTATCCCAACTACTCCATGAGCGGAAGGTAGCACATCATTTGAGCCGCAAGACCAATCTATCAAATAAGTGGCTGACAAACACCCCACTAACTAGCCCAGGAGGTAGACATCAGTAGTGGAGTTATCCAGCTCACCAAACCCCAACCTCTCATAGGCCTTAGACCCTCCTACAAGCGTAGATCTATCCTTACATTGGCCTCGAACCTAGCCACTAATACAGGGGATGACTTACTCACCTATATTAGATGATTGGATGTTGCATTCACCATGCTAGCTAAGAGCTATGAACAACTAGACTTAGGGCTCCTTAATGAGCCATTAGTAGCAGATGTACACTCCTTGCCATGCACATGGGAAGAATCTGAATTCATGTTTGTCAAGATTTCCATGGTAGTCAAGAAATTGATCGCCACTAAAATCTCTCAAGGGCAAGCTTGCATACAATGAATGGTCACATCCTATAGCAAGGGCAAAGTCTCTACAACAAGCGAGAAGCTCGAAGAGCTGAAAAAGCTAGCCGGTTTTGACTCTTCTTTTTTGCATGAAAAATGGTATGCTCTTCTTCTCCAATGGGAACAAGAGGGTTGCCAAATTATGACCAATGCAAAGCAAAGATGGGTAGTCAAAACCTCTAAGTACAACCCAACCTATGTATCCCCTACCTCTTTCAGAGTATTGGTTATCAATTAGAACCCACCATTAGAATACCATGTCATGGCCCACCCCTATTTTGATTAAATTCTAACCAAGGAAGAACTACATATCACTAGGAAGATGAAGTCTGGTGATTTCCCCATTTATTTCCTAACCTACATTACACACATAGGTATTAGACCTCATGACATGGATTGTCACACCCACTTGGAGTATAACCCAAACTTCTACAATTGGCTCATGACGAAATAAAGCATAGCACGCATGTGCTACATGCCCTTAACCCTTCATCCTCCAATCGTAGAAAGGATTTTCATCACTCCCGGGGGGGAGGGGGTAAGGTGGAAAAGAAGACACAACTTGAACCCTAAATCGAACTTTAAAAAGCAAAGAGGACTAATAAAAGCCAATTCATACTTAAGAAAAAATTTCATGAAATTCTGGGCTAAACTATGTGGATTGATTGAAGCAAAAATTTTCATTATGTACTTGATCACTTCATCTTTCCATAGCATGTATTCATAACCCCCTCATCTTTTTGCAAAAAGTCATTTCAAGTAAACTAATAGTGAGTAGTTGCATCATGACAGGAACCCAAGATGGCTGGGCATCACAATGGCAACAAGCTCCCATTCATAGAAGAAGAGCATAACAAATACAGCCTAACAATGGAAACAAGGGCCTTTAATCAACTTAAATTCAAAAGCATTTAGAACTTAAAAACTATGGTGATGAAATAGCAAGGGGTGAAACAAATGGTCGACCAGGGTAACCTTTGTAAATATATGGATGAGGTCCGCCAAGCCATCGACTACAGCAAGTGCGCAGAATTTCCACAAACTTTTGACACGAATAGGAATTGTGGCACTGTGACAATGAGAAAAGGAGGAGAGACTCGCAAAGTAGAAGTGGAGTTGAGTCCCGAAATAGTGGAAAGAGCTCTAGGGCTAGTCAACAAGCCCAAGAGGCGGCCCGAAAGAGATGTCTATAGTATTCTAGGGATGGACAAGGCCCAAGCGTACACGAATGATGGAATTAGCCTAGCCAACATCCCCGATCCTGACATTAGACTACAAACAAAGACAATCCATGCTCTATTCTCTAGTCAGAGGTACAATGCCTTGATGAGCAGGATTGGAGTACCACTGCTCGAGAGCCTCATGGCCAAGTCTTTGGATGAAATCAATTGGAATGGCTACGTGTGGAAGTTTGTGGGTTCCTCGGCAAAAGTTCTAGACACAGGAGCTAGTGCAGTAGGCGAGGAGTCTCTGACTTCCACAGTGAAGATGGCAAGGCAAAAGCCAACATCTTAGACCTCTAACATAGGTTTTGGAGGTGTGCCCACCACCATCATCTAGGAGGCCATGGGAGACTTAGAAAGATAAAAAGTGGTAGAAGAAACCCCCAAGCGCTCACCTGCCCACAAATCACATGGGCAGTCACCCAAAAAGAGGGAAGCTCCAACCCCAAGTCCAGCAACAACAAGAGGCCTTGAGCAAGAAAACCATTAGTGAGGAAGGGAAGGAAGAATTAGTCCCATCGAGCCAAGGTGCAAAAAGAAAAATCAAGTTGAGCATCCTAGGGAAGAGGAAGAAAACCGTGGCAGAAGAAGACAAGGAAGTAGAAGCCGCACAAAAGGAATCTAGAGAATTAGAAGATAAACGAAGAAAGAAGCAGGAAGAGAAAGAGGAGCGAGTAGGAAATGTGGAGGAGGAGTCAAGAAGGGAGGAAGAGGAATGAAGAAGGAAGCAAATAGAAAACGAGGAAAGGATGAAAAGAGAAGAAGATGAGAAAATAGCCCTAGCCTTGCGGTTTAGTAGAGCAAGTCTCCATACTCAAAGAGCTCACAAGGCGAAGCCCAAGTGATGAGCCAAGCTCCATTGCCACAGTAGAAGAAAGAGCTCAAGGGCCCATTGTGCTAGGCAAGGGAAAGGCCCCCATGAACCCACCACCACTAGCCCCGATTGCCATGCTAGTCACCACCCCCAAGAGACCTCAGAAGGGGGAATGGACCAAAGCAACGTGGTGGCATGGGTGCAATACTCTGCTGAACTCAGTAAAGCAGCTTGGCCTAGCACCCAATGGTAGAACCCCAATAATAGGGACAAAGAGACCTATTGTGCCATGGATGCAAAATCTAGAAAGGACCCAAAGAAGTCCAAGGTCGAAGCATCCATAATGTCTATGCCATTGGCCATGCCAACAGTGACCAACTACAACAAGTACGTGCAGGAGATCCTAGGTCAACTTGAAAAGATGAAGGAAGACAAGAAGGCCACCATGGAGGAATTGGAGGTGGAAAAGGATATGTTTGTTGCCTATCAACTAGAGAAGACAAAGTAGATAACCATCTATCAAAGGCAGGTGAATGACCTAACGAAGGAATTAGAAGCAAGGAAGAAAATGGAGATGAAGAGGGAAGAAGAAAGTGCAAAAGAGCTACAAGTGGAAAAGATAGATGGAGAAATGGGGCAAGACAAACTTCTCAAGCCTCATACAAGGGCAAAAGGATATGGAGGAGTAATTTGAACAATTAAAAAACCTAGGAACGGATCTCACCGAGGAGCTGAAGAGGGTAAATACATAAGCCCATGTAGAGTTCCAAAAGAAGAGGAGGAAAAAGGAACAAATATTGAAGAAACTACAAGAGATTAGGGCCCAAAAGGACACAAAGTCAACAAAAAAAGCTAATGGAGGCAGAGAACTAACTCTCGAGACCCTCCACAACAAGAGCAACTAAAATAAGATCTAAATCACCACAAACACAAGGAAAATATGTTATCAATATGGAAAAAACAAGAAGAGGTGGTGAAAACATTGTCACAAGAGCTGTGGCTAAGTCAAGGCAAGATGGAGGAGAAGGCCGAGGCTTGGGAAGAGAGGAACCTAGGAAGAGTCAAGGACCCAGCCGAATACCTTACGCTGGCAGAAAGTAGGAGAATCATGGTGGAAGCAAGGGCCAAAGCAGTGAAGGCAGGGCTAGAGGTCTAGTAACATGCCTTCGTCAATATAGTACTTCATGTAACACAGGCCGGGAATGATGACCCTGTGGAAGGGATAAAGAGGAAGCTAGAGGTCTCAAGGAGAGCCATAAAATATGGGCTCCAAGAGCATAGCCCAAGGACTAGCACTAGCCTAAGGCTAGTTCAACAAAGGCAACTTTTGCTGCAAGAGGGGCTCTCGATAGAGGAGTTAGAGTAGCTCAAAATTGGAGAACAAGAGCACCGAGAGGAGCCAACTGTAGCAGCCCAAACAGAACCACTAAAAGACGAAGGGGCCGATTTTGGGCAATCTACAGACATCAAGGCATAGCCAAGTGAACAGAGCCCTCCCCTGCCTCTATCAATAGAAGCAGAAGCCAAGAAGAAGAAGATCATGCCATTGCAAAAAGAACCATCGAGGCCAAAAGAAAACATAGAGAGTTGGCTGACTTCATGAGGAGAAAGTTTAATGCCAGACCACAAGACATGGCCAATGTCCAAATGCCACAAATCAAAGAACAACTACCTATCAATTGGGCACTGGAATTAAACCATTGGGAGCAATGGGAGAATGGGTGCACACCATTTGAATTTGATTTCTTCTACCCTTCTTCCCTGAATCGAGTGCTACCCACTCTAGTAGTCGAAGGAGCCATCCAGGTTGCAACGAGGCTACTAGAGAAGCGGTGCTAGACAAGAGGGCTAGAAATCCCACGTTATGAAGAGAGCCTACAAGGTACTAGAAGGATAAGGTCAGGAAGAGCCAAGAAAGGTCAAAGGCTATGAAGCCCAACCTAAATGGCATCAAAGAATCTAGGATACCAATTTTGAGGCATGGATGGCTTTTTGCAACATGCTACCATACGAAAGGGATAACCCTACCTACATGGCTTACTCGAGGAACCACGATGTGGATTTTAACTAGGGGAAGCATGGTAGGTATGTCTCTCCTTTGATCTACAATGTTAATATTTCCACTCCTGAAGAATGCCTAATCTTTGGAGCATAAGACCTTTGACCTTCAATTACCCACTTTTTGGAGGAGTTCATGGCATGCCCCGACCCCACTTTCCTTACCACTTGTAATTACCTCTGCCTCATATGACTTCTACTAAAACAAAAACCAGTAGCCCAAGAAGAGTACTTGCCTCCCCTCTCTTTTGATATCAATGTAGGGATAGACAGTTGTGTCATGACCTGCCTAATGTTAAGGGTTTCTCTCTTGCTAGCTTTTTGCATGAGCCTTTTGGAAGATATGAGTGACATTAGGTTCTCAAAATATAATCATCATTTCCTCTCTACTACCCCTCTCAATGTAAGAATCAACCAAAAGGGCTACATGCAAAGCCATGCTTTCCTTAGCAAATCTCTTAGGCCCCCCCGAAATGTAACTACTGAGAGCATTAGGAGGAGGTTTGGTGTACCCTCCCAATGTATCTTAAAAAAAAGGAAGAAAGAAAAAGAAAAAAAAAGAAAAAAAAAAGAAAATAGAAAACAAAGAAAAGAGATACACAAAGCAAAAGGAAAGGAACAAGGAGTTTTCCCATGTAATATCAGAGTGACACAAACACTACACCTAGGGATTCTCAAGTTAGATGCGTTCAGTGGCCTTGGTTAGTCATCTAACTCCCTAGCCCTCCTCCTGTTCCCCCACTTCACACTTAGGGCACATCAAGGCTAGGATACACCTAGGGAGTTTGCACTCGCCTATGGTTAGACCTGTCTCCCTAAGTCACACCTACAACACCTCCCCTATACAGAAACTAGGTCCTCAAGTGTGGGATAACACCACAGGCTTCCTTGAGGCTCGACCCAACTCCATGTTTCACTGGCAAGAACACCCCGCAACACTGCACGGTAAGATAGGCATACTCCCCGGGTAGTGCACTTCCTTTTCCTTTTCAAGTACATTTGACAATCTATACAACCAACCACTGACTTCAGAGGCCCTCATCTCAATCTACTCTCGACCTCCACAATCTCACATCGATTTTGTGATACTTCTTCTCCTCCTCCAATCTCCATGAAGTCCCCATCACTAACCCACATGGAAACCCTTCAACCACTCGAGCCCTCATCAAAAGTGCCCACAAGTGCCACAGGATTGGCACTTGATTAGGAGGGGGTAATGTTAACCCCAGTGCAAAGAAATAAAAAAGAAAATTAAAAAGACACAGGCAAAGCAGGAAAAGGCGGCGCGACTGATGAAATAAGAGAAAAAAATGCCAAAAGCACAAGGACAACCTTAAAAGTTTAGAGCGAGCACAAAGGAGGAAAGACGCATTTTAAATGCAAAGGCGCACCCTAAATTTTTGTAAGAGAGTGCCAGCAAGTTCCCTCCTATGCAAAATGTAAATGTAGATGAGCATGGGTAAAGGCACAATGCAAATAGGAGAGGAATAGGAAAAGAAGACCTAGGCTAAAATGGCCAAACATGTAAAAAAGAAATGGGTTCCCAAAGGGGATTGGGGCTATGTATAAAAAGGCAAAAAGAAGCTCATTCTTGTGAGTGGCCAAAACTATCTCTCCTCCTCCTCTTCTTCTTCTTCTTCTTCCTTGGAGATAATTTGATCAATTGCAAGAGGTTCACATCTGGTTTGACTTCGCAAAGAGAACTTTCTAAATCAAAGTCATGATAGGTAGCCAAAGCTCTCTTTTCTCACCAAACCATCCTCTCTTTTGGTCTTTGGACCGGTTTTGGTGCTTTCTTCTTGGCTCTTGCCTTCTTTCTTGGCACTTCCTCATCCTTCTTAGGATCGCCTTCCCTGTCAACCAGCCTTAGCGGTCCACCTTCCATGCTAGGATTCTGGACTTGCGTCCCCTTATCCCCTTACTTAGGGTTTCCCTCAACCGGTTTTGTATTATCTTTGTCAACCTCTTTAGCCTTTTGGCCTCTTGTCACGACTCTTAAGTTAGAGGTTTCAGCATTGACTCGCACAGCCTCAATAAGGCTGACTCCGTTGCCTTGTGGCAACTCTTCTATAGTTGTTTTCCCCCTCTACAATATTTGTCTTGGTGCATCATTTTGCTGCAAGTTATTTCCTTGCGCTCTATGATTCACTGGGCCCAGCTGTTTACTCCCTTGTTGGAGAGAACTAATCTTACTCCAACAGGTAGCAGCTAAATGGCCCGACTTTCCACAAATGTCACATTTCACATTTGGACAGTTTCTGGGGAAGTGCTGTCCACCGCACCACTTACAACTGAATCTAGAGGGTCCACCCTCTTCAGGGCGTCGACTCCCTATCAGATTCTGTTGCTTCTTCAAGAAATTAACGTCGACAACTATTTGTCGATATTGTTCGGAAATCATGTCGGTATAATGCTTCATCATATCCTTGACTTCGCCAAGGACATTAGATGCACTCGACTCATAGCCTCGATCGTCGACCCGTCGTTCCATTGGCCTAACAATCTGATTTGGCATTGAATGTTGACCCATAAGATCAACGTTAGAATTCGAAACTTGGCCTCCAACATTTGGTGGAGCCAACTGACTTGCCATAGGCATAGTCACACTCGGAGGAGCTGACAGTAAAGGTACATTCTGAACCACGCTTCCCCTCCCATTAGGGTTGGTCATAGGCATCCCTTGACTTCCATTCGTCAATGATGGATTGCCACCAAGTACTAAACCCACATTAACATTCATTCGAGAGGAGTAGGCCATTTGTAATCGTGCTTCTACTCCCTCTGCCCGCATAATAGCGGTGTCTATATCTGCAAGGCCACACTGCTCAATTGTACTTGGATATTAAAGTCCAACCCATGCAAAAAATATTGCAATTGGGCAGCCAGTAGAATGGGAATGTAAGTTTGTAACTTACGAAATACTTCCTTCAACTTCTTGGCATAAGCTTTCACATTCTCATGAGGGTCTTGGCGCGTTACATTCAAGACCCGCAACCAATATTGGCCACCTCTTTCAGGGGCATATTCTCCTCGGAAAGCTGCATAGAATTGATCAATTGTGGTTATGGTCCCAGACTCTATGCTGTGATACCATACCGCAGCCCTTCCTTTTAACATCATATTGAAGAACATCATGAGATGTCCCTCGTCTTGGATGCGATAATTGAACATCAATCTTTGGAACTCACAAATCTGAAATTCTGCATCCTCTTTCGCTAACCCATTAAAAATGGGCAAGGAAACTCCTAAGGCTGGTAAATCCGGCGTCCCTGTAGGAATTGCAATAGGTTGTGCCATGGTGACAATCGGATTAACAACCGGAGTTTGAACGGGTGAATTCACCCCCCCACTTGAAGTGGGTAGACTTGGTGGAGGAAAGGAAGAACTTACGCTTCCTTCTGCACCTAACGGAATATGTGGAGCAGTTGGGTGACTAAGACCACTGCTTCTTATACGTACTGGGCTACTTCTTTGAGGAGAATAATGACTTACAATCTCTAACCGCCATTTAACCCTCTCAGCACGTTTTGCTTTTTGGATTTCGGCTTGACGGTCCTTGTTAGAGGACATAAACCAACTTTCTTTTGGTCTGTAGAAACCCTAGATCCGAAAAGCACCACTTATTAGCGGCTCCCGGCAGACACACCACTGATGGGACCTAAAATGGGCCGGCATTGGCTATGGCACTAGCTGGACCTTATGCTCATGACACACAAACACCCTCATGGCCTCGCGGACCAGGAGCGTCAATCTAAGGCTAAAGGACAAACCACCCTAAAGCTTAATTCCTGTGTTTATAGTTCATAGTCCAACGTTTCCCTAAAACTCCTCAGAGGGAGATCCCAAAGTACATAGGCATAACACCTCGTCACACACACATAGGAGGAGCACCACGGACTAGTAGTCGGAGCCCCACTGCAACTCTCCTACATCGCAGGGATTGGCCCTTTGATGCGTTGCTAGACATATAACACAAACGAATACAAACTCCTCTCAAGGTACCGATATTTTACGTTCCAGGATGTACCATTCCTCACTACAATTTTCCCTTAGGACCCAATGACTAACCTACAGCTTAGGACATCCTCTCACGCTCATCATTGGTCACAACCTAAGAAAAATAGGTGCCATGCATCCAGGAGGTTTTTCTGATACCTTTTAATTATTGTGCTTAATGCAAATCATGTATGGCTATGTGCTCAGACAAAAGAAAGATCAGCATCGTGCATCATGCATATAGCATTCTTTCCATGAATTTCACTAACGCGTGCTGCGTTGAAAGGAGGCACCGAGCCATATACTCATGCTACCATCCTCTTTATTTAAACCGGTTCCTATATGCCAAGTGCAATGCATAAATCAAATCTTTTCTTTATCTTTCAGCGTTTCAGCCCCTCCTCATCTAATTCTTAGCATTTTGCATCATTAATCAGTTAGATAGGGTTTCTATGCATTTTTCCCTTTTAAAAACCTGATCAATACGCACAAAATATAGAAACGGGGACAAACCGAGGCCAACCTCATGCTTTGCCATTGTTATACATTGCACAACCATAGATATAAATTTTCCTAATTTTCCTCAGCCCGTTTCCTATTTTTTCCTAATTTTAAACCCATTTTTCCATTTTTTGGGTATTTTTTCCTATTTTTCTTTAATAAATAATGACTAAAAATGAAAGTTGATTGTGGTTTGTGGCCCTTAGGTTCATTGCCAGCAAAAACTCAGATTTAGTTGGTGTGACATATCATATTTCTCATTTATATAGCAAAAATCTCAATTTTACCCTTAAAACGCGTGTTTTTCATGTATTTTGACACTAATTCCGACCATGTAGCCTTATATTTTCTGATTTTCAGGTTGCAAAAAGTTGAAACTCATGGCAAATAATATCATAATGAACTTTCATCCCATATGAATAAGATTTCATAAAGCAAATAGCATAAAAAGATCATTTTTATTCATAAAAATAGCATTACCGCTTATTTTCAGGTTTTGCTTTCTTGGTCTTGATTACGGGATTGATTTTCAGCATGCATTTAATGCTCAACATCTTCAAGAACAGCACTCTTCAAGTATTCATCCATCCGGAAGCAATGCGGTCTCATCCAGACAAGCTTTCCTCCACCATTCTTCATTGTCTTCTTCCACACAAGAACAGCTCCTTAAGGGAGAGAGAGGGAGGAGAGAGAAAGACTAAAATCAGAGATCTTCATCCAGGCCATCATTGTGCAAGCGAAGGGCGGCGATAGCATCAGCATACAGGAGGGAATCAAGCCCGATGATCACTTGGGGGGTTGCTCACAGGCAGAAGGATGCATCATCAACAAGTGGGCGCATTTTTCGACGCATTTTTGGCGCCATATCCTCCAGGTTTTGTTGCCTCTTCTCTCTCCACGAATTGTATGCCACATTTCATGTGGCATAAGTTGCCTTGGCTCCCAAAGGTCATGCCCACTTGGCCCCTCTAATGTCCACCTCTTTGCATCTTGCTCATTTGGTTGGCCATTTCCCCGTCCGGTGTCCAAATCGAGTGCTGTAAATTTCTGCGCGTCCGGCTTGACATCTTGCATTGGCCGGTAACTCCTGACAACTTGCACGCCAGTCTGAAAAACTATCAAAAATCAACAAGTGTCGCTTGGGCGCCTTTAAAGCACTTGACGCTTAAAATCGTCCTAGCTGGAGCCGCCCCCTTCGACGTTGAATATTTTTCCTTTGATATTCGTAAATTTTAGCTATTTTTAAGCACTTCTCGGCATCAAAACTGCGCTCTCAGATTCTTAGATTTTTGCAACTTATAATTTGTGTAGCACACTATTTGTTGCATGAAAGGGGATTTACTCATCCCTTTTTGTAGAAAAATGTGGTTCATTCTCTTTGCATTACACCTTGCAAGCTTCACAATGATGGCAATTGCATGGGATGCAGTTACAAGCTTGATTGATAGCTCGTTTGTTGTAAAGGAAAACTATTGTTGAGACTCTTCATTATGGCATGAAGCTTCCCAAAGAAGATTAGGTAGGTTACACACTAGTTTGGACATGTTTTAAGCATAGGGGCATGACATAGATGAGTGGTGCATTGGGAGGTCCAAAAAGTTGTATGCGGGTAGAAATTTCATCGGACTTGTCCATGCCACACAAAGTGCAAATCGCCACACAAATTTCGAAAAAGTGAGATTTTAACTAGCACCAAATATGGACGATGAAATCCTCTTAACAAATCCCCTAATGAAATA
The DNA here is from genome assembly GCF_053477565.2 of Lygodium microphyllum. Taxonomy (NCBI): domain Eukaryota; kingdom Viridiplantae; phylum Streptophyta; class Polypodiopsida; order Schizaeales; family Lygodiaceae; genus Lygodium; species Lygodium microphyllum. The sequence continues at coordinate 110,562,034 of NC_141164.1, forward strand.
TTGATGAAAAAATTTATTTATTCATTGTCTGGCTAGTGGTGAAAGTCAAACGGCCCTTTTTTGGTGGCAATCTCACACGCTCGAACTCATGCGAATGGGGCTAAGAGCTAGGCCATACCTAGATACACTATACTTGCGTAAGTCTATAGAGTAGAGGTTACAATATGCGTGACTGACACCCTTTAACTACTGTAACTTGTATGTCAACACTTAAAGAATTGATATAGTACCGTCTAAAAATGAAGGTACTTCCTTAACTTGTTGGAGTTCACAAGAGTTGTGAATTGGAGATTGGTACATAAGACACTATTTCTCCTCCTTCTTTATGTTCTCTCTCTTCCTTTGTGTATTTTGTCTTTGCAACTTGGACTTGCGGAAGTCACACTCCCAAGTCCATACCTACTTGGGCGTGGCGCGGCTCCACACTCTTTGCGTCCGGGCCCAGCGGGCCACGAAAGGCAAAGGAATTTGAGAGTCCCTCGAGAAGAAACGTAGACGATAGTTGCCATGGCATCCTTGCGTGAATTATTAGTGGGATTCGTGCAGAGGCCGATGATACCCAACTGCACCTTGCAGACCACAGCATGCTACCCCCCTTCCCCCCTCTCCACGACCCTTCGCTTCCTCCAGCGACTCTGCACTCTCCGCGCCAGCGCCAGCGGCACCGCCACCCCCGTCGCAAACTCCTCGCCTACTTCCTTTCTCAATCGCACTCCCAGCCAGCAGCAGCAGTAGAATCAGGTTCTCTCTCAATTTTAACTTTCCAGAACATTATCATTGTTGAATCGACCCCTTATCTATAGTGGAGCATTCGTGCAAAAACTGTGACATTGAAAAATTTTGATTTCAGAAACGGCAACATCATAGATACACTAGTGACAAACTAGTTACTGGCTCAAAGTTTAATACTCCTCTATCAACGGAGGGGATACATGTTTATCTTCTCTTGGTGTCTAATGGGTTGACATCTGTAAAACAGCTGCTTGGTCTTCATGCAACATCTTCAAAAGCTGAGGAGAATGCTATGCTCATCATCTTGGTATTGGAAAGCCATGGTTTGGTTTGCGAAACTGGGCTGGTGCATTTGAAAGAGTAGTTGTTGGTCAGTGTACGAGCTAGGTCAGCTTTGAGTGAGCATGACTTTGATGATCTAGGTCTAATGGTGGACAGAAAGAGGCAAACATGAGAATTGTACAGAGGTTAGGATGGTAGTGATGTGAACCTGCCTGTGTGTATAAACCTTATCTCACATAAAAAAGTATTCTAGATGAAATACCGTTACAGTTTTGTAGATATGTTTCATGCTGAGGTTGTTATGCTGATGATACACAATACTCTTAAGTGTTTTCAAAGCCAAAGGAGTAAGTTATTAGCAATGAAGAGATCTTTAAAAAATAATTTATTGGAGCTTCAGCTCTATAGTGAAAAAATAAGTGTAGCTGATATTACTTTAGTGAAAACAATCTCTTTACTTCAAAATTGACATGTTCAATAGTTTTTACCCATTCATCCAAAATTAGGTGTCCACTCACTTGTATTAAGTCGCCTTAAATTCTATAGTTTGGTAGATATTTGTTTATTCTAGCTTTCTTTGGACTTGATTTTTTAATAAAAAAGTTGTAAGTTATATTAAAGTAAAGAAAAATGTATTTGTTATATATGCTCAATGCCCCTTATGATGCCCCCACTCCTCATAAGGTGCCACCAATGATCAATGATGCTTAAAGTTGTAAGGCCTCCATTATGAGGAGAAGCCATGTGTGAGCCTAGACATTGGTTGGGTGCTAGCTTGTATGCTTGATGAGGTCTATGTGATTGCATGGCAAAAAGTGATATCTGTGCGTTTAACCTTTGGGTAGATGTAGTTAAGCTGGTAGCGATTTTAGGTACACTGCATCGAGTTGTGGGGTGTGGGAGACATTAGGGACCCCTAGCCTTAAGCTCTTTGCCTATCATATGTCTAGATTGCCATCTAAGCTTCACAGCGGAAGCACACGGTTCTTTGTATTAGTTTGTTGGGAATTAAAGAAGTTTATATTCTTCTCATATTTACTATGTACTCTCTATTTGTTGCTTAAGTTGTGTATACTATACCGTGTAATTTTTACAGTATTTATACTATATTGGGTATTTGAAAGCTGGCTTTAAGGGTGAGCTAAGAAAAAAGGCACAAGGGTTACTTAGATTGCAACCTTAGGCGTAAGCATAAACAAAGTAAGACTTCGTGTAATTAGTTCCAAAACTTGTAGACATTATCATAGTCCAAGACAAGGGTGGAGAGTTGAATGGCTCTAGTACATAGTTGGATATTATTGGCATAGGTATAACTGAGACGACTAGCAAGGCTTGTATATATACATTATCTTGGAAGGGTGCAAAAGGAAGTGTAGGGACATGCTTTGGTATCTTTTGGTTGCATCTTTAATGGTAGTTAAGATAGTGCGGAGTTTATGTTTTGTATTGACAACATTCACTTTAGCTTTTGGCCTTGCATATTCATTAATTGCCCCATTGGCATCATTTGCTTGTGCTCACTACCCACATTTGGAACACCATGTTGTTGTATTGGCACTTCCTATGGTGCATCTTGTTGACTTGAATTGCCTTTGTTGCTTTCCTTTAAGGGGTTCAAAAAGCGCATGAACTAAGATAATTTGCCAATTGCACAAGCATTTCAGCTGCCGTTCTTACCTGATCCTTACATTAGTCATGAAAGTCCTCTTCCTCTTACTGGTCATTATCTTCAAGAGACCTAGAAGGACTCACCTCTTGTCCAATTCCTTCATTCTCAGCTTGCTGTCCATGCTGCGTGCCTTGTCCAAGATCAGGCATTGCATTTTCCCCAACACTTTGTGAATTTTCAGATTGAGAGGCATCATCCGAGCTTGATCCCATCTCACTATTTGAAGACATTCTTGTTGTAGGAATTAGTTGAATACAATTTCAGTACTAGAGTAAAGCTTTCGACCTTTAATCAGGTGCCTTAGGCCCACCAATTCGAGGGAATTGATGGTATCCTGATGATGGAACCTTGAAACGAGACTTCTTGGAAAGGGTGGTAATGACCTGATTTTACAGTAAGTACAACAAGTATAAATAAATATACATAACTGAAAATGCAAACTTTACTATACAATCTTGGACATTGGATAGCGAAGGAGTATAATTGAGTTATTGTGATCTCCTCTGCTAATCCAAGTGCCCTGTTTTGTCAAAGCTGACCAGCAAGCCTCCAAACCGATTTGCCCCTTTGTTTTGCCTTCACCTTGCTCCTTGAAAGGCAAATTCAGCCCCAAATTGACATTGGTTGACTGGCCCCTTGAATCTCCCTAAAATTTCTCGATTTCAGTTGCTAGAATTTAAGTCCTAGGCTCTCAATTTTAAGCATGCATTCTGAGGTGGTTGTTGAACCCTAATTTTTGCTTGTAAATTAGGGTTTACAGCAAAGATTGATCGAAATCTCTTACTCTGATGACTCAAAGGGCTGGATTTTGCTGAGATAACTTGAGATATGGTTGGGGGATGAGAGCAAGTGCTGTAGAGAGAAATTTTTGACTTTCATCATGACAAAGGCTGAAAAACTAGTGATGCCCTGCTAAAATAGCCATGGAAGCTGTCGCCTGTAGCTTAGGATCACCAAAAAGGCTGCTATTCCCTCTTCTATGTTGTCACTTGCACTAGAAGGACCTTAGGTTGCTATTATCTACACGTGGAGGGCTTCAAATTGCTGTCACTTGTTGTAGGATTGATCCCTGGTGGTTGCAAATTATGTTAGTAGCATCTCCTTACTCTCTAATAGCTTTCTCCTCTCTCACAATGGTTGGAATAGATTTCCACTAGCTCCCAAAAACGTTTTTTCTGCTTGCTTGGACAAGTTTTACCAAGTGGCAGCCTTCTAATTCCATTTTTAGTATTATCTAGCTTATTAAATTTATTTTTAGAATATTAATTATAAAACTAATTTAATCATTATTCTAGTAATAAAAAAATTTATTTCATCGGTCTATAATTAAATTGGCTAGGCCAGTTTCTCTTCCAAGTATCCTTGAGCAATTATTGATCCTTAGAGTGGTATTAATTAATTATTTAATGCATAATATCTGATGTCACCACTGATATTAGTGACCAATAAATTGGTCTAGACCAAAACATGACACCAGATACTATCAATTGCTTATCAGATGTAACTTATTACAACTTTTATCTTTAGCATCAATTATATTTCGGGGTCCTGGGTCTCACAACGTGAAATAATTAACTTACACCTTAGGTGTGCAAGTCACATTACCACATTTGATATTTTTTAATCAAATGCTAAGCAAAGCAATAAAATTTTACGTCTTTGTGATATCGAGTCAAGATCCTCGTTTGCCCGCAGGCCCCTTTCTCTATGATAGATCCTAGCTCTCTTTGGTTTGGAGGTGTCTGTATAGCTCTTTGCACTTATCATCATACCATCTATTTTGAGGCATCGTTCTAAGTTGGATGAGTTTGCTAGTGTGTGTGGAGTGTGGGAAGCTCTGGAGAGCAGTTGAGTGGAGGATGGAGGCGAGCTGGGAGGTGAGTGTCCCTAGGGGGACAATATACTCAAATTGTGTGAGCCCATCATATATGTGATGGTTGTATATGTGAGCTAGCTTATGCTTGAAATAGAAAGTGGTGGACTGGGTATGGGTAGTGGTTGGCATTTGTGGGTGTGGGGAGGAGGATATGGTCAGGGACAAGTAGGTATGATGTGCTCCAATTGGGTAGGGGTGAAGGATCTGATTAGTTCCATCATCTTAATGGAACTTAGTACATAGTCTGCCGTGTTGGAGCCTGTGGGCTGGAAGCAAGTCAGTGCTCCTGATTCAGGTCACTTCTTCATCTCGTTTTAAATAACGAGATGATGTTGGGACCCTAGCTCTAGTAGGTATTGACCATAGTGAGTACTATTTGCTTTAGTATCAACTAAAATTTTGTAAGTGCCTTCCTCCTCTACATCCATCACCTGTAGCCTCCCTCAATTCTCAAAATCCTATGTGTCACACTAATTGCTCTGTGTCCTTGTGTTAAAATCTTTGACTAGGGGAATCTTCCCTAGATTGGAGTAGTATACAATCTCACTGGATATGTCCGTAAAGGGGGACTCTTCTCCATCTTTCTCCTCTTCCTCTTGTTGCTATGGCTCCCCAGTAGTATATCTTGAGCCTTGTGGGGGAAAGTAGCAGAGGGCAATATATAGCATGCCGCGGGAGATCTTCACTTTGATCCATATGTATTGTGTGTCGGGATGTCGTGCCATGATGTGGACTCTATCATGTAGCTCTTGTTTGATCAACATTACCACTCCTGATCTTTGGGTGGTGCTTTATTGTCTCGTGCAGTTGTTGGATATCAACTCCCATACATATCCTTGTGCTTTGGGCAATCCCCTCTCAGGACTTTGGTGTGTTTGTGTGATAAAAAATCAGCTCATGATTCTCCATCACCTGCTCCATCCTCCTTGGGTGTGTGAGCCATTAGAGTTCCATTCTGTCATACGTATCTCTGAGGTGTGCGTCTCATAGGCCACAAGTCCCTATTTTTGCCTTCTTGCCCTCCTTCCTAGCTTTGATTATTTTGGGCATGCTTGCATGCCTGTGCTCTACCTACATCCCAATAAGGTCATTGTCTAAGTAGATGGGATTCCATGGGAGTCCATGTGGTATGGCTTTCTTCCTCATGAAGGCCATCCTCTCTATTTCATCTTGAAACCTCAGGATGAGAGTGCGATTTTGCAGTTCCTTCCCAACTCTCTAGGATTTTGTAAAGGGGAGTGCTTCTTCCTCTTTACGTCCAAGGTGTATGTACAAATTCTTACCATCCTTCTTGGGCGATGAGTCCTCCTTCTCGGGTATGCCATTTACGCGTACATTTAGTTGCCTTGCTTGCCTCATCTTCTCTTCCTCTAGCATGGCATTGACAATATGTACCTCCTCTTTTTGGTTGTCCTTTTCCATCCTCTTTTTTATTCTCTTCTACACTACCTCCACCCACGCTTGTGTGGCCTCAAGCTGACAGGGCGGGGTGGGGCAAAGGGTGGAGTAGAGGGTGGGTGGGTCGGGGTTGAGAGCAGAGTAGGGTAGAGGGTGGGTTGTGTGTGTGTGTGTGTGTGTGTGTGTGAGAGAGAGAGAGAGAGAGAGAGAGAGAGAGAGAGAGAGAGAGAGAGAGAGAGAGAGAGAGAGAGAGAGAGAGAGAGAGAGAGAGAGAGAGAGAAGAGAGAGAGAGAGAGAGAGAGAGAGAGAGGCCTGCGTTCGTTTCTACCACCCGTGAGCTCCTGGCTCTGCATCTGACTTGCACAAGTGGTGATACAACATGGCTGGTCTGGATATGGCTTTTATCGACCAGACGGTGGCAGCCCTTGGTCCGGATTCTGATACAGAGGAACCAGAGGACATGGTTCCTTGCACAGAGGAGATGCCTCCTGATCCTGATTTCCAGCCTGCGAGCAAACGCACCAAGTATACTTCGGAAGAGACAATGGATCATCAGGAGCGTTCTTATGCTCAGGTTGCCTCTGATTCTGTGGATTCTCAGGATGTTGATTGGGAGCATTTGCTGGAGTTTGCCAACACTCTGCTTGGCGATTATGTCCAATATAATCATGAAGCTTTTTCTGACTCTGGAACTGAAGATGTGCTGGAAGCCACGATGGACCCGAAAAATGTCTTGGACTCATTTTTGGTGTTTTATGACCGTGCTGTTATACTCTTTTTCACTGGCAGGATCCCAGTGCTTTCCCATATTCGCTAGTGGCTGCACAATCTACTACAAGGGGAGTGTGTTGAGGAGATTTTTGTTGGGCCCCGAGGCTTCTATAAGGTGCTGTTGAAATCTGAGAAGCACCGTGCTGATCTACTGTCTAAACTGCCATTGTTTTTTGATCGCCGTTTGGTACATGTTGTGCCATGGCGCCCAATGGCAGATTTTCAGCGCCTGCTTCAACGTGGATGCCCTGTGTGGGTTGAAGTGGAAAATTGTTCGGCTGTCTATTGGCCACTGTTAAAGGATGCCATGGCCGTTGTGGGCACTGTTCTGGCCCCCCCGAGCCTAAGGGCCATGAATCGTAACCGTTTGTGTATGTTATGGGACACTGCTAGGAAAAGGCCTGCTTGGTTACGTCTTAATTGCTCTGGCATGCATCCTTTGCACTTTCATTTGAAATGGGGCAACTTTGCAGGACATTGCTTTTCGTGTGAAAAATTGGGGCATTTTATGGCAGAATGCCCAGAGAAGCAACTGACTTCAGATGCTGAGTATGTTGTGCTGCCCATGGAATTTATGGTGTTTGATGCTCTGTCGCAGGATGCAACCCAGCCACCTAAAGTTTTGGATAAAGGTAAACAACATGTTTCGGGTTTGGATTTCCGTGGCAATGACTGGGTAGATGTACGTGCAAAAAAAGGTAAAAGGTTTGATGCTGGCCTGGCGGATACTGGGCCTAATGCTTCACAAGATTCGATGCGCACTTATATGCGCAGGAAGGAGATGTTGTCTTCAGAGCATCCTGCTCATCCTATGGTTTCTTCTGCTCATCGTAACCAGTCTACGAGGAAAGTATATACGGACGGTCCAAAGGGCCCACCTGCTAAGTTGGCTTTTGATACTAAAGGTAATGTGATTACCCCATGGGATCATCGTTATCTCCATTCCATCCTCAAGACAACGGATATTCCGTCTACCTCTAAAGCCGGCCGTCAGAACTCTTTTGCCGTGTTTGCTGATTTTTTGGATGAGGGAGTCCTTGACATTCTAGCAGAAAAGGTTAAATTGAGGCAAGCCGTGCCTCGTTCCTGATTTTCTTTTTGAAAACACATGAAGATAGCCACGTGGAATGTGCGAGGCATTTGTTCTCGCCATAAGCAACATGCCATGTGGACTGTATTGCATGAGAATCAGTGGGATGTCTTGTGTGCTGTTGAGCACAAGAGTCACGATGAAGCAGGAAAAGTTGTGGATTGCCATGGGTTTCGCTTGTTTTATGCAGGGACACATGCCATGCATTATTCTGATGTGCTTATGATTGTACATGAGAAATATCAGCCTGTTCTTATTAAAAATGATGTACATGGCCGTTTTGTGGTGATTGAAGTTTTATTTGAAGGAGAGATCTTATAGTTGCTGGGTCTCTATGCTCCGAATGACCCTTTATCCCGCCGGGATCTTTGGAATACTTTGCAGACCTCCTTGTCACTTGGCAGACGGGGTTTTTTGATGGGGGATTTTAATATGTGTGTTGATTCTTCACAGTCCACATCAGAACATTCGGTGATGGATGCTCCGGAAAGTCGTGTGTGGAATGCGTTTGCTCTTGCTGTACTTAAGCAAGATCTCTGGTCTTGGCTACACCCTTCTTCTACAGGGTTTACTTTCCATTCTGCGCAGTATGCAACTACATGGTCGCGGTTGGACCGCATGTACATCATGCAGGATGATGATTTTCTTCCTGAGATGCTGGAAATGAAAGTGTTGCAGCAATATGCCTTGTCGGACCATTTCCCTTTACAGCTTGAGATACTTGCACAACCCATTGCACCTTTTAAGCTATTCCTGGATAGACTCCCTTTGCGTTTCAACTCCTCTTATTTGAAGCATTCAATCTTTCAGGGCTATATGCAGCAATTGATTAATAGATTTTTATTGGACTTCGCCTCTGAGGGCAATGCTTCTTTTGAACGATTGCTCTCTAATGTGCAGCGGGTTGCTCGGCAGTATGGGATCCATCATGCCTCTCTTTGTCGGTGGCGTCGGCAAGCAGCGGAGGACTTACTGGCTTTGGCTCATTCTCTGCTGGGGAACACTCCAGATGATGTATTCCTGCTGTCATTGACGATGCGTTTGGCTGATCTTATTAAAGAGTTTCAGTTGAAATCTTATCAGCAAGCCAAATTGCAAAATTTGACTGAGAATTTGCAAGACAGTGCTTGTCAGACTCATAAGTTCTTTCGAGCTCTACATGCATCTCTTGCTCTAGAAAATATGACTAGACTCCAGGATCCAGAAGGTCGAATGGTCATTGATTCCCAGACTATTGTGAATATGTGCAGGAATTATTTTCTAGACCTTCTTGGTTCTTCTCCTTCACCTTCTGACCAAGTTACTCATGCACGCTTAGTTTTCTATGATATGGTCCGCAATCAGGTTCCACTTGATATGCAAACTACTTTGAAGGCAGATATTTAGTATTACGAAAGCATGGACTACAATAGCATCCATGCATATGTCAACAATTGTGTATTGTATCAAGGAGACTACGCAACTATGGAGACATGTCCAAAGTGTGGTGCTCATAGGTATTGAAAGGACTTCTAGGGGAAAACCATCCACTTATACTGCATATATGTCACATGATTCATACATCGGGCATTGGCGAGCTTGAGAACGTGGCATGTGCAGAATGGATCCACAGATGGAGTCCAAGGAATATCAGCAAATTCACATGCATGGAGCCACATTGACTCTACCTTTCCAGGCTTTGCACGAGAGCCAAGGAATATTTGGCTTGGTCTTGCTATGGATGGTGTGAACCCATTTGGTCTCCGCTCAACTTTTTATATTGTGTGGCCTATAGTACTTATTAACTACAACATCCCGCCATGGATTTCTACGAAGAAAGGACATCTCATCCTTAGCTTACTCATTCCTAGGCGCTACAAAGTCAATAATGTGGACGTCCATCTCCGTCCATTAGTTGATGAGCTCAAGATTTTGTGAGAGGAGGGGTTCGTCGTAGAAGATATTTCGAGATTCGAGGAGTGCTCAGGTAAGTAGGTTTCCATCCTCATTGTTGATATCTAATATAGCTCATTCAAGCTTGTGTTGCCTAAATAGGGGTATTGGGACAAGTTTGGTTATCTTAGGTTATCATGCATGTCCATTGTATGGGCCACAGTTAGACTCCCAAAGGTCACGAACCATGAAGAAGATGGTATATCAAGGACACACTGCTTTCTTGCTACAGGGTCATGAACTGAGGGAAGGATTTCTTGGATGACCTCCAATACGAATGAATTTCCACAAGCTGGTATGAGTTGAAAATGGTCCACACAGAGTCACATCTAGACGTGAGGCGGAGGTTATGGATGTCCTGTTACACCTACCCAAGGATAAAAGTCCCGGTTGGGATGGTCTCACCAATGAATTCTTTGAGATTTCTGCTACCCAACTGGTGAAACCGTTAACGGCTATGTTTCAGCAGGTTTGGGAAACGGGGTTCATGCCTTCCTCATGGAAAGAAGGTCTTATCAAACTGCTTCCAAAAGTCCCTTCGCCGTCAATGTTGAATCATTGGAGACCAATTTCTTTGATGGGTTCGATGTATAAAATCTTTTCCAAAGTAATGGCGAATCGGCTCCACAAGCATCTTCCGGCCATTGTGCATCCTCTTCAATATGGTTTCATTAAGGGCCGAAACATTCTGCATAATATCTTAAATGTGCAAATGGCTATTGACTATGCAAGGCACTCTAATCAGCAAGTGGTATTGATTCAATTGGATCTGGAAAAGGCCTTTGATTATTAGACTGGTCTTTCATTGCAGAACTTATGTCTACTATGGGCTTTGGTACTCGGATGTCCCGCTTGATCTACACCATTAGTGCTGTGGCTTCTTCGCGAGTTATGCTAAATGGTGGTGTTACCGAGCCATTTGTCCTTGCACGCTCTATGAGACAAGGTTGCCCTTTGAGTCCTCTCTTCTTTGCCCTTGCGACTCATCCGGTTCTTTTGATGTTATCTTCTATGGCAGCTTCTACTTAGTTGGCTGGATTGTCCCTTCCTTTTGGACAACACTTCATTACTCAATCTTTGGCTGATGACAGCTTTATGATTTTGCGTGCGGACAAGGACAATCTTTGTAAAGCATTAGATGTTTGGACGCTCTTTGATCATGCTTTTGGTCTTCATATCAATGCTTTCAAATCAGCCATTCTCAGTTGCACGGAATTCGATTTACAGTCATTGGGCTGGCAGGGATAGGTTGTTCCGTGTGGTTCCATTGTCAGGCATCTTGGGTACCCTTTGGGTGTTGATGTTCGGCCAAAGCAACTACTAGAGTGGATTTCACAGAATCTGGTAGCTAAGTTTCTGTATTGGAAGTCGCAGGCTTGGCCCTTCCATGTTAGTCTCAAAGTGGCTCAGACAATTATGTTGCCAATGCTCACATATTTCTTGCCATTGCTGCCTTGGACTACTACTACTTTGAATGCTCTCACTCAGCACATTCGTTTCATGTTATGGAAGAAGGATTCCTTACAGGCAGGCATTTCATGGATTTCTTGGTCGCATACATGTACCCCCAAACGCATGGGTGGTGGGGCTATTTTGGATGCCGAAACTCATATGCTGGCACTTCGTTGGTCCTTTTTTTCGTGCCATGTGCGTGGATCATCATCCGTGGGTCGTTATAGCCCATTATTTTCTTGAGGATCACGGGCTTTTGCATGGTAATACACAAATTTGGAGCTCTTGGTGGCATGTTCTTAATGCAGACTCTCGGTTTTCTCGTGCTTTTGTTAGTGCTCTAGAGTAGGCAACCCTTTCCTGCCCTTGCTTTGGATCGTCCTTGGCAGGACTGAGGTCGGTTGAAGTTGGAAAAGGCCTCAGCTAACCGGGTGTATCATCTTCCGATTAAAGATCATCAATGGCTGGTTACTAAAGCTAATACCGTATAGGGATTGCGGAAGTCTCAGTCATGGTGGAAGACAACTGTGATGGAGGGCTGGTTGAACAAGACACCTTTCAAATGCAAGGTCTTTCTTTGGAGGGTGATGATTGGTGGTCTTCTGCTTGCTTCAGCCCTTTCCAAGCGTCGAATCTCTAATGGCAATTGTTTCTTTTGCACCACTACTGTGGAATCGGCCTATCATCGATTTCTTTCGTGCCCTCTCGCTAAGAATATCTGGTCACTCTTGTCAGCGGTTTGGCGAGTAGTGGTTGGCTTCTCGCTAAGCCCTTTTGATTGGGTTTTTGTACGGCCAAAATACCCCACACCGGCATAGTCACATATGAAGATCTTGTTTCACTTTCTTAGATACTGGGGATGCTGGCACAATTGGACCACTTGGAATGTCTTTCTTTTTGATTCGGCCTCTAATGTCTAGGCACATATTGTGAGGCTTAAAGGTCTCTTGCATTGGCAGATAGATCTCATTCGACACTCTGGCTTACTCCCTCGGGAGGACTTACTTCCTTGGCATATGGCGATTTTCTCTGCGTCTTTGCCATGACTTTTGTATCTCTTTTGTTGTTTAGTACTGGGCTTTTACACATGATGGCTTAGTGTCATCGTGTATCTTGTAATCAAGTAAACTTGTACATTTTTTCGTAATTAATACAATTACCTTTTACGAAAAAGAAGAAGAAGAGAGAGAGAGATTGTCCTCTCAGTTCACTCCTTTTTGCACTTGCTACTTACCCTATTTTTCTTATGCTATCGCATCTTGTGGATATGGGGTATTTAGCTGGTCTTTCTCTAGTTCTATAGTGACAGTTTTTTAGTCAAGCACTAACTGATGATACTTTTATGGTTTTGAAAGCTGATGCTTCTAATCTTCGGTCAGCCTTGGATGTATGGGAGTTGTTTGGGCATGCGTTGGGCCTACGAATCAATGTTACCAAATCTTCCCTTATTGATTACACGGCCCTCCAATCTGCTAGATTTAGGGTGGCAAGATAAGGTTGTACATTAGGCGACATTGTAAAGCATCTTGGTTATGTGAGAGTGTGTAATGGAAGAAGGAACTTCAACACAGAGGAGAGAGAGAGAGAGAGAGAGAGAGAGAGAGAGAGAATTTGCAAGAAAAGAAGAAAAGAAACCTGCACTGAATAAGGAACATGCTGAATACATGAAGATTGATCAGTCCGCACACAACCCACAGCGTCAGTGAGGACACCAGATTAGGTTGATGATGATGGTAGTACCAAAGATGGAGGAAGGTGACAGAGTCAGAGAGTGCACCTGCCTAGAAAGAAGAGAAGATGATAATATATATGATTGCCAAGTGGGAAATGACTATAAATAGCCAAATATCCCAAAAATTGGCCGACTTGAAATTTGGGGCAAAAAATATGGCCAACCAATATTACTGGTAAAAATGCCAGAAATGCTCATGCAAATCCGAGAAAGGATAAACAATGTTCGGCAGGTGAGGCAGGTTGAAGGATGTAGAAACTGCCCTGGGAAATGCACATGAAATCTTGACTAGAGGAGAAAATGCACTGAAATGCAATAAATTGAGTGCTCTAGGATGAGCTACCTCCTACGTCAAAACAAGGGATAGACAGATCGAAGCTCCTAAATTGCCTCAAGAAATGCACATGGAATCTCGATTGGAGGAGAAAATTCATTGAAATGCAATAAATTAAGTGCTCTAGAATGAGCTATCTTCTTCGTCAAAACAAGTGATAGACAGGTTAGAGCTCCTAAAGTTCTCATTTGATCCAAACTGAGGCTCATAGGTAGGAGATGACAAAGCATGACAAACACGACTGCTAACACCCCCTCTCAGATCTTGGATGTGGCGGAAAGCCAAGGGAGAAATGGATCTTGGGGTGGAAAGAGGAATGCCAATGTTGATGAAGTTCGTCAATGAAGATTGCCAATGAAGAAGCTCCTCATGGTCCTGGAAAACCCCCTTTTCTAAAAATAGGGGCTAGAAAATCCACAATTGCATCAGCGAGATTGTTCTCCTTTGAAAGGAATGGGGGTACAATGGAACCACTGGAGGAGAGGGTGGGGGATGGAAAGAAACCTATGGAAAAGATGGTGCACCAGTAGGAATTGGTGTAGCAATAGACAATTGCCTTGGAAAACCTTGGATAAGAGAAGGAGAATGGAACTTGTATAGCCCGCTCTCCTGCCAACTTGTCACAATAACAGCTCGTGTAGAAGAATTCTCAATACAAATGGCTTGCTCGGTGAAGACAACCCGAGTACCAAGCCTAGTAAGGCCTTAAACTGAGGGGAGTGGAACAAAAAAGGCATGTGAAAAGGAGCTCAATGTGCGGTCGGGAAATAAAGGCAAAGTGCCAACATCACTAATAGGTACCGATACAATGTCACCAACAGTGTGACTGAACCCTTAGAAGGGCATAAATCTTGCAACAAATCGCCTTGTGGAGTCATATGACTAGAAGCTCCACGATCAAGTTGTTAGCAGTCATGTTTGTCATGCCTTGTCATCTCCTGCCTGTGAGCCTCAGTCTGAGTCAGACGAGGACATTAGGAGCTCTAACTTGTCTATCACTTGTTTTGACGGAGGAGGTAGCTCATTCTAGAGCACTCAGATGTGCATTTCCCGGGGCAGTTTCTGCATTCATCAGCTTGCCTCACCTGCCGGACATTGTCCACCCTTTCCGGGATTTTTCTGAGCATTCCTGGCATTTTTACCAGCATTAAATGCTGGTCGGACATATTTATGGCCTCAAATTTCAGGTCGGCCAGTTTGTGGGTTTTTTGGCTATTTATAGCCATTTCCCACTTGCCAGTCAGTTGTATTATCAACTTCCCTCCTTCTTTGGCAGGTGCACACTCCGACTCCGTCATCTTCCTCCGTCTTCGGTGCTGCCGTCATCATCAGCCTGATTTGGTGCCCTCACTGACGCTTTGGGCTGTGTGCAGGGACTGATCAATCCATTTCAGTGTATTCAGCATTCATTTCAGTCAGTGCAGATTTTCTTCCTTCATTCTCTGCTTTCTCTCTCCTCTCCTCTGTGTTCGTGTTCTTCTTCCGTTGCACACTCTCACATGGTATCATCGCCAAACTGAGAGCACGGAGGTCTTCATCGACTGGAGAGAGACCACACCTCTCATCTGTTGCTGCCCCCCTTCTCTCCAACAGCCAGGCGGCCCCTCCAGGTGGTCTGAATATTTGCGTTTGCTGCATAGGTGGTCTGAATATTTGCGTTTGCTGCATCAGCCCCTTTCAGAGGCTGCCACGTCATCAACCAGCCCTGTCTCCTTGCGTTTTCAGCTGGGCGGCCTTCTTTTCAGCTGGGCGACTCCACTACAGGCTGCGTTTTGCATCCCCGCTGGTCGTCTACCCTCCTGGCGGCTCATCTCCAGCTGGCGCTTCTCTTCTTGGCTGCGTTTTGGTGCCTGGCAACTTTCCCTCCGGATTTTGTGCCCTACACAGCTGCGTTTTCACCTCTGGTGATAGGCGACCTGATTTCCTGGAGTTTGGTGGTTCTTCTAGTGGTTGGTGACCCTTCTGGTGGTCATTCTTCGGCATCGGCACAGTTTTCTCTGGTGTTTGGTATTTTGCAGATTGGAAGATGTCTTATCATCAGTTTACAGGTTTTGATGACTCAGATGATGAGCTTTTGTCTCGACATTCATCTGAACGGCGGCGTGATTTCTATCCCGAGGATCGTCATACGGAGTCTATTCCTCATTCTCGTCCCCCTTCTATTCATGTATCTTGGCGATCCCCTTTCAGTGGGCCGAAGATGCAGCCTTTGGTACCCCCTGTACAGGTACCCGTACTTCCTCAGCTGCCCAAAGAGGACCGGTTGGATGGCTCCAACTTTTCTCTATGGTCTTGCAAGGTGGAGTGTATCTTGGACTCCTTCGATCTTTGGGAGCTTGTTTCTGTTCCTATTCCCCGGCCTATGGTGGATCCCGCAGATGGGACATCTATGGATCGTGCAGCCTTATGGGATCGGCTCAATTCTAGAGCTCGATCTTTCCTCTTTCTGAGTTTGCAGGATTCTGTCCTTGTTCATGTTCACAGGTTGAAGACTGCAGCGGACGTGTGGCAGAAGCTAGCGTCTCTCTATCAGCAGAAGACGTTTGCCCACCGGATATCTCTCGAAAAGAAGTTGCGGATGCTCGCTATTGATGATAGTCCTTCCATGAAGGACCACATCAACAGATTACAGGATATGAGGGATGAGCTTGCATCCCTTGGTCGGACGATATCTTCTGAAGACATGGCTATGATTCTTTTGACTCAGCTGCCATCGCCTCGGTTTGATGTCTTCTACACCAGCCTTCTTACATCGAGGACCCGTGAGAAGCTTCTATGGGAGGAGCTATCCCCGCTTGTCTTGGAGCATGACGAGCGACTCAGAGAGGTCAGTGCTAGTGGATCCGACTCCACTAGAGCCTTTGTTGCAGGTTCGGGAGGACAAAAGAAGAAGAAGAAGTCAAAGGCTAAGAAGAAGGACAGTTCTTCAGGCTCTGACTCAGATTCAGAGAGACCGAAGTGCCCACACTGTGGGAAAGGGACACATCCAGAGGTGAAATGTTGGAAGAAGTACCCTCACCTTCGTCCGGGAGCGAAGGGTGAATCTACATCGGAGCCTTCTTCTACCTCTACACCAGCTGTTACCCATGAGTCAGTGTTCCTTCATATCCATGCTTTGGAGGAGGATCCTTCTTCCGTGGCTGCAGTGTCTTCTGCGCAGCCTTGGTTAGTGGACAGTGGTGCTTCGAGTCATATGACTCCCGGAGGTGATTTCTTACAGGATCTCCGTCCATCAGAGGGTTCAGTCACTGTTGGTGACATTTTATCGGTGCCTATTAGTGGTGTTGGCACATTGCCTTTGTTTACCGACTGACCTTCGAGCTCCTTTTCACAGGCCCTACATGTTCCGGATTTGGGCCTTTCCCTCCTCTCAGTTTATGGCCTTACGAGGCTTGGCACACGAGTGATCTTCACCGAGCATGCCGTTGTTATTGAGGATTCTTTTACAGGAGCTGTCTTATCTACAGGTTGGCAGGAGAGCAGGCTTTACAGGCTCCATTCCCCTTCTTTGATGCAGGGTCCTTCGAGGCAGTCTATTGCTACACCCATTCCCGCTTGTGCACATTCTATTCCACAGGTTCCTTCCCATCCCCCACCCTCTCCTCCGGTGGTTCCCTCGTACCCCCCATCCCTTTCAGAGGGGGACGATCTCGGTGATGCGGCTGTGGATTCCCTGGCCCCTAGTGTTTTAGAGGGGGATTCCCAGGATCGTGAGGAGCTCCTTCAGCAGCAGTCTACATCGACAGACTTCATCGACCTTGGCATTCCTCTTGCCACCCCAAGATCCGTTTCTCCCTTGGCTTTCTGCCACATCCAGGATCTGAGAGGGGGTGTTAGCAGTCATGTTTGTCATGCCTTGTCATCTCCTGCCTGTGAGCCTCAGTCTGAGTCAGACGAGGACATTAGGAGCTCTGACTTGTCTATCACTTGTTTTGACGGAGGAGGTAGCTCATTCTAGAGCACTCAGATGTGCATTTCCCGGGGCAGTTTCTGCATTCATCAGCTTGCCTCACCTGCCGGACATTGTCCACCCTTTCCGGGATTTTTCTGAGCATCCCTGGCATTTTTACCAGCATTAAATGCTGGTCAGATCAGCATTAAATGCTGGTCGGACATATTTATGGCCTCAAATTTCAGGTCGGCCAGTTTGTGGGTTTTTTGGCTATTTATAGCTATTTCCCACTTGCCAGTCAGTTGTATTATCAACTTCCCTCCTTCTTTGGCAGGTGCACACTCCGACTCCGTCATCTTTCTCCGTCTTCGGTGCTGCCGTCATCATCAGCCTGATCTGGTGCCCTCACTGACGCTTTGGGCTGCGTGCAGGGACTGATCAGTCCATTTCAGTGTATTCAGCATTCATTTCAGTCAGTGCAGATTTTCTTCCTTCATTCTCTGCTTTCTCTCTCCTCTCCTCTGTGTTCGTGTTCTTCTTCCGTTGCGCACTCTCACACAAGTAGCTAAGGTCTCTTAGAAGATGAGGCAATCACTGAAGAAGGCTCTTCCAATTCAACAATATGAAGGAACACTGACTCATGGGTGAAGTAGAGGTAGAAGGCTCAAATGTTTTAGCTCCATTCTTTGCTCCCTGACGAAGGTGAGGGTAGTTCTTTCAACATTTCTCCTTTGGATGTGGCCCCTTCCCACAATATGGGCATTTAGGCTTCTCCGAGTCAAAGTGAGAATCTGAAGAACTCTCTTGTCTTTTATCCGTTGACTTCCTTTTCTTCTTCCTCTCCCCTCCTGAACTTGCAATAAAAGCTTTGGTCGAGGTGGATCCATTGGCTACCTCTTTGGCGTGCTCATCATGTTACAAAACAGGTGAGGCAAGTTTCTCCCATAGAAGCTTCTCACGGGTCCTTAATGTAAGAAGGCTAGTGTAGAAGACATCAAATTGGGGAGATGGCAACCGAGTCAAAAGAATCATGGCCATATCCTTTGAAGAGATCATCTTGCCAAGGGACGCACGCAAGCTCATTGTTGGGATAAAGGCTCGGTAACCTCTGTGTATAGTACACACACGTTGTACATGTGAACGCACCCTTTACGTTCCCTAAGTATCGATACATTTTATTCTTTGTGTACCAATACATTGTTGGTACACTCAAATCGAATCGTACCTTTCACTTAGCTTACACTCTCTCCAGCCATCACACTCTCACACTCACTCCAGCTCGACCTCCCTCCCTCTCTGCTGTGCTCCCTCTTGGTCCAGCAACTGGTATTAGAGCTGACTTTTGTGTACGCTTCCTGTGAAGAAGACCAACAGCCAAGCAGAAGACGAGCACAATATTGCTCGAGGTGACCAACAGGCATGTAGCAATAGGACCGGGCGACGACAGCAAGTTAGGCGTGACCTGACGGGACTAGCGACACAGCTGGCAAAATTGACAGGCTACAGTCACAGGAATAAGTGTTGTGTAGAAGACCAGCGCGGGCGTCGTGTAGAAGACCAGCCGGCAGCCATCGGTAGGTCAATGGGGGGACCAGGCGACAGGAGACGTAGGCTGTAGGTGCATGCGAGGACCAGCGTGGAGGCGGTTGCGTGTTGACAGGGTCCAGCGTAACGCCAGCGACGGGGAGGCAACGGGTGCACAGACGCGACGTGATGGGGCAGGGTCAACGGAAAACACCCCCCCCCTCTCTGCACGTCAGTCTTTTTGTTTTTAAAATAAAAAATTTTCCTTTAATCTCTTCAATTACTCTCCTTTTTGATGGAAGTTCACACGCCGAAAGTATAGATCACAGATCTGTGAGGATTCGAGCGAGAAATTTGGGGCTTTTTCCAGATTTGACATTGTTCATGCCTATCAGTAAATTTCGAGTCAGAAATTGTAGACATTGTGAGCGGTGACCCAAATTAAATTGGAGATTTTGCCAATTTTGTCAAAATTTTGCCCCTTTGAGCAAAATTTCTTGACATTAGATCCCAAAAATTTGGGGCTTTTCATGTACTGGCAAAGTTTTGCTCAGCTGGGTCAGATTGACTGACATTTATGCAATTTTGGGGATTTGTGCAGATTTTGGTAAATTTCTGCATCTTTATCTGCATGGTGGCTGGTTCATGTACAAACAATAGAGATTTATTTCTGGTTGAGAAAGAACAACAGTGTATTTTGCTGGTTCAGCTTCTGCTTTTACAGATTAGTGCATTTACTCTTGTGTTCGTGATAAAATGGTTGCAACTTCTTCCAGTTCAGACATCAAGAGTTGGAGAGTAAATGGTTTGATGGTCATGGATTTGACCTTTGGAAAGACCATATGCAGGGCATTTTGTTCCTAAAGGATTGTGAGGATGCTTTGCAGGAAGATAAACCCGCACTAATGTCTGATGCAGATTGGGCCAGAGTGAATAAAAAGGCTGTGGCTTACATAAAGATGGGTGACACTGATGACATTCTGACATACATTAAGGGTTTAGACACAGGTTATGCAATATGGGAGAAGCTGAAAACTACTTATGAGATCACCACACCTGTTAATCAGGTGCATTTAACGTGCAAGTTGGTGAATATGCGATTGGATGAGTTAAAGCCTGCAGCTGAGCACTTGAGTGCATTTACAGGGATTCTAAATCAGCTCAAAGATGCAAATTTGGACTTTGATGATAAGTTGAGGGCAATCTTTTTGATCATGACACTATTGAACTCGTGGGAAACCTTGGTGGTTTCACTCAGCAGTAACTCCAATCTCTCATATGATGGGGTGAGGGGTTCTATCTTGAATGAAGAAATTAGACGTATATCAAAGGCAGGCATTACTTGCTATCATTGTGGTTGGAAGGGCCACAAGAAACCTGATTTGCAGGTATTACAAGAAGGAACAAGAGAGAAAGAAGAATGCAGGAGATAAAAAGAAGAAGGAAGATAAGACAGATGCATCGGAGACAACCAAAGGCAAAGAAAAGGCCAATGTGGTCTCTAGTGTGGTCATAGAGGAGCTTTCATATACAGAGGCTGATGTATTATGTGTAGTTGATTATGATGCCCTTGTATGTCACATGCAGGATATGCAGATTACCAAGGCTGATGTGATTGATGCACTCTTGTCAATTGATGATGGTGTCACTCAGACTTGGATTGTAGACTCTGGTGCCTCTTTCCATGTGACTCCTTGCTTGGAGTGTTTTGCTATGTTCAATGCAGGTAGTTATGGAAAGGTGTATCTTGGAAATAACCATGCTTGTAGCATTGATGGGATTGGCACAATACACTTGTCTTTAGACAATGGTCAAGAGCTTGTGCTAAAAGATGTCAGATATGTGCATGGCATTAAAAAGAGTTTACTATTTGTTGGTCAGCTTGACTTGCATGGCTACACCACATTGTTTGGTGGTGGTTTGTGGAAAGTGAAAAAGGGTTCCATGCTGATTGCAAAAGGAACCAAGAAGGGCACTTTGTATTGTTTGCACTGCAAAGCCTTAAATGACAAGTTTCTTGCAGTTGCTGAAATTTGCAGCCACTTGGAGTTATGGCATAAGAGATTAGGCCATATGAGCCAAAAAGGACTTGATGTCCTTACCTCTCTGAAGAGGGTTGATGGAAAAGACTCTAAACTTGACTTTTGTAATGAGTGCCAGTTTGGAAAGCAAATAAAAAATTCATTTTACTCTGGTGTCTCTCGTAAGTCCAATGTATTGGACTTAGTGCATTCTGATGTATGTAGTATACTCGTGAAATCGTTGGGTGGTGCTGCATATTTTGTCTCCTTTATAGATGACTGTTCCAAGAAGATTTGGGTGTATTTGCTGAAAAAGAAAAGTGAAGTGTTTGCTGTTTTTAAAACTTTTCATGCATTTGTGACCACTCAGATAGGTAGAAAGCTGAAATGCTTGAGAATTGATAATGGGGGTGAGTTCACATCGACTGAATTCAAGTCCTTTTGTGACTTGCGTGGTATTAAGAGGGAGCTTATAGCCCCTTATAGCCCTTCTTCAAATGGGGTGGCTGAAAGATATAAGAGGACTATGTGTGAAAGAGTGCGGTGCATGCTGCCCACTGCTAATCTCCCTCATGCATTTTGGGGAGAGGCACTCAAAATTGCGGTTCACATTTGCAACCGCTCTCCAAAGAGGTCCTTAAATAATGGCATTCTTGAGGAGGTTTGGTCTGGCAAATCGGCCTCATATGACCATTTATGCATATTTGGCTGTGATGCTTTTGTGCATGTTAGGGATGAGCTGAGGAATAAACTTGACCCAAAATCCACCAATGGCATTTTCATGGGCTATGGTGATGAGGGTGAATTTGGCTACAGAGTGTGGTTACCTCAGTCCAATAAAATTATTCGTACCCGTAATGTTGTGTTCAATGAGGCAAAATTATTGAAAAAAACTTTAGCCTCTAATGAAGATCTGAAAAAGGTGAAATTTCAGAGTTTGCAACCACCCATTACTTCAGAAAATGAGCCTCAAGGTGTTGTACCACAGGTTGAAACTGATGATTAGCTAGTTATTTTTGAGCTAGATGATGGTGGACAGCAAATAGAAGCACAAGGAGGTCATGGACTGAAACCAGCCTTCCTTCTTGGAATGGGTGGTGATAACCATAACATTCTTGGACAATAGCCTCCCTGTTGGCCCCAAAACTGGCGGCCCTTGCAGTATTTCTTTAGCTTTCATTCAATTGGAAGGAGTACAACTTGAGATTCTTCAATCTTCTCCTGCTAACCAATTGCTCTTGCTGTCATAAATGACCAGCAAGCCTTTTGGGTCATTTGCCCCTTGATTCACCCAGGACTTCTTCTCCAATTTGACCCTTGGCTGGCCAAATGTTGCCCCAAATCAATTCAGGATGGGCTGGCTCCTGAAATCCCTTGATAATCTTCAATTATCAGCTGCTGATTTCAGTCCCGTGAGCCTTCAATCTTTGGCACGGATCCCAAGGTGGCTGCTAAACCCTAATTTCTGCTGTAAATTAGGGTTTACTGCAAAAATACAGATCAGCCCACCGAAAATGGCTGAAATCTCCTCCAAATGGCTGAGAATTACTGAGAATGGCTGAGCATCGGCTGAAGGAGATGAGAGAATGCTATAAAGAGAGGAAATTTTGAGATTTGTTGTGAAGAACTGATCAAAATCAGTTGCTGCCCTGCTGTACCAGCCCCAAACGGATGCACCAACAACTATAGGAGCATCAGAGATTGTGATATTCAGGAGAAAGTGCATCAGCAGCAATTGTCAGCTTCCCAAGGTCAAGAATATGCAATCTCCATCACCAAAATGGTCTCCAATGGTTGGGAAATTGCCCCAAAAGCTGGCATCAACAGTCCAACATCTCTTTCCAACATTTTTAAAGTGAGAAAACGAGATTTCCCTCTCCCTTCAGCCCTATTTAGCCTTTCCCCCACTTGCATGGGAAAGTTTTGCCAAGTGGCAGCTTTCTTAATCCATTTTCAGCAATTTTCAGAATTAATTAATTCTGAAAATTAATTCAACCCTTAATCCATGCCCAGAAAATTGACCTTGCCCATCCAAAAATTAATTGGCTAGGCCATTTGCAACCCAAAGTGGTCCCATGCATTAATTGACCCTTGGACAAGCATTAATCCATTAATTAATGCCTAGTCCCTAGTGTCACCACTAACACTTAATGGCCAATTAATGGTCCTAGGGGCAAATTGACACCAAAATTCACCTAGAATCTAACAAGTGTAACTTGTTACAACTTTTACCTTTGACACCCATATTTTTCACAGGGTCCTTGGACCTTCAACTGTGAAAAAGTAGCTTCCACCTCACATATGCAACACATGTGCATCTTTTAAAATGCACATTTGATTAATCCTTTAATCAAATGCCAATTAAACATAAGCAAAGCATCAAATTTTCACGTCCTCGTGACAGACCACCCCCTTGAAATCCTTGCAATCATCCTCGATTGCACTGTAATGTGTCAAAGTAAATAATATTGCACTAGAATTTCCACAAGGCATCATAGTCAACACAACATTGGCCACTGCTGGCTATCTATCTCATATGCCCACCATTTGCTGAAAATTTCCAGCCAACATAAACATAGCATAAAGCTCAACAATAGTTCAGAATTGTTGCTAGAAACTCATCCGATCCATCCCAAACTCTTGTTTCTCAACAGTGCTGACTACACAACCATAGTAAAGCATAAACCGAGCCAAAACCATGGCTGGATTGTCAATGGCATTCAATACACATGCTGCTGTCTGTAGGACCAGCTGAATACCACTGGAACTAATGATCATACACTGAAAACTAGCACTTGATAGTCAGTCTCTCATGATCATAACTTGATGCAATGTACAGTTTCAGAGCTGCAGTGAAAACCATACCCGTTTGCATACATACTACAATGACTAATACACTGAATAGTGACCTCATGGCAGACATACTGTCATCGCAGTACCTTGGATGCATGCTGAATACATCCGAGATCCACTATACTCGAGAGTAGTCCATTCCTGGAGGAGTGGAAGTGCCACCTCCCCCTTGAGTATCAGGTGGTACTCTGGACCCTTGCCTTGCTGAACTTGAAAGAGCCCGATCCAAAGTCGGCTCTAACTGAAAGGCATCAAGGTAAAGCTACAACAACTGAGAATGGTCTGCCAAGTCATCCTCTCCCATCCATTTAGCATCCATTGGTGAACAATTGTGAAACTTTACCCAATAGCTTATGGAAGCTTTACCTTTGACCTTTTCTCTTTATGTGCCAAAATCTGCTCAGATACCAATATCTCATTCAGCTCCTCTACATTGTATTGAATTTCAGCAAATACATCCTTAGGCACATTAGCATAAAAAGGCCTCAACAAGCTCACATGAAAGGCATAGTGTATCCGCTAGTGTAGAGGCAATTTCCATGATAGCCAGCATTAAACGGAGCATTTGCATGACCAACACTTATTCCTTGAGCCCCAAAAGCACGACGGGGTACCGATGCCTGCCCATATGCGTGATTTTGCACACCCGGCATCAAACCGATGCCGCCATACATCGGATTATGCATTCCGTGAGCCATACCCGAGTACATTGGGTTATGCAAGCCATACATTGGTTGCTGAAAATTATGGGGAGGTGTGCCATACATTCCCACATTCGGTCGCTCACCCACCATAGCATGAAAAATTGTGCTACCACCAAAGTAAGCTGGCTGCCCCAAATTCTCATGCAAACCTTGCTGTCCAAAAACCATAGGATTAGCATTTACATCATGAACTTGCATTTGCATTTCTTGCCCAATTGGCACCAACTGCTTTTCACCATGAGCATCTTTAGGAGCATCTTGAGAAGGCTTTGGCTTGTTCTTCGGTGCATCTTGCTGTCCCGAAGTTCTAGAAGAGGATTTTCTCTTCTTGCCCTTGTTGTCCTTCGTAGGAGTGTTCAAAAACCGAGTAAACTGAGGATCTTTTACCAATTCAGCAAAGATATTGGCTACTGCCCTCATTCGATTCTTGAATGCATTATCAAATTCCATTTCCCCTTGTTGATCATCATCCTCTTTCTACATTGAGGGTCCAACATCTTGGCCTTCAACCACATTTTCAGCATGTTGTCCATGATTTGTGCCTTGTCTAAGATCAGGCATTGCGTTTCTTTCTTCCCCATGTGAATGTGCATCATGAGGCATCATTACTGCTTGATTGTATCCCACTGTATGAAGACATCTTGCTGTAATTTCTCAGCTGAGCACAAAGATCAACAGTTTCACAAAGCTTTGGCTCGCAATCAAGTGTCTTGGGCCCACCAAATCAAGAGATTTGATGTATCCCGGCAATGGAACCTTGAAACCAGCCTTCCTTCTTGGAATGGGTAGTGATAACCATAACATTCTTGGACAATAGACTCCCTGTTGGCCCCAAAAGTGGCGCCCCTTGCGGTATTTCTTTAGCTTTCATTCAATTGGAAGGCGTACAACTTGAGATTCTTCAATCTCCTCCTGCTAACCAATTGCTCTTGCTGTCATAAATGACCAGCAAGCCTTTTCGGTCATTTGCCCCTTAATTCACCGAAGACTTTTTCTCCAATTTGACCCTTGGCTAGCCAAATGCTGCCCCAAATCAATTCGGGATGGGCTGGCTCTTGAAATCCCTTGATAATCTTTAATTATCAGCTGTG
This sequence comes from Lygodium microphyllum, assembly GCF_053477565.2. Taxonomy (NCBI): domain Eukaryota; kingdom Viridiplantae; phylum Streptophyta; class Polypodiopsida; order Schizaeales; family Lygodiaceae; genus Lygodium; species Lygodium microphyllum. The sequence continues at coordinate 110,587,387 of NC_141164.1, forward strand.
ATGATTTCAGTCCCTTGAGCCTTCAATCTTTGGCACGGATCCCAATGTGACTGCTAAACCCTAATTTTTGTTGTAAATCAGGGTTTACTACAAAAATACAGATTAGCCCACAAAAAATGGCTGAAATCTCCTCCAAATGGTTGAGAATTACTGAGAATGACTGAGCATAGGCTGAAGGAGATGAGAGAATGCTGTAAAGAGAGAAGATTTTGAGATTTGTTGTGAAGAACTGATCAAAATCAGTTTGCTGCACTGCTGTACCAGCCCCAAACGGATGCACCAACAACTATAGGAGCATCAGAGACTGTGATCTTCAGGAGAAAGTGCATCAGCAGCAATCGCCAGCTTCCCAAGGTCAAGAATATGCAATCTCCATCACCAAAATGGTCTCCAATGGTTGGGAAATGGCCCCAAAAGCTGGCATCAACAGTCCAACATCTCTTTCCAACATTTTTAAAATGAAAAAACGAGATTTCCCTCTCCCTTCAGCCCTATTTAGCCTTTCCTCCACTTGCATGGGAAAGTTTTGCCAAGTGGCAGCTTTCTTAATCCATTTTCAGCAATTTCCAGCCATTTAATTAATTTTCAGAATTAATTAATTCTGAAAATTAATTCAGCCCTTAATCCATGCCCAGAAAATTGACCTTGCCCATCCAAAAATTAATTGGCTAGGCCATTTGCAACCCAAAGTGGTCCCATGCATTAATTGACCCTTGGACAAGCATTAATCCATTAATTAATGCCTAGTCCCTAAATGGTCCTAGGGGCAAACTGACACCAAAATTCACCTAGAATCTAACAAGTGTAACTTGTTACAACTTTTACCTTTGACACCCATATTTTTCACAGGGTCCTTGGACCTTCAACTGTGAAAAAGTAGCTTGCACCTCACATATACAACACATGTGCATCTTTTAATTGCACATTTGATTAATCCTTTAATCAAATGTCAATTAAATATAAGCAAAGCATCAAATTTTCACGTCCTCATGACATGGACAATAAGATAAGCTTGCTGATTATGAAAATGCAGGTGTTGGAAATGAAAATCAAGGTGTTGTACAGTGTGTTCATAGCATGTTGAAAATGGTTTACAACAACCAATAAATGTTGAAAATAATTTACCTCCAGATGTAGACCAAATTCTTAAAAATGTTGATCATTGGGTACGTAGGTCTATACGCATAAGAAGGCAATCGCATAGGTTTGACCCCTCCTTGCATTATGTGATGCTTACAGATGAGGATGAGCCTCTTACATACAAAGAGGCCAAGTAATGTGAGTTCAGCAGTAAGTGGGAGCTAGCTATGCAGGAAGAGATTAAACCTCTATATGCAAATGATACTTGGGATCTTGTGTCGTTGCCCAAGGGAAAGAAGCCACTTCCAAACAAATGGGTGTACAAAGTCAAGACAATTGATGGGAAACCCAAGTACAAGGCAAGGCTAGTTGCCAAAGGGTATGCACAAAAAGAAGGGATTGACTTCCAAGAGGTCTTCTCACCTGTTGTGAAGATGACCACTTTACGTGTGCTTTTTGCTCTTATTGCTGTTTTGGATTTAGAACTGTATCAAATGGATGTAAAAACAGCTTTCTTGCATAGTGACATTGATGAGGAAATCTACATGAAACAGCCCGAGGGCTTTGTAGTTCTTGGAAAAGAGCAAATGGTATGTAAGCTAAAACGCAGCCTATATGGGCTGAAGCAAGCACCATGGCAGTGGTACAAAAAGTTTGACACTTTTATTTTATTTTATGAGTTTACACGTAGCCATGCAGATCATTGCTTGTATATAAAAAAGGATATAGATGGCAGCCCCATCATACTTGTTTTGTATGTGGATGATATGTTGCTAGCTGGGAAAAGAAAGACTAGATTGGATGCTCTCAAAAATCAGCTGAGATCAGCTTTCTCCATGAAAGATTTGGGGAATGCAGAGTATATTTTGGGCTTGAGGATTTGTAGAGATAGAATGCAGAAATTACTGTTTTTATCTCAAGAAAAGTATATTGGAAAGGTATTGGACAGATTTAACATGGCTAAAGCTAAGCCTTTTAGGGTACCCTTACCTCCTTATCTCAAGCTTAGCAAAGCCAATAGCCCGAAAGATGACGTGGAAGCTGTTATAAGATGCAGATCTAGAGCATGACATAAGCTATGGTGGATGAAAGATGAAGACCAAACTCATAATGACATGGACAAGTAGAGACAAACTGTTACACAAGTGAATTAGGTTCCAAGATGGATTAGCTTGGACTCATAAACACAATCTTGTGTAAGATCGACAATGACAAGACACTCACTGGCAATATGGCCAGTCTTACCACAATAATGACATTGCATCCGACTTCTGTTGTCGGTGTTGAATCCTCGACCTCTTCCTTTGGGTCCAGTAGCTCCTTTGGTATATAGGAGATTTTTCCTTGAGCTAGTCTCTTTTACATCTTTGTTTTTAAATTTGCTTTCTTCATCAAGTAGTGAGTGCTCAATATCTTTGAGTGAGAGACTAGGAACATTACTTAGAGTGGACACAAGGTTCTCATATGGATCCTTGTTTACACTTGCAAGTAGTACGGCTATTGCTTCATCTTCATCAATATTCTTCTTAAGAGTTGCAAGCTAGGTTTTTAGGCTCTTGAACTTGTTAATGTGTGTGGTCATAGAAGCTCTATCTTTGATATCTAGTTTATAAAATTGCATGAGTAATTTTATCTTTGAGTTCTTTGCTTGGGTACCAAACATTCTATCAAGTTCCTCCCAAGCGGTTCTAGCATTTCCAATGCGAGAGATATGATGTAGCATATCATCACTTAGTCCCCAGGCAATGATGTCTAGTGCCTTGTTATTTATCTTCTTCCATTCTTTGGTTTTGAGTTGGTCTTCTTCAATGAATCCGTCTTCATCTTCCTTCTTGCTATTTGCATTATCTTTAAATAGGTTCCACAAGTCCTTTTGCATCAAGTGATACATGGTTTTTTTCTTCCAGGCACAAAAACCTTCACCAATGAATTTAGCTATTTGCTCAAGTTCAGCTATGTTGATAAGCTTCAATTAACCAGCAAAAGTTTGTATTTTAATCTGTCAAGAGACACAAGAGAATCAATGTCAAATTGACACTAGTTGAGTATTAATGGATACTAGTCGGTACTTGATCTGCTTTCTCTCACAAACTTCGTGGATGACTTCTAAGCTTCCTCGGGCACTTCCAGAACTATAATGAACTTCAGAAAGTATTGCTCAGTGATTAAAATCATTGTTGATAACTTCGGTGAGAAGAAATTGTGAAAAATGTCAAAATTGAAAGCTTTGGATATGGCTTCTTGGATTAGGGTTTAGACCCAGGTCTAGATTTTTACTAATTTCATGAGCTATAGTGGATCATTTTCAAAAGTTTTTTAATGGAAATGTAGCTCTCTTCAAGCTCTATAAAAACCCTATGAACTTGAGCACTATTGCGTGGCATGCTGGTCGCTGGATGAAGTCGATTCTCTGTCTACGAATTCTATGCCTGTTTCATGTTTTTTTGACAATGCCTGGTCCTGTAGAGTATAATATTGGCTTCTAATGTGATGGGAGGAAGCACCTTCAGTCAAAGAACAACTCTCTAGAAGAGAGCAAGTGAAGTTATGCTTTGTAGGTGGAGATTAAGAAGCTCAATCAGAGGTAGGTATAGATCTGGCTATGGCAGATATAGAACAGAGCCTGAGAGAATTGATAATGCTGAGCTTGTGGAGGGGCAATGCTGATGTTTCAAGTGATATAGAGAAGCTTCAGTAGTGGGAGAACACTTCTCTAAAAGAAAGCTCCGTAAAATTTGGTCGGTAGAGAGAGATATGAGAGCTTCAAGCAGGTAGGGTATTGTTGGCTATGGCTGCCACAAGGTTAATTGGAGAAGGAAAAGTGGGAGATGAGGTCCTGGACTTGTCCTGAGCTGAACTGAACTCAAGCTGAGCTAGATGAGAACAAAATGGAGCTGTGCCATGCTCAGTTGTGTTCTGATACCATGTTAAAAGATGCGGATCTAGAGCATGACACAAGCTATGATGGATGAAAGCTGGAGACCAAACTCATAATGACATGGACAAATAGAGACAAATTGTTACACAAGTGAATTAGGTTCCAAGATGGATCAGCACTCATAAACACAATCTTGTGTAAGATCGACAATGACAAGACACTTAACTGAAAGTACAGAGTATCATGACATTGTATTCATTTCATATGAAAGTGATAGTCAAGTACAATGCTTTATAGAATTTAGGTTGTTCCACTCTCCTTACTATGTATATGGGATTCGGGACAACTCTTCTTGGAGCATACATCATTTGTCTATTTCTCAACAGAAGAAAATGCTATGAAGGGAGTTCTCTATGTATCAGCTTGTGGCTCTCTTATGTATACTATGGTTGCTACTCGTCTAGACATTGCTCATACAGTGGGAGTTGTTAGCAGGTTTATGTCAAATCTTGGCAAAGCACATTGGGAGGTTGTCAAGTGTATTCTTCGATACCTTAAGGGTACACAAAGAAAGAGTATTTGCTATGGGTAGGGTGTACTTAGTTTGCAGGGTTATTGAGATGCAAACATGGCAGATGACTTGGACACTTGTAGGTCCACCAGCGGGTATGTCTTTACAGTTGCTGGTGGGGCTGTTTCTTGGTGTTCCAGGTTGCAGAACATTGTTGCATTGAGTACCATTGAAGCTGAATACATATTAGCTACTGAAGCTTCTAAGGAAGCTATATGGTTGAGCAGACTTGCATATGATCTTGGCATGTCTATGTGTACTACAGTTTTGGGATGTGATAGCCAGAGTGCTATGTATTTGGCTAAGAATGCCATGTATCAATCACGCACAAAGCATATAGATGTGCGATATCACTTCATCAAACAGATTCTGGAAGATGGTCAAATCACATTGACCAAGATTAAAACACAAGATAACCCTGCAGATGTTCTCACTAAAAGTCTAAGCAAAGCTCAGTACGAGCATTGCATTCGACTAGTGGGAGTTGGCTAGCTAGAGGTTCATATTGGACCTTTAAGTGGGAGGTTGTTGGGATAAAAGCCCGGTAACCTCTGTGTATAATACACGCACATTGTACATGTGAACGCACCCTTTACGTGCCCTAAGTATAAATACATTTTATTCTTTGTGTACCAACACATTGTTGGTACACTCTAATCGACTCGTACCTTTCACTCTGCTTACACTCTCTCTAGCCATCACACTCTCACGCTCGCTCCAGCTCGACCTCCCTCTCTCTCTTTGCCGTGCCCCCTCTTGGTCCAACACTCATCCCTCATATCCTCCAACTTGTTGATATGATCTTGCATGGAAGAAGAGTCATCAATAATAATGAGCATCCGTAACTTCTTCTTGAGAGTAATCCAGTGGACAAATGTCTTTTAATGGTACAAAGAAGCAAGCTTTGTCCACACTTCTGCCGCTTTTTGCAACTTGCGCACATGCACTAGGACAAAATCCTATAAGCTTATAAAGAGGAAAGATCGGGCTCTAGAGTTGAGCCAATCCCATAAGGCTGCACGATCATCAATGATACACTTCACCTTACACGACCAAAGCGAGTAGTTGGAACCATCAAGCCGATCTTCTTTGGTCAAAGAAGGGAGTACGAGCACCTGTATAGAGGGTGCCATGAATGGCGTATGAAGGTCAACAGAACAGACCTTCTATGAAACATGGAGAGAATGGGTAGGAGAGGGATCCTATTCAAACAGGCTAGGTGACCTTTGGTTGCCGCGTGAACTAGCATGAAACTCTCTTGGTCTCTCAGAAGAAGGAACAGAGACCTCATCCTCTGAGTCAACAAAGAATCGATGATAAGGCATCTTCGATATCCTACAAGATATCCATAAGGAAACTGCGTTTTAGCGGTAGACAGTCCCGAAACATGAGAAAACAGCTACAAGATCACAATGAAGTCGATGTAGATGGTCTGTTAGGGGGAGATAGATTGTCACCTGCACAAGGATTATGTGCGTTTGTTGAGGAGAGCTATGTGTTGGGGGTAAAGGCACCTGTGCTTAGCCGCTCGTGTATTACTACAATGACAATGCCCGCAATTGTACACTGCACGCGACGGACACCCATCACTATTACTTTATTCTTTATTCTTTCTGTGACATTTGAATAAAGGGAAGGCCGGTCACACATTGTGACTGTTGGAGTTCCACATTGCACTTGAAGTGCATCTAGATTGTATCAAGTTTGTATACCATTTTGTACCTACTCGCCTAGTTCACCATAACATTAGATAGTAGCTTTACTGGGACTTGGAGATAGCTCTCCTATCCTTGGGCAAAGGTACAAGCTCCCATGTGTGATCTGCATACAGAGACATTATCTCTTCCTACATGGCAAGCTCCCACTTTATCTTGTTTTCACATGACTATGCCTCTCTAAATGTTAGAGGCTCACCCTTATTAGTCAACAAAATGTAATCCAAAGATGGCTGAAACCTCCGTGGTTGCCTTCTGACACACGTAGGCCTTCTTACCCAATGATTTGTATTGTCAGGCAATGGGCCTACATCCTCAGGTATGTGCACATCATCACTAGGTTGCTGATTTTCAGCATTTTCTTGTGCTGTAACCTATTTTCAGCATGTTCTTCTTGCTGTCCTATTCCATATTGTGCATCTATTTGCTGTCAATTATCTTTTGGCTGTGGCACAATGGGTTATTGCTCATTTTCAACATCAAAAGAAATAGAATCTTCAGCTAATAGTTGCTGAATGGCTGGCTGTTCATGCTGAAATTTGACATTCTTTTTGTTAAGGTCACCTAGTGTAGCATGTTTTAGCAACTTTACTTCATTAAATACTACGTCTCAGCTCCGTGTGCGGATTCTGCTTGCGGGTGACCTGCATTGCCTGCAATTGACCGACTTGACCTGCGTTGACCTGCCGACTACTTGGAAGTTGTTGCCTACACTCATACTGGCCTAACTTGACATTTCTTCATGCGGACGAGTTGGAGTTGACACGCATGGACTTCAGGAAGTGCACACACCTTAGCTGTGGCTTTGACACCAATTTGAAGGGAAGAGTGCGCAATGGGGGTGTGAGACAAGTGTGAACAACAGTGTTGAGAGTGAGAGAGAGTGAATGTAGAGAAGTACCGGATTGTGATGGTACACAAAGAATAAATAATGTATTTATATGTTAGGGTACAAACAAGGGTGTGTTCACATCCGTATAACTTTACATGAAGATGAAGGGACTTTACACCCAACATAGAATGAGCTACCTTCTCCATCAAAACAAGTGATAGACAAGTTAGAGCTCCAAAATTCTTGGTCTAACTCGAACTGAGAGGCTCACAGGAAGGAGCTGACAAAGCATGACAAACATGATTGCTAATAGGCTATCCCTTGGGGTTTGATGTGTAGCCGAAAGTCTTGCTAAGATGGATATTGCAGAAATTGGAAGCCAAAATTGTCTATTGAAAGCCTCAAGCTTGGCCATTCCATGTGCGTCTCAAAGTAGCCTAGACCATCATGCTCCCCATGCTTACCTACTTCTTGCCATTGCTACCTTGGAACAATGTTGCCTTGAATGTCCTTGTCGCCACTTCTGTTTCATGCTTTGGAAGAAAGATTATGTGTAGGTAGGTATATCTTGGATATCTTGGAGTCATGTTTGCACCCCCAAATCCATGGGAGGTGGGGCTGTTTTGGATGTGGCGACCCATATGACAGCCCTTAGTTGGTCACTGTTTCAAGTCCTGTGTATTGGTCAACATCCCGACTCTTATTGCTTGTACTTTCCTTGAAGAGTGGGCCTTTAGTGTGGCAATACAAGGATTCACTTGGTGGCATGTGCTTAATGTTGAGGCTTACTTTTCTATGTTTGCCTCAGGTCTTCTTAATCATTTGGTGTATTCATGGAAATTCGTCCTTTCCAAGGCTTGTTGGTGTTCTATAGAGGATAGATAGGCGGCTACTTCATCGCTGATGGAAATTCTAGTGGTCCCTCCTATTCTTTTGTGGGAAGGCAAATTAGAGGAGAGGCCTAAAGTTAATTGCATGGCATGTCTTGGATTGACCTTGGTGGTTGATGCCACTCGTGCTCTGAGGCACCTTGATGTCCTTTTGCACCATGAGAAGAGTCTTTTGGGTACTGCGTGGCTACAGTGACACCTCTGTGGTAGAGTCTTTGATCTCTTGTAGGACTTGCAGCCCTTTCTTGTTTTGGATTTTGATTTGCCCTTGGGAGGATTGGGATCTTGCAAGGCATTTGACCCTTCAATCCTCTTCAATTAATCATATCTATCATCTCTTGATCAGAGATTGCACATGGATCACTACCAAAGCCAATTCTCTTTGGGGATTGCCCAAATCTAAAGCTTGGCAGAAATTGGCAATAATGGAGGGATGGATCAACAATATGCCATTCAAATGCAAGGTATTCATTTGGAGAATGTTGGAGGAGGGCCGGCCCTTCATCATAGAGGTATTTCTAATTGGAATTGTTTCCTCCGTACCATTGTAGTTGAGTATTCTCGTCATAGATTCATTTCCTGCCCTTTTACTTGGAAGATTTGGGCTTGCATCTCGGATATTTGGCTTACGGTGGTGGGCACAAAGATATGTCTGCTTGACTGGGTTTTTGGTAAAGCCAAATACAATGGTCTGCCATAGCGTCATATGAAGATCCGTTTTCACTTTTTCAGATTTTGGGGTTGTTGGTATATTTGGGTCACTCACAATGCATTCATTTTTGATGCCGCCTCGGGCATTCAGCGTCATGTTGTGAAGCTTAAGGAACTTCTGGCAGCTTGACCTTCTACAACATGCTGATATCTTGGTTAGAGATGATTTAGTTCCTTGGCATACAGCAATCTCCTCTATTCCTTTGCCGTGACTTTGTATCTTTTATGCACAATGGACCAGAGCCATCCCGTGTCTTGTAATCTTGCAATCTTGTACTTGTATTTTTTTTTTCTCATAATTAATACTATTACCTATTATGAGAGAGAGAGAGAGAGAGAGAGAGAGAGAGAGAGAGAGAGAGAGAGAGAGAGAGAGAGAGAGAGAGAGAGAGAGAGAGTTGAGATGATGTTGAGATATCGAGCTCCACTCGTGATATGCCAGGGTGACCGTTGTGCATTTATGTCACTGACTTGTCAGTTGCAGATGCGGTTGGTACACCGCCCATGAATAATAGCTAGATGACAGCTATCCTTATCTACTCTAGTTCGTGGCTCAGTTAGTATGCCACCTTAGTTATTTGAGTTTGGTTTGAGACCCATATATAGGGTTTTTCTATTTCTTTGTATGAGAGTTCTTTTGGCTTATACAACTAAGAAGAGGAAAACTGTTTTCAGCCTCCACCCTTGTGTGTATTTCCCCATTGTGCAAGCAAGAAAGCTACAAGTGAGACTCCTTCCTTCTCTCCCACAATCTTGACATGGTATCAGAGCCTTGTTCGTGGTAAGGAGCTCAAGAAAGCAAGCCAAGCTCGCGGTGTTCTGGTAAGAAGAGCAGTGTTGTTTTCATTTTCTGTTTTGGGAGCAGATCTCTGCAGGTAGCACAGTCGGAAATTGCAAGAGTGCATTGTCTCAGGTTGAGACGCCCTTCGTGGTGAAGCAAGAGGGCAGTATATGCTGTGGGAGAAGGCTTTAGCCCAGTGGCGATCCTGTTTTTTTTATTTGAGGCAATTTCGGGGCCTGTTTTGGAGGCGGAAGTTTTCTGCACGCACTCAGGAAAAGACCCTATTTTATGTTGTGCGACCACTATTTTACAGGTCGGTGAAAAGTTACTGTAGAAATTGCATCGTATGCTTGTGCGCAGAGACATTGGGAGTTTCAGAATCATCCTTGGTTCCTGTGTATGCAAAATTGTCACTAAGAAGTGACTGTGTGGTCAAATACCACTTTCGCCAGTTTTGCAGATTTGCCCTTGTGAGGGTGAAGCTGAGTTTTTTGCAGTGACAGAATTTTTTGCAGTGTTCTGTAATGGCGTTTGATTCTCTTTCAGAGATTGTAACTGAAAAGCTTGACAAGAACAACTTCTGGGCATGGAAGTTTAGAATGACGAATTTCCTTATGGGAAAAGGATATTGGGAATTTGTTGCAGGAAATGAAGAAGAACCAGTTCTTCCTGATGTTCCCAATCAACAGCAAATGCACGCATTTAAAGCATGGTATGAGAGAGCCAGGAAAGTTATGTACTGGCTGTCTATCAGTATTTCAGACTCTATGATTGTGCATATTCAGGATGCAAGTACGCCAAAGGAGGCGTGGGATACTTTGTCAAAAATGTATAGCACAAATACGCAAGCCAGGAAAATGCAGCTCAAGCAAGAGTTGCATAATGTGCAAAGAGAAAGTATGAGCATCAATGACTACCACATGAAAGTGAAGAAGATTGCAGATGCACTTGCTTCCATTGGGTCGCCAGTGGAAGATGATGATTTAGTTTCTGTGACCTTGAATGGTCTAGGAAAGGATTATGCACAGTTTCGGACATCCATTTCAGTTCGTGAAAGATTTCCTGATTTTGAGGAGTTAACTGCTTTTCTAATTTCTGAGGAGCAGAGAAATGGTGGTGCATCTTCTTCAGGAGAAACTTCAAAAGAAGCTGACTTCTACTCAAATGCTGGAAGAGGTAGAGGCAGTGGTAGAGGAGGCCGATTTGGAGGCCGTGGTAGAAATCAGAATATGCAGCAAACTCAAGAAAACTAGTCCTATGGAGGAGGACGTGGTAACTCTAGAGGCAGGGGGAGCCAAAGAGGTCGTGGTGGATGGCAAAGAGGCCAAAATGCAAACAGCAATGTTGAATGCTACTACTGTGGTAAAATGGGTCATATGGCTAAAGACTGCTATAAAAAGCAGAATGACATCATGAATGGGAAATTGCAACAAGGGAATTATGCATCTTCTAGTAGACAGGGTGATGACAGAAATGAGCATTTGTTTATGGTGCAGCACATGAATAATTCTGTGACAAGTGTAGAAGAAAGCAACGATGTGTAGTATGTTGACTCAGGTGCATCAAACCACATGACAGGTCATGCAGAATGGATGGAGGATGCAAGGAAAATGGAAAAACCAGGATTTGTGGAGACTGGTGATGATACAGCACATCCTATTGTGCAGATTGGGAAAATTCATTTGTCTATGCAGGATGGGAAAAAGAAATACCTGTCCGATGTATTTCATGTCCCGAATATCACCAAGAATCTGGTTTCTGTTGGTCAAATGGTTGAGCAGGGCTTGCAGGTCAGATTTAATCCTCATGGATGCTTTGTTGAGGATATGAAAAATAAAGGTCGCTTGATAGCAAAAGAAAAGAAGAATGGCAGAATGTTTACGTTGGATGCAGACATGTCTGAATTGAGTGCAGCAATGTTTGCACATGGGACCGGTGTAGTTGCAGATATTGATATCTGGCATAAACGCATTGGTCATGTTAATGTACAGCGACTTAAATCAACGCAGGCCCAAAATATTGTTGCAGGATTGCCTAAATTCAAGGTTGTAGAAATGCATAAGGTATGTGAAGCCTGTCAGTTTGGAAAACAGGCAAGGAAACCATTTCCTAGACATGTTCAAGAGAGTAAGAAGCCATTGGAATTAATCCACTCTGATGTGTGGACTACTAAAGCTGCATCTCTTGGAGGCTGTCATTATTTTGTCACTTTTATTGATGACTATAGCAGAAAAATTTGGGTGTATTTTATGAAAAAGAAAAGTGAAGTTTTTGGGCATTTCAAAACTCTTAAAGCTATGGTTGAAAAAGAAACAGGCCTGCAAATAAAATGCCTAAGGTCAGATGGAGGGGGAGAGTACCTCTCAAATGAGTTTGCAAGGTTCTTGCAGGAGCATGGCATAAAGCAGCAATATTCATGTAGTCATACCCCACAACAAAATGGAATTGCAGAAAGGAAAAACAGGCATATTGGAGAGGTATCTTGTGCCATGCTTAACGAAAAAGACTTGCCAGATTTTTACTGGGCTGAAGCAGTTGCTACAGCAGTCTACATAATGAACAGGACTCCCACTGCAGCAATACATGGGATGACTCCAGAGGAGAGGTATACTGGTAGGAAACCAGAAATTTCTCATTTGAAAATTTTTGGTTGCATTGCCTATGTACATGTGCCAGATGAGTTGAGATCCAAGTTGGATCCAAAAGCTGAGTAGTGCATCTTTATTGGTTACTCTCTGCAGCAAAAAGGGTATAGATGCTATAATCCTTCTACTCGTAAGTTTACAGTGAGCAGAGATGTTGTTTTTGATGAGATGAGTAGCTGGTATAAACCAGTAAATGTGATTGATGATGTAGATGCACAAAATGGTAATGCTGCACAGAATTCACAGCAGCAGTTACAAAATATTAGTGGACCTGGAGCGTCCTTTAGCAGTGGTTCACATTCTTTGCCATGGACAGGCAAATTGAGTTCAGGAGAATCTTCTCAAAGCAATGCAGATAGTGGTATGCAGGTATCACGAAAAGGAAAAGAGAAGGTTGATCAGCCCATGTTTGATGTGAATGCAAGTCACTCTTATGTGGATGGTGAATCCAGTGGCTCAGAACAGAGCATTGATGATGGGTTGGGTATTCCTTCTATTGTTACACCTGGAGTAAGGAAGACTAGGGATGTTTTGAGAGCACCTGGGAGTGAACCTACTTTGCGCAGGTCTACGAAAGCTAGGTATCCTGTGGATAGGCTGAAATATGATGGATTTACAGCCATTCACTATGCATATATGGTCAAAGTGATACAGGAACCAGAACCCACTTCTTTTGAGCAAGCCATGGGAAAAGAAAAATGGGAGAAAGCCATGGATGAAGAAATGGATGCCTTGGAAGCAAATGCTACATGGGAATTGGTACCTTTGCCTAAAGGTAAGAATGCAATTGGTTGTAAGTGGGTTTATAAGGTGAAGCACAATGCAGATGGTTCTGTGAACAGATACAAGGCAAGATTAGTAGTCAAGGGGTATGCACAAACATATGGCATTGACTATGAAGAAACATTCAGTCCGGTTGCAAGGATGGCAACCGTAAGAGCAGTCATTGCTATGGCTGCATCAAAGGGATGGTCTTTACATCAGATGGATGTAAAGAATGCCTTCTTGCATGGTGATTTGCAAGAAGAGGTCTATATGGAGCAGCCACCAGGTTATGTGCATGCTGTTCATCCTGAGTTTGTTTGCAGGTTGAAGAAAGTCTTGTATGGCTTGAAGCAAGCACCTAGAGCATGGTCTGACAAGATAGGACAGTATCTTGTCACTATTGGCTTTCAGATTTCCAAGGCAGATTTCTCACTTTATGTGAGAAAAACAGAGAAATGTATTATGCTACTTGTCATTTATGTTGATGATTTGATTATGACAGGTGACAGTGATGAAGATATCCTTCATGTGAAAATGCTATTGAAGCAGAAGTTTGAGATGAAGGATTTGGGAGAGCTGCGTTATTTCTTGGGCATTGAGGTGATTAGATCACCAAGTGGGATACAGCTCTTGCAAAGGCAGTATGGATTGGACATGCTGTCCAAATATGGGATGACAGGCTGTAAGCCTATTTCAGTTCCTTTGGAGCAGAATGTGAAGCTGAGCACAGATGTAGGTGAGCTTCTGGAAGACCCTACTATGTACAGACGCATAGTAGGAAGCTTGATTTATATGACTATTACCAGGCCAGATTTGAGCTATGCTGTTGGATTGGTAAGTCAGTTTATGCAGGCTCCAAGGAAACCGCATTTGAATGCGGCTAGACGTATACTCAGGTATGTGAAGTCCACATTGCAGTATGGACTATTTTATGAGATTGGGGTTCAGATATAGTTGCATGGATACACTGATGCTGATTGGGCTGGTAGTATTTCTGATAGACGATCTACCAGTGGGTATGTGTTCTCTTTTGGGAGTGCTGCAGTCACTTGGAGCAGCAAGAAACAGTCTACAGTTGCCTTGTCGAGCACAGAGATTGAGTACAGGGGTGTAGCAATGGCTGCATGTGAGGTAGCTTGGTTGCATAAGCTACTTTATGATATGCATCAGTCTACAGATGGGCCAGTTGTCATTTATTGTGACAACATGAGTAGTATACACTTGGCAAATAACCCAGTCTATCATGCTAGAACAAAGCACATTGAGGTGCATTATCACTATGTGCGGGAGAGGGTTTCACTAGGTCTTATTGATCTAGTTTATGTCAGCACAGAGGATCAGGTAGCTGACATATTCACAAAGGCATTGGGCGCAGAGAAGCTGTGCAAGTTCAGAGACCTGCTTGGTGTGCAGGAATTGGGATTGAGCTCGAGAGGGAGTGTTGAGATATCGAGCTCCACTCGTGATATGCCAGGGTGATCGTTGTGGATTTATGTCACCGACTTGTCAGTTGCAGATGCGGTTGGTACACCGCCCATGAATAATAGCTAGATGACAGCTATCCTTATCTACTCTAGTTCGTGGCTCAGTTAGTATGCCACCTTAGTTATTTGAGTTTGGTTTGAGACCCACATATAGGGTTCTTCTATTTCTTTGTATGAGAGTTCTTTTGGCTTACACAACTAAGAAGAGGAAAACTGTTTTCAGCCTCCACCCTTGTGTGTATTCCCCCATTGTGCAAGCAAGAAAGCTACAAGTGAGACTCCTTCCTTCTCTCCCACAAACTTGACAGACGACCTGTAGACCAGCGTGAACAGGGCAAAAAAGAGACGACCTGCAGATCGCCATGCCCTGACTGGCATGCAGATACCCTCATGACCTGCAGACCAGTGTGGATAGGGACGTGTACGCAGTCAGACTTGCAGACTTAAGTCTTTCATGCTTGTGCGCAAACAGAACTCCAGATTTGCGTGAAGACCTGCAGTCCTACAGGTTCTAACAAACAGACAGACACAGAGAGAGAGAGAGAGAGAGAGAGAGAGAGAGAGAGAGAGGATCCTGCAGCTGCAGCAGGACCAAGTTTGCGAGAGAGAAAGAAGACCTGCTGGATCAGATGGACAGGTTTTCAGCCACAGGAAGGGTTCCAGCACCCTGCTGCAGATAGAGTTCCTGTGCAGGCATATGAATAGGCATCAGGCAGAGATTTCCGGCAGACAGTACACAGTTCTGCAGCCAAGACAGAGACCGTCACGAGCCTTACTTAGACAGGTAGCTGTGTGGATTTGCAGTCCAGACAGGAGTGAATCTTCACTGACCTAGTGCATTGCAGGTAGGATTTTGCAGCCCTTGGTAACCGATAGCAGAGAGAGAGAGAGGGCTCTCGTCTGCAGCTTCAGGGCCTGTCCAGACAGAGCTGTACTCATGTGCCACTTTGCAGTACACACACACACACACACACACACACACACACACACACACAGAGGGCGGGAAGGGGGGGGGGGGCAGGGGGACTGTGGGCAGATTGATCTACAGTACACTGCTTGGCCATCATGCGTGAGCTCAATACGGAATTCATAAATCAGGTGGTTGATTTTTTTGGGGTCCGATTCAGAGGGTGAGGATGAGATGGTCCCATGCACAGAGGAAATGGCTCCAAGCTCTAATGCACAACCAGCAGTGAAATGTCGTAAACATGATGTGGATGCTCCTTTGATGATTGTTGATAGCCCGGCCCCTTCAGAACCTTAGCTGCATTCTTATGCACAGGCTACCGATGCTTTCAATGATTCCCTAGAATTGGATTGGGAACATGTACTAGAGTTTGCTAACTCTTTACTAGGAGAATATGTTCAACACAATCATAGTACTCTTACAAATTGTGATTAATAGGACATTGTGGATGCACATATTGATATGCAAAAAGTGCTTTGATCTCTCTTTGCATTTTGTGAATGTGGAGTCATGCTTTTCTTCATGGGTAGGATCCCAGTGATACCTTGGATCCATCGGTAGTTGGCTTTCATTCTCAGGTGTGATTGTGTTGACGAGGTTTTTGTGGGCCCTAGGGGTTTCTGAAAGGTCATGCTTACATCAACCATGAACAAAGATGATCTTTTGGGTAGGTTGCCTGTCTTTTTTGATTTGTAGTTGGTGCATGTGGTACCATGGAGACCCATGGCTGATTTTCAAAAGATGCTCAAACAAGAATGTCCAGTATGCGTAGAAGTAGAAAGTTGCTTTGCGGTTTATTGGCCTTTGTTAAGGGATGCAATGGCAGCTATTGGTATTGTATTGTTGCCTCCTAGTATGAGGGCAAACAACAAGAATTGTTTGTGCATGTTGTGGGACACCTTGAGGAAAAGGCTCAATTGGTTGCGCCTTAACTGCACAGGCATACATCCACTATGGTTTAAGCTTAACTAGGGCACCTTTGCAGGTCATTGTTTCACTTGTGGCGAGCTTGGTCATTTCATGGGCGAGTGTTCGGACAAAAAAGATGGAGATGTTACTTGTGATGTGGATACTAATATGATGGAGGCACCGCTTATTGGGGAACGGTCTTTGCAGAAGGATGTGGTCCAACATAAGCAACTTGTGCTTTCTTCAGACTTGGATGATTTGGGATGGGTTGATATTTAGCGTAGAAAGGGTAAGAAGGTTAAGATTCAGCAACCAATGGGTTTATCATTAGGCTCTCAAGATTCCTTCTGTGGATATGTGTGTAGAAAGGATAAATCCTTTGATGTGCCGTGTACACTTGTCATGGACCTATCTTGTTCGAAGTAGGTTGCGCAGCCGAGATCGTAGGTTGAGCGCCCTTAAGAGCACCCCAAGGATCCTTTGGCACGCGTTGCTTTTGATTGTAAAGGCAAGGTGGATCGCCTTGTGGGATTGTCAATATCCTCATTTGGCTCTGATAAATGTAAGTAATCCTTCCCTTGCAAAATTTGCTTGCACATGACATAATGCTTTTGCGGTTTTGATAGATTTTCGGAATGAAGGAATTTTGGAGGCTTTAGTTGAGAAAGTTCAAGCGAGGTGTGTAGCATTGTCTAAGAGCTCTTTGATTTCACATGTGCAAATTGTCACTTGGAATGTCCGTGGGATTAGTTCCCGTAGTAAACAACATGACATGTGGCATATTTTACATGAGAACTGTTGGGGTACTTTGTGTCTATTGGAGTACAAAAGCCATGGTGATGCTAGTCGTGTTTTGACTTGTCATGGATTTCATCTTTTTTATGCTGGTTGCAAGGCTAAACACTATTTAGGCGTCCTGATGGTTATTCATGAGAAATTCCAGTCAGTGCTTGTTAAGAATGATGTTCATGGATGCTTCCTAGTGATTGATTTTTTGTTTGAAGGGTAGGTTGTATGGTTGGTTGGCCTTTATGTGCCTAATGACTCATTGTATCGTCAGGCCTTGCGGAGCGGTCTTTAGGATTCTCTCAACCTAGGAAGACCGGGTTTGCTTATGGGTGACTTTAACATGTGTGTTGACCTTTCCCATTCCACTTTGGAACACTCTCTGATAGATAACCTAGAAAGCAGGGTGTTGCAGGCCTTTGTGATGGATGTCCTTAAAATAGGATCTTTAGTCTTGTCTTTCTCCATTGGCTTTAGGATTTACCTCTCATTTGCCTCAATACGTGGCCATGTGGTCATGACTAGACCGTATTAATGCCATGCGTGAAGACTACTTTTTACCATAAATTTTGGAAATGCGAGTCTTGCAGCATTATGTATTATCTAACCATTTCTCTTTGTAGCTTGACATGATTAGGCAGCTGATGGATGCTTTTGCTGGTCTCTCGGGTAGGCTGCCCTTGAGATTCAACTCTTCCTTTTTAACTCATGTTGTTTTCAAGGGCTATATGACCCAAGATGTTGGAGAGGTTTTCATGTGATTTTCCACTACAAGGATTGGACTCTTTTGACAAATTGATTTCAAATGTCCAGAAGGTGTCAAGACAATATGGGATCTATCATGCTTTGCTTAATAGGTAGCATTTGCATATTGTGGAAGACATGTTAGCCTTGATCTATCTATTGTTGCTCGATTTGCCGGATGATCATTTTCTCATCTCATTAGTGGCTTGGTTGGGTGAACTTGTTCAAAGCTTTCAACTGCAGTCTTACCAATAAGCTAAACTAAGGAATTAGATTGATGGTTTTCGAGATAGTTCTTGTCAGACTCATAAATTCTTTCAAGCCTTGCATGTATCCCCAACGTGGGAAAATGCGGTAAGATTGTAAGATGTAGAAGGTGACATGGTCACAGATTCCCGGTCAATTGTAAGTATGTGTCAGGAGTACTTCCTAAAACTTTTGGATTTGCAATAGATATCATCTTCGGAGATTGCTAAAGCCCATGCACCCTTTTATGCTTTGGTTAAGAGGTTAGGTTCCCCATGACATGTCTGACTTCTTAGAAGCTGATATCTGTGAGGGTGAAGTTATGGGTGTGTTGTTGCATCTACCAAATGATAAAAGCCCCGGCTGGGATGGTGTCACCAATGGATTCTTTGGCACCTATGCATCTCTTTTGGCAAAACCTTTGGTTGTCATATGCCAATAGGTTTGGGCTTTGGGCAACATGCCTTTATCGTGGAAAGGACTAATTAAATTGATTCTCAAAGTCCCCTCTGTTGAGCTAAAACACGCTTTACAGTTGATTATCATTTTTAAGCAGCCCCAAAACATGCTTAATTAATGAAAAACTCAAATTTGGTGTGCGGTTCGAGAGTCTTAGTGGTCCCCCAAAAACCTAATTTTTGGGGCACCCTTCAACATCTATAAATAGACAAGCTGCCCACCATTCAACCTCATCCTTTTGTGCAGGTTTCTCACTCTATGGTGTAGATTTCAGCCACTATCAGCCACCTACCGTTTGTTGTCCAGCCATCCCCGACTACAGCCCATCACTATCCAGCCCTAGACGGCTTATTTTCAGCTATCACCTTGTTGTTTGGAGGTCTCCATCTGGTGTGTCATCATAGCACTTGATCAACGTGCATTTTCAACATCTAGTGCTAGGCAACAGGCTGTTGCCATCTCTCCCACTAAGCGATTGCTGTAGTACTTGCGTTTTTACTGTCTAGCAAGCTGTCTACATCAGCAAACACCTCTCCTATTGTTGCTTGACAGTTTTTTGTCTCAGGTGATTAGTTTTCGGCCTTTCTTTGGTGGTACATTGATACGTTTACTAGATTTCAGCCTCCGACTGCTGTGTTTTGCTGACCAGCTTGCTGCCCTTCATTATTCAGCACTCTCTCATCTTTGATTGGTAGTTACTGCACTTGGGAACCGTCTCTGGTGGACATCACTCTCTGACATTGCATTGCTATTACCTTGGCCATTCATTTACAGCATACATTTACTGTAGAGTTTCTTCTCTTTGTGTTTGTCTGTGTTTGAGTTTTGAGTTTTTGTGTTGTGTTTTGCATTTAGGGTTTGAGTTTTGCTTGTCTCTGTCTGAGTCTTTGTGTCATTCTTGGTCGTACATGTTGTGTTCCCTCTTATATCCTCACACCCTCCTTGTCCAAACTTTCGCAGTGGAGACTAGTTTCATTGATGGGCTCTATGTACAAGATCTTTGCGAAAGTGTTGGCAAACCATCTTCATAAACACTTACTTGATCTTTTTCATTCTCACCGGTATGGGTTTATTAAGGGAAGAAACATTATTCACAATATCTTGAATGCACAGATGGCCATAGACTATGTGGGGCACATGCAACATAGGTGGTTTTGGTGCAATGGGACTTGAAAACGCATTTGACTTCTTGGAATGGTCTTTGCTGTAGATCTCATGGAAGCTATGGGTTTTGGACCTTGCATGTCTACGTTGATCTACACCATCAGTATGGGTGCCACCTCTTGTGTTATGCTGAATGGTGGATTCATTGAGTGGTCAATCCGACAGGGTTGTCTTGTTAGTCCACTCTTCTTTGCACTTGCTACTCACCCTATTCTTTGTTGTGGATATGGGGTAATTAGTTGGTCTATCTCTACTATTGCAAAGACATTTTGTTGGTCAAGTAGTGGTTGATGATACTTTTATGGTTCTAAAAGTAGATGCTTCTAATCTTCGGACATTGGACAGCCTTGGATGTATGGGAGTTATGAGCGTGAAAACTCCAACTTCCTCTATTTTTCACTATTTTTTCATATTTATTATTCATAAAAAATAGGTATTTTCTGATTTATTTGTATTGGATTATTATTTTGACTGAAACTTAACATTTTCTCTGATTTTATTCCATTTCCACTCCTTTTTTCCAACTCAAAATCGAAAAAAACACACTAATTTCCATTGAAAATGACATTTTGCGAGTTTCAACAAATTAATAATGACTCTAAATCATTATGGATTCTGCATTTTTGTAGTCATAGACCTCAAACATGATGCAAACGAGGTTCAAACAAAAATTCATCGCATATGAACAACATTTGGACCATGAAACAACAAAAACAAGTAAATTTCTTCATAAAATTGGAGCATACCGCGTGTCTTGCGTTGCGGGTTTTTTAATAATTATTCCAAGCAGCCCACGGACCGACCAGCAACCACTCTTCAATACTGAACCTCTTTCCTCAGCCTCCTCTTCATCTTGAAGTAATCCGATCACAGCCGGACAAGCATTCTTCAGCCCCTCTTCTTCTTGATTTCTTGCACATGAATTGCCTCTATGCAGGAGAGAGAGGGAGGAGAGAGAAAGGCTGGTTTTTTATCTCCACAACCGGGCAACCAATTGACGCACGGTCTGGAGTGATGGAGAGCGAAGATCAAGGGTAGAACAGCCATGAGATCAGTTGGGGGGGTTGCTTGTAGGTGCCATAGCCCCCCTCCTCCACAAATAGAAGAATGGTGCCTTCTCTGCACCAGGGGGCGAAAAAAACGCCCCCCCCATTCTCACAAAAATTTTGGGGGGCCTCCTCAAGGGAGCCCCCAAAGGTCACAACCTTTGGACCATCTAAAGGCTATTCCTGTGGGAGGCCTTCCCCTTGCATTAGCTCTCCACCATAGGGGTATTTCTAATGGAAATTGTTTTTTTTGTACCACTACGGTTGAGTCTTCCCGTCATAGATTCATCTCTTGCCCTTTTACTTGGAAGGGCTCTTCCTATTGGAGCTACACTGACATAGAGAGCACCTCCTACGGACATAGGAGCAGGCACCCGGAGACACACATCTGTGTACACTTGCAAAGTTTTTAGAGCTTTGACTAGTCCCTCTACCATAGAGCCCCCATCTGACTGATCGGTGGCTGCACCTTGGGAGGCACATTGGACAGAGCTATCGAGAGATGTGGAGCTTTGACCACTCCCTCTTACCACATTTGACCTATCGGTGGCCCCATCTTGGTTAGAGCTATCGAGAGATGTAGAGCTCACTTTTGTCCATGCCCAGGAGGTCTACACCCCTGCAAGGGCATCATTTGCAGATATAGAGGACATAATATTGTCATCAAGGAGCCTTTCGTCATTGCTTTAGTCTCTCTATACTAGATAGACCCATGAGAGATATCTTGGGATGAGAGTACCCCCAAAACAATCTAGACAACATCTTGTACTCATCAACTATGCATTGTTTATTCTCCATATAGTTATTCATAGCGTTAGATGACAGCTATTTTTGGGACTTAAATTCCTTGACTGCTAGATGTAACATTTTGGTCTCATAGGCTGATTTGGCCTTTTGTAGACATTAATATAACTCGCTCTCTTTCTTTCTCTCTGTGATAGTCCCAGGTTGTTGTAGTTTTGGAAATCGTGCCTGAGGCCTTGAATTAGCTTTGATTGGGGGCTGCCCACTCAAGTCTTTGACATGCTGAACCAGCTATCTAGCAATTCAACTAGGCAAATATTCCTTCAGGGGGTCTTAAGAGGTTTTGGGAATCAGTTTAGTGTTTGAATTTTTTCATTTTAATGCTCATTCCCGCTTTTGCTGTTTAGTCATTTTGGAAGCAGCAGGTTCAGTAGTGAGATTCATATTGCCAACTAGGCTTTTGCACGTAATACAGATTGCCAACAAAGCTTCTGCATGTAGTACAAATATAAAGTATTCCTGTAGGCAACCTCTATAGGACCAATGTTTTAAGCTGCAGCTCTGATTGGTTGTACAGTAGGCCTAAGTGAGGCTTTAGTGTTGAATTGATTCTTGGCATGCATAAATCAAATTCTCTCAAGGGGAAGGAGCTTGTTGCTGTTGCCCTGGGGGGTAGGCTATCCCTTGTTTATGAAATTGTTGTTAGTTTAGTTTTATACAAGCCCTTGTTAGGTGTTTAAGTGTGTGTGTAAAAGGTGTGGACACCTTTTACACCTCCCAGCATTTATAAGGGTCAAAGTTTGGGGGAAGCCCTGGGTCTAATTAGGCTTTAACCATTGTACTTTCATCAACATCTATCACATCAATCTATTCAGCTTTGTTGTGTACTTGCAAGGGCTCTCTCTTTCTCTCTCTCTCTCCCCTGCTGAATCCAACAATTGTAGGACTGAGCATGATTGCCTGCTGAACAAAGCAGTTGGCTGTTGCAAATAGTTAGTGAGCCTGATTCTTTTGATGTTAAAGGTATATGGCAATGGGACGTTGGTTGGACTGGGCCAACAACTTTTTGTATTTTGACAATAATGCAAACACATGATGAACTCAATGGAAAAAGCTTAACAATCAGGAAATTACTGTATTAAATATAAACTGCCTAATGTTCATGTCAGTTGACTTATGTGGAAGCCATCAGCCTTAAGTTGAGAACATGAGGTCTCTGGCTGTTTGTGTTTATGAGAAATCAGGTTGTGTAATATGTATGCATGTGAGGATGAAAGACAGCATCCTTGAAACTGCTTAAATCCCTCTCCTATGTCTTACATTGCATGTATCTTGAAGCTTGGAACAGAAGAAGCCTAAGTTTGTGGGGACATATAGCAGTCAAGTGATGCATTAGACCTTGGACGCTTTCATAGAATGAGGAAAGACCAAATATATTACTTTTCTTCCTAGCAGTAGTTTGTCTTGGGCATCGATGTAAGAAACATGAGCTAACAAAGATTTCACCAGGTGAATAAATGAAACCTCAGTTTCGGGACATGAATTACGTTTTCATCATGGCATGTCTTGCTAGACATGAAAACACAATTCCTGAGTACAGGCAGGATGTTCTGGTGTTAACGTTTTAATGTAGATGCAATTAGCAATCTCTTCGAAGGAAAGATGGTCCTTGCCGGATTATGAGCTTTTACCGACAAATCCAGCTAGTTTGGGTATTCATGCTCTGAACGAGTCTGATTTTCCTGAGTGTTAATGAGAATTCATGGTTACCTCTCAGTTATAAATGTACTTTAAGTTTTACTGATTTGAAACTAAAGAGATTGTGTTGATACTGCTTGTCGATCTATGTCTGACATGAGTTATAAGGTTTTTGGTTGAGACAGGTTATAGTTTTCTATGTGATATAGCCCTTTTGAATGTCTTCTGTGATGTTATCTGCTGTAAATAGGATCTGTAGGCTCCTGTCTCTGTCTGGGATGGTTAAAAAATGACCACCTGCACATGGTTTAAATGTTGTGCAATTGATAAGCTCTTTTTGAAAATAAAACCTGACAGGTTCTTGAGCTGGGTCAATTGGCACAATTAGACATTTCCTTGTTCTAAGCAAATACTTTTTATGAGGAGGGTTCAATAGATTTAAGCTATGTACCTGAAAGCCTCTATTTATACAAGTACAAACTAGAGCAGTTTGATATGACTGTCCGAGGTCTAAAACAGCTCGAGTAATGAGCCCATCATATGAGTGTGTTCTATACAAGTCTAGGAGTTGATTGGGGTGTATGGTTATATAGTGATTATTGTAAAAAGAAGTCTAAAGGCATGCTGAGAGGTATCTTATTAGGAAGCTACATTTGGTTCGTAGTAGCAGCGTGTGGTCCATCTGAGGTGGCATAACAGAGTGTTTTATTAATATTCTTCAATGACTTTCTTCTATAATTCAAAACTCTTTTTATGCATAAAACTATGTTGTGGGATAAAAATGCTTTTGCAATAGATAGCACAATCACTATTCACCAAATTGTGTACCAAATAAATGCTAACATAAATGAAAAATCATAGGCATGTGGCAAGGTTTCCACAAGCTTTTAGTCAATGTCAATAGACTAAGAAGGCACAATATAATTAAAACAAAGAGACATCTCACTAAAAGATACAATATCTACCTATGTGCCATTTCATACCAATTCTCCTTGATGCACCAATTAGTAAAGTTTGCAACTGTGCATCTATCAATTGAAAGAGCACTTTTTCAAACCCAAAAGATGGTTAGCCTCAATTGCTGCATTCGAAGTGCTTGTACTATACATTGTTGATTAAAATAAGCAAATTTGGTCTTTAGTTAACCTTAAGGAGAGAGTGCTTTATTTGAGCTTATATTACAACAAAATAGCTAATCTCAGCAATACAAAACTAATCATAATGGAAGCTAGAAAGCCCTTGCTAAAGACAATTATCTTGGTGGTCTCAAGCGTGGTGCCCCTTTTTGGCATTTCTTTAGATTACATAAAGATTCACTAGATGGGGATACAATTTGTTGAATTTTCAATGGGTTCTCACAATTAAATTGATCTACTAATGCATGATTTGGCATTGCCATAGTTGGCCTAATAATTGTAGATCTATCGTAGCTCCATCTATAGCCAACACGGCTAATTTTCATTCAATGTATTCATGCAAGTCATGTGACAAAGATAGGGGAGGTCTATTGATTGTATATACATTTGCATTTTAGTTTTTAGCTTGTAGTTCCTTTTTACATTGTATAGTAGTGATTTTGATTTTGTCATATGATAGTCTTGGTAGTGTCATTGTTAGTAGACAAGTTATTAGTGGTTGGATAGTTAGTCTAGTAGCATTTATGATAGGTTGGCTTGTGTTTTAGCATTTTGTGTTGATGGTGGATAAAGTTGGCCAATTTTGCTTCATTTTTCTATTTATAGATGCTACTATTGAAGTTGTTGCTGTCATGAGATTGATTATTGTTTTCATTTTCTCATCATCCCATTTTTAGTAGTCTTTTGCCACATTCATGTGGACTCATTGATGCGTATGAGCAAGGTGTTTGTAGTATCCTTGTATTGAACCTTTTGTCTCAATTTAGTGCAAATTTGAGAATGAGCACAAGGGCTACTTGAGGGTTATTAATTTGTGTAGAGTTTCTTGTAGAGAGTTTGTTTTCATTTGTGCCCATGGCACCTTGAAGTGGATCGTACCATGAACCTTTGAGGCATCTTACATGGATTTCACCTAGGTTGCCCCTTGCCATGAAGACGTTGTACCATAGAGGCCGGTTCATGAGGACTAGAATGGATGGCTTCATTCAAGAACTTGGGTACCTAGATGTATACACACCACATGAGAGGCTGGTAGCCATTGGCCAATTGAGGTTATCATCTTGCTAGCTTGAGATCGAGATTGGTTGGGAGGGTTGTCCACATTCCTAGTGTTGATCAGATTTGCAAATTATGCTAAGAGGAGGTGGATAGTGAGGAGCACTACTTCTACAAATGCAGAGTCTATAGCATAGCCCGAACTAACTAGCAAAATCCTTAAGAATAATAATGAGATGTAAGATTATGGTTGCACAAGTTTATCGAAGTGAACATAGAAACTTGTAATATTATAAAGTATGACATGGAACAAGATGGAATTAAGTTCAAGGCTTGATCAAAAGCATGGAACTTTTCGTGGAGGAAGAACCTTTGTAAAAGGAATTGCTAAGTTATCTTTAGTGGATATGTAAGACAGCTTTATATTCGTAGTTAGCATCCACTCATGAACATAGTGATAATGAACTTCTATATACTTGGTACGGGCGTGGAACATTGGGTCTTGTGCAATGGCTAAAGTACTTTTGTTGTTCTTGTGCAATGGTCAAAGCACTTTCGTTGTTATAGATAAGACTTGAAGCTGCACCATTTTCCATTGTGATTCTGAATGTTGCTTTATACTTGGTATTACGATTGGAAGTAGTTGTTAGTAGTCATATGTGTTGTGTGATTATCTCTTGCTTGTGAGGCTTAGTCTAAGTCAAATGAGGACATTAGGAGCTCTGGCATTGTATTCTTTTGCCAATTTTGTGTGTTTTAGATACTTTAGATGGAGGGCATATTAGTGCATTTTTTGGTGTACTTTTGGTTATTTTTAGGGGGTTTGACCACATTTAAGGTTTTTTTTATTTTTCAACTACATATAGATAGTCTATCCTCCCACTTTTATTATTTATTATCCATCATTGATCTTTCGTGATTAGCCAATTCTCCTCATTTTCTCATCTCCTTGTTATCATGTAGTGTTCATATTGACGTGTAGAGTTGCGTATTGGGATTGATTATTGCAACATTGTACCTTCAACCATTGCAGTCACATTGTTCCTTCTCTCTCTTGCGTTCTCTTTGTCTCCTCTCAGTGTTCACTTTCCTCTTTTTGTTGCGCACTCACATGGTATTAAGACAATGTGTGAAAGTTGGAGATCTTGAAGAGGAACGTATGTTTGCGGCAAAACTAGTCGGACGCCATTGTGTTGTAATCCCTACGTTTGACATCCAATAGAGCAAGGTGAAATATTTTCAACTCTTTTTTAGGTTGCATTTATTAGGGTAGATTTGCGTTTTTCTCTTGGGGGTAACCTCTACTAGGTTGGGAGGCAACATTACTACACCCAAGCGACATTAAACAAGCTGGGTGGTCATTCTATTGGCTAGGCGATACCAAAATAGACGTGTATTTTTTGCAGGTAGCCCTTGACACGTGCTACAGAACCATGCCTTGCATTACCTACGTTTTTGTGTAAACAATCCTTATATATTTGTGTTTTATGTAGACAGGTCATTGCCCTCTTGGGTAATCCATTTGTAGGTTGGGTGTGGCACTTGTTCTTTGCTTGCTAGCTTGTTTATAGGCTGAAAAATTTCTGTCTTTGCTACATTCTCATATTGGTTGGCCTTTGTGGGCCAGGGTGACTTTTTTTTTGGTATTGGGACAGTCTCCATTGTAAGTTAACATCAAGGAAGATTTGCATTTATGGCAGGGGCTCACTTTTTGGGCACTCCAGCCCTTGGATTGGTTGTATATATAGGTTGAAGACTTGTTTTTCTTTTATTACTCTTTCCTGTTATATTCTTCTAGGGCTTCTAGTCCTCGATTGACATTGATGGCATCTCTTGAGCAGGTGTTAGTCCTAGCCTCTCTATTTGCATGTGACAAGTTGGATGGAACGAACTACCCTTTATGGTCGTGCCACATGGTGTGTCTTCTCGATGACTATGACCTTAAGGGTTTTGTTATAGTTTTCTATACCTTGATCTACAATGGCTCCTCATAATGGTGTGATTGCATATTTGAAAGCTTGTTGGGATTAGTTGAATGCCAAAGCCCACTCTTCTGTCCTTTTGAGTTGCACAGACTCCATGCTTGTGCATGTTCAACATTTCCACACTGTTGCAGAGATTTGGAGGAGATTAGCACGTCTCTTTCGAATCCAAATATTTGGGCACCGCTTATCTCGAGTTGAAGTTGCAGATTTCCCTACAATGAGGGATTACATCCATAGGATGGAGGAGACTCAAGAGGAGCTTTCATTCCTTAGTACATATATTTCTTCGGAGGATCTAGTTATGACACTTTGCTCACATTTTTCATAACCAACATATGATGTGTTTTACACCAGTCTTCTTACTTCTTGTATCCAGGGGTCTCTTACTTGGGAGGAGCTAGTTCCATTGGTGCTTGAGCAATATGTGTGTCATGGTAAGCAAGATTGTTGTAGAGCCCGTATACATGGTTGTGCTTATGTGGCTTTATCTATAGTATAGGACAGGCCAATCAAAAGAAAGGGAAGAAGAAGAAGAAGTTGGAGGCATCTTTCATTCTCTAATGCAACTTTTATAGGGAAGTGTAGAGGATATTCCACGTGTCCTCATTGTGGAAAGTTCTTGCACCCCGAGGAGAAGTGATGGAGGATATACTCTCACCTTTGTCCAAGAGTAAAGGGTGGATCTACATCGGAGCCTTTGTCCACCTCTCCTTCGTCACTTGCTATTTCCATGGAGTCAGTGTTTCTACACATTTATTAGGTGGAGTCTTCTTCGCTTATCTCGACTTCTAAACAGCCTTGGCTTTTTGACAATGGTATATTGAGGCCTATGACTCATGAGGTGATTTGCTATAGGTTCTCTGTTTGTCAAAGAGTATCACCATTGCTAGCGACATTTCTTTGGTGCTTATTAGTGGTGTTGGCACCTTGCCTCTATTGTTTGACCGTCCATCGAGCTCCATTTTTGAGGCCCTACCTATTTCGGACTTGGGTTTCTCTCTCCTCTTAGATTATGGCCTTCTTAGACTCGAGACCTGCGTTGTCTTCATTGAGCTAGTCGTCTTTGTTGGGGATTCTTCTATAGGAGCCATTGAAACAACCGCAAACTCTATATGATATACACCATGAAATATCAAAATTTAATGTACTCTAACCACTCAACAACCCCCTACTCCGTACTGTTGAGAATTTTACGTGTGTTGATAGATGTAAGGTGTGGTTTTTTATGTATTTTTCTTTATTGAGAGTGATAAAACCTCACTCTAATAAGGAGATAGAGCTAAACTAAGGCTAAATCTCATGCTTCAACTCTATCATACATCCACACACATAATTCTTATTTTTTCTTATTTTTATGATGCGAAAAACCTAATTCTTCTCATTTTATTATTATTTTTTCTATTTACTTGTAGAAAATTTTTAAAAATATTTATTTTCTAATTTAGACAGATTACTCTTATAGAAAATGATTTTCTTAACATATTTCCTTTCGTGGAAACGGCAAATGCACATCAAAAACTCAAAAACCACATATTTTTCCTAAAACCACATAGTCTCGAGTTTTGTGTGTTTTGCATAGAATTATTATACAACTTATTTTTTCATGATTCTTTCAACATAACTGATCAAACAAAAGATTGGCAATCAAATCCAAGCATTACTAACCATTTCAAACAACAATTGATTATAAAACGATAAAATCCACATTTTTCTCATAAAATCGCTCATTATGACGTGTTTTTCGATGTTGGAGGCCCACTAACACTCTTCCATGACCATTGAAAATCTATCCAACTCTGATTCACATCTATCTCCACTCTTACATCATTGTTTAATCCAAAACGTCCATTCAGCCCATCCCTCTCTCTTTTACATTGATCCATGAGAACAAACCACAAGACGAGAGAGAAGAAAGGAGAGAGAGAAAGACTGAAATCATATCTTCTTGTATAATGCATCAAATTATGTCATCTCTAAAGGGATGGGGAGCAAGAAAGTGATGGAGCTTACAGCCAAGATGATTCCTCCGATGATTAATAGTAAGAAAAATGATATTTTAATCATCAAAGAGGGCGCAAAAAAAAATGGTGTCCCTCCCTCCCCATGTTTTGAGAAATCGTGGCTTTTCATATCTAAAGCCACTAATTAAGGCTTAATCTCTTTTTTAAACAAACTAGTTCTTTCTTTTTTTTTCATACTCTAGCCCAAGTGGTTTTGTCACTTTCGGAGCAGCAAACGAGCTCAGATTTGAGATCCGTCTAGACGGATGGCTTTTGATGTTGAAATCTATAAACCTAGCCATTGTGATGTAGTTTTCGACTCCTGAATCACATAGTTACTTCATAACGTGAAATCTTGTGGTGGGGATTAAATGGGGGGTCAAACGGACTCCAATCGTGGATGAACCGAGACTTGCATTGGGTTCCTTGCATCAAACTCCATCTAAGAAAAATCTAGCTCATCAATCCGCAACCGTTTCATTTTGCATAAAAATTTGGTCTTTTGCGGCCTTAGGGCTCTTTTTTGCTTCAAAAGATGGCTCTAAAATCGACTCTCAACTAGACAATATAGCACTTAACAAAAATAAAAGAGACTGAGGGAAGAGATTAAGAATCCCAATCCCACTAACGAGTTAAATAAGCAAAAGGGGATAAATAGAGTTGAGCTCATCATCAAGAAAATCTAATGAGGAAGAAACATAAGAGCAACATATTATTATCAAAGCTATTAAAAAAAGGTTAAAGAAGGAATGGAAGAAGTTGAAATTCGTGCTGAAGCAATGCCAACAAGAGCATGAGCAACAGTAATAAGGGCTTCCGTTAAAGTAATACACAAAAAGAGTCAGTCCATCTCACAATAGGTGATTGAGATTCTAGCAAAAACCAAATTATCTTCTAGAGGGAAGGAAAATCCAACAAAGGAAATGTATTCTTTGATTTGGAAACATTACATAATCTTATGACACAAATGGAAAGCATGAAAACACAAATCAATGAGATCACCAAAACAAAAGAAACCATGACTATGAGCTAGGAAGCTACATCTTGATGAATATCATCCAAGAGTACACATGAACTTCCCATAAGAGAGCAAGGCCCAATATGTAGGTAAGAACCTCTAGAGCAACTATGTGAAGAACTTAAGAGAAACAAAGCTGAGGCAATAGTAGCTAGACAAGAAATTTGAAAATGACTAGATGTGACCCAAGAAGCATATAAAAAGTTCCTATGGAGTCCAATGACTAAATACAAGAGCTCCAAACATAACTCCAAGAAAAAGACTCCGTTCTGCAAACTAATGCTCAAGTTAAATCATCAACTGAGAAAGGTCACCCTTCAGCTAGTCCAAGAGAAGGCCAAAACAAACTTACATGAAAGAAAAACACTATAGCATCTACAAGCACAAGGCCAATGGAAGGCCACATATGCATGGCTACATAAAACCATAGCTACTAGCTTAACAAGGGTTGTTAGCTTAGTGGAAGATGAAGCCTAGAGAATGTATGAAACAACACTAATCAAGCTATCCAATGACCTAGGACCAACACTACATAGTAAATGTTTGGAAGTGTACAATTCCATCATGGCTAAGTAGCAATAGCTATTCTCATGACTTTCAACTTGAGGAGCTCAAGGCCCAACTAGAATTGATTTCTAACACCTTAGAAGACATTGAACAAATTTCAGAGATCAATCTAATGACTGCATAGCAAATCAAAGAAGACCTAATCTATCATTTGAAAATGAAAGGGCATAAGGAATATAAACTAAAACTAGCAAATCTTCTACAACCTAAAACACTCCATCTAGTATCCCCCATTGCCATAGAGCCACCCACAATCATGACACCCCCCACTGACCTACTAGAACTACCAAAGTCTGATACAAGTAAATCAGAAGAGCAAATAACAAAAAAAGAAGACCCAGAATAAAATGAGGCATACAGACCTTGAGAGCACAGTCACAAAAGGTGATAGAGTACCCTATTCCCTTGAGCTTCTACTGCAAGAAGAAGAGAAAAACCCAAAGGAAACTACACAAAGATACAAGAAGAGGCAAGGATCAAGCACCTTTTAGTCTCTAGCTTCAAGTTGAATAAAGAAAGCAAGTTCAAAAGACCACTCCCCTTACACACAGTATGACTACTCATATGGACAACAAAGAATATAGCAACAAAGTAGATCTTTGGATCTCACTATACGTCAAAAAACTTATTGAGCAAAAAGAAGTAGAGATAAGTACCTCAAAGTGAAACTAAGGGAAGCTTGGCTTAGTCAACCAAAATGGCAATACCCCATCTTCAAGAACAAGAGGGTGTGGAGATCCTTTTGCTATTCATATGAAGATAAATGGGTTAATTCAATATATTACTCTTACCCATGGCAACATCATAAGTAGTATGAAGAAAGCAAGCATGGTAGGTAAAATTTTCCAAATATTCCAAATATAAGATTCATTTATGCTAATAAGACCTATCTATACCAACCTACAGACCTAGTTCCATCCATCAATCACTTTATAGAAAATTCATTGATTGCCTTGGTGCCTCCTTCATCATCACATGTCATTACCTCAAGCTCCTCATAAATCTGCTAGAGGAATCCATGACACCATATGAAGATAGACTCCCACCATTATTTTTTGACATAAATGCAAGCATTGATGGAGTGGTGATGATTCCTTCACCTTAGGGCTACACTATTATCCATATTCTATATGCCTTTGTCAAAAGACATGGTAGACAAAAAGTTTGCCATGTGTAAAACATATTTTCTACTCTAAGTCCTCATTGCAATTTCATGAATTTATAAGGGAGAATCTTCTCAGTGAACAATATCTTCAATGAACACTCAAGCTCCTTCTTTAATAATGTATCACATTTTATGTGCATATTTGTATTTTAGTTTTTCAAAAAAAAAAAAAAAGAGAAAAGCACGTTGCATCTTCCCTATACATAAGGGTTCTCAATTTAGAAGCATCCAATGGCTTCGGTCAATCGGATCCATCTCTAATCCCCTTTAAGGGCAACGCACCTCGAGCTTGCTAGAAAGCCCTTTCACCTTGAGATCAACACAACACAATAACTTTATGCCAACTAAGTCCTCAAGTGTAGGACAGCATTCCAAGTTTACTTGAAATTTGGCCCAACTCCCAAGTACCCAACACGCACCACTCGCATCCCTTAAGAGAGGTACGAGTGATATAATAGGTATGTTGAACCTCTTACCAAACCCATTAACATCGATGGCCTATATCAAACATGATTCATCATCCGCCAAAGACAGCTACCACTCCACCTCTCTTTGATACAAATTTACAAAGCATGAGCAACTTTTGATCTCATTAGCCCAATTGTTTTTTCTCAAATCTTCAATATATCAATTGTTATTCCTTCTCTTTCAAGACTCCTCATTAACCATTCCAACATTTCTCTCTTGCAACACCAAGTTACCTTGGCATATGAGCCATGATGACACTTGTCTAGAGGGGAGGTGGATAATGTTATTTGCAAATAGAAAATGCCCATAAGTTTTTGAGAACAAAAAAATAATGTTATTTGCAAATTAAAATGCCCATAATTTTTTGAGAACACATTGTTGTATAAGTCTATTGGATATTTCATTGAGAATCAAGATCCCTCCCTTGTAAATTATATCAAACTAAGTAACAACATGTGGCTATGATGTGCATTAATCAATTTTTTTCATTAAGGCTATGATCTAGGTGGATGCAAAAGAATAGAAGATCACTCATGTATAGTGACAAAAAGGGTTGGATACCAAAGGGAGATAAGGATATCCTAACCATAAAATTCATGTATAAAATAGATAAAACTTAGTAGAACAAGTTCATATTTGTGAAAACTTTATTTTCTAGATTTCTTGGTGCTCTATTGTGTTTTAGTGAAAGTGAAGGAGAGAGGGTATGAGAGTGTGTGTGGAGTGAGAGACATGGCAATGAGAATCTCCTTACATTATTTTCTCCTCTTCTCCATCACATCCTCTTGGTGAGTTTTGAATGCAAACAAAAGTTTGTAAAGTTAAGAGTCCAAGAGAGCGAGGGACATGGTATGTGAAACTCTCTTTGTCTCCTCAAGCTCATTCATTGGTACTCCTCTCACCCATGGGCAACAATGAAAGCAAGGTCAAGAGCAAAGAGTGCACACGTGGATCATGAAGTGTGACTTGCTAATGCAAAGGACTACAATAATATAGTAAGTATTGAATCTCTTTTCACATCGTCATTAGATCCGTTTCACATGCAAGTAGGCTATTTATTGATTTCAACAAAAAAACAAACTACAATTACTATTGTGAGAACGCACAATAGAAAGAGGAAAGTGAACACGAAAAGGAGACAGAGAACATAAGAGAGAGAAGGAACAATGTGACTCCAATGGTTGAAGGTACAAGGCTGCGACAATCAACCCCCAACATGTAACTCTACGCGTCAATGTGGGCACTAGACGGTAGCAAGGGGATGGGAGAATGAGGAGGGCTAGTTGATCATGAAGGATTAATGATAAATAATGGATATTGCAAGGAAAAGCAAGCTACCTATATATAGGGAAAAAGAGAGGAAACCCTAAATGTGGTCAAACCCTTCAAAAAATAGCCAAAAGCACATAAAAAGAAATGCACTAATGTGCCCTCCATCTTAAGTTTCTAAAACACATAAAGTGACAAACAAATACAATGTTAGAGCTCCTAATGTTCTCATCTGACTCTCACTAAATTCATAAGTAAGAGATTACCACACAAGACACATGACCATCAGCATCCCATCTCACATCCTAGATGCAGCAGAATACCAAAGGAGATGTGAATCCAAGGGTGGCAAGAAGAGTGCCAATGCCAATTAAGTTCATTGATAAAGAAATCCATCCAAGGAGCACGATCCTCTCGCCATATAAACGGCCAATCAAACAAAAGGCCACCAAAGAGCAACAAAAATGGAGAGGCCTCAAATGGATCACTCTGGAAAACTCCAATCGAGAATAGGTGAGCCAAGCCTCTAACTCAACTATGGTATTGAGGAACTATCAAAGGCGCCATAAGTTGCATAGAAACACCAAGGACCAAGGGCCAAGCAGCAAAAATTGGTGGCTCGATGATGAAGAAAAAGGGTAGCCACATAAAAGAAAGGCTGAAAGGAAACTAGAAGCCTTGAAGAAACTCCTCATGATTATGGGAATCTCCCTTTGAAACACAAAGAGCCAAGAAATCCACAACTGCATCATCAATATCATTCCCCTTTGAAAGGGATGAGAGGTATGAGAGAACCACCAAAGGAGATGGTGGGGGATGAGATGGAACTTGTGGGATAAATGGTGCATAATCAAGAACGGGTGCGGCAACAAAAATCTACCTTAAAGGGCATGAAAAGAATTATCTTCACACTTTCATATTGAATTTCAATGAATATTTGTTTGAGCACGATGGCCATATTGACACTTGCATAAATGCACCACATGGTGTCGTATCTTGAATGCGTAGTATCTGTTTGTCCTTACAGAAGTTGTTTGCGTCAATGGCACTGAAGCTTCTAATCTGCGGATCATTACTAGAGGTTAAAAAGGTAAAGAAGTTGATAAAGATAAGGTAAAACTTGTCGAGGGCAACCCTAAGTAAGATGATAAGGGGACGCAAGTCCTTAACCCCAATTTTAAGACAATTTGAAGGTTGCAATACTAAAGTTCATGTGACCTTTGCCAATGTGGAATGCATTTTGGACTTTAGGGTCATTAGGTTTGCAGGGCGACCTAGCTATCAAGTATTGTTAGGCAAGCCATGGATTTTACAAGTAGACTATCAGATTGATATACCCGCTGGTCGATTGATCTTTGGCACAAGTGCCAGACGTGTAGTAGTAGCTGCCTATTCTAAATCTCCTCAAAGTGAGAGAGTTCCTTTATCCTCGTCAAAGTTAGACACATTAGATGCTCCATTTGCTAGTGAGTCATCGTCTAGTGACGAATCCAATGAGGGGTCCACTACAGAGAATATCTACCAACTTTGAATGAGCCAATAGAATCTCAAAAGAGAATAAGGGATGCAGATGTGATTGAGCTAATAGACCTTGGTACGATGAACGATTCACGGCCAATAAAATTAGGGTCCATGCTCAGTTTGGAAGAAAGGAAGGACTGTGTGTCCTTGATTCAAGAATTCTGTGATATCTTTGCTTGGAGTTATGACGAGCTAAGAGGCATTCCTCCCAGGTTGGCTATTCATACTATCCCCTTAAAGTAAGGTAGCCGCCCTATGCATCAAAAAGTAAGGCGTATGCCTTTTGAATTAAGGGACTAACTATTTGAAGAATTGAAAAAACTACGAAAAGTTGACCTAATATTTTCGGTTCAACACATAGAATGGTGTTCACTAGTTATATCAGGAAGAAAAAGAACAATCAGATTCGTCTTTGTGTAGACTTTAGAGAGTTTAATAAGCAGATGGTTAAGGATTACAATCCATTGCCATTCATTGATTAGATTTTGGATTATATAGCGGGTTGAAAAATCTATTCATTTATGGATTGCTTTGTTGAATATAATCAAATGGCTATTGTAGAGGAAGACAAGCTGAAAACGACGTTTATCACTGACTTCGGTACCTTTGTGTATCATGTGTGATAGCCTTTGGGTTATGCAATGCACTTGGTTCTTGTGAACAACGAGCAATTGATAAGACTTTTGGTGACATATTTCAAAGGAGTTAAAAGTCTTTATTGATGATTTGGGGGCAGCTACCACAAGAGAAAGGCAACTGATTATTCTAAGGAAATGTTTTGAGCATTGTAGACAGTTCTGCATTGCTCTTGACCCACACAAGTGCATCTTTGGGTGCCCTATGGGTTGTTACTAGGCCATGTGGCTAGCTCATATGGTATTGCAACTCATCCTGAAAAGATAAAGGTTATAGTCACTATGAGCCCACTGCATACTCCAAAAGAGGTACACAACTTTATGTGAGTGGGGTATTATCAAAAATTTATCAATGCATTGGCATAAATAGTGTTGCCATATTGATGAACCTCCTATCTTTTAACTGTTTGTTTAAGTGGAATGCAGCTTGTCAAGTATCCTTTGAGGATGTGAATCAGGAACTAGCAAAAGTGCCAATCCTAAAAGCACCCAAAAGAGGTGAAGTTTTTTATATATTTTCAGTAGTAGCCACAATGCATAATATCAACTATTGTTTTTTGAGAAACAATATAGAGCAAGGTTTAGCTGGCAGACAGAGGTTATAAACATAAAACATGATTGAGATAAAGAATTATAACTCAAGTGAATTAGGTTTCAAGATAGATTAACTTGGACTCATAAACACAATCTTGAGTGACATAAAATGGTAGTACTATATATTTTGAAATGAGTGTCAAGTACATGCTTATATAGCTTTATGGATAGCACCATTGTACCTCACTGTGCTTATGGGATTTTATCATCTCTTCCTAGAGCATACATCATATGTCTATCTCCTAGCCTCTTATAGGCACACATCCAGACTCTATGGGCATACATATCAAGCATCATTTGCTATTCTCAACACCCCCCTCAAATGATGAGTTCCTACACTTGCTTGGTTTTGCTCCCTTTGTATGATGACATGTCTTGGGAAACTAGCTCATAGTAGGCAGTCTAGTCAAGTTAAAGCTTGAAACTTTACATCTTTGGTAAGGACTTTCACATCTATGGAAAACAAGATCCACTATGGGAAAACATGATCCACTAAGGGAAAATCTTTGCTGTCAACGGAAATAATTTCTTTATCTTCTTCTTACTTCTTTGGCCACCTTTGGTGATATCTTCAATCTTCTGGATGTCTTTGATCTTCTTGGAATCCTTGGTATTCATACTCTTTTTATTTTTTGTGATCTTTGTCCCTTTTGTTGATGTGTGGTACTTCTCTTTTTTCTTTAGTCTTCTTGACACGATCTTTGTGATTCATGCTTTTATATACTAATGGGTTCAAGGCCTTGTCTTGAAAAGATCTCTTTTGACACAAATTTTGGGATACATGGACTTGAAATACATAATGTTTAGGATATTGTTTTTTTACTTGCTGAAGGAAATGGCATTGAATTTTCGCTTGACATTGGATTCTTGTGTAAGGTGCAAGCAAAACATTAAATCAATATCAGGAAGTTCTTACCACCGTGAGTATACTCCGATAGTGTCTAATCCCTTTTTTTTTCAAAGATATTGGGAAAGACACACAATGCTAATGTCTAAAGGCACTTAATAGAGTAGAGTGAAAGAGATTAGAAGCAAACATATTTTAAAATCGAGATTAACGTGAATGGACTTTGAGTGTGGGAGAGAAGGTGTGAATGGGGTTTAATGAAGATTCGGTTTGATTGAGTTAGAGCCTTTCTCAACCTAAAGTTTAAACTTTAGGGAAAAAAACAAAACAAAGATAATGTAGGCGACGAATATGACGAGTTGCTTCAGGTTGTGCTATTTTTTTGGTCGCAAATCGTGGAGGTTGAATGGGAGCAACAACACAGAATTCCACACCTCTTGCATCAGATGTATAGCTTTTGAGCTCTTCTTCTACCACTTCACCACCCAAGGTAGAGGAAAACCTATTTCTCCCCTGCAGCTCGAGTCACCTAGTGGTCAGTTTCTCACAGAGATATTATAGAGCCATCCCCATCTCTTCTCTTGTAGCTGTCGACCAACAACTACAGATTCTAGTAGAAGCAAGAGAGGCTGCCAATGGTCGTGGAAAGACTTCCACAGAGGGAACTGAGTTGGTTTTGTACAAGCATTACTGAGCTACGAGCCCAAAAGATGCCCAAAACCTTGGAAGATATCACGTATCCTCTCTTTCTTTGTTTGCTACAGAGCTACTTCAGACTTGATTACCACACATTGAAACTTAGAGCCTTGAGCTCTTCCTAGAACCACCTCTTCTTTCTCTTCTCTCTCTCTCTCTCTCTCTCGTCTCAGACTAGAAAGTTGACCCCTTGCTTCTTTGAACAAGCAGGCTGCTTGCTTGATGAGCCAAGCTGCCTTTTGCCAAACCTCAAGGACACACTACCAAGAACCTTGAGCTAACCTTCAATGGTTGCACCCTTCTTCTACTCCTTTCAAATGATAGCTTGGAAAAATGGAAATGACAAGAAATTTCAATATCTTCAAGGTGAAGACCAAACCAAGCTTCTTGATTGCCTTGAGTAGCACCTCCTTCCTTGACCTTCTTCGCCTCGTAGACACACTTGATGTTGGATGGATTGAGAGATTGGAATGGAAGTGGACTTGTACAAGGAGAAGAATGAAAGAGAGACAAATTGTAGGGCTTGCAAAGAAGAAGAAATCACACCACTAGCTACCTAGCTCAGCCATGACTTTGATGCCATGTTGAGAAACATGGATTAAGAGCAAGGTTTAGCTATGGCAGATGGAGGTTATAAACATAAAATATGATTGAGATAAAGAATTGTAACTCAAGTGAATTAGGTCCCAAGATAGATTAACTTGGACTCATAAACACAATCTTGAGTGACATAGAATGATAGTACTATATATTTTGAAATGAGAGTCAAGTACATGCTTATATAGCTTTTTGGATAATACCACTGTACCTCACTGTGCTAATGAAAATTCTGTCATCTCGTCCTAGAGCATACATTATATGTCTATCTTTCAGCCTCTTTTGGGCACACATCCAACCTCTATGGGCATACATATCAAGCATCATTTACTATTCTCAACACAGTTTAGCCCAAATTTCAGAGTAGAAATGGTATCATCTAATTGCCTTTGCTAGTAGGAAATTGGGGATAAAGTCAATTATTTGTACATGGAGAAATTGTGCCTTGGAATGGTCTTTGCAACAAAGAAATTTAGGCATTATATTCTCTATGAGAAGGTAGTATTTTTCACAAAGGTAGAAGGAGTTAGATTGTTGCGGAACAAGTTACAGTCGCATGACTGTTTAGCAAAGTGGTTAATCACTTTGCAGGAGTTCAATTATGATATTAGGAGTAAGCTAGCGAAGCTACAGGGTATTATGGAATGCCTTGTGGATTTTGGGGAGCCAAAGGCCGAATGAAGTGACATTGAAGGTTTATTCAAGATTGATACAGCTTCCATTCCTTTCTAGTATGCAACTATAACACATTATTTATCTACGGGAGGATTTGGGGCTACTTTATCAAAGTCGAAAAAGAGTAAGATTAAGAAATAAGCATTACACTTTTTGATAATTGTGTGGGAGTCTTGTATCAGAGAGGAGTAGATGACATGTATCACCGTTGTGTAGTACGTGATGAGGTACCATTCTTTCTTGAGGAGTGCCATGATTCAGCATGTGGGGGACATTTTGCTAACTTGCTTATTGCCCAAAAAGCTCTCCATGATGGATATTGGTAGCTATCGATTTTCCATGCTTTTAGTTATGTTAAGTGTTGTGATGTTCGTCAAAGAAACAATGCAAGAAAAAATCGTAAGCGATGTCTAAACCCTATTTTGGTTACGTTACCCTTTGAAAAATGGAGAATCGATTTTGTGGGACCAATATACCGTTCATCAACTACGCAAAAGCATTAGATTATTATAGCAATGGACTACTTTACAAAGTGGTCTGAAGCTCGATCAACGATGAAGGATAATGCTAAGGAGATGACCAGTTTCAAAAGGATTAAGTATCGCCTCGCAAGAGCTTGGTAGGTTCTTGGGTACCGAGTCTATTCTCCTTGGATCACTCTATGCTCAGCTCCCTCCTTTTTACACCCTCGAGTATGGAAACATATGATGACTAGGCTATACCAGTCCTCGCCTAGTAGGAGTCCTTGGTCCAATTGTCCTACGTTAGTAGATGGGTAGTTCAAGCCACCACTAGGATGACCTCTTTGATGATTCTTTTAGCCAATCCGTGTTGGAGCAGTTGATTAGAAACTCGCTGTGGATTTTTGTCAAATTATGTTGGGCCTATTCCTTAAGGATCTTCCTGCCTTGATTTTGTCGGGGGGGTAAGGTGAGAGTAGTCCTTGTGCTTTGTTGAGTATATTTTTTATGGTAGCTTGATGCTTTCTATGGTTGTTTTTTGTGCAGATTAGTTGGTGGGATTCGACGGGCTAAGCTACCCTATCCCGTGGTCGCCAATGAGAGCAGATTTTAGAGCTATCTTTTGAAGTGAAGAAGAGCCCAAGAGGTCGTAAAAGACCAAATTTTCATGCAAAATGAAACAGTTGCAGATTGATGAGCTAAAGTTTTTCCAGATGGAGTTTGATGCCAAGAACCCAATGCAAGTCTCAGTTTGTTGATTGGAATCCGTTTTACCCCCCATTATATCATTGCAAGGTTTTACCATTATGAAGTAGCTATGTGATCCGGGGCTCAAAAGTACATCACACAGTAGCTAGGTTTATAGATTTCGATATCATGAAGTGAGGCGTCTGGATGGATCTTAAATCCAAGCTCGTTTGCCCTTCCAAAATAGAGAAAACCACTTGGGTTGGAGTGTGAACACAAAAAGAAAATTGAACTAGTTTGTTTAAAAAAGAGATTAAGCTTTAGTTAGTGGCTTTAGATATGAAAAGCCACGATTTCTCAAAATGTTGGGGGGTGGGCATCGTTTTTTTGGAGCCCTCATTTGATGGATTAAAATATGATTTTTTCTATTGTTAATCATATGAGGAATCATGTTGGCTGTAAGCTCCATCAATTTCTCGCTTCCCATCACTTTAGAGATGACTGAATTTGATGCATTATATAAGAAGATCCGATTTCAGTCTTTCTCTCTCTCCTCTCTCCTCTTGTGATTTGTTCTCAGTCAAATGATGATGCGGGAGTAAGAGATGTGAATCGGAGTTGGAAAGATAATTAGTGATCGTGGAAGAGTGTTAGCAGGCCTCCAATGTGTAACAAGCGGGATACACACCGACTAGGGTTTAGACACCCCATCACACTGACTGGGGTATTTAAGGTGTAAGAGCCCCAGATTAGGGCAACCAATTATTATCAAGATCACACTCTTCACCTTCATCTCCAGCTTCCATGGCTTCCTTCTCCCTTCTCTCCTCTTTTCTCTCTTTTCTCTCTTTTCTCTCTTTTCTCTCTTTTCTCTCTTCTCTTCTAGTCTTCCTCCTTCTTCTTCTTATTCTCTTTCTCTCTCCTCAGCTCTCTTTCTCTCTCCCCTCAGTTTCTTTCATTACAAGTGGTATCAGAGCTTCAGGCTTTGGTCATTTTCCTCTTTCCCCTTTCTTCCTTTTCAAATCCCAAAAACCCTAGTTACTCAGCTTATGAGTACAAATACAACAAGAAGGACTGTAGTTCACTCCGGCTTTTTGGAGCAAGCATGAGCTATGGTTGGAGACTCATACATATCTGGAGGTAAAACGATTAAAGTAGCAGGTCGTCACTTCTTTTCATGCAAATTTTAGGAGTCCCAGGGCAAGTTGGGGGTTCAATAGTTTAGAGAAGGAAAAAAACCACAGTTACTTTTTATTCCAGACTTCTCTCTCTTCCCCATCAAGTTGTTCCCTCAAGCTCCCATGGTGGAAAACCCCTAAATCCCTTCTTCTTGCTACTCCCAAGCCTCAACCTCAACATCCAGCCCTTCCACAAGCTCCCCAGGGCCATTTCCTACCAGGCAAGCACCCTGGTGCCTACCCTCAGCCCATTAGGGATGGCAGGTAGCAGCCCGCAAAATGCGGCGCATTTTGCGCTAAGCTGCTTGTCTCCCCAACACCCTTGCCCACCTTCTCCTCCTGCTTCTCCACCTCCCCAGCACTCCTGGGCACTGATCCATCATACCCCTTCCTCTTCCCCTTGGCATCTTGACCCGAGAGCCATCTTCCATGGTGGATAGCAGCTGGGACTGTTTTAAACAGTTTGGGGTAGCCATGGATTCTCCTAACTGAAGCTTCCTCTGACCTGGAGAGCTCAACCCCACAACCCCCTCAGCCCGTGAAGGATTCCTCTTGCCCGGATGAAGCCATTGAGCTCAGTATGCATGGGAGCTTTGTGGGCATCCATGAAAGCTTCACTTGAAGCTTCCCGTCCTTGAAGCTCAAGCTCAGGGATAAGTTTGGGAACCTTCTTCATCAGCAAGAGCACTCGAAGGCTGAAGCACTCTTCCACGGATGCCCAACCAACAACCGGACTTCATCAATGGAGCAAGCGGCATCATGACAATTCGGGCTTCAACGGTCATCACAAGCATTAAAGAGGTATGCCACTCTGATCTTAATCTCTCAATTTAGCCACTTGTTGAGCTTAATCCATTGTTGGAGAGATTCAAGATTGCATGCAAGCATCATACCTCTTCTCGAGATTTCATTGTAATGGCTGACATTAACCCCTACTTTGTCTTATGATCTTGGAAGAATATTAGCCATTGTAAATTGGGTAAGTAGCAACTAATGAGTCACTGGACTGCCAAGGTAACCCCTACCCCAACCCCCTCAACATTCCTTGCATCTCATGAAAAGGCCCAATGTCTCCTTTTCAATGCATCTCATGCTGGTTGCTACTTAAAAATGTCTGCCATGTATACTCCGGCTGAGGAAAAAGGCCGATGCCAGGCGAGGTGGTAAGACAAAAGAGAGGTGACCCTCCCTTACCACTTAAGACCCTGAAAGGGTGCACAACCCGGCCCGGGGGGAATTTTGCCCACCTCCCAGTGATCCGAAGCCCAATACTTATTTGCAGGTGCAGGTACTTCCATAAGCCACACTTCCCTACCCCAACGATCCCTCTTGAATACCCCGCAATGTTAATGGCACCCATGTATGCCACTTGAGGTACATGCAATTAATGGAGATGTATGGCAGTGAATGTAGTTATGCACGAATGGTAGAGTTGATGGGTATGAAATGATGCTCGGGATTATGTTCAGTATGCTCAAGATGCTGTTGAGATGTCAGATCAGGCCCCTTGATCTATGCTCTATCCATATTAGACATTGGCACTAAGGGATAGATAGTGTTTTTGGTCACAGTCCTACAGGACTGTCACAAAGGTCCAATTGCAGAAAATTCTTTCCTAAATTTGGGGGTAAACCCTATAGCTCATCTCGAAGAGGGCTTCATCCCCTCCGGCAAAAATATCCCCAATCGGAGTTACAGTGTGAAAGTTATGCCCATTTTTGTGCACTAGGGTCACTGTGGACAAGTTGCAGACTACTCCAGGACAGCCATTGTAAAACCCCTACAAAAAGTTCTGATCATTTTCTATCATAAAGGTTAATAGCTCATCTCGAAGAGGCCATCGTCCCCTCTGACTTGAGCCCCAAACCTCAGCAATCAGAGTTTCCTACTAAGAGTTACACCCTTTTTATTGACAACAGGTCCTGTGGATTGCATCCAAATGGTTGGCCAGAAAGGCAAAAGCAAGGCCCAAGAGGAACTCCAAAGGGAGATTAGAGACTCCCAGACCTCCATGAATGAGGAACCAAGCTCAGCGCAAGATTACCATGGTGATATACAGGAGGACATGCTTGAGACAGACCCATATACCTTTCTTAATCACACCCTCTGTCAACATGAGCTCCATCATATGGAACGCCACAATGATATGGTCACCAACCACCACCAGATGATGTCTAATTTTGATGAAGCGATCAAGCACATGGCCATATCAAACTCAAAGACCCAACAAACCTTGGAACAACTCACTGCTCTTGTTGCTCAGTTAGCGACCGCTTCATCCCAAGAGAAGACCAATGACTCTAGACATGAGTCTAGATGCCCTCCACATTAGGAACCATCACATGGACCACAGGGTATACTTAGTGCTAAGGGAATTTCCCCTTCTACTTATGAGATCAGGGAACCCTCTCACATGCATGATGAGCCCCTATTGAATTCCCTTGTCCACCATGCCAGCAACATTCACTTGAGGCCTTCCCCTACCTTGGGTCGAATTTCACCCGCTCTACCTAGGAGCCCCCATGCACCACATATGAATCAGCCCCATCAAGGACAATATGGTACAAATGGCCAGCCTGGCAATCATGGACAGCATGGCTATAATGGACAACATGGGCTAAATGCACCACAAGGGATGTATAGACAGCAGGGCATGTATGGCCACCACGGGATGCATGGACAACAAGGATTTCATGGGCAACATGGCCCCTATGATTTGTGTGATAAGGTCATTCCCACAAAGTATAATGGGCAATCTCCCTCACCATCTGACCTGGAAGAATGGACATCCAAGTTGGAGTCCTACTTCAACATCTACCCCCGCATTGATGAGCAGAAGATACTTTTTGCCTCTCTCCACTTGGAAGGTTTTGCCCACACTTGGTGGCGCTATATCAATCGGGAGAATCATCAGTTCATTGATTGGGAAGATTTCAAAATGCATATGGTCCAAGTTTCTGTGTCCCCTGTGGAAAAGGAATGGTTGGCAAGAAGATGGTACACTCTTAACCAACGTAACCTCACTGTACGTGACTACACCAAATCAATTCATGAACTTGACCATGTATGTGGAAAGTATCAGTGGCGATGCTAAATTGCACAAGTACATCTATGGGTTGGAA
Source organism: Lygodium microphyllum (assembly GCF_053477565.2). Lineage (NCBI taxonomy): Eukaryota > Viridiplantae > Streptophyta > Polypodiopsida > Schizaeales > Lygodiaceae > Lygodium > Lygodium microphyllum. Next base: position 110,632,119 of record NC_141164.1, read on the forward strand.
CCGAGTTTATCAGAAGCTGATGTCATGGCCCAAAAACCCACTACACTATTTGATGCAATCGAACTGGCTAAAAGATATGGAAGAAAGTACCGTAAGAATGAGCATTTTCAGTAAGGTGTTGGACCTCCCCGCATCCCTTCACGATCAGCCCCATATGGAGGTGGTTTTTGAGGCTCTTCTATGCCTAATAACAGCCCCAAAGTACCCACTTACCCCACCATCCATGTTGAAAGGAAAATGGGCACTTTTGGGACAGCATCGGGCTCTATGACTGAAAATCGGTATGCTGAAAATAAACAGTCCACTGCATCACCTTCCCATGGATCCAATACTCAATGATTCATCTCCCCAGATGTTGTCAAGGAACGGAAAGAAAAGGGCATATGCTTTAAATGTGGAGATAAGTACACTGCTGATCATGCCTCCAAATGCCCGTACAAGTCAGCTAAGGTCAAAGTTCATAGTATGTATGTCATGGAAGATTGGCACAATGAGGAGGATGACCTGGCCATTGACTAGACTGAGCCCATGGAGGATGTTGATCATGAGCAATTCTATGACCTATAGGATGGGTTTCCCTTCGACCCGGGCGGTGCACCCTCACAGATACTTGATTTAACATCCCACCCACCTCCCACTTCCCTTTGCTCAATCTCCTTGGATGCTTGGACAGGTTCACGTAGCCCCAGTACCCTTCGCATTCAAGGCAGTATCAATGGGAAGCATGTTTTTATCCTTGTGGATATAGTGGAAGCACGCACAGTTTTGTCAATAAATCAGCCATTGATTGGTTGAAATGTATTCTATGGAATTACACCACCCCTTGAAGGTCCAAGTAGCAAACAGAGAAGAAGAAATCAGCACACATGTATGTCCCGCAGTTCCCTTATGCTTGGCTGAAAATTATGTGGCACTGGTTGATCTGATTGCCCTAGATATGGGCCCCATTGATGTTGTCTTGGGTTGTGATTGACTAAAACAATTACGGAAAATTGCTATGGACTTCTCTCAGCTTTACATAGAGTTTATGATGCATGGACAGCCTATCCACCTAGAGGGAGTTCGAGACCATGCTGATTTTCAGCTCATTACAGTAAAGCAACTCAAACGGGAGTTTAAGAAATGCTCACAGATCTTTGTTTTGCAATTAAATAAGGACAATTCTGATCATCTCTCCACCTGCCCACATCCCTCCCTCGCAAGAGACAAGTGGACCACCCACTTGACCTAGAGCCCCATTCCAAGCCAGTGAACAAACCCCCCTATAGACTTTCCAAGTGTGAGCGTGAAGAGGTTATAAAGCAAATCAGGAGATGGCTTTCATCGAACCGATTTCTTCTCCCTATGCATCCCCTGTCCTCTTAGTCAAAAAGAAAGATGGCTCCTTCCGCATGTGTATTGACTACAGAGATTTGAACAAGATTACAGTGAAGAACCGCTACCCCATCCCACGGATTGATGATTTGTTGGATAAGTTAAAAGGGGCATGCTTTTTCACTAAGAGTGACTTGCGCTCTAGCTACCATCAGATTCATATGCGGGCAGGAGATGAGGTCAAAACGGCCTTTCGGATTGATCGTGGACTTTACCATTTTCTTGTGATGTCTTTTGGGTTGATTAACGCCCCTGCCACCTTTCAAAGCCTCATGAACAAAATCTTACAGCCCTTTTTGTTCAAGTTCATGCTTGTTTTCTTTGATGACATCCTCATTTACAACAAGTCATCTATGGAGCACTTGACACACGTTCGGAGGGTATTTGACATATTGAGAGAGTATCGACTCTTTGCTAAGGAGAGCAAATGTATATTCATGCAGACATTTGTGGAGTACTTGGGACACATTGTAAGCAAAAATGGTATACAGGCTGACCCCAAAAAGGTGCAATGTGTTAAAGATTGGCCCATTCCTTCCACCACCACCTCCTTGCATGGCTTCCTTGGTCTCTCTTCATTCTACAAACGCTTCATTAAGCACTATGCCACCATTGCAGAACCTTTGACTGATTGCTTGAAAAAAGAGTCATTCTTTTGGGATGCCACTGCAGATCATAGCTTCAAACAGTTAAAGGACGCGCTTACTTCAGCCCCCATCCTTGTTTGCCCTGACTTCTCTAAGCTCTTTACCATTCATTGCGATGCCAGTGGCCGGGGTATTGGTGCAGTATTGTTGCAAGAGCATGGTGTGATTGGATTTGAAAGCCGCAAGCTTGATGAGAAGGAGATGAAAACGAATGTATACGACCAAGAGATGTTGGCCATCCTCCATGCCATCAAGAAATGGCACCACTATTTGTATGGCAGCCGCTTCCAAGTGAAAAGCGATCACCGAGTCCTCCAATACTTCTTGACTCAGTCTACTTTGACTCCGAAGCAAAGGCGATGGGTGGCAACCTTACAGAACTATGACTTTGACATTTCACACATGCGGGGCAAGGATAATATTGTGGCTGATTCTCTCTCTCGAATGTGGGCATGCAGAGTGTTATCTATCTCACAATTGCACAGTTGGGTTGAAGAGCTCCATGAGGCTTGTTAGATGACCATTTCAACCACATATTTCAGAAATTACAGCATGGGGTTATGGCTGGAAACTCCCAATATCAGCTCAAGCATGGTCTTATTTGGTCCCATAGCAAGATTGTCATCCCACACACTTCCCCCTTCACGGAGACGATCATGGAAGAAATGCATTCTTGCCCCATTGCCAGTCACTTGGGTGTTTTCAAAACATATGACAGGATTGCCAAGATCTTTCATTGGAAAGGCTTATGGAGGGCGTCAAGGACTTTGTGACCAAATGTGTTCCATGCCAACAGAACAAGGATAGTACGCTCAGGTTCGTTGGCATCTTGCAGCCTCTCCCCATCCCTGACGGGAAATGGACTCACATCACAATGGACTTTATCATCGGCCTTCCCGTGACTAAGAAAGGGTGGAATAGTATCTATGTGGTAGTTGATCGCCTCATCAAAGCTGCCCACTTTATCCCCACTAAGGTCCAATATACTGCCTCTTAGGTGGCCACTCAGTTCATGGAAAATGTGTTCAAGTTGCATGGCTTACCACAAGTCATAGTACATGATCGGGATGCAAAGTTTATGAGCAACTTCTGGCAGATAGTTTTCACCTCCATGGGGACCAAGCTTGCTCCATCCACTACATACCACCCTCAGACTGATGGCCAAACTGAGAGAGTGAACAAATGGCTTGAGACATACTTGAGACACTTTTGCCATGATGTACAGCACATTTGGGATACGTGGCTTCACTTGGCTAAGTTTGCATATAATAACTCCACACACTCTAGCATTGGAGTTTCCCCTTTTGAGGCCTTATATGTGTATAAGGTTCCCCTTCCTACAGTCTTGTTTACTGATAAGATCAATCCTTAAGAGTCAAGCTAAATTGGATCGCATGCAAGCTTTACTTTAGCAATGCAAAATGAATCTTCAGAAGGCCCAAACACACATGAAACTCTATGCTGATGAAAGACGCAGGCATTTGAAATTCCAAGAAGGGGAATTGGTCCTTTTGAAAGTGCCTAAGTCCCGCTACTCCACTCTCAAAGAGGGCAGCAGTAACAAGCTAGCCCACCGCTTCTATGGCCCATACCGTATCTTGAAGAGAGTTGGCGACTTGGCCTACCGCTTAGAACTTTCCCCTACTACCAAAATCCACAATGTGTTTCATGTCAGTCAGCTGAAACCCTTTGTAGGCTCCTCAGTGGACTATGTGGAAGAACTTCCCCCCATCGATGAAGAGGGCATCACTCAATATGTTCCTGAAGCAATCATTGGGCAGCGAGATAAGCACTTACGATCCCGATCCATCAAAGAATACCTCATCAAATGGCAAGGCCTACCCTTGGAAGAAGCCTCTTGGCACCCAGTAACCATCCTCGATGAATTTCCCTACCTCCCTGAACCCCAACGGCTGGAAGACTAGCCGGTCATGACCCAAATTGCCCACTTCCCGCCCGTAGACTGCACACTGTTTTAGAACAGTTTTGTACTTACTCAAATCCAATGCATGTGCATTCTACATAGGCTGAAAGTACTCGTCATAAGCTCCGTTTTGACATATAGTACGCCCCATTTGGAGCTATCTATCAAAAGTTATGACTAGTTTACTTCAGCCGATCGGTCCAGGACTGCATGTTGTCCCTAGTCTCTCCATACCTATTCTTCATTGTCAAAGGGCTCTGAGTAGTACTCGGAAACCCTCCCTTAGCCCACCCATCACTCCCCTCTATTTCTCCTTATTTTTTAGGGCAAAAACCTTTCGAGTGGGGATGGATTGTAACAAGCGGGATACACACCGACGATTAGGGTTTAAACACCTCGTCACACTAACTAGGGTATTTAAAGTGTAAGAGCCCCAGATTAGGGCAACCAGTTATTATCAAGAACACACTCTTCACCTTCATCTCTAGCTTCCATGGCTTTCTTCTCCCTTCTCTCCTCACGCGTCATAAAGAACGAGCGATTTTATGAGAAAAATGGAGATTTTATCGTTTTATGATCAATTGTTGTTTGAAATGGTTAGTAATGCTTAGATTTGATTGTCAATCCTTTGTTTGATCAGTCATGTTAAAAGAATCATGAAAAAATCAGTCATATAATAAATCTATACAAAACACACAAAACTCGAGATTAGGTGATTTAAGGAAAAATATGTGGATTTTTGGATTTTTGGTGTGCATTTGTCGTTCCCATGGAATGAAACATGCTAATAAAATAAATTTTTATAAGGATAATTTGTTTAAATAAAAATCAATAATTCTCTATAATTTTCTACAAATAAATAGAAAAAATAATAAAATATAAGTAAAATTATATTTTTTGTATCATAAAAAAAGCCTTATGTATGTGAACACATGATATAACTGAAGCATGAGGTTTAGCATCAATTCAATCCCATGTCTTTGTTAGAGTGTGTTTTTATCACTTTCAATAAAGAAAAATATATTAAAAACCATGCCTTACACCTATCAACACATGCAAAATTCTAAACCGTATGGAGTAGGGGGTTTTTGAGTGGTTAAAGTATGTTAAATTCTAACGTTTCATGGTGCATATCATATAGAGCTCGTGGTTGTTTAAAATTAAAAATGGACTAGTAGCACGAGGAAGCTCGGTGCTAGCCTTAAGCAATGAAGCACTATTGTAGAAAATGAAAATCATGAAAAAAATTATCTTTGTACTTTCACGTTGTTGATTTTCAATGAATATTTGTTTGAGCACGATGGCCATATTCACACTTGCATTGATGTACCACATGGTATCGTATCCTAGATGCATAACACCTGTTTGTATGAGTGATGACCTGACATTGAGAGTGTGAGGTACCCCAAGCTATAGGGCTAGATATTTGGTTCCTTGGGAGTTATTTAGTGAGATTTATCTATCATATCCTGGATCAATTTATCAAAAGAGTGGACTTTGTTTCGAATGTGTTTTATGTTCAGGCACATCTTGGGGCCAATCCCTGAGGTGTAGGAGAGCTGTAGTGGAGCCATAGTGATCAATTGGGGGGCGCTCCCTGTATGTGTGCTATGTGGTGTATAATACCAATATGTTTAGGGACTCCCACTAAGGAGTGGAAAAATAATTATTTGTTGGACTACAAAAACATACAAATGCAAAGTCTTAGACGCTCTTGGCCATGAGGCAATGTGGGGTGGTTTTAGGTGAGTAGTAGAGGCCCAACTAGTGCCTTAGAGCCGGTGTTAGGCCCATTTTAGGTCCTGACACTAGTGTGATCCTTTGGTGATAGAGGTAGGGGGTATACACATTGAGATAATATAATTTATTATAGAGGAATTTCTATTGATAGCTATGACATGGGTTAGTGCATTGCCATGGTTGATGATACTGTTTTGTGTCTCAGTGCAGCTTAGCTATAACATGGGTTAATGCATTACCATAGTTGATGATACTATTTCATGCCTCAGTGTGGTTTAGCTTCTTTGTTGGGTCCTTTATGAGAACTTTATGAGTCTTTGCTAAGGAATTATTTACACACTTTAATGAGAGGGTTTTGATTGACTATGTTTGCTATTAAAATATTCTCTAACAGCCATTTCGAGACTCTAGCTAGAATGGTTGTGGCTTTGTTATAAGTGAAGAGGTGATGGAACACTTTTAGTGTGACCTAGATTTCTTCACGAGAGGTAGCCTTTAACGAGACTTCTTTTACTATTTATCATTGAAGCATCCTATCTTTGTGCGACTTAGAATGTTTTTTGCATTTTATTATATAATCATGAGATGACTTGCTTTCATAAGAATTTCAATGTAGTTTTGACATCATTCTTTCTAGTGGCCCTAGCCTTTGTTCACTGTCATATAGTATGTAGCCACAATGATATAATGTGCTTGAGAATATTAGACAATAGGGCTAATGGATCCTATGAAGTTTATTTTCCACTTCTTGAAGGGTTGGTATGCAATTATAGGGGAGAATTCCATTTTATATTTTCTAATAGGAAGTTTGGTTTGTTGACACTCAGCATAGTGCTTGATGAAATAAGCCATGCCTTTGAAAACAATTGACCACCACAACCAAGAGTGGAGAATCTTCATCACCATGGCATTTGCATTGAAGTGTGCTCCTGCAATATCTCTGTGTGCTTCTTGCAACAACACACCCCCGATTTGATACTCACATTTGCATCTTCGAAGGAGTCTATATCATTCCCTAGTCGATATATTCGATTGGTAATCATCTAATAGGATTAAATATTGATTAGGAGATGGGCGAGTCGTGCTTTTTCAATTGGCCTAATTGATACGCCATTTTCCAAGATGTGAACAATAACACATTTCGAATGGGAGGGTGTAAGATGTGCCTTAAAGAGTTAGTCTTCTTGCTAAATGTAGAACAAATGGGTGTTGGGGAGATTATTGTCAACCTCAATTTATTTCTCACCATTGGTGACATGAGAGGTATGGTTGAATGAAATGTTGATTTTCTTTGTATACGACTACAAAAAGGATGAACTCCAACACAAGTAGAAGCCATCTAGCAATATAACACATAGTATATGGTTTGTTCAACAAATAGCGAAGTGCTTGATGGTCTATAAAGAATGTGAATAGGATAGCCAACAAGTAGTGCTGAAACTTCTTGCCTCATATGAAGCTTGGCATTTATCTATCAATCAGTTTGTAGAGTGGTCATGCTATTGAAGTGGAATTCAACATAAAGTGCCAATAATATTTGGTACATAGATGATTTTAGTGGTTATATGTTGCCAAATGGCTATACTTTTATTTTTTCATTTTTTTTTCGAAACTCGAGTAGGTTGAGTTATAACTCCAAATTTTTTTATTTGCCAACATTTCTAAGGTATATCAAGATTTTGAAGCCTCTTTTGCCATTCATGTGAAACAAATATTGAAAGAAATATATTAAATTCACCACAATATTTATAAGCTATGGGATATATATAGAAACATTCGCCACATGTACACATGTACTCATACACATAGTACATACATAGACACATGTCACATACTACTTATCCTTGCTCCTTCTTTACATACTCATACACATGACTCACACACATCCCTCCGCACACACACATTACTCACCACACATCCCTCCGCACACACGCATTACTCACCATTACATCTACTCTTGTATTCATACATACATATACACAATTCTTAGAACCAAAAGGTTTGAGGTACTCATGGTCCAATAACTTGAGCTAGTCAAATCTTTGAAGCATGCATCTTGAAAGTTGTAAAGCAAGACAGAGCTCTAACTAAAACCCACAAATGCTAAGGGACTTCTCCTCTTCATAGACTTGAGCACAAATAATACCTCCCCTTCAATGAATGGTTTCTCTCTCCATTTCAACATCCAAGATTTTAGCAACACACTAGGACCAATCAACAACACTCTTGGGTTCAACCTCGGCTAGCATTGAGAGATGCTTGTGGAAAACATTAGCATATCCTAGTCATCAGTAAAGGTGCATCTATTTTCGTCCTAAATAAGTGTAATAGTCTCTCTTTGATGCTTAGCTTTGAGAGAATTGAAGTAAAATTGATATGGAGCATCTCTCAAGAGGTCCCACCTAACTTAGCAAGAGAATCCAAATCGAATGTTTGAGCTGCTAACATACAATGATAAGTAACAATGTCAGTCAAGAGATTGGGACCCTTAATGTGGTTAGCTATATGCAACTCCTTCTCGAGTAGGATTTTATACAAGAGGGGGTGATGCTTTAATTCTGGGTGTAGACCAGGTTACATGAGAGACTGATGGAGAGAAGAGAGACGTTGCAGTGAGTTGGATTTGATTGAATTGTTTTGGTGGCACATTGCTCATGATTTGACAATCCCTACAGGCACTGTCAACTTGATGCATATACGATTTATTCTAAAATAGGCATTGATAGTTACACTTTTATTTGATTTCGTTGACTTGGGATTGATCCTGAATTTATGTGGCAATTGCACAACTAGGGATAAGCCTAAGTGCTCTAGTGTTCTTATTAGGAAACATCTTTAGTATGACTCATCATGATTAGCAGTTGCATGGGGCATCCTTCAATATGTATAGGCATGTGGTTCACAAGCAAGTGCATGAGGCCTTGATTTTTAGGAAGGATGTCCATCATTTTTTCCACATTGGCCATTTGGATTGAGACAAACTTTTGTGGAGTACTAGGGAACTTCCTTCTTATGCACACACTTCAAGCTAAGTTGAGTAACACCTTAGTAGGATCGAGATTCATGCTCTATGCTATGGTGATAGTTGTGTGAACACAAGCATTTGTAGTACATGGTGCAAGTGAAACTCACGAGTCACTACATGGTCTAGGGACTAAAATGGATGTAGCTAGTTTTCCAAGCATCTCAACAAGATAGAGGTACTCTGGTATTATCATTTTCAATGACATTTGCATACGTGGTGGCATTACTTTTTGATTATAAGTCACTTGTGGATGACGGAAGGAGAAATTTGACACAAAAGAAAAAGGCTTGTAGGTGATAAGTTTAGTAAGAGATGTTGAAGACTTTTAGAGCTAGCAATGCAGGTTGAGGGCTAGAAGTTGTACTTTAGGTGCAAAGCACTGACGTGGGTGCATAGAACCAAGTAAAAGAATTTACACGTTTAATCTTTATGTGAGAAAAACTTGCATGACTGTTGATTAATAGGTGTGTGCACCTATAATGTTCTCCTAATGATAGTAACTCCATGGCTATGATTTTGTACTGGTCTCTCTCTCTCACTTTGATTGCACATGATTGGGTTGATTGGAAAGTTTTGCTTCTGTACTGGGTCTCTTTCCTCCTCCTCTTCCTCTCTCTTTCTCTCTCTCTCTCATATTCTCACTCTTCACTTCTCCCACTCAGAAGCAGCTCAGTCAGGCAACTCCAGGCAACTCCAAATAGCAGCAACAATCTTCATTGCTCCCAGGCAGCTCAGCTCTAGGTAGCAACAAGTGAGTCTCTCTCTCTCTATTGAGCTGCAGGTGGTGTCAGGTCATCTCCTCTCTCCTTGCGTACTGATCATTGTTCGTAGCTCTGTGGCACTCTATTTTCCATTGCGTACTGGTCTCGTAAGTAGGTGGTGAAATGGGCACTACGAGTGAGCGTATTGATCACTGGTCACATTGCAGGTCTGGCAAAACTGGTATAACCCATCGTAGGCTACTGGGTACTCAGTCATCGTGATTCGTGAAGTTCGACAAGTAGGCATCACATGTCTAGCAACTGGTAACACTGGCAACATTGCAATGTGACCAATCATCGTGAGACAAGTAGGCATCACAGGCCCTGGAGATGTGCACAGGGAACAAGATGCATGCTCGCAGGCCGCTGCCCATGTGAGCTTACTGATGCTGTCTAGGTGAGCATAGTGATGTGGTCATAGGCCTTGGAGATGCCATGCAGATGTCATGCATAGGGAACGAGATGCACTGCTGCTCCTCGCAGGCCACCGCCTAGGTGGTGAGTGAGGCCCTGGATGACCAGTATTGCTGATGTATAATTTGTATTGAACCACAAGCATGTATAAGCTATATTCAATCACAGGATGGTGTTAGTTGTAGCATGTAGCCAGTGGTTGCTACTGAGGACCGCAAACGATATGTAGCGCATGAGTAGCTAAGACCTTAGGCTATTTTAGTAGTGAAGGAGATGTGGGGAGAAAGTGACTAAAATCCATGTATGATCATTGAACAGTAGAATGGCCACTCCATCGACACAATTCGGCTAAGGGAGTAGGTAGTTGGATATAGTGGCCTGGTGGAGCTTTCATTAGAAGCTGCCCAAAACTAGGTCTATCTTCTTGCTTGCGCATGAGTGCTCAGGGCTTAGAATGAAAATGGAAGCATAGGATAGCCAGAGTTTTCCATTGATAATATAACAAAAGGAAATGTTTGCATTAGCAATAAGCTAAGGTTGGTAATTTTTTTACAATTTTGAAAATGATGAATGGAAATGCATATATACATATACTTAAATAACTTCTGTGTGTGCGAGTACTCTTCACACATGTGTATGGCATGTACTATAGCTTGGAGCACGCTATTTGAATATTCACCTCACAACTTTTTGATCATGAATAAGAACTTGTTGGAGTGACCCTATATCTAGTCCTATAAAATGAAATAAGCAATGAAAACACTAGTTAATCACCATTTAGCAACATGTGTATATAGGAAAAAGGATGCAACTTAGTGGCTTGTAGAAAAAATCTATCAACCATGACTATGTCAAACTGGTGCCATGTGTGTCAACACCTTAGCCATGTATTCCAAGGAAAGCCCGATAATTCATTCTCTTATAATTTATTCTATTGTTGGCTTACTTCACTTTGCTATATATTATAATCTAAGCCATACTCTCTATGGACATTGCATCATTGGGTGGTCTTAGGGTTCTTTATTTACACGAAGATATGGTGTTATTTATTTGCATGAAGTCATGGATCTCACTTAGGTGGATTGTAGCTTACACTTTTTTCTTTATGTTGGCAACCAATTTCATTTAAGGTAGCAACGAATCTAAAAAAGTATTGTTAAGACAAACTCATTCTAGGTTGTTTAAAGGTAAGGGACTCTTGAAACAACTTTAAGTACATAAAAGCATTTTAAAGCAAACCACATAGGGATTGGATTGGGACTTAATGCTAATGCGAGGTGGTGTTTACCATTGACAATAGGATACCTTACCACATGCCAATTTTTTTCAAGAATACCATTAAAAAAAGATTAGAAAGTAGGTGGTATGGCGTGTGTGGTAGGAGAGGCTTGTTGATTGGCATGTGTCGTGAATTTGACGTATGCATGTCATGAGACAATCCTTTCTTGTCACAATGTGTGAATGTATGTGTGTGCGTGTATGTGTGCACCCATCCACGTGTGTGATAGTGTTAACCCTCAAACAAACAAAGGTGGGAAATCCGAAAAAGCTAAAGCAGAAGACAAAGACAAAGGCCAAGGCAAAGAGAAACGGAAGACAAAGACGCACAAGGAGAAGAGTCCTAAATAAGGGAGAAAGGCCCACAAGGAAAAGCGCAAGTCAAAACTTTTGTAAAAGAGAGCAAGCGCATCATGGTTTAATTCAAGGAGTACCGGGCTCTCACCCATGCAATTTGTAAATGTAGATGGGCAGTGGAAAGGAAGCTAGAAAGATAGAATGACAATGGAAAAAAGGGCCTAGGCTACGGCTGGCCATGTAAAAAGGGGAAAAGGGGATGACCACCCAAAAGGGATTTAGGGTTTTGTATATAAAGTTGAAAAGCGAATGAGAAGCTCATTCTTGTGTATGGCCAAAAGTAGCTCTCCTCTTCTTCTTCTTCTTCTTGTTCTTGCTTGCTTGAGCTTGTGCTTAAGAGAGGGAGTGTGAGAGTGCGAGGGAGTGAGTGTGTGAGGGTGAGGGACCGAGGAGGAGAAGCTCTCCATCTTCTCCTCTCTTCTTCTCTTCTCTTCTCTTCTCTTGTTTTGCTCGCGGCAATAGAGCTTGGAGCGTGGAGCTTGAGGATGGAGCTTGCTTGAAGCTTGCACTTGGATCGTGGAGCTACCGGAGTGCGCGGGAGAGGAGGTAACTCGAACGGCACGGAGGTAAGCTCACTACACCCGTAGATATGGATGGCGCATCGGTTATGTGAGAGGTAGCCATTAGTGCTCGGCTTGGAATGCTTGAAACAATAAGCGGTCCGTGGGTCTTGGTGGTTGAGTGAAAGCTCCCACATTTTGGTTCGGTTGTTGCCGGGACCGACGGATTCAAGCCTTGAGCGCTTGCACGCTTCGAATCGAGCATCGAAGTAAGGGCTTTCCCCGAAGCGGTTCTTGAGATAGGTAGGAAGGGAGGGGGTTGAAGATGGTATTCGATCTCCTTGGTAAGTAGGTTTTTTGCTTTTTTGAGATTTATGTTGTGAGATGGAGTAGTGTAGGTATTTACTTTGTGAATTGTATGCATTTAGGATAGGAAAAAACAAAGAAAATGAAGCAAACAGTAGGGTTCTCTATTGCTATATAACAGGCTAAAACAGGGAAATAGGGGCACAGATCCTTGGAGTGCCGTTTGATTCGAGCACCATAGTGATTCCAGGCATGTGTGGCACTTCCTGGTAGTGTTTTGTACCTATCTGGAAGGCGCTGGCCGATTCGGTGTAGTAGACGTCAGCCTAGAGGCATCACGTGCAACTCGCGGGCCGTCGGCCGCGTAGTCAGACCAGGCCATCCGAGTCCGAGAATCGAACCAATCCAGAATCGGACCAGTCCAAAATCATCAAGAGTGTCATGTCTAGTCATCCTCGCATTTGTAGCTTGCTGATGTTGCATTTTGCTTTGACTAGACATGGTCTGAACACAATGTCTTTGTGTTCTCGTGGTGTGGCCTTTTTGCCTTTGATGGCTAGATTGGCCCATTGATGTTCTAGGGTCTCTGTTTCTCTCTGTTTAGGTATGGGCTTTTGGTTGCTTTTTTGCAAGTGAGAATCCATGCTTGTGTAGAGCCATTACTACACTGGGGTCCAATTTGGAGGACCTGTCACGACGCGCATTTTCTCTCCAACCTACTTGGGGGAGGTGCGGAGGGGGCAGAGCCCCCTCTGCGGGGGTCCGGTGGGGGCAGTCCCCCCGGCCCGCAGGGCCGTTACGGTAAAAGCCATGCACAATTTGGAGGACCGTTTATAGCCAAATGTTGAACTACGTGCTCTAAATTTTAGCTCGGTGATGGATCTGTGATGTGCCTTTAGCTCTACGTAGCCTTTGGGGTCAATTTTGGGGTTTAGATATGTTAAAATTTGTGTTCTAGATACTTGTTCGATTTTGACAGTTTTCTGTCCGATTCTTAGATGTCCGATTTTCAGGAGCTCGATTATCAGAATCGAACGTCCGATTCTGGGTGGTCCGATCGGCCCAATGGTCCGATTCTGGGAGTCAGATAAAAAAAATGGTCTGATTTTCGGAGTGGTCCGATTCTGGGAATCGGATCGGACAGGATGGTCCGATTGCCTCGATCTGACGAGACGAGTGTCCGATCGGATAGGATGGTCCGAGTGGTCCGAGTGCGAGTGTTCGAGTGGTCTGATTTCCAAAATCAGACAGGTTGGTCCGAGTGGTCCAATCAGACAGGATGGTCCGAGTGGTCCGAATCCGAGAGATGTACCTTGAGCAACACTACACAGACAACCCAAGACATTGGTGGAGAATCCATGTCTGGTCATACAAGTGGGGATTTACAAGCCAAGACCCGGAAGATGAAGACATAGTACCACCTGCTTATCTTAGGATCAAACTCACCGCGAAAAGAGAGCATACTATTGATGCTCTAATTGATGAAGGAGCAGATTTTAATATCTTGACCTATGAATCATGGACCCTACTAGGCCAACCAGAGCTCACACCGACTGATGCAAATCTTAATCCTTACAGGCAACACCCACGAGCACTTCTAGGGAAGTGCAGAATCCTTGTAACTATTGAAACAGAAAGCTTGCCACTCCTGTTCCATGTTCCTTCCAATAGCGAGAATGGTGGAAAGGAAATCCTCCTAGAGAGGCCCTTCAAAAAGGCTACCAAGTGTGAGGCTGACTACGTAGCTCAGAGGATACACTTGACACTACCGGGTGTGAGGATAGTCATGACCTTTAGCAAGGGTGACCTCAGCAAACCTCGAGGGAAAGGCAAGGAAGGTGATGACATAACAGTCAAGACCATTAATGAGAGCAAGGACTTGTTGGAAGAGTTAATACAAGCACATGTCGAACAACAAGAGCCAGAGAGTGAGGCCATGCCTGAACCAAGAAGGTCAAGAGACAATACCAAGGACAGGCTTTGGTCTTACAAATATCATAGAAGACCCCAAAAGAAGCCCAAGCCTTATAGACGCAGGCATTGATGGAGAGCTAGCACAACGCCACGATGGATATCCAAGGCGTTGCTTCGTGCTCAAGGGTATTATGCAGGCAACTGATGGATTTGGGTACCAAAACCCCCTGCTAAACCACCTCTGTCAGACGCCCAAATTATGTCAAAAGCAAAGAGGCGTAGGAGGAAACCTAAACGAAAATCCAAGTCTCGAACCAAAAATATGGGAGTGATTGAGCCCCACACGATTGAAGTCAAGAAACCAAACATGACCTATCAAAAAGTAGATCCTCAGTCTAGCGTGCTTAGCAAGCAGATATCAGAGGTAACTGTCGAGCGTACACTAGGTCCACTAGTGCCCAAGGAGCCTTTGACTTTCCAAGAGGATAATAAGCACCACATGCACAACATTGCACATGATAAGGCTGATTGCTCAACAAAGCTAATGATAGAATCGTCTAACAATCATGAGCAAATTCTCTAGTCAGTGCCAAGCCCACGTGGGAGTCCCAAATCTCCCACATCCTCTTCACCTAAATGGACACAAAACAGCAGCCTCGTGTTGCTACTCAATCTGCACAAGTCAATACGCAAAGGGCAACAAAAGGCAAGACCACTTTTGATCTGGCTAAGGACTTGACACCGCAACCTACCAATGGTAGCCAGTCCATTGAACTAGCCACCACTACTTCCAATCAGAAATCACAGTAGTCATAGCCCTTGGCAGTGAGTGATCCTTAGTGATTTACCTGTGGAGGAGGTGTCACAACCAACTTCATTGACAACTCCAGTACTTCCAAAGTGCCTAAAGCCTAGGCCGGAGGAGTTAAACACAAGGGAGTTGACTGAAGAGCTAGACTCTCCAAAAAGGGAGGCAGTTGTATCCTCACAACCGGGCAAGGCTATTCAGCAGGCCATAGCTATGTCCCATGAGGACACACTAGAGAAGGGAAATGCTGAGGCCCAACCAAGCACATCACCGGTTGGCCTAGTCCAGAATCCTGAGTTGACGAGAGATGCACCTTCACGGACCAGGAAACAAAGGAGAAAATAGCAAAAACAACAGCAATTGCAGGTGGTTGTGGACCCCAAGAACATTGAGACGAAGAGCGTCGGAGAGCCGATGAATAAAGCATCGAGTCCATCCACCAATGAACCCATTAATGCCTCTCCTATTAGCGGTGAACCCTCAGACACTCCGTGTGCTCTGAAAAATCAAAGCAACCATTGCCATCAACAGTTGCTTGCAACACTCTATCCACTGACAATAGAACTCACATTGATCAATTAAGAGTGGATACAACGCTGTCACAACAGGATGACAAGGTCATACCAGTCACACCCAAGGAGAACCATGATGCAATAACGAAGCCTCAAGAGAAACAAGGAAACCCCAAGAGCATGAGCAATCCTAGCGTTGACCAATCTTGCTCATATAGGCTTGAACCCCCACCTATGCTAAAGCCTAGGTAAACTCCTAGAACCTTGCATGAAGTAGCAACCGAGCAAGCCCTCGTTGAACATAGAAGTGTCATAGAATGCTTAACTGAGTGGAATGCTAAGCTCAAAGTGTTCGCACGTGTCTACGTCCTTGCGGACATGGGCGCATTCCCTAAGGAGCATCTCGAAGAATACTTGCCATTCCCCTTATCTTGGGAAGAGCAAGAACATCTTGATGAGCACTATAACAAGCTCTTACATGAACGCATGCGACTCATCTCTGACAAGGAGGCTGACGAACTGCGCTTAACCATCACGTTCAATGGAGTACTCTGCCAACCGAATCTCGTAGACATGGAGCAACTAAAGCGACTATGAGCAAGCCAGAGTCAATTTGAGTAGTGTTGGTGCGAATGCCGTGTTGCAATGGCCGAACTAGGGGCTCAGATCATGACAGTCTTTGAGGAGTGATTGGCCAAATGGCGGTCTCAAAGAGACCCAACCTATGTGGCACCAACTTCCCTTCGAGTGCTAACTGACATTCGGGGTACGGACTTAGCTGGAACTAGCCTAGAGAGCCCTTTGATTGATAAGGTTCTCACTAAGGAGGAGTTACACGTTGCCAGTAGACTCAGACAAGGTTCCATGCTACTCGATGTGGCAAAATATCTATTGGTACTGAGTAAGCTGCCATGAGTGCTGGATGCGTGTGCCACACTCTAGTACAATCTTGAGTTCTACAATTGGTTTTTATCCTCATAAAGCGACATGGACTCATGGATATGTATATAAATAAACAATGACTTTTATGTGTCAAGATTGTGGGAAAGAAGGAAGGAGTCTCACTTGTAGCTTTCTTGCTTGCACAATGGAGGAATACACACAAGGGTGGAGGCTGAAAACAGTTTTCCTCTTCTTAGTTGTGTAAGCCAAAAGAACTCTCGTACATAGAAATAGAAGAACCCTATATATGGGTCTCAAACCAAACTCAACTAACTAAGGTGGCATACTAACTGAGCCATGAACTAGAGTAGATAAGGATAGCTGTCATCTAGCTATTATTTATGGGCGGTGTACCAACCGTATCTGCAACTGACAAGTCGGTGACATAAATGCACAACGGTCACCCTGGAATATCACGAGTGGATCTCGATATCTCAACACTCCCCCTCGAGCTCAATCCCAATTCCTGCATACCAAGCAGGTCTCTGAACTTGCACATCTTCTCTGCGCCCAATGCCTTCGTAAATATATCAGCTACCTGATCCTCTATGCTGACATAAACTAGATCAATAAGACCTAGTAAAACCCTCTCCCGCACATAGTGATAATGCACCTCAATGTGCTTTGTTCTAGCATGATAGACTGGGTTATTTGCCAAGTGTATACTACTCATGTTGTCACAATAAATGACAACTGGCCCATCTGTAGGCTGATGCATATCATAAAGTAGCTTATGCAACCAAGCTACCTCACATGCAGCCATTGCTGCACCCCTGTACTCAGCCTCCGTGCTCGACAAGGCAATTGTAGGCTGTTTCTTGCTGCTCCAAGTGACTGCAGCACTCCCAAAAGAGAACACATATCCACTGGTAGATTGTCTATCAGAAATACTACCAGCCCAATCAGCATCAGTGTATCCATACAACTGTATCTGAACCCCAGTCTCATAAAGTAGTCCATACTGCAATGTGGACTTCACATACCTGAGTATGCGTTTAGCCGCATCCAAATGCGGTTTCCTTGGAGCCTGCATAAACTGACTTACCAATCCAACAATATAGCTCAAATCTGGCCTGGTAATAGTCATATAAATCAAACTTCCTACTATGCGTCTGTATATAGTAGGGTCTTCTAGAAGCTCACCTGCATCTGCGCTCAGCTTCACATTCTACTCCAAAGGAACTGAAATAGGCTTACAGCGTGTCATCCCATATTTGGACAGCATGTCCAATCCATACTGCCTCTGTAAGAGCCATATCCCACTTGATGATCTAATCACCTCAATGCCCAAGAAATAACACAGCTCTCCCAAATCCTTCATCTCAAACTTTTGCTTCAATAGCATTTTCACATGAAGGATATCTTCATCACTGTCACCTATCATAATCAAATCATCAACATAAATGACAAGTAGCATAATACCTTTCTCTGTTTTTCTCACATAAAGTGAGAAATCTGCCTTGGAAATCTGAAAGCCAATAGTGACAAGATACTGCCCTATCTTGTCAGACCATGCTCTAGGTGCTTGCTTCAAGCCATACAATGCTTTCTTCAACCTGCAAACAAACTCAGGATGAACAGCATGCACATAACCTGGTGGCTGCACCATATATACCTCTTCTTGCAAATCACCATGCAAGAAGGCATTCTTTACATCCATCTGATGTAAAGACCATTCCTTTGATGCAGCCATAACAATGACTGTTCTTACGGTTGCCATCCTTGCAACCTGACTGAATGTTTCTTCATAATCAATACCATATGTTTGTGCATACCCCTTGACTACTAATCTTGCCTTATATCTGTTCACAGAACCATCTGCATTGTGCTTCACCTTATAAACCCACTTACAGCCAATTGCATTCTTACCTTTAGGCAAAGGTACCAATTCCCATGTAGCATTGCTTCCAAGGCATCCATTTCTTCATCCATGGCTTTCTCCCATTTTTCTTTTCCCATGGCTTGCTCAAAAGAAGTGGGTTCTGGTTCCTGTATCACTTTGACCATATAGGCATGTGAATGGCTGTAAATCCATCATATTTCAGTCTATCCACTGGATACCTAGCTCTGATAGACCTGCGCAAAGTAGGTTCACTCCCAGGTGCTCTCAAAACATCCCTGGTCTTTCTTACTCCAGGTGTAACAATAGAAGGAATACCCAACTCATCATCAATGCTCTGTTCTAAGCCACTGGATTCACCATCCACATAAGAGTGACCTGCATTCACATCAAACATGGGCTGATCTACCTTCTCTTTTCCTTTTTGTGATACCTGAATACCGCTATCTGCATTGCTTTGAGAAGATTCTCTTGATCTCAATCTGCCTGTCCATGGCAAAGAATGTGAACCACTGCTAGAAGACGTTCCAGGTCCACTAATATTTTGTGACTGCTGTTGTGAATTCTGTGCAGCATTACCATTTTGTGCATCTACATCATCAATCACATTTACTGGTTTATACTAGCTACTCATCTCATCAAAAACAACATCTTTGCTCACTGTAAACTTATAAGTAGAAGGGTTATAGCATCTATACCCTTTCTGCTGCAAAGAGTAACCAATAAAGATGCACTTCTCAGCTTTTGGATCCAACTTGGATCTCATCTCATCTGGCACATGAACATAGGCAATGCAGCCAAAAATCTTCAAATGAGAAATATCTGGTTTCCTATCAGTATACCTCTCCTCTGGAGTCATCCCATGTATTGCAGCAGTGGGAGTCCTGTTCATTATGTAGACTGCTGTAGCAACTGCCTCAGCCCAATAAAAATCTGGCAGGTCTTTTTCATTGAGCATGGCACGAGATACCTCTCCAATGTGCTTGTTTTTCCTTTCTGCAATTCCATTCTGTTGTGGGGTATGACTACATGAATATTGCTGCTTTATGCCATGCTCCTGCAGGAACCTTGCAAACTCATTTGAGAGGTACTCTCCCCCTCTATCTGACCTTAGGCATTTTATTTGCAGGCCTGTTTCTTTTTCAACCATAGCTTTAAGAGTTTTGAAATGCCCAAAAACTTCACTTTTCTTTTTCATAAAATACACCCAAACTTTTCTGCTATAGTCATCAATAAAAGTGACAAAATAATGACAGCCTCCAGGAGATGCAACTTTAGTAGTCTACACATCAGAGTGGATTAATTCCAATGGCTTCTTACTCTCTTGAACATGTCTAGGAAATGGTTTCCTTGCCTGTTTTCCAAATTGACAGGCTTCACATACCTTATGCATTTCTGCAACCTTGAATTTAGGCAATCCTGCAACAATATTTTGGGCCTGCATTGATTTAAGTCGCTGTACATTAACATGACCAATGCGTTTATGCCAGATATCAATATCTGCAACTACACCGGTCCCATGCGCAAACATTGCTGCACTCAATTCAGGCATGTCTGCATCCAATGCAAACATTCTGCCCTTCTTCTTTCCTTTTGCTATCAAGCGACCTTTATTTTTCATATCCTCAACAAAACATCCATGAGGATTAAATTTGACCTGCAAGCCCTACTCAACCATTTGAACAATAGAAACCAGATTCTTGGTGATATTCGGGACATGAAATACATCTGATAGGTATTTCTTTTTCCCATCCTGCATAGACAAAGGAATTTTTCCAATTTGCACAATAGGATGTGCAGTATCATCACCAGTCTCCACAAATCCTAGTTTTTCCATTTTTCTTGCATCCTCCATCCATTCTGCATGACCTGTCATGTGGTTTGATGCACTTGAGTCAACATACCATACATCATTGCTTTCTTCTGCACTTGTCACAGAATTGTTCATGTGCTGCACCATAAATAAATGCTCATTTCTGTCATCACCCTGTCTACTAGAAGATGCATAATTCCCTTGTTGCAATTTTCCATTCATGATGTCATTCTGCTTTTTATAGCAATCTTTAGCCATATGACCCATTTTACCACAGTAGTAGCATTCAACATTGCTGTTTGCATTTTGGACTCTTTGCTATCCACCACGACCTCTTTGGCTCCCCCTGCCTCTAGAGTTACCACGTCCTCCTCTATAGGACTGGTTTTCTTGAGTTTGCGGCATATTCTGATTTCTATCATGGCCTCCAGATCGGCCTCCTCTACCTCTGCCTCTATCTCTTCCAGTATTTGAGTAGAAGACAGCTTCTTTTGAAGTTCCTCCTGAAGAAGATGCACCACCATTTCTCTGCTACTTAGAAATTAGAAGAGCAATCAACTCCTCAAAATTAGGAAATATTTCACGGACGAAAATGGATATTCGGAACTGTGCATAATCCTTTCCTAGACCATTCAAGGTCACAGAAACTAAATCATCATCTTCCACTGGCGACCCAATGGAAGCAAGTGCATCTGCAATCTTCTTCACCTTCATGTGGTAGTCATTGATGCTTATATTTTCTCTTTGCACATTATGCAACTCTTGCTTGAGCTGCATTTTCCTAGCTTGCGTATTTGTGCTATACATTTTTGACAAAGTATCCCATGCCTCCTTTGGCGTACTTGTATCTTGAATATGCACAATCATAGAGTCTGAAATGCTGATAGACAGCCAATACATAACTTTCCTGGCTCTCTCATGCCATGCTTTAAATGCTTGCATTTGCTGTTGATTGGGAACATCAGGAAGAACTTGTTCTTCTTCATTTCCTGCAACAAATTCCCAATATCCTTTTCCCATAAGGAAATTTGTCATTCTAAACTTCCATGCTTGGAAGTTATTCTTGTCAAGCTTTTCAGTGACAATCTGTGAAAGAGAATCAGGCGCCATTACAGAACACTGCAAAAAATTCTGTCACTGCAGAGAACACAACTTCAGCCTCACAAGGGCAAATATGCAGAACTGACGAAAGTGGTATTTGACCACACAGTCACTTCCTAGTGACGATTTTGCATCAACAAGCAACAGGGATGATTCTGTAACTCCCAATGTCTCTGCACACAGGCATACGATGCAATTTCTACAGTAACTTTTCACCGACCTGTAGAATAGTGGTCGCACAGCATAAAACTGGGCCTTTTCCTGAGTGCATGCAGAAAACTTGCGCCTCCAAAACAGGCCCCAAAATGGCCTCAAATAAAAAAAATAGGGTCGCCAAAGGCTAAAGCCCTGTCCCATAGCATATACTGCCCTCTTGCTTCACCGCTAAGGGCGTCTCAACCTGAGACAATGCACTCTTGCACTTCCCGGCTGTGCTACCTGTAGAGATCTGCTCCCAAAACAGAAATGAGAGCAACACTGCTCCTCTTACCAGAACACGGCGAACTTGGTTTGCTTTCTTGAGCTCCTTACCATGAACAAGGCTCTGATACCATGTCAAGATTGTGGGAGAGAAGGAAGGAGTCTCACTTGTAGCTTTCTTGCTTGCACAATGGGGGAATATACACAAGGGAGGAGGCTGAAAACAGTTTTCCTCTTCTTAGTTGTGTAGGCCAAAAGAACTCTCGTACATAGAAAGAGAAGAACCCTATATATGGGTCTCAAACCAAACTCAACTAACTAAGGTGGCATACTAACTGAGCCACGAACTAGAGTAGATAATGATAGCTATCATCTAGCTATTATTCATGGACGGTGTAACAACCGTATCTGCAACTGACAAGTCGGTGACATAAATGCACAACGGTCACCCTGGCATATCACGAGTGGAGCTCGATATCTCAACATTATGACCCTGTATAAACATCATCAATACACACAAGCAATAAAAACCCAAGCGTAGACAGAATAATCGGGGCCAACAGGCTACGCTAAGCCGGTCCCAATTTCACCAGATCATGTTTGCCTCTGAGCAAAGAGCATGCACCCGCATTGCCACCATGGAAAACCCTGGCCAACGTCCCTCATGATGTAAGCAGGGTATAGTCCCTCTCTACACACTTTCCCTTCCCGGCCTATCTTTCCGAGGATGAGCCCTCCAAACGTAGGACCACCAACCAACGTAACTTGGCGTGAGTCAAGATCTGCTCATAGTTAGAGGCCAGAGGGACACCATTACAATGAGTACAACATGTTCCGCGCCTTCTCTTCTAGTCATATGCGTTTGACAACCCACACGAAAATCCCTTCTATGCGAACAATATTATTCCATATCAAGGCCTAACCCTTGGATTGCATCTTGCAGGCTTCCAGATGGAACACATGGAGAACCACGGACATCTGGCATGCAAAGACGCTCTTCACAGATGATGGGAGTATGCGGCACGTGCCCCTCCACCGGTATGCTATGTACCCACTCTCAAGAAATATGCAAAGAAGCGAGGGCCGACATCACCCCGGACGAAGGCTGAAGAATCCGCAGGCCAGGGGAACAGACGCTCAGGGAGGCACACAAAATGTGGCAATGTCAGTTGCACAGACCCCCAATGCACGCTTGGGCACCAGGTGCTCACGAAGTGACAAGGCGGCCAGGATAGGGCAGAATTTAATGAATTGTTTAAAGACATTCTGGAAACGGTGGCGGCCCGGGACTACACCATTCATGTCCCAGCCGACATGTTCCCTGCCTAGCCTCACGGGAGCCCCGCACTAGCACCGCCCTGGTCTCCTAGCCAACCGGACTCACCCCGCGTCGTATCTATCGACTAAATCCCTATGATGTACAAGTAGCTCGACAAGTCAGCATGCTAGAACATTTTGTTTTTTGATGAGTAAAGGGGCAAGATCCCTACTTGTACACATTCCCGTTACTTCTCGTTAATGTATGCGACCTTAACAAGCAATGAAATAGGCATCCCAATAAACATCATAGAATTCTGACAAATTATGTCTCATCATGATTGCATTTGATTCGATGCACTTAACACAAGCGAGCATATACTCTCACGAAGTGACAAGTGGATGTAGGATAATACAGGTCCTTGTGCGAAAGTGTTCAATGCCCGATCACCACAAGACCATCGACCCCACAAAGAGCCACGACAAAGCCACGCTGCCGAAAGCAAAAATTACCCTTGCCGACTGCCCACATCGCATAGCCCAAAGCATATTCATGGGCTACGCTCTCTTTCTGGGTCAAGCTCTATAGTTGGCTCACAACAATCATTACCTCAATTGTACCAACATCACGTGTGTCGCAAGGAGGTTTGCAATATCTCAAGTGTATCTCCCCATCTCAACAACTGCTTCTCTAACAACGTGATGCCAGGAGGCATATTTCACAGTGGATTCCGTGCCACGGTGGATTCCGTGAGGTTTTACGGTGGATTCCGTAAACTTTGATGACCGGGGCTCATACACAAAGTGGATTCTTTGTGCGAGAAGTTGATGGGGACGCCTGTCCTTTTCAGGCGTTTCATTAATTTAGTGTGTGCATGGGTGATTCCATAGCGGGTGATTCTGCAAAATGCATATTAAATTAGTAAACGTTTATGAGTTTTGAGTGCGCACTCGTAATAAATTAAGGTTAGGATTTATTTCTAACCAGTTGATTTATTTATGTAGCTGAAGACTGCTAGGTATTCACTTTTGTCGGTTTAATTGTATTATTTTACTAACGATTGTGAATGCTTCAATTGATGTGTAGAGATAGCAGCAGTGGCGGAGGAAAGCATTGGAGGATAGCGAGTATTCGATCTATGGATTATATTTTGATAGGCGCCACGCCTATATTTTGTCATGTCTATTGAGGCATCGATTATTTATTATTATTTTGTATGCGCCCTTGCGCACGGTTATGTTATTTCTATTTGGACATTGTATTGGGCGTGCCAGACTCTATGGGCACTGTCCATTAGCTTTATTCCTATTTTTGTAAAAGCAAACTCAAAAGCTAAAAGCTTGATATATTTTTGTAAATTTGGCTATTATTGAGCATGAAGATGAAATATACATAAAATACATGCTTTGTGAAGCGCTCACACAAGGCATGGGGGGAGATTGCACCCAATTGGTCTCTTGCTCTTGTCGTTCATGCTTTTTACCTTGTAACTTGTGCAAAAAGTAGAGTTCATTGTTCTTGGGGACCTTCCGGCATTCACTACGCGAGCATACAACGACCGATCTGTGCACCACAACGAGGCTAGGGCACAATCATCACTGTAATATCCATTTCATGAGCCTTCGAAGCTTGACATTTTCCAACCCACTGAAAGGCTGATAGCCTCAACATATTGCAATGGTTGTACTCAGGCAAGTCAAAAAAAAAAAAAGGAGAAGAGAAAGAAAGAAAGAAAGCAAGAAAAAAGTACAAGAAAAATAAACAAAAAAGAAAACCAAAAAAAAGAAAAAAAAGAGAGAAAAAAAAGGAAGAAAAAAAAAGGAAAAGAAATGAACAAAAAGAAGCACCCATAATCACAGCACAGCACCTAGGGGTCCTCAAATTAGATACATCTAGTGACCTTGATCGATTGGCTCCGTCCCTAGTCCCCTAGCCCTTTAGCATCATCCATAATTGTTCAGGGCACATCAAGGGCAGGACATACCTAGGTAGCTTGTCTCGCCTATGGTTAGACCTGTCACCCTGACCCACTTGCACAATTCTCTCTTGCACTCTGCCTTAATACCATTGCAGTCAATTGTGGTAAGCACCGCACGATTGGCCATGAAATGTACACCGTCCTCATCAAGCAAGTCCAATAGCTTCCAGCTACCGAAAGTGCGGTGTCCCTGTATTCAATTATGCTACGTCGTGCAGTCACAATGCAAAGGATGTCTCATATACCTTTACGTGTACTTCTTCTCAACATGGACAACTTTGCTTCATCCACACATTGTTACGAGAAACTAGCCCACGGTCTTCTAACTACGTAATATCTAAGTATGCACGGGCACTTACATAATATCTGCACCAAAGTATATACACAGTTTGGGTCCTCAAGTGCAGGACAATACTCTCAGCTTGCTTAGAGTTCGACTTGTCTCCCAAACTAATCAAATATGTCTTGTGCACGATAAGAAGACTAGCACTACCCCTTAGGGAGAGACCACACGAGAGGTTTTCAAATTGCAGGTGTTTAAGACTCCAATGAAAGTGTCGTTCGATCTTCATCAACACCCAACTCTGAATGCTTATCCCTTACCATCCGACAAGCCCGCAAAGAATCGTCATGTGCAGAATCCCCAACAAGCCAACACTTGTGTTGGCCATCAATGCAATCCCCAACACAAAATAGCCCTACTGCCAACTCCAACAACCTTCCACCAGCCACCTTGGCCACCAACAGGCCCCCATGGCCTTCTTCCACACAACCACCAACACTCCTCCACGGAAACCACATGCGTCCTTGTCACCCACGTCTTCGGTGCATGCTACAGCCTGCTACCTACGACGGTGAGTGCCATGGGATTGGCACTCGTCTAGGAGGGGGTAATGTTAACCCTCAAATGAACGAAGGTAGGAAATCCGAAAAAGCTAAAGCAGAAGACAAAGACAAAGGCCAATGCAAAGAGAAACGGAAGACAAAGACGCACAAGGAGAAGAGTCCTAAATAAGGGAGAAAGGCGCACAAGGAAAAGCGCAAGTCAAAACTTTTGTAAAAGAGCGCAAGCGCATCATGGTTTAATTCAAGGAGCGCCGGGCTCTCACTCGTGTAATTTGTAAATGTAGATGGTTGGTGGAAAGGAAGCTAGGAAGATAGAATGACAATGGGAAAAAGGGCCTAGGCTACGGCCGGCCATGTAAAAAGGGGAAAAGGGGATGACCACCCAAAAGGGATTTAGGGTTTTGTATATTAAGTTATAAAGTGAATGAGAAGCTCATTCTTGTGTGTGGCCAAAAGTAGCTCTCCTCTTCTTCTTCTTCTTCTTCTTGTTCTTGCTTTCTTGAGCTTGTGCTTGAGAGAGGGAGTGTGAGAGTGTGAGGGAGTGTGTGTGAGGGTGAGGGACTGAGGAGGAGAAGCTCTCCATCTTCTCCTCTCTTCTTCTCTTCTCTTCTCTTCTCTTGTCTTGCTCGCGGCAATGGAGCTTGGAGCATGGAGCTTGAGGATGGAGCTTGCTTTAAGCTTGCACTTGGATCGTGGAGCTACCGGCGTGCGCGGGAGAGGAGGTAACTCGAACAGCACGGAGGTAAGCTCACTACACCCGTAGATATGGATGGCACGTCGGTTATGTGAGAGGTAGCCATTAGTGCTCGGCTTGGAACACTTGAAACAATAAGCGGTCCGTGGGTCTTGGCGGTTGAGTGAAAGCTCCCACAGATAGGAGAGGCTGTTTGATTAGCAGGCACCATGAATTCGAGATATGCATGTCACAAGAACCGACAGGGCAATCCTCTCCTATCACTCATTGTGCAAAGGTGTATACTCTTCACACATACATATATAGCAAGGGGTTGTTGATTGGCATGTATGTGTGTCATGAGATGGGTGGTCTCTTGCCATGCATTATTTGTATCTTTGAGTCTTTGTGTATTATGTATTTTGTAGTCACTTGTGAGATACGTGGAATGGCATGTGTCATGTATTCGACGTATATATGTCATGATACTTCTCTTGTGATGGGTGTGTGTTTGTAGGGCTGAAAGGTGCTTGTCGAGTAGGCACTCAATTGTGAAGTCGGTGAGTGCCTTTTGACAAGTATGTCACAATGGACTTGGCACTGTGTCATGAACTCAGCATATATGTGTCATTTTGATTGTGACACCCTCCCTTCCCCCTTGGGTATGGATGGGCACTTAGTCGTGAATTCGGCTAGATAGTGTCTTGATGGGCTATAAATGAATAAATAAGTGAGGGGAATTTGTTCATGTTTTCGACTATGTAATGTCTTGGACACGCTAGTTGTTTGGTGTTGCTTGATGGGATGGAAATTGCCACATTTAGGTCGTACACTCGACTATAAAGTGTATTCATGTGTATAGATCTTTAAAACTCAAGCAATATTTTTATGTATTTTTGCTTTCATGAGAAAACAACTTGATGAAATCTACGTTGCATCTTCATTGTTCAATGTCTAAATGATATCATGCAAATTTAATTGAATTAAAGTCTATATACAGTACTAGTATAACCCAAGACTGATATTATGTAAATTTTTTAATAATCAAGGATTGTATATCAAATGTTTATGTTCAAGTGATGCAATCAAACTTACGATTGGGAGGTGGGGTCTTGGGAGCCATGCTTATACACTTTTTTTCCTTTGTCACAGAGTGGGGGGAATTGGCCTTGTCGAGATGGCTCTTAATGTTTCCAAAGCACTCCGCATTTTCTTGATAGAGGCCATATAGTCCAGTATAGAAGATCAAATATCATTCATTAATAGCAACAATGTTGCCTTTGTCAACTTTTGCAATCGAGCATGTATAGCTATGTGCGCCTTGTTGCAGCAACGAGGGCTTTCGCACTTAGTTATTGCTAATGCAGTCATGGATCCTGAGAAGAACTTGCATCTTTGTTGCACATTGCTCGAGAATGCACCTAAGATGCTTGAAGATCTTAGGGAGTTAGCACCATCATTTGTATCAAATGAGAAGTTGGCCTTGTGGAACACAAAGTGGAAAGAGGAGGTGGCACATTCAAAGCGGGCAAAGGACTTGTTTGATGCCTCCTATTTGCCAAAGCAATTGAAGACTACAATAGGTGCAAGTCCTAGTCTCGGTTCCACAAGACAACAAAATGATTCATCGTGGGCAAGAACTATGTGGTGGACATTGAGGAATCACCAATGTGTGCCAACAGTTGGCATTCCTTTTGATGCAATCAAGCCAGGAAGAGACATCGGTGATGCCTCCTTTGGGCAGTGTGTGGAAGCCACAATAGATAATATCATTTATTTTCCTTTAGATTTGAAATTTTATGCCAAAATGTACAAGGGCTCTAATAATGCCAAGTTACAACAGTTTCAAGTGGAGCGTGGGATGCAAAAGGTCAATGCATCTATTGTGCGATGGATTGCCTTCACTTTTGAGCCCCCTTGGGTTACGGTCTTCCACTTATTCAATGGTTGTACATTGAATGATGTGCAGTGGATGAAAAGAATGAAGAGATGGATTCTCATGGGTGCAGATAGTTTGTTGCAAACCATATTGTGGATTTGAGAGGATTTTGACGCATCTAGAAGAGGTGCATTTAACTCTTTCTAGAGAAAAGTCTGTCTTTGGAGTTGAAGAGGTTTTGATTGTTGGGCATATGTGTGGGCCCTATGGGCGAAGACCATTACCAGCAAAAATAGATGGGATTGATAGAATGCAAGATGTATGCACGAATGTATCAGAGGTGCATAGATTCTTGGGTGCATGTGTGCTCTATTTGATATGGATTCCTCACTTTGCACATGTAGCCGATGCTCTATATTAGCTTCTAAGGAAAGGTCAAATATTTCATTGGGAAAGGAAGAATTAGAAAGCAATGAAGAAATTGATCAACTCTTAAAATCTGCTCCTACATTGAGAAAGGTTGACTATTCACATGGAAATCCTATCATTATTACTATTGATACAAGCCCAATCCAGATTGGATGGGCAATTGGGAAAGATGATGAGGAAGGGCAAAGATATGTAATTCGATTTGGTGCTAAAGTATTGACTGAGCGTGACAAAGAAGATATCCACAATAAAAAGAGAATTATGGGGAATTGTGACAGTCCTTAAATGTGATAAAGAGTATTTTATGGATGCTTGTGTAGTCATTGAGACCAATTGTTTGTTGATATTGGGTATGGTTACTGGTTGTGCTACCTCGGACATTGCTATGCTCTGGTGGATTGCCTACATCAAATCTTTGAACCCTGAATTTCAGCATATTGCACGAAGAGATAACCAAGTGGTAGACATGTTATCTCAGGCAAGCTATGAGAATGAAGATGGGATTATGGATGAGGAGGAAGAAGATGACTTTCTTGTGGCTGAAAATGATGTTGTAAGAGTGAATTTATCAATGTGAGGTATTGCTACAACATTAACAAAAGCTTGGACAACAAAGAGAAGACACTTTAGATGTTTTGCATCTTGTGTAGAAGTGTTTTTGAAAGACAAATATGTAGGAGAGTGGCTGAGAATCGGTCAATACCTCAATACATTAACAAAAAGAGATGAATGGTCAGATGAGGAGTTTAAGAAGATCAAGAGGAAAGCCTATGGGGTTTTCTTAAAAGTTGGATACTTATGGAAACATGCTAAAAAGAAACAGGTATACCATTGCAAGTTTTGGGTGACAAAGCTTCACAAGTAAATGTTATGCAAGAATTTCATGAAAGCTTGAGACATCGAGATGGATTGCAGACCACATATCCATTGTATCTTCATTTTAAGTGGGTGGTGGATTTAGTCACGATGCCTACAGGTCTTTGGCAAATGAGATATCTTGTGCTTTCCTATGAGGGTGAGTTGGATGCAGATGAAGCTCATGATTTCTTTACACGGTTGGGGATAAAGCTTGCTTTAACTTCAGCCTATAACCCTAAAGGAAATGGAAAAAGTGAAAGAGATCATCCACCTATTGTGAAGGAATTGGGAAAAGCATGTGGAGAGAAGGTAAAAGAGTGGCCACGATTTCTCCCTTATGCCTTGTGGATTGATAGAATAACTCATAGTGTTGTTACAAGATATATGCTTGCAGAATTGATGTATGGCCAAAAACCTATCATGCCAATAGAAGAGTGTGCTACCTTGGGAGGAGGAGTTGAATCGAGAGAAGTTGTTGGCCTTATGCATTAGACAGTTGGAAAGAAATTCATAAGACATAGAGGCAGTAATTGCATGTTGGGAGTAAAGGCGCCTCCGCCTAGCCGCCCGTGTATTTACATTGATAGTACCCGCCACTACACATTGCAAGTGGTGGGCGCCTATCACAGTTGCTTATTATTTATTCTTTTAGTGACAGTTTGAATAAAGGAAGGCCTGGCCACACATTGTGGTTGTTGGAGTTCCCATTTCTTGTCTCTCTCTTTCTTGCTCTTGATCTCCTGCCATAGCTCTCGCGTGCAAGCTTCGATCCTTCTCACCTTTCAACTAGTATTAGAGAAGGTCCTTCACGAGCACTTCTCGGCCTTCCCCGACATCTACACGAGGTATGAGAGCTTGCTTCTCACTGAGTTCTCAGCCATTCTTTGACATGAATAGGAGGGTTTCATGAAGAGGCAACCATAGCTTCCATCATTGAAGATTGTTCTCTTCACCTCTTGCTTGGACTTGTCCTAGGCTTGTGTAGGCATTCATTGGGCTCTTGCTTATCCCCTACCCACCCTGATTTGGCCCCTCAAGTACAGCAGCATGCTCACGTTTTATTTGCACATGTTTGCAAAAATGGCTAAAAAATCACTCTTTTTGTCATATCTCCGGCATTCGGAACCTGATTCAGGCAAGGTAAGAGTCTAAGTTGTGGTTTTGGCATGCTCCGAATGAGATGATGAAGTTGGATTTTCCAAAATCTGATGACACAATATTCTACAACAGATTTTAGGTCTGAGATAGCATGTATTTGTATGCCTATGGCTTATGTGATGCTTCTACTGATGTCTATTGATACTGGATCACTTGTGGATGTTATGCCTCTTATGTGAGATGCAATTGGAGCTGATTTAGCTCACCCATTGACTATTTTGAATAGTCCCAGATCTAGCCAAAACATGGCAGCACTTATCTCTTGAAGTCTATGCTTACCGAGATTGATCACTTGATGCATTTTGATGTTGGGATGATGTCTACATATATGGAGATGCTATGTTAATGGATTGCCATGATTTTGGTACTGATTTGAGGCCTAAAATACTCACTCTAGAGTAGTGAATGTCTGCTGTAAACAATTGGGCTGAAGCTATTCTACTCATGTATGCTTATGCCTATGCTATATTCGGGTCATGTCTTGGAGATGTACATTGATGTATTGACCATCAAGGGTTGGAAAAGAGTTCAACATTTCTTCTTAATAATTGGTTGAGCTTGAGCTCCACTTTCCATAGCATTTGGATATTTATCTTGGATGTATCTTGGCACTTATCACTCTATGCTTGACCGCTTTGGACATGCACTTGTGCTCATGTCAGTTACATTGTTTGAGCTTGGATGCTATTGGAGCTTTACTTGGGCTTGACATTTGATTGTCTGGAGCATATTTTGGAGATTTATTGGCTTGCTAGAGTTTATTTTAGGATATAGTTGATGTCTACGGATGCTACACATATGGATGTCACATCGCCTCCATGTCTAGGATATCTCATTGATGCTTGATCTTGGACACTTGTCACTAGTGCTTGTACATGCTTTGTTCGAGCTTTCTTGCTTGATATTTATGGCCCTTGTGCCAGTGGGAGTGTCTTTGGATGCTTGACAGACATTGAGCGGGCGGTCAATGCTATTTGAGCTTTTGAGACTATTTGGGATTTCTTACCCTTTGGGATGATGCATGGTTCATATGTCTTGGTTCCTTCCGATGCTTATGAGCTGACTCTTTGACTTGGGTCCCTTTCCTTGTGAGTTGACACCTACTTATGTCAAGTCTTGGTAGTAGTAGGCACACTTTGCTCCGTTGACTGGGGGGTATGCCTACTCACTGGTAGATATTTCATAACATGTTCGGGTGTTGGAGTCATGCTTATCGACTGTCATATGCCTATGTTATGCCCGCATGATGGTGGTTATGGTCTTGGCAGTATATGATTGACTTGGGATCCACTTCTGGCATAGTTAGCTCTCATTTACTAAAATCTGTCATTTATTATACCAAGCTGAAATTTGCAGATTTTGAGCACTTCTCTCAGGGTAATGTTTACTATTTGATGTTATCTTTGTTGTCATATTTGGTGGACAGGTGCTTCTCTTGGTAAAATACACTCTTTCAGCCAGTTTTAGCAGTGGTTTTAGTGCATTTTTTGCTAAATACAGCAACCTATAATTTTTCCTTTTTGCATTGATTTGGGATAGTATGGCTGGTCATCTGAAAGACACAACTCTCTTTAACATTGCCAAGTTGGATGGTACCAACTATGGGTATTGGAAGTCCCAAATATGGTAGGTTTTTGTGCAGAAGTTGCAGATTAAACCCTTGTGTTTCAAGGTATCAAACCTGAGGATATGGATGATGATGTTTGGATGGAAGTTGATGAACTATGCAAGTCTACCATTATTTTGTCACTCTTAGAAGAGGTCCATCATAATGTTGTTGAAGATGAGAGTCAGAGTACATGGGACTTATGGGAGAAAATTCAGGAGCTTTATGAGCAACAGAGTCCTACGTCATAGATGTATTGACTGAAGCAGTTAATGGACCTTCACATGAAGAAGAGGTCATCCCTATCATCTCATTTCAAGCAATTTCATGCTATCATGAAGAATCTGTTGTCACAGAGTATTGAGTTTAACGATAACTTGCACCTATTATTTATGCTTGGCACCCTTCCTGAATCATGTGATGTCTGCCATATGCATGAACAAGCTTGATGAGCTGAACAATTATGCTTCCCACTCTTCACATGCATTGACAGTTAGAGGTGGCAGAAATGGCAGGCATGATAATGATCATAAGGGTGAAAGGTGAGAAGGATCGAAGCTTGCACGCGAGCTATGGCGGGAGAGCAAGAGCAAGAAAGAGAGAGACAAGAAATGGGAACTCCAACAGTCACAATGTGTGACCGGGCCTTCCTTTATTCAAACTGTCACTAAAAGAATAAAGAATAAAGTGACGTGACGGGCGCCCGCCACCTGCAGTGTGCAGTGGCGGGTACTGTCAGTGTAGTAATACACGGGGCGGCACGGCGGAGGCGCCTTTACCCCCAACAACCTCCCACTTAAAGGCGAATCTGCCCTAGTGAGAGAGAAAAGAAAAAGAAAAGACAGTACAAATGTACATAGGTACAAGGGATGAGGAAAGGTGACATCTCATCCAACGCCCATCAACCTCCTGAGGAAGGCAAAGCGCTCAGTAGTGAGGCTCTTCGTGAGCAAATCTGCAGGATTCTCGTCAGTGGAGATCTTGACAAGGTCAACAGACCTGTCCTCCACGACACCACGTATGAAGTGATACCTCACCTCAATGTGTTTCGTCTTCGCATGGAAGACCGGATTCTTAGCCAACTGAATGGCACTCATAGAATCCGAATGCAGTGTAGGTGTAGCATCAATCCCAAGGTCAGCAACTAGACGGCCTAACCATATGGCCTCCTTGCAAGCCTCAATGGCTGCAACATACTCGGCCTCAGTGGTAGACAAAGCCGTACACTTCTGAACCCTGGACATCCAAGAGATAGCCCCTCCAGCATAGGTGAATACATAGCCAGAAGTGGACTTCCTACTATCTGCATGTCCTGCATAATCGGAGTCAGTGTACCCCACGACCCCTGTATCCTGGCTACCATAGCAAATACACATATCTGTTGTGCCCTTCAGGTACCTCATGATACCCTTCACGGCATCCCAATGTCTGCTGCCAGGTGTAGCCATATAGCGTGCCACAACACCAACTGCATGTGCAATATCTGGACGAGTGGCTATCATGGCATACATCAAACTGCCCACGGCTGATGCATAAGGGATCTTAGCCATCTCGGCCCTCTGCTCATCTGTCTGCGGACAATCGGCCTGTGATACCTTCACATAAGAAGGTAATGGACAGCCAATAGGCTTTACGTCCTGCATGCGGAAGCGCTCAAGGACTTTATGAATGTACTCCCGCTGTGAGAGATACAAAAGTCCCTGATGCCTATCGCGCTTAATGCGCATCCCAAGTATATGTGAGGCCTGTCCCAAATCCTTCATCTCAAAGCTCTTCTTTAGCTGAGATTTAAGAGCATCTAGCTCATCATGAGCTTTCCCTACTATCAGCATATCATCAACATAGAGTACCAAGATAAGCAAACTGCCATCACGGGCTTTCTTCGTGTAAAGACACGGATCCATAGCACTCCTGCTGTAGCCCTGTGACTGCATAAAGGCATCGAACTTATGATACCATTCCCTAGGTGCCTGCTTCAAGCCATACAAGCTCTTCTTCAACTTGCACACTAGGTGCTCCCTGCCAGGTTCTGCAAAGCCCTTAGGCTGATCCATATAGATCTCATCATGCAAGTCCCCATGTAGAAAAGCCGTCTTGACATCCATCTGATATAGATCTAAGTCAAGCTGTGCAACCAAAGCCAAGACTAAGCGCAGGGTGGTCATCTTAACCACAGGAGAGAAGACCTCATCAAAGTCCACACCATGTTCCTGCTTAAAACCCTTTACTACCAATCTAGCCTTGTATGCCGGCTTGGGGTGTCCAGGGGTACTTTTCAGCTTGTACACCCACTTGCATGACAAAGCCTTCTTGCCCTTAGGCAAGGCAACCAAATCCCAAGTCTCATTCTTATGTAGGGAGTCTATCTCAGACTGCATAGCCCTCTCCCAGGAGTGACTGTCACCCCTGCGCATAGCCTCATCATAAGTGAAAGGCTCTCCTACATCTGTAACCAAAACATAATGCATAGAGGGCTGAAATCTGTCAGGTGGACGTCTATCTCTAGCAGACCGTCTCACCGCAGGCTCTGCTGCCTGTCTAACTACCTGTCCAACATCCTGGCCCTGTGGAGGAACTGCTGCAGGCTGTACTACTGGCTGTGCTGGAGCTTTAGGCTCCTCCTGAAAGATCACTCTGCGGATCTCAACCACCTTCTCAGGCTGCCTGTGCATCTTGTCTTCATGGAAGACGACATCATGGCTGCGTACTATTTTCCGCGCCTGCGGATCCCATAGGCGATAGCCCATCTCTCCTGACTCACCATAGCCAAGGAATATGCATTTAATGCTCTTTGGATCCAATTTACTCCTCTTGTCCTTGGGCACATGGCAGAATGCCTCACATCCAAAGACACGGAGATGCGCATAAGAGGATGGCTTACCAGCCCAAACTTCCTCTGCAACCTGGAAATCCAATCCACTGGAAGGCGATCGGTTTATGACATGCACTGACGTACTAACTGCCTCAGCCCAAAAACTCTGGGGTAGGCCTGCATGGCTAAGCATAGAGCGCACACGCTCCTGAATAGTCCTGTTCATGCGCTCAGCCAAACCATTCTGGGGTGGGGTGTAAGGGGCGGTCAACTGACACTTAATACCCCTGTCATCACAAAACTGCTCAAAAGCATGCGAGACATATTCTCCCCCATTATCTGTCCTAAGGCATTTCAGCCTATACCCAGTCTGGTTCTCAACAAGAGCAAGCCATCTCTGAAAAACTGCCAAGACATCGGACTTCTGCTTTATGGGATAAGCCCACACTTTCCTAGAAAAATCATCAATGAAGGTAACGAAGTACTTCGCGCCACCCATAGACATGCAAGGCATAGGCCCACAAACATCGGAATGCACCAATGCCAAGGGCTCACTCATGCGTGGCCTACCCGATTTCTTATGCGTAGACCTATTCTGCTTACCATAAAGACAATGATCACACGAGTCAAAACATGCATAATCCAAAGGCGGAAGATACTGCAAACCAGATAACATTTTCATTCCTTTCAAAGACATATGCCCCAAACGGGCATGCCAAAGTGATACATGTGGGATAGAGCCCACTGCCAAAACATGGTCTACAGAAGACCCAGATACAACAAGAGGATAGAGGCTGCCAGCCTTGGCGCCTCTAGCAAGCACAAGTCTGCCTTTGGTAATCTTCCAGGTAGAATCCCCAAAACAGACATGAAATCCTGCATCATCCAACTGTCCTGCAGACATAAGACTACGCGTAAGCGCAGGTACATGACGTACATCCCTGAGCAAAAAGGAACTGCCAGTGGAAAACTGCAACTGAATATCTCCACAGCCCACAATATCAAGAGACCTGTCATCTCCAAGTCTGACTGATCCAGATACAGTACGGTAAGAGTGAAACCACTCACGGTAAGGCGTCACATGGAAGGACGCACCTGAATCCAATAACCAGCAATGTGCATACATACTAGGTGTCTCAGTCAAGTGTGAAGCATCAGAAGAACTAGCTGCAAGTATAAACTCATCACCACCATCGGACTCTTCAGTCTGCGTGACATTAATTTCCTCAATCTTGACGTTGGACTTCGCAGGTACTATGCTGCGATCAGAGGACTTCTCCTGCACTTTATCTTTCCCCTTATCCTTGCGCTTCTCATTGCGCAACTCATGACACTGTGGTCTAATATGACCCTTTTTCCCACAATGATGACAAGTGACATTTTCATTGCGTCCACGCGACTTGCCACCACGAGATTTAGACCGACCCTTCTGCGAGTCACGGCCTCGGCCATTACCACGGTCATACCTGTCATTCCTGCCTCTAACTGTCAAAGCATGACTACCACGAGAGGCATCAAAGTTTTTGCGATTCACCTCTTCCTGAAGAAGAGCACTCTCAACATCTGCCAATTTTAGAGTAGCACTAGAGGCACAAAGAGCAGTGCGGAATACATCCCATGACTCATTCAGAGTTCCAAGCAAGAAAAGAGGAGTTACTTCCTCTCCAAAGGTGATATCCTGCGAAGTCAGGTTCTTCAGTATAGCATGGAACTGGCTCAAGTGAGCAGACATAGTCGCATTATCCTTCATGCGCAGATCCATAAGCTGCTTCAACCAGTACATCTGACTCGCCGGACTTTTCTTATCATAAAGATTCTTGATCTTATTCCATAGATCCCATGCACTCTGTGCTTCCTCAAATACATTATAATGTACCTGTTCAGTGAGAGACAATACAATCGTGGACTTGCATAGCTCATCAAGTTCAAGCCAGTCGTCAATGTCCATAGTTTCAGGCTGCTCCCCACTCAACCGAAGTGGCTTAATCTGAGATTTCTGCACCAAAACCTGCCATATTTGACTCTTCCAGTAAGAGTAGTTGGTACCATCCAACTTTGTAATATTAAAGATGGCACTATCATGCGAAGATGACGCCATTATGCAGGCTGGAAATGCCCAAACAGTCCAAAACTGCTTGCTGTTTTACTGCAGAAACTGCCCAAAAATGACCAAAACGGGGTCCAAAGGGTGAGCAAAGTGTGCCAAAAGTTGCTGCCCACTTAGTACTAGGTGCAGTACACCAAATCAGGATATTTCAGCATGAAAAGTACACCTCAGTCCACCAATAACTGCTTGCTGTAATAAATTGCAGGTATGCAGTCTAGAGAGCAAACTGTCCCAAAATAGGATCCAATGTCAAGCAAACAATGCTAGGTCCAAAGCCGGCATGAAACGGACATAAGCAAGGCCAATGACAGTGAAAAGAACATGAGCTCAACACCAAGCATGTCAAAATAACATCTGCCAGTGAAAGGCACACCCCCAGACACTCTAGGCAAAGTGTTCCTGTAACTGCCAAAACCTGGCTCAAGACATAAACTGCTTCAAATACATGTAAGTGCTCCAATAGCATGCAACTGTCAAAGGTCAAGAAAGCATGTAAAATGCTCCCACTGGCACAAAAGGCGTACAAAGCGAGCTCAGAAGCTCAAACAACCCAAGAGAAAGCACCAGTGATAAGTGACCCTGTCAATGCATCAAGCGCATCCGAGAGAGCATGACATACATGAAGCACCGGTCGTATTAACCATGAAGCAATACATAAGCCCAAATAAGCTCTCGGTCAACTCAATGACATCCAAATAGCAACCAAGATCAGTGATCAAGTAAGCCGGGAATGCTCAAATACATCCAAATCCAAGCTCCAAATGTCGGTATGGCATACACGAACCAAATAGCATATGTCACGAACCAAAGCATGTAATGCAAAAGCCTAACTGTCAAGCAGAGACATGAGGCATAGGCGGTCCATGAGCATGCCGAGTCGGTCCAAATGCCAGTGAAGACGGAGCTAATGCGAAGCTCAAAAAGCATCCCATAATCTCATACATATGCTCCAAGTCATCCCCAAATGTCAGAGATATCATGCCAAAGCTCAAAGCATACATCCGGTATCGGTAGGTAATGCCAAAGCATGTAAAGTACCTTCAGCCCACTGTTATTCCAGCATGTATTTACTGTTCTAAACAGTAGATTTCAGCCCCAAATTCAAGCCAAAATCATGGTCAAACCAAATGCATACATCCCCAATACATCCGGGTAGGAAGTAGACCGCATACGGGCATCAAACAAGGTAACCGGAGTAGAGTATAAGCATTAAATGCCAATGCCAAGTGTGGCTGCCCTGTTTCCAGCACTGTATAATAGTAAATAACAGTCCCAAATCAGCCAATATTTCAAGCCAAAATCATGGCATAATCATGTGCATACATTCCCAAGGCACTAGGCATCATGTAGACCGCATACGGGCATCAAATAGCACAACCGGAATGGAGTATAAGCAACAAATGCTAATGCCAATGGTGCTGCCCTGTTTTCAGCCTGTTATGACAGTTTATGACAGTCCCAAATCTGAAGAAATCAGCCCCGAAAGATCAAGACCAATGCCCAAAGCTTTAATGACATCAAACATGAAGTCTATAGCCCCCTTGATCAAGGTAGAGAGCAAGAAGCAATGGCCAAGTGTGGAGCTGAAGTAGATGAGTGCTCACAGCCTGGAAAAAATGATGCAATCTGCCCTGTTGGTGCTGAACTTGCTGTTGCTCCACATGGGCTGAAAAGGGGGTAATGGGGGGCTCAATGATGGCCCAAGGTAGGCACATACCAAGCCATGAAGGCCCAATGCAAAGGGGAGGGAAGATATGAGCTATGGAGCTCAAGAAGAGTGGCTGCCCTTTGTTCCTGCCCTGTTTCAATCTGAGAATACACTCAAATGCCTGCAAATGCTGAAGCAATACCTCAAGGGCAAGGCCCTGATGAAGCTCAAGAAGGCCAGGATGGAGCTCGGGAAGCCGGGGAGAGTCGGGAGCTCAAGAGGTCGGCTATGGCTGCCGGGATGGAGACCCAATGCGTGAAGCGAGTCGATGCGAAGGTCGGGAAGCACCGAGTCAAGCTCGAGCAAGAGAATGCCAAGCTCTGATACCAGTTGAAAGGTGAGAAGGATCGAAGCTTGCACGCGAGCTATGGCGGGAGAGCAAGAGCAAGAAAGAGAGAGACAAGAAATGGGAACTCCAACAATCACAATGTGTGACCGGGCCTTCCTTTATTCAAACTGTCACTAAAAGAATAAAGAATAAAGTGACGTGACGGGCGCCCGCCACCTGCAGTGTGCAGTGGCGGGTACTGTCAGTGTAGTAATACACGGGGCGGCACGGCGGAGGCGCCTTTACCCCCAACAAAGGGTAGGGACTCTCAGAAGTCCACTTCCAAGTCACATGGTTGCAGTAAGTCCTGTGGACTGAAGTCTGATCTTACCTATCATTATTGTGCGAAAGCAGGACATATTAGGCCGCAGTGCCATAAAATGTGCGATGATAAGTGCAAGGAAAAGGAAAAAGATAAAGTGCAGGAAAAGTCTTCTGAGCGCAACATAGTATTTGCAAAGTCTAGTGTGATGATAGAAGAGATTAATGCCATGCAGGCCACTGATTCGGATAATGATTACATACTTGCAGCTTCTTCATGCGGTGCCTTACATAATTCTGAGATACATTCTATGTATGCGTAGTGCTGGCTCTTAGATTCAAGTGTATCCTTTCATGTGACATCCTGTCAAGATTGGTTTCATACCTATTATACCATGTTTGGTTCTGTGCGTCTTGGTGATGATAGGTCTCTTGACATTGTGGGCATTGGAGATGTTAGGCTGCAGTTTCCTTGTTTTGCATGATGTACTCCATGTACCTACGTTGACTCGCAGCCTTATGTCAGCTAGACAGCTTGATGATGTAGGGTATTTTGTGTCTTTTGGAGACTCTACATGGAAGATTACTCGTGGCAAGCTTGTACTTGCAAGAGGTGCCAAGTCTGGAAGCCTCTATCCCTTACTTGTATCAAGAGCTACATTGGATCATGTTTTGTCTGTGGGTTTGTTCTATTCTCCGTGTATCCCTTTGGCATGCTCGTTTGGGACATATGTCTCTTAAAGGAATGAAGATGATCCATGCTTTGCAGTATCTTCCGCCTTTTGAGTCTTCGCATTTTGATTCTTGTGATCATTGTTTGTATGGCAGACATACTAGAAATATGCATAAAAAGTCTGGTAAGAAACGCATGGGTAAGCCCTTGGCTCTTGTGCACTCAGATGTAAGTGGGGCCATGCCCTCTCAGTCACTTGGTGGGGCAAAGTACTTTGTTATTTTCATAGATGATTATTCACGTAAGGTTTGGGCTTATCCCATGAAGAGAAAATTCGATGTCTTAGACATATTTCAGCGTTGGCTTGCATTGGCAGAAAACTAGTATGTAAAAAGGCTAAAATGCCTAAGATCAGATAATGGGGTGAGTATGTATCATGTGCTTTTGAGCAATTTTGTGATGAGCGGGGTATTAAGCGTCAGTTGATTGCTCCTTACATCCCACCCTAGAATGGGATGGCTAAATGCATGAATAGGACCATTCAGGAAAGGGTCCGTAGCATGCTTAGCCAGGCTGGCTTACCGCAATACTTTTGGGCTGAGGTAGTTACTACTGCAATGCATCTCATTAACAGGTCGCCTAGCAATGGCATTGACTTTCAGGTTGCAAAGGAAGTGTGGGTAGGAAAGTTTTCCTCTTATGATCATTTGCGTGTCTTTGGCTGTGAGGCGTTCTACCATGTGCCCAAGGACAAACGCAATAAGCTAGATCCTAAGAGTGTCAAATGCATTTTCATTGGCTATGGAGATGTAGGAGAGATGGGTTACCATCTATGGGATCCACAGGTGTGGAAAGTGATCCACAACCATGATGTCATCTTTCATGAGGACAAAATGCATATGCAGCTTGAGAAAGTGGTTGAGGTATGTAGAGTTATCTTTCGGGAGGAACCATCTGCTCCCATTTAGCCCGCTCCACGGCTAGCTAGACACTGCGCAGCATCACTTGATGCTCATCATGGCCCATATGCTAAACATGCTGATGTTAGATAGGATGTCAGTCAAGCAGCAAAGCCTGGGTTAAGGCGTTCTACTAGAGATAGACGACCTCCTGACCGTTTTGCACCCTCTATGGATTATGTATTGGTTACAGATGCATGAGAGCCTCTTACTTATGATGAGGCTATACGTAGGGGTGATTGTCACTCTTGGGAGAGGGCTATGCAGTCTGAGCTTGACTCATTGCATAAGAATAAGACTTGGGATTTGGTTTCCTTGCCTCAGGGTAAGAAGGCTTGCCCATGTAAGTGGGTGTACAAGGTGAAAAGTACCCCTGGACACCCCAAGCCGGCATACAAGGCTCGATTGGTTGCTAAGGGTTTTAAGCATGAGCATGGTATTGACTTTGATGAATTCTTTTCTCCTGTAGTCAAGATGACCACCCTATGCTTAGTCTTGGGCTTGGTTGCACAGCTTGGCCTGGACTTGTACCAGATGGATGTCAAGATGGCTTTTTTTACATGGGGGCTTGCATGATGAGATTTACATGGAGCAGCCTAAGGGATTTGTAGACTCTGGCAGGGAACACCTAGTGTGCAAGCTAAAGAAGAGTCTATATGGCTTGAAGTAGGCACCTAGGAAATGGTACTATAAGTTTGATGCATTCATGCAGTCATAGGGCTACAGCCGTAGTGCTATGGATCCGTGCTTGTACACGAAGAAAGCCTGTGATAGTTCTTTACTGATTTTGGTACTCTATGTGGATGACATGATTTTAGCAGGGACAGCTCATGAGGAGCTCGATGCTCTTAAGGCTCAGCTCAAGAAGAGCTTTGAGATGAAAGATCTGGGAGGACAGGCCTCTCATATACTTGGTATGTGCATCACACACGATAGATCTCAGGGACTCCTCTATCTGAGGGAGTACGTACATAAAGTCCTTGAGCGCTTCCAC
Organism: Lygodium microphyllum; assembly: GCF_053477565.2. Taxonomy (NCBI): domain Eukaryota; kingdom Viridiplantae; phylum Streptophyta; class Polypodiopsida; order Schizaeales; family Lygodiaceae; genus Lygodium; species Lygodium microphyllum. The sequence continues at coordinate 110,674,322 of NC_141164.1, forward strand.
ATACAGGATGCTAAGCCTATTGGCTGTCCATTACCTTCTCATGTGAACGTTTCACAAGCTGATTGTTCATAGACGACAGATGAGCAGAGGACCGAGATGGGCAAGATTCCCTATGCATTAGCCATGGGTAGTCTTATGTATGCCATGATAGCCACCCGTCCAGATATCTCTTTTGTAGTTGGGATTGTGGCACGTTATATGGCTATACATGGCAAGAAACATTGGGATGCTGTGAAGGGTATCATAAGGTACGTGAAAGGCATAGTAGATATGTGTCTTTGTTATGGCAGCCAGGATACAGGAGTCGTGGGATACACTGACTCTGATTATGCAGGACATGCAGATAGTAGGAAGTCCACTTCTGGCTATGTGTCCACTTATGCTGGTGGGGCTATCTCTTGGATGTCTAGGGCACATAAATGTATGGCCCTTTCTACTACAGAGGCCGAGTATATTGCAGCCACATAGGCTTGCAAGGAGGCTAATTGGTTAGGCCATTTGATTGTAGACCTTGGTATGAAAGATGCTATACCTACACTGCATTCGAATTCTATGAGTGCCATTCAGTTGGCCAAGAATCCGCCGGTCTTCTATGCGAAGACTAAACATATAGAGGTGAGGTATCACTTCATTCATGAGGTCGTTGAGGATAGTTCTATTGACCTTTTCAAGATTTCGACTGAGTAGAATCTTGCAGACTTGCTCATGAAAAGCCTCACTACCGAGCGCTTTGCCTTTCTCAGGAGATTGATGGGCATTGGATGAGATGACATCTTTTTCCTCATCCTGTTGTACATGTGTATATGTTGTACTGTCTTTTCTTTTTTCTCTATCACTAGAGCAGATTTGCCTTTAAGTGGGAGGTTGTTGGGGGTAAAGGCGCCTTCGTCTAGCCACCTGTGTATTACTACACTGACAGTATCTGCCACTGCACACTGCAGGTATTGGCGGGCGCCTGTCATAGTCACTTATTCTTTATTATTTTAGTGACAGTTTGAATAAAGGAAGGCCCGGCCACACATTGTGGTTGTTGGAGTTCCCATTTCTTGTCTCTCTCTTTCTTGCTCTTGCTCTTCTGCCATAGCTCTCGCTGTAAGCTTCAATCCTTCTCACCTTCAGAATAAGAAACGATTTAACAAAAGACATAGATTGAAGGCCAAGAACCATACAGGATGGGGATTGGGTATTGTTTTATGATAGTAGTTTAGACAATCAGCATAGTGCCATGCGTAAAGTTTCCAAAAGATTGTTTGGACCCTATGTGGTAAGACAAGTGTTTTATGTTTATTCCCTCTTACTCTTGTTCTTTCTTTCTTTTTCTTTCTTCTTCTCCATCTCTCATTTCCTCTCTTTCTCCCTCAATGCACATCATTGTTTTTTAAAAAACAAAAAAAGAAGAAATTAAAGAACAAGAACAAACCCTCTCATCGTTTTTCTCTACCCCCTCGTGTTGTGTCATTCATTCTCATCTCTCCCTCCCTCTCTCTCTCTCTCTCTATTTCTCTCTTTCTTTATTATGTTTTATGTTTATTCCCTCTCTCTCTCTCTCTATCTCGTTCTTTCTTCCTTTTTATTTATTATTCTCTCTCTCATTTCCTCTTTTTCTCCCTCAATGCACCTCATTCCCTACAAAAACAAACAAAAGAAAAGGAGAAAGAACAAGAACAAACCAAGAGGGAGCAATGCACTCACCACAAAGACCCGAGGATGGATTCTTCGTCTCCTTGTTGCGTCAGTGACTCCTCTTCACCCTTCGTGCACTTCCTCCTCTTCTTCGCAAATGGCAGCGATGGCGGTGAGAAGCTCTCCTTCTCTCTCTTTCTCTCTTTCTCTCCCTCTCCCTCTCCCTCCCAAGTGCAAGCTCTATTTTGCTCTCTCTTTCGCTCTTCATTGTAAAATGTCACGCTTGGGTTTTGGCCCTTGTTTTTCTCTGAGTACCATCGCTATTGGCGATGCCGCTAATTGGTGTGTCGCAACTACCCATCACTATTGGTGAATATCCTTGTAATGATGGACTAACAACTAGGATATTAATTTGGTCATCGAGACCTCTCTTTCTCAAGGATATCACACTACTATGCTTAGGAGAATATCTATTAAAGATCTCAGCGAACCATCTAGCCCTTTTGTCTCCTTTTCTTGACATTGAATCTTGGCTTGATAGTGTCTATCAAGAAATAATAGATCTCTTTCAATACTCTTTGGCATACACTGAGAATAGTTAGTTCCTACTATCAACCAAGGTTCGAAAACCACCACTTATCAGTCGCTTTTAGCAAACGCACCACTTGTCGTTTGTCGAAACTAAAAATGGGCCTGATACTAGCTCTAGGGCTCTAATCAAGCTCCTATGCTCACCAAACCACTCTCATGGTCTCGTGCGACCAAGAGCATCTAGAGGTTATATACTAATCTAGCTAAATCATGCATTTGTATCGATTTGTAGTCCAATGATTTTTTCCATCCCAACTCTAATAAAGGGAGTATCCCATACATACAAGTGATCAATACCTCATTGCACATATATATAGAGCACTCTCTAGCCGATCCTAGGATGTGGCTCCTACGACTCTCCTACACCCTAAGGATCGGCCCTAGGATGTGCCATCCAAACATAAAACATAGTCGTAACATTGTCCACTCTTTTGATAAAACATTTCAAGAGATAATTTTGTTTCCTCACATAAGAGTCCCCAAAGAAAGTCATACTATTCTATAGCTCAAGGATCCTCATACTCTCATTGTTGGTCAATATTTTAGCAACCAATTGTAATGCATACAGTACACTTCCTTTTTCTTGATACCATATATAAAGAATGCAAATGAAGATGTAAATCCTATTTTTTGCTACCAAATATAAAAATGCAAATGCAAGGTGTAATTCTACATAATGCTCAAATAAATTAATCATAAAATAGCCAACATATCATGTGAAAAAAAACATTTTTTCAATGATTTCCTTTCTAACGTATTGTTTTGTTTAGAAACAATACCGAACTAATCCATACTATTGTCCCTTTAAAAATATCAAATGAATCTTATATGCTTCATAAAATGCATAAGTACTTATATTTCTATGTAAAATTCTTAACATTTCAACTTCCTTATGTGTTCATTTATTATGTAGGGTGTTTTCTATGTTTCACAATATGTTTTTCATAAAACACTCTCTAAACAACCACTTTAGCACACAAATGGATGTAGCCATCCTTAAACTAAATTGTTCATAAAAAATCCCTTTCTAATGATTTTTTCACATTTTTAAATATTAATGATCGATTTTTAACTTTTTAGATATATGAAGCTTATATGGATTGTGATTCAATTTTACATTCAATATAACTCCATAGAAACACCATTTGAACCATAAAAATCCATGAAATTATCATTTTTTTGTAAAATTTCGTATTACAGGTTTTGTGATCTTGATTTTCATTACGTGAATTATTGAAAATGATTGATTATTCTATGAATTCAAAATATATTCAAGCATTTTCAATCATTTTCCATAATAAGAATGAAAGATTCATCATAAAATTTCAATAAAAGATGCTTACACTATAATCCACATATGCACACATCGTATTTTGAAAATGAGAAGTTGCTCATACTCTTTTAAAGTCATTGATGCCTCCTTTGCACTTTCCTATCCCATTCCTCACATCTCATCAAGAATTGGCATCCATTTCTTCTCATCCTCTTAGCCCATATAAACCACATTTATAGCAAAAGAGAAAGAGGAAAAAGAAAGAAAGAAAGAATTTCGATCTTTTCATTTACTAGACCAAATTGTTGTCTATTTTTTGCGATGGGGAGCAAAGAAATCAGGGATTCCATGGCCAAGAGCATGAAGCATGATGTAGAGGATTGGGAAAATCAAAATTTCATGGATTGGAGAGGCGGCGAAAAAAAGGCGGGCCGCTTCGCCCTCTCCCCCCCATTCATCATGTTTTTTGTGACTTGGCTCTCTTAAGCTATATTAGTTACTTAATCTTTAAAATAATGGACTCACTTTCTTGCAATCACACTATCTCGCAAGTGATTTCAGGCTAGATGGAGGGGCAAACAACCTTGGGTTCATGATCGGACTAGATGGGCGACTCTTTGGCATTGAAATCTATTATGTTGACATCTATTCCTTGCTTTTTAGCTTTGGATCGGGTAGTTGCTTCATAATGCCAAACATGCAACCATTAAATGGGGGATCAAATGGACTTCGATTGACAAAAGACACTTGTTTTGGATTCTTGGCATTGAAATGCATCTATGGAAACTTCAACTCCTTGGTATGTGATTGTTCCATTCTTCACCAAAAACGACTCTTTTATGGATCTCCAGCCACTTTTGCACTTAAAAAGCGGCTCTAAAATTCACCTCTCACCTTATTCTTGGACTATGAATAGTAACATTCTCATACTCTAGTCTATGACTATTGGTATCCAAAGTAATGATCACATGCATATTTCTCCTCTTTTACGTAAGTGTTCATCACTGCTCAATACTATTCTATAGATTAGCTATTATTTGCTGCTTTTCCAACACAATTGATGCTAGATCCTCCAAATTCTTTCTTGCCAATGCTCCTTTGTCCCCCACCATAAATATATTATATATATTTCTAATTCTTGGCCTAGAACCCTCATGTCTTTCTACCAAATAAGCTTTAGAATGGGCGCTTTGAAGAATTGACATAGCCAGGTCTACAACACAAGTAGAGTACAAGCTAACTTGCTGACTATATCCAAGAGCTGCATCGATATCGATGCATGCTTGCATTTAAAATGATTGCTTGTAGGTAGAAAGTGATCATCATCCCCTTGATTTAGCATCCAACTTGCCCAGTGGAATCGTCTCACCTTCCACCAAGAAAGTCTAGTGTCCAACGATTGAAATTCATCCTCATGTGCATTACCCAATCTCCAAAAGCTAATGGGTTTGTCCTTTGTTGCCTTAGCATACACCTTACTTGGGGCATCCCTCCATTGATGTCATAGCTCTTTGTGTTCCTCTTGGAATTGTGGTTTGGCACATTGTCTCATATGCTCCAACATACTCTTTTCGCAATGAAAAGGGCAAGGCCTCTCCTTGTAGTGCATCACATTCTTCTTTCCTTTGTTAGAAAATACTATGCACTACCAATGAATTTGCTTGAGTCTCATTAGCCACCATGAACCCAACAAATTGTGCTCTTGGAAACCCACATCGACCCGTCTATTCATTTAGCAAAGTTCCAAAACATGGTTGATCTTTACCTCCATGGGTTGGAGTAACAAATCCCTATTCTATAGATGCAACAAGGCAATGAATTGGAGTTTGGACATGGGGAATTCATGTCAGAGATAGGGCGCTGATAGGCAATGAAAAGTGTAGTCTCCCATCTTGTTTTCTCTTGTTCTATGTGGAAGTTCAATATGTAGGCTGTTAGTCAACATACAATGCATGATGTGCTCATAGGATATTTTGTAATCAAATGAATCATGGATTTATGTAACGTGCAAACAAGGTGCCCTTTCTTTTGTTGTTGCTTGGTGGATGCAATATATCAAAGTTGCTAATGCCCTACATCACAGCTTCATGGAGCTTCTGCCATCTCAAATTGGATGCTTTTCAGATAAAGGCCATCATTGCTAACTTTTGGACCATTTGTGCCCTATATTCAAAGGCTCTAGACATCTTCCACTCTTGCATTCTTGCATGCATGTATTTTTTAGGTTATTATCTACCACTAACAGCCCTCCCTATCATTATTATTACATTCGTTGTTATCTGTTATGGGATGCTACTTGTGCTTTGCTATTCCTTCTATTTTAGATGCCAGTGACCATCTTCAAAGTGACTGTGATCATTATACAGTTGTTTCCTAGTATCTATTGCAAGTTTCCTTCTTTAACAGGATGTGGTCACTATACAATTGTTGTCATGTACCTACTACAGGGTGATGCATTGGATATTCTGCAATCAGGTATTTGCAGGAATTTTGTGGCATGTATGATGTGTTCATTTGATAATCTATAATTGAATGAAACTTCTTTTTTCTTGGAATTTGGGAGTATGCCATGTTTGCAAAAAATAACTAGACATTGCACTAGGATAATTAAGAAAATAGAGGATACAAGGGCCTTGTATACCCATCATAGTTGAGAGTTATGGTTTATCTATATACTATTTTTGTGCCTCGCATGGGCCGATGATCTATATAGAGACTCCAAGTTAGAATTGATGGAAACAAAAGGGTAAGTGCATCTTTCATTACCAAACTGTGCTATCTAACCGATTTTTTTATTTTAATTACAATGTGGATGCCTTATTAGAATAGCAAGAGTAAATTGTGGGTTCAATTGTAGCTTAAACCTCATTTGATTTACCAAGGGTACTGTTAATTACAAAGTGTATTGAGACAATACATTGAAATTAGCTATGTGATAGGACTATCGAGTGGATATGAGAAAACTGTCATTTTTTTGACATGCAGAGAGGCCCTCCCAATATGTAAAACAAGTCCCATTTGGGTGGACTAAAGTAGATCTAAAACCTATAGGATGGATAGTTGAGCAATCATCTAAATGGAAGTTGCAAAAAATAGCTGCCATGGTTGTGTGCAGATGCAAGGCATCTACACATGTGTTGTGTCTCTTCTCCCTCATGGCATGAAGTCATTCTACCCTCCTCAATCGAGATGCATCACAAGGAATATGTAAAGCTAGCGAACAAGCATTTTCCATGACTAAACCCTCCCAAAGGACTACTTTCATGTGCTTCTTGGTCTCTGTAAGTTGTATCTCCCATTGCTTCCTCTCCTCCCTTGCTTTATTTTCCTCTTTGTGTTGCTTCTTCTTGGCTTTGATGGAATCCATCATAGCTTGCTTGATTTGAAGCCTCCCATTCCATCTTTCCTCCTTTTGGCACTACAATTCTAGCTTCTTTGGAAATTTGGCCCTCATGGATTTTATGTACTGATTAGATGTGAGTACAAGCGATTGAGAGTAGTAAATAAATGCCTCTCCATTGACCCTATTAATGACAACATCCTCTCTTAACATATGTAGAAGCTCAAGCAAATTAGAGCTAGTCTGTGTATTGGTTTGAGGCATTGTGCTTGGTTCCAAAGAAGGCCTAGGTGATTGGCTGCCCACAACGATGGTCGACAATACTTCATCAATGTCTCCTCCAAAGTCCTCATGCATGGGGGTGTTGGGAACTTGGCTACAATCAAGGGAGTCTTGGACTAGTATATTACCATCCACATTTGGTGCCGCTTCATCCAATAACACCTCATGAATATCCATATTGAAACATGGCATATGCTCATAGCCCAATACCTCATGGTTTAGTGGCCATATTCTAGTAGCCCCAAGTTCAAGTTTTATGTTTGACTCCAAGCATACAATTGCTAGTGCCCTTGAAGCAACACCAACAAACTTCTCCTTTGATGCTTGGCTAGAGTGCATTCCTAGCTCCCACAAATTTCACTCAATTGTGAAGGAGGACTTGAATAGTTTAAACACTGAGACATCCAAAGGTTGGAGCTTGTGTGAGGTATGGTTTGGAAGAATGATAATATCCTTTGCCTTAGCCTTAACTTCAAGACTTTTGTGGCTACCATACGCATCCACAATAAGTAAATGTCGAGAAGAAGGAGATGGAGGGTTTGGGATAGCCACCATGAAGTGGTCCAACCATGCTTCAATTAGTTGCTTCATCATCCATGGCTTATTTTGCATGGACATTACAACCCCTTCTTCATAGTCCAACAAATAATTTTACATAGCCTTTTACCTTTGAAGATATAGTAGCTCGGTAGTGCATACCCAAGTGCATTCACACAACATAATATAGTTAGCCACTCTCTATTATCGGGATTCATGCCATCAAAAAAGAAATGCGGTCCATCCACTCCAACACATGGCAACCAACCTAATGTGTCTCCCATATTGTCTCTCCCACCTCCTCCCAAGTCCCCTACAAAGATTACTCACATGAAAAGGAGGCAAGCAACAGGACTGAGGATGATATGTTGAAGGCAATTGCAGGTCATGAGGATGGCATGTCCATGAGGGATTGTACTAGGTAGTATGGAATGAGTACAACATCACTGGGGAAGTGGATTGATGGGTTGGACAAAAAAAAGAGGAAGGGTCCAACAACTATGGAGCTATTGTTGTGTGGCTTTGTGGTCTACAAACTGCCTTATTGGGTCGCCTTGGTACATTTGGCCTCTTGCCCAGCATGTTGTATAGGAATTAGACAATGGGATGTGTTTTAAAACACAAAAGAGGAGTCAATCAGAGCAATTGGTGTTAAAGAGCATAGTAGTAAATAAGAGAAGTATGTGTTTAAAAACATAGCACACATATAAATGATAGCAGAGTACTCAATAAAGAGATTGACATTAATGAGTCATGACTACTGATGGAATCCTTGGTTTTATAGGCAAGGAATGGGGTGACCAGACATTCACTTGCTTAAATTTGTTTAACTTTGTTTTATGAATTCAAATGGTAATAGAGTAGCTACGATCGAACGTATAAGATGTGGTATATCGTGATCCTGGAAACAACTCTGCTTGGGAGTTGTTCGTGATCAATTACTGTTGTTGTGTATGAGAAGTGCAGCCAAGAAGCGTAGCTTTTCACGAGTAGAAGAAAGACGTGCCACTGTATTGGGTCGTTGGATGATTCTTTTTTTGGGTGTGTGGTGGATTTTTATTAAAGGTGGGCTTACCTTAATAATTGGGCATTAGAGAGTGTTCCAAAAATGATACTCTTGTGGGGGCCGCTACATTTTCGGCCCCCTTGCACCTAAATAAGCTTTTGAAATTTTACGAGCAGTAATTGTGCAATTGAGCATACACTATCCTAATGTTGAATTGTATTTTATTTTTTGAGTTTGGCTATAACATCGTACATGGTGTCATTGTGAGTGGATCCCGTACACCTGTCAAAGCATCGTGAAGCTTCAAATGTTGGTGGCAAGGCCTTTGGGGCTCCCGGAGTCTGGAAAGGCAAGGATATGTGAGCCTGTGCATATTTTCGTTGAGTATGTATCGATGTCCTTATATCACAATTAAGAGAAAGATAGAGAGGGACATTCGTGTTTCGATAAGCGGTATTGATTAATCGCTTCCGATCTCTTCAACAAAGAAACCTCTTCAAGTGCAGTGTTTAAGGACAATGAGAGGTCCGTTTGTTTCCAAGATGCATTGAAGCAGATCATCAAAGTTAGGCATTTTGGAGTAAAAGTACGTACCGTTAATTGGGATCTGGCTTATTAAAGAATGACAAGGTTGTCTGCTCGGAAGAGAGCAAGCGGCGCGTAAGATCGAGACTGAAGGAGTGGACTGTGGACTGAGAGACAGGATTGAAAAAGACTGTGCGGGAGGTAACAAGTCTGTGTAGAATATTGCACCTGCTGATAGTATAGAATCGTGGATAGTGATGGGCTAGAAAGTCTCTGTGCTAAGTAGCGTCACGTCGTAGCAGTGATAGAAGGAAAAGAAGTGTAGATAGTGTAGAAATAAGTGTCAGTATTGTCAGGTCGTAGCAGTTTAAATAGAAAGTCTCTTATATGCTCAGTAGTGTCAGCAGGTCGTAGCAGTGATAGAAGAAGAAGAAGTGTAGATAGTGTGCCAGTAGACAAACTGTAGGTGTAAGTACTAGAAGGAGCAGCAGGAGCTCCAAGCAGCAGCCATCTCTCTCTCTCTCTCTCTCTCTCTCTCTCTCTCTCTCTCTCTCTCGCTCCGAAGAGATGAATGTTCACCCTGTGAACTACTGCGCTAGCCCAGCTTGTTGCCGTGCGAATCCACATTTCGGGCCGAGGTTCGGCCCGCATGCCCAACACCGTATTCATCACGCCAGCTGCAGCTGCAAACACGGCGGTCATGGCAGCAGCAGCAGCAGCAGCAGTAGTACGTCTTATAGCGGCGGCGGCTACAAGCTTCACATAATCCCCCGCATCAAGCTTCGCCTGTGCTCCCTGCTCTATCTGGTGGGAAAGATGAAGAAATCATGCGGGCGCGCGGTCCTCATGGCCGCGGCCTCTAGCACGAGTACTGATCAGATGTCATCATCTGCATCTAAATTAGCAACTGATCATAACTGTACCATGCGATCAGATCATCATCATCATCATCATCGTGCGGCTCATCACTCCCACTTTCACTGCAGCTCAGCCCCCAAATCGAGCTCCACCTGCTGCGCCCGCGGGCCCTCATCCTCCGCCTCCTCCTCTAGTCGCCACAGCGGTGGCAACAACAAGCTCTCCAGAGGTTTGTCCGCTGCTTATGCCTGCACTGGCCGTGGTGCCAGCTACCCTGACGCCGTTGTTGATTGCATTGAGTACATTAAGAAATCCAGATCAGAATCCTAGATTTATACTATATTAATACCACTTTCCACACCTTGTGTATGCCTTTTGTACAGCTGACAAATGAAACCGTTGTGTTCATCAACACTGAGATCATGCTTGGCGTTTGGGACTGATCTAATTATAGCTAGCTCTTTGTTGTCTATGTTTTCAATCCCAGCTCAAAGGTCAGTGGCCAGTTTTAAATCTACTCTCAGCGGAATATTTGCCCTTACTGTTATATGAGTATGAGAGAGAGAGAGAGAGAGAGAGCTGGACTGTAGCCTGTATCGGTTTGCATTTTCTGTATCAGCAGCACCATGGGGGAAAACACGATTCCCCGCAGGTATAAGCTTCTGATTTCGGAACTGTAAATGATAAAGCCGACATCAACGTGAGACTCGATGTGAGAGATGTTTGATCTTTTGTGGAACTCATAACACCAATATGAGCGTCCATGTGTCTATTAGAGCGATCAGAGGGTTTCTCGAAAAGTTGAGAAACATTTCAAGAAAAGATTTTCAACACGAAGTGACTGTTCACATGAATGAAGTGAGTATCCAATGTTTTTACATGCTTTTTCATCCTTTGATTAGTAGTATCGAAGGAGGCTTCCTCAAAATGACAATTGCAAATAAAGACAGCCCTTTTGTTTCATGCATAAATGAGGAAATTATGTTGTCATTTCTATCCACAACAGCCACACAATATGAAGACTGTCAAATAAGAGAAACCTTTGAGAAATCACTGCGACACATGGCAACCTTCCACATCGGAAAGCTATTGAAACCATATAACAAACTATCTATTCGGGAGTGCTTGGCCAGACTATAATAAGAGGTAAATAGTGAATAAAAGAGAGAACTAGGGGATCACATTGGAATGACCCAATCACAATTGTAACTTTTGATTATTGTTGTACTCTATACATAGCACACTATATTGGTAGAGAGCTTAATGTAGATTTTTTGCAAACAACAAACAATAGACAATCATTTCTTATTTTCTTCATTCCTCCCGAGTCACTAGAATAGAAGCTATAGACTCACTCCTCTTCAAAACTCCAACATGAGTCTTGGCACTTCTCATGCTCAATCAAACTCACCACCTTATGAAGACACAAGCATGAACCCTGAAATCACGCAAGAACCTCATCGAGCAATTTTGGAAAAAATTTTCCACACAATTTCTTCCTTGATGCTATAGACAAACCATACAAGTGTCAATAAATTTAGTAGCACATAGCCAGTCTCCTCAATCAAAATAGATCCCAAAGTCTGGATGAACCCTTCAATAGGCTTCCCACACAAAAGGTCCTTAGCTAGATAGACCATTAGCTATCATGTATGGATGGAGGATTGTAAAGCATCAGAGGGTGGACAAAAATAGATGGCTACAGCTAGTAAAATGGCTGTCATTCATGCCCTCAAGGAGGGCCATGCAAAATGACAAGAGTAGAGCAGCATGCAACATCAGCCGAGTCATGGCACAACTATCTATTCCCACATTAATGTCAAAAAAGAACAACGGAAGATTGTACTCTGCCGGTGCAGGGGGTTGATTGAGGAGTGTCCTATGTAATCTAATATAGTTACATGTTGTTACAAAGGCGAGGTCTAGGCAAGAAGAGAATTCCATTAAGAAGTGGACCATGGAGTCCCATAGATCTTATTCTGAAAAGCGAGTGCTTCCTCGGGCTTTGTGGCGTTGACATTGTAGATCTTAGGGAAGTCGTATTGCCCATGGATGTCGGGATCAAAATCTACTTTTACCCTCCAACTAGGATGTGTTAGATAGGTTGGATCATTTTGCTCAAATGGCAAGGAGCCACAAAACAATATCCATGCATCTACATTGCCATTCTAGACTCTTCTCCTCCATGTAGGGAGGGATTCATAGTCCTTCACCGTGTGGGGTACCTTCTCAACCTTATTTTCCTAGTAGTTTGGAGATTCCGTCTCCCATGCGGTTGGATTCTTCTCTCTTTTGGCGAGCCATCAATCACCAAGTCTTCCTCCCATGGCGATCACTTCCTTTACTACTGGGCATTAGAAAGTGAAATCAAATGGTTGGCGGTGGTTTTCCCATTGCTCCTATACTGATAGCTCCGCGTTCGAGTTCATGGGTGAGCAGTCTTTCTTCAGTGGGATCGGAAGCTCCAGGACTGCAAGTGATTGTGCTTTTGCCCTTTTGCGTTCCTATTCAAGCATTCTAGCTCTTTTCTTTTTAGCCTTTGCTTTCCTTTTTGTTGTGGTATCTTGCTCTTGAGGGGGTTCTGCTTGTGATGAGGGAGGTGGTGGAATCCACTCCTCATCTCGTTGTGCCCCGTCATGGCTTGATCTTGCTTCTCCTTCCTGTGGTTGTTCTTCTTGGGGTCCTAATACGTCAACCATTAGGGGAGTTTTGAGGTCTCGAAAATGCCCTGTAAGGGATCCTAGAGAGAGAAAATATTTTAGGAAGTAAAATCATTTTTAGATTTTTAAAAACTTTTATATTTCGTAAGTAAATAGATAAAAAATTGTTAATAAGTCATTGTCGTGATATTCTCGTGGTCACATCAAACCTAGAAATCTAGGGCGCCATAAAGGTAACAAAGATTGTCATAATGAAGATCTTACTTATCCTCATTAAAGTGAAAACTAATATTCAATTTGAATTTTTTTCGACATTTGATTACTTCCCTCCATTTTCACTCTCTTCTTTCTTTCCCATCCTTACTAGTTTCTTCTTCGTTTTCCTTCTTGTTTCTAATTTGCATACTTTTTCAATCCAATCTTCTAATCACACCCTTAGCTATGGATCGATCATCCAATGATCTATCATCTTCATATTGAGTTGGATAGTGAGTATGAACCAATAAGGAAAAGAACAAAACCCATTACTATTACAAAGTCTACGAAACATATACTCAGGTTTGAAGGAAAGAAGAATCTTGATATTTAATTAGATGGTAGGCTATATCCCAAAGATCTTAGAAAAAATAGCACTCGGCCTTTCTATAATAGCTCTTCATTGTGGAGGTTCATTGGTGATGGTTATAATGGGTTTCTAGGCTATACCCTTAACTTGGTTGCTGAAAAGAATGTCCTCAAATTGGAGAACCATCTTTTATCAAAACATAACAACGAGTTACTGCAGAAGCTAGAGGGCTATGAGTAGAGGATTCATTTGTTGGAGAAACACATCAAATCTTATCAACAAAAGAAAACTATTTTAGGACTTTGAAATTGACAAATGGCTCTTAAAAAATTTGAGACTCTTAAACGACAAGGAGGTGGTTGTAGTAAAAGAATCCAAGCAGTAAGGTATATTTTTTTCCACTTTAAAAATATGAAACATGACTTTGTTTATAATTAATTGTATTGATTTGTGATGTTGATTTTTTTTAGGTCTCTTCTTCAACCAATTGAAGTGAAAGAGATTCTTTGAAAGCATCTCAATTTTATTATCATTTTCTTTCTTCAGTAGTTTCAAAAGGTATTTTGGAGAAGAATAAATTTAAAAAGGCAAAGAAACAATGCTTGGAGTCATTTATAAAGTATCTGAAGGGGAGCTACGGAGCTCTACCCTACGAGACCTACGGACCGCTTATTGATCAAGTGTTTCAAGCCGAGCGGCCATGGCTACCTCTCACATAGCTGATGCGTAATGCCTACCTTATGGGTGTAGTGAGCTTACCTTGATGCTCGATCGAGTTCCCTCCTCTGTCTTGCACTCTGGTAGTTCCACGATCCTTATGGCAAGCTCAAGCAACCTCAAGCCATCTCCATCAAGCTCCATCCTCCATAGCCGTGCAAGAGAAGAGAAGAGAAGAGAAGAAGGGAAGATGAAGAGAGAATATGTGGAGCTTCTTCTCCATGATCCCTCACTCTCACACACTCACTCCCTCACTCCCTCACACTCCCTTAATCCCTCACTCAAGCACAAGCAAGAAGGCAAGAAACAAGAGAAGGAGAAGAAGAAGCTTTGGCCACACACAAGAATGAGCTTCTCATTCACTTTTGAACTTTATATACATGCCTTACTTTTTGGGTGGTCACCCCACTTTTTACATGGCCGGCCATTAGCCTAGGCCCTCTTTTCCTATTTCCCACCATTCTAACTTATCCCATTCCCAACTAATGCATACAATTTGCACAGGAGTGAGCCTGGCACTCTTTTACAAGGATTTGGGAGTGCTTTCACAATTAATGGTGCGCTTTTACTCTTTTCTTTTCTCGAGGCGACATTGAGGCCTTCTGGGGAGGTCGTCATTCCAATTTTTCAAGGTCTGACCTCCATCCGGGGCGCCTTTTCCTTCCCTTGTCCTGTGCCCTTTCAATTATCTCCTTCTTCCATTTTCCCGCTCCTTTACTCCATTTTCTGATCCTCTGTGCTACGGTAAACATTACCCCCCTCCTAGCTGAGTGCCAGTCCCATGGCACTGTGGTGGGGAGTAGTGGAATAGTTGGGGTTGTTGCTAAGTGGAGCTGGTGGGTAGATGACCACAATCAAAAGGTGCTATTGTGAATGAGAGTTGATGGAGTTTGATTAGCGATGACCGGGAGAGATTCCGCCGTGCTTCAGACTTCATGAAGATGCTCAGCATTTATCACACAGTTGTAGCTCCCATTCTGCGACGGCTGTTAAACCTAGGGATCTCTAATCATTTGGAGAAGATGAGGTTTCAAGATCTATGCTCGGGGGGGTCACTCATAAATATATATATATATATATATATATAATGTGAGTTCAAAATAAGGGGTTTTTGAAATACCATTTTTATACATTTTTTACATGCAAAAGGGTGTCATATAAAGGGGTTTCTTACAGATTGAATAGAAAAGGATTATATTTTATTCAAGAAAAATTCACAGATTAGGATATTTATAAATAGGCCATGAACTCACGTTATATAGAGGATACATATATAGTGAACCCCCCGAGGATCTATGCTAATGGTGGATCCATCACTGAGTTTTCCTTCTGCTTGATTCAATTCAATCATGCTAGCCATCAACAGGCAGATGGTCGGCTACATTAAGCATGTTGGTCCATCCCACCATCGAAATACGTAGAAGTTTTTCCCAAAGCTGTTGTAGTGGTGTGTTGTCCAACTCAGAGAAAAATTCTTGGACATTAGCAGATGTTGTGGATGATCTTCTTTAGCTGGGTAGCCATTCACCGAGTCACGATCATAGCCTGGAATAGAAAGTTGTGCACTCCCTAAGGGGTGTATCTGTCTCACAGTGTGGTGTAATTGCATGTGTAGTGGAACTGGGAGATGGGTCTAACCTTGGGTAAGCCCTTGGTAGTGTCCCACACTTGAGGACCCAGTTCGTGTGTTGTTGAAGGTGCAGTGCAAAATTTAGGGTGACAGGTTTGGAAGTCCTACCCTTGATGTGCCCTAAGCGTGAAGTGGGGGAGGGGCTAAGGGTGAACCCTAGATGTAGTGAGCGAAGTGAGCCCTCGTGCTTTTAAAAAAAAAAAGAATTGCATACAAGGAAGGTGTCCTGGCTAATGCCTATCACCTTCAGTCGGATTACAAGGTGGTCGCAAGCATTGGGATAGGAATGCGTGACTTTGTAGATATTCTTTAATAATGGCTAGGCCTTCAGAGGTGTGGATGACAAGAAAGGATGATTGCACCTCGTGAAGCGGGTATCATTTATATCTTCTAAGATTTCTAGGCAAAAGGAGGGAAGCATGGTTGCCCTCATCATTAATCTAGTCATAGCTCTACTATCTATCCCTAGGTTGATGTAAAAAAAGAGTGGAGGGAGGTGGGCTTCCTCAGCTATGGGCCTCTGCATTAGTAGGAACTTGATAAGCCTAAGATAATTATAGGTGGTTAAGAAGGCTGGATCCGGGCAAGAAGAAAAATCCGCGCGAGGAAGTGGTTGATAGATGGGAGGAGATCCTCTAACCTAAAGACTAGGCATTCCTCGAGGATCCGAGCATTAACGTTATATATCTTAGGAAAATCAAAATCCCCATGAATGTTTCGATCATAGTCAACTCCATGCCTATGGGGTAGGGCATGTAGATGGGGTCATTGCGTTCTTTAGGGAGCGAGCTGCAGAAGGCGGTCCAGGCATCAAAATTGGTATCCCAAATCCTCCTCCGCCACTTCGACTGCGCCTCGTAGCCTTGGATGGTTTTGGGAACCCTGTTTACCTTGTCCTGCCAGTAATCTGTAGGCTCTTGCCTCCATCTGGTTATTATGATGCTTCTTTCCTCTATCCATCTATTTGCAAGATCATTAGCCATATCCTTGATCTTGGCTAGAACGCCTAGAGGCAACGCACGGTCCAGAGAGCATGGATAAGCAAATGAAAGCTCAAATGGCCTCGTCTAGAACTCCTGTTCATGCCATATGACCAATTCTTGAGGCCAATTGATAGGATGGGAATCCCCCCGTAGTGGAACTGGCTCTTCAGAAAATTGTCTTGGCAGTGACCGTGCTCTGCGTTGGGCTTCCTCCTTTGCCAATTCCTGTCTTCTTCTTCTGGTTGCCACAATGCGCTCGGGAATGTGGGCATCCTCGGACTCTTCAGCGGGAGGTCTGGTAGAGGCGGACAGGGCATTCTTTCTTGCTCTTCTTCAGCATCTTGCTCAAAGTCCAGACCCTCTTTGACATTTTGCTCGGCCACTACTGGGGCCACTTGTGGTGGTGGTGGTGGGGCTGCTCATGTTCTTTGAACCCAAGTTTCTTAAGCTCAACAGTGGAGAGGCCGGCATGGCGTAGGTAGTAAAATTGCTGCTTTTTTGTGATTCTGTGCCTGTTGGAAGCTCCCGCTCTTGAAGGCCATACCTTAGTGCTCCGGTAGTTAGTTCTAGCTTCCTTCTTACCTTCTCCACTGAATCATTGCCCTCTGCTTGGGTGACATGTAGTACTGTGCTGAGGAAGGCTTGCCTTTGTGTGTTGGCGCATACATCGGCAACTTCTGTCCTAGACTCGGCACGCACTCTCTCGCACTTAGCCACGCCAAGTGTTCCTCTTTCAAAATAATTCTTTTCCCACTCACTGGCTCTCTTGTCCATCTTCATTCTTCCCTCCTCTAGCTCACTTGCCAAGGTGGTCACCACCTGTTGTTGCTCATTTATTAAGAACCAGAGTTGGTTTCTCTCCCTAGATTTCCGAGCTAGCTGTTCTTCAGCAATTTCTTTTGCTTGATTTGCAATGTTGAATCTCTGTTCTGCCTCAACAATTATTTCTAACTTTTCTTGCACAAGCTGATCGTGGCTTTGAATCTCTGCAAGGTGCAATCTTCTTTGTGTGAAGGCCATGGCCATGAGGGCCTCTGTGTCTCCTTTGGCGATCTCCAATGCACCTTGCAGTCATTGTGTCTCATGCTGTAGCCTTTGTGCTTCTGCTGTGGGGATTGTCGACCTTTCCTGTGCTAGGAACTCTATCTCTCTCTCTAGTCTATCTTATTCCTCACGTCCATACCATAGCTGAAAAGCTATGGTATCCTCTTGTTGCTCGCTTTGCTCACCTTCTTGAGCTGCTATCTGTCCATACCTTTCTAGTTTGGGAGTTCTCTGTTCTAGGTCATCATATTGCTGCACTAGTAACTTTAAGCTTTGTTGCTCTGCCACCAGGTTTTGCTCTTCATCTTCCAGCCTTTGTCTTAGGCCGCTCTCATTGTCTTGGGCTTCCTTTGTTTTTGCTTCCAGTTGATCTTGTAGTGCTTTCACCTCCCTTTTTCGGTTGGCTCCTTGCTTTGAAACTTCTAGCCTTAAGGCTACCGAAGTTTCCTTTTCTTTTTCTAACTCCACCAGGGCCACCTTCTTTTCTTCTTTTGCCTTGTCCAATTGCGCTAGAAGCTCAACCACATAAGCGTCATACTCCGCACCAGGTGGCATGGGAGTAGGGGTTGTAGTGGTTGACGCCTCTAGATTTTGTTGTTTTGGATCTTTCCTGGACTCGGCATCTACGGCAACAGGTCTTTTCACTCCGGTTTCCAGTACAATCTCAGCCACTTTACTGACAAGCATCTGCATCATGCTCATCATTTGGGCCGTGTCTAGAGAGGGCGTGGGTTGCGGGGCGGTTGTGGTGTCGGTTGGCATTGACACGAAGGAGGAAGGCAGGGGGTGCAGCAGGGACTTGCCCTTGCCTACAATCACTGGGGCCACTTCCACACTGCCACTTGCTTCAGCCTCATGGCGGGGACTCAAAGGGTCAATCTCTCCTCCCCCATGGGTTTCTTCAATAGATCTACGAGTGGCCTCTGCCAACTCAGCCAGTTCTTTCATCCTTAGCTCATTGGCTTTCTCCTCCGCCCTTCTTTGCCTCTCTTTTTCTGCCCTTTTTGATTCTGCTCTAACTCTTTTGAGTTCTTCCTCTTCATTTTTCTCATGGATGGAAGAAGGCCTTCAATCCCATGAAATCTTCAAGGGGAAGAGTCTTGAGTTGATGGCTGCCAATGGCTCGTGGGGCAAGAAATTGAAGATTATTCAAGAGAGCCATGGCTGCCATTGATGTTGTGCCAAGATCAAAGATCTCGATCAAGAGGGTTGAATCTTGCTCAGATGATTGCCAAGAAACTAAGGAATGAAGCTGGAGGTCAGTGCTAAGTGCTAGAGTAGGAGGAGAAGGACCAGATCACTCCTCATATGGTGACATATTATGAATCAAGACTGTAGGTGTTCTATTCATAATGTGAACTACAGTATGCACTGCTTCTGCCCAATATGACAATGGCATGTTCATTTGGTTCATCATTGCCCTTGCAACCTCTGCAATAATCCGATTCTTCCTTTCAGTCACACCATTTTGTTGAGGTGTATACCTGCATGTCAATTGCCTTTTGATACCACGCTCTCTCAAGAAGTCACAAAACTCATATGACATGTACTCTCCACCATTATCTCACCTCAAACATTTTATGTAGCATCCAAACTGCTTTTCAGCCCCATAGATTTAAATTCCAAGAACTTTTCAAATGCTTCACTTTTATGCTGCATAAAGTACACCCAAGTCATCCTGTTGAAATCATCAATGAAAGTGATATAGAATCTATATTTTCCACTCATGGAAACATTCTGACATGGGCCCCAAATATCTGAGTGTATTATTTCCAAAGGATAGCTGCTTATTCTTTCCCTCTTTGGAAATGGAAATCTGGACTGCTTGCCAAATTGACAAGCCTCACATACATGATCAAATTTCACATATCCTAAATGCGGTAAACCACGGACTATCTGTTTTGATTGCATTTGCTTCAATCTTTGCAAATTAACATGACCAATCCGTCTATGCCATAATTCCACATCCTTATCTTGCCCATGTCCTCTCTCAACATACATAGAGTTTTGAATCACACTGGAGTACCTGCATCCAAAGCCAACAATCTCCCTTTCTTTCTACCATGAGCAATCACCCTGCCAGTTCTCCCATTATGGAACTCTTCAATGAAACACCCAAACTTATTGAATCTCACCTGCAATCCTTGATTTGTCATTTGACCAACCAATGCTAGGTTCTTAGTTACTGTGGGCACATAAAGTACATCACCAAGCTTGTTCTCAATCCCATCTTTAGTAACAAGTGGCACACTACCAATATGAGTAATTTTGTGTAAAGTATCATCATCAGTGGCAACATATTCATCATTCTGCACTTGCTCCTTGCTATCAAACCACTCAGCATGATGAGTCATGTGGTTTGTAGCTCCTGAATCCAAAAGCCAGTCATTCTCACGAGGAGGATGAGTCATGCTCCCAAGCACATGCTCCATAGCAAATAAATGACTTCTAGGCGATCCACCTCTAGGTCCATAACCTGTACCACCATAAGTTCCTACAGAGTGGCCATATTGGGTCCTTCCACGACCCCTAGACATAGCATTCTGTTTTTTATAACAATCCCTCTCAAAGTGACCAAAATGCCCACAATAATGAAAACTGCCATCTCTTTGTGGAGAAGGACTAGACCGTCCTCTACCTCTAGGGAAAGATGTTCAAAGAGGAGAGAGAGACAAGGAAAAACACCATATCCATGAGCCTTCAGGCTCTCAATCTCATTTCTTCATGTTCCACACAATAAACTGAAAAGCACACACTCAACAAGATAAAGTGACCTAGTGTAAATGTAGACTAGACGGACTAACTCTAGTCGGGTCACTAACTGACTACTAACCCGACTTATTTAATGTAGTCACATGTAGAAAGTTGTACACTCTAGCTATCATAGATGTCGATCATAGATAAAGGCACACTGATGGTGAGCTTGATTTCTAACACTCCCCTCAATCTCAAAAACAAAACTCAAATCATCTGCATCACTCCAAGTAGCTATCTAAAGTGAATGAACTTATCTTTACCAAGTGATTTGGTAAAGATGTATGCTACCTAGTCTTCAGTCTTCACATGCTCCAAGTCAATCTGATCTGCTAAAACCATTTCCCTGATGAAATGGTAGTGAACCTCAATGTGTTTTGATCTTGCATGATAAACAGGATTGCTTGCTAACATAACACTGCTCAAATTGTCACAGTACAGCTTGACTTTGCTGTCCAAGTGTACTCCCAAGTCATTCAGCAACTTCTGTAACCACTTAGCTTCAC
Source organism: Lygodium microphyllum (assembly GCF_053477565.2). Lineage (NCBI taxonomy): Eukaryota > Viridiplantae > Streptophyta > Polypodiopsida > Schizaeales > Lygodiaceae > Lygodium > Lygodium microphyllum. Next base: position 110,695,216 of record NC_141164.1, read on the forward strand.
AGGCCGCTAAGGCCGCACCACGATACTCTGCTTCCGTACTAGATAATGCAACTGTAGGCTATTTCTTACTCTGCCAATTGATCATGCTACTTCCCAATCCAAATGTATAGCCGCGCTGGTTGACCTCCTGTCATACGTGCAACCAGCCCAGTCAGCATCAGTGTACCCCATCAAGTCAAGGGGTTTCCCATATGTATAAAACAGTCCATGATCTGTGGTACTCTTTACATATCTCAGAATTCTTCTAACTGCATCCAAGTGTGGTTTGCGAGGCTTCTACATGAACTGATTGATTAGCCCCATAGCATAACTCAATTCAGGTCTAGTGATCATGAGATAGATCAAGCTGCCTACCATCTGTCTATACATAGTAACATTCTCAATCTCTATCCCAACATCAATCTGCAACTTGACATTCTACTCCAAAGGCGTATCCATAGGCTTGCAATTAGCCATACCATATTTCTGTAACATGTCATGAGCATATTGCTTCTGTAGCAGCCATATGCCTTGAGGTGTAGAGACAACCTCAATCCCCAAAAAGTATTTCAGATCTCCAAGGTCCTTGACCTTAAATTTAGCCTGTAAACATGTCTTTATTTCAGCAATCCCATTTTCATCATCTCCTGTAACGATTAAGTCATCAACATAGCCAACTAGGAAAACATAGCCATTATCTATCTTTTTCACAAACAGACTATGATCAGCATCTCCCAATCGAAAACCATGTTGCTGTAAATAACTGCTGATGCAAGCATTCCATGCTCTGGGTGCCTATTTCAGCCCATATAATGCCTTTTTTAGCCGACATACATGTACTGGAAATTCTGGATGTACATAGCCTTCAGGTTGTTCCATGTAAACCTCTTCCTGTAATTCTCCATTGAGAAATGCATTCTTTACATCCATCTGCCATAGTTTCCAGCCTCTAGCTCTGCTGTCAAAGCAATCACAGTTCTAACTGTAGCCATCTTTGCTACAGGGCTGAAAGTCTCCTGATAATCAAGACCATACTGCTGCGCATACCCTTTTGCAACCAGCCTGGCCTTTTACATTTTACCTTATATACCCACTTGCATCCAATAGGTGTTTTGCCCTCAGGCAACTGTACCAAATCCCATGTACCATTTTCAGCCAAAGCTGAATTTTCCTCATCCATAGGAGCACGCCAATTCTCATCTGCAACTGCCTCATCAAACTTACTTGGTTCTCTAAAACCTGTTACTTTCGTCATATAAGCATAATGACGGGCTGAATATCCAGTGTAAGTATACCTGTCAACAGGTCGTCTGACCCTCTCTGATCTCCTGAGCTGTGGCTCACTGTGAGCTTGCCTCTCATGAGGTGGCACATAACGGCTCTGCCTAGCACCTGGCGTCATAACAGACGGAATCCCTAATTCACTGTCTAAGCTGTCACTGCTAGATGAATCATAACCTGCAGTGAGTGGACCTGTTACATCTTCAAAAACCTTTTCTTTTCCCTTATCTGTTCTCCCCCTCACTATAGATGCAGTAGTGCGACTCCGTAACCGTCCTGTCCAAGGACTCACTATAGATGATACATCACCTGTCTGACCACTCATGGAAGTACTCTCTGCAGGAGTATTTTTAGCATGACTCATACTGGGTGAGCCATCAGTAGGCACTACCACAGGATTCCCATACCAGGATGCTAACTCATCAAATACCACATCTCTACTTATGAGTGTCTCATGCATATAAGGTACATAACACTTATAAGCTTTCCGTTCCTGTGCATATCCTATAAACACACTTTTCACTGCCTTAGGATCCAAGTTCTTCCTCTTCTCATCCGGTATATGCACATATGCAATGCTGCCAAATACCTTCAAGTCTGAAATATCAGGTTTATGACCATATAGCCGTTCATATGGAGTGACATCATGAATCCCTACTGTAGGGGTTCGATTCAGCACATATATAGCAGTCTCCACTGCTTCAACCCAATAACCATTTGGCAGACATTTTTCATTCAGCATAGCTCTAGCTGACTCCATCAAAACCATGTTTTTCCTCTCTGCAACACTGTTTTGCTGCGGTGTATAACTGCATGTGAGCTATCTTTTGATCCCATGTTTAGCAAGATACCTGTCAAAGTAGTTTGAGACATATTCACCTCCTCCATTTGATGTCAAACATGATATGTAATAGCCCAATTCATTTTCAACATGTTTCTTGAAGTCTTTGAATGCATCAAACACATCATCCTATTGCTTCAAGATATAAAGCCAAGTGTACCTGCTGAAATCCTCAATAAATGAGACATAATACCATGCACCACCAAAAGAAGCATTATGTGAAGGACCCCACACATCAGAGTGCACCAACTGTAAAGGCCTAGTGCTGTTTTTTACATGTCTCGTGAAAGGAAACCGTGCCTGCTTCCCAAACTGACATGCAGGGCATACATGACCAAAATCATTATACTTGAATTTAGGTAATCCAAGTACTACTTCTTTCTGTTGCATGGATTTCAGCTTTTGCACATTGACATGTCTGATCTGCTTGTGCCAAATCTCTACATCCCGAATGGCACTCTCATCATGTGCAAACATGGCTGCCTTGAGTCCCGAAATGGTCGCATCCAATGTAAACATCCTGCTATCCCGTCTGCCCTTGGCAATTAACTTGTAGCCATTTCCATACTCCTCAATGAAACACCCATCTTTGTTGAACCTCACTTGCAAATTCTGTTCTGCCATTTGACCCACAGACAATAGATTCTTTGTTATGGTTGGTACATGTAATACATCATGTAGGCCTTTCTTCTTGCCATCAGGCATCATAAGAGGAACAATCTCTTTATGCTTTATGTCATGTTGGGTGTCATCCCCAGTACATACATGACCATGTGTACTTCCAACCATCTCATCAAACCACTCTCCATGTGGGGTCATGTGGTTTGACGCTCCAGAGTCAATGTACCATCTGTCATCTCTATCATGTCTCGATGCATTTTTAGATACATGCTGCATGGCAAAGAGTCTATCAACTGGCTCATCATGAGCACCACTAGAAGATGCATAGTGCCCATGCTGTCTGCCCTTTGCCTTCATATCTCCCTGCTTCTTGTAACAATCCTTTGCAATATGCCCATACCGGCCACAATAATGGCAGTCCTTGTCCTTGTTGGACTGATCAGACGACTACCATGAACCAGATCCACCACCTCTACCTCGGGGTGATCTCCCCCTACCTTTAAACCCACCAGATCCACGCTGGCCTTGTGTATTTGCACCATGCCAATTACTCTGCTGCTGCTGTTGTCCATAAGTATTGCGAGTGTCACCACGACCTCGAAATGAACCACGACCTCTAGATCCTCTGCCACGCTGGCTAGAGTATAACATAGTGTCTCTACTCTGAGATGCACTAGAACCTGTATTCAAACCAAGTTTGACTTCCTCATGCAGCAACAAAGCAACTAGCTCTTCCCAGCTAGGGGGCTCTTCTCTTACAGAAATGGAAGTGTCAAAATCTTTGTACTCTTTGCCTAAGCCATTCAAGGCAACAGCAATCATATCATCTTTTGATACACTTGAGCCAATAGTAGCAAGTTGATCAGCTATGGTTTTAATCTCCGTGGTATACGTCTGGATGCTCTTGCATTCCTAGACATGTTGTTGAACTGCTGTTTCAACTGGATCTTTCTTGCATGTGTCATGGTTCCATAATTTTTCATCAGTATGTCCCAAGCATCCTTCGGAGTCTCACATCCAGTGATTTGAATTACCATAGCATCAGATATACATAAGGAAAACTAATGCAACAACTTGCATGCTCTTTCATTCCATAGCCTGTAGGCTCTTTTGTGTTCATTTGTTGGATTGTGTGCAGGCAACTCAGGAGCAACTTCATCTCCTGTACATAAATCCCAATAACCTCTACCAACCAGAAAGTTTTTCATTCTGAATTTCCATAATGCAAAGTTCTTATTATCCAACTTCTCTCCAACTATCTGAGTGATATTGTCAGTCCCATGTGCATTAGCCATGATGCAATAGACTGTCTATCAAGTGCCGACTCCCTGCAGTCCAATAAGTATAACTGACTAAGTTCAGTCCATAACAGTTTATGACAGTTTTCTGCACTAAATTGCAGAAAAAAACCAGCGTATTTCAGCCCACTGACACCCCAAAACAACCCACAAACAAGTGGTCTCAACTGTTGTAGATATAACTGTCAATACATAAGCTATGTGTTTGCTTCAGCTTAAGCTTCTGTAGCCTCACTACCAGGGTACATACATGCAGTCTGAAAATTGTAAACTATGAGTAACTAGTAGCAATTTCAAGTCCAAAACTGAGTGGTAATCATGTCATACATGTTCCAAAATCTCCCAGGTAGCTGCTAGTACATTTGGCAGTCAAGACATGAGCATAAAGGCACAGAACAGTGCATAACCAGCACCTACAAGTGTCAACAAATTCAGTTGCAGGTTGCAGTCAACCAAAATTCAGCGTAACAAGCTCCAAACCACTTCAAAGTGTCTTCAATCCAAATCATACATTTGCTCCAGTATGACAAGGTCAATGCATGATTATGTAGTGACCATAGACTGTCTGTCTCTAATGAGCAAAGTCATACATTACTTCTGCAACTTGTACTCAGCCAACAAGACAAGATTGCATTTGCTTTAGCTCCAAAAATTTCAGCATTCAGTAGCACTTAATGCTTTTCTCAACCCATAAACATTCTGACATACACATGTCAGTACATACATCTCATAGATGTCACCAAATATCACACTATGCTTCAGTAAGGAACAAATGCTTGCTATCCACATTAAATGACAGTCTGAAATGCTCCAGATCTGAGTATTTCAATTACAAAAATTAGCTTGCAATGGATCACAACAAGTATATATGATCTCCAGCATATATTTATGCTCCAAGAGTGCTTTTGGGCTTGTCAGAGAGCTTCCAAAGCTCTTCAATGTGTTGCATATACCATGTATACTGTGTATACAGCAGTGCTGCCCTTTTTTCCAGATCTTCCCACTCTGATCTCAGCTCATGTTAGAGCTTAAGGTCAAGCATTTGCCTCTTGCCATCTTAAAACACTTCATACCTGTCATAATCAAGCATTTGATGACCAAATGCACCAGCATTTGATGAAGTGCAGCCCAACAACTGAGAGCAGGAAATAGGCACAGTTCACGCAGATCTGTCCTCTACTCCAGCAGCTCTGTTTGCAAAGTTTGATGCTGATGGAGCACACACTAGCGCTCAATACACCCTTCACAAGGCTCTGAATAAGCCACAACCTGCAGCTTGACCCATAGAGTAGGTAATCACTCAGTGCATACCTTCAGCTTACAATGGCATTCAGCCTGTTTGAGAAAATGACACAAGTCTTCAACTGTAGATCATCGTCACTCCTTCTTGCTCCAAGAGGTCCACCAAGTAAGGCTCTGATACCATGTTCAAAGAGGAGAGAGAGATAGGGAAAAACACCATATCCATGAGCCTTCAGGCTCTCAAGCTCATTTCTTCATGTTCCACACAATAAACTGAAAAGCACACACTCAACAAGATAAAGTGACCTAGTGTAAATGTAGACTAGACGGACTAACTCTAGTCAGGTCACTAACTGACTACTAACCCGACTTATTTAATGTAGTCACATGTAGACAGTTGTACACTCTAGCTATCATAGATGTCGGTCATAGATGAAGGCACACTGACGGTGAGCTTGATTTTTAACAAAATATCTCCCCCTACCTCTATGCATGAAGTCACCACGACCAAAGTTGCCTCTTCCACGAGCAAAACCATAATTACTACGACCAGGTGAAGAGCCTCTAGCTCTAGATGAGCTGCCACGACCTCTCTGGTGATAGAAAACACTATCTCCACCTGCATTTTTGCCACTGCTAGATGCATTCAATCCCAACTTGATTTCTTCTATAAGTAGCAATCCAATAAGCTCCTCAAAGTCAGGCATAGAGCCTCCCCTAACGGAAATAGAGGTATCCAAAGATTTAAAAGCTGGTCCAAGCCCATTTAGTGTCATTGACACTAAATCATCATCATCAACAGGTGCATTAATGGATGCAAGGTCTTCTGCAATTTGCTTGATTTCTGCCACATAGTCACTGATACTGCGATTGCCTCTCCATGCACCATGTAATCTCTGCTTAAGTTGTATCTTACGAGCCTCTGTACATGTTCCACACATTTTTTCTATGATTTCCCATGCCTCCTTACAAGTACTTGCCTTTTTTATATGAGGAATCAATGTTTCTGAAATACATATGGAGATCCGATGCAAAACCTTCCTATTCTTTCCAGTCCAACCCTTGTATGCTTTCTTTTGCTCTTCAGTTGGATGTTCGAGAACTTCTGGACATTCATCATCACCCGTTATGAGATCCCATAGACCTCTACCCATCAAAAAATTCTCCATCCTGTAGGACCAAACACTATAGTTGTCTTTGGTCAATTTTCCCCCCACAATCTGAGTGATCTGTGCCGTGTCAGACATTATGACTGCTGCAAATTCAGAAGAAAACAACAATACAATCTATCTAGAAATGGTATTCAGCAATATGACTGTCATACATGTGTCCAAAAACTGTCATATACATCCATCTGCTATAAGATCAAGTAAGAGCCTCAAAAGTTAAAGAGTGAGAGTAGGCCAGCCAATGCTTTGGCTGTGTGACTGTTCACAATATGAAAATTATGTCACTACATCTTTCTCTTGCATTTCCTCTACTTCTGCACAGAAATCTTCTCAAATTCTGCAACCAACTCAGCTGCAACATTCTCAAAAGGCTCCCATGTAGGTTTTTCTGTATCAGCCCATCTCACCAAATACTCCACTTTACCATTCTCTTCTCTCTTCTCCAAAATTTTTCCTACAATGCCATACTCCAATCCTGCAAACGCTATGCCCAAACCACTGCTGTAAAGGCCTCTGAAGATAACTCAGCACTAGTAGTTGCAACCTTGCATGAAGTAGTTCCCTCAGCTATAAACCCTTCTTTGACATCTGCACATTCCTTTAGAAGTACAGCAACCTGCATTTGGAAATCAAAAGACTCTTTGTTTGTAATTGCCAGATCACGCTCTCTTTTCCTCAGCATTTGAATCGATTGTATCCATCATAACCATCACCACAAAGCCCGAATTAATCAATTATGCTGGCAACAAGGTCATGTAGGCCCGTCTGAACGGGATTTTCTTCCGAAAGGCTATTTGGTTAAAAGCTTCTTATGCCAATCTTCAAAGCACGGCCAGATTAGACATCAAGAAGCTAAACGATCTTCAGCTATCGCGTTCTGAATCAGTAATCAGAATCTTTTTTCTATATTTGCATTCGTCTATTTTAGAACCGTTTTGTGAACATCACAAGTGGAAATCTCACAACTAGGCTCGCGATTTGATGCTCTGCAAAAGTGAAACCGGAAAGAAACTTCCTGACTTCGAATGTGAACTACTATCACTGTACTGCGCACTGTCATTCCATTCACTCGGAGGTTTTCACCGTGGAGCAAAAGCATGTGCACCACCAGTGCCAGCGTCAGTCCGGATAGCAAACCTGACAATGGCCCCAGACTGTTTGTGTCCCATACCATCTGCAACTAGTCTAAAGCAGTATGATTGGAACCGTAAACAGATAATCGCTCTTTCAGTCTCTCTGAATTGGGAACACTTATGGGGATTCTATCAACTGAGAGTTGTGAATTCTTTTACGATCCTTATGTAAATATCAGCAATGCTGGAAAAATCAAGAAAGCCTTTCTCTGATCAAAAGTGCTACTAGCACTTGCAGACAAGCCCCCTCCTGGAGTGGCGCAAAACCTTTCAGCCAAAATGAAGGAAAGCCCGTGCCTCCTCCATTGATCTGTGTTACAATTGGGAATTATACTAGACAGGCCCCTCCTTTGGCTTCCAGAAAACCCTCAATTCGAGCTCAATAGCCCACAAATTCGAGCCCCAATAGCTCTTCCAATTAATGTACCTGCTTTGAGTGGTTTAGATAGGGATTTGTACCTCATTTAATGACGGACAGCAAGCTTTCAATCTGATGTAGACCTCAATTTGATGTGCTCCTCGCATCAATCCTTCACTCCCGCTATGATACCAAATGAAAGTAGATGAGAGATTTGATGGGGATGCAACATAAGGTGGTTGAGACAAGGAGAGGCTCAAGCTTTCTTCATTCTCTTCTTCTTCACTATTCTCCCACCATATCTCCAAAAAAGTCCACACACTAAAATGGTATCCTCAAAAGATAGATACCCCCAAACTTAAGGACACTTTACATACAACAATATGATAAGGCTTAGACTATGCCTTAGACTTTGGCTTATTTCTCAACACATTAGTGCGTTGTATCTGTAACCTGAGAAAAGGGCATGGACCATTTTAGCTTTCATCCTTATCGTAGGGTCTAGAATGTCAGCCAAACTGATTCCATCCACTGTGTGCATGTCCTCTTTTTTGACTCCCATCATGGCATACACATCTCTTTTTGGGAGCCTCTCCTTCTTGGATACAAGCCCTAGGGCTTTCTCGACAATAGCTGCATTAAGGGGCACTTGCACCCTTCTTTCCTGGTCATTAGTCCTTATTGTGACTGTGCCACAGCTCCTTCCTTCATCAAAGCTCCTTAAGAAGTCAGCGCACATGCTGTAATCTACAGCCTGTCGACCTTTTCCACGTACTTTCAAAGGTTGCATTTGTCCACCAACTCCTTCACGGCCAACTCTTCCAGGATGGCTTCATCTAAATTCATGGTATGCTTGAACGTGAACTGGCTAAATTCACGTGTCTCAACGCTAATTCCATACTTTGTCACCTCCTCTTCAGTGAATGGAAGTTTACTCTGTCCTGCCATGATAGGTGCCTATCATTACACCATGCCAACATTAGCATTATGAATTGACTCATCACTAACAAAAACCCAAGAAGGAATGCATGTGACAATTTGCCGTGCTGATTCAGAGGCTCCCCCCCCTTTCCTTAAGTTTTAAGGGAATCCTTCCTAGGATTAGCGAGGGGAGAAGGAGGGCTCGCATGGACTGTGTGGGGCGAGTTACTTGGCCAATAGCCAAGTATAGAGGTTAGGGTTATATTCGAGCTGGGCATGACAATCAAGTTCACGTGGTCATATGGAAGCTTGGGTGATATAGGTCAAGACATCATGAAAGATGTCCCTCGGAGTTGAGGCGACTAGCAATGTGCAACTCCTATTCTGTGAGGAATTGGTCAATGTAAGGGTGGGCCAACACCTGGTCATCTAAGTGTATGTTGCATGTAATGGCCAAAACCCTAAATGAAAGAGGTGCCACATAAGTAGGGTCGTGTTCAATTGTTTTGATTGCCCTTCTTTGCTCGGCATTGGTCATGATGTGGTAGCCTTTTTTCTCCCATTGGAGTCCCAATGCATACCACAGTTGTAAGAATGAAGAAGCAGAGCTGGCTAGCTGTGTGAGCTCCTCCAATTCTTGTTCAGGTGTAGAGCGAGTAGGCTTGCGGTAAGAGGTAATTAGTCTTCTAAGAACAGCTTTCTCCTTTGAGATTTCTCCATTAGTGATTAATTCGGCGGCAATTTTGGGAAATTTGATGGTCATAAACTCGTAGTCTTCCCAAGTGCATGGCAACGCACGAACATCAAAAGCAAGGAGTTCATCAAGAAGTCCTAAGTCAAGCCTCTCATCGCTCCTTAACGAATGTGGTGAAGGTGTTGTCTAACTCCTTGATGCATGTCACTACGTCATCTCCCGAGGTCTCATCAAGATCCTTGGCCACTGAAAGAAAAGATCGTCTTGCATACAAAGGCCTAAGACCTACTGGTGGTGATGGTGCAATTGGGCTGGACAGTGGGGACTCCATTGATGACATCACAGGTGGGACATTGCACTCAGGAGCACTTTGAGATGCTGCAGGGGGCTCCAGTGGCATAGGAGGTGTGCTTCATTCTATCTAATCCGGCATGGGGACACTCGACTCCTCTAACTTGGATAAATTTGGGGCATTTAGCTTTGGACGATTAATGAGTTGGGATTCATTAATCACAACCAGTGTTGGTCCAGCTTGCTTTGCAGCCTGGGCTCCGTATGTGCAAGACTCTCTAGCTGGAGTGAGGTTGCTTAGAGTTGAGCCTCTTGAGTGTCCACTCAAGCACCCATATCCAGGGTTTCCCCTCATAGTATCCTTGTGCTCGCAAGAGATCTTTAGGGATCCATCGCAGCATCGTAGTGCGCCTATGTCAATAGCATCTAAGCGGCCTCTTAGGCTGTGAGACTGATAGTTTTTGCGTTTAGAAGCACATTTTTGCGATTTACAAGGAGGTGGCCCTTGTCGTTTTGGCACCCATATGAGCATGGACTCTTTGGCCTTATGAATGGCCTTGGTGGGCTTGGTTCTAGCAGTTTGAGCGTGGGGTGAGATATCACAGCCCTTCTCCCTAGGCTTGGTCATGGGCGTGGCCTTAGGGGTCTCTGTCGGTGGCTCTACAATTGTAGAAGGCTCAAGATAACCCTTGCTAAAAGTAGTCACTATGCGCACATTGCCTATAGCAAGATGGATGCGATCTAGGTTATAGTCCACATTGCAATCCGTCTGCTTTTTAAAAGTGCGACCTAGTAGTGACTTATTACCGGCCCCTTTAGTGTTTGGTAATACATAAAAGAAGGCTGGTACACTTTCAGACTCGATAGAGATGGACACTTTGCATTTTCCTAAGAATGAGTAAGTGTTGCCCCCGAATGGGCTCAGTTTAGCATTTGTAGGCTGTAATTTAGGTTGACCAATGCATGTTCAATGGTCATGCATCAAGATATTATAGTCCACACCTTCGTCGATCAAGGCATCAAAGGAATACGTCCGTTCTGTGGTGACCGTGATTCGTAGGTAGGTGGGTGCCACTACTTCTTCATCTTGATCTATCAGTTCGGTAATTGTGGCCATGCAGACGTTGACAGGGGCTTCAAGCATAGGTGACTCGTGCAACGGATGGGAAGGAGGATAGTACTTTTTCATGCGACTACCATTGAAGAAGCCTATTCCTTCATCTTCGAGCGTCTCCAACTCAACATTGCCTATTCCACTAATTGTACATACTCGGAAAGATCCTAGTCCTCGAAATTTCATTTTCTATTTGTGACCCTTCACAGAGTATAGTAGAACGAGGTCCCCCTAATCAAAGTTGCACTGTTTGACATGCTTGTCAAACCACATCTTTCTTCGTGCCTTCTCACAAATGAGAGCGTGGGTGGCCAAGAGTTGAGTCTCTGTGAGACGCTCTAACTCCACCAAGCAGTTGGTCCAAGCCTCTCTTCCCTCCCAATGCTCCTGAGCTGCTATCCTTAAGCTAGGGACAAAGAACTCTAAGGGTAGAATGGCCTTTGTTCCATAAGTAAGCCTAAAGGGCGTCTGTCCTACAGCCATCTTATAAGCTGTACGATAGGCCCACAAGGCCGCCATCAATTTGTTATCCCAATCACTTCGTGATGTGGATACTATTTTAGTAAGCACGTTGACTAGGATTTTATTCGTGGATTCTGCTTGGCCATTTGCTTGAGGGTAGAAGGGTGAGGACCTTCTATGAATTATTAGGAAGGTCGAGAGCAGGTGGGATATCACTTCATTAATGAAGTGTGTGCCCTGATCACTTACTAGTCCAATTGAACAACCAAAACGTGAAAAGACCTGCTCCCACAAGAACTTCGTAGTGGTTCTAGCATCGTTCCTCCTAGTGGCTCTTGCCTCTACCCACTTCGTCAAGTAATCAGTTGCAACAATGATGTAGCATGCCTGGGAGTACTGTGCCGCAGGACTGATAGGTTCGATGAAGTCAATGCCCCATTTTTTGAAGGGCTGTCGTGCTATTACGGGGGTCAACTCCATCTTATCCTTGCGCATGGGCACCTTAGTCCTCTGGTACTCATCGCAATGTTTTACAAATTTAGGAGCATCACGGAATAGGGTGGGCCACCATAGTTGGGATTGTAGCACCTTACGGGCTATTGTGTCCCCGCTAAAGTGTCCTCCAGCTATTGCACCATGCACTTATCTCAATACATCGTGGATTTCATGCTCACACACACATCTACGCAACAAACTGTCTTGTCCTAGCCTATAGAGTTGGCCGACGATCAGTTCGTATGACTGGATCTTTAAGATAAGTCTCCTTAGCCTGGCTTTCTCAATAGGTCTCTCAGGCAGACCGTTCTCTAGCACTTGAACTATATCATCGGCCCAATATGGCATCAAATCGGCCCTAAACAAGTCTCTTTCGTTAGACAGGCCAAAGACGTGAGCGTCCGCTAGGTCGTCAGGTATGCCTTGTCTAGCAGCTTCTCCTATGGTGTAACGTGTCCACCTATTCGCTTTTAGGACACTTCTTAGTAGCCCATCGGGAAGAGGGTCTAGAAAGCTCCGTCCGGCACTCCCATGGAATGTTACGGGGTTTGTGATCTAGATCTTTCTGATTCTGCCACGTAGTGGAAGTATTCCAATCGTTCCCACTTAGGACAGTCCTGAATTAGGGTTATCCTAGTGGTTAAACTCCTAGAACGGCAGCTAGCGTCAAACCCCAGGCGAACTACTTTACGCAGAAACGTCAGGGTCAAAGCGGATTCATGCTGCACTTGGTTCATGGAGAATGGGAAACGAGAGGGATGCAAAGCTCGACCTCTCTGCCCATAAGGCATAGTCCCATTCCATTCCCCTAAAACATCATAAATCGGGATTCTAGCAACCTAAACTCTAGGTCAGCATTGGCTGCTGTTCATTCCCTTTGAGAAAAGTTTCTTGCTATCCATTTTGCTTGAGAAAAGTTCCTGACCAACCGGGACCACCCATCCGTAGGACGGACCCATGGCCACATCCACTGCACTTTCCTCAGGGTTGCTTTAGTTGTCTAATTACCTACCACATTTAGTTGCACACGTATAAAACAACTCCCTTAATTAACCAGTTAGACACAGGTTCCTTCACGTAATCTTAGCACTTGACATAGAAAAACAATGTCAAACAAGTTTCTTTTCAACAGGTTATCTTATTTATCTTTGGAATACATCCATATAATCCAGCCCCTAGGCTAATCCATAATCCGCCCGAAGGCTATCCAGCAATCCACAGGGATTATTAATCCAAGATTCCACCCGTAGACTAGTATGCGAGCCTCGAGATCCAATCCTAAGTCACGTTGGCCTCTTGTGCAGGGCTCGGAAGGCAAGGGATTTATGGCCAGAGCCCCCCTGGCACCCAAGCATCCTCCTGCTCCAAGTAGCACTCAACGGAGAGATCTCTCGCGGCGGGTTCCATCCACGTTCTCGGTGCAGCTAACAACCCCCTTGGTTAGGGTCAGGTAGACAGTTGAGGGTAACTGATGCTACCTTGCCCTTTAGGCCTTCAACCTGAAGCATTAATTAACTTTCCATCTTTTAGTTCCTTGAGCAAACAATGCTCCTAAACTATTATAAGCACAATCAATCCAGTGGTCGTTTATTTGGCCAACTGCTAAGGTGTGAATCCTTCGAACGCATCTAGCATTCGATCTAGGATCAATTGCAACTTGGCAAGATCCCCAAGGTTCTGTTTGTTCACACTTTTGTCCTTGGATTAGGGCCATACCCTGTTAACCCAACTTAACCAACACCTTAGCTTTCATAAATTAACAGTAAATCCTGGCGACCATGTTACTCTAACTTGATTGATCCTTTGCTTACCAAGCAATACATAACTTTCCTTATCTTGGCAAATTACCCCAAGAAGGTGATGTAACAGGATGACTACTCATCCTCTTGCAAGTTAGACTTGCGCTAGAACCTGCCAACCTCATTCCAAGGAATGGCAAATCTATCTTGTGATTAAACCACAAGGCCGTGCGACATTGCAACTTGTTGCACAAGTGTCACACCTAACTCATGGGATCATTTCACCCATAGAATGGTGTTTCCTAGTTAAGGAATTTTGTTTAGATGAGATGCAGGGTTTAGGGTGTCTTCTTACCCACCCGACCCTAATTGTACTAGGTCGATGGTCCTAGGGTTTCCAAACTCAATCCGAGTTTTAGCATTAGGTCGAATGATCCTTGCATGGGTGTCCAATTGACCCAAACATTCCGTGAATGTGGGTAGGACCTTTGGGTTTGAGGGCTTCGACTTGGCGTCCAAGTACGATACTAGGCTGCATTTCTGACATGCCAAGCCGTAGCTAGTACTTGAGGTATTTATTGTATCGACCAAGTTATGCCTATACGGCGTTTTAGGTGATTTAGATAAATTGATCTACTTGTCTTGCGACAAGGGCGATCCTTTCCTACAGATACTAACCTTGTTCTAAATGTGTAAACAGATGCTAGATACCATATTTCGTGCAAGTATATGATTTTTTACATCTATGTTCTATAAGGTATGCAATACCCCTTTACTTTTCTTACTAAAGTCACGGCGAATGATAACTTGCATGAAACCTACTAGGGTTTACATCAAAGAATCATACCTACATTCTTTTTGTCTAGCTTTAGCATTTCATGCTTTGATAAGCCATGCAATCTTTTCTAAATGCAACTTGATGAAATGATATTTACGAATATGTAACATGCGACCCTTAGATACAACATGGTGAATGAAGTTCATGCAAAACTAAGGCTAGTGTTGACTTAATCCATTTCCAAGCATCTTTTTCATGCAACTTGCAATGTCCATTATTTCATTTTCATGCCGTGCAATGGACGTTAACAATTATTTCCATGCGAGTCATAACAAGAAAGTTATTGACTAAATGCAAGATACTCTTTTCCTTCACGGTCAATGCACTTAACAATTTCATCTTTAACCCTAGGCAATATGTGTTTTAGACTTCCACTTTGAAAATGCATGACAAGGCAATTTGCGACTAAGCTCATAGGACGAGTAAGTGATTTACATTTATAACTTTGTAGATGCAAACAATCCAATTGCATGATATGCACCAATCTTTATCTATCGTTCAAAGAGGTAATTTATCAAATGTACTTTTATCACTACCACATGAATTAATGATAAGCGTAAATTGCATTCTCCCTATGGAATTAAGCATGTTCAAAGAATTTCTTATACGTAGGATTAAATTTGAAAAACCTGGGCTTGGGGATCCGCGGTGATGTCCACGTGTAAGTTCGGGGAAGAACCTCCCGTGGGTGCACCTTGCGTCTTCTTGGGAGCCATCGTAGATGTAGTGTTTATGGACTCTGGTTTGTCTTCGTGGACTACGAATTCCCTGCAAGCTCCAAAATCTAGTCTGCTTCTTCCTTACGCAGGAATACCCTTTATAATTGTGGGTTATAAGCACCCGGGTAAGGACCGCATGCACAAGGCTTAAGTCCCTTGCCTTTAGAAGCTTCTAAGAAGCTTCTAAAGAGCTTATGTCCTATCCAAAAGACATGGAGGGGTAATAATTGTGAGGGAGGATGACAACGAATGGGGGGAGATTGACTAGGTGGTGGCAACATGGAGCTACAGGCGGTAGCCGAGCTGCAACGGCGGCAGCAACAGGCGGCGGATCTGGGAGTGGCGGCAGTCACGGCAGCCTCCTCCCTTCCTCACAACAGTGTTTCCCTCTCTCCTTCCTCTATCCTCCTCCCACTTGATCACAAGGGGTCACGTGTGAGATGACGACGGAAGCGTTTCTTCAATACGGCAACCTTCCTCCTCAGACGAGAGCCTTTCTTCCTTATCTCTCCCTTCCCCAATGCCTAATGGGTGTTTATATAGGCCAAGGGGGGGAAAGGAAAGCTCCACCACGTGGATTATGCATGGCTCCCCCCTCATGCAACCCACACCACTCTACCTAGCCCATTCCTCCCCACACTCCCTCTCCTCCAGCCATGTATTGGCTGGGGGAAGGGATAATAATAAAAAAATTTGACTTAAATTTCATCATTATCCCAATTTCCCCTTCAAAAAGGGTGTTCTCCCGCGGGTTTTTATGGTCTTCAACCCTAGCCTCGATTTCACAATGCGGAGGCCTCATTCTTACGCATGCGGGGTACGGATTAAGCTGTCGATAATTACGATGTGAGAGATGATCTTGCATAGGTTTTTATGTGGCGTGCAGGGAGTCAAGTTCAACAATATTTTTGAGCAGAAATATTACATTCTCTCCCCCTTGGAGGAATTGAGATGTCCTCATCTCGAGAAGAACTAGGGGTATTGTTGGTTGAGAGTACTTTCATCTATCCAAGTGGCATCCTCCTCAGGATAATCTTTCCACTGGACGAGACATTCTCTCAAGGTTCTGGATCTCAATTGTCTCTCCCTAACATCTAAGATACTGTCATGCCATAGCTCAAGGAGTCCTTGGCTAGGCATTACAACTTGTTGGTCATCAAGTACATGGCTAGGATTAGGTACATACTTCTTCAGTAGGCTGATGTGGAATACATTATGAACCTTTAGGTTCTCAGGGAGTTGTAGTCTATAAGCATTGGGCCCTAGGCACTTGAGGATCTTGTAGGGTCCACAATACCTTGGACTTAGCTTCTTGTAATCTCCTAAGGATAGGGAACTCTTCTTTGGGCGTACACGAATGAAGACCATGTCTCCTTCCTTGAAGGTTCTATCTTGACATTTCAAATCCACGTATGCCTTTTGTCTATCCTTGGCAGCTTGGATGTCCTGTCTTATTCACTTCATTTGGTCATCCATATCTTCCAACATCTGCCTTGAAGCTTCAACCCTCAAGGTTGGATCCGAGAAGTTTAAAGGACTTTGACAGTCATGCCCATACAATGCTTGAAAAGGGGTCATCTGAATGCTTTGTTGGTAAGAAGCATTGTAGGCAAACTCAACCACTGGCAAGTATTTAATTCACCTTTTTGGTTCACAGTAGCAGTGTGCCCTTAGCATATCCTCGATAACTTGGTTGACTCGCTCCGTTTAACCATCGGTTTGGGGATGGCAAGCTGTACTAAAATAGAGTTGAGTCCCAATGGCTTCAAAGATAGCTCTCCAGAAGTGTGATGTGAAGAGAGAATCACGATCACTAATGATTCTTTTGGGCAACCCATGCAGTTTGAATATCTCCTTGATGAACAACCTTGCAATGTCTGAGGCTTTGTATTTTGTCTTAACAGGAATAAGGTATGCAATCTTAGTGAGAATATCCACAACAACCATAATGGAGTTGTATCCTCCCTGAACTTAGGGTAGGCCAACAACAAAGTCCATACTGATGAATTCCCATTTCATTTGGGGAATGTCAAGTGGTTGCAACTTTCCTGGCATTTTGACATGTTTGGCCTTAATACGTTGACAAGACAAACACTCAGTGACATATTTGAGAACGTCACCTTTAAGCCTCTCCCAATAGTAGCTCTTATTGACTGCATTGAGGGTCTTGGCATAGCCAGGATGTCCCGAGAAAGGGGAATCATGAGCTTCCCAAAGTATCTTCTGTTTAAGTGACTGGCTTGCCGGTATACATAATATCGTTCTATAGTAGACAAGTCCACTATTGACAGAGAATTCTTGATACTTAGCCTGTAGATTTTGGTCCTGATCCTTGATAGGGATCTCCCTTAGCATCTTCTAATAGGTTGGCTCATGGCATGCTTCTTCTCTAGCTAGCTCAAGTATTGCGTTGTTTGGCATGGATACCTTTGTGGCTAGAGATCTAGCTGTTGATGGATTTTGCAAGATTAGAGAATTAAGGAATGCCTTACGACTAAGTGCATCGACAACTACATTCTCCTTTCCAAGCCGGTATTTGATTTCAAAATCATACTCCTCGAGCACTTCAATCCACCGATGTTGCCTCATGTTGAGTTCATTCTGGGTAAAGATCCACTTGAGACTTTTACGATCCATTACTAGGGTAAACTTGTTACCCAGTAGGTGGTGTCTCCAAAGCTTGAGAGCATGGATAACAGCTAATAGCTCTAGATCATGGGTAGCATAATTCTTCTTATGGCTCTTCAGTTTTCTTGAAGAGTATGCTACAGGATGACCTTCTTGCATAAGCACACACCCTAAGGTAAGCGTGCTAGCATCAGTTACTACTTCGAACTTCTTATTGAGGTCCGAAAGTTTCAAGATAGGTGCTGATACCAAACTTTGCTTTAGTTTATCAAAGCTAGATTGTTCAGCAGGTGACCATACAATCGATGTTTGCTTCTTTAGTAGATCCGTCAGAGGTGCTACAATCAAAGCATAGTTTTTGATAAAGACCCTGTACCATCCTGTCAATCCAAGAAAACTGTGTATTTCCTTGACACCTATTGGTATTGGCCATTCCAAAACATCTCTGACTTTGGCCGAATCCACTGAGATTCCTTCCACTGGTACGATGAATCCCAGATATTCGATCTGACGTTTGAAGAATGCACACTTCTTCATCTTGGCATAAAGCTTGTGTGCCCTCATTGTCTCAAGGATAATGCGAAGCTGGAGTTCATGATTTTCTTCTTGTTTGGAATAGACTAAGGTATCGTCAAAGAAGACGAGTGCGAAGTCATCAAGATATGGCCTAAAGATATCCTGCATTAACCTATTGAAGGTGGCAGGTGCATTCGTCAGCCCGAATGACATGACTAGGAACTCAAAGTGTCCATATCTTGTGTTGAATGCTGTCTTTGGGATATCTTCTTCCTTGATCCTTATCTGATAATATCCAAACCTGAGATCAATCTTGGAGAAGATCCTCGCACCTTGAAGATGGTCAAGAAGTTCATCTATTCTTGGAATAGGGTACTTGTTCTTAATGGTTGATTGATTCAACCCTCTGTAATCAATACATAGCCGAAGCGTTCCATCCTTTTTCTTCTGGAACAGCATTGGAGCTCCCCATGGCAAACTGTTGGGATGGATGTAGCCCTGATCTAACAATTTTTTGAGTTGCTCTTTCAGCTCAATCGCTTCCAGGATGGACATCCTATATGGCCTCTTTGCGATTGGTGCAGCTCCTGGCACTAGTTTAATTTCATGATCAACTTCCCTTTGAGGCGGAAGTTCTATCAGCTCTTCAGGAAATACATCTGCATACTCCTTTAGCCATGAAGGTTCTCCACTAGACTCCTGATTCTAATCTAGCTTATTAAGCTTAATCAAGTAGACAGGTAGTCCCTTTCTAACTCCCTTTATAATCCGAGATGCTTTGGCCAATTGAATTTTTGGCTTTCCAACCTCTCCTTGAGTTGTGACCAATTCCCCTTCAGATTTTCGAAAGGAAACTTGGCCCTTTCCACAATGAATGTGGGTGTCATTAGGTTTAAGCCAATCCATTCCAAGCAAACACTCATGGATACCTAGGTTCATGACCCTGAATCTGACCGAAATTGACTTTCCTCTCAGAAATAATTCCACCTTAGCAGTTTGCCTGGTACAAGTGACCTCACGACCATTTGCTAATTCCACAAGCAAGGTAGTTGCTTCTATTGTGGCTATTCCTAATCTTCTTACACAAGCTGGTGAGATAAAGGAATGCGTACTACCATAATCAATCAAGGTTTTAAAGCCTTTACCTTGATAGTCCGATGGTGTCTGAATCACCAAAAACTGGCGATTCGGGCCTTTCTTGTGAAGGGTGGCATGGACTATTGCCCTCTCAACGTCAGCTTCCATGGTCGGGTCTTCTTCATCGTATATTTCTCTGTTGGCAACACAAGCGGTTCTTCCTCTTCCCCGGGTGGCGGCTCCTTGGCCATGGGCGGTTCCTTGGAATGGTCCTTGACGTTGTCCTCTGCCAAGTTTGGGACATTGCCTTTTGAAATGACCGGCCTCGTTGCAATGGAAGCAACGGAGATTGCGGCCATTACCTTGGGTAGGAACAAAGTTATTGACATTGTTGGTCCTTGCTTTCTTCCTTTGTCCCCAGTTTTGACCTTGAACTCTCTTTGCTTGGGACCTATATACTCCTTTGTTCTAATCATTAAAAGACCAAGTCTTGTTACTTCTTGGCCTGGTTTGCACCTCTTGAATTATGGGCACAGCTCGAATGAGTGTGTCATGAAGGTCTGTTGGGCGCATTGATTCAAGGCAGGTATTTACAGGTGGATTTAATCCGGCACAAAATTTCAACACCTGTTGTGTCATATCCATTTGTGGCACATACTTCAGAAGAGAGACGAACTTTGAGTAGTATGCGTCAAGAGTCAGACCCAACTGTTTCAGCTCATAGAACTCATTTATCTTCTACGTGCGATACGCAAGTGGTAAGTATCTTCCTTGCATAACTTTTTGTAACTTTTCCCGGGTAACGAATCCTTTCGAGATCCCTTGGTCTCTGCACCATTGCTTCCACCAAAGCCTGGCTTCGCCAGTGAGCTTCAGCTTGGCGAGCATTGCTTGGTTGGCGGGTGCAGTACCGGCTGCTTCAAAGTAATCTTCCATGGACTCTATCCAAATCTCAGCATCAGCTTGGACAGTCCTTCCTTTTCCGTCAAATTTTGGCGGCTTGATCTACTTGAGAAGAAACTTCTTCTCCTGAATCACAGCCGTACATGGTGTACGGGTCAGACTAGGAATCTGTACCTGGGGTTGTGCCTGAGTAAAGGATTCTTAACATTAACAACTCGCTAATCGTTACTATTATATTTCATACCCAATTCAGCCTTCAGTCAAGAAACCTAACCACTTAACTTTTTATCAATACTCATAGACAAGACAATCATTGATAAAAATAAGTCTTATTTCATTGTGTTACATTCAGCTACGGGAACTGGGTAATAATATGGACTTGGATCATGGATCTTCAAGAATCGATAAGTCATTGGAAGATTAGGGTATCCTTTCCTTTGGTACCCATTCTTCTCGTAGCGTCCCAACACCTTGATCCTGTCGGCAGGGATTATACGGGTCACTTCCTCATACACATACGTGTTCAACTTGACCTTCCGACCTTCGACATGTAAAGTTGTGTTTACGTGAGCCTCAACAAAAATGAACAGCTTCACGATCTTCAGGTCCTCCAACCACTTGATTCTCTTAGGTTGGTTCGAAGGTACGCAAACCGGTGGGCAGCTATGTAATAGATTCTTGAATAACCGTCCATCTTCATTCCACATATAGAGGCGATGGATTATAAATGCGGTCTAGGATGTTCATCATATCGATCCTTCGTCGATAATCCGAGGTATGCATCGCGGTCATAAACATGACCTCGAACACCATGAATCTATTCCATGCTTCATGACTCTGCAAGATAACATCGATAAGTAAGGAAATGTTCTTAAAACCAATATTTTCTATACTTCTTCTTAGTACCGTCCTGAATCAGGGTTATCCTAGTGGTCAAACTCCTAGAACGATAGCTAGCTTCGAACCCAGGTGAGCTACTTTACGCAGAAACGTCAAGGTCGAAGCGGATTCATGCTACACTTGGTTCAAGGAGAATGGGAAACGAGAGGGATGCAAAGCTCGACTTCTCTGCCCATAAGGCATAGTCCCATTCCGTTCCCCTAAAACATCATAAATCGGGATTCTAGCAACCTAAAATCTAGGTCAGCGTTGCCTATTGTTCATACCCTTCGAGAAAAGTTCCTTGCTGTCCATTTCGCTTGAGAAAAGTTCCCAGTCAACTGGGACCACCCATCTGTAGGACGGACCCATGGCCACATCCACCGCACTTTCCTCAGGGTTTCTTTAGTTGTCTAATTACCTACCACAGTTAGTTGCACACGCATAAAAAACCTCCCTTAATTAACTAGTTAGACACAGGTTCCTTCACGTAATCTTAGCACTTGACATAGAAAAACAATGTCAAACAAGTTCATTTCCAATAGGTTATCTTATTTATCTTTGGAAGACATCCATATAATCCAGCCTGTAGGCTAATCCATAATCCGCCCAAAGGCTATCCAGCAATCCACAAGGATTACTAATCCAAGATTCCGCCCGTAGACTAGTATGCAGGCCTGGAGATCCAATCCCGAGTCGCGTTGGCCTCTTGTGCAGGGCCCGAAAGGCAAGGAATTTACGACCGAGCCCCCCTGGCACCCAAGCATCCTCCTGCTCCAAGTAGCACTCAACGGAGAGACCTCTCGCGATGGGCTCGGTCCACATTCCTGGCACGGCTAACAACCCCCTTGGTTAGGGTCAGGCAGACAGTCGGGGGTAACTGATGGTGCCTCTCCCTTCAGGCCTTCAACCTGAAGCATTAATTAACTTTCCATATTTTAGTTCCTTGAGCAAACAATGCAAACAGTGCTCCTAAACTATTACAAGCACAATCAATCCAGTGGTCGTTTATTTGGCCAACTACTAAGGAGTGAACCCTTATCTCCGAATGCATCCAGCATTCGATCCGGGATCAATTGCAACTTGGAAAGATCCCCAAGGGTTTGTTTGTTCACCCTTTTGTCCTTGGGTTAGGGCCATACCCTGTTAATCTAACTTAACCAACACCTTAGCTTTCATAAATTAACCGTAAATCCTGGCGACCATGTCGCTCTAACTTGATTGATCCTTTGCTTACCAAGCAATACATAACTTCCCTTATCTTGGCAAATTACCCCAATAAGGTGATGTAACAGGATGACTACTCATCCTCTTGCAAGTTATACTTGCGCTAGAACCTGCCAACCTCATTCCAAGGAATGGCAAATCTATCTTGTGATTAAACCACAAGGCCGTGCGACGTTGCAACTTGTTGCACAAGTATCGCACCTAACTCATGGGATCATTTCACCCATAGAACGGCGTTTCTTGGTCAAGGAATTTTGTTTAGACGAGATGCAGGGTTTAGGGTGTCTTCTTACCCACCCGACCCTAATTGTACTAGGCCGACAATGTTCGGTCCTAGGGTTTCCAAACTAGGCCATTCAGTCCTAGGGTTTCCAAACTCAATCCGAGTTTTAGCATTAGGTCGAACGATCCTTAGGGTAGAAAGTCTAGATCATTGTTTGCATGGGTGTCCAATTGACCCAAAAATTCCGTGAATGTGGGTAGGACCTTTGGGTTTGAGGGCTTCGACTTGGCTTCCAAGTATGATACTAGGCTGCATTTCTGACGTGCCAAGCCCTAGCTAGTACTTGAGGTATTTATCGTATCGATCAAATTATGCCTATACGAATCCCTTGTGGTTTAGGTGATTTAGATAAATTGATCTACTTGTCTTGCGACAAGGGTGATCCTTTCCTAGAGATACTAACCTTGTTCTAAAGGTGTAAGCAAATGCTAGATACCACATTTTGTGCAAGTATACGATTTGTTACATCTATGTTCTATAAGGTATGCAATACCCCTTTACTTTTCTTACTAAAGTCACGGCGAATGATAACTTGCATGAAACCTACTAGGGTTTACATCAAAGAATCATACCTACATTCCTTTTGTCTAGCTTTAGCATTTCATGCTTTGATAAGCCATGCAATCTTTTCTAAATGCAACTTGATGAAATGATATTTACGAATATATAACATGCAACCCTTAGATACAACATCGTGAATGAAGTTCATGCAAAACTAAGGCCAGTGTTGACTTAATCCATTTCCAAGCATCTTTTTCATGCAACTTGCAATGTCCATTGTTTCATTTTCATGCCGTGCAACGGACGTTAACAATTCTTTCCATGCGAATCATAACAAGAAAGTTATTAACTAAATGCAAGATACTCTTTTCCTTCATGATCAATGCACTTAACAATTTCCTCTTTAACCCTAGGCAATATGCATTTTAGACTTCCACTTTGAAAATGCATGACAAGGCAATTTGCAACTAAGTTCATAGGACGAGTAAGTGATTTACATTTATAACTTTGGAGATGCAAATGATCCGATTGGATGATATGCACCAATCCTTATCTATCGTTCAAAGAGGTAATTTATCAAATGTACTTTTAGCACTAACACATGAATTAATGATAAGCGTAAATTGCGTTTTCCCTATGGAATTAAGCATGTTCAAAGCATTTCTTATATGTAGGATTAAATTTGAAAAACCTGGGCTTGGGGATCCGCGGTGATGTCCACGTGTAAGTTCGGGGAAGAACCTCCCGTGGGTGCGTCTTGCGTCTTCTTGGGAGCCATCATAGACGTAGTGTTTATGGACTCCGGTTTGTCTTCACGGACTATGAATTCCCTACAAGCTCCAAAATCTGGTCCGCTTCTTCCTTACGCGGGAATACCCTTTATAATTGTGGCTTATAAGCACCCGGATAAGGACCACGTGCACAAGGCTTAAGCCCCTTGCCTTTAGAAGCTTCTAAGAAGATTCTAAAGAGATTCTGTCCTATCCAGAAGACGTGGAGGGGTAATAATTGGGTGGGAGGATGAGGATGAATGGGGGGAGATTGACTAGGTGGTGGCAACGTGGAGCTACGGGCGGTAGCCGAGCTGCAACAGTGGCAATAGAGCTACAACGGCGGTAGTAGGCGGCAAATCTAGGAGTGGCGGTGGTCACGGCAGCCTCCTCCCTTCCTCACGGCAGCGTTTCCCTCTCTCGTTCCTCTATCCTCCTCCCACTTGATCGCAGGGGGTCATGTGTGAGATGACGACGGTAGTGTTTCTTCAATACGGCAGCCTCCCTCCTCAACATGACAGCCTTTCTTCCTTATCTCTCCCTTCCCCAATGCCTAAGGGGTGTTTATATAGGCCAAGGGGGGGAAAGGAAAGCTCCACCTTGTGGATTATGCATGGCTTCCCCCCTCATGCAACCCACACCACTCTATCTAGCCATTCCTCCCCACACTCCCTCTCCTCCAGCCATGTATCGGCTGGGGGAAGGGATAATAATAAAAAAATTTGACTTAAATTTCATCATTATCCCAATTTCCCCTTCAAAAAGGGTGTTCTCCCGCAGGTTTTTACGGTCTTCAACCCCGGCCTCGATTTCACAATGCGGAGGCCTCATTCTTGCGCATGCGGGGTATGGATTAAGCTGCCGATAATTACGATGTGAGAGATGATCTTGCACAAGTTTTTATGCTATCAAGTGTTTTTCTGAAAACTGAAAAGCCCTAGTCAAACTATAGTTAGGTTTGATTTTTACTAGCTTAGTTATTTGCGTGACAATTTTTTTTGTTATTTCGTAGTTGGATTTCTTGTGTTTGTTTAGCCTAGGATTTGCTTCTGTCATTTTGTTTGATTTGTTGAGTGTGAAACTTGATAGCCTTGGTCGAGCTTGGTATTTTTTTGAATAGGACGAAGCTTGTGTTTGTCAATAGCTACTAAAAATTGAGGAGCAATGTATGTTTTCTTGTCGAGACTTTTGCACATCACGGGGATAATGGATTCACAAGCACTTCACGTTGCACTTGTTGATGCACTACACTCGAGGGTTGTTTCATGTTCTTATCAAATACTTCCATGCCATGGGGTGGGATTATGCACGTTTTGCACCATCATTGAGCACTAGCACGGCATGAGGTCTGCTGCAACTATATGCAGTAAATTTTAGAAGCACATGCACATGAGAGAGCACCTATCATTGAGCACACACATTTCTTACACGCACCATTTGGGATGCTCATCACAAAGTTAGAAACCTCTGGTTGAGAGTGTAAGGTGGTTGGGTGAGTTCGAGGGTCGTGAAGGACACCACCAATTGTGAGAAGGGTTATTCATACTTGGTCAACATCTTGAGGACCACCATTTTCTTGAGAGATTGTGAGATTTTGGATAGGTGGAGCGGAGTATATCATATCTTTTTTATGAGAGTTGAGAGGTGAGGATAAGGAATTTTAAATTAATCAAGAAATTTTGTCTGCATTTTGCACGACGCACGATCACATGTAGATAGACTAGGCACAATTTCTTCAATGCATACATTATTTTTGTGTGTAGCATCGATTGATTGGTTGCATATAATGGATCCAACATTGCATATTTTTCCAAATCATGAATGATTGGACACGGATTTCATTTCAAAAAACCATATTCTTGCTAGGACACAGGGCATAAAAAACAGGTTCATATCCAGAGAATATTTATTTTGAAGACTCAAGGATCAAAGAAAAATGCCGTACATTTTACATCATCAGCGAGTATTTCTTGAAGAAAAAGAGGACAAGTGTGTTGAAAGTGTATGCAATTACAAGAAAAATAGGCCAAGGAAAGGAATAAGTCGTCCAAGATAAAAGATGGAGAAAAATGATGCGATTTACGAAAATCAGTATTTTTGCCCATTTTTGATAGATTTTCGTAATTTTGCCTGCTTTGGCTTGTCGACCAGATGCATTCCAATTGTTTTGAGTAACCAAATAATTATATTCGGAATTCAAATGACGAAGTTATGATCCAAACAAGTTGCAAACAGGCATAGAGCAAAAAAAAACGAAAATAGTGAAAAGCTGTGGAAAAGCAAAAGCCAAAAGCTGAAAGCAAAAAGCCTAATGTGTGTGAATGTGGATAGAAAACTATATAAGGAGATGAGAATGGAGAGTTAAGGGCCTTCCCCCTCTTATACAATTTTATTTTGTGAGAGAGGAGAGAGGAGGGTCGCATGCTAGAGCGAGCTCTTGTCATGCTAATTTGAAAGTCAGAGCCTTTGGATGTCAGTCAAAGCACCGAGCATCGGATCATGGTTATTAAGGTACAAGAATATTTTTTCACTTGGTTTGTTTTCAAATTGTTGGATTTTTTTTGTTGAGTTGTGGTTATGTGATGCTCTACCTGAATTAGGGTTTTAGTTGTTTGAGCTACAAGAGACAGTTCTTTATTGTTTTGTTTTCGTGGTGTATTGTCAAATATTTGAATTTTTCAAGTTGTGTTGTGCATCCAACAAAGTCAATTATCCCAACCGGCACTCCTTAACATCTCGTTATCGGGTTGTGAGTGAGGCTTGCTCTCGATCACCGCTCACGTAACAACACGGCGTGCAGGGAGTTAAGTTCAACAATATTTTTGAGTGGAAATATTACATGTGGGTATGCGGGACATGTGATTAGCCATGCAGTGCTTCTTTCCCTTACGTACAACCACAGAAAAATAAAATTCCAACAAGAGAAGTAACCATCTAGCTATGCAACCTGTAGCGCACGGCTTGTTCACAAGATAAAGCAAGGCTTGATGGTCAATGAAAAAGACGAAGGGTATGGCCAACAGATAATGCCTAAATTTCTTTACAGCAAACACCATGGATAACCCTTCCCTTTCTGTAGTGGAATAGTTTATCTCTATTTCAATGAGCTGCCTACTAGCAAAACTCACGGGGTAATCTAGGTTATGCTCACCAGGCTGGCATAGAACAGCTCCAATAGCAAACTTAGAGGCATCTATGTGCACATGGAATGTTATGCTCCAGTCTAGGCTCATAAGATTGGTGCAGTGGTGAGAGCCTTCTTCAACTCTTCATATGCATGCTGGCATTCCTCAGTCTACTCAAATATGATCAGTAGCTTGTACAATGGTCTAGCAATCAGTGCGTAATTCAGTACAAAGCATCGATAGTATCCTGTATGGCCTAAGAAATACTGAACGCCCTTGTAGTTAATGGGTGGTGGCCATGGTAGGTCGACAATGACCCTGACTTTTGAGAAGTCGGTAGCAATGCCATTCCTTAACACTACGTGCCCTAGGATACATCCATGCTTCACCCAAAACTGACACTTTAAGGGGTTCAATGAGAGGTTGTATAATCGACACCGTTCAAAGATAGCTCTCAACTTTTCTAAGTGTTCAGCCCAACTAGAGTGTATGCATAAGTTGTCTACGAACACCTCTAACTCGCATCTAAGCATATCCTTGAAGATGGTGAACATTAATCGTTGGAAGGTTGCAGGCGCATTCATTAGCCCAAAGGGCATAACAATGTAGGCAAATACACCCCACTCCATGGCAAAGGCAGTCTTGTGCCTGTCGTCAGGGTGCACTTGCACTTGATTATAGCTAGAGAAGCCATCCAGGAAGCTGTAAGCTTCTTTACCTGTCACCCTCTCCAGCATGTGCTCGGTTTACGGTAAGAGGTAGTTGTCCCTCTTTGTAGTGGCATTAACTTTCTTGTAATTCATGCACACTCAAATTTTACCATTCTTTTTCATAACGATTACTATGGGTGATACCCAATCCGTGTGCTCAATCTCATATATAAATCCCGCCTCCATGAGCTTATCGATTTCCTCCTTCACTGCGTGGGCATGTTTGGGATTCATAGGGTAAGGTCGTTGCTTTGTTGGTACTGCATCTGGAACCATTGGGATGTTATGGGTCACAATCCTAGGGTCAATTCCTTTAAGTTCCTCCAAGGACTAGGCAAACACGTCGACATACTCTCGTAGGAGAGCAACAAGCTTAGCCTCCTCATCCTTGGTCAAGCCATCATCAATGAACACAGGTCGAGGCTTCTCGCCTTCCCTTGCCAAGTTGACTTCCTTGACCTTGGCGGGTCCCTCAATTGGCTCCTTGGTTTGCCCTTGTCTCTTTACTCCTAGCAGAATCACCACTCTATCACCCTTCTTAAACTTTATGAAGCATTTGGGTAGATCCTGTGGCTTCTTTTGCCTCTCTAATTCTGAGTCCTTAGTTTGCTTCCTGGCCTCCTCCTTCACCCATCTGTGCTGCCTTAGGTGGACTGGCAAGTCCCCTTTGGTACGTCTGACCTTAGAGGGTTGGGGTATTTCGGGGTCACTCTCTGTTCTGACTTCTGACTCCGAGTTAAACTCACATCCCTCGCTTGAGGAAGGAGTTTTGCCAGGGGTTCGTAATTCAGTAGTTGTATCCCTCTTAAGCACTGGGACCACCAACAGTTGTGCCACTCCTGCTTGCTCATAATCCATGGCTCTCATGTTCTCCAACCAGGATCTATTGCACTCCATCCGCATGACTCCTCTTTCATTCCAGCCTGCCCTTTCCCTTCTAGGCCTAGAGTCTGCCTTGATCTGTTCGATCGCTCTCCCTTCAATGTCATATTCTATCGTGTCTAACTCTTCTTCACTCCCGTCCCCAATAGAGCGGCAGTCCTCATACTCCTCATCATCAGAGTCTTGCCCCTCTGACTGCTCGTCATCCCCCGGGTTTTCCTCTCCAACCGCCTTTTCGTCAGTGACTAAAACCCAATTGTATAACAGGTTAAGATCGTGAATTTTCGTCCATTTCCACTCAGACTTAGCCAAAAGATCACTTAGGAGTTTTAGATTGGCAACCATATTGCCCTTCAGTTTATCGGTCAGGCACTATGATTCCCTGAAGCTCGAGCTTGTTGGTGGGGATATGGAACGAGACTAGTTTCCCTGGGTTACATGAGCTTCCTGCCATCATGCAGAGTGGCACGATGGGCTCCCTTGCCAGCGTGCTTGGGGATTTAGCAGATTGCCTATATAGCTCTTCCTCATCTGAGAACGGTAGGTCAACGGTTGCCAAGATGTGCATCCAATTCCACTCGTCATCAGGGCAAGGGATGTACTTGGTCAATGACCCATAGGGTTTCCTTGCATGTGCATCACCTTTTAGCATGGTTGAGATAGCATCTAGGTAGGCTGGGGTAGTCTTCCAGGTATCCGTCTCAACCCTTACCGCTTCTATTCTATTCCCCAAGAAGATGAGATTGTTGCCCCAATCTTCAATAACACGTGCGTTCCTCATCCAAGGTCAGCCTAGCAATATGTTGTAGTCCACTCCCTTCATGACAATGAAGTTCACAAAAACTGCACCTCTGCGACCTTCACTGGCTAGTTCTTTAGGACCCCGAATGGTCTGACCTTCATTCTGTTGGCCAGTGTGACATTGAACCTAGCGGTTTCCATAGGTGGGTTTCCCCGCCTGTAGAACTACGTGGCTCAAGACACTAACACCGGTGCCTGTGTCTACGATTCCTTTTCGTGTTGCATCCCCCAAGGCTAAGATAGGTAAGACTGCATGCATCTCAGTGCCTTCCCAGAAAGCATTGACATACAGTGACCTTGGAACTGAGTGTAACGTTAGGCTTGGAATCTGCGTGACAGCGTCCTGCTCTTGCAAGTCAGCGGCAGTGTGCTCCTCCTTTCCCTCCACCCACTACTTTAATTCTTGCCATAAGGGAGGGTATTTCCGAAGCAGATCTCCTAGGCTCATGGTTACTGGAGTAGTTACTAAAGTGGTGAGGAGGTTTCTCGATGGTTGCCTTCCTCCTTGGTCAGCATTCTTTGGCCATATGTCTTGGTTAGCTTGTTGACATAGTTCTTCTTGGTCTTGCCTTTGTGGCATCTCACGTGGTGTGGGTATGTTCCCCGATTGAGGTTGCGATGGTGAAACGGGTGTATCCACACTAGAGAGGTCTTCAATTTGGTCCTCCAGTATGGGCTCTACATCCTTAAGGTGTTCCTGGGCGTCCTTGGCCCACTCCTTGACTTTGGCTATAGCCTCGAGTTGTCATCTGGGGTGGGGGTATTCCCCTACCTTGGCACTCTCTAGTTCTGTTGTCTTAGGAGCTGAGGTTTTTACCTCTGTATCAATGAATCTCTTTCCCGTCACTAGCATTGTAGCTTCCTCAGTCTTAAGGGTAATCTTTGCATACATTCTCTTTCTCCTTCTCATCCGGCTTTTCTTTCCCAATGAGGCTGCATCCAGGTTACTTGGCCCAGGCAATGAGATGCCTGTCTATTTTGTATGTGCTCACATCATGACATGTAGTGGGATGGGCGTATTCTCACTACCAAAGGTCTCCACACCGAACATCCCCAAGGGTACTGAAGGCACGTTGGCAGAACTAGTTGATGGCTTCTGTCTAGGGCAGTCAAGAAATAAGTGTGTGATTCCACATTCGGTGCATCGAAGGTCAGCTTTGTCCTTGTTTGCATGTTCCCTTTCCGGGCAAGTGATGAAATATGGCCTGGATGACCGCAAGTCCAGCATCAAATTGGATCTTGGCTTGGTCCTCCAAAGCCTCTGCCTCTTCCTCTACCTAGCGCCATTACCGGTACCTCATCATGGGATATGTATAGGTTCACATAGGTCTCCTCTTCACTAGGTTCTTCCACATAGTGAACAAGAGCGTCACTCGATGGATGGGTTACATAGGGCCCTGGTGGTCTAGGTATGCCTGTTGGGTTCATCTCTAGCCTAGGAATGGCAAGCCTTGCGTCAATTGGTGCTGGAAGTGCCAACTGGGCTCCCCTGCCAAAGAGGTTAGGTGGCCTATTGCCTATGTATGGAGGGTTGTATTGTTGTGCATATGGAAATGTCCTTGGCAATCTGCAATGTAATGTGTCATGACCAAACCTGCCGCAGTTTGAGCATGGCCTAGATCTAGGATCTTGGCACTTAGCTGGGAGGTGGTCACCACCACAGTGTATACACTACACATGCAACCGCACAGGCTTCCTCATTTGTTCTTGCAATCGTACAAGCTCCATTCTTACTTCAGCCAGCTCCTGGCCTTGGTCAACACTCTTTCCCTTATCCTGTATACTCAAGTTCTCTCTCTCTTCTGAAACTATTGACCACTCTGGAGCTCTCTGGCTTGTACTGTCTCGACTGGTATTTCTCATGCTTCGCTCCCTAAGCTGATCGTCCACCCTTATTGCCTCTTCAAAGACTCTAGCTAACACGTCTCGGTGTAGAGTGGAGTTACTAACCAAATCCTTGTAGAGCTCCTCACTTTGAATTCCATTTATGAACATGGTAGACACAGCCTTCTCATTAGGTTGCTCATTGGTAGGGATCCTCTTGAATAGGCTACATACATGAGTGACATAGTCTCTTATGTCTTCCTTTTCCCTCTGAGACTGACATTCATCAATCAAACGATGAGATTGTCAGAGTACCCTGCCTCAGAGAATCTCTTGATAAAGAGGTCCTTAAGATAGGCAAAGTTTGTGCGCTCAACTGCATCTAGAATAGTGTACCAAATTCTCCCCTTATCACCTAAGCACAGACCGAAAGCTTGAGAGCATTGTGCAAGGTCCGTGAGACCGTTTGCTTCGCAAACTTGTTCAAATTGCTCCACAAAGCTATATGGGTCATTGCTAGGTTCATACTTGTCTAGCTGCTTTGCTACAATAGGGATCCTAGATTGCCCCTTTGCCCCTTGCATGACCCCTAATCCTGAGAGTAATGTTGTGGCTAAGGTTGTTGCACTCTACTCAGCGGACGTATTGTCCATGAGCCGCCTGGCTACAAGTTCACTCAATGATAAGTCAGCCTCTACTGCTCGTTCTCTCTCTACATTTGGTCCTGCTTTGGCTGCACCAGCCAAGGCTAGCACATGTCGGGCCTCGTACATGTCTACATCTTGCTGGAGTTTTCTAGCCTTTTTCTCGTGGTTATAGGCAATTATGCTCTCCAGCGCCTTTTTAATCGCCTTTTTTTCCTCTTCTAGGTTTGCTACCACTTCCTCTACTGGCCTGCCCTAAACTACCGTCCTAGTCAACAAGTCGTACTCATTGACTAACTCCTGCACTAAGACTGGGAATTCCCCCAAGTCTTGTCGGTCCTCTCCTTTGTCCGCCTCGTGATGGTGACATGCTCCCACTTCCAGCTCCACAAAGTCATCGATCAATTTGAGTAGCTCCGGCAGTGTCCGATTCTCTATGTTATCGCCTTTTGGATCTTCGTCTCCTCTTAGGGTCCTACTGATGAGGCTCTCAGGTAGCCAACTATGTTTTGGGATCTTCTCCTAATAGTGGGTTCCTTGATGTTATTGTATCTCCTGATGAGTTCCTTGTTATTGAAAGCAGTTGTCAATCTTATTCACAAGTTGTACTTCGTGCTTTCTAGTGCTCAGTGCGAAAACAGGCTTTTCCTTTTCTTGTAGTGCACCTTTGGTGATGAAATCAAAAGTGAGGTGTGGATCCACTCTTCCCCTCATGTTCGTAGCCTGATATGGCTCTAAGCATAGGTTTTGGCTGATCTAAGGTCTTACTGAAAGTCCATGCTGTGCTCGCTCTCTATTCTGCTTCAGGGTTGGTTGGTTGGTTGGTCGCCGAAAGTCAAGTCAAATTCTAAATTTGGTCTGCTCAGTGTCTAGCTGTTCGCGATGAATCCTCGGTTATCCTGTCTGGCCTCTAGCTCTAAGGGCTAAATTGGGTTTCTCGGGGGATCAGAGATGTGAACAGGGTGGCCAGGACCTGTAGGGCAGGTTTTAAAACCCTCTATTTAAAGTTTTGGTGAAGTGGTCTGATTCTGGGAATTGAACGGGCTGGTCCGATTCTGGAAATCGGACAGGTTGGTCTGATTTTCACACTAGGAACAGTGGTCCAATTCTCGCAGTGGTCCGATTTGAGACTCAAACAGGGTGGTCAAATTTTACTTTGGTCTGATTTCCCTAGTCGGACAGGGGGGGTCCGACTATTGCAATGGGTTGAGTGGTTCGATTCTAGGACTAGGACCAATGGTCCGATTTTTGCACTAGGTCCATTTCTCGCAGCGGTCTGATTCTGGGAATCGGATCGGACAGGGTGGTCCGATTCTCGTAGTCAGACGGTCCGACTCCCGAAATTGAATGGTCCGATTCAAGGAATCGGACGAACTGGTCCGACGGCGCGGACAACGGCCTGCGGGTTGCACGCGATGCCTCAAGGTCAATGCCTGCTCCACGGAATCATCCCATGCCTTCCAAATAGGTGCAAAACAATACAAGGAGCTGCCAAGCATACCTGGGATCAATGTGGCACTCGAATCAATCAGCACTTCAACGATCTCCCCGTAGCTCTCTCTCTCTCTCTCTCTCTCTCTCTCTCTCTCTCTCTCTCTCTCTCTCTCTCTCTCTCTCTCTCTCTCTCTCTCTCTCTCTCTCTCTCTCTCTCTCTCTCTCTCTCTCTCTCTCTCTCTCTCTCTCTCTCTCTCTCTCTCTCTCTCTCTCTCTCTCTCTCTCTCTCTCTCTCTCTCCCTGGCTCTCAAGCTCACTCTCTTCTCAAAAGGCAAAATGTCAAATGTGGTCTTTCCTAGTTCCCTGGGCCTCTTATTGCCCCATCCCAGCCTGCTGTAACCTCAGAAATTAATCCCTCACACTCTTCCAGCCAGAAATCTGAATCTCTACCCCTATTTCCTTGTTTCTAGCAGCAGCAGAACCCTTCTGTTTTCCTTCTTTTTCCTATCTTAATCTTAACCTAATGCAACAAATCAAAACTAGAGATGGAGATGGATGGTCCTACTCTAATATTCAACAACAAATCAAAATACTTACTTGCTCCAAGGATTAAAACCTCCTAAATCTCCTAACTATCTCAAGCATTGGTCCGGGCTGCAAACCCTACTTCTATGCTCGATTCGATGCGCACGGTGCTCAAGGCTCGATTCCTTCAGTCTCGACAACAGAACCAAAATGAAGGGGAGCTACGGGGCTCTATGAACCGCTTATTGATCAAGCATTTCAAGCCAAGCGGCCATGGCTACCTATCACATAGCCGATGTGCAATGCCTACCTTACGAGTGTAGTGAGCTTACCTTGATGCTCGATCGAGTTCCCTCCTCTCTCTTGCACTCTGGTAGTTCCACGATCCTTGTGGCAAGCTCAAGCAACCTCAAGCCCTCTCCATCAAGCTCCATCCTCCATAGCCGCACAAGAGAAGGGAAGAGAAGAGAAGAAGGGAAGATGAAAAGAGAAGATGGGGAGCTTCTTCTCCACGATCCCTCACTCTCACACACTCACTCCCTCACACTCCCTCAATCCCTCACTCAAGCACAAGCAAGAAGGAAAGAAACAAGAGAAGGAGAAGAAGAAGCTTTGGCCACACACAAGAATGAGCTTCTCATTCACTTTTGAACTTCATATACATGCCCTACTTTCTGGGCAGTCACCCCACTTTTTACATGGCCGACCATTAGCCTAGGCCCTCTTTTCCTATTTCCCACCGTTCTAACTTATCCCATTCCCAACTAATGCATACAATTTGCAGAGGAGTGAGCCTGGCACTCTTTTACAAGGATTCGGGAGTGATTTCACAATTAATGGTGCGCTTTTACTCTTTTTTTTTCTCGAGGCGACATTGAGGCCTTCTGGGGAGGTCGTCATTCAAATTTTTTAGGGTCTGACCTCCATTCGGGGTGCCTTTTCCTTCCCTTGTCCTGTGCCCTTTCGGTTATCTCCTTCTTCCATTTTCTCGCTCCTCTGCTCCATTTTTCGATCCTCTGTGCTGCGGTAAACAGTATCATTCTTTGGATACTAAGTTAGTGTAGAAGACACTGGATAATATTAGTACAGTCAAGATGCTTATATACAACTTTTTCAGCTTTTGTAGTCAAATGTGCAGCAAGGACAAGTACGTAATTGCATACTTCCAAGGCCATCTGTGGTTAGAACTATTAGACAGAGAGTGAATAACAAAGTAATGGAGATTCTGGGTGAGCCTTTCCATATCAAGACTAGCTTTAAGAGCAAGAAAAATGAAGTTGTATTCAATGAATTTAACAATATTTTCCTTGACTTGCCTACTCTACGATGCTTAATGATTAGATTCTATGACTTGTCACTAGAAGAGGCACAATGGATGGCTAGATTTGTGGTTAAACTTGATGAAAGTGAGATTCTAAAATGTACAAAACTAGAGAGAGTCTCTATTACCTTGATGAATAGAGCACTTTCATCATATCATTACAATCACTCAATGTCATTTAGTGTTCAATCAGAACACAAAATCTAGTGGCTAGGAGAATTCGGAGTAGATACAAAGGATTTTGATATATTGTATTGGGTTTTTCATCAAACACTAATACCTAATATTATTAAGAGACAACAAGTAGAAGAAGAGCTATTTGTTGAAGGATTTGAGAACTATAACATTGAGTGGCACATAGCTGGTGACTTAAAGACACTTAAATGTATGTACAATGTATCAAAGGTAGCCAACTCTAGATCTCCTTGTCTATATTGGATGTCCCCATCCATAGAGTTGAACTCAAGCAATTGGAATAGACCTCCCTCTAGGCACAACAAGGATCCACAGTTTAAGCCAGTTCTAGATATTACTTTAGTGAATGCCTATAGGATTTGCATGGAAGCTAAAGCCATTATCAGCTAGAATAGATGCTATAACAAAGATTGAAAAAGTCTTATTTGCAATTGGTTTGCATGGTGGTAATGTTGTTATTGAACCAGATCTTCAAAAGTCCAAGGATAGCAATTGTGTCCCCAAAAAGTCATCTATTGGTGGAGTGGAGGCTAGAAGGTTCCTAGACTTTCATGGAAAACTTGGTAAGATAAACTCTAGGAATGGTGGTTCAACTATTAGATACAATCAGTGGAAGTGCCTACATAATGCAGTTAAGGATCGTACTGATAACGGACAAGCTTAGAATAGAAAAGCCAATGTTTGGGAAACACTAGATAAAGAATTCTTTCATTGTGATAAAACAAAGTGAAATAATGATGATCTCAAAGACTTCAAAAACCAATTGAACCTTTTTAAAAAGGCAATGACAGAAGCTTGGGGTACTCAACACTTCACTCACTATATGGTAAGAAGTTTGCATATGTATGTCTCTTTATTGTCTGACTCATATAGGGTTTTCTAATTGAATTTCTTTATTTATTAACTATGCATCATATTTTATACAACCATGCTCCATATTTTATCAAGAAATATGGATCTCTATCTATTTGGTCAACCTAAGGTATGAAAAAATCACATTATCAAGCAAGAACAGAATACTTTAGACACACAAGACATGGAGGTGGAAGATATACAAAGCAAACAATTTATTAGAGGTCTTTCAATGGTTCTATAGATAAATTTGGCACAGATTCAAGCTTAAAGACACAACCGCATCATGTAATACATCATCTTTGGCAAGGATTATATCCACTGTTACCTAAAGAAGAAAAGAGGGATATTTAAACTCTTATGCAAAGCAAAGATATTCAAATTCATGGTTACAAAGCAGACAAAGAGATGGAAAAATATGGGTTTCAAGAAATCCTTAATATCTTTTAATCTGACTCTATTATTGCAAAAGAGTCTTCAGTTTCAAGGAATTCACTAGATCCTCTAAAGGAATGTTTTGTTTCATCCCACTCAATGAGGCCTCTACATTTTAGAAACTCTTGTTTCCTATAGCTTGGAAGGAGCTTCAAATTCTTGGCATATCCTACATAGGAGACCAAATAAGAGGTAACAACTCCAAAGTATCCTGCCCTAGATCCACTGTATCTAGACATGAAGCTAGAAACTCTTACAACTTCTTCCTTCTCCACCAAAATTATCTTGTCTAAACCTCTATTGAAAGATTGGGATCCAATCACCTTGGAGATAGATTTCAAAGTCATTATTGGTAAGCTTGGAGAGCTTGACAACCTGCTATGATAAATTGCAATTGTTTTATTATTTAAGCTTCCAATATAATGACCAAGGCCTTGACTTTTTCCTAGCTTCAATGGCCTTGAGTCCTTGGCTCTTCCAAGAAAGTTTTCTGCATCTTCAATTTCTATCTGCACAATAAACCACAATAGTATAAGATGTCAATAGATAAATATCCAATAATATTTGTCTATAATGCATAACATACTCTAATATAAATCACAATGGATATCTTAGAATTATCTTTCATACCTTAGGGTTTTCTTCTTCTTCAAGAAGACTATCATCATATAGATTTATTCAACTTTGTGATTTCTCCTCTAATGGAGACTTCAATTTCTCTTCATACCCCATGTTATCAATACCAAGTCTCTGTTGAATTTGTAAGTACTCTTCCTCTGTAGGTATCCCCCCATTTTCATATTTCACGATCTGATTAATACAAGAATGAAAGGCTATAGAGCTGTCTTGAAAATGATCTCCCTCAACATCAAGAGTTGCTAGTGATTCCTCTTCATAACCTATAAAATTCTTATCATTTTGACCCCATGCCGCAAGGATTGCCAAGCACTAATCTTCTCTAAGATCAAAAAGGTGTTGAATATCATTTAGCAATAAATATCTCTTTTTGTTGATGAGATAACTTGGAAAAGTTGGGATACATTCAAGAGGACCTATTTCAATCTCAACACTCAACTCTATCTCCTTTTCTTCCACTTTTGTAATGTTCTCACTTTTAAACAAAGTAATACTAAATCCCTGCACTAACTGGTTCTCAATATCCTCTTGAAACATTTCACCCTTCTCTTCAACTTCTTTGTCTTTGTATGCAATATCCTCCATCTTCTTCTCTTGTATTGTATCTGAAGAACAACTATCCATATATTGAAGATATACAAGAAATCCAATATCCTTCTGTACAAGAAGACATTGATGTTGATTCTGATGAAAAGGGCAATCTACTTTCCACTTCTTGAATTCTTCATCAATAAGGCTAAACCTTGTTTGCAAAGTTGTTCTAGCAACATTGGAAGCTTCCATTACATTGCTATAATGGACAAATCCCTCAATATCTAGGCCTTCCACATGTCTATCATAAAACTCCCTAAAATCCTTCACTTTATCTTCAAGATCCTTCAAGAGCTCTTGCAAATCAAAGGGAACATTGAGCATATCTTTGATGTGAATAAATCTAGATGAATTTCCTATTGAATGAAGAAAATCAAACAACTTTCCATCACATGTATCCTCCATTCCCTCTAAAGACAACCTCCTTTTACTTATCCACATTACTCACAAAAACAAATCTTTTTTTAAAAAATAAAAATTAGGGGCATAATATACAAGTCCACATTTGCTCATATCCAAAAGACTAAAGAAAATTTGCTTTAAAAATTTAGTCAAAACCTACAAGGCATTGGTTTTGTATTTTGACAAATTTAATGTGTTTGTTATGTTAGATATTTAGAAAATACAAGATGAATAAAATGAATAGCAAAGGAAGCATGAAATTCCAAGTCTCATCAATCAAACTTTGTTTACATTCACAACTCGTGAAACATGAAAACAATGATCCAGACCGCTTCACAATTCATAAAATCGTGTTTCACACGTCATTCTGACCAAAAAACTTGACGAGTTAGCATTTTATACATCTGAAAATTTTGAATAAAACAATACATCAAGAACATCAAAACCCCATCGTTTAACATGTATATGAGATCAATATTGATATAAAAACAAAGTAAAACCCTTATAGAATTTCTAAGTTCCTAATGTATCTTTCTCCTTTTAAACCAACTTACCTCTTTAATGCCTAGAAATTCAATATTGTAGAGAAAAAATATTATGAAAAGTGTGATACCTTATATTTGCACTCCCTACTGAGAATAAATGGTTTTTTGTAAGAATATACTTGGTTGGCTTGTAATGCTTACAAGATAAATATCTCGTTGAAGACAAGACAAGATATGTGAAAGAAATAGTAACAAAAACCCTACCTTGAGTGTTCATATATATATATATATATGCCAACAGTCACTCACCGTACATTTGTTCAAAAAGTACATTGCACTAATTCGAAGGAGGTGCACTTAAAATGGAAAAGAAAATGGTAAGAACTTAAAAAGTGGAGCCATAAAAGTGTTACATGCCAAAAAAAGTAAGTGACACATGGCACAACTTCCCAGGTAAAAACGGTCTACCCGTCATGCATGTGAAATTAACTACGCATTATAGTAGCCACATGTGTAAACCAATATTCTTATAAACCCAATTTTTGAACGACAAAAGATTTTTTTTAAAAGACAAATCTCTTTCTATGCTCGACCACACCAATACAATGCTAATTTGATCAAAGTGCAAAATTATTCTTCAGCACAAGGCGACTAAAAAAGGCTTTGTCGCCCAACATACACATTGAACCCTCGAAAATGTAAGTTTTTGGCAAATATGAGTTAGCTCTGAATCACTTGAAAATTCCCACCAAATGATCCCAAAAAATACCGAACGTATGAAATGTGATTATTCATGGATCTTCACATCAGCAAAAGCTATTTCATGTTTCATACATCGCTTGGAGGGCAAGTTTCTCCTTGATCGAATATGTATGAAACACGAGATTGTGTTAGTTTCTCTTATCCATGTGAGGCCTCCTCGCGTTTCATACAACTTAGGCCTGCATTGTTTCTCTTGTGACGTATGAAATGCGAGAGGGTGCTAGATTCTCTTGTCCAAAAGGTTTCCTCATGTTTCATGCATCTTGTGCATTGTTTTATTGAAGTTGAATTTAGACTATGTGATTAGTGTTTCTTTTCTACTTAGTGATTGTAGATAAAATTATATGAGAGATTTGGAGATCTTTCCTAATTTGGTTCTATTATTTGTTTTTTTGAATGTTTCAAATGGCTAGAACTAAGGTCATTGCAAGGAAGCAAAAAGTTGATCCTAGATGTCTTGCTTCAAAGATTCATTAGTCCTCCAAGCCTTCCAAACTTACGAGGAAATCAAAGCCAAGAAGAAGGCTCTCACAGCATGTTATGTGCCTAAAGGAGATTAGAAGTGCAACGAAGGCTCTAAATAATGCAATTCCAAAGCTGTCTTTTCAAAGGCTTATTAGAGAAATTTGTGACAAGCATAGTCTTGATAGTTTTAGATGGACTAGGGTAGCTCTCAATTGTATTCAAGAGGCTATATAAGATTTTTATTGAGTTTTTCCAAGATTCTTATATCTATGTTGCTCATGCACATAGGCTTACACTTATCGATAAAGACATGATAATTCTCAAGAGATTGAGATACAAATTTTCAAAGGTCCTTGAGACAGTCCCTCTTTTTTATATGAAGGCTTTCAATATTTTAAATGTGCCTCCATATAGAAAGAAGAAAAATGATCCAGATCTTAAGGTTGAAGATGTCATGTATGAAAAGGACATAAGACAATATGAGAAAGAGGAAAATGCCACAGTAGAGTAGGCAGATAAATGGAGGGAGTATAAAAGAAAGAAGAAGAAGAAAAGGAAGCAGAACAACTCTCATCTTTTGAAGAGGAGTTATCTACCCTTCCTAAAAGGGCTGACCCTAAGGGCTTCAATGTTTGTTGCTTTTTACCTGATGATATTAACAAAAGATCTTATATGGTATTTTTGGACTTTAATTGTGTTCAAATTCTCAAGAACAAAGTGAGAGAAGTAAATGACTCTATTCTTCTTGCTAGGATGAGGTATAGTATACCAAAATTTGTTTTTACTCACTATATTTTTTTAGCAATAGACTTTCATGTTGATGCTTACTATCTCCATTCCTTTGCTAGGTATGTAATGCATGAGCTCCCCTTTGATATACAACAAAAGATTGAGGTTCTTGATCCATCTATCTCATACTACATGAGGAGTGAGCTTGATGCAAGTGCATTTGACCATTCGTTTAATTCAATTGACTTTGAAACTTTGGAGCTTCTTTTAATTCCATATAATGAAAAGTAAGTAATTTGATATTTTGTTAGATTTTGTGAGATCTTGTTTTGCTAGATTATTGAATATTTTTTTTCAGTTCTCATTGGAGCCTAATTGGAATAGACTACGTGGAGAGGCAATGTTTGCTCATCAATTCTATCAAAGAAAGCCATGGAAATGCCAAGTTGTAAGTTATATAATCTAGGGTCTCCTTGATATTTTGATCTTTTTGTTACAAGTACTCTAAATATTTTGATCTTTTTTTTGTAATAACTCTAAATTTTATTGCCTTTTTGATACAAAGCTGTAAAAAGATTGATTGAAGTGCTAGAAAAAAGGTCTCCCATGCCTTCCTCTGAGAAAGTGCAATGTAAACCAACAGAATATTGGAATCAATCCTCGATATGTAATGCCCAAGTGCAACATCCTTTAGGGAACTATCACCAACTCTCGATCCATTAGCTCTTCCCAAGAAATTATCCTCATTCGCAATCTCCAACTGTAAAAGCAACAGTCAGAATGAAAAAAATGAAAATATATATGTGGTTCCACAAAAACAAAAGAATGCATTACCATTTGATTTTCATCACTCTCAAGTTTTCTTAGATTCCATAAGCTAATTGATGTCTCATTGATATATCTGAGCTCCTTTACATATTCAGAGATTCCAAGTTTCTCTTGAAATTGGTCAAACTATTTGTCAACAGCCTGTGACTCTCTCTCAGCATCTTTAACCTTGCTTAAACATATGGAAAAAGTATTTGAGGGATCTATAAACTTATCATCATACATTTGAGTATCTAATTTAAGTAAGTCCTCCTTTGACTCATTTTCAACATCCACTATGCCTTTTGCATCTACAGATGCCTCTGCAATAACTGCCAAGCAATAATCTTCTCTCAAATTGAAAAGAATTTGGAGATCAGGCAATAATATGTACTCCTTGTCTTTAATTGGGAAAGTAGGCAAAGATGGAATGATAAGGCTTGAAGCAGTGTAAGATGGCTCATCAACCTCTATAGTGGTCTCTTCAATTACTGTCTCTGGTTTGAATTCAACAACATCCATGTCCTTTGCAACTAATGCTTCCATTTGGATATCTAGTTGCTCCTCAACATCAACTTCATCTACTATCTCTTTAAGAAGGCAACAGCTAGATAATTTTGAGGTTTCTTTATACTTTTCATCAGATTTTAGAGGGTATTTCACAAGGCCAAATACAATGAATGCAGTAGACTTAAGCATAAGCCTGCATTTTTTTGGGTGTAAAGAGCATAATTCATATGCATAGAATCTATCAAGAGAATGATAACCACATTTCTTGGTAAACAAGGACTTCTCAATGCCTGGCCTTCCAACAGGGGTGTGAATATACTCCTTGGAATCCAACTAAACAACGGGATATGCAAACTCTTCAAACTCTGCAAAATCTTCCTTGCAAAAGTCATTTGAGAAATTAAAAACTTTCTCAAGGTCCCACTCTGGATTGAAAATCTCCCTAGCTGTTGGATAGAAAGCAATGCCAATATTATTTTCTATGAGAAAATCCAAAAGCTTCTCAAAGGTTGTGACATCTGTAATTTGAGACAGCCTTGGGATCCTCACAAGATACTTTGAAGCCTTTCCGTTCTTTGAAGCCTTGCTTGAACCCTCAGTTATCACTGACATATGAGATGCTATTGAAACATCTAAGGCAAGTGACTCCTTTGTCATTGTGGGCTCAAGGACTCTTTTCCTCTTCATAGATGTGGAGGCAGACATGTGTGACATCTCTGTACTAGACATCTTCTTGAGATACAATATCTCTACTTTAGACTACTTGCCTATACAATGCGAGTATCAACGTATAAGCCTTTTGAAGTATAGCCCTCGTTCAGTATTGGATGAATATAAGGAATATGACGCGAATTAATGCATTTAGGAATATCCAAATGCCAACATTGCACAGTTTTGGTGAGGGTAGGAAAATGCCTTTATCACTCTTTGTGGAAAGACTGGAGAATACGACGTGATAAGAAGAAAATCAAAACCTTTTTATTTACCTTCTCACGTTGTTTTGGTGAATTTTGCATTGCGGCTTGACTTTGGGAATGTGCTGAGGCATGTAGAGGAGGACAACTTTGAAAGGGAGGATATGGAAGTTGACTTGAAGGCTGTGGGGTCCAAGATATTGTGGTTTAGCACCAGTAGACTTTGTTGACTCTACAGCATAGTGGCCTTATTGACTTGCAGGTTGGGAATGTAGAGTATGGACGGAGGGGGTGACAAAGTATGGACACAAGGGTTAGATGGAGGTTGGGAATGGGATTATGGACGGAGGGGGTGTCGATGATGAAAAAGAAGACAGGTTTGAGCCGAGGGGAGAAGCAGACGGAGATGGAGACGAACATTTTGGACTTTAGACGCGTTCGTTGGAGCGGGGAAGGAGAAGGAGACAAAGACAGAGGCAGAGTTGAAGATGTTCGACATGCGAGGAAATGGGGAAGAAAAGTGTGCAAATAAATTAGGGTGGCCTTAAATAGGTGCAAGTGGGGAAGAAGGAATGTTCTAAAAACCCTAATAAAATGGCCAATGAGAACATGACACATGGACACATCAAGACCTAGGAGTATATAAGAACTTCTCAGTTGGCACAAACGTGAATTCACACCTTACATCATGACTATCATTCGTCCGACAATACTGACATATCCAATCGATAGAGGTGTCGTATACATCCGACGTTGGTGATGTCAAAATTTGCCGAGTTGTCTAAAACAGCCCGAAAGCATACTTCACCAACTTTAGCAACAACCCTCATCGCGTTGTATTGTAGCTATAGAGAATACAAAGCAAAGAGGAGCAAGGAAGAAGCTTCTTCTTGTCTTCTCATGCTGCACTGCTGTGGGAGCTTTCACTCAACTGCCAAGACCCACGGACTGCTTATTGTTTCAAGCATTCCAAGCGAGCTCTAATGGCTACCTCTCACATAGCCGATGCGTTGTCGATCCTACGAGTGTAGTGAGCTTACCTTGATGCCGATATGAGTTGCCTTCTCTCTCACACACACCGGTAGCTCCACAATCCTAAATGCTAGCTCAAGCATCCTCAAGCCTCCTCCATCTCCAAGCTCCATCCACCATAGCCGTGCATGCAAGAGAAGAGAAGAGAAGAGAAGAGAAGAAGAGAAGAGGAGATGGTGATGAGCTTCACCCTCTTGATCCCTCACTCTCACACACTCACTCTCTCACACTCCCTCTCTCAAGAGCATACACAAGCAAGAAGAGAAGAAGAAGAGAAGAAGATAAGAGCTCTTGTTAGCCACACACCAAAGAATGAGCTTTCATTCACTTTTTGAACTTTATATATACAAACCCTAAAAACCCCATGGGCGCCCATCTCTTTTTACATGACCGGCCATTGTGGCAAGGTTCCTTTTTCCAATTCCCTCTTCTTGCTTCATGCCCTAATCCTATACCCATCTATTATTTTACAAGTGGCACAGGAGGGAGCCTGGCGCTCTTTTACATGAGTTTTTAGAGTTTTTGAGGCACCTTTCATTTAAAATTACGCTTTTGGCCCCAGCTTAGCTTTAGAGGCCGCCTGCGTGTCTTTGCTATTTTTCCATCTTCTTCCCGCTTTTTCATTCATTCTTCTACCTTCTTGGCTTTTTTCATTCATTCTTCCGCCTTCTTGGCTTGGGGTTAACATTACTCCCCTCCGAGATGGGTGCCAGTCCCATGGCACTCTTGGCTACTGTTGGGGTTTAAGAGGTAGTTGGCAAAGTAGTCGTGTAAGGGTAGGGTCACGTGTAAACTCGGGTGC
Source organism: Lygodium microphyllum (assembly GCF_053477565.2). Lineage (NCBI taxonomy): Eukaryota > Viridiplantae > Streptophyta > Polypodiopsida > Schizaeales > Lygodiaceae > Lygodium > Lygodium microphyllum. The sequence goes on from NC_141164.1 coordinate 110,740,078, forward strand.
TCGTGGAAGCTTGGTAATAAGGTTTGTTGGAGAAGCCAAATGGATAGCAAGTGGTTAATGGGGGCCTCCAAAGTCAGTGGTTGGTCACCTTTGTGATGCTTGGAAGGAAAAAGGTGTGGTGCTCTACCTAAGGGGGGGAAGGGGTATCGATCTTATTGTGTAGTGTATTGTGCTCATGCTGGTGGAATGGGGAGTTGGGTCTAACCACAAGCTAGCCTAGGTGATGTCCCACACTTGAGGACCCCATTCGTGCAAAGGGAGGTGCGGTGCAAGGAGCGTAGGGTGATAGGTCTAACCATAGGCGAGTAGTACCCCCTAGGTATGTCATGTCCTTGATGTGCCCTAAGCATGCAATGGGGGAGCAAAAAGGGCAAGGGGGTTAGGAGCGGGGCTAATTGACCGAAGCCACCGGGCATGCCTAACGTGAGGACCCCTAGGTGTAGTGATTGTGCTTAAGTGCTTCTATAAGTGAGTTGTTTTGTCCTTTCCATGTGTAATGTTCCTCCTACTCTTCCTTGGATGCTTGTTCGTTTTCTTTTTTGTTTTCTTTTTCTTTTTCTCTTTTTTCTTCTTTTTTTTTTTTGAATAGTATTACACTAGTAGAACGACAGCCTATGCCTAATTTTCCTCATCCGATTTAGGCAGAGAAGGGGGTCGGATGGATTTGCTCAAAAATTTATGGCTTTGCATGTATCCTTTGATATTCATGCGGACATGGAGGGAGGTGGTGGAGAGGAAAGGATGGTTGCATCTAGTGAACTGGCTGTCGTTCATATCCTCTAGGAGATCTAGGCAAAAAGAGGGGAGAAGGCTAGCCCTCATCATTAAACGTGCCATGGCACAGCTGTCGATGGCATTAGGGTCAAAAAAGAGGGGAGGCAGGCCACGTTCTTGTGGGGTCGGATCTTGCTTGAGTAGTAACTTAAGTAATCTAAGATAATTACAGGTAGTTATAAAGGCTGGATCGGGGCATGAAGAGAAGTCCACGAGAAAATGCATCATGGAATCATTTAGGCTTCCCGAGTCGAAGAGGAAGGCATGTTCAAAGGAGGCGACATTGGAGTTATAGATTATAAGAAAATCATGATGCCCATGGAAGGTGGCAAAAAAATCCACACCTACCCTACGAGGATATGCCATGAATGTGGGGTCATTCCTCTCATAGGGCAGGGTGTTACAAATATCCATCCATGCGAGCATGCTAATGTCGCACACTCGCCTCCTCCATAGGGGTTGGCAGTTGTATCCCTGTACAGTATGTGGTATTTTGAACACCTTGTTTTGCCAAAACTCTGCTTCTTCCTTTCCCCACAATGTGGGGTCCTCTCCCTTTCTTCCAGCCATTTCTGTCCCAGTCGGCTGCCAGTCGCGATCACCTCCTCCATCACCTTGATCGGTAGGACCCTCTGCAAGCTGTTGGGCATGAGGAAGTTGAAGGTGAATGGGTCTTTTTCTTTTTCCTGCTACTCCCAAATCACTAGCTCCACATGGAATCCAGCAGGGAGGTCATCGGGGCACGGTGGGAGGGGTGCAGGACTTCTGCACAATCGGTTTGGCTCTTAGCTACTTCCTAGTTTCTTCAACTAACTTTCTCTGTCTCTCCCTTAGTGCGGCTTGTCTCTCCATGGATGGATCAACCTGTTGTTGTTCTTGGACACACGGCGAGGGGGTTGTGGGATTACATCTTCTCTGAATCTCCCCATAATGAATTCAAGCTCAATGTCCTCCCCCTGCAGGTCTTCTTGTTGCCCTCCTTCTTCAAAGCCCATTGCATCCATTTCCTAGGGAGTTAGGCTGGCTAGTAGCAGGTATTTTCATTGCTCTTCTAGGCTCAGCCTAATCTCCGTAGGTTGGGGTGGCATCTGTAGCCCTGCATGCAGGGCTCTGCATGCGATGCTCAATTTTTTCTGTACCACCTCCAATGACTCCTTTCCCCCTGGGTGGGTCGTGTCTAGTAGTGTGATAATTAAGGCCTTTTGCTGGGCATTGAAGGTTGTCTAGGCAGCGTCTGCTTTACTTTCTGTGAGGATTTTTTCTTTCTCCACTAAAACGAGGTGCCATGCCAGTGTCTTCACCCTTTTTTCATTCTACGCTGCCCATTCCTCTGCTCTCTTGTTCATTTCCTCCATGCTTTCTCCCTGCTTCTGTACCAGGGTTATGAGCTTCTGCTCTTGGGCTTTGAGTTCCCTACTCATGTTCTCATGCTCTTTCCTTCCCAAGTGTAGCTGATCGGTCATAGACTCAATCTCCTTTTGTTGCTGCTCCTTCTCCTGCTTTCTCTCCTCTTCTTTGGCATTCAATTCCTCCATCATTTGCTTGATGTTAGCAATTTTCACCTCCGATTCCCCATGTTGCATCAGGAGGAGCTTATACTCTTTGCATCTGTGCCAATTCTTGATTCTCATCCTTGAGCTGCTGCTTGTACCTCTCCTCCATGTCCTCCTTGGCCTTTAGTTCCTGTTTGAGGTCAAAAATATGTCGTTGTTGCATGGCTATTGTACAGGTTTTTTCAAGCTGAAAGGCGGCTATCGACTCCTTTTCCGCCACAGCCATCTTCTTTTCCTCCTTAACCCTCTCCAATCGGGAGAGCAACTCAGCGACATACTCGTCGTAATTGACTGGTGGTGTCATTGTTGTGTGGATTGGGGTGGTCGAGGCTTCCACTCTCTGACACTTTTGGTCCTATCTCGACTCAACATCTCCGGCTAGTCTCTTTTTGCCCCATGGCCATGGTCTCCTTTCTCTTTCCCTAGGCCATTTCTTTATTGATAAAATATTACATCCAGGCCACAAAGTTGGAGACCTCCATGCTTGTGGGGATCCTAGTGGTGAGGCTGGTTGGTTCGGTGGAGGGTACCATGAGGGTGGGGATAGGATAGAGAAGGGCTTTGCCTTTGCTTTCAAGGACAGCGGGTGGCGTGACTTCTGGTACCTACGTGCTAGAACTAGGCCCTTCTTCCCTCAGCGGGCTCCAGGCTCCCAGATCATTAGCCCTGCACTGCTGCTCAATGGACCATCATGTGGCTTTGGCCAAGTCCTCCTCCTCCTTCCTTCTTAGTTCCTCTTCTTCCTTAGCAACTCTTCTTTGCCTTTCTTCTTCAATTTTCATGTACTCTTCCTCCAGTTTCTCTTTTTCTTCATGTTCTTCCCTTTTCCTCTTCTCGGCCTCCTGTTTTGACAGCTTTTTAGCCTTGTTGACTTCTTCCTTTGATTTTTCTTCTTCCTGTTTCTTCTTCTTCTCCCTCTCCTCGCCCTCCTTGAGGGATTCTCTTTTTGCCTTTTCCAAATCCTCTTTCTCCTTATTGCGGCCTTCATCCGGCTTCTTTTTCTTTTGTGCTATCTTCTTCTTGGGTTTCTTGGCCTGCTTTTTGCCCAATTTTTCTTATTGTTCCTGCCCTTCCTTATCAGTCTCGGTCCTGTCGCTGGACCTCTCTTGGTCTTGGTGAGGGGGTGACCTGTCAGGTGTTTCTCCTTCCCCTTCTTCTACATCTTGTGTCTTCTTCACTGCCTCCTAGATGAGCGCAGTCAAAATACTTCCACAGGCAATAAACGAGGCCTTGGACAAGGCCTTCTTTCTTTCCGTGGCCTTGGAAGCTAGGGACTCCCCTCCTGCTGGTGTGCTTCCTAACGCTAGTGCTCTAGCCGCCTAGTCGATGGTTTTGCGTACATAACCGTTCCAGTCGACTTCATGCAAGGTATGAGCCGCTACGTTCTCTAGCACAGGCACACTGATTCGATGCATTAAGGCATTGTAGTGCTGGCTGGAGAAGAGCGCATGTACTAGCTTCACTTGCAGTCTGGCTTCCGTATCAGGAATGTGTTGGATGTTGATGCCGTCATTAGTTAGCACATCCTCTGTTTTCATTTTCAGCATGGCATACACATCCCTCTTCTGCTTCTTCTCTATCTTTGGCTCTAGTCCCAACACCTTCTCCACCAAGACATGGTTTAACTGAACCTGTACCTATTTGGCGTTTTCTCCCCTTCCTACCGTGACGGTGCCGCACTCATTGTCAAGGTTGTAAGTCCTAAGAAACTCCACACACTTCATGTGGTCAGGTTCTTGTGCAAATTTCTCGAGGTATTTGGTGAATTTGCATTATTTGATGACTCTTTTGGCCGCTTCCTCCTTGGCCACCACACCCTCTACGTTGTGAATGGTTCGGAACTTAAGCTGGTTGTAGGCACGTTCAAGAGTGATGCGGTATTGCACTCTTTCCTCCTCCGTGAATGGAAGTCAGTGGGCGCGGTCTTGCTGGGACATCTTTCGTTCCTGTCATAATCCCAAGTTTCCATTAGTGCTTCCAAATTAATAATTCCCAAAAAAAAGTCATAGTTAAAAAGGACTCTATACATTTGTTGAATAAAAGCATTAAAATCCCATCCCATGTAGAATCTTCCCTTCCGGCTTTAACTTTTTGCCCTTTATTTCAAAGTTCTCTTGCCATTTTCCAACCTCTCTCATTGTTTACGTGTTTATGCGTTTTGCTTGATTTTCCTTGGTTTTAATTTGATTCACCTCACCCCTCCCAGCTTGAGAAGAATCCTTCCTAGGATTGAAGGTTTTGGAGGTTGAGGACAGCTTGCAATGGGCCTAGGAGTTACCGGCATAGGAACCAAGTGTAGAAATCAGGGTTGTACTCTAACTGAGCTTAGCGGTCTAGATCAAAAGGTCGAGTGCCCACGTGTGTAATGTAAGCGAGAACATCTGTGTAATGTAAGTGAGAGCATTTGTTAGAAAGTTACCGGAGGCGGCGTGGCTAAAAAAATGTAGCTCTTCCTCAGTCAGGAGGCGATTGAGGTAAGGGTGTCCCTTGATGTGCTCTTCCAAGGGGTGGCCACGAAGAGTGGTTAACACTCTATACGAGGTTGGCACGACATAAGTGGGGTCGTACTCCGTTGTTTTGATTGCGTGGTGGTGCTCAACGTTTGTCATGACTCGGCACCCTTCTACTTCCCATTACAACCTAAGAGTGTACCAGTGCCTCAAGAACGGGGATTCAGTCTCAGCAAGTTTGGATAATTCTACAATTTCTTGGTCGGGGATGGCAAAAGTGATTCGCTAATCATATGACGTAATGTGGCACTGTTTGAGGGCTTGCTCTTTTGAGATCTTGTTGTTGAGCCATACAGCAAAACGGAGTTAGCTGCTTTTGCAAATGCAAGTTCAAACGTCTCCCAAGAACAAGGCATCGTACGAACTTTGGTTGCAAAAGGCTCGGGCAACAAGCTTAAGTCCAAGCGGTCGTAGCTCAAAGCTAGCTCTCTAAAAGTGGCACCGAGCCGTCTAATGCAATCAATCACGTCATCCCCTATATCTTTGGCTAGATCTGAGGCCAGTGTTAAAAATGATTTCCACTCATAGGAGGGTTTAAGACGTGCTGGTGGTTGGGGTTTGATAGCACTAGAGCCTTTGACAATGAATAGTTGTGGTTGCGGGTGTTCTTGAGGTTGCGGTTGGACTTCCTGGCTTAGGGCCAGGGAAGTAGCAGCTACTTCTGATGGACTGCTACCTTCAGAATGGATTATTGTAGTCGGATGGGCTCTAGCGGGTGATGGCTCATGTGATGATGCATGTCGTTTGGGCCGATAGGCTTGTTCGACTCTCTTGGGCATGTGTGTGGATGAGCTTGATGGATGTGGGCCTGGGGAGCATTGCGGTTTATGGTTTTGAGGTTCTATGGGGCTTGGGGTGATCAAGCTTAGGGGTGGCATACGAGTGGTGCACTTGGCCATGTGGGTTTTAGGGATCCATATCCAGGCATTCCCCTCATAATAGCCTTGCCATGCAGGAGGGCCTTAGGGACCCACCTTTTTTTGATCATGCATCAATTTCTGTAACTGTGCCTTGGTTTCCTAGGTTTAGAGCTTCGGGTCTTATGAGGTTGTGTGCAATGAATCCTACGCAGTGGTTGCGGCTATTTAGGTCTCCATTGAAACCTAGGTTATTGGGTCTTAGCTTTTGTTGCCATGAGTAGCAATTCTTGAGAGGTGGTGGGTGGTGGCCGAGCACTATCCTTCTCCTTAGATTTGGCTACTAACAGTTCTATCGGTGGCTGTATGGACTAGGGTGAGGTCGCGTAGCCCTTGCTAAAAGCTGTAACAATGTGGATGTTGCCTATGGCAAGGTGAATGCGCTGCAACTCATAATCAACGTTGCAATGAGTTTTCTTTGTGAAGGTTTGCCCTAGCAGCATCTCCATGCCTGCGTCCTTGGCATCTCGTAGCATGTAGAAGATCATTGGTATAGTCTTAGACTCAATAGAAACGGTGGCCCTGCACTTGCCGAGAAGTGCATATGAGCGGCACCCATATGGTCTTAATTTGGGGTTAGTGGGTTGTAGTGGTGGTTTGCCAAGTTGAGTCCAATGATTGTGAATCAAGACATTGAAGTCCGCTCCCTCGTCGATCAAGGCATTGAAGACACGTGTTTGCTTGGCAGTGACTGTGATGTGCAAGTACGCAGGCTCTACGGTTTCCTCATTCTCATCGTTGATTTTGGTGATGGTGCCTACTCGTACTTTGACAGGTGGTTCCAACATTAGTGGCTCATACAAAGGATGCGTGGGAGGATAGTACTTCTTGACACGACTGCCATTGAAGAAGCTTATTCCCTCACCATCTAGAGTCTTGAGCTCGACGTTGCCCGTTCGGCTAATTGCACAGACTTTGAAAGGTTCATGACCCATAAACTTCATTATTTTCTTATGCCCCTTAACTGAGTATAGGAGCACTAAGTCGCCCAGTTCAAAGTCGCGTTGCTTGACATGCTTGTCAAACCAACTCTTGCATCATGCCTTCTCACATATGAGTGCATGAGTGGCTAGAAGGTGAGTCTCTGAGAGGCATTCGAGTTCAACCAAGTGTTATGTCCATGCCTCCTTTCCTTCCCACCGCTTCTGAAGTGCGATTCGCAGGCTAGGAATGAAGAATTTCACAGGGAGAATTGCTTCGGTTCCGTAGGTCAACCTAAAGGGAGTCTGTCTGACAACCGTTTTATAAGCCATGCTGTAAGCCCACAAGGCTGCCATCAGCTTGTTATCCCAGTCGTTGCACGAGGCAGAGACCACCTTGGTTAGAACGTTGACAAGAATCTTATTCGTGGATTCTACCTGGCCGTTTGCTTGAGGGCAGTATGGCGAGGATTTCCAATGGATAATTAGGAAGGTGGATAGGAGATGCACTATCACTTCATTGATGAAGTGTATCCCCTCGTCACTCACTAGTTCGATGGGGCAGCCAAATTGTGAGATCACCTGCTCCCACAAGAACTTGGCAGTCGTTCCAGCATCGTTCTTTCGTGTTGCTCTCGCCTCTGCCCACTTTGTTAGGTAGTCTATGGCCACAATGATGTATTTTTCCTGCTAATACTATGCAGCGAGGTTGATGGGTCCTATGAAGTCAATTTCCCATTTTTTGAAGGGTTGTCATGCAATGATTGGGGTCAACTCCATTTGATCCTTGCGAATCGGGACCTTCATCCGCTGACACTCATCACAATGCTTAACAAATCATGCGGCATCATGGAACAGCATTGGCCACCATAGTTGAGGCTGCAACACCTTGCGGGCCATCGTGTCTTCACTAAAGTGTGCACAGCAATTTCGTTGTGTGCCTCTAAGATCACGTTGTGCATCTCATGCTCACACACGCATCTACGCAGCAATCCATCTTGCCCTAAGCGATATAGCTAGCCTGCTATCCAATTGGTAGGGTTGGATTTTGAGAATAGTTTGCCTCAGCCTTGCCTTCTCTATCGGTCGTTCAGGCAGTCCGTGCTCAAGCACTTGGACTATGTCATCTGCCCAATATGGTATTAGATCGGCCTTGAATAAATCTCTCTCGTTGGAGAGGTTAAAGAGGTGGATGTCTGGCAATTCATCGGTAATGCCTTCTCCAGCGCCTTCTCCTGTGGGGATGTGTGACATATGATCAGCCATGTAGTGCCATTTTCCCTTCCGTACAACAACGGAGAAGTCAAACTCCAAAAGTAGAAGGAGCCACCGAGCTATGCATCCTATAGCGCAAGGTTTATTCACTAGATATAGCAAAGCTTGATGGTCCACAAAAAAGGTAAAGGGTGTAGCCAATAGATAATACTGGAACTTCTTTACAGCAAACACCATGGCCAAACCCTCTTTTTCTGTCGTCGAGTAGTTCATTTCTGTCTCAATGAATTTTCTGCTAGCAAAGCTCACTGGATAGTCTAGGTTGTGCTCGCTAGGTTGGCACAACACTGCCCCCACAGCAAATTTAGAAGCATCAATATACACATGGAAGGTAATGGTCCAATTCGGCGCTTGTAAAATTGGTGTTGTGGTTAGAACCTTCTTCAACTCTTCATATGCTCATTGACATGCTTCAATCCATTCAAAGACAATCATCAACTTGTATAAAGGTCTGGCTATCAATGTGTAATTCAGCACAAACCGCCGATAGTATCCCATATGGCCTAAGAAGCATTGGACTCCCTTGTAGTTGGTTGGGGGTGGGAGGTTGACAATAACCCTAACTTTTGAGAAGTCAGTGGCAATGCCATTCTTCGACACCACGTGGCTGAGGATGCATCCATGTTTCACCCAAAATTGGCATTTCAAGGGGTTCAGGGAGAGACGATATAGGCGACACCACTCAAAGACTGCTTGGAGTTTGTCTAAGTGTTCCATCCAGGTCGAGTGAACGCAGAGGTCATCGACAAAGACTTCCAACTCCTTGTGAAGCATGTCTTTAAATATGGTGCACATGAGGCGTTGAAAGGTTTCAGGGGCATTACTCAACCTGAAAGGCATGACTATGTAAGCAAAGATGCCCCACTCGGTGGCGAAGGTACTGTCGGCAGGATGCACTTGCACCTGATTGTATCCTGAGAAGCCATCCATAAAATTGTAGGCCTCCTTGCCCGCCACTCTTTCAAGCATGTGCTTGGTGTATGGAAGTGGAAAATTGTCCCTTTTAGTAGCAACGTTCACCTTCTTGTAATTGATGCACACTCTAATTTTTCCGTTTTTCTTCATCACGATGACTATGGGTGATACCCAGTCCATATGCTCAATTTCGTAAATGAATCTTTCTCTCATCAGCTTATCAATCTCTTCCTTGACAGCATGAGCATGCTTTGGATTCATTGGGTATGGTCACTACTTCACCGGCCCTGTGTTTGGTGTCATGGGTATATTATGAGTCACTACACTCGGGTCTACCCCTTTAAGCTCTTCCAAGGACCAAGCAAATACGTCTACATACTCTCGCAAGAGAGCGACAAGACTTGTTTTTTCTTCCTCAGTCAAGTCATCGGCAATAAGGCTAGTTGGGGTGTCTCCCCTTCCTGGGCTAAGTTCACCTCCTTGACCCTAGCTAGTCCCTCAATTGGTTTGCTCGTTTGCCCTTGCCGTTTTGCACCTAATAGGATCACCACCCTATCTCCTTTTGTGAATTTTGTAAATCTTTTAGGGGAGGTCCCGCGATTTTCATTGTTCATCTGTTCGTGTGTCCCTAGGTTGTTTCGCCCTTTCCTGCTTCATTCTCTACACCTTAGGTGGACAGGTAGATCCCCGTTGGTGCATCGGGTCTTGGGTGGCCTAGGAATTTTTGGGTCACTATCTGAGCTTACCTCCGACTCAGAGTGGAACTTGCCGTCTTTGCTAGAAGAGGGGGTCTCCCCTGGTGGTCGCAATTCAGATGGTGATTCTGTCATAAGCACCGGTGTCACTCCTAGTTGGGCTAGGCATGCTTGCTCAAGGTCTATGGCTCCTATGTGTTCTAACCAAGTGCGATCACAATCCATGCACACAATTCCTCGTTCTATCCTGTCGACACTCCTTTTCTGTGGCTTGGAGTCTGCCCGTATTTGTTCTATTTCATGTCCCTTAGTGTTGTATTCTATTGTGTCTATCTCTCCCTCACTTTCGTCACTAAAGGATTGGCAGTCTTCATACTCATTATCAGAGGCCTCTTTGTCAGACTACTCATTGTCTCCTAGGGCTTGGTATATCTCTTGTTGTTGATCAGGGACTAGGGCCTAGTTGTACATAAGGTTCAAGTCATGCACCCTGGTCCATTGCCACTTGGATTCACATGAGAGATCCTAGAGTGGTTTGAAGTTTGCTGCTGAATTGTTAGCTAGCTTGTCTGTTAAGTATTCCAGAGCCTCCTCGAGTTCTCTTTTGTTGCTTGGCACTTGGAAGGTGACGAGTTTAGGTCTCCTAAGAAGGGTTCCTTCCATCATGTAAACTGGTACGGAGGGGGTGCCGTCAGACGTGCCCATCATCTTGATGGCTTGCTCATACACTTCTTGATCTGAGAACGGCAGGTCGAATGTAGCCAAGACATGCATCCAATCTTGCTCATCCTCTAGGCATGGGATATATTGGGTCAAGGGCCCATAAGACTTCTTGACTTGAGCGTTACCCTTGGCATCATGGAGATGGCATCCAAGTCAACTGGTGAGGTCTTCCAAGTGTCTATCTCTACCCTTACAGCTTTTATTATGTTGCCTAGGAAAATCAAGCCGTTACCCCAATCTTCAATAGCTCTAGCATTACGCATCTAGGGTCGGCCTAACAGGATATCGTAGTCCACCCCCTTCATGACTATAAAGTCGACAGAGAATTGGACACCTGCGATTTTCACTGGCCAGTTTTTAAGTACCCCAAATAGCTTCACTCTCATGCCGTTTGCTAATGTGACATTAAACCAAGTGGTCTCGATCGATGGGTTTCCCCAGGTCTATAGTACTGCGTGGCTCAACACACTAACCCCGGCTCCCGTGTCTACGATCCTCTTTCTCGTTGTGTCGCCTAAGGCTAGGACTAGTAACACTGCATGCATCTCGGTGCCTTCCCAGAAAGCATTAACGTGTAAGGATTTTGGCACAGAATGCAGTGTTAGACTGGATATGTGTGTTTCTACATCATGATCGTGCAGATCCGCAACTTGTTCTCGTGAACCCTCAACCCACTACTTGAGGTCTTGCCATAGGGTGGGATGCTGCTTAAGCAAGTCTCCCAGGCTTAATGTCACAGGGGTGGTCACTAACGTGGTAAGGAGGCTGTCAACTGCTCGTTTCTCTCCTAGACTGGATTGTCTTGGCCAATGGTCGTGACTGATTTGCGGCCCTACAGTATCAAGGCTTGGCCTAAGCAGTGCTGCGTGTGGTGCAGTTGCATCTCCTAACTTTGGTCGAGGGGGTGAGACCGCCGTACTTAAGCTGGGGAGATCATTGATCTCGTCCTCTAGGATGGGCTCCGCATCCCTTAAGTGCTCTTGGGCCTCTTTCACCCAGTCCTTCACTTTCTCTATGGCCTCAAGTTGGCGCTTCGGATGCGGGTATTCCCCTACCTTGGCACATCCCTTTTCAGCCGTCTTGGGGGCTAAAGTTTCTGCCTCTGCATCCGTTAACTTCTTTCCAACAAGCAGAATCGTAGCACTCTCAGTTTTCAGTGTGATCTTAGCTTCCAACCTCTTCTTCCTTCGCATGTGGCTCTTCTTTCCTATCGAGGCTGCATCGAGGTTGCTGGGTCTCGGTAGTAGTGATATGCCTGCCTGCTTCGTCCGGGCACGGGTCATGACCCGTAACGTGATGGGTGTGTCCTCCCCATCGAGGTTCTCGACACCAAACAGCCCCAATGGAACAGATGGTACGTTGGTTGAACTTGAAGAGGGTTTTCGCTTTGGGCAATCGACGAAGAGATGGGTGATTCCACACTCAACACACCTTAGGTCAGCTTTGTCTCTGTTCTAGTGCTCCCTCTCAAGGCAACGTGATGAGACATGACCTGGGTGACCACAAGTCCAACAGATGACTGGATCCTGCATTTTTCCCCCTAGGCCTCTACCTCGTCCTCTTCCCAACACCATCACCGGTACTGGTTGATAATCCATAAGAACTATGTTGCCCTCATCATCGTGAGAGACATAAGGGTATAAGTAAGTCTCTTCCTCATTTGGCTCTTCCACGTAGTGGACTAGAGCATCACTTGTTGGTGGATGGGTCACATAGGGACCAGGTGGTCTAGGTATGCTTGTAGGGTTTATGTCCACCCTAAGGACAACCGGCTTAATGTCATTAGGTGCAGGAAGGGCCAATGGGGCTCCCCTTCTGAAGAGTGGCTATGGCCTATTCGCTAGGTATGGCTGGCCGTATGGTTGGGAGTACAAAAGTCTTCTAGGCAATCTGCAATGCATGATGTCGTAACCAAACCTGCCGCAGTTAGCACAAGGTCTCAATCGAGGGTCTTGACACTCGGTCGGCAAATGGTTTCCGCCACAGTACACACATTGGATGTGTGGGCGTGTTGGTTGTCTCCACCTGTCTTGCAGCTTGGCTATCTCCATCTTAACATCAGCCCGCCTCGGTGGCCTTCCCCTTATCTTGGGATGATGGGGCTGGTTGTTCACTAGAGGCTGACGCTCTTTGTAAACTTCGCGAGTTGGCTTCTTCTAAGTTGGAGCTCCTGGAGCTCCGCTCTTTCAGCTGATCTATCAACTCTGATAGCTTCCTCAAAAACCCTAGCTAGCGCGTCTCACTGAAAGCTCGAGTTGGCTGCCAAAGCGTTATACAATTTCTCGTTTCAAATTCCACTGATGAACACAATTGAAACTGCTCTTTCAATCGATCATTTGCCTATAGGGATTCTCTTGAAGAGGCTCCTCACGTGGGTTACGTAATCCCGAATGTCCTCCTCTTTCTACTTGACATTCATCAGTTGTACTAGCAGATTATCGAAGTATCCAAGCTCAACAAATCTCTTGATGAAGATATTCTTGAGGCCATTGAAATTTTCTCTCTCTGTGGCATCTAAGCTTGTATACCAAGTCCTACCCTTGTCACCTAAGCAGAGCCCAAACGCTTGAGAGCGCTAAGTCAAGTTGTTGAGGCCATTGGCTTCGCAGACTTGCTCAAACTTCTCTACAAAGCTGAATTGATCGTCGTGGGGTTGGTACTTGTCGAGCTGCTTTGCGACTATTGGGATTTTAGACTGGCTCTTAGAGCCTTGGGTTGCTCCTAATCCTGCCAGCAGTGAGGTCACCAATGCTGCAGTACTTTTCTCTGTTGCGGTGTTGTCTAGCAATCGCTTCATAAGAAGCTTGCTCAGCGTTAAGTCTCCTTCTAGGGCTCTCTCATGATCCGTTTAGTTTCTACCAGCTAGGTTTAGCACTCGTTGCACCTCACGCAACTCCGTGCTTTGCCTTTGACTCATGGCCTACTGGTCTCTATTGTATGCGGTTATACTTTGCAACGCCTTGTGGGCTAGCTTTCTCTCTTCTTCTAAGTCTGTAATGATAGCATCTGCTATCCGGCCGCGGTGCTCATTGATGCCAGGAGGCATATTCCACAGTGGATTCCATGAGGTTTTATGGTGGATTCCATAAACTTAGATGACCGGGGCTCATACACAAAGTGGATTCTTTGTGCGAGAAGTTGATGGGGATGCCTGTCCTTTTCGGGCGTTTCATTAATTTAGTGTGTGCATGGGTGATTCCATAGCGGGTGATTCCGCAAAATGCATATTAAATTAATAAACGTTTATGAGTTTAGAGTGCGCACTCGTAATAAATTAAGGTTAGGATTTATTTCTAACCAGTTGATTTATTTATGTAGCTGAAGACTGCTAGGTATTCACTTTTGTCGGTTTAATTGTATTATTTTACTAACGATTGTGAATGCTTCAGTTGATGTGTAGAGATAGCAGCAGTGGCGGAGGAAAGCATTGGAGTCTAGCGAGTATTCGACCTATGGATTATATTTTGATAGGCGCCACGCCTATATTTTGTTATGTCTATTGAGGCATTGATTATTGATTATTATTTTGTATGCGCCTATGTGCACGGATATGTTATTTCTATTTGGACATTGAGATTGGGCGTACCAGACTCTATGGGCACCGTCCATTAGTTTTATTTCCTATTTTTGTAGAAAGCAAACTCAAAAGCTAAAAGCTTGTCATATTTTTGTAAATTGGGCTATTATTGAGCATGAAGATGGAAATATACATAAAATACATGCTTTGTGAAGTGCTCACACAAGGCATGGGGGAAGATTGAACCCAATTGGTCTCTTACTTCTTGTCGTTCATGCTTTTACATTGTTTTTTGTGCAAAAAGGTACAGTTCATTGTTCTTGGGGACCTTCCGATTCACTACGTGAGCATACAGCGACCAATCTGCGCACCAGTGGTATCAGAGCGGAGCAGAGATCAAGAGCTTCCAATCGCTATCCATCTCGTGCGAAGGCGGAGCTCCTGGAACGATCGGGCTCTACAGTCAATCTCGTCGCGAATCGTCGATACAGGCAGACTTCTGGCGATCAAGAACCCCTGTTTCTACTCTCAGATCACGAAGGACCAGGCTGTACAGGCGGAGGACCACGCATTCATCTCCTTCATCAAGTCGTCAAAAACCAGTGAGCAAACTCCATAAACCAACTTTTTCAAAGCTTAATTGTTAAGCTTATAAGCTTAAAAAGAAGCTTATAGCTTCAAATTCTCAATCGTGAGGTCTCAGAGGACCTCCGATTTTTCCGCGTGGCGGAAAAAACGCCCCTCCCCACGTACTGCGCCATTTTTTCTAAATTACCCCCTCTTCCATAGCTTAAGCTATTAAGCTTAAGTCATTAAGCTTTCATCAAGTTACACAAGGCAAGCAAGTCAGCAACTCCGGGTCCTGCACTTCTGAAGTCAAGTTCTGCAAGTCGACAGTAATCAAGTTCTGCAAGTTCCCTAAGTTCTGCAAGTCTGCAACTCTGCAAGTCGGCTAAGTCTGCAACTCTGCAAGTCAGATTAGTCAACTGGAGTCAGAACTGACTAGTGCTCAAAACTCCTAGAAGGGCTGTTCCTGTGCAAAAACTCTGAACTGCAAAGTTGTTCGTGGCAAAGTATTCTACCTATCCACAGGTCCGCTGAAGTATTTTCAGCATACGAAGAAGGAAATATTGCAGATTTTCTGAAAATTGAGAAAGAAATACCCAAAAATACATAGCCTTGTAACCCCGAATTTGAGCTACGCTCATCCCGCTAACTTGATTTTGAGTGAGAAAGGTTTTTTGAGTTTTACAGGATGACGACCCCACATATGGATGATCCTATGGCTGAAGATGACCTACCTGAACCTACCATGGAACAAAAGCTGGATCTAATCATGATGCAATTGGAAGAAGAACGAAGGGCTAGGCAAGCATTGCAAGCGCAATTGGCAAAATTACAAAGAGCGTCTACCGACAAAGAAGAACCTCAAGCTGAAGATTTGATTCGACGTACCATTGACGCCACTCTTGAAGCTCAAACTATTCGCAAGGAATCAAAGATAAGTAAACAAAGTTTCAAATTTTGCACTTTCAATGGCATACGAGAAGAAAAGACTGTTTTATCATTCATTAGCCAGTTTGATGACTATTTCCATGAGGAGACCTATCCAGAAAAAGATAAAATCAAGTGTGTTACTAATCATTTGGTAGACAGAGCATCACTTTGGTGGACTGTAGTACGCAAGAGCATAGAATGTCCTGCTACTTAGGAAGATTTCAAGAAGAAGTTCATGCAGAATTTCCTTCCACCGCAATTTCATGAGAAGGCTATCAAGCAATGGGATCTACTTCAACAACGGGATCATGAGCCTATACCTCAGTATACAGAGCGTTTTTGGAATGCACTCCTACAACTACGCATGCTTGAAGACATACCAAAGACGACACATAAGCGGAAGTATATGTCTGGACTTCTTGGGCATTACTATGCTGAAGTGAACATGTTCAAGCCTGCTACCCTTGAAGACGCCATCTCACTAGCTCACGACACTGAAGATAAGTTACGCAGTAGAGACAGACGACCACAGCAATTCCAAGCCAATGGTAATTATGGATCTAAACAATTCAATTCCAATTTTAGAAGGTTTAATCCAGGTCGTTTCTCTTCACCATCTTTCCGCAAGAATTGGGCTAAACCACCTGCATTACCATCCAATGTCAATCCAAATCCTAAGCCTATTCCATAAGCAAATCCAAATGTACCCAGACTTCCATCCATTGCAAATAATGTAACCAAAGCCAAGCCAATAGTATGCTATAAATGTCACCAGCCGGGACATCTCGCAGCAAATTGTCATTCAAAGAAGCCACCAGCACATATCAACTATCTTGGAGCCATAGACGAAGACGAGCATGAGGATATGCCTGATTTCACTGAAGCTGAGGATGACACTACTACTACTTCCGACACTTTATCAGGTATGCCTACTCCACATTCATTATTGACTATGAAATGTTTGGTGCATGGAAAGGAAAAAACTATCTTGCATGATGACGGTAGTACTCATGACTTTATTTCAGCAAAATTGGTAAAGGAATTAAAATTACAGAATGTACCTACGCATTATCGCATAAAAGCTGCATTTTTAGGTACTAGGTATAATGGTACACAAGAAGTTCAAGATTTAGAAATTCAAATTGGTTCATACACTGAAAGGAGAAATTTCTTAGTTGTTCCATTACAGTCGAGTGACATTATTTTAGGAATGCCTTGGCGACACCAGCATAACCCAGATATAGATTATTCCACACACACAATGAATATTAATTTTCAAGGAAAATCTATTACATTATATGGTATGCATGCATCTAATGTTTTTCCACTGCTTTCGCATACTCAAGCAAAACGTGCATTACGCAAGAGTACTAAATCATATCTCATTTGGGTGAATGAATTGCACGCAAAGGAAATCCATATGCACCCTAGGCATAAAGAATTTCTTGCATATTTTAAGGATTGTTTTGCAGAAGACCTACCACCAGGTTTACCTCCTTCACGACCAGAAGACCATAAGATTGATTTGATACCTGGCACACAACCACCTTGCAAAGCACCATATAGGCACAATCAGATAGAGCAAAAAGAAATCCAGAGTCAAATTGAAGAATTACTAAATAGAGGTTTAATACGACCTAGCAGTTCTCCATTCGGTGCACCTGTACTCTTAATTAAGAAAAAGAATAATACCTATCGTATGTGTATTGACTACCGAGCTTTAAATAAGATCACTGTAAAGAATAGGTATCCTATACCTAGAGTTGATGACCTTATGGACAAACTGCAAGGATCTTCTATATTTAGTAAAATTGACCTTAAGTCTGGATATCATCAGGTGAGGCTAGATAAATCTGACATATTTAAGACTGCATTTAGAACACAGTTTGGCCATTACGAATTTTTAGTCATGCCATTCGAATTGACTAATGCACCTGCCACTTTCAGTAGAATGATGAACCGTATCTTTCTAAAATATCAGTACTGTGTGATTGTTTTCTTTGATGATATTTTGGTGTTTAGTCAAAATGAGAAAGAGCATTATGAGCATTTGTCATTAGTTTTTCAATTATTGAAAGAAAATCAACTGTTTGCAAATCCTGAAAAGAGTGAATTCTTTAAGATAGAAATTGAGTATTTAGGTCATATTGTATCATCTGAAGGAATTAAAGTTGATCCTAAGAAAATTGATGCAATATTGCATTGGCCTATTCCTAAAAACGTGCATGAATTACGCTCATTCCTTGGTCTTGCTAGTTTCTATAGGAAGTTTGTACGTAATTTTTCATTACTTGCTTTACCATTAACAAAACTTCTCAAGAAAGGAATTGTTTATCAATGGACTGAAACTCAACAGAAATCCTTTGACTTACTGAAACATGCATTAACCAATGCCCCTGTTTTACAGTTGCCTGACTTTAATAGACCATTCTTTCTAGTTGTGACTGATGCTAGCGGATCAGGAATAGGAGCCGTACTAATGCAAGACATTCATCCAATAGCATATTCTAGTTCTAAACTGAAACCTTCTGAGCTGAAATATTCCACTTATGACAAAGAACTATTAGCAGTTGTACAAGCATTAAGACAGTGGAAGCACTACTTAATGGGTTCAGAATTCATGATAAAGACCGACCAGCAAAGCATTAGACATTTACTTAGCCAACCCCAAATTTCTGACCGTCATATCAAATGGGCTTCCTTTATTCAAAGTTTTCATCCTATCATTCAATACCAACCTGGAAAAGAAAATGTAGTTGCTGATGCATTGAGTAGAAGACCTGCAATTCATAATATTTCTGTCATATCTTTTGATTCTTTGATTGCTATGAAAGATACATATCACCAGGATATTACTTTTCATTCTGATTGGCATAAATTAGTTCAAACTAATTTCATTCCTGTTGATTCATTGTCATATAATGATGGATTTATGTTTTATGAAAAGAGATTGTGTGTTACTATTCCATTCCGATCTTTTGTTTTAAATGAAATTCATTGTCCCCCATATCAAGGTCATAGAGGTATCATATCTACATTACGTATATTAACTGAAGATTTTTATTGGCCGCATATGGATGCAGATGTATCTAATTTCGTTTCTGAATGTTTGATTTGTCAAAGAGTAAAAAGACATCATGGTAAACAGTATGGATTACTAATGCCTTTGTCTATTCCATCTAAACCTTGGGAACACATTTCTATGGATTTCATTACTGGTTTACCAAATACTAAATCTAATCATGACATGATTTGGACAGTTGTAGATAGATTTAGTAAGCAAGCATATTTCATTCCATGTAAGAAAACTTTAACAGCATCACAAGCAGCACGGTTATTTTTGAAAACTGTTTTTACTAACCATGGACTGCCAAAAGTGATTATTTTAGATCGTGATTCTAGATTTTGTAACAATTTTTGGATTACACTGTTTGCTAATCTAGGCACAAAGATTGATTTCTCATCTGCATTTCATCCAGAAACAAATGGACAAACAGAAGCCACAAATAGCACCATTCTAGATCTTTTACGTGCATATACTATCTCTAAACCTCAGACATGGGACACTCATTTGCATTTATTACAGTTTGCATATAACAATACACCGCACACATCTACAAAGAAAGCACCTTTTGAAGTCATTTATGGATATAGATTATCTACACCTGTTGCATCTTTGTCTAATAGAATTCAGAGTGCTGATGATATTGCTAGTATGCATAATAGTATTTTTGATGAGGTTAAGGATATGATTGCTAAAGCCCAACAATCATATACCAAACAAGCCAATAAGAAAAGACAAGCCATGAATTTCAAAGTTGATAATTATGTTTGGCTGAGAATAGAAAAGCGTAGACTGCAAAGTGTAGATAGACATCCAGTTGTCAAATTAGCTCCTAGATTTTATGGACCATTTAGAATCATTCATAAAATTAATGGTAATGCATTCAAGTTAGAATTACCATCTCATTGGAAAATTCACAATACATTTCATATTAGTTTATTGAGACCATTTAGAGGCCAATTACCTATCCATCCCATTTATGAAAACCCACCTTTATTAGAGGAAGAGACTGAAATACTTGAACCAGAAGCCATCATAGACACTGACTATATGACCACTAAAACTGGCCGAAGGTATTCTAGATATCTGGTAAAATTTAAGAACCATCCTGTAGAGGAAGCACAATGGATGCATGCTAGAGACTTAAATGCTTTCCCCACTCTGTTAGCTCCACATTGAGCTAATAGCAATTGAGGTCAATTTCTATCCCACCCCGGGGGTATGATGCCAGGAGGCATATTCCACGATGGATTCCGTGAGGTTTTATGGTGGATTCCGTAAACTTAGATGACCGGGGCTCATACACAAAGTGGATTCTTTGTGCGAGAAGTTGATGGGGACGTCTGTCCTTTTCGGGCGTTTCATTAATTTAGTGTGTACATGGGAGATTCCATAGCGGGTGATTCCGCAAAATGCATATTAAATTAGTAAACGTTTATGAGTTTAGAGTGCGCACTCGTAATAAATTAAGGTTAGGATTTATTTCTAACCAGTTGATTTATTTATGTAGCTGAAGACTGCTAGGTATTCACTTTTGTCGGTTTAATTGTATTATTTTACTAACGATTGTGAATGCTTCAGTTGATGTGTAGAGATAGCAGCAGTGGCGGAGGAAAGCATTGGAGTCTAGCGAGTATTCGACCTATGGATTATATTTTGATAGGCGCCACGCCTATATTTTGTTATGTCTATTGAGGCATTGATTATTGATTATTATTTTGTATGCGCCTATGCGCACGGATATGTTATTTCTATTTGGACATTGAGATTGGGCGTGCTAGACTCTATGGGCACTGTCCATTAGCTTTATTTCCTATTTTTGTAGAAAGCAAACTCGAAAGCTAAAATCTTGTCATATTTTTCTAAATTGGGCTATTATTGAGCATGAAGATGGAAATATACATAAAATACATGCTTTGTGAAGCGCTCACACAAGGCATGGGGGAAGATTGAACCCAATTGGTCTCTTGCTTCTTGTCGTTCATGCTTTTACATTGTTTTTTATGCAAAAAGGTAGAGTTCATTGTTCTTGGGGACCTTCCGGGATTCACTACGTGAGCATACAGCGACCGATCTGCGCACCACTCATACCGGGCATGCGCATCATAGCTGCTGACCAGTTTGCTGAATAGCCTTTGGGAAGATGCCTAAGTCAAGTTCCTCGTTAGACCTACAGTCTGAATTTTCTTCTGCCATAGTTAAGTTCTCGTGCTCCACCAAGCTATCGATCACGTTGAGTAGGTTTGTTAAATCCACTTCGTTTGCGCCGCTTACTTGGTCCTACTTCGTGTGTTGATGGTTTATCTCTACCTGTGGGTTCTCTCCTATTCGTGGGTTTCTTGAGTGGCTTATCTGAGTGAATTCCTTAACTTATTTAAATACATTTCTCAATTCTTCTCCACTCAGTGCGTGTGTTCCGTGCACTTGTTATCAATCAGGCTTTCAGTTTTCCTTAAGTGCACTTCAAGTGCGGAAATTCTAGGTGAGTGCAGCAAACAGACTCTAAGTGTCTTACACACCCTCGCTTCGTTTTGGGCCTAATAGGCTTTGTTTGATCAATTCTCTGGCCATTTTAATGGGATTTAAGGCTTTTCGGTTACGTTGCCTTGCCTGTTTTTGGGTCCAATCAGGGTTTTATGGCTTAGCGGGTTTCCTCTAGGTCTCTAGGTTTCTAGGTATCGTGACAGCCCACTCAAACTGCTAAGCGGTTGCACGTTACGATTTTGTCTATTCCTCACGCTAGAATCAAGTTCTGAGCGTCAGGAGGGCTTGCGACAATTTGCGCTACTGAGTTCCAGCTGGATCAGGTCAAATTTCTGAAAAGTTGAGACAAATACACACTCGGCCCAATTGGTCCAAATTGCAGGGCCCGAGTGGGTGACTCGGATGGGCTGAATTGCACTGGTCCGAGTACAAAAAATTTTTGCAGGCCGAGGTCCAAGTACCATCACTCGGACGGACCGAGTAGTCGGGGGTTGGGCAAAGGGCCGGGCCAAGGGCCGAACTGGTAAATGGGGATGAGTGGACTTCGGGCCGAGTGTCGAGTTGGTCAAAGGGCCAAGTGCCGTCACTCGGACGGGCCGAGTGGACTATGGGCCAATGATCGATTAGGATTTCTGGGTCAAGCCGACCAAATGACAGGGTTTGAGGGTCGAGTCTGGGACTCGGCCTAACAACGATCACTCGAACGGGCCGAATGCGCGCGATGAATGCCGGGCGACGATGATTTCGATCAAATCTCACAATTTAGGCAATCACTCCAAGCACAAACTTCCAGATCCCAACTAAGGAACCAAGGAAAGTGATTGGTATACCTGGGGTGAGCAGTAGGCTCTCCAATGACGAGATCGAATCGAATCTTTGTGGGGGCTCTCTCTCTTTCTCTCACTATAATGGTTGCAAATGAGCTCTCCCTTGGTCTCTTGGCTCTTAAACCCCTTCCTGGGTAAGGTTTTGATGCTCCCAATCACTCACTTGCTAACATTAAGCATCCCAAGCAAGATTTTTGCCATTTTTTACACGATTTATGCCCTGTTTTGCCAAGTTTTGCAATAGTGAACCCTACCCTTTCCCGATTCGATTTCCTAATCCTATCCTACACTAAATGCAACAAGAATCGGAAAGCAACAAACTGAAATGATTTCTCCATGTCTTCCAATCATCAAACTAACTAACTAACCCAAAATACTTACTTGTTTTGAAGATCAAAACACCCAAACTTCCTACCTATCTCAAGCTCTGTTTCGAGGATGAATCCCTTACTTCGATGCTCAATATGAGGCACCCAAGCACTCAAGCTTGAATCCATTGGTCCCGGCAATGGAACCAAAATGTGGGAGCTTTCGCTCAACCGCCAAGAACCACATACCTCTTATTGTTTCAAGCATTCCAAGTGAGCTCTAATGCCTACCTCTCACATAGCCGATGCGATGTCGATCCTACGAGTGTAGTGAGCTTACCTTGATGCCGATATGAGTTGCCTTCTCTCTTGCACACACCAATAGCTCCATGATCCTAGATGCTAGCTCAAGCATCCTCAAGCCTCCTCCATCTCCAAGCTCCATCCACCATAGCCGCGCACACAAGAGAAGAGAAGAGAAGAGAAGAGAAGAAGAGAAGAGGAGATGGTGAAGAGCTTCACCCTCTTGATCCCTCACTCTCACACACTCACTCTCTCACACTCTCACACTCCCTCTCTCAAGAGCACACACAAGCAAGAAGAGGAGAAGAAGAGAAGAAGAGAAGAAGAGAAGAAGAGAAGAAGAGAATAGCTCTTGTTAGCCACACACCAAAGAATGAGCTTCCATTCACTTTTTGAACTTTATATATACAAACCCTAAAAACCCCATGGGCACCCATCCCTTTTTACATGACCGGCCATTGTGGCAAGGTCCCTTTTTCCAATTCCCTCTTCTTGCTTCATGCCCTAAGCCTATACTCATCTATTCTTTTACAAGTGGCACAGGAGGGAGTCTGGTGCTCTTTTACAGGAGTTTTTAGAGTTTTTGAGGTGCCTTTCATTTAAAATTATGCTTTTGGCCCCAGCTTAGCTTTAGAGGCCTCCTGCGTGTCTTTGCTATTTTTTCATCTTCTTCCCGCTTTTTCATCCATTCTTCCACCTTCTTGGCTTTTTTCATTCATTCTTCCACCTTCTTGGCTTTTTTCATTCATTCTTCCACCTTCTTGGCTTGGGGTTAACAACTTCGAGCGGGGAAATTATGAAGCGAGGGCATGCATTCACATTGTGTTGGAACTCATACATTCGCATTGTGTTGGAATCCCCCAATACAAAGGGATAAGGGCAAAGAAGGAACTCAAATTCACACTATCATGTTGTATTGGGCCAACCTTTAGTGCGAAGTGAGGAGAAGGAGTTCAAGGCCTATCGGCTTCCATCTAGTCTTTGTTTCGATGTGATGGGATTTAGCTGTCTTTGTATTTAGCTTCCTTATCACGTCATGTTAGTTTCAATGGCTGGGACAAAACAATTTGCAAGGAAGGTCTTGGTGAAGAAATCTTCTAAAGAAGGTGTTGACCAAACTATTGAGGAGACAGTTGAAGAAATTGTTGTCCCTCTTACACCAACTGTGGTAAAGTATGTGAAGGTGAATCCTCACAAAACAAGTCATCTGGTAAGATTGAGCCCTCAATTTCTCCTCAAGTTCAACTTGCCAAGGAAGCCCCTATGAGGAATAAGAGAAAGTCAAGATGGTTTTACATGCAGAGGTGGTTTGCAGAGATCAAGAAAGCTCAAAAGCCAACTACTCACCTCATTCCTAAGGTTGCATTTTTTAGACTGGTCAAGGAGATATCTGATAGATTGTCCTCTATTGCTACTGTATATGAACTCAACAAGAGATGGTAGTTATCTACCCTACTATGCTTGCAAGAGGCAGCATAGGATTTTTTAACAAATTTTATGAATGATGCTTATATTGCAACTACCCATGCACATCAAATTACATTAATGAATAAAGACTTTAGTATGGTTAGCAAACTTAGATACAATTTTGACAAAGTTTTGAAGCCTCTTCCATCGAGACTGATCAAAAGGAATTTCAAATCCTCAATGTTCCACCCAGAAGAAAGCAGAAAGAGCCACCAACACCCAAGATTGAAGATGCTATCCATTTGTATCCTACAAGGATTTCAAATGAGCAAGAGATTGTCTTGGAGGAGAAAAGGAAAGAGGTAATAGCAAATGAGGATTTGATCTAGGAGAGAAATATTTTGTTTCTTAACCTAGTAAACTATGAGAGGATGGGCAAAGTGTACGGCCAAATGGTCCTGAATGTTTCTGTTAGTCCTGAGAAAGAAGACTACCTCAGCATTTCTCCAAAGAATAAGATCCTATTTGAGAAAAAGGATACTCAACCAACAGATTCAGTAGTTTTTTTTTTAAGGTAAGGTCTTTTGCTTCTCTTTATTTATAATGAATTTTTCCAAGGGTCCTTATATTGCACTCATTCTTTTATTCATTCTTTACTTTGTATACAAGGCATATGTTTCCTCTCTTAGCATTGATATTTCTTTCCAAGGGTCCTTATATTGCACTCATTCTCTTATTCATTCTTTACTTTGTATACAAGGCATATGTTTCTTCTCTTAGCATTGATATTTCTAAGAGTATATTTGTTATTGATCCACTTCTCTTTGTGGATTTGTTTTCAATATCTGATTCAAATATTGCAAGGTTTTTAAAGCACTTTGATAGTGTCATAAACCATCATATTTTTTTTCCATATATTGAAATGTACTTTTTTCAACATTTTATCTCTTGATGATTTGTCTTTAGATTTATTTCTCACTTGTGTTTTGGTTTGCATAGCACACTTGAGTCTATATCAACATTCCTAAAAGAGAGGTCATTTTTATAAATTATCTTTCAAGAATCCATGGCCAATCAAAGATGTATTGTCAATAAACACTCTTTATTTTATCTTTTATTGGATAAAGTTTATAATTTTTACTAATAAGTTAATATGTGCAATGCTGCTAGGCTTATTACTACCCACTTGGACACCAGCTTTGAAAGCATTGCTAATCCTCAGAGACCTTTCAAGTTTCTTCTTAAAGAGGTCCCATTGCAAAATGGCATACATATTTGTGATTGGAGAGTGGATTCAAATGCTTCGAGGATAATAGATTCAAAGTTACTAAATGTAGAGGGGGTAAATGTAAGTCTCCTATGCTTTATCCTTTTTATAGTGAAATTTTCTTGCTACTTCAAATAACTTGTGTGCTTTGTTTATAATGCAGAGACTACCCTGAGTCATACATGTGGTGGATATGGGAGAGGTATATTGAACTAGTTTTAGATAGGGAAATTACATCGGTGGACCCAGATTCCCCTCTCCCAGCTAAAATTCCAAATGACAGGCAACAACGAAGGGCAAAGGCAAGAAAATGGTAACCACCAAGAAAAAGAAGTCTCCAAGGTCCAAACAAAAGGAGCCCAAAATGAAGGGCATGCCTAAGCTTTCTCCATTGAAATTTAGTCCATCTCCTCTAAAGCCCAAGGAGAAAATAGTACCTAAGGTAATTAAGTTCTTCGAGAAACCAAAGAAAATACCTACTAAGAGGAAACTAGTGATGACGGATGAAAGTATGGAAGATGAAGCAACTTTTCCAAAGAAGGAGAGAAGTCTTAAGGATGGAGAAGCTAAAGAATAGCATGAGGATGGAGAAGCCAAAGATCAAAGAGAAGCTAAAGAATAGCCTTTATAATTATCAGTTTGTCTATTTGTACTGAAGTAACATTCCCCTTGTGTATACATCTGTAGTGCAATATTCTAACCCAAAATGTAATGATATGTCATTTTGATCTTACCCATGAAAGACAATTTCTTGTTCATAGAGTCATAGAGAATTATAAAGCTTGTACCAAGTCTTTCCTATTAAATTGTACTGCAATTTTGTAACTCATGATATAATGAAATAATTTTGGTCCACAAACGACAATTTGTTATTCACAGAATCCCTGCAAAGCTTATACCAAGATTTTCTTAAATAGTACTTATCAATGTGTATAATTCCATGTTTTTGGTAGCAATATTTATGAGCAAAAGAAAGATTCAAAATTATTTATACATGCATATTTATGGTCCAAAACTCACAACACTAGGAGGCAAACATCTCATACATGATACAGAGCTCTTAGCTCTTTTTCCAATTACAGCACCATTTACCTTGAACTTATATCCAGGAGTAACATTGTTTAGAAACTCCAAGGTATCTCTTACATCCTTAAGACTCCACTTTGAAGTAATGTTCACCTCCTTTACTTCTTATGCGGTAACTTGCATTGTAAGTTTCAATGTCTTACAATCAATATCTAAATCTAAAGGAACTGAAGCACCCAATCTAAGTTTGTATCTTTTGTAATCAAAACCTATGATAAGAGATTGTCAAGATATATTATAAGATAAACCCAATGATTGAGGGCACACATTGCACCTTATACATAAAGTCACCTTTGTGGTCAGATTCCTTGACTTTCCAACATAGACCTAAATTTTTTTCCAAATCTTCCTTTGAAAATTTTCTATTTAGCCATGAAACCTTCATACATTGTAAACATGTTGTTTTAAAGAAAGCTACAAAAACATGCAAGGGTAAAAACCACGATAAGCGTACTCTTCTCAAGATCCTTCCAAGAGTCATAGCCTTTTGAATATCTTGAGTAATTTTGAGTTTAAAACTATCCATTGTTGCTTCATCAGGCATTTCCCAATCCAAAGATGAGAGGCTTGGTAACTGCAGATCTTCAAGGTATCCATACACACCTACTCTTGAAGGAACCACATATTGTGCATAATACACAAAAATTTCACTTTCATGAAAAAAACTCGTGGTCTGATCAGCATAAATAATGTTTGAAAAATCTTTATGAATGGCATGGAATGTTCGGCTCAGGCTCTTCACAGGTTGCCACTCGAAACTTGTTAATGGAAAGATATCATATGCTTCAAAAAAAACCATATACTTATGTATATTTTACAACTCAAACTTACAATGTGCTTGCTGGGAAAAACATTCCCATGGATCCAAGTGCATTTCTCTAGCCATGTAAACATGTTGCACCAAAGCAAACCAGCCTTGAGGCATGGTTTTGACAATAAAGATACGTCCCTTCCAATGATATTTTATATCCCTTTGTTTTGTTTTTTTCACTCTGTGAGAGCCCATGCAAGATGGTAGCATTGTAATCCAATCATTTATAGTAAATGTTTTGGTCTCTCATTCTCCATTTTTGCTATTGCTATACATGGTGCAAGAGTTTATGGAATGAGAAGGATGCCTTGCGGATGCCATGTAAAAGACAACAAGTATGTAAAAAATGTGCAGAGAAAAAAACCTAAGTCAAGGAGACAAATTAAAAATACTACGAGCACCAAGAACTTTGGAAATTCTCTTGATTTTCATAATGGTCTTAATTAACTTAACTTTATCATGTCTTTGTTAGAGGTTTTGTCAGCTTTTATTAGTTAATAGGGGTCGTTGGCACTACCAAAACTTGTCAAGGTTTGAAGATTTTGGCTAAATAGGAGGGGAGAACCACAAAATGAACTCTACTATCTCAAAAGTAAAGGAGACATAAGTATCATATTTTTGTCCACATGGAAAAATCTTTTTGGCCCTTTCCTTAATCCACGAATTAACAAAAGTGCCATTTTTAATGTTTTTTGGCCCTAATGCTAAGTGGATGTAATATGATATAAAAACTTACTCGTTTGTTATTAGCTTGGAACACAAATGAGTATGGTAGTTCAATATCTTCATTCTGTAAATCTATCCTCACTTGATGTAGCATACATGATTATCCAACCTTTAGGATTGCAATAATGTCCTCATTGTACCAAACATCAAGATCCACTATAGAATCTTTGCTAAAATTATCAAGATTTTGATCTGAAGCAACCAAACTACCATCAGCATAATGCCATCTACTATAATAAAAGCTAAGGATGAAATTTTGAGTAGCAATTATATATTTAAAAGCTATAGAGTCTTGATCTATCTTACATATAATTTTTTCTTCTATCCTAGTGTCCCATCCCTCATCAACAAATTGTATAATATGATCATATGTTAGTCTCTTCACTGCAAGCATGGCCTTTGATTTTCTTATCTCAGCATTTGAAAAGAAGTCAACAAATATATTAATAGGCATGAACAAAGTAGCTTTTCTTAGCCTACTTGAGATACTAGGTTTTAATGCTCTCTGTATCTTAGAAAATATTTTACATCTATAGCCCTCACTAGTAGTTGGACTTGGAAAAGGCCACTCAAATCTTGAAAAATCAGGGAAAGGAAGGGGGGACATTGATCCCCATTGGCTACGCTACATGGGGACAATATAAGAATGGACATAGAAGAATATTCCATTCTCTTCAAGCTCTTTTTACCTTTGTATATCTCTTCTCCAATCAAGCCATGCATCACATCAATCACATCAACAATAGACTCGACCGGTTGCCATTCCTCAAGATTAGAGGGATTGACATCTACAAGACAAATGAACAAATGATATAATGGAAAACCTTAAACCAAGTTCAAGAAAAGAAAGACTTTAAGAATAAAATCCTTACAATTTGGTTTATGCATTGGAAGATTTGAAGTTCTAGGTTCCAAATATAGCTCTCTATGCATAAATATGTGTTGCACTAGAACCTTTTTTATGCTATTCTTATTTATCCAAGATTGAAATCTCGGATTCTACCCTTCCAAGCAAAGATGAATGAGCTCTCATATCTTCGCCTTTTTCCACATTTTGCCTGTTGCACGGTGATCCAACTGCCTTTGCTAATGATTGTAGGAATCCATCTTCCATCTTTTTGGAATGAGTTAAACACTGATATCGATGTGATTTGGGAGCCTAGATGCCTTGTTGAAGGTCAAATTTCTGTATCCATATGAGAGAGAGAGAGAGAGAGAGAGAGAGAGAGAGGACTAAGCTACCACAAGAAAGGAGGGAAAAACACAAGAGGGATAAAAGAAAGGAGGGAAAAAAATAAGTGCCAAGCTCTTTATTATTTTGAATTTAGATTAAACATGTTATTATCATTAATTGAGACATATCATTAAATAAAAGTGTGGGGATTGTATATCATTAATGCACAGAATGTCATAATCGCGAATATAAGAGGCTAAAAATAGATATTGATCATACAAAGTCGTAATATTATTATATATATATCTTTTTGTAAACTAATTTTTGGTATTTTTTAAAATAGAACTTTCATTATGGAGGCTTAGCTCCTATTGGTCTAGAGCACTCTCTCTCTATCTCCTAAAAGGCATTCCTTTGCCTTCTTTTTCATTTCTTCCAAGCCCTCCCTTTGCCTTTGTGACAGGGCCACTATCCTTGGCTCCTACCCTTTCCATTTTTGCACAATTTCTTATTTCTCCTTTGATAGGTGCATGATCTCTCTTTCCAATCTTGCTTGTTTCTCTCTTTCCCTTTGCACTCTATACTCCACTTCTTCCCTCTCTCTTTGATGTTCCTCTTGCTCATGCTCTCTCTGCCTCTAATTCGGTGAGCTCTTCCATGTCTTCCTGGAGCTTTCTCATCTACATTTTGAGCTTCGTCTGTTGTAGGACGAGGAGCTTGTACTCCCTGTGCATTCCAACCAACTCCTGGATCTCTTCTTCTATTCTTTTTCACCAATGTTCCCCCTTATCTTCATTGGCCTTGAGTTCTTCTTTGAGCTCCTTGGTTTCCTTTTGTTGCATGGCCACTTGGCGTCTTTTTTCTAGTTGAAAGGCAGCCGACATTTCTCTTTCAGCATGTATCTTTGCCACTGCAGCTCTCTTCTCCTCCTTGGCTCTTTCCAATTGAGTGTAAAGATCCTTGACATGCTCGTCCTGATTAGTGGGTTTCGGCCCCATGGTGGTGGTGACCTCGACTCTTTGTCGCTTGGGCCCCTATTAGGATTCAGCATTGAGATTGCCGGTCTTTTCATTCCTATCATTGGGGTCCCTATACTAGACTCAAGCATCGAGGTATGTGCTTTATCGACTAAGAACTACACCCATGTCGCCATGAGGTTGCTAGCATCAATTGTGGTTGGGGTGCTTGGTGTTGCTACAATGGTGAGGGTGGCCAGCAAGATGGTGGGTGGGATTGGGTGGAGTGCGGCCTTGCCTTTTCCCTCTAGAATGGATGGAGGTGAGTCTTCTAGTACTTGGCCACTAGTCCTTGGCATTTCTTGCCTTGGCGGGCTCATTGCTCCCAACTCCTCCTACTTGCATTTCTACTCAATGGACATGTGCATAGCTTGTGCTAAGTCCTCTTCTTCCTTTCTTCTCAACTCCTCCTCTTCTTCTTTTGCCTTTCCTCCTCTGCCCTTTTCAATTCTTTTGTTATTCTCTGCAATTCAACCTTCTCTTTGTTTCTTCTCTCTTCTTCAAATTTCTTGGACTTTTTTTGCACTTTTATTAGCTCTTCCTTATTCTTTTTTGTCATTCTCTCTTCCTGCTTCTCTTGTGTCATCTTCTTCTTCTTCTTTTTTTGTTTTCTTTTGCTAGAATGGGCTTTTGGTGCCCCCTCCTCATCACTAACAATTCTTTCACTTTACTGTTCTTGTTTCGACGGGAGGTGACCTTCCAGGTGTTTCATCGAATCCTTCCTCTACATTCTGCGCCTCCCTTACTACTTCCTGGATGAGAGTGGTCAAGATTTCCCAATACCCAATGAATGAGGCTTTGGATGATGGTTTCTTCCTCTCAACTCCCTTTTGATACCGAGGATTCCCCACCAGCCTACTTGCCAGGGCTAGTGCCTTAACGGATTGATTAATGGTTTTCTGTATGTAATCGTTCCAGTCTATTTCATCCAACACGTGAGCTGTCAAAATCTCCAGCATGGGCACACTAATTCTGTGCATGAGGGAGTTATATCATTGGTGGTTGGAGAAGAGGGAATGGATGACTTTCACCTACATTCTCATTTCTGGGTTGGGGATGTCTTGAATGCTTATGCCATCATTTGTCAGGACTTGCTCCCTCTTCATGTTCAGCATGGCATAGACATCCCGCTTCTATCTCCTTTCCACCTTGGATTCCAAACCCAGTGCTTTCTCCACCAAATCCTTACTGAGTTAAATTTGAATTTGCTTCGCTCCTTCTCCCTCTCCACCATCACCATCTCACATTCCCTGTCAGGGTTGTAGGTCCTCAAGAATTCCACACATTTGGTGTGGTCATGCTCTTGTTCAAACTTTTTGAGGTACTTGGCTAGGTTGCATTGCTCCACAACCCTTTTTGCAACCTCCTCCTTAGCCACCACCTCTGCAATATTGTGGATGCTTCGGAACTTCAGTTGGTTGTAGGCATGATTTTTGAGGAAAAGGCCATACTTCTTTCTTGTCTGTGAATGGAAGACGGTGGGCATGATCCTGTTGTGCTACCATCTTCAACTCTTGTCATAAGACCATGGTTCACCATTAGTGTTCTTAAGACACTTTATTGTTGGAAAATAAATAGGAGTTGATCATGCTTTTATGGAAAGAAGAACATGCTTAAGTATAAAAATAGAATTTTCCTTCGATTAGTTCCATTCATTTCCAAATTTTTATGACTCTTTTCCTTAATCATGAGTTGATTTTCATCTATTTTGGCCGTTGATTGAGACTTTTAATTTTTCATTTCGTGTTTCATTCCCCTTACATGTTTGATTTCACCTCTTGATTTCACCTTACCCCCTCCCCTTGGGAATGACACTAATCCTTCCTAGGGTTAGAGATTGAGAGGTCAAGGGCATTTAGTGTGTGTGGGCTTTACTTCCACATGAGCCAAGTATAGAAATTCGGATTGTATTCTAAACGAGCATAATGGTTCATGTCAAAAGGATGGATGCCTACTTGAGTAATGTAGGTGAAAACATCCGTGAGCAAGTCACTAGAGTTTACTTGACTGGAAATGTGTAACTCCTCCTTGGTCAGAATTTGATCCAGATACGGGTGGGTCAGGAGGTGCTCTTCTAGGGGTCGATTATGGATGGTGGTCAACACCCTATAGGAGGTTAGAGCTACATAAGTGGGGTCATACTCTGAGGTTTTGATGGCACATTGTTGCTCAACATTAGTCATGATCTGGTAGCCCTCTAGATCCCATTGAAGTCAAAGAGAATACCATTTCCTCAAGAAAGAGGAGTCGGTGCTAGCGAGTTGTTTTAACTCCTCGATTTCTCTATCTATGGCAAGGACACTGCTCTTGTGATAGGACGTAATGAGGCTTCATTTTCGTGCGTCTTCTTTGGAGATCTCAGTGGTAATTAGCTCCTCAGCTGCTTCAAAAGCTTTAATGAATACAAATTCCAATTCTTCTCAAGAACAAGGGAGTGTACGCACTTCCGTCGCTATAGGCTCATCCAAAAGACCTAAATCCAGCATGTCGTAGCTTCTAGCAAGTGTCATAAAGGTGGCATTGAAGCATCTAAGATAAGCAACCAAGTCATCCCCCGTATTCTCCGCTAAGTCTTGGCCAAGGTTAGAATTGATCTCAGCTCGTAAGAGTGTCTAAGTCCAATTGATGGTTGGCGTTTGACCAAACTAGATAGTTCAGCATGTGATTATTGCACATTAGGTTGCTCCTGAGGTTGTGGCTTGGCCTTTTGTTCATCGGGCTTGGTTGGAGCTACAGGTGTCACACTTCTAAATGCTTCTGAGGCCTTAAGGACACAAATGGGGTTAGGTTGAGGCATCTTGTTAATAGCAACCTATAGTTTTTTGGCTCCGTTGGCCTAGATTTTTGGGGTTCATGGGCTTCGTAGCCCGAGTCTCTTGTTGCATGTGTGCCTAATTTTCCTTGATGCTTTGGGTGGTCAATCTTGAGGGCGATGTTTGAGTAGTACTCTTGGCCATATTGGCTTTAGGTACCCATACCCATGTATTACCCTTGTAATAGCCTTGAGCTTGCAATAAGGTCTTGGAGACCCATCGTGGTTTGTGGTTGTTTGTCAATGTCAGTAGTTCCATCTCAGCCTTCTAGGTTTCGAGTGTGGGTCCTTAGTTTTGCGGGGTTGTGGGAGTCTTCTCCTAGGGGGAGGGCCTTGATATTTTGATATCCATTGAAGCTTTGGTTCATAGGCCCTAGCTTTGGCTCTAGTGATTTCCTCGTCATGAGGTTTACTGGGTTGTGACGGGTCACGACTCCCCTTCTTAGACTTGACAATGGGTTTCTCTATCAGTGGCTTTGCAGACTTTGAAGGGGTCATGCAGTTCTTGTTGAAAGCGATGACTATATGCATGTTGCTGCCTATGGTGAGGTGAATGCATTGGGACTCGTGTTGGCATTACAATGAGCTTGCTTTTTAAAGATGCATCCTAATAGTGATTCTATACCTACATCTTTAGTTTTTGGAAACACATAAAAGATCATTGGTAGGATCTCAAACTCGATAGAGATTGGTACTTTGCACTTTTCCAAGAGTGTATATGATCAGTCCCCCAAGTGCCCTAATTTTAGCATTAGTGGGCTATAACTGTAGTTTGCCAATTTGGGTCCAATGCTTGTGAGTTAGGACATTAAAGTTAGCCCCCTCATTGATCAGTGCATTGAGGGTGGTCGTGTGCTTTGGCAGTGACCATTATGCTTAGGTAACCTGGTTCTATTATTTCATCATCCTCATCTTCAATCTCTATAATTGTGGCCGGTCGTACATTGACAAGGGATTCTAGCATTGGAGGTTCATGTAATGGGTACATGGGAGGGTAGTCCTTCTTGATGCAACTGCATTGAAGAAACCTATCCCCTCCCCCTCTAGGGTTTCGAGTTCCACATTACATGTTCTATTGATGATGCGGACTCTGAAAGGCCCTAGTCCTATAAACTTCATCTTTTTTTTATGACCCTTAAGTGAGTACAAGAGTACTAAGTCTACCTGTTCGAACTCTCGTTGTTTGACATGCTTGTCAAACCAGCTTTTGCATCTTGCCTTCTCACCATATCACTATGTGGTTGGCTAGGAGTTGGGTTTTCAATAGGCATTCGAGCTCAATTAGGCGCTCTGTCCATGCCTCCTTCCCATCCCATCTTTCTTGAAGAGTGACTCTTAGGCTAGGAACGAAGAACTCTATGGACAGAGTTGCTTCAATCCCATAAGTCAACTTAAATGGAGTCTATTCTACAACCATTTTATAGGTTGTACGATAGGCCCACAAGGCTACCATCAATTTGTTATCCCAGTCACACTGCGTGAAGGAGAGACTACTTTGGTTAGGACATTCACTAAGATTTTATTAGTAGACTCAACCTGGTTGTTTGCCTGAGGATAGTAAGTTGAATACTTTTGATGGATGATTAGAAAGGTAGAGAGGAGGTGAGCAATCACTTCATTAAAGAAATGCGTACCTTAGTCACTAACCAGTTTGATGGGGCAACCAAATCGTGAGATCACTTGCTCCCATAAGAACTTGGAAATGGTCCTAGCATCATTCTTTTGAGTTACCCATGCCTCAACCCACTTCGTGAGATAATCCATGGCAACGATGTTGTATTTGGCTTGCGAGTACTATGCCGCAGGACTAATCGGCCCAATGAAGTCAATTTCCCATTTTTTGAAAGGCTATCTTGCAATGATAGGGGTTAGCTCCATATGATCCTTTGTGAATTGGGACTTTAATCCTTTAGCACTC
The DNA here is from genome assembly GCF_053477565.2 of Lygodium microphyllum. Classification (NCBI taxonomy): domain Eukaryota; kingdom Viridiplantae; phylum Streptophyta; class Polypodiopsida; order Schizaeales; family Lygodiaceae; genus Lygodium; species Lygodium microphyllum. The sequence continues at coordinate 110,774,577 of NC_141164.1, forward strand.
GTCGTCGCAGTGTCTTACGAATTGTGCTGCATCGCGGAAAAGGGTAGGCCACCATAGTTAAAACTCCAGCACCTTGTGGACTGTTGTATCTCTACTAAAGTGTCCTCCTACAATCCCATCGTGTGCCTTTGCCATTACGTCATGCATTTCATGCTCTCACACACATCTACGTAGCAACTTGTCTTGCCTCAGTCTATAAAGTTGGCCTGCTATCAACTGATAGGGTTGGATTTTAAGAATGAGTTTCCTAAGTTGGGCCTTCTTGATGGGTCGATCAGGGAGTCTGTGCTCAAACACTTGGACTATGTCTTCTATCCAATATGCCATCAAATTGTCTCTAAATAAATCTCTCCCGCTAGACAGGTGAAACAAATGCACATCTAGTAATTTGTTCGAGATGCCCTATCCAGTGGCTTTGCCTATGGGTATGCGAGACATATGGTCAATCATGTAGTGTTACTTCCCCTTGTGTACCACCACGGAGAAGTGAAATTCTAAAAGTAGAAGTAACCATCAAGCAATGCATCCCATAGCGCAAGGTTTATTAACAAGATATAGCAATGTCTGATGGTTAACAAAGAAGGTAAAAGGTGTGGCCAAAAGATAATGCCAAAATTTCTTTATAGAAAATACCATGGCTAAGCCTTCTCTTTCCATTGTTGAGTAATTCATTTCTGTATTTGTGAGTTGTCTGCTAGCAAAGCTCACTAGATAGTCTAGGTTGTGTTCACCAGATGATTGGCACAACACGGCTCCCACAGCAAATTTTGAAGCGTCGATGTGAACATGGAAGGTGATTGCCCAGTCTGGGACTCATAGAATTGGTGCAGTGGTTAGAGCCTTTTTCAATTCCTCATGTGTGCATTGGCATTCCTCGGTCCACTCGAATACAATTAGAAACTTGTATAGAGGTCTAGCAATCAATGCATAGTTCAACACAAAGTGCCAATAGTATCCCGTGTGGCCTAAGAAGCACTGAACTCCCTTGTAATTGAATGGTGGTGGAAGATCGAGAATAACCTTGACTTTCAAGAAGTCTGTGGCAATACCATTCTTCAACACCACATGCCCTAGGATGGATTTGTGCTTTACCCAAAACTAGCACTTCAAGGATTTCAGCGAGAGACGATATGACCGACATCGTTCAAAGACCGCTTTGAGTGTTCTTGCCATGTAGAGTTAACACACAAATCATCTACGAAAACCTCTAACTCCTTCCTAAGCATGTCTTTGAAGATGGTACACATGAGCCTCTAGAAAGTAGCTGGTGCATTAGTCAACCCAAAGGGCATGACCATGTAGGCAAAGACACCCCACTCAGTGGCAAATGCGGTCTTATGCCTATTGTCAGGATGTACTTGTACCTAATTGTATCCCAAGAAGCCATCAGAGAAACTATAGGCTTCTTTACCAGCCACTCTTTTGAGCATGTGCTCAATATATGGCAATGGATAATTGTCTCTCTTCATACTAGCGTTTACCTTCTTGTAGTTGATGCATACTCTGATCTTTCCATTCTTTTTCAGTACTATCATTATGTGTGACACCCAGTCCATGTGCTCAATCTCATAAATGAATCCTGCTCTCAAAAACTTATCAATCTCTTCGTCCATTTGACACCCCATTTAATGCCTACAAGGTTTGACATTATGAAGTAGCTACCAAATATGGAATCTAGAAAGCATATAATAGAGGCCATCGTGATAGATTTCGATGCCAGAAAGCCATCATCTAGTCAGATCACAATTTCGATATCTTTTGCCCCCTCAACCTCGGAAACACTTTGTGTAAGTGTAAAAAGCCCAAAATGAACTAGTTATTTGTTGGATTAATGGTTGAACTTAATTAAAGAAGAGAAAACCAAGCAAGAATTGAAACACCATGGGGAGGAAAGTGGGGAGAGGTGCTTTTTTTTGTGCCTCCTCTACTCCTCAAAAATGGTACTTTTCAAACTACAATGATTATCTCCCTACTCCTGGGATTCGGATCTATGAATTTTTCACTCTACATTGCTCCAATCTACGTGAGAAATGATGTAGTATTCAACAAGATCAAATTTCAATCTTTCTCTCCTCTTTCGCTCTCCCCATAAACGTGATTCATATGGGCTAAGAGAATTGTTGAGAATCAGCAATCACACTCAAACAGCCTCTTTGTATGGAGTCTCAGGGTCAAGGACATGCAGGCTAACTTATCCCATATGCACAATGGTGCCTACTGCAGTTTCCTACTTTCCTATAAAGCATTGTACTTGCTTCCTTTCTTAATGCAATGATAGTACTCTTTTCATTTCAGTAAAGTGTCAATGTCATTGTCCACATACACAAGATTGTGTTTATGAGTCCAAGTCTCAATCTTGGAACCTAATTCACTTGTGTAACAAACAGTGTCCATTCCATCATGAGTCTACACTTCTCCTTCCATCCTCCATAGCTTCCGGTTATGTCATGCTCTAGATCCCGCATTTCTAACATGGTATCAGAGCCCAGTTGGGCATGGAATTGCTTCTCCAGCCTCTCTTGATTCTTCTAAACCTCCATCCAGCTCAGTGTCAGTGTATGACTTCTTTTCTCAACTCTACTCTCACTGAAGCTTCCATGGCAGCCATAGCCAGCAGCACCCTGTCAAATTGAACTGCTTATATCTCACTCCACAGGTCAAATCTCTTGGAGCTTCCTTCTGGAAAAGTATTCCCCAACTCATAAAGCTTCCCTGTATCACATCAATCCAGGACATTGGACCATCTGGAGCTCAGCATTGTGAAAATCCCCAATCTCTGTTCTGTGTCTGCCATAGCCAAACAGGACCTACCTTGCTTGGAGCTTCCATAACTCTTCAACCAGGCAGAATTTCAACACGATTTCTTCTGGAGAAATGTTCCTTGGCTCAGGGCGCAGCTTCCTATCACTTTAAACACCAACATTGATGATATACAGCTCTAGCATTGCTCAAATTCGACCTCGCTGTCCAGATCTACGCCGATTCTGTTCGCGGCACCTGCGCGCTGCATACTGACCACGATGTTGACAATCTCCATGGGGCTTTGGTAGCCCATGACATAAGCTTCCTAGATATGTAAAAAGTTTTGAAAATGATGCACTGTAGCTCCTGCAATCAGCAAAAAACCAAGCCCCTGTCTCAGAAACCCTAATTCCACCATAGCCAAAAGCTTCAAAATCTTGACATTTTTCACTGTTTCTCTCACTGAAGTTATCAACAGTGATTTTAATCACTGAGCAATACTCTCTGAAGTTCATTAAAGTACTGTCACTCAGATCTGAAGGCATTAGCATCAAATCAAGAAGGGGAAGATCACTTGGAGTAAAAGACTTTTGCAGATTTGGTATTCATTGACACTCAGTTAGTGCTTTTTAGCACTTGTGTCTCTCAATCAATTCTTCTGTTGCTCAAATCTAATAAAGTCTGAAGTTGATTTGCTACTGTTCCCGTAAATCTAACATGGGCAAAGACTCGCCAAATGCTCGATTCAAAGGAGTCGGATTCCACACTTGGCAAACCCGCATCAAGCTCATCCTGATGAAGAAGGGTCTCTGGGCCATCACAAATGGCAAAGAGAAGAAACCGCGGGACGCGGACCTTGCAACTACTTGGCAAAAGAATGATGACAGAGCCCAAGCCATTATCAAATTGGAGCTAGACAACAGTTATATCCATCATGTGGATAACTGTGAGACCTCACAGGATACATGGAAAAGACTTGACACCCTGTTCGGTGCACAATCTAAATCATCAAAGTATGGTCTCCTAATTGAATTCTTCAGGCTTGAAATGAAGTCCAGCACATCACTTGCCACACATCTCAATTACATGGAAGGACTCCTAACCCAACTTGCAGGAATCAACATTAAAATAGATGAAGATGTTTGCATCGGTGTTCTACTCAAGAGCTTGCCTCCTGAATATAATAATGTATCAACAACTTTAATCAACATGCCAAATCCTGAACTTGTTGATATCCAGGCATCACTATTAGAAGAAGAAAAGAAGCTAAAAACTAAAGAAGAACCAAGTACCTCTAGAGATGAGCATGCATTACATGTTGGCAACAGGTACAAAGGCAAGAAGGATTAGCTCTTTTGTGACTTCTGCAAAAGGACCGAACACACCGAGAAGTTCTGCCACGCAAGAAAGAGATCCCAAAAGGCCTATCTAGTCGCAGTCAAAGAAGAAGAAGAAAATGGAGCAAAGGAAGAAGATGATGAGATGAAGACCACCAGGATCGGAAGGACAAGACTCATCAGTCCTTGTACTCTCATAATTCTGATAGACTGTTTTAATAGCCTTGTATTTTCCTTGCCCTAATGCTTCCTGCCATAAGCTTTGTAAACTCCTTATGTAACTTGGCATTACAGTCCCTGTACACTTTGTGAGGCCCCTGTTATAGCCTCTGGATGTCCACCATGTTTATGGTACCCACACTTAGCTTTTTCTATGACAGCCTCTGGTGTTTTGCCATGTCTGTGGTATGCCCACACTTTGCAGGTGGTTCTCATTACAGCCTCTACACACTTTGTGCCTTTCCTAGTTGTGATTGAGGAGGGGTGTTGAGAATCAGCAATCACACTCAAACAGCCTCTTTGTATGGAGTCTCAGGGTCAAGGACATGCAGGCTAACTTATCCCATATGCACAATGGTGCCTACTGCAGTTTCCTACTTTCCTATAAAGCATTGTACTTGCTTCCTTTCTTAATGCAATGATAGTACTCTTTTCATTTCAGTAAAGTGTCAATGTCATTGTCCACATACACAAGATTGTGTTTATGAGTCCAAGTCTCAATCTTGGAACCTAATTCACTTGTGTAACAAACAGTGTCCATTCCATCATGAGTCTACACTTCTCCTTCCATCCTCCATAGCTTCCGGTTATGTCATGCTCTAGATCCCGCATTTCTAACAAGAATGAGGGGGAATGGGTACCAATTCACAATATTGAATGCAAGGGATAGATTAAAAAAGCTCCAAGGAAGCATCAATGGCTATAAATCAACATCAGCACCTTCCCATTTTTGAAATACAATGAATGCATATACGGTTTTATATGTAAGTGGGCTTCCTCTTGGTTTTATGATGCATATTGGTTTCCAATGATTGAAATTGGTTTCTAGTGTTTGAAAATGGTTTATTCTATCAAAAATATCAATATGAACAACGAGTCTTAACCATTTACACATTTTTTTAAAGAATATGCAAAATACACAAAAGTGTGGTTTTATGCTAAATCATCAATTTTATGAGTTCCATCATGGCAAATTCTGTTTCCATGGAGAAAAATGGGAAGTACTAATAAATCTAAGTATTCTTAAGTATTTTATATTAGAAAGTGCAAAAAAACTAGAATTTTAATTACAAATAATTGTGAAAACTAGAGGAAAAATGAGTTTTAATTGGAAAAATTTTAGATATCATGCATGAAAATTTACGAAAAATTAGGGTTGTGTTTGTGCAAGTATAATGGAGGTAGAGCATGAGGATTTATCTCAGCTTTTATCCCCATGTGTATGTGTTACTACATATTTATTGCTTACATTATGAAGAAACATACATGGAAATACCTCTTAACCTATCCATCGCAAGCAAATCCTTAAATGGTAAGGAGAGAGGGGGTTTTATGTGGTGAATATGGTTCAAAATCTGATTTTTTCACTTTTCATATAGATTTTGATCTTATTTTAAGTATTAAGAGGTACAGTGGCATGGAGTAGTTCGGCAGCACTGCCTTATCATTGCAGCAAAGTTGTTAGTGGAGTTGAGAATTTAGCAATCACACCTAGTGTAGCCTCTTTTATGAAGCAATGGGCAAGGTAAATGCAAGAAATCTAAGAGAAGGGGCTGAATCACATAAGCATAGTGGTGGAAAGTGTTACCTACCCAAAAGACTATAAAGCATTGTACTTGCCTATCATTTGAATGCAAGGTCATAATACTTTTGTCATTTCATTCAAGTGTCATTGTCCACTTTCACAAGATTGTGTTTATGAGTCTAAGCTTCAATCTTGGAACCTAATTCAATGGTGTAACAATCAATCTCTATAAGTCTATGTATTCATGAGTCTTATCTTGATCTTCCATTCTCCATAGCCATGCTCTAGATCCATGCTTTTCAACATGGTATTAGAACCATGGTGAGCATGGATCAGATCTCACCTCCATCCTTATTCTTTCCTTTATGTCTGCCATAGCCTACAGGACCTACCCTGCTTGGAGCTCTCATATCTCTTCACATAAGCCAAATCTCTTCAAGCTTCCTTCTGGATATTTGTTCCCCTACTTCTAAAGCTTTTTTCTGCCACTTCCATTGCTAGCATTGGTGGTCTATATCTCTAGGATTGAAAAAATTCATGGTCATTGGTCTGATCTACACCTGTTTCTATCTAAACAATCGTTCTCCCTCTGCATAATGCGATCTTCCTTGAGATCCTAGGGATTTTAAAGCCTATTATCCAAGCTATCTCAAACTCAAATCTTTTCCCAAATGGTCCACTTTATGAGCTGCAATCACATTGAAAAACAAGTCCATGTCTAAAACCCTAAAAGGGCAGCCATAGCCATTTCACTTGAAGCTCATTTTACCTTTATTTTATCACTCTTGCCACTTGAACCAAGCTACTGTCACTCTAATTCACTGATCCACTAAAGTTTCTAGCAAGTCTAGACATCAAATCAGGGGAGATTTTGGAAGTTTGGAAGACTCAAGCTCAACTCAAGAAGATTCAAGCATAGTGTATGTTGACACTCATCTAGTGCCTCTTAGCACTTGTGTCCTTTGACACAATCACCTCATCTGTTGTTCAAACATGAGGTTTTTGGTGCTGATTTGCTACTACTTCAGCCTTCCAACATCGGAAAATACTCATCGACATGTCACTTCAAAGGATTTGAGTTTCACACCTGGCAAACACACATAAAGCTTATGTTGATGAAGAAGGGCCTATGGGCCATCACTAATGGACAAGAGAAGAAGCCTCAAGATGTAACTCTTGCAATTACCTAGCAGAAAAGTGATGAAAAGGCTCAAGCCATCATAAAGCTTAAGTTGGATGATAGTTATATCCACCATGTGGATACATGTGACACGTCCCATGGCACTTGGAAAAAATTGGATACTCTATTTTGTGCATAGTCAAAGTCTTCAAAGTATGTCTTATTAATTGAATTTTTCAAACTGGACATGAAACTTAACACATCTCTTATAACACATATGAATTACATGGAAAGTCTCTTAACCTAGCTTGTAGGGATCAACATTAAAATGGAGGAAGATGTATGCATTGGTGTTTTATTAAAAATCCTATCTCCATATTATGATAATGTCTCGAGTACTTTAATCAACATGTCAAATCCTAAACTTATTAACATTCAGGCCTCTCTATTAGAAGAAGAAAAGAAAATCAAAAATAAAGAAGATCCAAGTACTTATAAGGATAAACAAATGTTGTATGTCAGTAAAACAAGTACAAAGGCAAAAAGGATCAGCTAATTTGTGACTTTTGCAAAAGGACCGAACATATTGAAAAGTTCTTTCATGCCAAAAAGAGGCATCAAAAGGCCTATCTTGTAGCTGTGAATAAAGAAGAAAACCATGGACATAAAGAAGTAGAAGAAGAAGAAGAAGACCATCAGGAGCAAAAGGACAAGCATCACTAGTCCTTCTATTCACACTACTCTAATAGACTTTTTTGAAGCCTTGTATAACCTTGCCCTAATGTTCCTTTCATAAGCTTGTAAACTCCTCATGTAACCTAGCATCACAGTCTCTATGTACTTTGTGAAGCCCGTGTTACAACCTCTATATGTCCACCATGTTTTTGGTGCCCACACTTAGCTTTGTTTGCGACAGCCTCTCGATGATTACCATGGTTGTGGTGTGCCCACACTTTGCAGGTGGTTGCTCACTAACATCTCTACACACTTTGTGCCTTTCTGGTTGTGATTGAGGAGGGGTGTTGAGAATTTTGGCAATCACACCCAATGTAGCCTCTTTGTATGAAGCTGTGGGCAAGAGAAATGCAAGCAATCTAGGAGAAAGGACTGAATCCTGCCCAAAATACTATAAAGCATTGTCCTTTCCTATCATTTGAATGCAAGGTCATAGTACTTTTGTCCTTAAATTCAAGTGTTATTGTCCACTTACACAAGATTATGTTTATGAGTCCAAGCTTCAATCTTGGAACCTAATTCACTTGTGTAATAGCCGGTCTCTCTAAGTCTATGTCTTCTCATGAGTATTGCCTTTATCTTCCATCCTCCATAGCCATGCTCTCTAGATCCATGCTTTTCAACAAGAAAATCATGGAAAGAATGTTTGAGCATAGTCACAATGCTGATTTCATTTAAGTAAAATGTTTGTGTACTCAAAGTCATCCACTTTGCATTGCATTTCATTGACATGGTATAAAGGGAACTATCTCTTGGATGCATAGCACTTGGTTTCAAACTATCGACTCACAATGAGTGTGAAGCTTCCTATGTTGTAGGTTTAGTATAATTGTTTCCTTAGGGACTAATTTGGTGAGAAATTTACTATCTCTTGCAATGAATATTGTGAAGAGTGGACTTTGTTTGTATGTATTATATGTTGAGACAGTGCATCCTAGGGGCCAATCCCTGGGGTGTAGGAGAGCTATAGTAGGGCCATAGCAATAAGCTAGGGGATACTCCCTTTGTTTGTGTTAGGAGGTGCTAGCCACCTATATGTTTGGGCACTCCCTCTACTTGGAGTTGGAAAGGGTATCACATTGTTGGACTACAATCTAGAGATTGTATCTACAAACCCATTCTTTTGATAAATCAATTCATAGTGTCTATACGCTCCTGGCCACCATGAGGCTGTGATGTTGTTTGGGTGAGTATACTTGTACCCGGCAACATTTTTTGGGTATACTGTAATTTTGGCTATGTTGGTTGTTTACATGTGCGTAAGTTACAGATTTCAAATCTGTAAGGTTTTAGGTGTTTGTTGAGTTGCAAACACAAAAAGTATCTATATATAGACTCTAGATCGTGAATATTATTGTGTAGTTAGTGGTGAAAAATGCTACATGTTTAGTTGTGATGCACCTAGTATTAGCGTGCTTGTCGATTGCAAATTTTTGCAAGGTCTTTTATTTTGTCAAGATATCTAACAACTTGAACTAGATTGTTATCAAGAAGCTTGAGGCCCGGGCTAGAGACCTATAGCTAGTATCGAGCCCATTTTTTGTCCAAATATACTGAAATCATATAACATTGAAGAACTTGTTTGTTTTCACACTTTAGACATGTAGTCTCTCCACATTATTTGCTCCACTTTCCTCCAAAGTCATTATTAATAGGCCTATAGGCCTTGAATCATTCCATTTGGCCATTATAGGTCATAATTGCCCGAATAGGGGTTGTGGTATATTATCAAAGGCCTTTAGACCTTGAATTAGTTCTTTCAAGCCAAATATAGTCCATTATTATTAATGCCAACTCTTCATCCACCAATAGTACTTGGCCTTTCTCTTCATTAATTGGACCAATTATGTCCCCTATTATCAATTGGCCATTTTTGGCTCTTCCTCTTCATTATATCAGCCAATTTGGCCAATTTGGCTTATTTTGTTTGAAATTGATCTTAGTCTTTATCATTGAGTCCTATTTTGGCCTATGTCTTGTATCGATCATGAATTTTTGGGTCTTGTCTCTTTCATGAACCACCATTGCTGACCAAATGGCCACGTTCATTGGATAATAAGTCATTTCAAACTCAAGTTCATCCCAAATTATGGTGCAATCATTTCCAAACCACCATTAGGCCTTCATCTTGCCAAATTAGTCAAGATCATTATTAGGGTGCAATCATTGCCAAACCACCATTAGGCCTTCATCTTGCCAAATTAGTCAAGACCATTATAACTGCCGTAGGCCTTTAAAATTTTCCTCACATACAATATAGGCCCATGTTCATTGTAATTCAGCCCTTATAAGGCCATTGGCACCAAATTTTGGCAATCAGATGATGGGCCACCATGCTTCGCCTTTTAGGCCTTCAAATAGATAATTTGGCCCATATATGGCTCAAATTAAGCCATAATCATTGCCCATAGGCTATTTTGACTTTTGAATTTTCCATTTGGCCCCCTTTGGATTCTTGGTCCTTACAATTTCCAACTTGACCACACACCACAACCCAAGCACATCACTCAAATGGACTGGGCATGCATACTCCCACTCAAACACTAAGCTAGTTGACAAGAAACTTCCACCTCTAATGCACACATCCATATTGACATTCATGACCATGTCTCCCTAGTTGTGCACTATTGCATTCTTCAAACCTTAACCATGAGCTTGAATCCACAATTGTGCTAGTGTGTATTCATCTACCATAGCCACAATTCCCCAAACACTAGTGAATAACCCCCATACTTGTGCATACACAATGCACAATACACGCTTGCATGTGAACTTGTGCACATTGCTTCCAAGCACCCTTACATACTCATGCAATGAGCATAAGTATCACTTTTTACTCACTACACCACCTTGTGCAATCACAATCACATCATCCTTTTGCACCCTTATGCACTCAAATACGGAATATCCTTGTTGGTGTATGTGCTACAAACCAAACCCAAACTCTTGCATTATACCTTGCATTCTAGTACACTAATCTTTTCGGTCCACAAACCATAGTGCACATACATTAGTGCAACGTGCACTACTGTGACCATCCCTAAGGCCACCTAAGTGCACATGTTCACTATAGTTGCCTCTTGCACTAACCACTAGGGCACTCACCCTCCATCCTAATAGTGCACTATGCATTACATGAATGCATTGCACTCTAGTGCAATATACTTTAATGCACCTAGCCTAGCTCACATCTCAATCTCCATTTCAATTGCACTATAGTAGGTTGCACCACACACTAAGATACACTAGATCCACTCATTTGCCTAGAGTATTAGACTCGCATTAAGGCATGCTTGCACATTGTGAAGGATCGAACACGATGAGAATTCTCCTACGTATGGCTAGAAAGCATAAGTGAGTGATAATATGAGTAAAACAATTGAAAGTGTGTTTTCCTCTCATTGGATGCATAACCCTTACCTAGCTACATTTTAGGCATCTACAGCCTTTCAATTCAAAATTAATAAGGTATACTATGAGAAGTCCTACCTACTTGATCCCTATCCCAAAAGAAATTGCTAGAGTTTTGACACATCATGCAAGCAAACTTGAGTGAAAACTTGAAAATCATTCATGAACTTTCTTAGAAATATTTTGGGAGAATAATATGAGTTGAGGCATAACTAACCAAAATTGTCAAGACCCTAAACAACTAGGTTGCCAAGAGCTACTATCCATGAAGAGGTTGTCAAAATCTACTACCCTCTTGCATTTTTTACCTCATTTAAGGAAATACAAACCTTGAGAACTATATAATTTCCCTAATTAACCTATGCAAATAACTTATGAGTGGTTGAAGAATCAAAAGGGAATTAATAGATTGTGAAGTTTGTTGCACTCTTTCTAGCTTAAAACTTATTTTCATACATCACATTTGGATTGGAAAGTACACAATTGCTTGATTAGCATCACCTTAAAAGTACTTGCATTATATTGGGTCACATTGATTGAGAAAAAATAGAAGATCTCATTACATTCAAAGCACTTGCACTCACTTGCATTGATTAGTAAAAGACTAGTTGCTTATAAAAGGAGCACAAAATATAGAGGTGGTTAAATTCAAAAAAGGAACCAAAATAAATTGTCAAAACTTAGTAATGTCCTAAAGTGAACCTTTACTAAATGACTCCAATTTTTCCTACCAATCACCTAGCTCATTCTTGTACATGACTTTTGGATAGACTAGGAAAAAATGAGACTAGTTTCAGCTAGTCTATGCTTTCTTTCTAATTTAATTGTACCAATTTTTCGTACCAATTACCTAGCTCCTTCTTGCACATGACTTCTAGATAGTTTAGGAAAACTCATGGGACTATTTAGTTTATCTATGTTTTCTTTCTAATCTATTCTAATTGACCATACATTGGTTCCCATTCCACCCCTACTCCTTTCTTCTCTATTTGCATAAGGTTTGAGATACTAGTTCTAGAATTCAATCATAATTTTTTGTTTTTAGCTATTTATAGTGAGCCTTGCTTTTTTTCTTTGTATAACTAACCTTGAAAATAATTAATAGTCATCCCATCCTCAAGATATGGAATGCAATCTTTCAATGTCCAATGGCTAGTTGAGCACTATGTGTGGCATTTGAGCATGTGAAAATGGAATTAAGGTCAAATTTGAATGTATTCTAAGTTTCCATCTCTACACAAACTGAAATTGTGTGATTCTGAAAGAACACTTATCTATTGCCCCATCCCCCTATTAATCTAGAATTCCTTATGCATGCTTGTCCTAACAAGAGATCGTAGTCCACTCCTTTCATTACCGCAAAGCTTGTTGAGAGTTGAACTCCCTCAATCTTGACTATCATGAGTCATAAGACTCTAAGAGATTTACACTTTGACCTATTTGCAATGAGATTGAAGGGCATTTTCTTGATGTGAGGAGCATCCCATGCTTGAAGTATATATGAGTTTACTATGTTCACTCTAGTACATATATCAATGATTCCAACATATCTATTAATTAGCAACATTACAATCTAGATGCTTGGAAAAAGAACAAGTGAACAAATGAAAAGCCAACTTGACATAACCAAAGTGTGGTTTCATATACTTGTGTACCTATTTCCCTAGATGGAAGCCCTCCACTAGCTCGGTAATTATAAGATCAGTACCACTTGGACTCTTTAGTGGAAAAATACTTGCATCGATGATGCCATGCCAATTCCTTTAATGTTATGATTGGAACCTAAGTAAAATACACTGGCATTTCAATACTTGGAGCTAGTAACTTGGACAGCTCATCCATAGGTAAAAGGAATCAAAAGAAGAAGAAAAAAGGAGCTGAAGCAAAATTGACACTCAAAACCAACAATTTTGCAACAATGATGACGATAAGAAAGCAAGTTCTTGATGTAGAAGTAGAAATGTTAGCCGTGAAAAGGAAGGAGAAGGGGAGCATAAAAGTTGTAGAACACCCCAATCCCAAGCAATAGCTAGATGTAATAGACAAGGTGAGAAGTTGGGTGAAGGAGACACAAGCACATCTCTAGGACATTGAGCCAATAGTAGAAGAGGAGTTATCCTACTTACATTGGGTAAAAAGGAAACCAAAATTTTGGGGTATCTCATCAAGAGCTAAGTAGTTCTATAATAACTAAATATCAACCACATATGAGAGATATAATTTTGAGGAGTATGAGCAAGGAAATCCAAGTGCTATCTTGTTGGCTACTTTAACCTCAACATTGATCTCGTTGCTACAAGGAAAACTATTGAAGTAAAGCCCTACACTCTAGGAACCACTAAAGAAGTGGATAGATGAACTAGTGCATCTAGATGTAGCAATTCCACTAGCAAGGAAACTATGCATCGTCTTCACAACAGAATGAAGATAAAAATGAGTGTCTGTTTGTTATGTAGCATATGATGAATGCAATTATAGGAAAGGGAACACATGATGATGTATGGTATGTCGATTCAGGTGCATCTAATCATATGACCAATCATGTTGAATGGTTTGGAGAGATGCAAGACTTACAAAATCCAAATTATGTGCAGATCGGCGATGATTCATGCCACCCAATTTCACATATTGAAAAGGTTCCATTGTCCTTGTATGATGGCTAGGCAAAGAGTCTGACAGATGTATTACATGTGTCATCAATCACAAAGAATCTAGTGTCTGTTGGCCAAATGGTAGAGCAGGGGTTGCAAGTCCGATTCAATGCAAAAGGTTATTTTGTAGAAGAGCTTAATGATAAGTGTAGGTTGGTCGCAAAAGGAAATAGAGTTAGCCTCATGTTCACTTTAGATGCTGGAATTCTTGCAATGGATGCTACTATGTATGCTAAAGGAAAAGGAGTAGTTGCAGATATTGAAATATGGCATAAACGTATTGGACATGCAAATGTGCAAAGGTTGAAATTAATGTAGTCCAGAGGATTGGTTATAGGGTTGCCTTCTTTTAGAGTTGCAGAATTGCATAAATTCTATAAAGCATGCTAGTTTGGTAAGTAGGCAAGACAACCCTTCTCGCGTGACAGAGAAGTGAGTAGAAAAATACTTGATGTAGTGCATACAGATGTTTGGGGGCCTACACAGAATGTATCTCTTGGTGGCAGCAAATACTTTGTCACATTTATTGATGACTGTTCTAGGAAGTTACGAGTATACTTCATGAAGGAAAAGAGTGATGTGTTTGAGCACTTCAAATCTTTTAAGGTAGCTGTTGAAATAGAAACAGGCTTAAAAGTGAAGTGCTTGAGATCAGATGGAGGGGAAGAGTACCTCTCTAATCAGTTTAGTGGCTTCTTGAGGACTCATGGGATAAAAAAGCAATTTACTTGCAGATATACCCCACAACAAAATGGGGTAGTTGAAAGAAAAAATAGGCATATTGCAAAAGTTGCACTAGCATTAATGGCTGAAAAGAATATGCCAAAACATTTTTGGTCTGAAGTTGTCCATATTGTTGTCTATATTATGAATAGAACCCCCACAACTGCAGTTCAGGGGATGACTCCTAAAGAATGCTTTACTGGCAAGAAGCCCGATGTATCACACTTGAAGGTATTTGGATGTGTTGCATATGTTCATGTGCCACATGAGCTATGGAAGAAGCTTGATCTAAAGGCAGAAAAATGTATTTTTATTGGATACTCTTTAGAGCAGAAATGGATCGTTGTTATAACCCTGTCACACAGGTGAGTTTAGAGTGAGCAAGGATGTTATCTTTGATAAGATGGACAGCTGGTATGCACCTGATGGTGATGTATTAGATGATGATAATGATAAAGACACCTATTTGCAGAAAAAAAACAAGAATTACGGAGTCTTAGTGGACCAGAAACATCATCTAGTATTATACCTACAGTGAGCACTTGGTCTGGGAGACTAAAACACCATATTGGGGAATATGGGAATTTCCCATAAGTTTGGGACACCTAGTCAAATGTTTCCATTTGTCATAACTTGAACACTATTACTCCAAATCGAGTGCTCTATAGCTCAATAGATTCCATTCTTCAAGTGCTTTCCAATGATAGGTCACATCATATGGTTTTGAGAAACTTATGGGCATGTTATCCGGGTGCCATCTTTTTAGTATTCAAAAAATGGGAATTGGGAGATTCCCAAACTCACTAATATTGTGTTCTAAGGAGTAGCCCCACATCTTCAGGTGGATCTATAAGTGTTGCAGGGAAGGACAAAGGAAAGAAGAAAGTGTTGGATGGTAATGATGCATCTACCAATCATTTGAGATTTGATGGAGATTCTAGTGGTTCGGAGAGTTTGGATGATGAGCTTGGTATTCCTTCAATCAGGACACCAGGTGTACAAAGAGCTCATAGTAATGTAAAGGCTCCATTGAGTGATCCGATGGTATATAGATCTAGCAGGGTCAGATACCCTGTTAAAAGATTTACTTTTGAAGGCTATGCAGCTCACCATTATGCTTATATGGTGAAACTAGTTGAGGATGTTGATCCCACTTGTTTTGAGGATACTGTTGGTCATGCTCATTGGGATGCATCAATGGATTAGGAGATGACTGCATTAGAAGCCAATAAGACTTGGGATTTGGTACCCTTACCTAAGGGTAAGAAAGATATTAGTTGTAAGTGGGTTTACAAAGTCAAGCATAATGCAGATGGTTCAGTTAGCAGGTATAAGGCTAGGCTGGTTGCAAAAGGCTATGCTCAAACATATGGCATAGATTATGAAGAGACATTCAGTCCAGTTGCTAGGATGGCAACTGTTAGGTGTGTGATTGCCTTGGCAGCAGCCAAAGGTTGGAGTTTGCAGCAAATGGATGTTAAGAATTCCTTCTTGCATGGTGAATTGCAAGAAGAAGTGTATAAGGAGCAGCCAGTAGGTTATGCGGTTTTAGAGCATCCCACATATGTGTGCAGTTTAAAGAAGGTGCTCTATGGGTTGAAGCAAGCACCTAGAGCATGGTTTGACAAGATTGGAGAGTATCTTGTTAATATTGGATTTTGTATTTCTAATGTTGATCACTCACTTTATGTGAAAAAGGGAGATGTAGGTTTGGTCATCATAGTCATCTATCTGGATGACTTGATTATTATAGGTGTGAATGACAATGGGATTGCTGAAGTTAAGGACTTCTTGAAGAAGTTTGAGATGAAAGATTTGGGTGACCTGAGATACTTTCTTTGTATTGAGGTGATCAGATGTGATGATGGTATATGGCTATCCCAAAGGAAGTATGGCTTGGATATGTTATCCAAGTATGGTATGACAGTATGTAAGCCTCTTTCAATACCATTGGAGCAAAATGTGAAGTTGAGTGCCGACATTGGGGATGAGATAGAAGACCCTACTATGTTCAAGAAGATAGTAGGGAGTTTGATTTACATGACTATCACAAGGCTAGACTTGAGCTATGTTGTTGGCCTTGTTAGTCAGTTTATACAGATGCCTAGAAAGCCTCATTTGGATGCAGTTAGACGTATTGAGGTATGTGAAGTCCACTTTACATTATGGACTTTTGTATGAGGCAAGTAAGAACGTACAAGTCTTTGGATACACAGATGCAGATTGGGCTGGTAGCATGTCAGATAGAAGATCTACTTGTGGATTCATGTTTTCCCTTGGTAGTGCAGCAGTAACATGAAGCAGCAAAAAGCAACCTACAGTTGCTCTATCGAGTACAAAAGCTGAGTATAGAGATGCTGCTATGGCATTATGTGAGGTGGTATGGCTACAAAAGTTATTAGGTGATTTGGATGTGTAGGGAGATGGTTCAGTTGTCATTCATTGTGACAACATGAGCAGCATATAGTTAGCTAGGAATCCAATGTTCCATGCTAGGACAAAACACATTGAGATGCACTACCACTTTGTGAGAGAGAAGGTACTTGCAGGAGAGATTGACTTGGTATATGTCAGCACACAGGATCAGATAGCTGACATTTTCACAAAGGCATTGGGTGCAGAGAAGCTTCAAAAGTTTCGAAGCTTACTTGGAGTTGCAAAGATAGAGTTGAGCTTGAGAGGGAGTGTTGAGATAGCAAGCTCAACACATGCGGCCATTGATGATGGACCGCCTGGCTAGATGAGTCCGCAGTCTACACTTAGCACGTTGGTGGTCATTATGATACTCACATGGCCACTGACTTATCACTTATTATATTTAGTTTGTTACACCTACCTACAGCTAGCAAAGATATAATGCCAATCGATTAGTGTAGTCAGTTATGCACTGTTTGACTTAGAAGGCCACTTTTCTTTATGTTGTATCTTATCTATACTTTGTGTATATTGTATAGTGTGTGCAAGAAGAAGAAAAAATCAGCAAGAAAACGTTTTGGCCTCCATCTCTCTTCTTGTGTTCTTGAGTGAGCTTCCTCTTGTGTATATAGTGTGTGTTTGGCATAGCAGCTCAAGCAAGTCCCCCACCACATGATTCTTGATAAAAGTGAAAAAGAGGTTGTGTCTAAACTTTCCTAAAGCCAAAGTACCTATCCACTTTGGGAGATGCTTACTTGTGTGCATTGTGAGAAGAATGAAGAATGAAGATAAAGATGAAAAAGATGGATTGAGCCTCCACATCTATGCCATCTTCCTTTCATTGTGTATCTAAATCAAATACTTTTAGCAATATGTTGTGGCTCAATTGTTGATGAAAAAAGTGAGATTCATTACAAATGTGAGGTTTATCACATCTCATGAGAAGATCTTTCTAGGGTTTCTAATCATCTTCAAAGTTTACAATGGGTTCTATGCCTTCATCATAATCTGATTCCAAAGGAAAGCTAAATTTTGAACTTGCACAACTTTGTTTTGCTATTCTTTCTCATCTTCTTCATCTAATTTTAGGCAATTGTCTTGGATATGCCCTAGCTCATTTGCAACAAAAGCATCAATGATTCGATGTCACCTCTTTTAGGCTTATCCTTTCTCATTACACATGCGGCATCTCTTTTCATGGTCCTTTGAGTAAGATGTCTTCAAGTGGTGGGTACCGGATGGGGTATGAATTGCAGATCATTCATAGCCTTTGCAGATTGCTACTTTTTACAAATGAGACCTTTGTTGCTCTCTTGCCTTGAAGATTATAGACACATTTTCTGTGCTCAAATACAAGAGATTAGTGGGGGAAGTTGGATATCCAGAATTTGCTCCATACAAGGAACTGCTAAGTTGAACCTATAGATGGTCTACTTTGGGGACAGAAAAGTGCACTGCCTCTTGTCTAGTCTTTTGAACTTCTTCGTTGTCCACTATGAAATAGTTTATCTTCAAGAATTTGGTCTCCATATGGAATGATCAAGGCTTTGGCTCATATCTAAGAGCATCTTGCAAGTCAATTGGCCTTCGGGACTCTAGATGAGTATCCAAGGGTCGATTCAATCCATAGCATAATTTTTCCATGTATTGGGTAACATACATAGGTTATGCATATTTTTTAAGTGTCACAAACCAACAATAACAAGGTTTCATGCTTAATCTTAGCTAGCATGACAAAAATAACTCATTCATCTTTATAATGTATTTATCTGCACCTTCTCCAAGGTGCAATGCCAATTTAGAAATTTACCTCCTACACTGAGACCGATATCTAAAGCATATGGATATCCTCTCCAAGTCCCATGGACACGATCCATAATCCACCCTTTATTTAGAATAGGGTCTCCCAATGTCTAAAGATATTAGGCCATGAAGGTTTTCCATCTCTATCCTAGGCCCAAACGTCAAGTGCCCCCCTATTTGCATGTTATCATGAGAGTAAACCAATGCACTATGGTGGCCTTCTCACAATCAACCTTTGGTTAGTGTGTCAAGCAGTGCCCATCTGTGTTTCCAGCCTTTATGGGCATTCTTTTTTCATAGTTTTCTCATGGAGATGATCCATCTGTGCATTAAATCCTCTCACACTTATCCAAGTATATCTTATGGCACTATGGCCATATATATCCATGTTGTCCACAATAATGACAAGAGAAGACTTAGAACTATGAGATTACCTCTACTGTGGTTATCCACTACAATGGTCATAATTGTCTCTAGTATTATTCATGCCTATAGTTGTAGGAGCATGAGAGGCATAGGTTGCATCAAGATTCTTCCCATTTACTTTCTTAATGAGTAAGGCTCCCTCTATATCTGAGCATTTAAAACTGTGCAACAAGGCTTTTCTTATCATAAAGGTTGCATATTTTCTCTCATAATTTCCATTCACAATCCTCGGTCTACTTGCTTAGACAAAGGTAAAAAGATAGTGGACTTGTATAACTTATCAAGTCATCCAATTATTAGCATCCATATCTTTAGGCTTTATACCCTTTCATGTTAATGGCCTGCTTTTTTGCACCAAATTTTTCCATATGTAGGTCTTCCAATAGTCAAAGTTATTGCCATCCAATTTATCAATGTTAAAGATGGCACTATCCCCAAATACCCTAGAAGCACCTCCCGTTATGATTGAAAAATAAAGAGAGAATGGACTACTATAATAACAATAAATATGCCACCCAAAATTGAGCCAAAAATGAATGCAATAGGAGAAAAACAACTCAATCTATTGTTATCCATAAATTAGAAGCACTAGAGTGCTTGATACAAGAGTCTACTCTTAGAAAAATAGCTAAGACTTTAATTTCAACAATATTTTCCATAAAACTACAGTAAATGAGAGAATAATTGTGAGAAAATAGCTAAGAGAATATGCTCCCACTTCTATGGAAGTCTAATAGCAAACAACAAGACTTACAATGCAACTAGCAGTGTCCAATAAAGAGCATGTATTCATGACTACCAATTTGTCTAACAAGAGGAGGTACTGAATAACTAAATATCAAACAAAGATTACCTCACAGTGATCAATGACTACAAGTAGAAGCTCTATATAAACCAATGAACATATAGAGAGATCCCACATGCTCTAAAGGCCAAGCTCTACAATAGAAAACTGAAAATACTCCTACTAAAAGCAAGCCGATATATCAAATGGAAAAGCAATCTCAACGCATATACAGCATAGCATCCAAAATCCCAATAATGCCAAGTAATATATCCAAGAGTATATAAATCACATAAATATACAAGCCCATGGGTGGTAAAACATTGACCAATGCAATCTCTACCATTTATTAATGTAAAGGAGCTTAGAATCAAAGCTCAAATCTCAAACAAGTTTATATCCGACATAACCAATAATGGTGAGCATGCATATGATCCAAAAGCATTTCCAAGTTGCATACAAGCATGTATTTCATTGATATTCAATGCATGATCTTGTTTTCCATCATTTATGATATCAATAAACCTTCCAATAGCTAAGCAAAACAATCTCTAATCACTGTGTAGAGCCTCTCCTAGCAGTTATACATCAACCTAGCATTGAACCTGTAGTGCATAAGCATCAAAGAAGCATAAATATTCAAGAGTTTACCATCCCAAACTATAAATAACAGGTTTATTCACAACACACAAAATCAATAACTAATCATTATCTTCTTGAATAATGCCCAAGTTGGAATCTAATATGCTAGGAAAAACCCCCAAAGGCTAGGCAAGAAGAAGGAGTCAAAGGGGCTGGAGCAGTTGTCAAATGCAGAAAGAGTAAAACAATCCCTAAAAATTGTGATTAAAAATGTGGGAGGTGCTCATTAGTTCTCTCTCACTCTAGCCTATGCCTTGTGGTACTCCGACATGATCGATGGTCCCCTAGAAGCGGACAAGAAAGCTAGAAAGGTGGGGGAGTTTATGCATATCTCAAATGGAAGAAGAAATTGCTATCATGAGCTCAATTGAAGCTCTCTTTCTTGGGCTTCTTGGGTAGAATTGTTGAAGCTCCTCAAACAACTACTTTGATACTATTTAAAAGGGTAAGCAAGAGTGAGAGTGAGAGAGAAGCACAAGTAAAAGCAAGAGAGCAATGGCTATGGAGTTTTTATCTCAAGAGAGAAAGACCCATATGTGGAAACTACAATAATCACAATGTGTGGCATGTCTTTCCTATATTATTTCATATTAAAGAATGAAGAATAAACAAGACGTCGATGGGTGGAATGCACCTATATTATATAGGTGTGCAAGAACTAAGTACAAGATATATATAGCAGCTAGAGGTATAGATGACATTTAACCCCCAACACTTCATAGACATTAGATTATTATTATGGTCATATTATTTTGTGAGAGTTAAACTCATTATACCCATGCACATTGTATTATCTCCTATAGTTGTATTTGTCACACCTAGAACTATTATGTAGGTTGTGCACATAAGTATGTATCTATAATAGGATAGGCTAGGTCCAATTAGACCAATCTACACAGTACAATATATAGAAAGTATATATAAGATACAACATAAAGAAAAGTGGCCTACTAAGTCAAATAGTTCATAACTAACTATACTAATAATTGGCTAGACTGACACTATAACATGCTTAGTGTAGATGTACAGAGCTATCTAGCTAAGCGGTCCATCATCAATGTCTACATGTGTTGAGCTTACCATCTCAACACTCCCCCTCAAGCTCAACTGTATCTCTGCAACTCCAAGTAAGCTTCAAAACTTTTGGAGTTTCTGTGCACCCAATGTCTTTGTGAAAATGTCAGCTATTTGATCATGTGTGCTAACATATACCAAGTCAATCTCTCCTACAAGTACATTCTCTCTCACAAAGTGGTAGTGCACCTCAATGTATTTTGTCCTAGCATGGAACATTAGGTTCCTAGCTCGCTATATGCTACTCATGTTCTCACAGTGAATGACAATTGGATCGTCTCCTTGCACATCCAAATCACCCAATAACTTTTGTAGCCATACCACCTCACATGGTGCCATAGCATCACCTCTATACTCAACCTTTGTACTCAATAAAGAAACTGTAGCTTGCTTTTTGCTGCTCCATATAACTATTGTACTACCAAGGGAAAACATGTCTCTATTTTGGTAGATCTTCTATCTGACATGCTACTAGCCCAATCTTCATCTATGTATCCAAACAGTTGTACATCCTTACCTGCCTCATAAAAAATTCCATAATGTAAAGTGAAATTCACATATCTTAATATACAGCTAAATGCATCCAAATGAGGCTTTCTAAGCATTTGTATAAACTGACTTATAAGACCAATAATATAGCTCAAGTATGGCCTTGTGATAGTCCTATAAATTAGGCTCCCTACTATCCTCCTAAACATAGGAGGGTCTTCTATCTCATTCCCAACATCAACACTCAACTTCACATTTTGCTCTAATGGTACCAAAAGAGGCTTACATTCTATCATACCATATTTGGATAACATATCCAAGCCATACCACCCTTGGGATAGCAATATACCACCATCACATCTAGTCACCTCAATACCAAGAAAGTACCTCAACTTACCCAAATCCTTCATCTCAAACTTCTTCTTCAAAAATTCCTTAACTTCACCAATCCCACTATCACAATCACATGTAATAATCAAGTCATCCACATAGATGACTATGATGACCAAGCTTGCATCTCCCTTTCTCACATAAAGTGAGTGGTCTGCATCAGAAACATAAAATCCAATGTTGATAAGATACTCTCCGATCTTGTCTGGCCATGTTCTAGACGCTTGCTTCAGCCCATAGAGTAGTTTCTTCATCTTGCACACATATGTGGGATGCTCTAAACCATCATAACCTGTCGTTTGCTCCATATACACCTCTTCTTGCAATTCATTATGCAAGAAGGCATTCTTGACATCCATTTGATGTAAATTCCAACCTTTGGTTGTTGCCAGGGCAATCACACATCTAACAATTGTTGTCCTAGTAATTGGGTTGAATGTCTCTTCTATGCCATATATTTGAGCATAGCCTTTTGCAACAACCAACCTAGCCTTGTACCTACTAACCAAACCATCTGCATTATGCTTGATTTTGTAAACCCACTTACACCCAATAGCTTTCTTGCCCTTAGGCAAGGGTACCAAATCCCCAAGTCTTATTGGCTTCTAATGCAGCCATCTCCTTATCCATTGCTACATCCCAATGGCCATGGCCAAAAACATCCTCAAAACAAGTGGGCTCAACATCTTGAACTACCTTTACCATATAAGCATAATAGTGAGTTGCATAACCTTCAAAACCAAATCTTTTAACAGGGTATCTGGCCTTGCTAAACCTATATGCCACTGGATCCTTTATATTACCATGTGCTCTTTGTATACCTAGTGTCTTTATTGAAGGTGTACATTACCATGTGCTCTTTGTACACCCAATGTCTTGATCGAAGGAATTCCAAGCTCATCATCCAAACTCTCTAAACCACTAGAATCTCCATCAAATCCCAAATGTCTAGTAGATATATCATTACCATCTAACACTTTCTTCTTTTCTTTGTCTTTACCTGCAAAACTTGTAGATCCACTTGAAGATGTGGCGCTACTCCTTAGTCTCTCAAAGCAAGGGCTAACTATAGATGTACTAACTGATGATATTTTTGGTCCACTAAGACTCTATAATTCTTGTTTTTCTTTTTGCACATAACTATCATGATCATCATCATCATCATCTAATGCATCACCACTAGATGCATACCAACTACTTATCTCATCAAAAATAATATCTCTACTCACTCTGAACTTACCTATGATAGGGTTATAACATCTGCTCTAAAGAATATCCAATAAAAATACATTTTTCAATCTTTAGATCAAGCTTCTTTCGTAGCTCAATCTGGCACATAAACATATGCAATGCAATCAAATACTTTCAAGCGTGACATATCAAGCTTCTTGTGTGTAAAGCATTCTTCAGGGGACATCTCATGAGCTATAGCTATGGGATTTCTGTTCATAATATAGATAGCAATATAAATAGCTTCATACCAAAAATAGATTTAGCATATATTTTTTATATGCCTATGTTTTCTTTCTATGATCCCATTTTACTGTATAATATGCATGCAAGTAAACTGTGTCTTTATCCCATGAGACCTCAAGAAGTCGCTAAACTTATTAGAGAGGTGCTCTCCCCCTCTATCTCATATCAAGCACTTGCATGTTTCTGTTTCAACAGTAGCCTCCTTGAAAGATTTGAAGTACTCAAATACATCACTCTTTTCCTTCATGAAATATGCCCATAGCTTCCTTGAACAATCATCAATAAACGTAACAAAGTATTTGTTTCACCAAGAGATATATTCTGTGTAGGCCTGCAAACATCGGTATGTACAACATCAAGTATTTTTCTACTCACATCTCTGTCATACGAAAACCATTGTCTTGCTTGCCTATCAAATTGACATGCTTCACACACTTTGTAAAATTTTGTAACTCTAAAAGTAAGCAACCCTGTAACTAATCCTTTGGACTACATTAATTTTAGCCTTTGTACATTTGCATATCCAATATGCTTATGCCATATTTCAATGTCTACAATCATTCCTTTTCCTTTAGCATACATAGCAACATTCATAGTAGGAATTCTGGCATCTAAAGTGAACATGTGACCAACTCTACTTTCTTTTGCGACCAATCTATATTTATCATTAAAGTCTTCTACAAAAAACATTTTGTATTAAATTGAATCTACAACCTATGCTTTACCATTTGGCCAATAGACACTAAATTCTTTGTGGTTGATAGCACATGTAATACATTTGACAGACTCTTTGTCTGGCCATCATACAAGGACAAGGGAACCTTTTCAATGTGTAAAATTGGGTGGCATGAATCATCACCTTTCTACACATAACTTGGATTTTGTAAATATTGCATCTCTCCAAACCATTCAGCATGACTAGTCATATGATTAGATGCACTTGAATCAACATATCATACATCATCATGTGTCTCTTTTCATGTAACAACATTCATCATATATTGCATAACAAACAATGCTCATTTTTATCTTCATTATGGGGTTGTGAAGATGATACATAGTTTCCTTGCTACAATTTACCATTGTGTATATCATCCTTCTTAGCATAACAATGCAATGCAATATAACCTGTTTTGCCACAATAATGGCAAACAATAGCAAAAATTTCAAAACCTTTGTTCTTCCATCCACCTCTTCCTCTAGAGCTCCCCTGTCTCTAAAGTTTCCACGGCCTCCTAAAATCATTTTACTGAATTGCTAATTTAACATGTTGTGTTGGTTATCACCAGCATGTTCCATACCATGGCCTCTCAACAAAGAGGATCTACCACATTCCCTTCCTAAACTTGAGTAAAATTCTTAGACATGTTTACCATTTCTTTCAAATGAGTCACCTTGCATATTGATCTCTTTGGTAATCATGAGAGAGACCAATCATCAAAATCTAGAAATGGTCTTTGTACATAAACAAAACTGACAAATGATTTTCAATCCTTCTCATTATTAACACCATCCAAAGTAGATGAAGTCAAATCATCATCATCAGGGATTGCATCAATTGTTGCCAAAGCATCTGCAATGATCCTCACCTTCAAGACATACTCATTGATAGAAATTTTTCCTTTCTTCAAAGCTTTCAACTCTTGCTTGAGTTAAATATTATGTGCCTTTGTATTTACTAAAAACATATTCTCAAAAAATTATCCAAGTTGCATGTGAAGTTTCTACATTCTTGATATGGCCCAACATAGTATTATCGATGACTCAATACATCACCTTTTTATCCTTTGCATTCCATTCTTCCCATGCCTTTAATTCATCCATTGTTGCAAGGTTACTCAACTTTTGGCTCCTTTTCTTCACCTGAAATAAACTCATAAAGGCCTTTTCCAATAAGGAATTTTGTCACACACAAAACTTCCATGATAGGTAGTTATTCTTGTCCATCTTTTCAATGATGGGGTTTCCATTGTTCTCTATCATTATCACGAAAATGATACAAATGGCAAGAAAGTCCTTTCACAATAAGTGCACAGCAATACACCAAGTAATCTTTTTACTAATGTTCAATAATACATGTAGTTTTTAACCCGTTTGCAAATAAAATTTATGTTTTCTTCTTAGCAAACACCTCAAAAATTATAGATTTGAAATATATAACCTATATGCCTACTTTTGCTCAATATATTCGAAATTATAGTATGCCTTGAAACTGTTGTCCGCAACCTTATGTGTCTAAAAACAAGGCTCAAAACTGCCTCAAATGGCCAAAAAACCTACATGCAAAGCCCTAAAGGGCTTATCTACACAATATAGAGTGATCTACTCATATACCAAATTTCACAACAATTTGAGCTTTTCACTATGCCCTACTTCCAATGCATCCACAAGCACTATCCAAGAGAAATTGTAATAAAGTAAAAATGCCTTAGACAATATTTATCCCCAATACTAGGGTTAAGTATAAAAGGCTAAGATGTAATTTTTTGAGGATCTTTTTGGCTAATTCTAACTTTCATGTTTAAGGTTTCAACCTCCCATCATCTAAGAGGGTGCATACTCTTAGCCACCACGGCAATGGGGTGCATATAATGATGCAACCTCCCATCAATTGATTCTCAACCATTAATAGTAACATGATTTCAGCCTAGCCACCTTGGCTATGGTGTCTTGGCAATTTAGTTTATTGTATTTTCAATTTTATAGTTTGCTGTGGGAATTAGCTTCTTTACATTAGTATCAGAGCAAACCTTTGATCCAAAGGGAATGTTGAATTCATGGTGGATCCAGTTACAAGATTAGGCACATGGTAACTAGAGGACAAGAATGTCATAGGACTTGACATAGTTAAAACCGTGACTATTTAAGGTTCTCTGTAACAAGTTGTGACTAAATTTGAGGATTTTGAAGAAGGTGTGAAGAAATAATGGTGGGTTCAATGTCATTTTAGTGGCTTGTGTGGTCAATATGGGGACCATTTTGAAGGTTCTTGGACTTGACTTGAGTCTAACTAGGGTTTGGAAGAGTGAAACTGGTGTTACTTTTTAAAGGAGGCTTCTCTTTCCTCTTTCCAAGCTTCTTTGTGAGAGCTTCCATGGACATCTCTTATCCTATCACTTTCCCATGACCTCTACTCTTCATGTGACCTACTGAGGATTATTGTATGGTACTTAAGCAAGCTATAGAGTACCTATGTGCTTTATCTTTGCCTCATTTTCTTCACATGGTACATGAGGAGATTTTTGGATATTTTGCGCCATTTTTTAGCATCCTCTTGTTCTCTTAAATCAAACAACGTGATCATCTACAACCTATGCCCTCATTTACTTGATCAATTGAATCTCAAACATGGAGTAATTATCATCTCTTACTTGATCTTTCACTCTTCTTGAATCTTTGAGCTCTCATTAAAAGCCTAGCTATGACAAATATTGGACATCATGAAAATTCCAAAGATTTCTTGAAGATTTGAGTCTATCTTAGTGCCTTTTAGCTTCAAGAATTAAAAGGCAAGCTTCTACAAATGAGATTGGGCCTACATTAGAGCTTGATAGCAAAATTGGAAGCATTATTTCCATTTCAAATTGGGGCAATATAGAGAAGCATCAATTTTTATCAAATTTTGCTCTATCAAAGCTTCAAACCATGGGGCTTTTATTGTCTAAGACTCCAGGAAGGTTAGATTGAAGCTACTTCATCAAGGATTGACTTACATTGAAGCATTCCATCAAGATTGATGGTACTTTCATATTTGTTTCAGCCACCATCATCCTTGCCTCCAAAGCGAGAGGTTGATCATCCTATCAACTTGTTTCCCAACACAAAACCCATCAACAAACCTCCCTATCGCTTATTTAAGTTTGAGAGAGAAAATGTGAAGCAACAAGTCAAAGAGTTGCTACAAATGGACTTAAATCAGCCAAGTCAATTAGTGTTTGCCTCTCCCGTGCTCTTATCAAGAAGAAGGATGGATCATTTCGCATGTGCATTGATTATAGGAATTTGAATAAGTCATCAACAATCAAGAATAGGTATCCTATTCTCCAAATTCATGATCTCTTGGATGAACTTAAAGATGCAAAGGTCTTTACCAAAATAGATCTTCATTCGGATTACCATCAAATTCGAATGAAGGAAGGAGATGAGTTCAAAACAGCATTTAGGACTAATGGGAATTATATCACTTATTGGTTATGCCATTTGGCTTTTCAATGCACCCGCTACTTTTCAAGCTCTCATGAACAAACTATTGTAGCCCTTCTTGTTCAAAATAGTCCTTATTTTCTTCGATGATATTCTTATCTATAGCAAATCCAAGGATGACCATTTGAAGCATGTACGAAGGTCTTTGACACATTAAGAAGACACCCATTCTTTGCCAAGATGACAAAGTGTTCATTCATGGAAGATGAAGTGGAATACTCAGGTCATATTGTGGAAGAGCAAGGCATTAGAGTGGATCCCAACATGGTGAAATGTGTCAAAGAATAGCCTACTCCTATAAATATGACATCTTTGAAGGTTTCCTTCAATTATCATCTTTCTATAGGAGGTTCATCAAGAATTATGCTCATGTGGTGGCTCCATTGATGGATAGGCTTAAAAAAGAAGCTTTATTTTGGGATTCCATAGCTAACAAAAGTTTCAATGAGCTAAAATATCGTAAGGTTGATTTGAATCTATAATTTATTACATTAGTAAAACAATAACCAACTATTTCAATTTTTGAAAACAACTCACTCATCTAAACAAGTAGACTAGCATGTTGGTTCTTGCTTTAGATACCCTTGAACAAACAAATTAAGGGCCAACAATTTTAGCATAGTCCTAGATGAACTTTTCAAAGTACATAGTGAATCCAATGAAAGATTTCACCTACCTAATGGTTCTCGATATAGGCCAATCAAACACTATTCATATCTTTCTAAGGTTAATATAAGTACAATCAATCAAGATTGTATGTCTAAATATATAAAAGCTCCATTCAAAAGAAATACACTTTATTAGCTTGGCAAATAACCACTCACCTTAGGAGATATAAAGTGACACACACAAATGATTTGTATACTCCTCCAGTTACTTACTATAAACTTGTATATCATCAAGGAAAACAATTATCCACTTTCCAAGATACAAATCAAAAAGATCATTCAAACATTTAGTAAAAAATAGAAAGGGATTTATCAACCCAAAAGGTAGGACCAAAATTTGATATTATCCATATCATATATAAAACATAGCTTTCAAAACATTTTGAAAAGCTATCTATACCTAATGGTATCCCATCTTAAGATCAATCTTAATGAGATAGCACACATCAATGTGTTAACAATAAAATCATTTATCCTAAGTAACGAATATTTATTCTTGATAGTTATTTTATTGAGCCAATGTAATTAATGTTAAACATCATGCCATTCTTTTTTTTCATAAGAACAAGTGCACCCCACAAAGAATTACTAGGTTCAATCTTTCACAAGATAGTTTTGTAATTACTTAGTTATCCCATCCTCTTTCAACCCAATCAATAAGGCTATTCAGAGATGGAATGGCTATCAAGTAACATCTCTATCTTGTAATCTAATGTATTGTGAGATAATGAATTTTCTTGAGTAATTCAAACAAAAAAACAACAAATTCCTATTTAAAAATGATCTAAACACTTATAATATTAGAATTATAATCGATATTACTATTGAAAGAAAGGGCATTACATTGAGGAACATCCAAATCAAAAAAATGCTTAATGAATTCGAAGGTTACCATCACATTTATACATTGTATTTGGTAATTCCAAAGGGTGGACAACCCTTGATCATATAGAAACAACCATCAAACTCAAAAGAGAGTACATGATATATAATCTACAAAGTGAAAAAGATTTATCAAAGAACCGTGACATTAAAATGATAACATCCCTGTGATCAAGGCTTAGCAATCAAAAGTTCGAGGACTCGATAGAATTATTAAATCAAATGATTCATCCATGGTACCAAACGATCCACACCCAAGGCCTCCATACAACGCGACACTAAACTGAACAAGCGATTGCCGTGTGGAGCTTAAGTTTAAACACCAAACGAGAAGAAAAAAAAATCATGAGTGGAGCCATTGTCAAATAATACCATAACTAAGTCGTCATTAATAGTGAGAGCAACTAGTAAAAGGTCACATGAACCAAACTCGATCCATTCATAGGATAACTAAGGCACTCCTGACATTGATGAAACAATCCTTTGCTAAAAAGCTCTTATCTTCTTATTCTATGGATGCTCCTTGTTCCTACGAAAGCGACTTGTTTAATGGCATGGCATGCAAACCCCCAACGATTCTTTGCTCCATCCTCGCTACGAGTTGCCTTACGTTCAGTCTCTTTCTGTTTTCTGTGAATTCGAAGTCGCATGATGAGAAGCCACTGCAATGAAGGCTTTCTTTGATGTCGAGCAAGTGGCTTCTCATGAAAATCGCCCAACCAGCCACCTTTGCACGCAGCCAAGATATTGCTCTGAAGTTCTTTGCATGCATGTAGATACCCTCCAATCAAATCAAGGGATTGTGCAGTATCTCATTTTGGAGAAGGTAGCACACCTACACCACCACCTCCGGGTCGTCCAATGCCTTCGTCTTGTGCAGAAGATCTTTGAGCTCCCACACAGTTATACCGCTTCCAATCGACCAACCACTACAAGTCCATCAGCCTGTCGTCCGTGCCTTCGATGAACCATGTCACCTTCAACCAACCACCACACCCTCTTTCTTTCTTCCACGTTAAATGCTGTTCCTCTCCTCGATGCACATTCTCCCCAACATCTTACAGACATTCTCTCCGATACCGTGAATCCACCGCATTAACACTAAAGGTAATATCAACATTAGCTTTAATAATATGAAATTTAAGTAATCGCAAGCTTTCAATGCTTTACTCGTACATCAAAACCCCCTGATTAGCATGCCATGGCCATAGGGCGACAGCTCCCCAAGCCTTAGTCATCACACCATCAGAAAGACTGCACCAAAATGCACATCAAAACCCCCTGATTAGCATGCCATGGCCATAGGGCGACAGCTCCCAGAGCCTTAGTCATCACACCATCAGAAAGACTGCACCAAAATGCACATCCCAAACATCAGTACCAAACAAGACGTATCCACCACCTACAACATGTGCCTCCATCCATGTACACCCCTCTCGTTGGTAGTGTCCATACCACCCTATACAAGATCAACATGTACCCTATCAAGAATGGACCATCATGGTCCCATCAGCGAATGGTGGTTTTGTGCATGTCATCATATCTTATGCCAAGTAGCAAGTTAACACTCTAATATTAATGAAACGTCCCCCTAGGATCCACCATGGACATGAGACACAACACAAGCCATACCCACAACAAAGACCGTAATGGGAATGGGCATCAGACTAGCCATAGAGACACACGGGCTCGCCCCCCAAGCCTAGGCACTAGTAGCACACCCGATCAAGACCATGTCCCAAGAGCTTGCATCCCATACAACCAACCTGCGCCATCGCAATGTGTAAACATACTTGCATATAGATCAAAAGTCTAAGAGTGGTGATCGCACAATGATGTGCACAATAGGGCCTCTAGTCCTATAACTATGACCCCGCTACCCTAACCCTAGAATGTCCCAATGCATTCGCACTAGGTCACTTTAATGATCATTGTGAACAAGCTGTCAGTGCCCATTCAGATGTCGAAGGATGTGACAACAGTGTGCATGATAAAATCCAATAAGGGGATAATGCTGCAATGCAGATTCTTGAGAGATCACTGGCTATATATGTGCTGTACAAGAAGAGAAGTGCTGCAAAGTGATAGACGTGCCCCTGCACCCCATAGAGACTAAAAATGCTGGAGTCTCACAATGACCAGGCTGAAACATATACATCCTTTTAAACTCGTCTGTCCACCTGTTACTATTCACATAAAAAGGCCACTACTATGTGCCAACAACAGTCTTGATCATCATCTGCTTCATGAAAAGATGAATTTTGCAGGTTCAATTCAGTCCCACATGTCTGATTGGCTCTTCCTCAACCTCAAGGAAACCTTGTTTTGATTGCTGAGAATGGAAGTGTCCTTGTTGGCATGTTGTCCTACAGGCTCGCTTCGTCTTCATCTGCCAGACACTTGATGTGCACAGACGGTTGCTCCACATCAAACCACAACTTGGCACAAGTACTACCTTTCGTTCTGTGTCCAGATGGTGCAATTCCAGCCTTTACATTACTCACAAGACTTTCCACCTGTTTGAAAGAGTTTCAACAGAATCTAGAAGTGCAAAATATGAGGCACTGGAGCTTAAATAAGGCAAAAAGGCGGTGCAAATCACACAAATAAACATGAAAACAAGTCACAGCAAATGTTTGAATCAAAGTCCCATGATCACAGCTCAAATGTCACAATACAAGATAGAAGTGTAGAATACAACACACACGAGAGCACCTAAGATTTACAGGAAAGAGAATGCCAATATTATAGTGACATCTGAAGATGATTGAAGAGGAGATCCACAGTACATCATAGCTCAGTAAGGGAAAAAATACAAAATTAAAAGAATAAAGGCATGCTTGAAGAACATTGACACACGAACAGCTCTCCAATATCCAGGCTCAAATGTACAACATCTGAACTGCAAAACACAACCCACAAGTAATTAGTGTTAAACTCATATACACAACCACCTTCGTTTTGTTCTGTCAGTACAAAAACATGGTTCATCTGGCTTCACTCCACATACATTTCAAGCTGAATCTTAGAGACGTTTCTGCATTTGCAGAACCACCAGTCTTCACCATACAAATGGCTCAAAGTGAGCCACCATCAAATTCGTGAAACTGAATTCGAGATTGCACACCAGGGTGAAACATTCCACTTCCACGGCCCTTCTTTTCAAGCCTGCCTCAAATACATCCAAATTAGCTTTTGAAAATGGCAACCAGACTATTACTAGTGATACACAGATGAAAAGAAGATTCAGCGGCCACTTTGTACCAACATAAAAATCACTCAACATATTAGGAAGAAAGCACTGGAAGCTGTGTTTAAGGGTGTCAAATACGCACGAAGGGGCAAGCTTTCCAAGACTGAGGAGCCGCTGGCCAGATGGTTCATCCAAAACGTCACCAGTAATATCAACAACATACGTCTTCCCTCGTGTGGTAGGCAAACCTCTCTTGGCAAGAATTTGCAAATCTTGTTCATGAAGTTCTCGCCCATTCACTACAACCCCTGTCCTCCCACCAGCAGAGTCTCTAGGAAGGGGGAAATTGAACTCCTGAATAAAAGGCTGTCAAAATAAGAAACCAAAAAACAAAACTGTTAGGAATATAGTGACCATGTAATCCAGTAGCTAATGATAGACTTTGTAGTCTGTGCCTACTTTGATAATCATAACACTGTTACTGTCCACATACAAGCATCGGTAACTTACTGGGATAATTCCTAAGCAAGGACCTCCCATTACACCCCAAAATCCTGCCAGAAAGTCATACCTGCCCAGAAGCATTATTGAACAGGTTACCATCATATGGTATAAACATAGGAGACCTAGCATGCACATAGAATAGCAATTGATAAGAAGCCAACCAGTATGAGCCAGGGTGGATTGCCCCAGCTTGCTCTTCAGCTTTTTTGACCATTGCATCTGATATTAAGTGGCCATTGATCACCACCTTTCGGCGATTGTTGTTGGCTTGGCCTCCTTTGCCAAAGTCTCGGAAGCCCTTCTTCAGTAGGCCAGCAAAATACCTTGGTCCCTTACCTGAATCCTGAGCAGGTGAATCTTGAAACTTGCTTGCCTCCCACGACTTCTGAGAAGACCTGTCATCAAAGTCTGATGACATATCATACCTCAGATGATCATACAGGGGAGAACCTGGAGCAGGAGACCAAGGAACTGACCTACTGCCAGAAACAGATTCCAGATGCAGACCCCTTTTCTGCATGGTAACAGCATAATCTCTAGATTCCCGGGAAAAGTGTTCCATTAGGGGAGAGCCTGGCGCTGCTGGCAGCTTTCTGAACTGAGAGGCACTGTTTTGTGAACTACTTCTAGAGAAGTCTGAGTCAACAGTTCCTTCTTGCTGGCTTTCATTTTTAAGAGTTACTAGATTCCTGCGCAAGGGATTTCTAATTAAATACTCTTCTTGAGCAGTCCCACCTGAACCTCTATGGTCGTAATCCTCTGGAAAACTAAGCATGGTCTCTGCAGGCCTAACCTGTTCATGCATTTGTGAATGCAAGGCATTGTTGCCCTTCTGCCCTGCAAAATTAGTTCTCCGTCTCTGAACTGCCTCAAAAGCTGGCTGTTCACTTCTGTGCCTTACAGGACTAGACCCAGATGTACTAGATGGTGAAGATGAAAGATAACCTTCATTAAACATTCCAGAGCTGTTAACTACAGTGTCCATGTTCCCATGCCTCATCTGCAATCCATAATGCCTGTGGCCTTTAACATAGCCAGCAGTGGGAATCTGTCGATGATATGCATAATCGGGACTTTCTACATCAGAATCATTCATCACAGCAGCATTAGTCTGTGGTAACATCTGGTTTTCAACCCACTCCCGATTGTCCACTCTAGATACCCTATTATTGATAACATGCGGCAGTCTAGCATGATCATTGGACATAAAAGAAGAGCTTTGGACGGTCCCTGAGGACAGCTTAGGTCTTAAAGAGGAATAGGTAAAGTGAGATGCATTAGTCATGTTGACAGCAGCCAATCCTCTGTTCGTCGATCCCCTACCCCTTTTGTGTGACCCACTATTTTCCAGTTTACCAGTTGAAAACTTTGATTTCTTCCCACACGCACCACACTTCAACTTCAGTACGGTTCCACTGTTAGGAGGAAGACATGCAGGCACTTGAAGTAGTTGGTTGCAGTCTCGACACAACACAAAAGGGGCAGCACCCTGCCTGGGTAAAGGAGGGTAATAATTCTGTCTCTCTGGTAAAGAAGTCTGATAACCATGTGATTTGAGGTATGGTTTTGCGTACATTGGAGGAAGAACTGCTTGGTATTCTCTAACTGAAGAACTTGCATGTGGTTGCATATGATAAGGCTCCTCAATTACTGACATCGAAGCAATTGGTGGCACCTGTGAGACGCAGGCTGCACAATAATGTGGCATATTATTCGGAAGAATATAGGGCTGCTGCAGCTCTGATGCACAAAACATGCTGTGATGGTGAGCACAGTGTTCAAAGGACTGCTCTTGTGAAGAGGCAGAAACCATGAAATTAGGATAAGGCGCCTGAAAGGTGTACCCTCTGTTATTTGGCAGTGACAAGTTCTGAGTATCAGAAGCATAATGCTCATCTGGATAAATATTAGGATTAGGGCTCGTTTTTGGCAACCTTGAAGGATGGCCAGAATAGTGATCGGCAGACCCACGGAGTGGATAACTGTCTATCATCTTCCCACCATGTGGGATCATCTGCCTAGGAGTTGCTGTACCTCGTTCTTCTAAATGTGAATCTGCAGAACCTGGTCGGTAAGAGTCTAAGCTGGATACGTTCCCTTTCATATGCATGTTCAACTCAGATGGAGTCACATGGTCTGTCTCTTGGAATTGACGCTGCTGAGGTGCAACTCCATATCTCCTCTCATCTCTTGATTGGACTGTGTCGGAGGCAACCATCCTGTTATCTAAGCGATCATAACTCCTTGGCCATTCATCTGGCTGAGAAACATCACCTGCAATATCATGTACCTCACCTCTGTGCTGGCCAGCATGCATGCCTCCTCGTTTAAGTAACCTTTGTGCACCTGCATTTTGGCTTGGATGGAGCTCTTTTCGATAAACCACTTCTTCGACCAAATGAGGTTGCACATAAGTTAGTTCATCACGGAACAAATCATGTTGTCTAACAGGATCATCAGCCAGTGACGGAACTGTAAGAGGGATGTCTGCTGCCTTCCATTGCTCAGTATTATCAGACATCAAGTCTTCTGTATTCCATTCATCATTCATACCTGAGGTTGAGGGCAGACCATGAGACTGATATTCCTCCAGATGTGAAGATTCATACAGACCAGCTTCTGCATTCCCAAATATTTGTGTACCATCAGCTATCTGAGGGTCATTATTTTGCAAAAGTTTCTGCATCTTAACAGTCCTTCGAGGAATGCTGCCAGCTGTAGTTTCACCTGCTGGAATGGAATCAATCATCCGTGTGCCAGAAAGAGCTCGTGTAGGTGCCTCAACAATTTGAACACATCCTTGATTCAGTTTCTCATTTTCCTCAAGCAGAGCTGGAAACAGTGAATCATCACCAGTCTCATCAGAGTTAAGGATCCTTTTGTCATCTACTGAATCTGAATCGATTACACCATTTTTAAGAGCTTCCTTAGCTTTCAATCTCCCAGAGGACTGCCAATCACAGAATGAAA
Organism: Lygodium microphyllum; assembly: GCF_053477565.2. Classification (NCBI taxonomy): domain Eukaryota; kingdom Viridiplantae; phylum Streptophyta; class Polypodiopsida; order Schizaeales; family Lygodiaceae; genus Lygodium; species Lygodium microphyllum. Next base: position 110,810,959 of record NC_141164.1, read on the forward strand.
AGTCAATCGAAGCAATCTCTGTGCTAACCAGTTTCTCCATCCACACATCAGCATAGCGTGCATTAGCTTCTAGTTGGCTGTCTTTTCCATCAAACACACTTCTGGACAGTCTAGAATTGTCCTCCAAGGTGTTAGCATCACCTGTGCTAGCAGTCTCATCAAGAGCTGGAGAACCATCAGATTTGCTATCTTTGCCCAGGATCTCCATATCAGTCAGTTTGCCACTACTACTTGCATTCTGACAGCCTCTATCCTCCACAGCGGAATTGCAGACTATAACATTAAGATCTTGTTCACCTTCTTCCTTTACTGTATCATTGCCAGAGAAGCTCTCATCACTAGAACTGACTGTAGTCACACCAGTGGTTTCAGAGCCTACTTTCAACCTTGCACTTGCATCTGTTCCTTTAAATCCATCACTCAAACCGTCAAAACCAGTATTTGACTGTACCCAGTTGTTCTGTGTGCATTGCCCTGTCTCGGAAAGTTGCTGATTCCCGTGACACTCTGATACACCTGCAAAAGAGTCATGGACGCTGCTGTATGGCTTGTCAAGATTCCTAATACTGCCCTCATTATAGTCAAGTGAATCACTCACTGAATCCCTTATATCAGTACAAGAACCTTGGATTGTATTCATTCCTTCATCACAAATCTTCTGGTCACCTGACTCCAGACAGCTTGCATCTTCCTCGATGTTCAAGTCTTTGGGGGGGTCCTCGAGGGCATGCTTCTGGATGCCATCAATGTGCCCGTTTTGTACAGTGTCATTAAGTTCAAGGGTTTGCAACTTGAAATCCAATGTTTCTGGTTGACCAGTCTTCCCCTGCTTATCATCAACATTTGAGCTGTCAAGGGGATTCACTGACAGGCAGAAATCTGGAGATCTACTAGCATCACCAGGGTCTGAGGACCATGGTGGGGAATCTAAATCATCCTCAGAGTCATTCTCTGAACTTGAATCTGCACCAGAAAAGTGAGCCCCGTGCTCACTTTTGTCGAAGCTCTCCCTGCTACCAGCGGAAGAGTGTGATAGCCTCCTCCGACTTGCATAAGAAGATACATCATATGATGGAGTACCTGTTGATGGAGCTGAAAGAGTGCCTCCTTCGTGGGATGGCTTGTGCTCACTCTCACTGTCATTGAGGCCGTGTGGCTCCCACTTCTCTTCGGGGTTGTCATTGAACCTGGCTTTCTCAGGCTTTAAGCCTCCCTCTGAACTTTGTTCAGCATCCTGATGACCTCTACTGGTCCCGTTGGCCCTGTTGTCTGAAAATCTGCCACCAGATTCACGGGAAGTGTCTTTGGCTGTCTCCAATGCCAGCATTTAGAGAAACATGTGAGGAGCCAAAAATTGAGATTCTGCAAATGAAAGGATGAATAAAACAGAAAGGTACAAAAGAAAAGCGAGGGTAGATCTAACCTAGGAGAAGAGTAGAACATATAGGGCATTCATAAATCGGAGTGGGAGGCTCTGTGAGGAGGGCAGTGCACTTAGGGCATCGGACTTTCCTCCGAGCTGCAGAAGTATTGCCTGTGAAGGGCATGTTTCCTTCTCTCAGAAGAGATCCCACTAGAAGTATGTTGCGATGATCTCTACGTCATCGCATGCCGAAAGAATACTGGAAGAAGGACTCAGGAGATAGCGAGATCGTCAAGATGATCCCTGCACACATGCCAGTCGACCATGACACAGTCCCGTCGATGCTTTACTAAGAAACAGGAGGCTTAGCGAACGAATAAGCCGTTACCTGAGACTCGCGAGGCTCTTCCATGCATACGATCGATCATAGTCATACTGCCGCGAGCGCGTGCAGAAGCATTCAAGGGTCCGCCATACAGACAAAATCAAAGGAAGAACGCGTAGCTGCGATGGGAACAATGAAAGCAGAAACAACAACGATAAGGGTGCCAAAAATAGTGGGCTGCAAAGCTCACAGCCTTCATGGCCCAGTCTCGACTATTTCGAAATTTATTTTTAACCAAAATGGCATTTCGGAAATGCAAAACAAAACAAAAAAGGATTCGAAGGATTCGATTCTTCAAAAACGGTTTTCGTTATTTTTCCCCTCTTTTTTTTTGCACCCCCCAAAAAAAGCAAGAATTCGACCTTTAAGTTTAGCGATTCCTGAATAATTAAAAAAGTCAACTCAGCCTGCGGAAATCGGCGCCATATGTGGTAGCCACTTTGACTGGGCCCCACACTCTTGCTGAGCTGGCTCGCACATTTAAAAAAGGGCCCCGGTTCTCTTTATTCATAGCCTTGCCTTTTTCCGGTACATGTGGCATTTATCGCACATGGAACTTTAAAAGGGCGGGAGAGAGAGAGAGAGCAGTTGCCAGTGAGCACTGAGCACTCCCTGCAAGATGTCCTTGTCTGAAATGTGACATCCATGTGGCGATAGTGCGGGTTCATGCAGTAGTGGCCGCATCCACACCTCAAGGGGCTCTTGGAGCATCTCCTAAGCTTCTTGTGAGAATTTGATGTTCGTAGCATCCCACACATTAGGGATTAAATGCAAACACACATCAAAATAATTGAAGAATATGTTGGACTTTAATGTTGCAAGTGAGCCTTTGTAAACAGACGAGAAGCAAGCTTGTAAGGTCAACATAATGAGGAACGATGATAGGTTGGTTGATGTGTCATCTCCTAATTTGTTTCCATGTTCAAGCTTAACTCATTTCCTCACACATCCCTTCATGTGCGCTGTGCATGTCTCGCTTCTTTTTCCATTACTATGTCAAGCTAATGTGAGGAAGAAAATTCCTAATGTAAAGGTAGCCTTGACTCACCTATGGATGTGTGTTGTGGTTTTTCAAAGTGGTGTCCAAGGATTCCAAAGAGTAGAATGAGAGTGGGCTACAATGCTACTTCTAGAAGAGACGAGAGTGAACCTGAGGGAATGAGAAGTTCCCAATAGGAACTTTCTTGTTACACTCCTTTCCATCCCTGCCAAGTTTCTAGTTACACTCCCTTCCCTTCCTACTGCATGGAGGCTAGTTCCCTTCCTCCCCTATCATAGTCATGCATAGAGTTCTATGTACAGGGATCAAGGAAAGGAAAGTAAACTCTCCTCTTTGAGGAAGAGGTAGCATCTCAACCACTTCTCCAAATGATGTTGCAACCCATCCCTGTCACCTCAATTCAACACTACCTACTTTTCAACGCTATTCCACAATGCCCAACCACTGAATCAAACAACCTAGTAGCAAACAATGCCTATTGCAAGAGGAAGTAATGGCGAAGAAACAAGCACCAACCACTTCAAGCCCCAAGAAAGACAAGTTTTCAATCCAAGAGCTCAAACTCCTAGACTTGATGCACAAAATCAAGCAATAGAGATAAAATGTGAATGGACTCCTCAAACTAATGGAAACCATGAGGCTTTTGAAGATTAGTGTAGCCACACTAATGGAGGTTAAGCACAAGCCATCAAGAAACGACAAGAGATAACAATGTGATGATGAAACTATCATCCATATCTCAGTTTCTACAAATAGTCTTAAGCTTTGGAATCTTGAATTTAAAAAGAGAGCTCTAGTAGGTCCTTAGTATGGACCCTACCATGGAAGTCATGAGGAACTATGGTGCGCAAATCGGTTGCTGAATGTGTACATAGCGTGCGTCCAAGAACAAAAGAACTCTACTTAAGCTCAAAAAATAAGAAAATAGATTGGCACGACATGAAGAAAAGAGAAAATTGGGTATAATCCCCCCCCATGTCTTTGTGTGAGTGCTTCACAAGGCATGTATTTATAAATTTATTCATCTCAAAGCTAAAAAACAACCCAATTTTATGACAAACATGATTTAGATATTGTGTTTGCTTTTGTCCAAATAAAGAATAAAGCGGTTGGGCAGCCCAAAAGTCGGGCTATGCCCAAATACAATGTCCAATAATGAAATATATAAACCGTGCGCCCATGCGCATACAAAATAATAAATACTCGTCAAGTGCTTCAATAACTAAGCGCGCCTAAATAAATATTAGCACCATGCCTTTAATGATTAGATGCGTGCCCATCAAAATAATAATTTCTTCTAGGTAATTTGAATACACGCTATTGCCCAGTGCTTCCCAATGTCACCGCCGCCTACTCTACATATCAACAAAAGCATTCACAATTGTTAGAAAATAATAAAATTAAACTGACAAAAGTGAATACCTAGCAGTCTTCAGATATAAAAAATAAATAAATAGGTTGGAACTCTATCCTAACCTTAATTAAATACAAGTGCACTCTAAACTCATAAACGTCCATTAATTAAAATATGTATTTTGCGGAATCACCCGCTGTAGAATCACCCACGTACACATTAAATTAACATGAGGCGCCTGAAAAAGACAAGCGTCCCTGTCAACTTCTCGCACAAGGAATCCACCTTGTGTACGAGCCCTGGTAAATAAATATAGTTTTAGGAAATGCACCGCAAAATCTCACGGAATCCACCATGCATCCCATCCACTGCAAAACCTCACAGAATCCACTCTGATCTCATGGAATCCATCGCAAAACCTCACGGAATCCACTATAGTCTCACGGAATCTGCCGTTGAGTCCTGGAATTCCACTGTGGATTCCGTGAGGTTTTGTGGTGGATTCCTTGTGCGACAAGTTGACGGGGACGCCTGCACTTTTCGAGAGTCATGTTAATTTAATATACACGTGGGTGATTCCATAGCGGGTGATTCCACAAAATACATATTTAAATTAATGGACGTTTATAAGTTTAGAGTGCACTCGTATTTAATTAAGGTTAGGACAGAGTTCCAACCTATTTATTTATTTTGTAGCTGAAGACTACTAGGTATTCACTTTTGTCGGTTTAATTTTATTATTTTCTAACAATTGTGAATGCTTCAGTTGATGTGTAGAGCAGGCGGCGATGGTGTTGGGAAGCACTGGGCGATAGCGTGTATTCAAATTACCTAAAAGAAATTATCATTTTTTATTATAAGATGCATGCCCATCAAAAATGATAATTTCTTCTAGGTAATTTGAATACACACTATCGTGCAATGCTTTCTAACGCCACCGCCGCCTACTCTACACATTAACTACAGCATTCATAATTTTTAGAAAATAATAAAATTAAACTGACAAAAGTGAATACCTAGCAGTCTTCAGCTACAAAATAAATAAATAGGTTGGAACTCTATCCTAACCTTAATTAAGTATGAGTGCACTCTAAACTCTTAAACGTCCATTAGTTTAAATATGTATTTTGTGGAATCATTCGCTGTGGAATCACCCACATGCACATTAAATTAACATGACGCCTGAAAAGGACATGCATCCCTGTCAACTTCTCGCACAAGGAATCCACCTTGTGTACGAGCCCCGACAAATAAATATAGTTTTATGAAATCCACCACAAAACCTCACAGATCCACTGGTATGGTCTCACGGAATCCACTGTGGAATATGCAAATGGCATCAAACCAATTTAAAAATCACTAGGATAGTAGAGATGAACAATATGCCAAACAAATTTTTGAGTCTAACATGGTCTTTAAGGTATCAACAATAGGCCAATTTACGATAAAGAATGTTCCACTGGCCCTCTTTTGATGGACCCTGAACCTCAACCCTAGAAATGCAAAACCCACAAAGGTTCCTATTCGGTTAAAGCTCATGAATCTTCATTGGAACTTGTTCTCATTTGTCAAAATATGGATCACTCCCGTAGGGAAGCTATTAGGGCAATGTCCTATGAGCATAATTAGCCCCAAGTGGTTCCTATAAAGCTTCCGAATTTCATCTTAATAACAAACACAGAGGGTAATGTTTTAACTAAGCATCATTAACCTGTAAAAAGTTTCCGAATACATATTTGAAGCGCTTGAAAGTTGTCTATCACATCCATGTTAGATATACTCAATACCCCACCCTTATAAGGTGCCACCAATGATCCATGGTGCTCTAAGTTGAAAGGGCCCCATTGTGAGAAGAAGCCATGTGTGAGCCCGGACATTGGTTGGTGGGTTCTAACTTCTATGTCAAATGAGGTCTATGTGATCAAATGGTGAAACGGTGGCCTTTTTGGATCTAACCTTTGGGTTAAATAGAGTAGTTATGATGGTAGCAACTCAAGACACAATGCATCGAGTTGAGGGGTGTGGGAGTTATCAAGGAGCCCTATTTTGGGGTTTGGGGACCATAGAAGTGGGCCCTAGCTGGGGGATCTCAAGGGGCCAACAACCTCCTTGACAAGGGCCTGGAGGCAGTGCCTCTAGCTCAAGGCTAAAGGGGATATTCCATGTGGTTGACTAGGGAAGGTTCATAATTTGGTCAAATATGCCGACTAAACTACCTTCCCGAGCAATAAAAGGAAGAATACTCCAAAGCCACTGTCAAATATGCCGACTTATCATCTGTTTGGATCTCTAAGCTTCGCATGGAAGGCCGTGGACAAGGCCATCTTTGTATCAGCTCGTTGAAATTAAAGTAGCCTTAGTTCTTCTCATATTTGTTATGTGTTCTCTACTCCTTGCTTAGATTTTTTTCCGCTGCATTGTGTAATTTCTACAATCTTGGACTGTCTACACATGAAAAAGAAGGAGCCTTCTCCAAAACAAGATATTGATAAGATCCCCAACGATGGCTTCCAAGAGGTCCTACAATCAATTAAGGAGAACTTCAAAAAGGGGCATTCAATCTTAGAATCTGATAGCAAGGATATCATAGTAGAAAGTAAAAAAAAAAGAAAGTGGATAATAACAAATTAGACCTTAAACAATGTGATGTGATGATCATTGGGCACATAAAAGAGAAATGAATAGAGGGTGAAGACCCATTGTAAGAACCTCTAATCTCAATGATTCCTCAAAAAAATCTAAATGATCCAGCAAACAAGGCATCTAAAAGACAATTCTCAACAAAGTAAGGGAGAGCAAGAGGGACCCCTTCACTAAGAATAAGCAAAACACAAGGTAAATTTAAAAAACCTTAGTATTGAATTCTTTAATAATTATATCTTTCAACTATAGGGTCTTACATACCAAATCATGCCAAAGGTTGGATGAAGGATAAGTGGACTTTCCTTGATATCATCTATCTTTAGGAGATTAAAGCCTCTAAAGAGAGCTTGGAAAAAAAATGTTAAGTTATAATAATTTTACTTGGTTTGCTAGTAGCCAAAATAATGAAAGTGGAAATGCTACAATTAGCATCAAGAACACTCTCAAAGGTGCAATCACTAACCCTATAAATCCTAAGAAAGAGCAAACCTATGGTCATTAATGTCGAGGTTTCACTACCATAATTAAAATTATGGTTGGAGAATACAATATGATGGAGGATCTGAAGGGTAGATTTCAACAAAAAGGGCACATAATCTGTAGTTTTGAAAAAGAAGCATAGTTAGTTTTCAAAACATTTCATGGTTTGGTTGAAATTAGTAAAGAAATTGTGTTCTCATGGTCTGATGACCAAAAGGCCTAAACCATGAGAAAAGCTCAATTGGATGAGTGCTATATCTCCTTGACATAGTCAAAGCACAGTGGTTTCACACAAATCCTATCTTACTTAAGACATCAATAGTTAGAGGAAATGTAAAAAGGGGGGGAAACTTCCCAAGGAACCACTACAAGATATAGGCCTTATACCGACGTTTAAAGCGACGAAAATGCAAACAACAAAATTTGCCCCCGTCGTCGCAAAAAGCGTCGTTATTGACGACGCCATAGAATAGTCAGTATTGGCGTCGCTATCAGCATCGGTATAGGCGTCGCTATCAACGTCGATATTGGTGTCGTTATCAGCGTCGCATTTACCGACGCTTATAGCGACGATTTGCGACGTGCATCGAACGGACTTTGCAGAAAAAGAAACAACACATCAATCCACCATACAATAATGCATTCAAATATCTCATGGTAACTACGGACAAGAAAGATGAGTGACTTACAGGGCCGCCGTGTCTATACAATCGGTCGATCAATGCAGTGAGACCGTGCCTCTCTGCATATCGAGTCTCAAGGCCAGTCGGATCGTGATTTGTAATGGAGTGCTACAAAGAAAATAAAATGCTAACTGTTAGAAATATGATTGTCAGTACAAAGAATATTTCAAAAAAACAAACAAGCAAAACAAAAGAAAAACTTACAAAGTCCTCCAAATATGTCCTGTGGCCACCACTCCCAAGATGATGGACCACTTCGGCCTCGAGTCATGCCCTCGCCGCCTCACGCTGCTGACTCCAACGTCTTGGAGAATCTGTAGCCTCCTCCCTCAGTCGGCGCTAGTTGTCTGCATCTAACCACTCGGGCTTTGCAGCCCCACTCTTGATTGCCTTGCGTACGTCGAATCGTCTATGTGACATGTATGCATGCAAGCAAACCGGAAACTCCTCATGCAAGGATGCTACTATGTAGTCCTTGCTCCCCTTCGGTATGTTATTCCAATGATCCAAGACGTTGTGCCGAAAAACTTGTTGGCATAACTCTCTCATGCAAGCCATCACCCTCCTCCCCTCATCATTCATGATGATGGCTCCTGACCTACTATCGACTAGATATCCAAAACCCTCAGGAGTTTGCCTAAGATGGATCCTCTCCCTATGTCCACGCTCCTGGGCATATCTAGGAGACCCCTGTGCATCCGGTGTACCGACAGGGGTAATATCTCTCGGAGTGACACCCATAGGGGTGCCCTGCTGATGACTGCGCAAAATCCGGAGTAACTGGAGTAGATGTCCCCACAGGTGTGACAAATCCTGGAGGTGACGCAGCTCCAGTTGAACGACGAGACAAAGACGCCGCATCTGTGTCTCCACAGCATCCACCTGAGCCACGAGAGCGAGAAGTCGCACCTGTATCCCGTGTCGACCGCGGGCTCACTGCCTCTGTATCTCTACAGCATCCCCCTAATCCCGATGCACTCCCTCCCTATGGCCCAAGTCATGAGCGTCGAGATCATCTGCTTGAAGCTGAAGCATTTGATCGCGCTGAAGCAGATCTAGCAGAGCGCCCTAAAGAAGATCGAGATAGCTCCTGGTCTGCCATCTCTCTGAATCTAGCAATCTGGTCTGGAGACATGCATGTGAAGATGTCCTGTAGCTCCTCATCGCTCATCCCTCGACTCATCCTGAAAATGTCACCTGCATAGACAAAAAATGATGTTAGAATAATCAATTTAAATCATACAAAGCACAGTAATATAAATCATTTAAAAAAAATCTCACTTAAAATGCATATCTTATGTACCCTTATAAGCAATTGGTCAACGAATTGAGTAAGTGGATGCTCCAAGTATGAAGTATCCTATGGTCCCATGTTAATCTCCTGACACAACTCCGCATACATTGGAAGGTCAATAGACATGTCACCACAAAAGAATAAGTTCGCCTCGTTCTCAAAGAATTCTTGGACTCCTGTATTTCCATCATTGTTAGCCGATGCTGGCTCCAAGCTTTCAATGGCCTCCACCCCTTGCAATATCGACCCCTCTATTTGTATATTATCTTCATCTATGCTCGAAACATCGCTTTGATCATATACTCTCGTACTTCGGGGAGTTGAAGGTATAATATACCGCCATCGAGGTTGTCGGGGTTTGGATAGAAGAGTACCTATTCACAAACATGTACAAGAGAGTTAAAACCATTGTGACATAAACCATGTCGTAATACAATTAGCAAGCAAATGATTCCATGCACCTGTTCACAATGGGCCAGAAACACAAGGTGTCGCGCAAATCTGTCCATTTTTTTAAGAATCTATTTCGAGAAATCCAGATGGACCTCGTCGAACTGTTGCTCCAGCTCCTCCAAGTACCACTTTGAACCACTGCACATCAAATAGTATCATGGAGAAGCTACGGTAATCCACTGTAACAATACTTTGCAAGTTCCCAAAATACTCCATCTCATCCACAACCGTGTTTGGATCCGTTGCTCGTCGCCGGCTCTCTTGCTCAAACCTTGCCATGATACCACAGTCCATTGTGGAGCGTATTTTGTCAATACGCTCCACGCGAAAATGCTGTCCGTGCGACCATGCTGCACTATATATTTTGTACTGTACATTGAAACACTCAAATTAGATATCGCATATAAAATTTATATACGATAGATTCTAAACCCCTCATCACCTTTGGACTACATCCCCTCGAGAATTCCCACTCCTCCATTGAGACCTCTGTCCCTTTGCGAGACGCTGCGGTCAAAGCTCCATGCAACCATCGCGTTGACATAAACCGTGGCATCTCCTCCATGCCTTCGGGATATCGAATCGGTCGATGACGTGGACTACATCGGAATTCAGCTCGCGCTTCCTCTCGATCTTGCCTAGCGATCTAGTACTTGGCGAGCCACGTCTCCATAGAGGCATGGTGCAACATACAAAAGCGATTCACCTTCTCTTCCATTGAGGCATCCATTCTTTTTTCTACCCCATTTCCAACCACCACATCTCCAGTCAGTCTATCATCGTCGTTGAGCGACCATTGCATTTCATTGTCTGGTTCCACCGTTGGTAGCCATTGTGAAATATGCAGCGTGTCCTTGATATACCATCTTCTTCATGGTTTGTGACCTTCGAGAGTCTAACTGTGGCCTGCACAATGAACATGCATGATAACGTGAGGTAACCAGACCTGTTCCAACACCACGATGTCGAAGGGTTTCGAAAGCAATGTCGCAACTTCAGAAGTCCTTGATAAATTTCAGGATAAAAGATTAATCAAGTGTGACATTTACAACCCTATTCAACTTCAACAGCTTCAGCTTCATAAAGGAAACAAATTTGATTTATAAATTGGCTGCTCAAAAACTAAAGTTCTTCACGTCCCTTCTTGTTATTTCAAAAAGAAATCCGCTGGTTGGTACTATATAAGAAGCATCAAGATAATTTGTATGCAGAAGACTGAACTCTTGATATTTTAGAGAGAAATAGCATTCCAATTCAGATAGGATAGCATTTCAGTTCTGTAATCAAACTGTCATCAAGTTTTCTATATGTTTGCAAGTAGCTTCAGAATTTTACAAAAGATTCATGGTTCATAATTCAACATCAATCCAGATAGGCATTGGGTCATTGATCTTTAGTAGATGGAGAAGTTTACAAAGAAGAACTCAATGGACTCCTGAAAGCCCGTCTTTCTCTGCCTAATAAACATTTGAACACAGCTTGAATTCTGTACATCAGAATACATCCAACCAGAGCAACAATAACAAAGAATTAGCAAGTAGCATAATCCAAGTATTAGCCATACAACTGCTAGAACAAATCCAGAGCCACCATAAAACTAGCTGAAGCCCAATAATGTTCGTTCTTAATGTCCCAGCCTTTATGATAAGTCTCAAAGTTTTTCAGTGGGTCTGGTCTTTCAGTTCTGTCTTGCACCAAGATAAGCAAAGGTTTTATACTGTTGTTTTGGCCTTCTTTTGGCAACGACAACTACTTCAAATTGTGCCCATTCACATACTCCATCACATAGAATGGTGTACCAATAATTCTAGGATCATTACACATACAGTACACCTTGGGCACCAGAACATCAATTTTTGTATTCAATGCAGAAAGCACCTGGTACTCTCTTTTTATGGCATGGGCTCCTCTTCCATAAGTCTCCAAGCCAATAACATCAACATTTGCTCTGAGGATAGATGCAAGTGTTTCAGCTATAGCAGAATATACAGCAGAACAATCTTCAGGCTTCAACTCCTTCCATCTTGGATGAGTGAATATGTGCCTTTTTCTTCGTGTAGCAGCATTCGGGACCTGGAACAAGACTCTTGAATGTAATTACAGTTTCTCACTCACACTCCAGATTTGCTGGAGTAATCTGGAAAACTCTGCCGCATTAGCATCTTTAGATGGAGAGTCCGCATGAGTGTGGATTTCCCCCCCAGTCCGTCATCTTCACGTCTTCATAACTGTGTTTGTTGAAGCCTTCATCCCTCTCGTCCTCAGCTCTTCATCCTTCTCGTCCTCAGTTATGCAACTTCTTCATCGATATTCAACCTCTCTTGTCGATGCTTCGTCGTTGCAGCCTCTCGTTTCTCGTCAGATTTACGAAGGGGAATTGAAATCAGAGATGTTGACATCGTCACTCCCTTCTTTCTAACTCCGAACCTTCATCAGTCGACATGGGCTTCTTATTGGCTGATGTCAAAAATGGAGGAGGAGGACAGCAGAGGTAGCAGAAGACGAGAAGGAGGGGGAGGAGGAATTAGTAATTGCAGGAACAGTTGCCCCTCCATCGTTGACTGTAGCTTTTTCTTCAATGTATTCTAGTCATCCTCCTCGTCTCACGGAGGTGGCAGAAACTTGGTGGCAGTGGCCAAGGAATTGGCAGGGCATGGCACTGGTGGGGAGGCCGTGGAGATGGCGGCTTGATGCTGCAGGCTCTGGTGGTGACGGCCAATAGGCGGGAGGCCCGTGGAGAAGGTGGGCTTAGCTCTATGTAGGTCTTTTTATTCCACCCCCTCTTTCTGCGTTCAGGCCACCATCTTTATACCCTCAGAGTTTGACGATGTCCTCCAGTTCTCCTTCCACATGAAACAAAAGTCGTATTTCTGCTCTTTAGAGCTTCAGCATCTACCCACTCTCTCTCTCTCTCTCTCTCTCTCTCTCTCTGTGGATCTCTGAGAATTGTCTATCTCTCTCACTCCCTCTATGGGTCTCTTAGAATTCTCCGTCTCTTTCACGCAAGCTTTTTCCCACGCTCTTCCCTTCGATCCTCCCCTCTCCAGCTCATTGTCCCAGACTTTTCAAAATAGTGTTATTTTCCTTTCCCCCCAAAAAGGGCACTTTTAAAAATAGTTCTCTTTTGCTTTTGCTTTTTCACGCCCCCTTTGTCCTCTTCCCCAACACAGATATAGGCATAATGGTAGGCACTTCAACTCCAATCGTTGATCCCACACCCATCTGCTAGCTTGTAGCCAACCCGCGAAATGCATTTCCATCATTCAACTTGGGATGGTGTCCATAAAGGTAAGCCAAAGAGATAGCGATTGCACTCCATGATACGGCATTTCGAAACGAGAAGCCAATAAACATACTCTCTGCTTCTTGTATGGTCCCATGTGCTCCATACATACTCACAAGGCCATTACCAACAAAGACATCTGAAATATAACCCCTCATACAAGCATCATGATGCAATGTCTGACCAATTTCCAGAAACTCAAGTAGAGACAAGTGTTCCTTCCAAACAATAGCTTTTGCATCTGTAAGTGCACCACAAGCTTGAAGGGCAGTCATGTATGTCAACTCATCACGAATTATTTCTTCCTCTTGCTTCAAACCCCTCTTCACTATATTACCCACATAAATAAAAGAGCAAACATAACGACTAAGTATGTACAAAGTATCAAATCACAGGACCTTATGCATGGCATTCATCATATGCGCAACATAGTTAGTGGCACCTTGAGGCAAGGTACACATCCTGACAAGCCCAATAGAAGTTCTCATGGTGGTTATGTCCCTGCTTTCCAAAGCCAGCTGAAACTGATCATATCTTGAATACAAATCACCTAAAGAATAGATGGCACGTCCAGCAAATGCTTCTGCAAACTCATCCACAACTGGACCTATACCAACATTCCTGATAGTAGCTCTGTTCACTGGCTGCATGTCCTGAATAAATCGGAGAGTACCATTCTTCTTTGGAACTGTAAACCACCCGTTTGAGTATGGTGCAGATGAAGGCTCAAAAATTCCCATCCTGATTTTCTCATTCAATAAATCAATCAGCTTTGGCAAGTGTGCTTTAGGCACTGGAATAGGTCGAAGATTCCATGGGATATAAGGAATAGTAAAAATGACCATAGGAGCAACAATATCAGGATTCACACATCCAATCTCATGCGGGAAAAAAGCAAATCCCCTTCCATGTCGCTCAAGCATCTCCTGAAAGCATTGCTTCTCTATGGGTAGCAAGAATTCACCATTTCCAATTTTCAATTCAGCAAGAGTCTCTACTGAAAATTTATGACCAATATACTCCGGATTCCTCAAAATTGGCTGTTTATAGCCCTCTCTATTTGCTGATCACTGTCAGGTGGAAGCGGTATAGCAACCGGCTTCACCTTCTTATCCACAGTTTTGTATTTCGTGTCAACCCTGGCTTCATTATGCTCTTCTACATTACTCAAATCTTGCTGTAAATCAGCAATTCTGCACTTCAATGGCTGAATATCCTCAGCACTCTACTCTATGGACTGCATAGAAACAGCCCTAAACTCTGGACGCTGAAATAGTTCAGCAGTAAACTCTGTTGGCTGAAAGTTTTCAGCCCTCTGTGTCTCTGAAAGCTGATCATAACCAGCTGGAAACTCTGTTTGCTGAATTTCTTCAGCACTCAACACTTTTTGCTGAGTTACCTCAGCCTCTGACTCAATCTGTGACACAAAATCTACAATTTCATGAAACATGTCTAGGGACTGCACTAATACATTACTGTGACAATTCTGCATATCAGTTTTCAGCATATCTCCCATCTCTGTCATCGTATCTGCACAAATCACACTGTCATACATCCCATCTATGTGCTCATCATCCTCCAAAATTCCTGCATTTTTCAAATTTTTCTCCTTCCTGCATATATACCGCCTAGTAGCTCTAGGCAACCTAGAAGTCTTCTGATAGCTCATCGAACTGTTTGCTGAAATCCCAACAAACCCAGAGGAGAAAACACTGCTGCCAGGAGGCGAGAACTCCAATCTCCTCTGCTCTGTACCACCGTCGTCTCGCGAAACGGTGGTACCTAATGAAAACCCGAATCCCTCACAGTGGGCAAAGGTGCATCTCTAAGAGTATCTCTGTTTCTAACATGGTTCACACATACAGTCATAAATTGAACTGCTCTCATACCATCTTTACTGCGAATCCGTGCATAAGCAGATCCATCATCCATGACCTTTGTTTCCATGTGCATCTCTGTGATGAATGGCTGACCAAGAATTATGGGATAAGAGCATGAATCCTGCACAAAGAAATGAAAATCCTCCTCTACATCACCAATAGAAACCCTAACACTGGGACAGGCAGCATACAAATCACCTGCAGTGTTATTGGCGGCTCTCATATGCCACCCATGCTCTACATCCATAGGCCATCTGTTACTCTCATAAACTCCACGAACTATGAGATTAATCTCTGAACCATGATCCACCAATGCAACATAAGGCACCTGTTTCTCTCCAATCTTTACCATCGTCTTTGTAGTTGCCCTAGCCCAATGGCTTCGCGAAAAGTGACTACGCGGTATCAAGACAGGCTCATCAATTTCAGCATAATGCATAGGCTGAACCCTCTTCTCTACCTGCGGAAAAACAGAAGCATTATCAACCATAACCTCATCCTCATCCTCATCCAACTCCCCAATCAAAACTCCTTGTGTATCAATGGTAGACAATGCACGTCTTTTCCTCTTCAAAACCTCCTGAAACTGATCCTGAAACTCTCTTTTCGAGATGCCCAAAATCTCAGAGATAGTGAAAGTCACCTCACTGCCAAGTATCTTGTCATTAAAGATTTTCTTCATGTCTGTAGATGTCTCAATATCGGACATCAATCTAAACCCTGGCTGCTTTCTCTCTCTAGGCTCTTGCCTCTTTTCTCTCTTTTGAGCATCTTCCATATGTCGATCTGGCCCTGGTCTTGAAGACGGTCCTGCAGTAGGTGGAGTAACAAACTCACCCCCTCTAGTCTTCTTAGCTGCACTTGGATTTTCTTCATCCCTCTTACACTTCTCCTCAACAAGTGCATCTGCTCCCTGAGACTTAGCCAAATAAGCATAAATAGAGTACCTGTCAACAAGCGAGTCCCAACCTGTCTCTGATCTGATGCTAGAGCCTGCACTAGTCAAAATAGTTTGCTGAATTTTTCCCTTGTTTGCAGTCTCCATAGCATAAGTCCATAGTGCTGACTGAGTCTCTGATCCCTTCTCAATCTAGACTCCATATGCAGAAGCATCACCTCTAGCTGTCACATAAGAAGTACGCGCAGCCATGTCATCCACTAACTTCTTCATTCCACCTTTACCAAAGTTGGTAGCAAGTGGATCCCCTGTCTCAGTCAACCAAATCTTACCATCTTGCCCCCAATATACCAAATTCTTCCTCCTTGCATCCTGAAAAGATTCACAATCCCTGCAATGCTGATGGTCCATACTATCGCACCAAATACATCTCCGATCTCTCTTAGGTGCACTAGGAGCACTCCTAGGTGCAGTAGGAGCACTAGAAGAAGTAGTAGGCACAGTCGAAGCAAACTGCTCTTTCAACTTTCCCACCAACTCCGCTTTGACTGACTCCAGTGTCAAATCTGTTATGCCTTTGATTATGTCATCAAGAGAGGTAGGCACCGATGGAGTGGATGGTTTTGGAGCAGAAGGTGTAGGCATCGGTCGTGGAACAGGAGGAATAGGTGGAGTGGAAACAGTAGGCACTGGCATAGGCCAAGAAACTGGCTGAGGAGGAGAAGAAATAACAGGGATAGAAGTAGGCATAGAGCTGATGATGGTGTAGGTGTAATGGAACCATTCTGTAGGCGAGTCTTCCATATCCTCCTCTTGGTCAAAGTTGAGACTGCATCCTGAGCATCCTGCCAATCCGTTTTAAGACCCATAGGCTTCGTGCGATCCTCAAGAAGCTCACCCAACTCTTCCTCAAGAGCAGGATCTGCAACTTGCAAGAAAAGCTTAACTTTTTCAACATCCAATGCTCTTTGTTCAATGGCATCAAGCTGACTATACCTCTCCTCAAATTCTCGAATCAACTCTGAAGGAGCTAGACCTTTGTTTGGCATGTAGACCCACTCTCGGAATGACCACCGAGTAGCCATACCAAAGTCCTCAAGGAAGTATTCTTCTTTCAAGGCCTTCTTAAAATCTTGCCAATGTGAATTTTGAATAAAAAGATCAGTCACTTTTGTCCTCAAAGCGGGTGTGACAAGACGAAGGAAGTACTTACTCATAAGTCCAGCTGGAACTCCAAAAAACCCCATCTTGATCTCATATGTCTTCAAATATGTTGAAACATTACGGCCGTCAAATAGCTTCTTCTCATTCTCAACTGCTTCAATAGCCTTAGTCGCGCTGTTTGCATTCTCCTGCTCCGAATAGAGTTGCCTTTGCTGAGACAACTGTTGTTGATGCAATTGTGGCTACTGTTGCATATACAATTGTGTCTACTGATTTTGGAGCTGCATATACATGGACATATTCTGCAAAATCTGCTTTAGATCCTCTATTGAAGTACTTGACGCAGCAGTCATTGATGGAGCTGAAGTAGACGCAGCTGGAGTTGTAGAAGAGGCTAAAATAGAGGCTGAAGTATCTCCCATCCTGAAATTTCTGCGACGCTTTCACGTCGGGTTCACCAAAGATGTCGAAGGGTTTCGAAAGCAATGTCATAACTTCAGAAGTCCTTGATACATTTCAGGATAAAAGATTAATCAAGTGTGACATTTACAAACCTATTCAACTTCAACAGCTTCAGCTTCATAAAGGAAACAAAATTGATTTATAAATTGACTGAACTCTTGATATTTTAGAGAGAAATAGCATTCCAATTCAGATAGGATAGCATTTCAGTTCTGTAATCAAACTGTCATCAAGTTTTCTATATGTTTGCAAGTAGCTTCAGAATTTTACAAAAGATTCGTGGTTCATAATTCAGCATCAATCCAGATAGGCATTGGGTCATTGATCTTTAGTCGATGGAGAAGTTTACAAAGAAGAGCTCAATGGATTCCTGAAAGCCCGTCTTTCTATGCCTAATAAACATTTGAACATAGCCTGAATTCTATACATCAGAATACATCCAACCACAACAGCAATAACAGAGAATTAGCAAGTAGCCTAATCCAAGTATCAGCCATACAACTGCTAGAACAAATCCAGAGCCACCATAAAACTAGCTGAAGCCCAATAATGTTCGTTCTTAATGTCCCAGCCTTTACGATAAGTCTCAAAGTTTTTCAATGGGTCTGGTCTTTCAGTTCTGTCTTGCACCAGGATAAGCAAAGGTTTTATACTGTTGTTTTGGCCTTCTTTTGGCAGCGACAACTCCTTCAAACTGTGCCCATTCACATACTCCATCACATAGAATGGTGTACCAATAATTCTAGGATCATTACACATACAGTACACCTTGGGCACCAGAACATCAGTTTTTGTATTCAATGCAGAAAGCACCTGGTACTCTCTTTTTATGGCATGGGCTCCTCTTCCATAAGTCTCCAAGCCAATAACATCAACATTTGCTCTGAGGATAGATGCAAGTGTTTCAACTATAGTAGAATATATAGCAAAACAATCTTCAGGCTTCAACTCCTTCCATCTTGGATGAGTGAATATGCGCCTTTTTCTTCGTGCAGTAGCATTCGGGACCTGGAACAAGACTCTTGAACGTAATTGCAGTTTCTCACTCACACTCCAGATTTGCTGGAGTAATCTGGAAAACTCTGCCGCATTAGCATCTTTAGATGGAGAGTCCGCATGAGTGTGGATTTCCCCCCCAGTCCGTCATCTTCACGCCTTCATAACTGTGTTTGTTGAAGCCTTCATCCCTCTCGTCCTCAGCTCTTCATCCTTCTCGTCCTCAGTTATGCAACTTCTTCATCGATATTCAACCTCTCTTGTCGATGCTTCGTCGTTGCAGCCTCTTGTTTCTCGTCAGATTTACGAAGGGGAATTGAAATCAGAGATGTTGACATTGTCACTCCCTTCTTTTCTACTCCGAACCTTCATCAGTCGACATGGGCTTCTTATTGGCTGATGTCAAAAATGGAGGAGGAGGACAGCAGAGGTAGCAGAAGACGAGGAGAAGGAGGGGGAGGAGGAATTAGTAATTGCAGGAACAGTTGCCTCTCCGTCATTGACTATAGCTTTTTCTTCAATGTATTCTAGTCATCCTCCTCGTCTCGCGGAGGTGGCAGAAACTTGGTGGTAGTGGCCAAGGAATTGGCAGGGCATGGCACTGGTGGGGAGGCCATGGAGATGGCGGCTTGATGCTGCAGGCTCTGGTGGTGACGGCCAATAGGCGGGAGGCCCGTGGAGAAGGTGGGCTTAGCTCTATGTAGGTCTTTTTATTCCACCCCCTCTTTCTGCGTCGTTCAGGCCACCATCTTTATACCCTCAGAGTTTGACGATGTCCTCTAGTTCTCCTTCCACATGAAACAAAAGTCGTATTTCTGCTCTTTAGAGCTTCAGCATCTACCCACTCTCTCTCTCTCTCTCTCTCTCTCTCTCTGTGGATCTCTGAGAATTGTCTATCTCTCTCACTCCCTCTATGGGTCTCTTAGAATTCTCCGTCTCTTTCACGCAAGCTTTTTCCCACGCTCTTCCCTTCGATCCTCCCCTCTCCAGCTCATTGTCCCAGACTTTTCAAAATAGTGTTCTTTTCCTTTCCCCCCAAAAAGGGCTCTTTTAAAAATAGTTCTCTTTTGCTTTTGCTTTTTCATGTCCCCTTTGTCCTCTTCCCCAACACAGATATAGGCATAATGGTAGGCACTTCA